>NC_139156.1:76563084-77950644 GCF_964270905.1 Leucopleurus acutus
ACAAGCCTTTCGGGCTGGTGAGTGCTGGTCGGCACCGATCCTCTGTGCCGGAATCTCCCCGCTTTGCCCTCTGCACCCCTGTGGCTGTGCACTCCTCCGTGGCTCCGAAGCTTCCCCCCTCCGCCACCCGCAGTCTCCGCCCGTGAAGGGGCTTCTAGTGTGTGGAAACCTTTCCTCCTTCACAGCTCCGTCCCACTGGTGCAGGTCCTGTCCCTATTCTTTTGTCTGTTTTTTCTTTTTTCTTTTGCCTTACCCAGGTTCGTGGGGAGTTTCTTGCCTTTGGGGAGGCCTGAGGTCTTCTGCCAGTGTTCAGTGTATGTTCTATAGGAGCAGTGCCACTGTACATGTATTTCTGATGTATCTGTGGGGAGGAAGGTGATATCCACGTCCTACTCTTCCACAATCTTCTCCTGTCTATTTTTTTTTTGTTTTAATGAGGTTTTATTTTGTAACAGTTGACTAACTGTATATTAATTCATTTAACCTTCATTACAAATTTATGAGTAGGCTAAAGATTTACAGCTGAGAAAACTGAGGTAAATAGGGATTAAAGAATAGCCCAGGGTCACATAATCAGTAAGTAGTAAAGCTAGGATTGGACCCAGGTAATTTGGTTCCTGAACTCATAGTTTTTCTGTGTAGTACTACCTTTCATGTGCTGTGTAAAGTTTGAATGCAATGATACGATTATGTTGCTTAGCACAGTGCTTGGCAAATATTAAGCACCAGCACATGTTAGCGATTTATTGTTATTATTACTAATAATACAAATAATTGCTCCCTTACCCCATCCACACATCATATCTGTCTTAGATATGTGCTTTCTTCTTTAGCTTCACTAGTTGTATCACTTGGGACCACTTTCAGATCCCCTACAAAACAACCCATCACACTTTCACTGATCTATGTTTGCTGTCTCCAAATAGGCAGCATCCCACAATTCATGTTTTAAACATCATCTCTCTACCTCAGCTTCCAGGGTATGATGATGGTGGGTTATGGCTCATGAATAAATTGGGTGGAGTCAGGGATGGCTTGAGAAGGGAGGGTCAGGAAACTGGAAAACTGTTAAGTATAGAATAAAGCTCATGGGTAGGGTTGGCATTAGAGTTGAGAGATGAATCCTGGATTGGATGGGGATAAAAATTTTAAGTATTATTTGATAACAGCGAAGGTGAAACATTTAATTGTGTGTGTGTGTGTGTGTGTGTGTGTGTGTGTGTGTGTGTGTTTATATGGGTATGCACGCATATACCATACAGTCTCTCTAGCCTCAAAACAATTCTGTTTTATCCCAGAAAGGGATGTCTTTATAATTTATATTAATGATGAAAATTCTATATATATATTAAAAAAGCTATTTGCTTGGTAGTATTAGCAATAGTGGCAGCGAAAATAGAAAACTCTAAATTTTAACTTAAAAAGTGTCCTCTTACACAGCAGCATTTTGGTCAATTTCCATAAGAATACTTACTTTAGCATTAATGAATGTTAACTAAACATATCGTGATGATCATTCCACAATACATACAAATATCAAATCATTATACTGCATACATGAAACAAATATAATGGAGTATGCCAATTATATCTCAATTAAAAAATAATAAAAAAGAATTAATTTAATTGATGATTTTATGAGCATATTTCTACTGGTTAATATATGATCTTACTACAAAAAATATTAATATAAGTTATTTTTCACCTAAATATTCTCCCAACTTAAGCGTTAGCATTTTAGATCTATGAGAATTTTGTCATAGTTCAAATATCCAAGTGGAATACCTTTTTAATTAATTAATTAATTTGTTAAAAAGAACTTTTTTTTTTTGGCTGCACTGAGTCTTTGTTGTTGCACACGGGCTTTCTGTAGTTGTGGCGAGCAGGGGCCACTCTTCATTGCGGTGTGCAGGCTTCTCATTGCAGTGGCTTCTCTTGTTGTGGATCACGGGCTGTAGGCACGCAAGCTTCAGTAGTTGTGGCATACAGGCTTAATTGCTCCAAGGCATGTGGGATCTTCCCAGACCAGGGCTGTGTGGGGTCTTCCCGGACCAGGGCTCGAACCCACATCCCCTGCATTGGCAGGCGGATTCTTAACAACTGCACCACCAGGGAAGCCCCCAAGTGGAATACCTTTAATTCTGATTCAAAACAGTCTGAGATGAGCACACTCTCAGTGTATGGTAATAGAAAAGTGACTTGCAATTTAACATAACATCATCAGTATGCAAATATGCATCAACAACAGCTTTGTGTATCAAAAGTCAATCAATATTGGGTCATTTCAGTATCAGGATGTCAGAAAGATTGCTATTTCAGTAGAATAACACTTCATCTGGTCTTATGCAGATATATATGTAAATATTGCATTAAAATGTAATTTGGGACTTAAAAGCTTTTGCACAGCAAAGGAAACCATAAACAAGACAAAAAGACAACCCTCAGAATGGGAGAAAATATTTGCAAATGAAACAGTGGACAAAGGATTAATCTCCAAAATATACAAACAGCTCATGAAGCTCAATATCAAAATAACAATCCAGTTAAAAAATGGGCAGAAGAGGGGCTTCCCTGGTGGCACAGTGGTTGAGAGTCCGCCTGCTGATGCAGGGGACGTGGGTTCGTGCCCCGGTCCAGGAAGATCCCACATGCGGTGGAGCAGCTAGGCCCGTGAGCCATGGCCGCTAAGCCTGCATGTCTGGAGCCTGTGCTCTGCAATGGGAGAGGCCACAGCAGTGAGAGGCCCACGTACTGCAAAAAAAAAAAAAAAAAATGTGCAGAAGACCTAAATAGACATTTCACCAAGGAAGACATACAGATGGCCAAGAGGCACATGAAAAGATGCACAACATCACTAAGTATTAGAGAAATGCAAATCATAACTACAATGATGTATCACCTCACGCCAGTCAGAATGGCCATTATAAAAATATCTAGAAACAATAAATGCTGGAAAGGGTGTGGTGAAAAGGGAACCCTCCTACACTGTTGGTGGGAATGTAAATTGATACAACCACTATGGAGAACAGTATGGAGGTTCCTTAAAAACAAAAAAATAGAACTACCATATGACCCAGCAACCCCACTGCTGAGCATTTATCCTGAGAATACCATAATTCAAAAAGAGACATGCACCACAATGTTCATTGCAGCATTATTTACAATAGCCAGGACATGGAACCAACCTAGATGTCCATCGACAGATGAATGGATGAAGAAAATGTGGCACATATATACAATGGAATATTACTCAGCCATAAAAGGAAATGAAATTGAGCTATTTGTAGTGAGGTAGATGGACCTAGAGTCTGTCATACAGAGTGAAGTAAGTCAGAAAGAGAAAAACAAATAGCATATGCTAACGCAAATATATGGAATTAAAAAAAAATGGTACTGATGAACCTAGTTGCAGGGCAGGAATAAAGAGGTAGACATAGAGAATGGACTTGATGACATGGGGTGGGAGGGTGAAGCTGGGGCTAAGTGAGAGTAGCATTGACATATATACACTACCAAAAGTAAAATAATTGGCTGGTGGGAAGCAGCAGCACAGCACAGGGAGATTGATCGGCTCGGTGCTTTGCAATGACCTAGACGGGTGGGATAGAGAAGATGGGATGGAGGCTCAAGAGGAAGGGGATATGGGGACATTTGTATGCATATGGCTGATTCACTTTGTTGTGCAACAGAAACTAACACAGTATTGTGAAGCAATTATACTCCAATAAAGATCTATTTAAAAAATGTAATTAGGTTTCTTCCC
Organism: Leucopleurus acutus; assembly: GCF_964270905.1. NCBI lineage: Eukaryota > Metazoa > Chordata > Mammalia > Artiodactyla > Delphinidae > Leucopleurus > Leucopleurus acutus. The sequence goes on from NC_139156.1 coordinate 76,566,848, forward strand.
CCTCTAATAGGAGACAAACAACAACAAATATATCTGATTAAAATTAATGATGATATATCGACTAAGTAAAAGTTACATAATTACCACTCTAGTTTAACCAGCGTCTAAGCTACATAGTCAGATATTTAATGCCTCTTCCTTAAAAGACAAATGCTATTGAATTGCTGCTTTACCCACTCTGCTGTCTCAGTGATAGTCATTTTTAAAGTTCAACCAATTGAGAGAGTGCTTTTGTTCTGACAAATAAAATCGAAGTGAAGTTAAACCGTTCAGATCCTTTGAATCATGATATGTCATAGAGAATCAATTTATTTCCATCTCCCTCCCTCTCCTAGCTTGGACCACAATTAATTTGTAGATTTATAAAAGTAATTCATAAACTTTCTCACATGACTTTTCCTTATAGTGGAAGAATATAAGTTGGAGTAGGAGGTGAAGGACAGAGACTAAGGGAAAAAAATCACAGACTTCTCAGGTTCTCATTGTAAGCCTTAAAAGAGTTGTAATTTGCATAAATAGAAGGAAGCTAGCACTTTTTCTGGGAGAGCATCAGTGGAGGGCTGCCTTTGGGATGTTATTATAAGTCGGAGATGAGTTTGCTTTTATTTGTGCACTCAGAATGGAAAAAACAATGGAGGATAAATTACTATTAAATGATGAGTCAGTGTTTTATTTTATTTATTTACACTAAGTTATAACTGCCAAGGAGCAGTGAAGCGAACTAGTCAGCCTAATCACCATCTCATAGAAAAATCTACTTGGGAGACCAACTTACTGTGAGAAACCCCCTTAGTTAATATAAAATATGAATAACGAGACTTGGATGCTCTTAAGGAATGGTGTTAAAAATTATAGTGGTTTGATCCATATCTGGCAGAAAGACTGAAGTGCCAAACATGCACAACTTGTGCTGCTAGCAATCATAGTTTCAACTCCCTTTGGTCCTTAGAAACACAGTTAGCTGACTTTGCTAATCGTATGTAAAAATGTATATAAAAATATTGATGAAGATTTTTAACTTATTAGTAATCAAAAGTTTTTGTTCTCATAATGTTACTTCACATTACCCATGTTAAAATTAAAGTGATTCCAACATTTAAAAATAATATTATGCATTTATCTTTCTAAATACTAAATCTAAAAAAATCATTATCTTCAGGTACATTTATGACTCACCACTTTACTTTGTTATCTGATTGGAAGCAATCTGCAAAGAGTTATATTTCTTCCATTTTCTATTTACTTTATTCAATTTCAGAACATGGCATTTCTGGCCTATCTCTAAATTTGGAGGTTTCACCCTTGTGGGGCACTGCTCTTTTCAAAGCATTGCTTTTCCTTATCTGACAATATGACAACCAAGAAATTCAGAGAGAACTTAACCCAGAGATAGGTAACAATCTGAGTTGAAAGTACCTTCTAAGTTTGGGCCATTTTTCCCATCGAGGCAAACAAAAAGGGTTTTTATTGAATTAACACATAGAAAATATATAAAAACATTAAGTTCTTTTTTTTTGTTGTTTTTTTTTTTTTTTGCGGTACGCAGGCCTCTCACTGTTGTGGCCTTTCCCGTTGCGGAGCACAGGCTCCGGACGCGCAGGCTCAGCAGCCATGGCTCACGAGCCCAGCTGCTCCGCGGCATGTGGGATCCTCCCGGACCGGGGCACGAACCTGCGTCCCCTGCATCGGCAAGTGGACTCTCAACCACTGCGCCACCAGGGAAGCCCAACATTAAGTTCTTGAATATTTTTCAAAAAATATTCAAATTAGCTTGTAAGTTTACTTCACTAAGTAATCATAGATAAGTCTAGTAAATTGTAGATAAGAACTCAGAATTTTAGGGCAGGAAGTTACTTCAGAAACCTAAATGCCACAGGGATCTAATAAGTTGGACAACGTCCTGAAGCTAGTGGTGTAGGCAAGACTGTGATTTTTCTATCCTGATTCCAAGACAATTGCTTTTGCATTGTGGATTTTTTTCTGACTATTCTTTGGTTATATTTTTAAAACATCTCTAGCTAACTCAGAGTATGAGTAATTATAATGGCAAAATAAAACTCCAAATAGTTTGACAGATCACTCTATATGCTGTTAGTGAACTTCATTTATTATCTTTTGGCAATATGACAAACAGTTATTCACTGACAGTGGAGGCAGCACTTTGTAAAGGAAAGAAGAGGTGATGTGGAGTCATTCAAACCTAGGCCCTGAGGCCTATTTCCCCACTTACTAGCTGCATATTCTGTGCTAAGTATTTACTTTTTTGAGCCTCAGTTCCCTGATCCTACAACAGTTGTCTTATGGCACTTAACTTTAAACATTTTATGTCTTGCACAATACTTGACACACAGTAGGTCTGCAAATAATAGGATTTTCTTCTCCCCAAGATCATGGCTCAGGATAAGAGTGAGGACCATATGTCCTCATATTTTTACAATGAATAATTACAGATATTTAGCAATACTGCGAACTCTGTGAAACATTTCATCTCTGTGAATTTAGAGGTAAAAGAAGCACAATGAAGAGTACCAAGGGTTTAAAAATTAATTAATGAGGGTAGTAAGTAATTAAATTTGAGATGTATTGATATTACATTGCACACTTTACTAACAATATGACCCCTTTACAACATGGGAAATAGAAAATAAGAAATTTTAAGTTTTTATTTCTTTGGTGGTGAAAGATCGAAGCGGTAACTATTAAGAAGTCTCATACCATTTCTTAATTATTAGCACGAGCCTTAGGGATAGTTAGCCCTAATATTTAGACCTCTCCAGGCTGAAATCATGTCCTCTACTATGAGATTCCAAACTACATTAAAGCATGACAACATTAAGATATCCTACAAGTACATCACTGCCATGTTTTCCTTAAATATGTCAAGTAAAGAAATGCACTATTTAATGGGCTTTAGTTTGTGTGTCTCTTCATAGGTTACTAATTGTATTGGACTTGTCCATCTATTCCATGTATTACCCCCAATTTAATTATTTTCCTATGCTTTCTCTTCACCCCATTCTACCTTTAAAACAACAATGATGTGGGGCACGTAAAATATTAAAACTGTCCTTATTTTATGGCTATAAATAAGCTCCCAGATGAGTAGTATAGATCCATTTAATGTCAAACACATTTTTACAAATGGGAAAATTAGATAATATGCCTGAACATAGATTAAAATAAGGTGTACAGAAATCAAGACCAATAATATAAAACCCACCCATTATATAGACCTACTAAAGGAAGGCACCATTTTCCCCACTATCTTCCCATTGAATAGCCCAGTGTTGCCAATGATCAAGCCTAACAAAAATGAATGGTACCTAACAGTGGATTATCATACCCTTAATACCTTGGTTTCCCCAATTAAAGCTCTCATATCCACTATGATTGAAATTACTGGTTCCATACGGTCATCAACTGGAAAATATACTTTGCTGTTAAAGCTATGACTAGCATGTTTCACTCAGTCCCTATTTCAATAGCTTCTCACTAGCAGTTTGCATTTACATTCAAATGACACAGTATGCCTTTACCTGGCCACCCAGGTGGTATCTCAACAACAGTTTCATCTCAATCTCCGCAGGCAAGATTTTAATCACACCCAGCTTTCTCCAGGATCATGGGAATGACATTCCACTGATGACATCCTTCTCTGAGGAGTTTCATTTGACACACTCAAGACATACAAATATTCACAAAGCAGCTCACAAAGGGGAGGGACCATCACCCTCCTATGCGTAATACAAGGCCCTACCATCTCAGTTAAATCCTGGGCATCATTTGGTCAGTCAAGTATGGCTTCATCCCTGATACTGTCAAGAAATAACTATTACCCTGGCAAAATCCACAATATTAAAATAAGCCCAATGTCTTTTAGGCCTTTTTGGCTTCTAGAGGCAACGTATTCCTTATTTCTAAATTTTACTTAAGTGAATGTATACTGTTACTCTCAAATTGGCCCACTTTAAATGGGATCCCCAAATAACAAAGCATCTAGAATCTTTACAAAATGAACAATTAAAAGAAAAAAAGAACTCCCATTAGCACTCCTCAGACACTCCTTCACTGTAGAGGATTTGGTGACTTTCTCTCATGCATCCTGGGGTCTCTGGATTACTCATGATGGCCATAAGTTGCTCCTAGGCTTCTGGAGCAAAACACCCTCTTCTTTGGCCCCAGATATACTTCATTAGCCCAAGCAGGGAAGGTTGCATATTGGACTTTTGGGGACACTTAAGCTAACTGGTCCTGACTGATGAGCTGTAGGACCCAAGTGCCTATTATGCTTTGGTACATATGGAGGCAGAACCCCACAGATTCAGCACAGTCACAAAAGCCTTCTTATTGAAATGAAAATGGTACTTACAGGAAAAAGTCTCTGGCATATCTTACTTACAGAAAGAAGTGGCTTCCTTTGTCCTCAGCCTCTTGTTAGATGCAATGGTGTTGGAGGAGTTGGAGGAGGTCACCTCTCTCCTGGACTAACTGGCTACCTGGAGAGCCCCTTGGGATCCACTGAGCAACCAGGAGAAGTGATTTGTATCCTTTACTGAATAGCATTACCATTGCATGTGATAGAGTCACAAGAGGTTTGCTCTTGTCCATCCCTAAAAGGATGTCCCTGACCAAGGAAAGTACCCCATGATCAACACACTTAGCCAAATTTCAAGCAGTCTTCTTAGCACTAGAAAAGCCCTGGCCAAAAATCGGTCCCATCTGCACATTTTTCAGACTCCTCAGCCATTGCCTATGGTCTGGCTGTCTGGTCCAACCAATCATAACAATTCCTTATCCAAAGTCACCCTATTCAGGATAAAAAGTTCTGAGAATACTCTCACAGATACCAAAAATAAAAATCAAAGTCACATATGTCTCTGCAGATACCAAAGCTACAATTCAAGTCTTCACCAGATACTTCTTAATCTTTTTGAGGTTCTGGACATTACTGATAGTGACCAAGGAACTCATTTTACTTCTCAAAATACTCAAGGCACAATATGGACTTTAGAACGGGGCATTGAATAGAGTTTTCACTTCCCTTATCAGCTTTAGACACTGGGCTTCTTAGAGTACCATAATGGCTTACTTAAATGAGTTCAAATACAGTTAAATTAAACATTACACATTGTACTCATCACTCAAATATCAGGGGTGAATTTTAATAGATTTTGACTCTATATTTGATGTTTGACCTCTCAAACCTTTCAGACTCCAACCTTCCTTCCTCTTTTTTGCTCCACATCTGGGGAAGCCAATAAGAAAGTCCATGTGCTCCTTCTCTGGACACTGGGAAAGTTGAAACTATGAAAAACCAGTTCCCTGTGGTGGGGGGAACCTTCACACCAACTGCACCCCTTAACTGCAATCAAAAGTAGTCACTCTCCTCCCTTCACTCAAACCATTTTCTACCAGCTTGGGTGCTTTCCCTGCTCTAACTAGAAAGTCTCAAGCATGTGAGTAATCTTTTCTGTCTCTTGGTATGGGTATAGGGTCATCAGCTTTAACATTGGAACCAATTTTGGGCTGGGGATTATTAATCCTCCCTTCTGTGGGGCAACTGTAAGACAATTTATTATTTGGAATATAATTAGAATTTATTATTTGGAATATAATTAGAATATAAGCTCCTTAAGATTAGAGGTTTGGGGCATGTTGTGCAATCCTGTGTCTTTGGGACATAGAACAGTGCTAACTTAAAACATTCAAAAAAAATTTATTGAATGAATTAATGAATCCACATCAAAGCCTCCTGACACTTAGCCTAGTCAATCTTCCTTCCAAATCAGAAAACCACCAGTGATTGAGTGATAAATTGTTAGCTAAAATTAGGCAAGAGATTTATGAACTAAGCTGGAGATGATTTTTTTTCATTAATCAGAAGAAAATAAATTGGTTTCTTCCTACCCATTTCTACCAGTAGTTGTAAGGGGAATATATTGAACTTGTCAGAAAAGAAGTGAGAGAAAAAGCAATGATAATTTTGTTTAATAGTTTAAAATATTTTCAGAGGCTTTGTAATGCCTCTAGGTATTCACATATTTTTTTTAGATATTCACATTTATTTCTTAATAAGTCATGCAAAAAATCCTACACAAAGCTACCTGAGCTCACAAACCATATGCCAGTATTCTTAGCTTGTATTGAAATACTGCCAGATTATTACTGATTTAGTCTCATCATATTTCTACAACATACAGAGTGATATAAGATGAAAATTAGCTGTGGAAGGGTGTTCTAAGATGATTATTTCTTTATTTTTAAATATTTATTTATTTAGTTGCACTGGGTCTTAGTTGCGGCAGGCAGGCTCCTCAGTTGTGGCATGCAAACTCTTAGTTGCAGCATGCATGTGGGATCTAGTTTCCTGACCAGGGATCAAACCCAGGCCCCATGCATTGGGAGCACAGATTCTTATCCACTGCACCACCAGGAAAGTCCCAAATATGATTATTTCTTGAAATTTAACATTTCATAGGCAGATGTGTTTTACTATCTATGCAAAATCAATTTGCACATTCCAGTATCAAATTAAATTTGAAGCATGAAACAAATCAGTAAGAATCCATGGTGTGATTCTACAAAATTAAAAGTGTTTAAGTGGGAGAAAAAGAGGGTTTAAAAATCATTTATTTGGGCTTCCCTGGTGGCGCAATGGTTAAGAATCCGCCTGCCAATGCAGGGGACACGGGTTCAATCCCTGCTCCGGGAAGATCCCACATGCCGTGGAGCAACTAAGTCCATGTGCCACAACTACTGAGCCTGTGCGCCACAACTACTGAACCTGTGTGCCACAACTACTGAAGCCCGCGTGCCTAGAGCCCATGCTCCACAACAAGAGAAGCCACTGCAACGCGAAGCCCCAGAACCGCAATGAGAAGCCCAGGCACCGCAAAGAAGAGTAGCCCCCGCTTGCCACTGCTAAAGAAAGCCTGCACAGCAACAAAGTCCCAGTGCAGCCCAATAAATAAATTAATTAATTAAAATAAAGTTCCCTTTAAAAAAAGTAGTTTATTCATTTAGAGATAAAAAGGCTCTTAGCTAAAGTGACACAGTGAGAGATACACAGGATTTGTGCTCCATGGATTCTTAGATTAGTATCCCTTATAACTCATTACCTGATCCTGAATTATCCCTGAGTTTATTAGGCTGTGTATGACTCAGGCTTTTTGTCTTATTGCTACTTATACTATATCTTCTCTTTCCCAACATGTGTGCCTCAAATCTCTATCCCGTTACGCGCCAGAAAAGGAAATGAGCTGTATAGTCAGACTATCCAGCTAGAGCAATTGATGTGAAAGATAGAAATTTAAGTTAGAAGAAAACTGTGTGTCTACATAAGTTATCTATTTAGGTGCAACAAACCACTCTAAAATTTACTGACTTTAAGTAACACTCATTTATTGGCTCATGATTCTGAAGACTTAGAGTTGGGCTTAGCGAGGCAATTCTTTAATTCTTCTCATCTAGACTTATACTCACAACTGGGGCTGGCTTTTGTTCCTGACTATGGGACCAAGCACTTCAGTTCTCCTTGTAATCTCTTATATTCCAGAAGGTTAGATTGGACTTCTTTAAATAGTTGTCTTATGGCAGTATTTTAAGAGGTTAAGACCAGTGCATAAACCCTAATCGAGTTTCTACTTGTATCATAACTGATCATTTGCCATTTGTTCAAAGGTGGTCCCACTGGAAAACCCAAAGTCAATGGAGATATGGACTGTACTTGGGCTTGGAAAATAATTAATTTTGACCAAGTCATGCTTCTCAAAAGATCATATAACCTTGATGAATCCAATAAATGCATTAAGAAATGTATCCTAAGTTGAAATACACAGAACAAGGCTTTGTTTGTTTATGATTGTTTGTTTTTGAAATAAGAATATTAAGACGTCATATTACCATTATAAACAAGTAGTCTATGTGTATACCACATATAATTCAGGAATTATAACCAAAGACTAAGATAAAGGTGAAAAACTTCAATACTTGTAGGAATTGAATACACTTGATGCTTATGAGAGATGTGTCCTAGCATTCTAACCGAGACAAAACTGAACTTTTTTTATCTAACTGAAATTTAAACATCATCAAAAGATAATTCAATTCATGGTATTCTCCCCTTAGAGACCTTTGTGCATATAGGATAATAATCTTTCTTTAATCTGAATTCAAATCAAGGCACTTTAACGTCCCTCAATTCTCATTTCTTTCTGCCTATTAAATGTTAAATTTATTTAATTGACTACTTAAATTCTATTGGAGCTAACCTCAATAGTATTAATTTGCCTTGAAAAAAGTCATGTTTTTATGAATTACTATCACTTGCTCCTTTTTAATTATTGTAGTTTCCACTGTGGATTTTGTCCAAAGGGAGGGCAACCGAGGATCTTGCCAATTATTGGAGATCATGGAAAGTTAAATTCATTTTTATTTCTACTTTTACATGCTCTCCTAAACTATGAATTAATAGGTTTTCATACGTCGAAATAATCTTACAGAATGACATGATTGCACCAAGATTAGGAAATGCTAACACTCAAGTCCAGCTCTTTTCATAATTTCCTAGACTTGTAGCCAACCATTGATCCTTTAAACATCACAAGATCTCAAATTTAGACTGAGAAAGATGCTTATTTTTTACCAATGGAATTTTATGAAAATAATTTAGTGTTGGAATAAGAATCTTTGCTCCTAGTGTGAAAGGCACCATCTCAATTCAGTTTACCAGTAAGGGTTAGAGTAAGACTGAATTTCTTCCAAGTTCAGAGAGCAAATTCACATATACATTTTAAGCCATTTTAAGGGATTTTATGAAAGAAGATTAAAATTAAAGGAGGAAACTCCCAATTACATCCAATACTTGATATAATTCTTGTATCACACAGACTTAAATTGTGGCAAAAGTAGGTGAAGATGATGTTTCAAATATGCTAGTCTGTATCTCTAAAGACAGGTTCTTAATTGCACAGAGTGGAAGACTGTCGCCCCTGTGAACATGCACACACACACACACACACACACATACACACACATCCTACATGGAATATTTGAAGACATCCTAGCATTCCATTCACTGTTCCACATGAGTCTCACAGTTCTTTTTTGTTCTTAGCTGATTTACTCTCCATTTAAATGATCACTAGATGTTTGAAATGAAAATAATTTACCAACTCTTCAACTGAACATCACAGAGAAAGTTCTGACAGTTTCTAGAATTTAGAGAAGGTGAAGAAGAAGTAAAACAGCTAACTTGAAATCAAAGGAACATGCAGCTACCAAGTGATTTATATTGGTTGAGTCTTCTGCTGATTCTTATTCCAAGTATAGTTAAACATTTTCAATTACTTTTTAGGAGTATATATCACATTTTGCTTTTCAAAATGCTTGATTGTATTATTTTCTCCAGAAGTTTTAAATAGATTTTAAAATTAATCAGATCTTTGTAGAATCTACTGAATCCTAGAGATACCTGAATTATATATAATTTAAAAAAATGAAACAGGCACTTGTTTTAAATTAAAATGTTATCTTTCCTATATGTTGTACTTTTAATTATAACTAAAAAGTATTAAAATATTTGATTTGTCAGACTTTGAAAGAACATGGAAAGTTTTTAAAATATCCTATTGACAATTTTTAGTAAATATTTAAACAAACTTATCGATGATATTTCCACGTAGTACATTTTATGTGACAACCAATGAAATTAAAGTCAATTAAAAAGGTACCAGTGTTGTTGTAAATGGTGGAATTACCCTTAAACTCAGTATTAAATTCCAGTGTGGTGAAACATAGTTGAAATTCACTTGAATCTTATTGATTTATAAGTTTTCTCTGTAAAGATGTTTCCCAACTTTCAGACACTTAGCTTTCTAGTTACCTGTTGATTTATTAATTCTTACTTCTCCTTCTCTATCTCCTCTGCTTCCAAAGAGACTTTGCTGAGGCCATTACGAAAAATTTGTCAAGTAAGTATGGAATGTAATGAACATTTTGTTGATTGTTTCCTTTGCTGTGCAGAGGCTTTTTAGTTTGATAGTCCCAATTGTTTATTTTTGCTTTTGTTGCTTGTAATTTTGGTGTCAAATCCAAAAATTTCTTTGCAAGGCCAATGTCAAGGACCTTTTCACCTATGTTTTTTTTCTAGGGTTTTTATGGTTTCATATCTCATGTGAAATTATTTAACCCATTTTGAGTTGATTTTTCTCTATATATAAGATAAAGGTCCAATTTCATTCCTTTGCATATGGATATCCAGTTTTCCCAGTACCATTTATTGAAGGGACTATGTTTTCTTCTCAAAAGAGTATTTTCTTATACCACAAGACATCTCTTTACTTTGTTTTATTATGCCTAAATTCCAATATCTAGGAGATCATAAAAACATATAATATTTTAAAGTTAATTATTGAAATAATAAAAGGTTCCAGTCATGTGTATAGTACTGAATTAATTACAGCATATTCTTTTTTCTCCTGATTGAGATAAACTGCACTGAACAGCTGATATTGGAACTTAAAGCATATTGGAATATTGAACAATTCAAATCTGGATTCTTAGTAGGACATGAGGATAATTAGGATTTTGGTAATTGAGAAGAAAAATTATGGAAATTATACATCCACAAATATATACACATCCCCTTATGTGTGTGTGTGTGTGTGTGTGTGTGTGTGTGTGTGTGTGTGTGTATATATATATATATATATATATATATATAAAATTTTTTTTTCTCAATACAAAATTTTACCTGGAGTTAACTGTTTAAAAATGTGCCTAGAGTTAACTGTGCCCGGAAGAAAGCACAATTTCTTTCTTCTTTATTCTTGCCTTGCTTTAAATTTTCAGGGCCTCAATTCCTAGGTGGATATTATTATGCAAATTATATTTATACCTGGGGGTCATGTAATATGCAAAATGCTAATGGAAGAAATTAACTTCCTCCCAAAAAAACTTTACAAAATCACACTCTAATCAATAAGAATTTTTTTTCTATAAATAGTTGCCATATGGGATTTTAGATACGTACTTTTTAATCTTTACCAAGTTGATAGAAATTATCTGTGTTTATGTTCAATTTGCTGCTGGAGAGGTTCATCCTTTTCTTATTGATTTGAAAGGGCATTTATATAATATGTTTATTAATAATCAGTTTTTGTTATACTTATTTTCAGATGTGCTTAACAAACTAAAATTTTCAATGTTTATAAAATCTATCTTAAATCTTGTTATCTTTATATTTGAGCCATACTTCGAAAATCATCATCTACTGAAACATTATCAGCATGATCATCTATATCTTCTTGTATTAATTATTATTGATCCAGTTCTGGATACACACACACACACACACACAGACACACACACAGTTTGTGAAGTACTTTCTGGAGATAATTTCTGTAATAATTCAGAAGGGTTTAAAAAAAAGACATTTGAAATAAATTTTAGTGCATTTAAATTTATACTGTCTCTAAAATTTTTAAATGCCAAGATTTGAAAACAATCTCTAATGCAGAATAATTCCGAAATGTACACCATATCTAAATAAAGAACAAAGGAACAATATATTTTTGTTTCATGCTCTTTGCAATGTAGATATATCTTATACATAAATTTCATGAAATAACAATAGTACTTTAAGTCTGCTATATGTCAAAATATACAATACGAAAGGAAAAAAGATATAAGCAACCATGCAAACCAAAAATACCTAGATATCTAGTTTATACTATGTCAAACATTTACATATATTTTTGTCAATATACTCATATTTTCTGCATGGTACATTTTCATAAAAGCAAACAATGAAGCCTCTGGTATAATCTATTTGCCCTCTTCTTTATTTCATTTCATTCATTAATCACATTTATTAATATACTAATCATTAGATTATTTGCAAACTGCTGGGGTAACTTTGAGCCTATACAAGCCTAGATATCAAACAATTCACAGCTTATCATTATGCTTTGAGTTAAACTCTTTGTCAGGCATTTAATCTCTGTGTGATTCCTTTTTCCATTCCGAGAAAGTACCGAGTTGCTTTATGCTCCCTCCTTCCACTCAGAGGAAGTTTGCTATGCAAAGCTAAAATCAGACTCTGATTGCAGACAACAAATCTTCATATCTTGATTTTTCAAATTAATCTTGAGCTATTTGACTAGATTATAGTGTAGGGGAGGGAAGGGAGGCTCATTTCTTTGACGTCAGCAATGAAGAAATTTTCCATTGTCTAGAAGGGGAATAGAGGATGCACAGAGGGAGTTTGGATTCTGAGTCTGACTGCTTCCAGCCCTGGCAAAGAATTTTGTGCCTCACGTAGAATAGAGGCAACAGAATCACCAACTGTAAAGTGACTTCCAGCTTTGGACAAAGGGTATTTCAAGAAACCAGTATACTCAGATGATCAGATACCATGTTGCTATACAAGATCTCTAAGAGCATTGTATGACTTTTCCAGGTGGGGGGTACAGAGTCTAAAGAACGACTGTGATTGAATTTCCTGCTGACTCACGAGGATAGGGTCATGGAATCAGATTCAGCTTGATTTAGAAGAAAGGATAGCATGTGCTATTTTTATGGAACCAAGTTAGTGAAGGAATAATCACAATCACCATAGGTAGATTCTGAATATCAATGACAGATGAGTTTGACTGCAGTCCAGGGCATGGTTCTAAATAGACTTTGTGAGTGTCAGGGCATTCACAAAAAAAGAAAATCTGTCCTAATGAAATCTGGAATATGCATATTACTTTATAAATTCTCTCATGAGAGCCTTGAAAATCAGACAGAAAAACATGCTAAAGGGACTTCCCTCGTGGTGCAGTGGTTAAGAATCCACCTGCCAATGCAGGGGACACAGGTTCGAGCCCTGGCCTGGGAAGGTCCCTCATGCCACGGAACAACTAAGCCTGTGTGCCACAACTAATGCCACAACTAATGAGCCTGCGCTCTAGAGCCCGCATGCCACAGCTACTGAAACCCATGTGCCTAGAGCCCATGCTCCACAACAAGAGAAGCCACTGCAATGAGAAGCCCGCACACTGCAATGAAGAGTAGCCCCCACTAGCTGCAACTGGAGAAAGCCCGCTGCAGCAATGAAGACCCAACACAACCAAAAAATAAATAAATAACATAAAAATTAAAAAAAGAAAAACGTGCTAGAATCCAGCAGCTGGATGATAAACCAATAGCTGGTTGAATCACCAGACCAAAAGATGATGGTTAGGGTTAGGGTTCATCTGTCATAGCATCTGTAGTGACATTCTTCATGGTTTTAATAGCATTGCTGAACATGCTGATGGTACTTTATTCACTCACTCAGTCATTCATTCAATAATATTCTTTAGTTCTTTCAACATGTCAAACACTCTTTGTAGGTCAGATCAAATCTTTGTTCTTATTATCATCAAGCCTTCAAAATACTTGAGGAAATAGATAACTAGATCAATAACACTGAACAGTGAGATCCGTAACGTATGCTAAAGTGAGGTATATCAGCTGGAATCATAGCAGGAAACAAATAGCATACTCAAAAGATTTAATTAAAATGATTTAGTAAAGGTGCCATGTAAAGTGATGTGAGCAGATTTAAGGGATGGTGACATTCCCAGGAATTGGCAGCGGACAATTGTTAGGGACGCTCAGTCTGAAATATCAAGGAGAGCCCACTGTGAGCTTGCGCTATCAAAGAAGAACCACTCAACAAAAACTACAGCCAGAAAGGGATGCAGGCATAACCCAGAAAATGGTGTGAGCCTAACTGTAATCTAAAGAGCAGTATAGTTAATCAAGGTAAATCAAATCCACCTCATAGAGCGAACATCAGGGCAACAAATGGCAAAAATGGATCGGGAAACAAAGAGAGAACAACCAGCCCAGCTTGCCAATTGTGTCAATGCTTTTTGCCCTATTTGATTTCATCTATTCTTGCTCTCAATTGATTTCAGTTAAAAGAAGTTGTGTACTGAATATAGAAGAAATAAAGTTTCTTCACATACCTGGAAAGTGATGTCAGTTTAGTCTTTGCTCACACTTGAAATCTGAATTTAATATTAACCACCGTCAAACTTGTTCTTGTGAAACAAAGCAGAGAGAGATGAAGAATGAATGGATCTGAAGGGTGAAAGAAGAATAACCAGCACAAATGGCATGATCAAAATACCAAGGAGGATGCTATCAAATTAGATGGCCAGGGGGCTGGAGGGGTAATAGGGAGCGAATCAAGAAAGAGTTCACAGAACAGGAAATCCTTAATCAAAACCAGGAAAATGAGTTGTAGTCCATAAAGCAAATGAAGAAAGTTCACGCAAAATCAAAAGGGTCTGGGGCTTCCCTGGTGGCGCAGTAGTTGAGAGTCCGCCTGCCGATGCAGGGGACACGGGTTCGTGCCCCGGTCCGGGAAGATCCCACATGCCGCGGAGTGGCTGGGCCCATGAGCCATGGCCGCTGAGCCTGCGCGTCCGGAGCCTGTGCTCCGCAACGGGAGAGGCCACAACAGTGAGAGGCCCGCGTACCGAAAAAAAAAAAAAAAAAAAAAAAAAAAAGTTAGCTCAGACTGAGGAAGTACAGATCTGCTCAGTCATTCACTAGACGGGAATACCTAACAAAGATAAAGCCAGTTGATAGGAAACGTATTGCTCCCAAATACATGCCACATTTGTAAAGTGCCATGATAATCCCTTTTTTGATTAATCATTGCTTTCTTACTGTACAAATTTGTTCTCTAAAGTCATGGGCCACTAGAAACTTTGGCATGACTAGAAGATCTAAGTCTGTTTGACACAGACAAGTGGTTCTATCTCCAGCCCAGATGCATAGCTTTAGATAATGGGGTTTCTGTACACACAATTCCATACCTATCTTAATTTTGTAGTTTCCAAGGAAACAGGAACCTGACTTCACTTTGCAGTCCAGATCTGGTGTTGATAATCTTTACAATGCCTAACTTTATTCTGAGTCTTTCAAAATCAATGTTTTATTTAAAAAAAAAAAAGAAAGAAAACTGATTTAGTTAAATGTTACCACTTCCCCAAATCCTACAAAACTTCTATCTGTTCCTTTGCTTGGTTCCTCTGGTGTTCTTACAATGGATCAATTAACCAGATTTTGCTGGGCTGCAGGTTTCCGCCTAGTGGTCAGGGAAGTTGCTTAAGAAGATCAAAAACAAACCAAATTTTATGCTTCAATTAAATACATTTCTAACTATTATGTGTAGAGCCTGTTTGAGCTTGAAGTCTCTTCAAAATTCCTCTCCTTTATCCTCAAACTGTGAATTCCTCTTTCTACTGTTTCCTCAATGGAATCTGCTTGAAAATCTACTAGAATATTTATCACATGGTTTCTCCTTTCCTCATATTGGTACACCACATGAAATTGTATTCCCTCATTTTAATATAAATCTTTGTCAGTCTGGAATTTTTTTCTTATATAGCTTACCTATCCCAGCGATAAGAATAAAGTGCTATTCATCAATATGCACAGAATGAGTGCATTCTAGCGAGAAAAATGTGGTCAAATCAATAAGATACATTTAATCATTTCAGTAGATCCATAACACCAACAATACAAATATACAATAGACATCAGTGCTTAACAGCAAAATGATTCAGTTTTCTTTGCCTGAAAAACAAAAATGAGTAAATTAATGTGATATAGCTACCAGGAAAATAAAAGAACTATTAGAACAATTTCTAAAAAAAGTAAATAAAATTTTAAATACCTGTCTTAGACTGTCTTAACTGAAGTATAAATTCCAGATTAAATGATACAATAAACACAACTGTCTTTTTCTGATCAAGTATTTTCAGTAAGTCTTGCTTTAAGAGGAATATGAAAAACTGAAGTTCATACCAAGTGACTAAGTACATGCAGAATCTTAAGGTTATAATATGAAGAGATGAAAAAGATACTCATGTGTGCTTGGAGAAACAAAAATCAACAGGGACAAATTTATAAGGGAACATTTATAAAGCCATTACACTGGGGCTTCCCTGGTGGCACAGTGGTTAAGAATCCGCCTGCCAATGCAGGGGACATGGGTTAGAGCCCTGGTCCAGGAAGATCCCACATGCTGTGGAGCAACTAAGCCCATGCGCCACAACTACTGAACCTGCACTCTAGAGCCCGTGAGCCACAACTACTGAGCCATGTGCCACAACTGAAGCCCGCACGCCTAGGTCCAGTCAGTGCTCCGCAACGAGAAGCCACTGCAGTGAGAAGCCCATGCACCGCAATGAAGAGTAGCCCCCACTCGCTGCATTTAGAGAAAGCCCGCACACAGCAACGAAGACCCAACACAGCCAAAAATAATAAATAAATAAAATAAATTTTTTAAAAAGATATTATATCAAATAAAGACTACATTTGTTTTATGTTGTTTTGGGGTTTAAAACGATCTGGTGTGTAGAAGCTAAAGGGAGGAAGACTGGAACTCAACACAGGGAATAACTTGGTAATAATTAGAGTCACTTGCAAATGGAAGAGATGACCTTAATAGTTGTGAAGATTTCATGAGTAGGCATACTAAAAACATTCAGAGAAGGTCAAACACTGGAATGAAAAATGAGCTGGATGACCACCTCGATTCTTTGTAGCATTTGAGGGTAACGGGGGAGGTTGTTGGTTTTATAATTGTTATTGTTAATTCTCCAGGTATCTTTATTTGGATCGGGGGACAACCCCAGGGGATGTGAAATAGTCCACATTTTTGCTTTTTACAAAAATGTTGAAATATGGGCACTCACACAATTACTGGAGTAAGTTTGAGAATATTTCTGCAGTAAAGATTGATCTACACAATCAACTCACTACTCAAAGAAACATGCCCAATCCTCCAATGTCCTACAATCAGATTAGTTTTGCTCTGAGGGCCAAAGAATAAGTGGGACCCTGAATTAAATTAGTTGAATGCCACTGATTAGTAAAACATACCAGATAGGAATTTTTCTTTTTTTTTTTTTTTTTGCGGCACGCGGGCCTCTCACAGTTGTGGCCCCTCCCACAGCGGAGCACAGGCTCCGGACGCGCAGGCCCAGTGGCCATGGCCCACGGGCCCAGCCGCTCCGCGGCATGTGGGATCTTCCCGGACCAGGGCATGAACCCCGTCCCCTGAATCGGCAGGCGGACTCTCAACCACTGCGCCACCAGGGAAGCCCCCAGATAGGAATTTGATTAAATTGAACCTATTTTCATAAATCTTTCAAGTTCATAAAACTTTAACACCGAGATGCTATCTGTAAGTACAGTCACTCAAATTCACTATTCAGAAAACCATGTTGGATGTTTGTTAAAATTCACCTCTGAGTTTCAGCCCCAGGAGTTCTAATATTGTAGGATGGGATAACTGAGATAGGGTCCAGGAATCTGTACAATCAACAAGCATCTCAGATTAATCTGGTCCATGCTGTTCTTTAAGACATAATGATCCAGAAATGCAGCAACAAGGAGAAGGAAACAAAGCCAGAAAACCCAAGCTAGGTATAAACTACAAGTTGAAATATGTGCTAATGGCAAATTTCTGAGTTTTTCCAACGTATTAATGAAAGAACATCATACTGCTACTAGCATAAGACGACACTCATTATTTATCTATTCCATATATAGAGTTGAAAGCATAGTGAGAAAAAGAGCTATTTATAAGTAGAATATCATTACTTAAAAACTGCACATTCTTATTTGTGTCTTTTTCTTTTAAAAGTATTAGTTGTTCAAACCAGCTCCCTACAGAATCTATTTCAGATATCTTTTAGTGTTAAGAAAAAAATAGTTTCATTCCCAGCTTATATTCCAAAAAGAGTTGTTATTTCAATTCAAATCTGAAAAAATATATAACTTCCTGAAAATATCATCTCTCTGATGTCTTATTTTATTTCACTTGAAAATGTTTGTGTTCATTTAGATAATTCCTGGTGTTGCTTAAAAGAAAATTGGATTTGTGCATTAAAAGAAAGCTATGATGGGGTGTATTACAAAAGGGATTAACTGAAGGAAAAAACAGCAGTGTATTGGGAGCTGGCGTTATCAACTGGAATTGAAAACCAATCTTTTGAACATTGCTAAAAAAGCCACTTCATCTTGATAATACTTCAAACTTACTTGTTAAGAGTGAGAAAGAAACAAAGTAATGAGGACATACTGAAAGAAGGTCACAGGCGTTTCAGCACCTATTCATTTGCTTTACAAATTCAGAATGAAATAGGCCATTTTTAACTAAAGGATTACCTTGATTCTGGAATCAGCACTTTTCCCATTGTTCAAGATGATGTCTTGGACATCAGCATTCGTGTGCATGCACACAAGTATACCACATCTATCGCCTTTCTCTCCATGAAACTTAATTAATTTAACTTTATTAATTGAATCCATTAAATTATATATTTACATTTTTATTTATTAGCTGTCAGCTTCAACCAAGTGAAAAGGTGAAATTAAATCAAGGAAGATTTTTTGAGATCCTCCTTCCACTAATATCAGATTGTCTTCTGAAAAATTATATTTCTGGATCACTCTGTTTTTTCCTTGATGCATGTGCCTGATGCACTCATATATAATTCTCCTTCTTCCACATAAAAGGAGGACTTCTTGCTTGAGGGTGGACGACTGGTGTACATACCCAAATATCCATCACGTAGGGCATCGACTATATTGTCTTCAGACCCCTTTTGCCCTTTTCTGTAGACTGTGTCATCACATTCTGGGATCCTGTCTCCTACCCACTTCCCAATGTTTCAGTAGAAGTAGTCATACCATGTATGATGAACCTACTAACTGGGCACAAGTGATGGATCCAGGGATGGGCACCTAAATCAAATACTTCCCAAATTTGAGATTAAACTATTATATGCTAGTCTTGGTCTGTCTGCTCTCTTCAACAAAGTTGTCAACATCAGAGTTGTGTGATAAAGCTACCTTCTACCATATGGACTGAGAAACATAGAAATCAAGTTTGCTCCTCATAGCCTTAAACTTATCATTTAAACACTTTTTATTTTGTTATTTTTTTAGTTGTCTTCTAGACAAGTAATGTCCATTCAGAAATGTACAATGTGTAAATACCAGTATAAATGTCAGTTGGAATTAGTCCTCTTCAGTGAGCAGTTTTGCATTGTCCTACTGGATTTTGTAGAATAAACGAAAGAGGTTATATTCTAATAGTGACCACTTGGCATGGCTCTGCCATCACTGGGTCCCAAAGGACTGACTGTAGAGTTCCTGTGCCCTCACACCTATACATGCCAGCTGGACATCAGCCCCCATGAGCTGCATAGTTTACCGCCTTTACTGAAAAGGGAACAAAAGAGTGAGCAGCATTAATCGGGCTCAGAGGCTCTGCTTAGAGGATCTGCAAGTTATTCAGTGTGAGGTGGTGGGTTTTGTTTCTTTATTTTTAGTTTCACTCCTTTTAAAAGGTTGGTTCAATGTGGCATTTAGTGTGTAAAGCAGTGATCAAGATACTGAAGGAATTTTTTAAAATGAGAGAGATGTGCTCTTATCCTCAAGGAGTTTACACCTTAATGAGGGAAATAAATAACTAATTCAATCATAAATCAGAACAGAATAAATGCTAAGGCTATACAAGTGAACCTCACACATTTGGTAATGGCGATTTGGTTATATTAAATAATTTAAATTAATTATGCCATTTTTATGGCACTGATGAAATCAACCAACCATGCTTGATTTGTTGAACTGTGCAAGAGATAAAATGTAGAACAAATATACGATAAGGCAAACTGTAGCTTTCTGATTTCTGCCTTTGTGAATCATGCATACTTTATGAAGCTAAACCTTCTAGACCATCAAAGTACACTGTTGAAAGATTTCAATAAGATAAGAGTATATTAGACTACTCAAAATTTAGTCTGTTTGGTTAGGAAACTCTAAACAGACATTTACTGCAAAGAATCAGCCACCTAGGAAGCCTGCTGCAATGAAATTTAGGCCTGTGCGCAGGAAGCCTAATTAGAGTTAATGAGGCTTGATTTCCATTCTTCGAGAATCTACAATTTTGAACTTTCTAGTTCTGCAAGCTTGGCACATTTTGTCCCTGCTTTGTTTTGTTTTTTAACACATAATACATTTTAGAATTTGAGAGTAATAGACAAGGCCATTTTTTATAGTTAATGTCATTATGTCAGAGTTATGCAGAAAACTGAATTTGTCTACAAATTAATGTTTGTTCTTATAACCAATGTATTATTTTTAATCAGTGGAAGATGTGCCATTCAGTTTTTTCCACAAATTAATAGCAGTTGCTATTCACTTATAAGGATTTAAGACTGAATTTATCCTATTTCCTATTAGGGAATCTGGAGAATGAGAAATTCTAGGAAAATGTTCAAGAATAATGAAACCTCTACAACATCCTGAAATGTAAGTTTCTGAACAAACAGGGGTAGTGCTTTTCATTCCTCTTTCGAAGGCCAATCCTAGTTTTATTTTTCTGGCCCTGTATGTTAGTTAGAAATAGTTTTGGCTAGAAATGACTGAAATTTTCAAATAGTATGTCTTATGTGAGATACAAACATAGTTATCACTCTTATAAAAGTCTGGTTGGACAAAACAAGGCTGGTTTGGATGTTGGTGATTTCAAAGGCACAGGATATTTTTGTCTTTAGTTTTCATAAGTTTAATTATGATGTATCTTGGTAAGATTTCTTTGAGTTACTCTTAATTGGGTGGAGATCACTTAGTTTTTTGTATGTGTACGTGTGTTTCTTTCATCAAGTAGAAAAACTTTCAGCCATTATTTCTTCAAATACTTTTTCAGCTCCATTTTCTTTCTTCCCTCCTTCTGGAATGCTAATTTTAACAATATTGGATATTTTGTTACTGTCCAAAAGGTGCCTGAAGCTCTATTTATTTTTTAAGTCTCTTTTTGAAGTTTTGATACAACTTTTTTTTTTTTTTTTTTTACTTGTATGGAACAATCTGAGGGATTTGAAGAGCCTGACATTTTAATTCCTATTAGTCTCTGAAAAATACTGTCAGTAAATTAGGCTTTGAATTTTTCTTCCCATTGATTGTTAATGGTTATATGAAACAACATTATAACTAAATGGCCACATATATTAAAATTCTAAATCACATTCAAGAGGTAATTCCTTAACTAAAGAAGTAACTCCAATGTTATTATGTTTGGCTTTTTCTAATGTTATTATGTTTGGTCAGAGCATGAAATACAGTTTCTAATATATAAAACACCAAGTATCTTGCTTAACTTATGTTTTTGAAAAATAAATCAGTTTTCACACATTTCAGTTTGCAAGAAATGCTCATTCTCAAGACAATAGTGCCACTTCCTCTGAGGTTTATTTCATGACTGGGATGTCTTCCATAAAATCGTTTGTAATCAGTCTTGTTTATTGGGGATGATTAAATCAACTACCAAGAGATTGGAAACTTTATGCCTTACAGTAAGAAAAATATAAGTTATGTCTCACTAATTCAACAACTACTAACAACTATTAATTTTTCCTGAATCACTTAATATATATGTATATATTTTTGTTCCACTTAACTTTTTAACAAACTTATTTTATTTTGAAATAATTATAGCTTTATAGAAACGTGCCAAAGAGTTCAGATAGTTCTCACCCAGTTCTGATCATCCATCTAGTTTCCCTTAACTGTTTATACCTCACATATCCTTGTTATGCTTGTCAAACTAAGAACTTAATATTGGTATATTAGCTAAACTACAGACTTTATTTGGATTTTGTCAGCTTTTCTACTAACGCCTTTTTTTCTATTCTAGGCCCAGTACGAATACCATATTCCATTTAATTGTTATGTTTTCTGTGGTCTATGACAGTTTCTCAGTCTTTTCTTATTTTTCATGACCTTGAAAGTACTGGTCAGGTGTTTTGCAGAAATTCATTTAATATGAGTTTTTCTAATACTGTCTCATGATTAGACTGAGATTTTTGAAAAACATGAACAGAGAGGCTGTTATGTTATCATCATAATCATATCCAAGGTATGTAATGTCAACATGAATGACATCACTTTTGATGTTGACTTTGGTTAAAGCAGTGCTTGTCAAGTTTCTCCACTTTAAAGTTACTATGTTTTTACCTTTCTATATTTAATTGTTTAGAAGTAAGCAGCTGAATGCAGCATGTACTTGAAGGATGTGAGGGAGTAGATTAAGGTCTACCTCTCAGAGGGAGGTATCTGCATATATTATCTGGAATTCTACTTTAAGGAAAATTTGTTCCTTCTCTCTCATGTATTTATGTATTTAGTCATTTATATCAGTATGGACTCATGTGTATTTTACATTTTGAGTTATAGCATTTTGTTACTCAAATTGTTCTAGCTTTGATTATTGGAACCTCTTTTAGTTTGGCTTCTGTGGCCTTTCCAAGATTTCTTTTATTGGACAATGGTATTTGGAAACCAAGACCTGGATGCTAGTTGTGCTTATTATTGAGGTATAACTGCTTCTAGACACTCTCAATGGAAGATTTCTGACACTATTTCTTTAAATATTTCTTCTGCCCTAGTCTCTTTTTTTCTTATTCTGGGATTCCAATTATGTCTCTGTTAGAATATTTAATATCACCCACAGGTCTTAGATACTCTGGTCTGTTTCCTTACCCCCCACCCCACCTTTTCTCTCTTTGTAATTTCTATTGACCTATCTTCAAGTTCATTCATTCTTTTTTTTAAACAGATCTTTATTAGAGTATAATTGCTTCACAATACTGTGTTAGTTTCTGTTGTATACCAAAGTTAATCAGCCATATGCATACGTGTATCCCCATATCCCCTCTCTCTTGAACCTCCCTCACATCCTCCCTATCCCACCCCTCTAGGTCATCACAAAGCACCGAGCTGAACTCCCTATGCTGTGCCGCTGCTTCCCACTAGCTATCTATTTAACATTCGGGAGTGTACATATGTCAGTGGTACTCTCACTTCGCCCCAGCTTCCCCCTCCCACCCTGTGTCCTCAAGTCCATTCTCTATATCTGTGTCTTTATTCCTGCCCTGCAACTAAGTTCATCAGTACCAGTTTTTTTTTTTTTTTTTTTTAGATTCCATATGGTATTTGTTTTTTCTCTTTCTGACTTACTTCACTCTGTATAACACACTCTAGGTCCATCCACCTCACTACAATGAACTCAATTTTGTTTCTTTTTATGGCTGAGTAATATTCCATCATATATATGTACCCCATCTTCTTTATCCATTCACCTGTCGATGGACATTTAGGTTGGTTCCATGTCCTGGCTATTGTAAATAGTGCTGCAATGAACATTGTTGTACATGTCTCTTTTTGAATTATGGTTTTCTCAGGGTATATGCCCAGTAGTGGGATTGCTTGGTCATATAGTAGTCCTATTTTAAGTTTTTTAAGGAACCGCCATACTGTTTTCCATAGTGGTTGTATCAATTTACATTCCCACCAACAGTGCGGGAGGGTTCCCTTTTCACCACACCCTTTCCAGCATTTATTGTTGCTAGATTTTTTTATAATGGCCATTCAGACTGGTGTGAGGTGATATCTCACTGTAGTTTTGATTTACATTTCTCTAATGATTAGTGATGTTGAGCATCTTTTCATGTGCCTCTTGGCCATCTGTATGTTTTCCTTGGTGAAATGTCTATTTAGGTCTTCTGCCCATTTTTTTTTTTTTTTTTTTTTGCGGTATGCGGGCCTCTCACTGTTGTGGCCTCTTCCATTGTGGAGCACAGGCTCCAGACGTGCAGGCTCAGTGGCCATGGCTCACGGGCCCAGCCGCTCCACGGCATGTGGGATCATCCCGGACCAGGGCATGACCCCGTGTCTCCTGCATCGGCAGGCGGACTCACAACCACTGCACCACCAGGGAAGCCCCCTTCTTCCCATTTTTTAATTGTATTGTTTGTTTTTTTGATATTGAGCTCTGTGAGCTGTTTGTATATTTTGGAGATTAATCCTTTGTCCATTGTTTCATTTGCAAATATTTTCTCCCATTCTGAGGGTTGTCTTTTTCTTTTGTTTATGGTTTCTTTTACTGTGCAAACACTTTTAAGTTTAATTAAGTCCCATTTGTTTATTTTTGTTTTTATTTCCATTTCTCTAGGAGGTGAGTCAAAAAAGATCTTGCTGTGGTTTACATCAAAGTGTGTTTTTCCTATGTTTTCCTCTAAGAGTTTTATAGTGTCTGGCTTTACATTTAGGTCTTTAATCCATTTGGAGTTTATTTTTGTGTATGGTGTTAGGTAGTGTTTTAATTTCATTCTTTTACAAGTGGCTGTCCAGTTTTCCCAGCACCACTTATTGAAGAGGCTGTCTTTTCTCCATTGTATGTTCTTGCCTCTTTTGTTGTAAATTAGGTGACCATATGTGCGTGGGTTTATCTCTGGGCATTCTATCCTGTACCATTTATCTATATTTCTTGTTTTTGTGCCAGTACCATACTGTCTTGATTACTGTAGCTTTGTGGTATAGTTTGAAGTCGGGGAGCCTGATTCCTCCAGCTCTGTTTTTCTTTCTCAAGATTCCTTTGGCTATTCAGGGTCTTTTGTGTTTCTGTATGAATTGTAAAATTTTTTGTCCTAATTCTATTAAGAATGCCATTGGTAGTTTGATAGGGATTGCAATGAATCTGTAAATCGCTTTGGGTAATATAGTCATTTTCACAATGTTGATTCTTCCAATCCAAGAACATGGTGTATTTCTCTACCTGTTTATGTCATTTTTGATATCTGTCATCAGTGTTTTATAATTCTCTGAGTATAAGCCTTTCGCCTCCTTAGGCAGGTTTATGCTGAGGTATTTTATTTTTTTTGTTGCGATGGTAAATGGGATTGTTTCCTTAATTTCTCTTTCTAATTTTTCATTGTTGATGTATAGGAATGCCAGAGATTTCTGTGCATTGATTTTGTATCCTGTAATCTTACCAAATTCACTGATTAGTTTTAGTGGTTTTCTGGTGGCGTCTTAAGGATTTCCTATGTATAGTATCCTGTCATCTGTAAACAGTGACAGTTTTACTTCTTCTTTTCCAATTTGTATTCTTTTTATTTATTTTTCTTCTCTGATTGCCATGGCTAGGACTTCCAAAACTATGTTGAATAATAGTGGTGAGAGTGGACATCCTTATCTTCTTCCTGATCTTAGAGGAAATGCTTTCAGTATTTCACCATTGAGTGTGATGTTTGCTGTGGGTTTGTCATATATGGTCTTTATTATGTTGAGGCAGGTTCCCTCTATGCCCATTTTATGGAGAGTTTTTTATCATAAATGGGTGTCAAATTTTGTCAAAAGCTTTTTCTGTATCTATTGAGATGATCATATGGTTTTTATTCCTTAATTTGTTAATGTGGTGTATCACATTGATTGATTTGCATATATTGAAGAATCCTTGCATCCCTGGGATAAATCCCACTTGATCATGGTGTATGATCCTTTTAATGTGTTGTTGGATTCTGTTTGCTAGTATTTTGTTCAGGATTTTTGCATCTATGTCCATCATGATATTGGTCTATAATTTTCTTTTTTTGTGATATCTTTTTCTGGTTTTGGTATGGTGGCTTCGTAGAATGAATTTGGGAGTGATTCTCCCTCTGCAATTTTTTGGAAGAGTTTAAGAAGGATGGGTGTTAGCTCTTCTCTAAATATTTGATAGAATTCTCCTGTGAAGCCGTCTGTTCCTGGACTTCTGTTTGTTGGAAGATTTTAAATTATGGTTTCAATTTCATTACTTGTGATAGGCTCATTTATATTTTCTATTTCTTTCTGGTTCAGTCTTGGAAAATTGTCCCATTCCAAGAATTTGTCCATTTCTTCGTGGTTGTCCATTTTATTGGCATATAGTTGTTTGTAGTAGTCTTTTATAATCCTTTGCGTTTCTGCTGTGTCAGTTGTGATTTCTCCTTTTTCATTTCTAATTTTATTGATTTGCATCCTCTCCCTTTTTTCTTGATGAGTCTGGCTAAGGGTTTATCAATTTTATTTATGAGATTCTGGATCATCTTTACTGTCATTACTCTGAATTCTTTTTCAGGTACATTATCTATTTCCTCTTCATTTATTTGGTCTTGTAGTTTTTACCTTGCTCCTTCATCTGTGACTATTTTTTTGCCATCTCATTTATTTATTTATTTTTTAATAAGTGGGATTGTATTCCTGTCTTACTGTTTGTTTGGCCTGAGACTTCCAACACTGGCGTTTGTAGGCTGTTGGGTAGAGCTGAGTCTTGGTGCTGAGATGAGGGCCTCCGTGAGACCTCACTCTGATGAATATTCCCTGGGGTCTGAGGTTCTCTATTAGTCCAGTGGTTCAGACTCGGACCTCCCACCTCAGGAGCTTTGGCCTGACCCCCGGCTCATGAACCAAGATCCTGCAAGCCGCGTGGGGTGGCCAAAAAAAAAAAAAAAAGAGAGAACAATAACAAAGTAAAAAATAAAATTAGACTAGGAAACTAGCAGATATGTTAGAAAGAATATAAAAATAAAAATATAGAGGAAAGGACAACCAGAAGGTACAACAGTACCACAATAGTCCACTCATTCTTTCCTTGGCAGTGTCTACTGATGAGCTTGTCAAGGGCATTCTTCATTTTTTGTTACTGTGTTTTAATTTCAATATTTCTGTTTGACTCTTTCTTACAATTTCTAACTTTCTACTAAATTTACCTATCTAATATTGCATGCTACCTACCTTTTCCATTAAATTCTTTAGCATATTAATCATAATTATAAATTACTTATTTAAAAGTGTCAAGTCATTATCTGTATTATATCTGAGTGTAGTTCCAGTGATTGTTTATTTCTTTTAGCTACACTGTATCTTGTTTTTTGCCATGCTGTGCTTGGATTTTTCTTGTCAAAATTTGTATATAATGTTTATGACAGTGGATACTGAGGTAAGTGTATTTTAGTTTTGGAAATGAGTACCCTTCCTTCTAGTAGGGCTTTAGTATGCAGTTTGTGTTAATCTAGCCAGGATTTTGGATGGGTTTGACTTCTATTGTTGCTATGGTTACAAGAGATAGAGTTCATTGCTAAGAGCACCAGAGACTTCAAACCCCTGTAGTGATATTTCATGTTTGTCTTCTTGCTTGATTTGGGTCTTTCCTCAGAGTCTTTCTTTGCCTCTGTTCAACTGTATCCCTTTGTCATTTGCGGGGAGGCTTGTTAGCATGATGTTGAAGGTGAGGGGAGGATAAGCATTCCCTGATGTTCTGATTAACTTCAGTCATAGACAAATAATGTGGACTTGTATCTCAGAGGTGTGGCCTTCACAAGTGTTTCTGTCCCTCCTCCAGGGCTGGAGCTTCTATATTTCCCCCTTGCTCCCCTCCCCTTGCTGCAGTAGGTATCCACCAGTATCCTTAGGCTACAGTTTTGATGCCCTTTTTCCTGCAGATTAAGCTGCTTTTTGTTTGTGTATGTATTTGTTTTTACTTAGGAAAAGTGGAGATTATGGCCTCTGTTCCCCACCCCCACATGCAATGGAATTGTATCCTGAAGGTTAAGTCTACTTTCTGTAGTAGAGATGAGGGGAGGGGGAGGGAGGGGACAGTTTGATTATATTGTGGCAGTGTCTGCTGTTTCCCTCCACCATGGGAGAAGCTTTCTCTAGATTCTCATCAAACATCCCCACAAAAGTCTAGTGGGTTTCCTGGAAGAAAGCACTGCACAAGGGTGAGAAACCATCTATGCCTGCGTTTCCCAGGGGGTTCACACTCTCATGAAAACCCACACTCTACCTTTCCAGTTTAATCTTTCAACGGACTTAGGTAGCATTCGAGTCATCTTTCCTGTCTGTTTCTCCTTTCTGATGCCTGACTTTCTTGAGATGTCTGATTAATGGTCTGCCCTGTAACCTCAGATCTTCTATGGGTTTACTAAAAGGCCTTCATTTGAAGTTTGTTAACATTTTCTTTTATTGTGTTATTGGACCAAAGCTCTTTCCAGCTCTCTACATCTTAGTGCTGATACCAAGAGTCCTCAAAACTTCCCAGCCTAGTAGAACTAGTAAAAATATTCATATACATATATATCATTAAAATATAAATATTAGGGACTTCCCTGGTGGTCCAGTGGTTGGGACTTCACCTTCCAATTCCAGGGGTGCAGGTTCGACCACTGGTCAGGGAGCTAGGATCCCACATGCTTTGTGGCCAAAAAACCAAAACATAAAACAGAAACAATATTGTAACAAAAAAAATTCAATAAAGACTTTAAAAATGGTCCATATCAAAAAAAATTCTAAAAACATAAAATACAAATATTAATATTAATAATAGTTTCACATAAATGTTCTGAAAGTTCTGAGAGAATCAGGACTATTTCTAATTGGACCAAATTAGGACATAGCTTCATTTGAAATTTAAGTACTTGATAAAAGCTGAAGATAAATGTTTTACATAAACAAATATTTATCATATTTTTACTTATTTTCTCTCAGCATGTTGTAGCTATTTATGATCTTCTCTTCTAGTTACACTTACCTTATTGTCCTAAAATCATTATTTAATAAACCAATATAAACAATGATGGGAGGAATAAAATAGAGGGTGTGTTTTGTAATTGTAATGCAATCAGTAAAAGACTCACTTTTTTATTGAAGTAGTTGATTTACAATGTGCCAGTTTCTGCTGTACAGCAAAGGGATTCAGTTATACATATATGTACAATCTTTTTCATATTATTTTTCATTATGGTTTATCACAGGATAGTGAATATAGTTTCCTGTGCTAAATAGTAGGACCTTGTTGTTTATCCATCCTATATATATAATACTTTGTATCTACTAAGCCCAAACTCCCAATCCATCCCTCCCACCCCCACCCCACCACTTGGCAACCACAAGTCTGTTCTCTATGTCTGTGAGCCTGTTTCTGTTTTGTAAATAAGTTCATTTGTGTCATATTTTGCATTCCACATGTAAATGATATCATATGGTATTTTTCTTTCTCTGTCTGACTTACTTCACTTAGTATGATAATCTCTAGTTGCATCCCTGTTGCTGAAAATGGCATTATTTCATTCTTTTTTATGGCTGAGTAATATTCCATTGTATATATGTACCACATCTTCTTTATCCATTCATCTGTCATTGGACATTTAGGATGTTTCTGTGTCTTGGCTATTGTGAACAGTGCCACTATGAACATAGGGGTGCACGTATCTTGAATTATAGTTTTGTCTGTGTATATGCCCAGGGGTGGTATTGCTGGATCACACGGTAACTCTATATTTAGTTTTCTGATGAATCTCCATACTGCTTTCCATAGTGGCGACACCAACTTACATTCCTGCCAACAGTGTAGGAGGGTTCCCTTTTCTCCACACCCTTTCCAGCATTTGTTATTTGTTGACTTTTTAATAATGGCCATTCTGACTGATGTGAAGTGGTACCTCATTGTAGTTTTGATTTGCATTTCTCTAATAATTTGTGATGCAGAGCATCTTTTCATGTGCCTATTGGCCATATGTATGAAAATACTCTTAAAATTTATTTAATTTACATCTGAATCAAGAGTTGGTGGACATTTCAATGAAAGATAATGGTCAAATCGAATTTTCAGTTAAATCAAAGTTCGCTCCAACATACACACACACACACACACAGACACACACACACTCACAGTCATGCTATGACTTGCAAAATGAACATAAATGCCTAAAAGTTGTCGTTTTATTTGAAAAAAGTTTTAATTTTTAAGTTTACAATTTATTACAGTAATAGCCTTGGAATGGCCAACCCAACACACATTCTATTGGATTAACTGTTCCTTTTCATTGCTGAACATGCCCAATTTGGTTTCAAGATAAATTTTTTCCAGAGAAAATAATGTCTGCATAATTTTATTAAAATATTTTTATTATAAAATACATACTTTTGAAAATTCTTCAGGAAATGAGGAAATGTCAAGCAGATAATAAAAATTACCTACAATCCTACAACTCAGTGGCATACATGTGGAAAACTATCTGATTTCCTGCTCCTCTAAATTTACACTGACACCCTTGCTTCCTGTTTTTAAGGACTAGCCCTCTCCCTCCAGATTTCTTCTTTGAATCAATAATTCTGAAAAACAGAACATAACTGACTGAAATGGGTAAAATCACAAAGAAAAAGTCCTTTGTGATACCTCTCTGACCTGCCAACCAAATTTACTGTTGATAATATGTACTTTTATTTCTTTCTCCTATAAATCTCCTTTAATGCCTCATATTTGATTGTCTGCCCTATTACAGCTACCTGAATAAAATATCTATTCTCTTGCAGTTTTAATCTTGGAAAAATTTTGAAAGTTCAGCACAACAATAATACATAATAATATGTTGTTTTCTAGTCTTCATTATATGTGCATATATACTGACAGGTATATAGATGTACTCTATATATTTATTTGTGTATATATTTATATATGTAAATGTTATATAAATATAATATACTTTAAACAATAGTGTAATATAAATAGAGTTTTGTAATCTATTGTTTTGTATTAACCCTACAGACTGGACATCTGTGTGTGTGTGTGTGTGTGTGTGTATTCATATATGTCCATATCACAAATTTTAAAGCAAACTATTTGCATATCATTTGTATGTACCATAACTTTTAAAGTTAAAATTTATTTTTATATTCATCAACATTTGGATTGTTTTCTTCATGACAGAAGATGGAAAGGTGGAAGAAGCTAATCATAAACCACTTACTAATGAACATGCTCAAATTTGCTTGATTATTTTCTTAGAATGTATTTTAAGAAATCACATTATAATGGGGCTTCCCTGGTGGCGCAGTGGTTGGGAGTCCGCCTGCTGATGCAGGGGGCGCGGGTTCATGCCCCTGTGTGAGAGGATCCCACGTGCCGCGTAGCGGCTGGGCCCGTGGGCCGTGGCCGCTGGGCCTGCGCGTCCAGAGCCTGTGCCCCGTGGTGGGAGAGACAGCAGCAGTGGGGGGCCTGCGTGCCGCAAAAAATAATAATAATAAAAAAATAGAAATCACATTATTAAGGTAATACATGTACTCTCTTTTGGAGTATTTGTTATGTATTGCCAATATGTCCTCAAAATTTATTATACTTACTAAGAATCAAATTAAAAGATGAGGGGGGAAAGAGGAGCTAGTTGAAAAAGAATAAACATTTCCTAATATTAGCTAATTTCTAGTAATTTACTAAATGGGTGATTAGAAGCATAGATACTAGGAGTGAATATGGGAGAAAAGAAGGAAGGCAAGTTTCTGTGAGCCATTTTTTAAGTAGAATACAAAACGAAAGAAAGATTATAACAGTGTTTGCTGAACCATTTTGTCTGCTGTTATTCCACCACAATTTTGGATTCTTTCTTGAAAAGCATTTTTTACTTTGGCGGTTTTATTTTTGTGAGCAGCAATTTACTAAACTGCGAATCAGGGAACACTCACTGTGAAGCCAAGAAGCATAAGTGGCAAAGGGAAGCAGTGAGCGAAAAGACAGGTTATAAGATATTTCAATCCACAGGAGGAAAATGTTTCCAGTAAAAATTAACAAGAAACTATTGCATTGCAGCAAAAAGCAATACTGATTCCAGAAAAATGCTAAAGGCACAAATGTTATGATTACTAAAACAGAATTTGAAAGGTGGGGAATAATGTTACAAACACAGGTTAAGTTGTTATACAAAAATACAGGAAACATTTGTGAGGATATGAATATATTATTTTGAGACAGAATTAGTTATAGATATAACATATTTCTTTATAAATCCCAAAGACCAAGCTGGGTATCTTTTGAAAAAGCAAATGCTAGACTTCCTGTACCCATAGGACTAGTCAGTTCACTTCCTTGGATCATTATTATTAGTCATTTTGTTTTCTTTATCTAAATAGTTAGGATGAAGTTTTCATGAATGTGGACATAACATGATTAAACAATAAATTTCTGATAAGTGCTGTTCAGTAATGTTCACAGGAATAGCATAGAATTCAGTGGGAGAGCTGAATTTGAGTTACAAACCAAGAACTGCTTCCTCCTTCCCAAGGTTAGAGTGAAGAATAATTTTATTTCACTTGGAGCACAGAGTGTGCTAGAAAAACAGAATTCTGCATGGCTGTCCTGCACAAACACAAAGATGCTCATCCTGTAGGCACAAATAACTGCAAATAACATCAAGGAAAAGCAGCCTTTTTCTAAGCAGATCCGATGGTGTTACAATAAAAGTGTGATAGTTGGCAAATTGTAGAAGGAACATTGTGATGCATTTGCATTTATTCACTAAATGATTCTGAACAGGACTCTGCGGTGCAGGCAAGGTCCTTAATTATAGCAGGATGATAAAACAAGAGAAAAGATGTGGTATAATCTTGAACATAAATATTTTCCTTACACCATTTTGGAAAGCTAATGAGTATTTATATGGTTTCATATTAATTTTACTAATTTACTAGGTTATTATTTAATTATATGATAACCATGTAGATCATATACAGTTACATTAATTAGTGTGTAAGTTTTTCTACTACTTCTGTTTTATTTTTAAATTCCTACCACAAATATCTCCTAATATTATAAGTAGAAGTAGCACTGTGTTCACACACAGGTTTGTCAGACTTGATAGGTGCAACTTCAGCCTTTCAGTTGAAATTGCTTGGGTGGCATTTTGGGAGGCTCTGAGGAATTCCGGTTCTTTGTGTCTCAGCACAGAAAGAATTCAGCAAGAGGCAACGTGATAGATAGGAAGTGATTTATTAGAATAGGACGCTTGTGAGGCTTATAAGCAGGCAGGCAAGAGGCTGCTGCCCTGAGAACTTAGTGCGCTACAGTTTTATAATCAAAGGAAAAGTGGGGAGGGGGAGAAGACCACCTTCTTCCTCATTCTTGAGTACATGTTACCCTTCCATCATTGGTTCCTCCTCCTCGTCGGGTGGGGGAGTTTTCTTGTCCCTACATGGTCTGGCTGGGACTGTCATGGCACAGTGGAAATGAGCAAAAAGCTGGTAACATATACTAAAAATGGTAAATCATCTCAGGTTTCGGTATCATGTCACCTTTTCTTTTTCTTTTTGTTTTTAGTGTGCACAGAGGAGCATGTGCTAGGAATCATTAACTTACTGAGCTCACTGGACAGGATATGGGTCTCATGCCACCATTGTTTTGTTGTTTGGGGGCGTGTCTCATGCTTCTGTTGCTTGTTTTTGTTTCTAAGCAAGCCTGCTTGGTTTTGTGGTTAAGCAAATCTGCTTTCTTGAGTGATCATTAACTTACAGGGCTTTCCCATACTTTCTTCTTTACTTACAATCCCCTAGTGGGATTAATTATTTAATTACCTGCTTTGTCCCTTTACTCTGTCCTTATCACAGTTACTCTGGAGGGTCAAAACTTTGTAGTCATCTTGACTCCTGTCCCTCACACACCACATCCAATCTCAGGAAAACTCTTCCTCCAAAATATATACTGATTATATTAGGAAAAGGAGGAAGGAAATTTTCCTCTACATGTCTAGGTTCTTCTGGCTGGTCTAAGAATTAAATTGACATAAGACAGATAAACAGGAGAAAACTCAAACAAAAGTTTAATAACGTGTACATGGGAGAGACCCAGGAGAAATGAGTAACTCACCGAAAAGGCTGAAACCCTCACCTTAAATACTATCTTCAGCAAAAGTCAAAGGAGGAGGTTGGGAATAGTAGTTTCGGGCTTCATAGAGGTGGAAGGTAATTCACATGGAGATGGAAGGGAAGTGTTTGGTAAATGTCAAATGTTTGCTGTGTTATGCAGCGACTGGAACACAGAGTGGACTGTCACCTCTAGGCCCTGCAGAGTTTCTCTCACCACACCTAGCCTAAATTCTATGCAGATGTCTCTGGTGATAGCTCTATTCTGGGAACATGCCCTCTATCCAAATTCTTTTAGGTATTTAGAGGAAAGGTCAGAGTTTCTTCCTGAGTCTTTTGAGCCTTGATTGTTTTGACCTCGAAATAATCCACATGCCAAAGAGACATTCTCCCCTACATGACCCTTGCTCATCAGTGCCCCTGCTTCCACCCTCTTGCAAACCACCAACAGATCTCCTTTGGATCATTACATCACCCCAGCTGGTCTCTTTGCTTCCTCTCTGGTCCTGTACAATCTTTCTCAAAATCACAACCAGAATGGGAAAAAAATTCCAGATGGCAACATTCCTCTGCTTGAAATCTTCTAAGACGCCTCATTCTCTTCAGAGTAAAAAACAAAGTCCCCACGATGCCCGGTTCTCCCCAGTGTGATTTGGCTCCTCCATCACCTCTTGGATCTCATGGCCAACAAGTCCTCCCATTGTTTACTCAGTTCTACCCCTACCAACCTACTGTGCGTCATATGTGCCAAATAGTCATCCCTGGGGTTTGCACTGTGTAGTTCCCGTCTCAGGGAAATACTCCCCAAAGATTGCTTCTGAACTACTCCCTCAAATCTTCAATGAAATGGTACCTCCTCAGTGACACCTATGCAAAATTGCAAACAGCATCACCTTCCCATTCTGAAGCTCCTTTTTCCCTTGTCTAGTTTTCCACATTGCACCATCTGATATGTTGTGATATTTATTGAGATGAGTTTTAACTGTCTCTTCCTACATTGGAGTTTAAGTTGGTGAGGGCACTGATATTTGTCTGCATTGTTTCCTGTTGTATACCTGTTGAGCTGAAAACACTGCCTGGAACATGGCAGAGACTCAATAAATATTTCCTGTATTAATGTAGTTTTAAAGATCACTTATAAATCAAAGAGAAAATTACAAATAACCTGAAAAATGGGCAAAATTAGTTAGCTGGTATGTTACAAAACGACAGTTTATCATATGAATCTATAGGCGATTTCATTAGGAATTAAGGAAGCACAATGTAAAAATCACAATGAAATAACACTTCATACCCACCAGATTGACAGAAACAAAAAACGTGACAAGTATCAGTCTGTGAGTAAAGTAGACATACGTATTTTATAAACTGTCATTTGTATTGATTATATTTCACAAATTATTATTTTGGGTCTGAAAAAAATGGGCTTCAATTGTTCATGAAATTTGATGAAATACTTTAATGTTTTTCTGGAATTTTGCTACTTACGGTGTTAACATCAAATTAACTTAAATTGTATCAAGACTCCATGTGAGAATTACTATGGACAAAGGGAAATGAGTAAAATTAATTTGGTGTAGTAAAATAAATGCTAACAAATTCTCGATGGTTAAAATACTCACTAAATATGAACAGGTTAATTATACAAACTCACAACAGAAATAAATCTATCAAAACTTTTAACCAATGAGGATAGCTAATTCATTCACTAATGGGCTTTTATAAAGTGAAAACATTATAAAAGAGATGGATCCGTTCATTGTTTTTTGTTGTTGTTGTTTTGTTTTGTTTTGTTTGTGGTACACGGGCCTCTCACTGCCGTGGCCTCTCCCATTGTGGAGCACAGGCTCCGAACGCACAGGCTCAGCGGCCGTGGCTCACGGGCCCAGCCGCTCCGCGGCATGTGGGATCTTCCCGGACCAGGGCACGAACCCGTGTCCCCTGCATCAGCAGGCGGACTCTCAACCACTGTGCCACCAGGGAAGCCCAGTTCATTGTTTTTTTCCTCTTTGATGGGTAAAGATGTAACATAAGGGCTAACTTCCATTATTTGACATAATCTGCATAAATATGTTATTATTTTTATGAATAGTCATGTTTTGCATTTTTAATCCTGTATATATTTATTTCTGATTTCTGTTTTTGTTTTGGCACCAGTTGGGGTCACTTGCATGCTTAATATAAAAACAATTAAGGTTAAATTTATGAGGTTAATTAGCCTAGAATAGCTGAGGAAGAAATCCTGAATCAAGTAAATGTTGCTTATTCACCACTCCTCCTCAAGTTAGTTTTGAAATATTATCTTCACATGTACACTTGAATAATATTTGAATTAGCTTCACATGTACATTTGAAAATAGCTTTCAGACTAGTTTGGCTAGGACCCCATTCCACATCCGCTGCCTCAGCCCCATGACTGAGCTTCTTCCCCAAGGCCTGGGATTTGATTCTAGTTTATCTCCTTCAATTACAGCTGTATTGCACACATTTGTGGTTCTGTTCTCCCTTCTACTTTTCTCTCCCAACTCTAAATTTACCCCTTCTGCACCACAAAGGAAACCATCAACAAAAGACAACCTACTGAATGGGAGAAGATACTTACAAATCATGTATTTCATAAGGGGTTAATATAAAAAACGACTAAAGAATTCATACAACTCAACAACAAAAAAACATACAACCTGAGTAAGAAATGGGCAGAGGAGCTGAACAGACATACAGATGGCCAAAAGACATGTGAAAAGATGTTCAACATTACTAATCATCAGAGAAATGCAAATTAAAACCACAATGTTGTATCATCTCATGCCTGTTAGAATGGCTGTTATCAAAAAGACAACAAATAACAAGTGGTGGCGAGGATGTGGAGAAAAGGGAAACCTCATGCACCGTCAGGGGGAATGTACATTGATGCAGTCACTGTGGAAAAAAATATGGAGATCCCTCAAAAAATTAAGAATAAAACTACCATATGATCCAGCTATTCCACTTCTGGGTATTTATTTGAAGAGGACTCTTCAATTTTAATAAACAATTAGAAAAATGTTTATTTCATTATTTTTATTTCCTACCCAATTTAATGACCCCAAAGCTATAAAACATCAGTGGAAATACACATCATTCCTAACTGCAATTTACATGAAATAAAAATTCTGTTTCGCCTCACATGCATTTTTTAGTAGGACAGCTCAACTCCCCTCATGAGAAGTGGCTACCCAGAGGAAGACAGTCCCTTAGTGATTCTGCTAGGTAGTACTTCCTTTCCCAGTCAGATACAAAAGCCCAACCTCAAAACAAATCAGTTTCTTAATAGAAAAATTGTTTAGTTGAAAATCCCTTTCAGATGATAATCCTTGAAGAATTTCAGAAAAAGTATATTTTTTCTGACTTAATGCAGAATATAAATATATTTTTAAATCAATACAATTTTTTTCTATCTTAAATGAGGTCAACTGATTCATAAAACATTTTTTTTGCAAGTGTCAGCTGAGATCTTGAAGTAAGTATACCAAACAAATATTATACCAGGGTGGAAAAATATTGGGTAGTATTAAAAAGAACAGATTGCAAATACTTGTTTCTGCCAACAGACTTGCTTTGTTACTTGGAGAACTCATATACATTCCCCATCTTTTGGTTATCCCAAGAATAAGAAAAAGCATATCCAAATTTTGTACATTATGCTAAAACTAGGTTCTGTTTTTTTTTAAATAAGAGTAATTGGCACAACTATGGAGACAGCTAAAAGATCAGTAGTTTCCAGGAGTTAGGAGGAATACAGGGATGAATAGGCAGAGCACAGAGGATTTTTAGGGCAATGGAAATACTCTGAATGGTACTATATTGGTGAATACATGCCATTATATGTTTGTTTGAACCCAGAGAATATACAAAACCAAGGGGGCTCCCTAATGTAAACTATGATTTTGGGTGATAAGGATGTGTCAACGTAGGTTCATCAGTTGTAACAAATGTACCACTCTGGAGGGGATGTTGCATGTGCAGAGGCAAGGGGTGTATGGAAAAGCTTCTTACCTTCCTCTCAAGTTTGCTGTGAATCCAAAGCTGTTCTAAAAAAAAACTGTCTGAAAAAAAGTTTTAAAAAAAACTTTAAAAATTTAAGATTAATTGAATAATTACTTTTCTGTATATTTATATTATGCTATTGATGCTATTTTTGAAATGATGCTTTCCCTATTTAAGACAAAAATATAATTTGGAAATTTCTTTTATAATATAATCCATTTCAAGAAAGTATATATAAAAATGAAATTTCTATAAGCACAAAATGTAATCACAGGATTCATTATTATCAGAATAAAAGTGAAAGTCATATATCTGTTTAGGTAGCAGCCTTACATTTAATTAAGCAGTTTGAATTGTCCTCAGTATTGTCAGATTATTGTATTAGATTAGTTATTAATATTATCTGCATACTCTCAGTTACTCTTATTATAATGTAATGGGCAGATAATTTACAGGAAGAAAATAATTTGAGATCATAGACTGTCAAATATGAACTCTATTAGTATGAAAAATATCGTAAAACATATTAGTAAGTATGTCTATATGGCAAATCTATAATAATGATGGCAAATAATGGCAAAAACATGAGTATTAATTCCCAACTGCTGTCTCATAAACATGACTAACTTGGTTTTGTCTAACATTATCAGTCATTATCAGAGTGGTTGAAAATCAATTGCAAAAGCACGAAGTGGTGGGCACCTGACTCTTCTGCATCTTTTTAGAGGAAAATTGTCTGAAATTATTCTATTAAAGTACACAGCTGCTTTCTGTTTTAGTATGTAATAATGTGACCCATCTGCAAAAATTGGCATTTGTCCTGATCTGTTTTGAGGACAGTGAAGCTTCTTGAAACTCAAAAATATCAGTTCTTTACCCAGGGAAATCAGCATGCTCAAGAGAATTTTCATTCTGAACTACAGCAGTGAGACTCACTAACAGGTGGTCCTTGCTTCTTTTTTTTTTTTTTTTTTTTTGCAAACTGTCAAGTGTCATTGACTTACTATGAAAACTTGACTGAGATCTTGTGACAATACCAAACCACAAACAAACAAACAAACAAAATCAACCTTGTAAATGTCAGGGTTGGAAATGATTTTGTAAGATTTTGTAAAGTATCAATCATTCACTTAAGAATTTTGTAGGTATAGTCTCCCATACCTGGAAGACCACTTAGATATTAGGCCAGTAAGGGAACAAGCCCCCAGGGGACAGTACTTGCCCAAGGCTGCTTACTTGGTGTCAGAGCAGGATCACCATCCAGTCTAGTGCTTGTTTCAAAAGACCTCATCATCCATCATTTCTTGGAAATCCAACAGTGCATGTGAATATCTCACTATCTGTTAAAACACTTAACCAATAGTTCGAGTTGACTGAAGAATTAAATTTTTATTTGGATCACAAGGAAATATTGTGATTCTTGGTTGTGTTTTGACAAGATTTAATGGATGTTTAATTTACTTGGGACCATTTGTCCAGTATACACTTACGAAGGGAATAGTAAAAATATAATCATACAAAATATGATTGTACCATGTGGATATTTTCTGTTTCTTTGTATGCTTTTTTACTTTTCAAATTAAATAATGTATATAATGCTTAGAGCTTAGAAAATGGTCTGGCACATAAAAAACACTCAGTATTTTAGCTGCTTCTGTTTCTTCTTTTTCTTCTTCTTTTCAAGCCATGTTTATCTGCTAAACCATTATTATAATGATTGTGCTTACCATTATTGATTGCTATTTATTTATTTTTATTAAAAAAATTTTTAATTAAAGTCCAATTGATTCACAATGTCATGTTAGTTTCAGGTGTACAGCACAGTGATTCAGTTTACATGTATATATATTCTTTTTCAGGATCTTTTCCCACACAACATCTAGTTCCCTGTGCTATACAGTAGGTCATTACACAACATCGAGTATAGGTCATTACACAACATCGAGTATAGTTTCCTGTGCTATACAGTAGGTCATTGTTGGCCGTATGTTTGAGATATATATATATATGTATATATATATATGACTGTGTATATGCCAATCCCAACCTCCCATTTTATCCCTCCACTCTTTTCCCCTTGGTAACCATAAGATTGTTTTTTATGTCTGTGAGTCTCTTTCTGTATTGTAAATAAGCTCATTTGTTTCTCTCTTTTTTTTTTTTTAGATTTCACATATAAGTGCTGTCATATGATATTTGTCTTTCTCTGTGTGGCTAACTTCACTTAGCATGATAATCTCTAGGTCCATCCATGCTGCTGCTAATGGTACTAGTTCATTCTTTTTTATGGCTAGTAATATTCCATTGTGTGTGTATGTGTGTGTGTGTGTGTATGTAAATAAATAAATAACTAGATATATACCACATCTTCCTAATCCATTCCCTGTCTATGAACATTTAGGTTGCTTCTGTATCTTGGCTATTGTGCTTAGTGCTGCTATAAACATTGGGGTGCATGTACGTTTATGAATTATAGTTTTTTCCAGATATATGCTCAGGAGTGGAATTGCAGAATCATATGGTAACTCAATTTTTAATTTTTTAAGGAACCTCCATACTGTTCTCCATAGTGGCTGCACCAATTTACATTCCCAGCAACAGTGCAGGAGGGTTCCCTTTTCTCCACACCCTCTCCAGCATTTGTAGACTTGCTCTCTTCCCAGGAGTCCACACATCCCACCACAGTTGCTCAACATCCTCACATGTTTCAGAAACAT
The DNA here is from genome assembly GCF_964270905.1 of Leucopleurus acutus. Lineage (NCBI taxonomy): Eukaryota > Metazoa > Chordata > Mammalia > Artiodactyla > Delphinidae > Leucopleurus > Leucopleurus acutus. The sequence continues at coordinate 76,607,140 of NC_139156.1, forward strand.
TTGCAAATAAAAATGTTGACTATTTCCCTACCAAAAACAAATTTGCATACTACAAATTCAAAATTATTGATCTAAAATATAACGACCTGGTCAAAAATCATTAGAATTTTTTCCACAATTTTAAGCACATGTTTTCTGTGACTCTGTGCATTTGTATGTCTTATCTATTTATGAAAGCCTCACTTTTACTTCTCAATGATAGTCTGTTATTTTGAAAGCAATACAAGACCAATTTTATTAAATCATTCCCTAATTCAATAGTTTTTTATTATTTCAGGCTGGCTTAATGTCACTTTGTTCAAGAGAGCAGCAAAAAATTAGTATGTCATTATTAAAATTACACATTTACCTCATAATAAAAGCATAAAATATAAAAGAATAAATTTAAGTAGTACCACATTACTTATGTATTTTGAATATGGAATGAATCTGTTATTGAGGTTCTAGAATGCAAGACAGTTGTTTTTCAGTAAGTTGTTCTCCCTCAGATTTTATCTTAATTTGAATTTAGAATAGGTCCATTTAAAGAATATAATTACTATTATTTCCATAAAAACTTGCCATTATCAGCTAATTGAAAATTTTAAATAAATTGGATCAGTCTTCAGGAGCTGTTGTTACAAAAATAGACATACCCATACAAACAATTAATGTGCATGAAATAATACATTTTTAGAAAAGGGTAATGTGACACTGTGATTTATAGTAAGAAATATACATTCAGTCTTCATCCTCTTCTGGCATAGAACTCTAAAAACCCTTGAAATTTCCTAAGTGATAAGAGCCATAAAGTTCTCTTTTGTTATTCATAAAAAGCCCCTTTCAACTACACCTGAATTTATGTTAATGAGGTGACTTTTGGAAATTCCCTACAGATGGGGGCTAGGTGCCAGGGGAACCAACTGTATTAGAGGGTTGGAACTTCCAGCCCCACCTCCTGACCTCTAGGGAGGAGAGAGGCACTAGAGATTGAGTCACTTTGGCCATTGAGTCACATGGCCAAAGATTAAATCAATCATGCCTATGTAATGAAGCCTCCATAAAACCCCACAAGGATGGTGTTCAGAGAACCTTTGAGTTTGGAGGTGCTGGGAGAGTGGAGAACTCAGAAAGTGTATAGAAGCTCTCTGCCCCTTCCCACATATCTTGCCCTATACATCTCTTCCATCAGCAGCCTTTTACCTATAGGATCTGATATTATCTCCAGGTAGATCGAGTCAGAACTGAATTGAATTGTAGGACACCCAGCTGGTATTGCAGAATTGCTTGGTACAGGAAAACTTCCCACAAATTTGGTGATCAGAAGTGAATTAGAGTATTGGGAGTAGAGGAAACACCCAGAAGGAGAGTTTTTGCTTTATAGATATTAAACAATTATATATTTTTTAACATCTTTGTTGGAGTATGTTTACAATGTTGTGTTAGTTTCTGCTGCGTAATAAAGTGAATCAGTTATATGTATACATATATCCCCGTATCCCCTCCCTCTTGCATCTCCCTCCCACCCTCCCTACCCCACCCCTCTAGGTGGTCACAAAACAATTATATTTTTGAAGAGTCTATTTGAGCAAACATCAGTTTGACTCGAGCAGAACCAATTCAAAAGTGGTTGGGATGCTCCATGGGCAGGAGTTACGGAAAGACCTTTTTAATAAAGCAGACTGGAAAGCAAAGCAAGGAAATTATCTGATTGGCTCTAGCTTAAGCAGCTGCCTTATTTGGGAAAGTGTAGTTGGCTGTTTATGATTAGTTCTTCTTAAGTTTTGATTTCTTAACCTTGAGGCATGTAGAAAAATTGACTCTGGCTTAGGTTTCATTTAGCTTAAGTAGCCTCCTTGTTTAATTATTTTAACACAGATAAATAAATGTATATAATATTGCTGAAAATTTGTTCATGTTCCAGAAACATCTAAAAACAAAGTGATGTTTTGTCTTATTTTTTCAGCATCATATACCATTTTATAAAGACAATATATGAAGATATGCAAATAGAGGTATATGGATTCATGCCATGATTTGTGTATTAATGTTTAATGACATGTTTCTATGAAATTACAAAAAAATATTCCACATGCCTTTGGCATGCTAGCTTCTTCTGGAATCTGTCCAAATTTTGTATATGTTGAATACACACACAAATACATAAACTATATGCTTGGATTTGGATGTTAGGAATTAATTTTTATATAGTTAAATATGGCAGATTTGTCAAAGACAAACAACCTGGGCCATTTGGATGGTTTTTCCCAAGCAGTAGGTCTTAGGAGATTTAATTTGTCCCTTCTAGTGTAAAAGCATATCATCTACTCTTGTTAACACACTGTAGATGATCTCTTTTTGGGAAGATGCCCAATCATGCTGCAGCAGAATTACCTTAAACTGTGACCTAGCAAGGTAAATAAAAGGGGGTTTCTGAGCACACTGCCAGACTGGTATCAGATATTCAAGAGTCAGTGCTTGCTGATGCCAGGGTACCCAACAGACCATGTACATGGCTGATCTCATGAGAGCATCCATGAAGGTCCCTTAGAGCAAACGACCTCCTGACTTTCCCAGGGGACTCAACAGACCATGTACAAGGATGATGTGTAGGAAGCTGTGGCCAGGTCATTGACAAATAAGACTTTATCCACATTTGATCACTAGGGATCTGAGCTGAGCCCTGGTGAGAGATCTTACATTGTCCTGACCTGTAAATTTGAATCGGGAGAAACGAATCACTGTCAAGTGTACCCTACAGTTATTGTTCAGGCAAGCTATACACAGGCAACAATAACAACTACAACAACAACACAACAACTACAACTTTTCCAATCAAAATTGTTCTTTTGTTCCTATAGAAATTTAAAAATTGCTTTTGCAGTGGGCACTTATCAGCCAAATCAAGAAAGATGTTTAGCTACTACCATACATATCAGTGTATGGTGTGCAGGTGGGCTAGCACTTATGTCCCCTATTTGCTTAATTATGGTGGCTCATATTTCTCCTTATACATTTCTCTGTATACTATTTCTGATACCACAAGCATCTAGCAGGAGAAGCTTCCTTTGCTGAGCAAAATTGGACCAGGGGAAGGTAGGAATAGAAGTGGAGTATCACCTGAGAGTTGAGCGCATGGTCACGCTACATTACACGGTACATTTACCTCACCCACTAGGGAAATACTTAACAAAATTTAAAATTCCATGCCCTAGGGGACAATTCATGTAAACTTATGTCTTTTAAGGGGATTCTCTGTTTGTTGACTCTCCAAAATGAAAGTGCCCTCTCATTCATCTATCTTCTTTATTGTTCACATCCTATTCATCACCAAATTCTGTTATTCTGCCTTTTAAATATTTATTACTCAGTCTCCTACTGGCCATTTTCACTGCCACTGCCTTAGCTGAGACAGTTGTTTCTAATGTGGATTACTACAGTGTTCCAGGCATTGTACAAAACCCTGGAGATTAACACAAATGGTTAAAGCTATTGTTGTCTTCCCTCAAGAAGATCACCATAGAATTCATATTATAGGGTCTCCACCTTGCCCAAGAGCCTTTACTCTTAAAATTAGTCTCTCATGTGAAGAGGGGTAAGTGTATAGCCAGATCTGTACTATGTAAAACCCTCCTTCTCTGGGCAAGGAAGAGGGCTCAGGGCTGAATCCTTACCTCACTGGGAACAAAATCCTCAGTCCAGGAGCCCAGATTTAGGACAGAGTGATTTCATTTAATGTCTGTTGGAACATGGACCAAGGCAACTATTTTATACCATGTATGAACATAGAGTATCTGATACATCAGTTTGCAGAAAATATCATAGTACAACATAGGCAAGGAAAGAGAAGCAAACCTGTGGGCCTAGTGGTAGATTTGTCTTGGTTCATGGACTCCCAGCCCTGGTCCCAGTGCCTCAAGAGACCCAGAGGCCTTATTCTCTATGGAAGTCTGGACGTCATAGAAAATAAAAGCAATACAAGTGTAAAGTATTTTGCAATATTAAGTAAAAGAATTCTGGAACTAAAATATTTCTGGTTCATTTTTGAATGTATATATATATTTTAATTATTATCACTTTAATCTTCTTGGATGATCTATGGCATAGGCTTTCAAAGAGTGACCTCTGGAACCCAAGGGTTCCTCAGCGTGTGATGCCATGTTACAAATGTGAAGGCCATCTTGCATGGTTTCCACCAGTTTCTCCAGCTTAAACCAGAGTGCTCTGCATTCAGGTCCCAGATATTGAGAGTTTGTATGGATTTTCTTTGGAAAAATGTCTTGCATGCTAAAAAATATTGTCATTTAAAGTTATGGGATTTGTGAACTATGTATCCCTCAGGGCTGTATAAGATTTATGATAGTGATAAGCCAGTTAGCCAGACAGTTACAAACTCACACAAATGTCAACCTGATCCCTTCTAGAACCACATATATAAAGGTATGTTTGATATAATATTTTCAATTTGTTGTCTCCATGTAAGTACCCCAATTATGTTTTTTAATTAAAAGTAGATTTTCTAGGTATAGTCTGTAAACTGAGTTTATGTTGTCTCTCACCCCATCCAAAAAGTAATAAACATATGCACGCACACAACACACACAACACTCCTAAACAAGCTGGGGAATGAGAACATAAGCATGAGGAATGAGAAATTTTGAGATATGCCTGGAAAATTGAAATCAGAAGAGATTAACTTAAGGAATGGAGCCCTAACCTATTTTCCCATAGGAAAATATTGGTGGAAAACAGGGAATAGCAGCAAGAGTGCTTTATTATGTGCTTCACGTACCCAGAAGTACCAGAGAGGAAGGAAAGAGGGAAGAATGGAAGCAAAGGGCAGATGATTAGCTGAGGGGCAAGAGATGATGCAAAAAAGTCATCACACTATCTACAAAGCTCACACCGTACTTCTGGATCCAACGTGTACTAGCAGGGCATTCTACCTCCAGGCAGGTAGAGGGGGTGAGGATGTGAGCTTTAGTCAGAGAAACAGGGCAGTTCTCCTTATACTTGGTGTAACACCCAGGAGGAAGAGATAGAGGTCTAGCAACCAAGGTACCCAGCCAGCTGTTAAGCAAAAACTTTCAGATAAATGCTCATTCTCATTAAAACAGGATGGAATAGAAGCACCAGAGATGTATATGGCACCTTCCCTAAATGGTTGTACAGTTCTCCAAATTACTTTGTAAGAAGAATAAGAACATAAGAAAAGATACCCCAGTAAACGAGTAGATGACACTACATCCTAGGAAAATATTAACAGGGTAAGCAGGATCAGTATGATTTCATCAAACAGTATCAGTATGATTTCATGAAAATTAAAGTTATGGTCATTGGATTAAAAAGATCTCAATACATGGACTGATTTTCCAAATGTACAAAAAGAAATACAAGTTAGCATTAGGAAGACTGGGTGGAGGAATTCTTCCTGAATAGAAAACAATAAAATATAAATAAGAATAGCAAAAATAAACTTTAAAATTTGGAAGTTAGACCCCAAAACTTAGCCAGGTTTCCTTTAGGTATTCCAGAAGAAATGAGTGAATAGAGGAGAGACGTACATTCATGAAAACTCAATAAATTAGATTGATTATCTACCAAGTAATTAGCAATTTTTTTAATAAAAATGATCTGTATGTCTAGATGCATTGTAATAATATTTAGGGACATTAAGGATAAAAAGTCATTCTGAGAGCTTCTAAGAACAAAAGAACAGATTCAATAAAACAGTGATTTTAAAAATGAGTACCTAGTTAGAATTCTCAATATATCATAAATGACTATGAGGAGAAATCCAGTAGATGATGCTAAGAACTTTTTTCCTGAAACAATCATGTAAAACAGTTACATTTTGATTACTGCTATGGGCTGAATTGTGCCCCTCCAAATTCATAAGTTAAAGTCCTAACCCCAGTAAGTCACACTGTGACTTGTATTTGGAGATAGGGTTTTTAAAGAGATAATTAAGGTTAAATGAGGTCATTAGGGTGGGTCCTAATCCAGTATGACTGATGTCCTTATAAGACAGGAGCACACATAGAGGGAAGACCTTTGTGTGCGGAAATAGTGAGAAGGTGGCCATTGCAAGGAAGGAGAGAAGCCTCAGAAAACAACAAACCTGCCCACATCTTGATCTTAATTTTCTAGCCTTCAGAATATGAGCAAATATATTTTTGTTGTTTAAGCCACCCAGTCTGTGGTCCTTTATTATGGCAGCCCTAGCAAATTAACACAGTACCTAATTTAAAAATTAAATTAAAATAATTTTCAAATAAAAATTCATATTTGCTAAAAAAGACAACTTTAATAATAATAATAAAATCTAAAGGAATATGCAGTTAATTATATAAAAATTTAAAATTCTGTGTCATGAAAGAAAAATACAAATGAGTGCTGGAACAAACCACTGAACTTTATATTACATTTAAGCAAAAAAGTATCAGTATTCTATGCATGACTAAGAATTTTCATTTTTCCCCTCTAAAATGCAAATCAACATTTAAAACTTTTCCTCTTGGGTGGTGGCGCCTAGGTAGGGTGACATTCAAGCATGGGGCGGAGCCTCTACTTAGGCACAGAAGGGGAGTGGCAGCACGTGTGGAAAGGAGGGCCTCTGGAGTGTGGAGTTCTGGAATTTGGAGGATCATATGTTCCAGCAGAATATGCTTCCTTTAGAATTGCTGAAAAGATTTTTACAAGAATAAGTACTGATGATGATATTGAAAAAATTCATCAACATTTATGAAGGAAATGAAAGAGCCATCATCTATTAGATGAGAAAATGAGTCACCATAATAATGACGAATGAAAATACTGCTCGTTATAAAGTCAGGGAAGCTACCCTGTAAAACTGGGCTATCATTTGGCAGTGTTGTTGAGTTTTCCCTTCTAAATTCAGCCTGAACCAAGATGGCAGAGTAGAAGGACGTGCTCTCACTCCCTCTTGCGAGAACACCAGAATCACAACTAACTGCTGAACAATCATCGACAGGAAGACACTGGAACTCACCAAAAAAGATACCCCACATCCAAAGACAAAGGAGAAGCCACAATGAGATGGTAGGAGGGGTGCAATCACAATAAAATCAAATCCCATAACTGCTGGGTGGGTGACTCACAAACTGGAGAACACTTATACCACAGAAGTCCACCCACTGGAGTGAAGGTTCTGAGTCCCACATCAGGCTTCTGAACCTGGGGGTCTGGCAACGGGAGGAGGAATTCCTAGAGAATCAGACTTTGAAGCCTAGTGGGATTTGATTGCAGGACTCTGACAGGACTGGGGGGAACAGAGACTCCACTCTTGGAGGGCACACACAAAGTAGTGTGCGCATCGGGACCCAGAGGAAGGAGCAGTGACCTCAAGGGAGACTGAACCGGACCTACCTGCTAGTGTTGGAGGGTCTCCTGCAGAGGCGGTGGGTGGCTGTGGCTCACCATGAGGACAAGGACACTGGAAGCAGAAGTTCTGGGAAGTACTCCTTGGCATGAGCCCTCCAGAGTCTGCCATTAGCCCCACCAAAGAGCCTGCAGGCTCCAGTGTTGGGTCACCTCAGGCCAAACAACCAACAGGGAGGGAACCCAGCCCCACCCATCAGCAGTCAAATGGATTAAAGTTTTACTGAACTCTGCCCACCAGAGCAACAGCCAGCTCTACCCACCACCAGTCCCTCCCATCAGGAAACTTGCACAAGCCTCTTAGATAGCCTCATCCACCAGAGGGCAGACAGCAGAAGCAAGAAGAACTACAACCCTACAGCCTGTGGAAGAAAAACCACACTCACAGAAAGATAGATAAGACGAAAAGGCAGAGGGCTATGTACCAGATGAAGGAACAAGATAAAACCCCAGAAAAACAACTAAATGAAGTGGAGATAGGCAACCTTCTAGAAAAAGAATTCAGAATAATGATAGTGAAGATGATCCAGGACCTCGGAAAAAGAATGGAGGGAAAGATCGAGAAGATGCAAGAAATGTTTAACAAAGACCTAGAAGAATTAAAGAACAAACAAACAGAGATGAACAATACAATAACTGAAATGAAAAATACACTAGAAGAAATCAATATCAGAATAACTGAGGCAGAACGGATAAGTGACCTGGAAGACAGAATGGTGGAATTCACTGCGGCTGAACAGAATGAAGAAAAAAGAATGAAAAGAAATGAAGACTACCTAAGAGACCTCTGGGACAACATTAAACGCAACAACATTCGCATTAAAGGGGTCCCAGAAGGAGGAGAGAGAGAGAAAGGACCCAAGAAAATATTTGAAGAGATTATAGTTGAAAACTTCCCTAACGTGGGAAAGGAAATAGCCACCCAAGAGGAAGTGCAGAGAGTTCCATACAGGATAAACCCAAGGAAAAACACACCAAGACATATAATAATCAAATTGGCAAAAATTAAGGACATATTATTGAAAACAGCAAGGGAAAAACGACAAATAACATACAAGGGAACTCCCATGAGGTTAACAACTGATTTCTCAGCAGAAGCCCTACAAGCCAGAAGGGAGTGGCCTGATATACTTAAAGTGATGAAAGGGAAGAACCTACAACCAAGATTACTCTACTCAGCAAGGATCTCATTCAGATTTGATGGAGAAATCAAATGCTTTACAGACAAGCAAAAGTTAAGAGAATTCAGCACCACCCAACCAGCTCTACAACAAATGCTATAGGAACTTGTCTAAGTGCGAAACACAAGAGAAGATAAGGACCTACAAAAACAAACCCAAAACAATTATGAAAATGGTCACAGGAACATACATATCGATAATTACCTTAAACGTGAATGGATTAAGTGCTCCAACCAAAAGACACAGGCTTGCTGAATGGATACAAAAACAAGACCCATATATATGCTGTCTACAAGAGACCCACTTCAGACCTAGGGACACATACAGACTGAAAGTGAGGGGATGGAAAAAGATATTCCATGCAAATGGAAATCAAAAGAAAGCTGGAGTAGCAATACTCATATCTGACAAAATAAACTTTAAAATAATGTTACAAGAGATAAGGAAGGACACTACACCATGATCAAGGGATCAATCCAAGAGAAGATATAACAATTATAAATATATATGCACCCAACATAGGAGCACCTCAATACATAAGACAACTGCTAACAGCTATAAAAGAGGAGATCGACAGTAACACAATAATAGTGGGGGTTTCTAACACCTCACTTACACCAATGGACAGATCATCCAAAATGAAAATAAATAAGGAAACAGAAGCTTTAAATGATACAATAGACCAGGTAGATTTAATTGATATTTATAGTATATTCCATCCAAAAATACCAGATTACACTTTCTTCTCAAGTGCGCACGGAACTTTCTCCAGGATAGATCACATCTTGGGTCACAAATCAAGCCTCAGTACATTTAAGAAAATTGAAATCATATCAAGCATCTTTTCCGACCACAACGCTATGAGATTAGCAATGAATTACAGGGAGAAAAACGTAAAAAACACAAAGACATGGAAGCTAAACAATACGTTACTAAATAACCAAGAGATCACTGAAGAAATCAAAGAGAAAATCAAAAAATACCTAGAGACAAATGACAATGAAAGCATGATGATCCAAAAGCTATGGGATGCAGCAAAAGCAGTTCTAAGATAGAAGTTTATAGCTATACAAGCCTACCTCAAGAAACAAGAAAAATCTCAAATAAACAATATAACCTTATACCTAAAGGAACTAGTGAAAGAACAAACAAAACCCAAAGTTAGCAGAAGGAAAGAAATCATAAAAATCAGAGCAGAAATAAATGAAATAGAAACAAAGAAAACAATAGCAAAGATCAATAAAACTAAAAGCTGGTTCTTTGAGAAGATAAACAAAATTGATAAACTATTAGCCAGACTCATCAAGAGGGAGAGGACTCAAATCAATAAAATTAGAAATGAAAAAGGAGAAGTTACAGCAGACACCACAGAAATACAAAGCATCTTAAGAGACTACTACAAGCAACTCTATGCCAATAAAATGGACAACCTGGAAGAAATGGACAAATTCTTACAAAGGTACAATCTCCCAAGACTGAATCAGGAAGAAATAGAAAATACGAACAGACCAGTCACAAGTAATGAAATTGAAACTGTGATTAAAAATCTTCCAACAAACAAAAGTCCAGGACCAGATGGCTTCACAGGTGAATTCTATCAAACATTTAGAAAAGAGCTAACACCCATCCTTCTCAAACTCTTCCAAAAAATTGCAGAGGAAGGAACACTCCCAAACTCATTCTATGAGGCCACCATCACCCTGATACCAAAACGAGACAGAGATGTCACAAAAAAGGAAAACTACAGAGCAATATTACTGATGAACATAGATGCAAATATCCCCAACCAAATACTAGCAAAGAGAATCCAACAGCACGTTAAAAGGATCATACACCATGATCAAGTGGGATTTAACCCAGGGATGCACGGATTCTACAATATACTCAAATCAATGTGATACACCATATTAACAAATTGAAGAAGAAAGACCATATGCTCATCTCAATAGATGCAGAAAAAGCTTTTGACAAAATTCAACACCCATTTGTAATAAAAACTCTCCAGAAAGTGGGCATAGAGGGAACCTACCTCAACATAATAAAGGCCATAGATGACAAACCCACAGCAAACATCATTCTCAATGGTGAAAACCTGAAAGCATTTCCTCTAAGATCAGGAACAATACAAGGATGTCCACTCTCACCACTATTATTCAACATAGTTTTGGAAGTCCTAGCCATGGCAATCAGAGAAGAAAAAGAAATAAAAGGAATCCAAATTGGAAAAGAAGAAGTAAAACTGTCACTGTTTGCAGATGACATGATACAATACATAGAGAATCCTAAAGATGCCACCAGAAAACTACTAGAGCTAATCAATGGATTTGGTAAAATTGCAGGGTACAAAATTAATGCACAGAAATCTCTTGCATTCGTATATACTAATGATGAAAAATCCGAAAGAGAAATTAAGGAAACACTCCCATTTACCACTGAAACAAAAAGAATAAAATATCTAGGAATAAACCTACCTAGGGAGACAAAAGACCTGTATGCAGAAAACTATAAGACATTGATGAACGAAATTAAAGATGATACTGACAGATGGAGAGATATAGCATGTTCTTGTATTGGAAGAATCAATATTGTGAAAATGACTCTACTACCCAAAGCAATCTACAGATTCAATGCAATCCCTATCAAACTACTAATGGAATTCTTTACAGAACTAGAACAAAAAATCTTAAAATTTGTATGGAGACACAGAAGACCCTGAATAGCCAAAGCAGTATTGAGGGGAAAAAAGTGGAGCTGGAGGAATCAGACCCCCTGACTTCAGACTATACTATAAAACTACAGTAATCAACACAATATGGTACTGGCACAAAAACAGAAATATAAATCAATGGAACAAGATAGAAAGCCCAGAGATAAACCCATGCATCTATGGTCAGCTAATCTGTGACAAAGGAGGCAAGGATATACAATGGAGAAAATACAGTCTCTTCAATAAGTGGTGCTGGGAAAACTGGACCAGCTACATGTAAAAGAATGAAATTAGAACAGTCCCTAACACCATAAACAAAAATGGATTTGAGTCCTAAATGTAAGTTTGGACACTGTAAAACACTTAGAGGAAGACATAGGAGGAAGTCTTTGACATAAATCACAGCAAGATATTTTTTGATCCACCTCTTAGAATAATGGAAATAAAAACAAAAATAAACAAATGGGACCTAATGAAACTTCAAAGCTTTTGCACAGCAAAGGAAACTGTAAACAAGACAAAAAGACAACCCTCAGAATAGGAGAAAATATTTGCAAATGAATCAGTGGACAAAGGATTAATCTCCAAAATATATAAACAGCTCATGCAGCTCAATATTAAAAAAACAAACAACCCAATCCAAAAATGGGCAGAAGACCTAAATAGACATTTCTCCAAAGAATACTTACAGATGGCCAAGAAACACATGAAAAGATGCTCAACATCACTAATTATTAGAGAAATGTAAATCAAAACTACAATGAGGTATCACCTCACACCAGTTAGAATGGGCATCATCAGAAAATCTACAAAGAACAAATGCTGAAGAGGGTGTGGAGAAAAGGGAACCCTCTTGCACTGTTGGTGGGAATGTAAACTGATACAGCCATTATGGAGAACAGTATGGAGGTTCCTTAAAAAACTAAAAATAGAATTACCATATGATCCAGCAATCCCACTACTGGGCATATACCCAGAGAAAACCATAATTCAGAAAGACATATGCACCCCAATGTTCACTGCAGCACCATTTACGATAGCCAGGTCATGGAAGCAACTTAAATGCCCATCGACAGAGGAATGGATACAGAAGATGTTGTACATATACACAATGGAATATTACTCAGCCATAAAAAGGAACAAAATTGGGTCATTTGTTGAGACGTGGATGGATCTAGAGACTGTCATACAGAGTGAAGTAAGTCAGCAAGAAAAAAACAAGTATCGTATATTAACGCATATATGTGGAACCTAGAGAAATCGTACAGGAGAATGGGTTTGCAGGGCAGAAAATGAGACACAGATGTAGAGAACAAATGTAAGGATATCAAGCGGGGAAGCGGCTGCAGGGTGGGGACTGGTGGTGTGGTGAATTGGGAGATTGGGATTGACATGTATACACTGATGTGTAGAAAACTGATGACTAATAAGAACATGCTGTATAAAAAAAATAAGTAAAATTGAAAAAAGAGAACTTTTCCTCTTTATCATGTATGCCAATGGTAATTAGTGAAATATAATAAATATAACATAATAAATATAAATTTATAACAAATATATATTATATTATTATATAAGTATAATAATGTCAATTTCAAATGATATTTTATAGTGAAAAACAGTTTAGTTGTATATAATAATTACTAAAAGTATTCTCACATGCGGGTTATTTTCTGTATAATATATCCCTATTATTTATATTTTATTTTTTATATTTATTTATTTATATTTTATTTACTTAAGGATGAATTTAACACCAACCAGAGAGAATCATTAAATTCAAAATTATTTTTATTTAGTTAATCAATTAATTTGTTTATTAATTTTTGGCTGCGTTGGGTCTTCGTTGCTGCACAGGGGCTGTCTCTAGTTGTGGCGAGTGGGGCTACTCTGAGTGGGGGCTACTCTTCATTGTGGTGTGCAGGCCTCTCACTGTGGTGGCTTCTCCTGTTACGGAGCACTGGCTCTAGGTGCTCAGGCTCTAGAGTGCAGGCTGAGTAGTTGTGGCACACGGGCCCCGTTGCTCCATGGCATGTGGGATCTTCCTGGACCAGGGATCGAACCTGTGTCCCCTGCATTGGCGGGTGGATTCTTAAGCACTGTGCCACCAGGGAAGTCCCCAATTCAAAATTCTTTACAGACATATTTTACTTTGGAATATTTTCAGATCTCAAGTTGGCATAAGCAGAAGCATATACTTAGAAATTCCAGATTCCAAATTCTCAACCATATGTAAGGTTAAAACAAAATAACAAAAGAAAACACCAACAAAGGGAGCAAAACGAAAACACATAAACCCAGAGATGGTCAAATTATTTATCTCATATTATTTATATAAAGAGACTCCAACTCATCCCAAAAAAGGGTTTAGTTTTTTAAATTTAGGTCTAAACAGAAACATCTTAAACTTGCTTCCAAATATCTCATTGCTTCCACTATTACGATTGAGTTATCTTTTGTATTATATGTTTAAATTAAATACAGCATTTGATTCAGTATATTTAACAAGGAACAAATTGTTCTTAAGTAGATATATATATTATGTATAGAAAATTGATTCTTTCTTAATACTATTTTCTTTCAATTTCTCTCTCCATGTCACAGAAAAACAAACCTTGTCATCATTTTCTAGGGCACATGATAAGGCTGTAATGTTGTGTTTGTGTTCATGCATATGTATAGAAAAAAATAGCATTAGCTACATACCTTTGTATACACAGCAGTTTATAACAGTGAACATGTTAAATTATAAGATACTTATTATGCAGATTATTTTTCCTTCTTTCCTTTTTGTTTCATATACTAATATAGCAAGGATCCAGATAGCAACAGGAAAATGCCTTATATATAATATTATATGTATTAAATAGGTATTTATATATATCATATTGCACATTTTTTATATATGAAATATGTGCAATATGATAAAAATATATGGTAAAAATGATGTGCAGATTGTATATCATATAATATCAATGGGAATGAAAATATTTGATACTTGGAGACATTATTATTATTAAGACTAAATGGACCTTTAGCTGGTCAACTAGACTGAGAAGGAGTTTGGAGAATTTATGATCAAAAATTTTAAATGACTCCTATGCCTTCAGCTTTTGCAATTGTTTACTTACGCCATTACAAGATCATGAATAGAGTAGGAGATGTAGGTTTGAGAGAAGACAGCCATTCTGCTGCTACACTCAAAATTGGGTAATTGCTTGACTCCCTGGGAACAAGCCATAATTAAAAAAAAAAAATTCTCCCTGAGATTCTTTAGAATTTGCTCCTTGCTATGCATGCATGCACGCATGCACACACGCTTACTCACTCACACCTCAGTTCACAAAATAAAAAGAAACATTCCATACTGGGGGGGAAAAGAAACCAAGAATTAAAAGCATAGTAACAACTGAGTGTGCCCTTAGGAAGATTAAATTTATTTCTTTTCCCAAAAGGATAAGTATTTTCTATCTTGGGGGAGGTTGAGACTACCAGATGGAAGATAATTGAAATAATTATTTGATAGGTTTCTTCCCTCCCCTTTATCTCCCAGCATCCAAAGTCTTTAAATTCTGCGTTGTCTATTTGTATTTATGGTTTTCCATAAAAATATAATATTTTAAGTCAACTATATGACAATAAATAAATATATATGCAGTATAAAATTTTATCTGTCAGATCCTAAGATTTAAAGTGACTTCTAAAATATATGTGTCATGTCCTACAGTTGTTTACAAAAATGCCCGTTCTCCTCTCACAAGGAGAACAGACAAACCTTCCCAGTAAAAGCTTTAATAGAGTAAATGGGTTTACTTTCCCCAAAGTCATTTAAAGTTTGGAAAAAGAATGCTTCCTAATTAGCGTTTCAATGGTTCTGTTTGAGCAGTTCATAGCAACTTTCATATTGAAAGCTTTAGGAATTCCTAATTTATATACAGACAGCTGAGACAAGTTTGTCATACCAGAGCAATCTCAGTGGAGTTTGTGAGTCACAGGGCTGTCACTTCTGCTTTACTAAATTTCAAAGTGCTATACCAGGTTACAAGAAAACTGTCATATGCAAGAGATATGCTCTCTGAGCCAGGGGAAAGAATAAAATAATCCCTCTACTCTCAGTCCAACACACTTCTTTTTCTCTAGCTCATCCTTATATAACCAACACTTAGCACCTCAAACCGATAAGAGATCAATAAATGAAAATTGAATTGCACGTGATTGGACTGAGTTGACTTATCTGGAAGACATGAAAAACCTATAGTTCCACTGGCACACAGAGACTGTAGAACTTTTTGCTGCACACAGTTTAAGTTGCTAAGGGGAAGTTACATTTAGCGACCTTTTATAAGGCAGTATGGCCCTGGAGTAAGAGTGACCTGGTTTTGAATCCCATCTCCACCACTCTTGTGACCTTTGGTAAATAATTTAAACTCTCTGAGCCTCACTTTTCTCACTGATGTGGGATGGGAAAAGAAGTTGATTTTCCAGTGGTATAATTCGGGGATGAGATCTTATTCCTAGACTCTGCTTATTGAAGTCATTCTTCTTGCCAGATCTTTGGAGAAATGAGGGGACTTGATTGACACTTAGCCTCAAAATTGTTAAAACATAATAACTATGGTAGAGGCTGCAAAATCTGTCGCTTTGAAAATGCAAAAGTTGCCTTTGAATTATCGCTTTAGGACAGAGTATCACTATCACTGTGTTTATTTTGAGGAATTATTCCCAAGTTCAGGAACCAAGACCTGGAAAACTACAGGAAGAATATGCAAATATTCATCTTGACCTAATAATGGACAAAAATTTATAAAAATGAAATTAAAAAATGAATATATATTTCTAAATAAGCTTGAAATTTGGAAAATCTACCAATATTAGTTTATTGTTTCCTACAGGATTACCTTATAGGGTTACATTGTGAGAGCTTGTAAGAGATGAAGTTTAACCCTAGAATAGAAAATGAGGATTGTGAAGGGATTCATGAGAGTGGGGGAAGCAAGATTATACTCATAGCAGATTAAGGGTCTTCCTGAATTGCACACACACACACACACACACACACACACGTGGTTAAGCTGCTCCTACATGGAGGAAGGATTATTAAAAGACTTCAAAGAAGTAAATTATGGCTGAGCACTGTGGGCTTTAAGATCAAATATTTATCTAGTTCTAAACTTATCTGGACTCTAATGCAATTCACAGGCCATCAGATACTAAAGAGGAGAGAGCATTAAAATCATGTATACTAGGTATTTCCTTGTCTCGCTAAAACTTCTTGTACGAATTTCATACCACAAATAAGCATCGAGTTATGCTTGCCGACATTCATAGATTCTTTCCTGTAATTCCAAGGTAACCGTTTCTGCCGATACAGGGTGTCTGTTTCTTCAAATGCAGAATGAGAATGCCCAGTCATAGAAGCAGTATTTCTTAGCTTTCCATTCTGAAGTCTCTTAGAATTCTACTCAAGGGACGTGCCCTGGTGGCCTAGTGGTTAGGATTCCAGGCTTGCACTGCCATGGCCTGGGTTTGATCCCTGGGCAGGGAACTGAGATCCTGCAAGCCATGCGGTGCAGCCAAAGAAAAAAACAGTGAATTAATTAAACTTGCAATTAAAAAAAGACAATTAAAAAAAGGGTTCTACTGAAAGTAAAACAGACATTGTTTAACAAAACTATTAACTGCTCATCCTCCCCCAAATTAAAACTTTAAATATTTTGTAAAAAACTAATGAAAATTTTTTTAAAAATAGATAAGGTTTTCCTCATGCCTGCACTATAACTCATGTAGTACTCACAAAAACTCTTCTGGAATGTAGTGTGTTAATATCTCAAAATTTTAGAATTCTTTTATCCAGGTTCTCATACCTCATATATTGTGTAGGTAGATTTTGAACCATAGTTTGTTGGAATCCTTTCAATCTTGCATGTTATATGTACTCATTCATCAGTTATTTTTGAGTATTTATGTTTTATTACGTTTGGTAAAAATTGGGAAAGTGTATGGACACATTGAATGACTTCACTTTTAGCAGAACAACTACAGGATAGCTTAAGATAGTTGAGAGTAGTTGATCCATATAATATTTGTCTTTCTCTGTCTGACTTACTTCACTTAGTATGACAATCTCTAGATCCATCCATGTTGCTGCAGATGACATTATTCCATTCTTTTTTATGGCTGAGTATTCCATTATATATGTATACACACACCACATCTTCTTTATCCATTCATCTGTCAATGGACATTTAGGTTGCTTCCATGTCTTGGCTATTGTAAACAGTGCTGCAATGACAATTGGGATGCATGTATCCTTTTGAGCCATGTTTTTCTCTGGATATATGCCCAGGAGTGGGATTGCTGGATAATTTGGTAGCTCTATTTTTAGTTTTTTACTGTTCTCCATAGTGGCTATACCAATTTACATACCCACCAACAGTGTAGGAGGGTTCTGATTCAAGATAGTTCTCAAACTTTGGGAGAGAATTAGTAGTCCTATTTTGTGTAAATACATCTTTGAAATCTGAAAATGAAATTTAATGTTGCATTTATGTGAAAGTTTTAAAATAATTCCATTAGAAATATATGAAGGAAATAATTAGCACACACATTTTTGTTACTAGTGAAAATAAAATATCTAATTAGAAAACTTGAAAAAAAAGAAATAAATTATGAATACCTCATAGTTTGAAGATGGGAATGTAAAATAATATAATCCCTTTGGAAAAAAATTAATTAATTTAAATGTATACATACACTTACCCTATGTCCTAGTAATTCTACTTATAGGTATTTACTCCATATGTATGCATCAAGATGTAAATCCAATTGTTCAAAGCAGTTTTATTCACAGTAACAAAAAATTAGAAACAATTCAGACTTCCATTGGAAGACAAATGGAAAAAGTAAATTACGGTGTTGTAGTACTATTCAGCAATGAAAATGAATAAACTACTTATACCAACAACAACATGAATCTTTAAAAAATTATGCTGAGTGAAAGATTTCAGACATAAAATGCAACCTACCGTAGATACTTTGTATGAAGTTCTAGAGGAGGCACAATTTATAATGGCAGAAAGCAAATTTTTGGTTGCCTACACCTGGGAAATTACTGGAATTGACTTCAAGGTGGCCAGAAAAAACTTTTTGAAGTGATGGAAATATTCTGTATCTTTTTTTTTTTTTATGGTGGTTACATGAATGTATATATTTGTGTATACACTGAAAATGGGTACATTTTATTATATGTAAATTATTTCCTAAAAATACATACAATTACCTGATTTTCAAAGAAATACCTGGCATTTTTGTTTGAAATTTTTTTAGCATTTTTCAGTCATCATCTCTAATAAAGAAGTAAAAGAATCAGAAAACCAAGCATATGAATTCAACTTGAAGGAGAACCCATTTGTAATTGGAAAAAAACAACATTCTTAGGTGTCACTAATTTAGGACAACTTTAAACATGTATGAAAATATCATCTATAGGTTAACATAATTTGGTTTATAACATGTGTTCAAACTTGACATCAGAAATCAACATGTCATTTTAACCTTAATTTTTTTTGTTTACTGTCCTTCATTTTGGTACCATGAGTAAATATAGCCAGTGATACAAAATATAATGGCAATAACAATCAGTCACTTCAAAACTTGAACTCTTCTCCTACAAAGAGAAGAAATTAAAACTTCTTATTACAAAATTCTTATATAGGTGAACCTGGATTTCTCTTTTTATTATTCATTTTTTTCAAGTTATATATAATTTAAAATATTTAAAATTCACATACCTCTTAATAATCCCTAAGACTAGCCATTGCTTTTGATCTTCCTGAAGCTGTGTGCGTAGAGCTACATACCAACAGGGAATCTGTGAGGTTATGTATGATTGATAACTACTACAAAGGACCCTAATCTGTTCAATAAGGTCAAATCTAACATAATTTTTTAAAATACTGGAGGTATCTCAACTCAGTGAATGTTCCATAGGGTCATATTGTTATTGCCACCTTTTGAACTTTGAACAAAATATACACATACATTTTGAAGCATGTAAACTGAGTTTTGAAGATTTTACTTTCAGCTTGGGTCATTGAAAAACGTATATATTTTAGGGAAAGAGAAACCTCATGCCTTGGAGTGATCCTTACTAAGTGATGAAGAAACTGGAGTTTTAATCTACCAGCTCACCGTCTCTTTTCAGTTGAGACCCATTTCCAGAATTAAATCTCTGGCACTTACAGTTTACCCTTGTGCTCAAGCGCAGTTTGTTCCTGAAAGCCAGAAAAAACCATCTTCAGTCAGATTTGCATGAAGCTGTTTTCAGTCAAGCCTTCAGCTTTGAAGATGTGTGCTGAGGGGCCAGAGGCCAAGCACCTATAGCATTTGCTACAGCCCACACTTTGTATTGCTCAGGTCCATTCATGACCCATGCTAAGTCCACTCACTTTCTCTCCAAAAGTCTTCCTATTAATGGCTGCTTATAGTTCCTGAAAAATGGCTTGTAATAGGAAGGATAGTAAATTCTAAAAATGTAATTGATAGCCATGATCTCCGTGTTCTACCAGCCATTCTAAGTTTCTTTTCCAGCTCTCAGCACTTATGTTCCTTAGCCTGCTTGCCATCCATGGACTCCAACTCTGTCCCATAGTTACACCATTTATGGGCACAATACCGAAGCATGGAGCTGGCTGAAGATAGAGCCTGGATGACCTTCCACACTCAAGTCATTCTATCCACGTGGTTTTTCAGTGGCTCCACTGTGGAGGACACTTTCTGGTGGACATCGATGGGAAGCATGAAGATCCACACGCTTTGTGCCCACTCCCATGGCTCCTATGTACATGTCTCTCCCCCCAGTCTCCTTTGTCTCCAATCTTACAGTCTTGCTCTTTGAGACCCTGGTCAACTGAGCCAAAGCAATTTGCCCTTGCCCAAGAGTCAGTATATTTATTTCTTTTCCTCAAGCCATTTCTCCCTTTACACCATGTAAAGACCATGTGTCCATTTCAAATCTCTGCCCACTATAGGGGCATTTCTCTTTACTTCCTTCTTTAAGGGACACCTCTGAGTTGGGCTATTTTATAGGAACAACCATGTTCTGCTCACACCAATCTATAGAACTTATCTTTCTGCAAACTAGGTTTACTCCATCATCATCTGGTTGTAATCCTGCGAAAGGACTTAGATGTGACCTAGGGAAGAGATGTCTGTGCAATGGGATAGGTGACAGAGGGGCAAGGGCTGCCTGTTTGTGTTCTCATTAGTGCCTTTAAAGCCTATTGGAACCAATTCCAAATCTACCATTTCCATCATATGATGGATTGTTGCTATGCCTACCCAAAGTCGCAAATTTGTTGATCTGATTCTACCATGCTCAAGATGAGCAGTTCTAGTTGCGTAATCATTTGAAGGTCCATGATCAGAAATTGCTGTGTTTGATGCCCCCAAAGCTTGGAGTTGCTTCTTAAGGAGCTGTGCTGTAGATGACATGGCCTTGATTCAGACCCCTAGGTCCACACTGTGGCTCTCCTACCGTGGCTTACTAGAGAGTCCACACAGCATCCTTACCTATCCCTGATATCTCTAGCGCCATGGAATCTGCCCATTCACACGGTCCTAGTGGCAGGGATGGTTTTCTTTAAGCTGAACCTGCTGAAGAGCATTCTTTGGCCAAAGCTTACTAAAGCAGTATTCCTAAGCATTACATGTAATCCTCCAAAATCCAAAGCAGTGTAGTAAGCCTGTACCTCAGGAGCCCTTGGTTTCCATCCTGGTCTTGTTTCTGAGTACAGTAAGGTACCTACTCTTCTTCTGTTATTTGCCGCTATTCTGGAAGTCTCTCATTCCCATTGACCTTCGGAAGCCCAGTTTCATCAAAAACTCCCCTGTCAACAGCCCAGCCTATTGAGTATAGTTATCTCTGAGATTCTCAATATGACTGTGCCCTCCCACTGAGGTGTTCCTTAATGCTTTATGGAGTGAGCATCATCCGGGTCTCTGAGGAAAATAAGCAACTACAGGGTTGGTTCTCTGATCGCACATCATCAATCTATTCTCACATGCCTCAGTCTATGAGCATTTCCACCTCTTCCTCAGTACTCTGCTATGGCACTTCCAGAAATGCCATCTCACTTACTGTAGGCTATCTTCTTCCCAAGCTTTAAGAAACCATTCTAGCACTGTGTCACTAACAACTCCAGGTTTCCTTGTTTAGGAGTGAATTTCTGTGTCATGAAAGATCACCCCATTTCAATAAATACCCTTATCAAGTGTTATATCTCATCTCTAACCCTGAACCAGCACACACCAGATTTATTCCTAGGATCTCAGTTCCCTACTTAGCTAAATCCTGCAGTTATTTTGGTGAATATTTTTTTCTTTTGTAACAGGAATAGTACTTCTGCTATTGGATCATGCTGAGATCTGACTTTGGTTATTGGTCTAGATGAAATGAAGGGAGATGGTAGCATTTCTTGAGGAGGGCCTTTACCTTAGATCAAACTTTTGCATGGTCTTCAGGCCAGTGGAGTTACCACTAGAAAGAGAAAGGAACATAGGAATTATCAAATAATCTGGGCATTAAATACTATCAAGCATATCTACCCTGTTGTCTCCATCTCAGGTACCAAGGTATTAACCTCTGCTATGCAAAATTTTGTGCTAACTACTCCTAAGGCATCCTTGTCATACATAAAATAGGTGGTATGGCACACTTCTGCAATTTCCAAAGTTAATATAGCTAACAATCAAAGAATCAGGATAATATTATTCTAATTTTCCAGTAATTGAATACTAGTATTTGTTTGCTCATTTGAAACTATTACATGATAAATAGAACATATATAAATGCTACAGGCACCAAACTTATATTTGGTAACCCCACAAAAAGGGAGCTTTTCAAGTTTGTAGACAAATTGTACTATGAATAAGTATTTATTTAATCATTATCAATATAATGCTCTTCATATCCAGGAACTGCATATTAAAGATGCTAGAATTTTTCTGCTATTATTTGACCAGAGTCTGTGGTAAGACTGCAGAAAACTAAACCGCAAAAGGCTTAGTTATCCTTGAGTTCTTCTCTTCCGTAAGAGTTAGCTCTCTATAAAACCCTAAGACTACTTCCTTTGATAAAGAAAGATTCTAGAAAAGACTCAAAATAGCGAATACGATATTGAAGGAAAAGAACAAAATTGGAGGACTGACACTCACTGACTTCAAGGCTTACTATAAAGCTACAGTAATCAAGCTAGTGTGGTATTGGCAAAAGAATAGAAAAATAGGTCAAAAGAATATAATAGAGAGCCCAGAAATAGACCCCCGTAAATATAGTCAATTGATCTTTGACAAAGGAGCAAAGGCAGTACAATGGTGAAAAGATAGTCTTTTCAACAAATGGTGTAAAATAATCATGCGAAGTAATGAATCTGGACACTTTATCTTTCACAAAAACTAACTCAAAATGGATCACAGACCTAAATGTAAAAATGCAAAATTATATAACTTCTGAATTATAACATAGGAGAAAACCTAGATGACTTTGGGTGTGGTAATGAATTTTAGGTATAACAACAGAGGCACAATTCATGAAGGAAAAAATTGATAAGCTGGACTTCATTAAATTTAAAATGTCTGCTTTGTGAAAGACAGCATCAAGAGAATGAGAAGATAAGCCACAGAATGGGAAAAAATATTTGTGACAGATACATCTGGTAAAGAACCATTTGGACTGTCATTCAAAATATACAAAGAAGTCTGAAAACTCACAATCAGAAAACAACTCAATTAAAAAATAAGCCAAAGATCCTAACAGACACATCACCAAAGTAGATAAATGATGGCAAATAAGGATATGAAAAGATGCTTCATATCAGGGAAATGCAAATTAAAACAACAGTAGGATACCACTAGATACCTATTAGAATGGCCAAAATCTGTAACACTGACAACAACAAATGCTGACAAGGATGCAGAGCAACAGGAACTCTCACACATTGCTGGTGGGGATGCAAAATGGTACAGCCACATTGGAAGACAGTTTGGAAGTTTCTTACAAAATATTTCCTTACCATATGACATAGCAATCACACTCCTTGGTATTTACCCAAAGGAGTTGAAAACTTATGCCCTCATAAAGTCTACGAATGGTTGTTTATAGCAGCTTTATTCATAATTTATAAAACTTGGAATCAATCAGATGTCCTTCAAAAAGATGAATGGATAAATAAACTGTGGAACACTCAGACAATGTCAGACAATATCTTTCAGCACTAAAAAGAGATGAGCTATCAAGCCATGAGAAGACACGGAGGAATCTCCAGTGCATATTAAAAAGTGAAAGAAACCAATCTGAAAAGGCTACATACTGTATGATTCCAACTATATGACATTCTGGAAATGGCAAAACTATGAAGATAATAAGATCAGGGCTTGCAGAGGGCAGAAGGAGATTAATAGACAGAACACAGGATTTTTAGGCCTGGCAATACTCTCCCTGTTATTATGATGGTGGATATATGTCATTATACTTTTGTCCAAGTCCATAGAAGGTAAAGCATCAAGAGGAACCTTAAGGGAGACTATAGACTCTGAGTGATTACGATGTGTCTGTGTAGGTTCACTCTTGTTAAAAGAATGGCTATAATTGTTCAAGGAGAGAGTCTTTGTCAGTATGTTTCAGTAAAGTTATACAGGTTCACTATATATTTTTTATATTTATATTATAGTTAGTCTCTCTTCAGGATTAAATACCTTTTAAAATATTTTAATGGTTTCTAAGACTTCTCTCAAAATCTATAGATTGGTGTTCTGTTATTTCACCCAAGATGTTGCTACATGCAGATTTCTTTATACTTGTCTTGTTTTGGATTTTATTTGTTTCTTTCTCTATTTTTGTTTTTTTTTCCCCCTTTTTAAATCAATTGGAAAATTCTTAGTCATTTTCTGTAAAAATGACTCCTTCTCATCTGATTATATATACATCCATTTAGTAAGTTTATAACTTCAATTATGTCATTAAAACAAACTGTATCTCAAAATTCCAATAAGTGAAGTGCTTTGGTATCTTCTTCTGTTGTTTCTGCTGATTCTTGCTTAGAGTGTCTTTGGTGTTTTGAATCTCTGATTTTCATAAATTTCATTAGCTAGAAGGCTATTACATTTTTTTCAGAATGGTAAATTTTCCTTCAGAGATGTTGATGGATGCCTGTAATTAAAAGTGTAATGATTTCTACAAATATAAAATCCATGAATACATGATATATACATGTGAATATGTGTATGTCTGTGTGTGTGTGTGTATAACAGAGCAGAGTGTAATCTGTGCATTACAGAGCTGCTTCCAAAAATAAAAGTACAACTTTGTCATTTAACTTAATTTGCATTATAAAAGTCAAGAACTCAAGAGAAAGCTCTCTTGCTTGGGAGTTGTATGACTTGCAAACTCCTCTACTCTGCTATTTCATTAAATTTTTAAAGTATTTATAACCATATTGTTGATGATAAAATTAAGGCTTATGGAGGTATAGTGTTTATCCATGCATAGTAATATGAAGAGTCAGTCCTATCTATAGCTTCTTAGTAAACCAGCTCGTCTATAAAAGAGAACTGTGTTGGTTGTATTAATGTAGCAATGATCGCCTAATTATTTCAGAGAGGCCTTCTCACCCTCTGTGATATTTGTAATTCTTTACAATTTTCAAAGATATAAGAAATTTTATTATTCCAAACCAGTCTTCTGTCTGTTGCTTAAACTGTGGTTGCTGACAAGCCCTGTATGCTTGTAACGGGGATCACTTCCACAAAGCTTCTCCCTCAACCTCACTGCTTTTCTCTGATCTTCTTTCAATGCATCGTCTCGAGTTGCTCTGTCTCCTTGGAATTGCACCTAAGTCATTTTTCCCACATAGTTTCTCACTGTAATTGTTTTCTAACATTGGAATTGTCAGGAGTCATTGCAAGTGTCAGGGGAAGCACACGGAATGATAAATGTGTGAATTCTTCACTCTGGCACCCTGTCACCTGCAGCAGGATTATTACAAGTGAGACCTGCAGGCAGGTCAAATCCATTCACACAAGCAGAAACACATAGGTTAGTCAAACAGAGGCTAAAAAGCAAGTAATTCTGGTCATGAATAAGTGAGAGATGTTGTTTTTATGAACATATTAGTATTACCCTTGAGATGTAGTTTTTATTGTGGGCAGGATTTTAATAAGTCAGAGACTCAATTTTTTAAACTCATATCTGTTCACAGTAAAATATATCATACTGTCTTTGAATTTATAGCTTATTCACCATTTCTTAGAACATTTTCTATAAAGGGCTTACAATTATGAATCCTTCCTTTGTCTCTTTGAGTTGTACCTCCTGCAACTCAAGAGTGTCTTACTCTAGGACGTGAAAGCCATTTCTTTGGAATATAATAATTAGGAAGGATGGTACCTCTACTTCTCAGTCTCTGTGGGAGAGTAGAATCCTAACTTAGGGATTTTCCAGCTGGTAAACCCAGCTGGCCTAATAGGCATT
Source organism: Leucopleurus acutus (assembly GCF_964270905.1). Taxonomy (NCBI): domain Eukaryota; kingdom Metazoa; phylum Chordata; class Mammalia; order Artiodactyla; family Delphinidae; genus Leucopleurus; species Leucopleurus acutus. The sequence goes on from NC_139156.1 coordinate 76,632,935, forward strand.
TACACTGACCAACCTCCTTGAACAATTAATTATAAAATATATTTTTTTTAAAAAAGATTTATTTATTTAGTTAGTTAATTTATGTTTGGCTGCATTGGGTCTTAGTTGAGGCACACAGGATCTTTGTTGAGGCATGTGGGATATTTTGTTGCAGTGCACGGGCTTCTATCTAGTTGTGGCATGCAGGTTTTCTCTTCTCTAGTTGTGGCGCATGAGCTCCAAGGAATGTGGGCTCTGTTGCTGTGGTGCGAAGGTTCCAGAGCACGTGGGCTCTGTGGTTTGCCGCACGCAGGGTCTCTAGTTGAGGTGCTCGGGCTTAGTTGCCCTGCGGCGTGTGGGATCTTAGTTCCCTGATCAGGGATCGAACCCGCGTCCCCTGCATTGTAAGGCGGATACTTTGCCGCTGACCCCCAGGGAAGTCCCTAGGAAAAAGAAAGCAAATACCAGTGATTACATTTCAAGGAATAAGAGAGTCTGAGAGACCAGAACAATAAATAAGTTTTTAAAAGTGAAACATTTTCTTTAAACTGTTATTGCAATAGATTAAAACTTTCCATATGTTGAGAACTAGAATAAAAGAGTTTGTAATGTAACCTTTTTTTTTAAGAAAAAGGAAATCAACAAGGAATCATGTTAATTAAAAAGTAAATAACAAAAGTTAAGTTAGAGCAAAACCATATCACTTAGGAATTTATTAGCTCTTAATTTCATATTTAGAAGTTGTCAAACTTGCAAATAATTTAGGGTTTTGCATTGGGCATAACTTATCTCACTATTAATTTAGTAGGTGATTTTTCTTTTAACTGAGGATGGTTTTGCTCTGACTGGAAAAGGATTTGATTTACTTTTCTAGTTCATGTGACTTAATCATCACTGAATTTAAGATTCCATAGGGGGAGTTGCTCAGCTTATTTTCTGTGAAACAAGTGGAGGGAATAAATAAGATTGTAGTGACTTCTGGATATTTCAGTTCATAATGTGTCATCCCCCTTTTCACAGCATTAGCTTGTTCCCCCAGGATATAATTTTGCATTGAGAACAGCGTTCAGGGTGTACATTTCTTTTTTTTTTTATCAGTCTTTTTGTTTGTTTTCTTTCATTTTTTTTAACATCTTTGTTGGAGTATAATTGCTTTACAATGGTGTATTAGTTTCTGCTTTATCACAGGGTGTACATTTCAATTTAGTGGAGAAGAGTAGAGTGAACTTCTGATTTTCAGAAGTCATATTCTATCCCCTTCCACTGAACCAAACACTCTAAGAGTCAATATTACTACCATTCTTTTGACTGAAGCTATTTTCATTCCAGCTCAAGATAAGACAATAGCTATTGTCTACCTACAAATTTGGTATCATTCTTGTATTTGTCGTCACAAATGGATTCATTAAGAACAAAGACATTCCACATAACATAGTTTGACATAGAAGTAGATGTAATTTGGACCTTTGTCCCAGAATATCTCCAAAGGACTTTCTCTATATTAGTCACTTGTGTGCAGTTACATTTCTGTCAATAGTCTTCTGTTTTCTGCATGTAGCCTAATACCAAAAGCAAACATGTTATTTAACTTTCTGCAAACTTTGCTCTGATCGTAGTTGTTTGGATTTAAAAAGCAATTTTGTTCTTTCATTCTGTAGCATACATTGGTTTAATACACCAAACAGATCTGAATCACCACTGCTATTTTCAACTTATCCAGTGCTCCTTTGTCCTAGTTAAGAGTCACTCCTTTCTTATTTTTTTTTTTCTTTTTCTTGACTACTGTCTCCATTTCAGAAGGATTAACACTTACAAGATAACGAAGGAAAATGGTGACAATCCTAAAGTGAGAATGCTGGGTGTCTATCTGGATTTTTCTTAAGTCGCTCTCTAAATGTCTCAATCCAATGCCCAGTCACTTTGATTTAAATCTTGACTCAGGAACATTACAAGTTACTATGGTCCTTGACCTTCTGGATTACTCACAAATAATAAAAACAACAAATTGTCAACTTACATAGGTTCATATAGCACATATATACCAGGGTAAAAAATACACCTAAAACCATAGCTGGGCTGGATGAAACATGATTATGACATCACCTACATGTACTTATTGGTTCCTTTTCTTGTAACCATATCCCTTTTCTCACCATCTCTTGATACCAAGTGCTTCTGTTTGCCCAGAGCCTTCCAGGTTTTGGCCAGTTTACCTGAGGGGCACATCTAAATCCAGAATTTTGATGACAAACTACAACCGACCACTGAAAGTTTTTTCTCCACTGTTCTTTGTGGTTCTGGGATTTATAACAAATGGACTTATTTTATAACATTTATTATCATATCTTTTGGAGATAATGATTTGCGTATTCCCCACAAGAAATTTATTTATTTAATTTAAAGCAATTCCTTTATTTATTACATTTATAAATTTGTTTATTTTGAGCCTTCTCTTCCTTAAAAACCATGGAAAACAGCAAAACTAATGAAAAATAGAGGCTAATTCCATCTTCAATGAAAAAAAGCTGAAGACACAACTTGAAACCATCAACTATGAAGCATTTCCCCCAAAAGCTGTCATCTCTGAACCAAAATGAAGCAAGAGGCTGAGACTCACCATAGACCTCAGACTCTAGGCAAAAGCAGATTTGCCTAAGAAGAAAGAGATAGTTCTTAAAACCCTGTCAACATCCCTTTGATTTTTAAAAGAGGAACACCCACAGGCTCTGGAAGATGTGAGGTACAGTCTGTTCAACACTAAAGTCTAAGGGGCATTTAATAATCATATTGCAACATTAAAAAAAATAATCTTCTACAATCTAAAGAGACAGATTAAAGGATGGATAATAAAGCAAAAATTGCCATACTTAGGGAATTCTGGGAACTACCCTGGAAGTTCAAATGTGAAAGAAAGTATGACTGGCGGTCAAAGAACATCAATTAAGAGAGAGATTTCAGCAGGGGTGGGGATGGGTAATTAGATTCAGGGCTGGAGCCTGCCTCAGGTTACTCCCCGCCTACTCCGCAGTCCAGAATTTAGAAAGACCTATCCTGTTCCAAGATTAATGTTACTAAGAAAGGAACCAGTGGAGAAACTATACATAATTCAATCAAAGTGGAGGGAATGGTCTCAACAAATAGTTCTCCATAATTTCAAAACTTGTGCAAACAACAAACTGAATCTTTTTAAAAACAGAAAGAAAAAAGGTTGAAGGAAGAAATATAAGGCTTTAGAGAAGAAATTATAAAGCAATCCAAGGAGATTTTTTTAAATCTTGGGAAAGCTCAGGATAACACTGAAAGGCAAAATAAAAACATTGCAGAGATCAAACATACTTAAAGCAACAAAATAGAAAGAACACTGTTAATCTGGCAATGGTAGACAGGCTTCAGGAAGTTACACAGACACAATGGAAAAAAAAAAGATTAAAAAGTGATTAGAAGAAAATATACAAGACAAAGGAGGTCAAATATATACATAGTATATTTACGGAGAAGAGAGTAGAACAAATAGGTTAGAAAAGTATTAAAATGTAAGTGATCAATATTATGGTTTAAAGAAAAATCTTTATAAATTAGTTTGGCAAAAATTTTAATGTCTGCTAACCTCAGGTGTTTCAAGATTGTGAGGAAGAAGCTTCACAGAGTTTTGTATTTGGGTAGGAAAACAGTAAAACTAAGTTGCAGGCAATTTGACAATATATAGTACAAGTTAAAATGGGTAGTTCCTGTGATTCAGCAGTACTATATTAACTTATAAAGAAAGGCTCACAGAGAAGCTTAAGTTATACATTGAACTATGTTTATTGTAACATTGTTTATAAGAGAGAAACAGAATAAACAGCCCAGATAACCATTACAGGTATGGAACCAGTGTTATATGGTTCAACATATATGATATATATGGCATCAGTCATAGATTGAGCTCAAAACACAAGTTAATGATTAAAAAAAAATCATTAGAGGGATAGATATAGTGAGATCACATGCATGTAAAGTTTAAAAAGACACACAGGGCTTCCCTGGTGGCGCAGTGGTTGAGAGTCCGCCTGCCAATGCAGGGGACATGGGTTCGTGCCCCAGTCCAGGAAGATCCCACATGCCGTGGAGAGGCTAGGCCCATGAGCCATGGCCGCTGAGCCTGCGCGTCCGGAGCCTGTGCTCCGCAACGGGAGAGGCCACAACAGTGAGAGGCCCACGTACCGCGAAAAAAAAATAAAATTAAATAAAATTAAAAGACACACAAACATAATCAGAAACCAGTACTATGTATATAATTCTATAAACTTAAAGAATATACACAATAGTATAAAAGTGAAGTATATGTAATAAATGTATCATACAGACTGATTATAAATAAAGGAAGAGGGGATAATGGTTATATTTAATGTTCAAAAGGAGACATCAAAAATCTCTCTAATGTTTTAATTATTTAAAGGAATATTGTATTCATACAGCACATGAGATATATTTTAAAAGTTATTTAGCTTTAAATTAAAAGACAAATTACTGGCATTTTAAAGAATATAATTTGGAAAATATCATACAGATAAGAACAAACTCAAAGAAGAAAACACTTCTAAACAGTGAATGCCATCCAAAAAGCAATAACACCAAGTAAAAAAACTCAGAAGTGGAGAATGCTAATTTGCGGTAAACATAGAATCAATTTAAATATAGGAAGGGTAAGCTGGGACGAAGTGAGAGAGTGGCATGGACTTATAAATACTACCAAATGTAAAATAGATAGCTACTGGGAAGCAGCCACATAGCACAGGGAGATCAGCTCGGTGCTTTGTGACCACCTAGAGGGGTGGGACAGGGAGAGTGGGAGGGAGATGCAAGAGGGAAGAGATATGGGGATATATGTATACATATAGCTGATTCACTTTGTTATACAGCAGAAACTAACACACCATTGTAAAGCAATTATACTCCAATAAAGATGTTAAAAAAATTTAATATAAACTTTAAAAGTGATAAAATTATATTACAAAACAAAGAATACATATTATAAACCCTAAAAATTTTAAACCAACTACGTATGTAATAACGTAGAGATATGGGCGAATGAGAAAACGGGAATTAATAGATGTTGTTTAAAGTTGCAGTTAAAAATACCTAAGGAGTTCATATTCTTAAGTGATTTCATAATTTCCTCATTAATAGTTCCAAAAATATAGTTGTTGGAAAATAATCTCTTTTGACGATTTTTTTCTGAAATTTAAAAACTCCCAGATTTTTGCTATAGGTCTTTTTTTTTGGTTCAAATTGAGTAAAAGGTATCCATACATTACTAAAATTGTGTTATAGTAATATGGTCCTACTATCTATCATAATAGATGGATAGATGATAGATAGCGCTCTCTCTATATGTGTGTATATATATATTTAGAAATATATTAATAATTATGTCAAATAAAAGCTTAAAATGTTTCTGCAAGGAGAATTTTCTTTTACATTTTATTTTACTTTTTAAATTAATTTTTATTGGAATATAGTTGCTTTATTGATACTATATATCAAGTAGACGACTAATGAGAACATACTGTATAGCACAGGGAACTGCACTGTGGTGCAATGCACTGTGGTGACCTAAATGGGAGGGAAATCCAAAAAGGAGGGGATGTATGTATGTGTGTGGCTGGTTCATTTTGCTATACAGTGGAAAGTAATGCAAGGAGAATTTTGAGGATTAGGGAGGAGGGGTTTGCTTTCTTCTTTGCACCTTCTTATATAGCTTAATTTAAAAAATATATAGTGAATACTTGTTATTTTTATAACAATGATAATGATAATTTTACCTTTAAAAGGTAAATTGGAATATATATATAAAATAAACATTCATATGTAAAATGTGTAGTGCCTAATTTGTTGGCAGTAAGGATGGAGACAAAGTACTAGGTACTGGAGATATTTTATGAAGAGAAATTAAGTAGTTCACAAGGATTTGGGTATTTGGGAGGATGAGAATAACGCTGAGGAACCGAAAGGACTGAGAAAGACACGTAGGACGACTGAACAGTGATATTCTTTGGAGGAGGAAAAATATTCGTGGAGTTGTTAAAGTTTAGGTGTTCAGGAAGCAGCTGGATATGATATTTTAATGGAGGCCAGGAAAAAAATCTAGGAGTTTGGGAGTCAGTAGGGAATTATTTCCTGAATCCTTTAGCTATAATACACTTAGTGGTGGCAATACAATTTATTGCATTTCAAAGGTGCATATCAGTTACTATGTAGGTTTTAGATTACTTTGTGTTTTTTTAATACTTTTTATTATGAACTACTTTTGATAATCACAAAATCCATAGAATAAGATGATGTTCATCAGTGACCCAAACCCAGAATTAAAATGTTAGTAACATTTTGCTTCATTTGCTTCAGGTGTCATTTAAGAGGTAAAACATTTCAAACAGTCAAAGCCAGTGTTGCTCATACCCATCCAGCCCTTCATTCTCTCAAATGTAATCAATATCCCGACATTAGTATAGATCCTTTCTAACCATGCTTTTGTACAAGACTGCGTATGTATGCCTCCATGAAATCTTAGAACAGGTGTGCCTACTGTTACCCTTAATATTAATGTCATTCTACAGTTTGAATCACTCAGCAATTTTTTTATCACTTCAGTTATTCCAGAGGTTTATTCCTGTTTATACACGTACATCTAGTTCATTCATATTAATTATCACATAGTCTCTTGTATCATTGTGTCACATTTTATCTACCTCCTATTAATGTATTTTCAGACTTTTTTCAAATATTGCTATTACAAATAGTTTTATTTTGAACATTCTTAAGCATATCTCCTTGGTTTTGCATAGAAATGGAGTTCCTGAATCAAAGGAAGGTATTATAAAATTGAGTCTAAGAAGTTTTACCAATTTATCTTTCTACCAGCAAGTTACAGTAGCTCTTTTCAACATCCTGGCCGAAGCTTGTTATTGTCAGACTTTTATATACTGGCTAATCTGATAAGATAGAAATTATTTTTATTATTCTCTCATCTTTTAATTATTTCTTTCAGTTAATCTATTTCTGTACCAAATAATATTGATATAATGCCTGATGTAACTTTTGCACACTTGGAATTCATCTTGCATGGTTATACATATATTTTACGTACAGTGTGTTTTCAGCAAGCTAATATGTCATTAGGACTTCTGCATTTATGTTCAAAGTGAAATTTGTCTAGTGATTTCTTATACTGTCATTTTCCAGGTTCGTTATATATGTTAAACTATATACTTAAAAAATGAGTTAGGCAGAACTCCCTATTTTCCTGTTTCTTAAAAAATTATATCAGGGGACTTCCCTGGCAGTCCAGTGGTTAAGACTCAGCACTTCCAATGTAGGGGGCTCAGGTTCAATCCCTGGTCGGGGAGCTAAGATCCCACATGCTATGTGGCACAGCAAAACAAAGAAAAAAAAAAGTCAAATTAGGACTAACTGTTCCTTAAAGGTCTGGTAAAATTCAGCTATTTCTGTATCTATCCTTATAGGCCTGGTACTTTTGGTGAAGTGTGAATTTTTAGACTACTCATTTACTTAAACAGGTAGTGATATATACAATTATCCTTCTCCTTCTGACTTAGGATGCACAATTCATCCTAGTTTTCCCCTTAACTTTCCCAGTTTTAGCACTGAAGTTTCCATATCCTTGGAAATCCATCAGTCTCATTCAAACCAGATAGTTGGTGGGGTGGAGTGGTATGAGTGGAGTCAATATTGGCCATTTATGTTGTTTAGAAATGTACACAATTTAAGTAAATTGTAAAATTTACTGGAATGAATGTTTCCAATCTTGTCTTACGTCAGCATCTTCTGTACTGCAGTTAGATCCCCATTTGTTCATAGAACATGTTAATTGCATCTGCTCACTTACGCGTAAATTCAGACATGCTTGGAGTTTCACTGTTTTGTTATTCTTTATAAGGAATCAGCCTTGGGTTTATTGATTATTTCTGTTGTCTTCTTATTCTTGACTTCATTGATCTCTGCCCTACTATTTCCATTTCATTTCATCAACTTCTTCTGGATTCTTGTTCTGCATATTATTCATATGGATAGCTCTGTTCACTTATCACCTAGGTGGGAGCCAGAACATAAAAGTAGAGGACACATGTCAATTGTAATTAAAAGGACAATAAAAATTAGAAAACTCTTGCAAAAATCAGATGGAAAGGCACTGAATGATTGAAAAAGAAAGAATGATAAATTTAAAAATAATTTACCTAAGTTAACTACTCTTAACCTTTCTCTTAGGAAACAAAGTTTATATTTTTGCTCAGCGTACTCAGGTATGTATCCCCAAATATTTTGCCAATTAACTGTCCTCAAGATTAAAACTGTTGGAACACTAGCCTTTGGTCAACAAAAGCTATTCAAAGACATTTAATGAACACAGTCCTTAGTCGTTGGACCTCAAGTCTTACTTTGAACTATCTCCATTCTTTACTTTTATGATAAATTATCTTTTTCTTAGTGTGTAGATCTCTCTTCAGTTGGAGCATAAGCAGTAGATTGATGAATGACACGTCTTTAGAGGTAGAAGTACATGGCAACTTGTTGACATAAATATTTATCATCTCACACTGAGGAAGAGTAAAATTAAAGGCAGCTAATGTAATAGAAACGTCAAAAGAAGGTTTGGACATTCATTCATTTTTGGTCACTCTTCAGATGTTCTGGCTTTCCACTGATTGCTTATATATTTGGTACTGTATCTCAGAGCGAGGTTTAGACACGTGTTGCTGTGATTTTTCTGGAAAGCTTTCCTCACCCTCACACCCCAGCAAATAAAGAAATGTGAGGGTTTATGTGTGTGTGTGTATGTGTGTGTGTGGTTTTTGTTTTTTTTGTTTTTGTTTGTTCATTTGTTGTTTTTGTTTTTGTTTTTTTGCTGATTTTAAGCAAGGGCAAACAGATAAGGAAGGAAAAATATTTTATTAATGCATTTGTTAGAATATTTGCTGTATTTGCTATCTATTATACATTGTACCTTATTCTGATAATAACACACATGTTTTTCTTTGATTAAACCTTCCTCCCCATGCTTTGTCCCATGGCATATGAGTTTAATATTTCTACCCATAGATTCAGAGCTGGACATTCATTAAAATTTCCAATCCCTTGGTCAAACTAATTGGTTCAGAGATGTATATTATCCAAAGTGGTTCATTTATCTATCAGGAAAATATCTTTTTGCTGAACTAGAACCCCCGTGGGGTTTGACAATACAATTTTTCAATTTTAAGATTTCCATAAAATTGTTACACCAGACTGTCTTGAATCAATGCAAAATTAACTTTATTGTTGGACAAAATTAATATCTTTGTGTTCAACATAGAGTTGTTAAAATTCAAGTTCTGTAGTTTATTAAATATAACAAATTTGCTTATAATTGAAGAATAGTAAATAGTACACTTATTTCCAGAAACAGGGAGGCGGAAAAAGGAAAGACACACTGCAATTAACGATTTACTTTACTTTTTTAAAAATTACTGATTTAACTCTTAAAAATTAAGTTCTTAAATAAAATTTTCTAACTTTTGTAAAACAAGTTTTTGTCTTTTTATATTTCAACATATTTGATTTTTTTTCCGGGCTGAGGAAAAGTTATGTCACCAATGCATAAGCAACTATTTAAAATGCAAAGATAATTTCCAGGGAGACAGTTTCAGACTTTCAAGGAAGTCAGTCTTTCATATTTTCTTTATCCCTGGGTAAACAAATGTATAAAAAGAAAGTGACAAAATGTTCTTTTTCTCTTTTCCAAATCCTATTTGCTTACATGTACACATACAGTACACATGTGCAGGCACATAATTTCCCACAATATTTGCAGAAATAATTCTGCAAGTTATTTCTTGGTGACAAGTTAATGGAATTAGAATATACTGGCTGCTGGCTGAATATTAGAAATGATCCCAGGTGAATAATGACATAAAACTTCAAAACTAGATTTTATTTTTAACCTAACATAATTTGTTTTTCAAAAACATGAAATATTTTCGCCAATATTAGGCTATTTCATCAAAGTTTTTTAGTGTACTTAACAGTAACCATATTTATTTTTTAAAAATTTTATTGAAATATAGTTGATTTACCATGTTGTGTTAGTTTCAGGTGTACAGCAATGTGATTCAGTTTACAGACATATACATATATATATATATATATATATACTTTTTAGATTCTTTGATTCTTTTCCATTATAGGCTATTATAAGATATGGAGTATAGGGTATAGTTCCCTGTGCTATACAGTAGGTCCTTGTTGGTTATCCTATTTTATCCCTCCCCCCGCTTCCCCTTCGGTAACCATAAGTTTGTTTTCTATGTCTGTGGGTCTGTTTCTGTTTTGTAAATAAGTTCATTTGTATCATTTTTTAGATTCCACATATAAGTGATACGATATATGTCTTTCTCTATCTGATTTACTTCACTTAGGATGATAATCTCTAGGTCCATCCATGTTGCTGCAAATGGCATTATTTCATTCTTTTTTATGGCTGAGTAGTATTCCATTGTATATATGTACCACATCTTCTTTATCCATTCCTCTGCTGATGGACATTTAGGTTGCTTCCATGTCTTGGCTATTGTAAATAGTGCTGCTATGAACACTGGGGTACATGTATCTTTCTGAATTATAGTTTTCTTCAGTTATATGCCCAGGAGTCAGATTGCCAGGTCATATGGTAACTCTGTTTTTCCATTTCTAAGGCAACAGTCACCATATTTAAACACAGAGCCCCTGAGACTAACTTCTTATCATCTTAGCATCTGATTAATCATCAGCAGGGCTTTCTTGACAGCTAAGAAAAAGCAAGGATATGTAGGGTTTTTCTCATCCTACTCCAGGCTTCATCTCAAGAGGATGTTAACCTGATTCTAAGTGATGGGCAGTGAGCTAAAGGCCATGAGTATGACTGTTGACTAACATCTTTTCTGCTTCATCTCTTCAAGCAGCTCCAACTCTAGTTACTCTCTCTATCGCTCTTTCTTATTCTGTCTCTGTCTCTGCTTCTGTCTCTCTCTGTGGCACTCTCCTTCTCTCTTCCTTTCCCCTCCTCTTTCTTCCTCCCTCTGTTTCTTATCTTTACCTCGGTACCACGACAGTCTTCACTGTATCTCTTCCAACCATGGTCACAGGTCTGGGTCTTTGGAGGTTAGGCATATACCAGACAACACATTGGAGAGGGAATTTCTGCTTGCTGTTGCTGCTTGCTCACTAATCTCTTTTGAAACATCAAAGAAATGATAGTCATGGTTCACGTCCAGTTTCCTTTTTTAATACATTTATTTATTTATTTACTGATTTATCTTGGTAGCATTGGGTCTTTGTTGCTGCGCACGGGCTTTCTCTAGTTGCGGCGAGTGGGAGCTACTCTTTGTTGCGGTGTGCTGGCTTCTTATTGCAGTGTTTGCTCTTGATGCGGAGCATGAGCTGTAGGTGCACGGGCTTCAGTAGTTGTGGCACGTGGGCTCGATCGTTGTGGCTCATGGGCTCTAGAGCACAGGCCCAGTAGTTGTGGTGCACAGGCTTAGTTGCTATGCGGCATGTGGGATCTTCCCGCACCAGGGATCGCACCCGTGTCCCCTGCATTGGCAGGCAGATTCTTAACCACTGTGCCACTAGGGAAGTCCCTACATCAAGTTTTTATATTCTTAGATTTTCTGCGCATTGAACTCCACACAACTCCACAAAGATTACTAACTGAGGGTACCTGAAGTATGACAGAATAACACTTGAGGAATGGATAGGAGACTTAGAAGGAGAAAGTTCATTTGCTTCCCAATCTTGGGTAAAATTAGCCCCAGATAAAATTCTAATCGCAGAACCATTATCCCCAAAATACCAGCCTACACCTAGAAATGCATATCTGCTGTGACCTAAAAGGAATAAATACTCCAGAAGTATTTCTAATACAATATTAGAAAGGTGCTTAATACTGCTGTCAGCTAGAGAATCTCAAAAAAGATACCTAATGAAGCCCTCAGTCAATGCAGGAACCATAGGTTTCATAAGTGATATTTCAGCAAACACAGGGTATGCATCAACTTGTGATGTGTATTTCAAGGTTCAGGGCTAGTATTGAAAGACATTTAAAATTATATTCTTCATATTCTCTCCTGATTCTATTTTTATCAGTATCAATATTTGAGAGTATTTCCACAGATTAATTCCCCAAAGTAGTTACAGGGGGAATAAATCATGCACAGTGTACCTCACAGATATTCAAACTTTGGAAGGTATTTGCAAAGTAGGGAAGTTATGCAATGCTTGATGTGAAAATGGTTTAAACAACTCAGCATGAAATTGACTTACGTGGTCTCTTGGTCTTGGTAACTGTGCATTTGTTCACAGAATTATCTTCCTAAAGTGCTGAATCATCCACTCCCTATACACCCTGTCCTGAGATAAAGAGAAATGAACACTAAACACAGTTTAGAAATGAACACAGCAAGCCACACAGTTTAACAATATTTTATCCAAGCGATTTTGTTTATCCAGTTATAATTGACCATTTCACACTTCAATATGTTTCATCCAGAGCTGAAAGTATTCAACAATAAAATACAGCAACAGCCCTGTAGAAAATGGTTTTAGAACTAAATCTAGTGACAGGGTGGACATTGCATGGGCATTAATGCAGTTTCTCACTTGCATGCTGGTACAGTCAGTAACATTCTATTGCAGACACTTAGATCATTAAGGATTACACATTTTCCCCACTCCTACAGTGCCAGACTGAAGAAATTGGTTTCCCAGTGTCTCTTCTGCATTACTCTTCTGCCCTATACACCACAGCAAATGTCTGGTCCGGGTGACTAGGAAAACTTAAAGAGGAATCTACCTCCTTAGGAAAGAGATCTGAACTTGTAGCCTTCCACAGCATCTAAGTCCAAGCCTAAGGGGAGAGTATCTCAGCCTTCAGATCATGGTCATAAATCAGGAGCTTTCCAGGGCTTGAAATCAAATCTGGAGAAGGTTGTGATGGTTTGCTGTGGGGGGAAACAAGATGGATATCTGAACAAGAGAAGAGGAAGAGCTTCTGGAAAATGTGAGGGCAAGCAAGGAGGAGGGAATTATAATCTATTCCTGATTAACACCACCCTCCACCAAAAAGAAAAAAAGAACTGCGCTCTGCACCTGAAGGAACTGTTAATGGACTCTTTTAGTTTAAAAGTTATATTTTTTTATTATGAAATAATTAAGATACAAAAATATATGAAGAGTTGTTTCAAACAAGGAAACCTGAGGGAAAGGAAGGTTTATCTTCATTAACCCGTGGATAGAGAAGAGAGGCTCTAAAAGAAACTGCTTTGAAACCATTAAGCAGGGGAGGATTTTTATAGGCTTTGGGGAGATGGGCACACTCTGAGGACAAGTAACAGAGGTTCTGGGGATGGAAGCATGTTTCAAGAACTCATGACTGTTCAGCAAAACAGGATGTTGGTTGGCGTGAAGGGGAACAAAGTGATGCTTCCACTGTTCCCTTGAGAAAGACACAGTCATGTATATGACCTTTTCATCCTTGCGTTGGGTCTCTACCTGAAAAAGAGACCCAACGCAAGGGTCTCTTTTGGGAACCAGTACCCTTTTTGATATAATCATATGTAAAAAAGCATACCCACCACATCAGCTAGAGCTAAATATTTCCTCCCGAATGTCTATCTCCCTTCCTTTCTCTGTCTCTCTGTCTCTGTCTCTGCCCCTCTCTCTCTCTCTCTCTCTCTCTCTCACACACATACACACACGCATGCACGCTATCAACCTGGAAATCTCTTAAGAGACTCTTGCTTGTTCATTCCTCCTTTCATACAGGAAGGAGAGGAGTTTGGATCTAGAATGCAGACCTTTATAAAAAATTAGTCCTAACTCCTCCCTTTCCCCTAGTTTACAAATGAGAGTTAGAAGAAGGCTCTTAACTTGCTTTGGGAAAACAACTTATGATTTCAAATTTACGTTCGAGATCAGAATTCAATTAGAGTCAATAGATATTGTTTTCTATTTGTAATTTTTCACTTCCAATTCAGAAATTTAATGGAAGTTCAAACAAAATTTTAATGGCCGTGAGAGTAGGGGAAAAATGACCGATTTAGAATAGAAATTCATTTTAAATTTCTTGAGAAACAAAAAGTTATAAATATCTTAGGAAATTTTTTAAAAAGTAATCACAATTTTTTTTTTTTTTTTTTTTTTTTTTTTTTTGCGGTACGCAGGCCTCTTACTGCTGTGGCCTCTCCCGTCGCGGAGCACAGGCTCCGGATGCACAGCCCCAGGGGCCATGGCTCAACGGGCCCAGCCGCTCCGCGGCACGTGGTGTCCTCCCGGACCGGGGCACGAACCCGCGTCCCCTGCATCGGCAGGCGGACTCCCAACCACTGCGCCACCAGGGAAGCCCAATAATCACAATTTTTAATACTAGATATTAACTATTTTATTAAGGAACAACTATCCATACTGCAGAGCTGCAGCACAGGTAGTGAAATGGAATAAGAAAAAAATCCCAGGAACAAACACAAGTATATAATAAGAGAAGATTTTATAATAGTGAGGGTCAACCTCTTATAAATAGTGCTGTAATAGCAACTTGATTAATGATTATATTATAATGATTTGGGGACAATATTCTCTAGCTAACATCAGTAAAATTATTTCCAAAGAAGCAGTAGCATTATGAAAACTGAATCAATGATATAACTCAAAGAAAGTTATAATGTTTATAAGCTGTTTGAGTTGGAATGATTTTAAAGAATAAATTCAGTGGAAGTATAAAATGATATGTTTAAATATATAAAAATTGAAAACGTGGTATACAAATAAAACCATGAATCAATTAAACAGCAACTGAAGAAGCTGACAAATATTTGCAAAATTTTTCAAAGTAATATATTTTATGTAGTGTATATCATATAAAATTAATAATACTCAAAACTATGAAATATATACTATAAATCTACCAATATATACATAATATACTATATATTTAATATAACATTAAAATATAATCATATAATCTATATAACATAAAATATATATCCATAACTATTACATAAATATATTACTTTATGATATAAAAATGCATTAAATTAAATTATATGAATTTATGTATAAACATGCAGTTTTGTTATAAAATGCACTGATTTTAAGGGATGCAATATTATATATTTTATTTAATTTACAATTTTGCAATTTTAATTTTATTCTTAAATATTAGGTGTTTCTTCAAATTAGTACAAAAATGGTGAAGCATCTTTAGGGAACATTTAGGAAAGTCCATGAGTGAAATAATCATCCACACTCTATAAACAGAAGATTAAAAATATATATTTAAAAAATATATATATTTGTATATTTAAAATATTTTACCATACTGCTAATTAAGTAAATGGAAAATAGTATATTAATACTGTTCAGATATTTTCCAAAAATATACAATTTTAGAATGGCCATAGTGAAATGGCACCCCCATATTGTGGTGGTGTAAATTTATATGAACATTCTATAATATTTAATTAAAACCCATTCACTGTATATATTTCATAGAGGAATTTATTAAATAAAAAAAATCAGATGTCCCTAAAGACATATGATTGAAAATCTTCATTAAAGTGTTATATCAAAATGTTTCATAAACAAGTTATATTGGAAACCAACTAAATTTTGACAGAGAAAATGGTGGTAGATGAAAGACTATCTGTACATTGTAACACCATGAAATGGAAATTTGATGTGTTAGAAAATGCTTATGATATAATAGTAAGTAAAAAGCAAATTTACACACACACACAAGTTTTAGAGGGCATATATTACCAGTTATCCCCAGATATAGAACTTTGAATTCTTTATCAGTTTTTATTTTTCAGTATTTTCTGTGATTTCCAAAATTGTTATGTCTGTATAGTTATTTTACAGCAAGAAAAAATTGGAAACTTCAAACTTGTAAGGAGAAAGAGATATTTTAGCGTTGGAAAGAAAAAGGTTAGCAGAAGGCCTACAGTCTATTTCATCTTTTTTTTAAATAAGTTTATTTATTTCATTTTATTTATTTATTTATTGGCTACTTTGGGTCTTTGTTGTTGTGAGGCGAGCAGGGGCTACTCGCACAGGCTTCTCATTGCGGTGGCTTCTCTTGTTGCGGAGCACGCGTTCTAGGCGCATGGGCTTCAGTAGTTGTGGCTCGCGGGCTCTAGAGTGCAAACTCAGTAGTTGTGGCGCACAGGCTTAGTGGCTCTGCGGCATGTGGGATCTTCCCGGACCAGGGCTTGAACCCATGTCCCCTGCATTGGCAGGTGGATTCTTAACCACTGCGCCACCAGGGAAGCCCTATTTCATCTTTATAAGGGATGCCTGGGAAAGAAAGAAAGAGATGAGGTGGTCAATCACTTGCAAAGATGTGCATGACAGCCCACTGATGGTGTGTGGTCGTCAGACAGTCCTTATCTATGGAATGCTTTTAGCAGAATGTACCTAGTCAATGTACGTTAATGGAATATTAGAAGGAGATGATCCGACCAAAGGGGTTCACTTTGTGCAAGCGACGCCCTGATAAATCTATTAGGCTCTCACATGTTAATTTTTAAATAAAGCAAGTGGTAATGGGAGAAGGAAGAAGACCAGCACTGTTAGACTCAGATCTCATGTTTCTGTTTCTTACAGTTGCATGTATCCTTTGTACTGATGCTAAAATTTTAAGTGGTACGATTCCTATAAGTTTGATTTGATTTGACAGGTTGTGCTGTCTAATAATAAAGTTTTTAAAGCAGGCTAACATAAGGCATGAACTAGAGTTACTTTGTACACTGATGATTTGGAAACACTAGATAATGCTTTCCACCCTTACTGAGTGGAGGATATTATGTGTGAAAATTGTAAACAGACTAGATGCTCCTGCCCAGTGAAACTTCACCATGTTGACCCCAAAGGGCCCCACTGTCAAGATTTGTGTGGGACATGCAAAGGCAAATGTCTGTCCTGTGATAACACTTTCAGCTTCAAACATATTATTTAAATGAATGTGGGGGGAAAATCACCATCCTTCTGAAGGTGTGCTGGTGGAACAGACAAGAGAACCTTTTTCCACACCCCTTCTCCTTTCTGCCTCTTCCTCCTAAAAATACTTCATGAATGGCTGTATGTGATAAAGCCTTTTAAAAAAGTATTGCAAAACAATTGAAAACAGTCTATATTGATAGAATCAATATATATTTGTGTTGGTTTGCTACAGCTCTTATGGTTCCCACATTACTTACTTCAATTTTATATTGTTTCTCACAGAATCTCTTTCTATATTTTTATTCCCTTTTTTCCATGCTTAATTCTATTTTATATAAAATTAGAGAGAAGTGAATCATCCAATCCTGAAAACATGGCAGGGAGAGAGATTTGGTTTGATCCATGGGAGAGGGATGTGTGAAGGAGGCACTTTTGTTCTCCATCTGGGGTCCGTTTATATCTCAGTAAAGATCAATGAAGAAGAGATGTACATGTATCATGTGCAACATGCTATGTGACCCTTGAAGTGGTTTCATAGCATTTAAGACATTTTAGAGA
Source organism: Leucopleurus acutus (assembly GCF_964270905.1). NCBI lineage: Eukaryota > Metazoa > Chordata > Mammalia > Artiodactyla > Delphinidae > Leucopleurus > Leucopleurus acutus. Next base: position 76,650,479 of record NC_139156.1, read on the forward strand.
ATTATTTATCCCTTAGTCAATGTAAGATATTTATTCAGAGCAATTTAGCCCAGCTAGAAGTTCTTGTAAGTCCTGGAAAAAGAAGCAATCAGAACCTCACAGCCAAAGAATAAATCATGATTTTTTCCCCTCTAATAAGCTGAGTAGTATATTTTACCAAGGCAGCAACTGGGAATTTACAGTAAGAATTTGTTAAAGAAATAAGTCCTAAATAAAAGTCCCTGGGAAGCCATCCCTATTACTTAGTATAATACATGTATATAAACTTTGAATTATTCTTATCAGATAATTATATGTACAATTAGATAATTGTCTTTTACACACACACACACACACACGCACACGCGCGCACACACACACACACACACACACACATACACTCACTTAACAGAGAAAGTGATTTTTTTTTCCTGGCCCACAAAAGGTGTTTGTTTGATGTAACAAAACAATCCAGTTAGCATTAGATACAACCAACCACAAGGAGTATAATGAATGAAAAATTTGTACAATGCACGTAGAAAAACAGGATGTTTACTGTGACTACTATTATTTCTAAAACAATGCTTCTAAAATTACTGAATTATTGAAATCTATATAAAAATAGAAGGATCTTAATAGCAACAAAGTGCATAAAACCAAACATCAAATTTCGAGCAAATTAACATACTAAGCAATTTTGCTAACTAAGCATGATTTTTTTCTCTTGTTCACAATATGCTTAAAATAACTTCATACCAACAGGGTGGGCAGAACATTTAGGTTTCATGTCAACTACATGTATAAGCATAAAGTTCCATAACTACAGATAGGGTATTGTTTTCTTTTGAGCTGACAAAGCGACTACTAGTTTCAGATAGTTGTCTGAAATGCTTTACCAGTTGGACATTTTAACCAAGATGCCCACAGACCACGCATCTCTGTACATAGTATTTAAATTGCCATCTCTCCCATCTTTGCCTTCCTTCTAGGAGATATTTCACTTTTAATAAGCACTTTTTGAGCACATACCATGAGTAGGTACCTATCACATCATAGCAGGTACTGAGATAGGCATCTGGAATGAGTATGTTTATTCAGAAATTGTATTTATTCATATTGTACTTATAACTAACATTGAATTTTAAACTATTTTAAGGAAACCAGAGTTTTCTTCACCTCTAGCTTGAGGTCATTAAATGCTTCACATATGTAACTAAATGAAAACATTGTAGGGCTCCACTTTTTGTTCATGGTTTAAAATAGGTTCTCAAAAATTGTAGGACCAACACGTACTACTAAGTATATACTTCATTGTGTTGAAATGCCAAGAGATGATGCATCTAGTCGTGAATTAAATACCTCAAGTAAGTTTTACTTCTGGAATTATTTTCTGAAAAACACAGAAAATAGAATTTAAAGAAGTTTTTTTCACATGAAAAGAAATTGTTCAGTTACTGTTAAATGATAAAAATCAATACTTGTTTCAATTTGAGATTGAAAGAGCTTTGGTAGGGATACTGATATTATAATTCTTGTCATTTCCCCTATAAATTATTGAATAAATAAATAGGGAAGACATTTCACAATTGCTTTAGTAGAGAATGATTGGAAAAAATTTATTTGAACAAATATATTTTGAATATTTACTTTCCTTTGAGAACAATGTTACCAGAATATTTTTTATGTATTCTAATGGAAGCAAATTTAAATTTCATAGTTCAGTATTTTGAGCATTTAGCATATTAAATTTACATCTGATTTCTTTATTGATTTTTTGCCTGTCTATCTGGCAGATTCTGGTTTTTGCCTCCATCTCTGTGAACCTGAAATTAATCTGATTCCTTTGTCCGGGCACTCAGTGCTATGGTTGTGTGGTTTAATCTCTGTCCCCAGGAGCACAACCCAATTCATCTCCACTAAAATCTTGAATCCTTTGTGACTTGGCTTTGCATCTGTGTTTCCATCTGCCAGGCATTTCACTGGGTTCTCTTTATTCTTTTCTGGCAGGCTGTTTGAAAATAATAAGAAAAATATCATAGTGGACCCAGAGATGCTCAGCTGCTACAATCATAATAAGGCATCTCGAGATTGCAGTGATTTCCACCCATTAGATAAATAAAAAATGGAACTCAAGAAACATTATAAGTTAATCAATGAATTGATCTGTATTGAATATTTTTGAAGGGTTTTTTTTTTCTCTGCTAAATAGACAAAGCTTAAATTTTAAGCTTGACACATTCTTTTAATTCTCACGTGTCTGAAATCTTCTAATTAAGGATCTAATAACAAAACTTTCTTACTTCTCTCAAAACCTTGATATTAAGGTACTGCAGGCCTCTAGGCTTCTCACAATCAATGCAAGGACTTTTTATATCACTCAAGAGAGCAATGTGGTGATATATTCCTGATACTTAGCGTTCTTATACCATTGTTAATTTCTTTATAATAATAATAAGAGGAATAATAAGAATCTAATAGGAATTAGAATATTGCTGTTGCTGTTTATACGTTGAGTCCAACAGGGAGATACCGAATTCAGTGTTATGTTCACAGCAATGCCCAAATGTTACATTTTATTTAATATTCAGTTTATGTGATGCCAAAATAATCTATTAATTATGCAAAAATAAATCAATTTGTTGTTTATGCCATAAATTTGAAAAACTAGGCAGGTCATCCCTTATTTTTTCTCTGGGTAAAAACTTGAGAGGAGATTTTAATTTAATCCTTGCAAAAGTGAACAGCTATATTTTTGTCTACATAGTTATAGCTATTGTATATCAGCGATTTTTATTTGCTAGTTTTATTGTGGATAACATTTCTGCGTTAATTCCTACAGGCTCAGAAAATATACAAAGGAAATTCAAGGGAAATTAACAAAGATAAAGGGACATAGTCTCTCACAAGTGAAGCAGGAATAGGAAGCATTCATATCTGCCAGGCTCTTTGGAAGAGTGTAAGTACCATCTCACTACCTTACAGCAGTCTCTCCCTCTCTCTATGTCTCTCTATCTCCGGTTTTTAAAATGCTATTGATTTCTTGGATTAGAAAACATTTCAGCTATGGCTTTTCGTCTAAAGATTTGATTTCTATGCATATATTAGCAAACTGGCAGATGTAGAATTATTACCTGGATTATAAGCAGAGCTAGAACCCTCATATCACCCCTAGCTGGTGCTCATTTCTATAGCTTGTCTGGGAGGAGGAGACTTTTTCATTGTCTGTGGGGTCATCCAACAGCATGTATGTACATGCTAGAAAGGAACACAATTGACAGTATAAAAGATCTCCCCAAATAAATTTTTCTCTGCAAAATTCATATTAGTGGATTTTGAGCTCTGAACTCCTGTATTCATACAAAAGAACTCTCGTGTTTCACACAGTGTTAATCCTTTGCGCCTTCTAACTTAGAAATCTGCTTTGAAATATCAGTTCAGTAGTTTTGCTTCTAACTTTTTCATTAAAAATTAGTGGAATGCTTTCAGCTAGCCCTTGTTTATCCTCTGATGTGTGATGTGTTTTCTGGGTTCTTCCTTGCAAAACCTGATCCTCTTCTTTCAGTCAGCTACAAAGTGTTAGAATGTTAAATGGCTGTGTTTGCCAATATCACACTGTACTCTAGAAATACAGACTGCTAAGAGTTACAGAAGATGGCATGTTATCAAGTTTCTAGCAACTTCAAAAGCATAAAAATATTGGCACATCAAAGATTCTGATTCACTTTTAAAGTAACACAGAGCACGTTTTCAAACTTAATAATAAATTGTCAATTTGAAATAAGTAAACTATGGAATGCCGATCTGCTTTGAGCCTGCAGTAATGATTACAGGAAAATGCCCTATCCTGAGGAATGAGTAGAAACCAGCAAATAAAAAAGCCTGACATGCACTCTCCCTCAAGTTTGCTTGCTAGCACAACTCATCTGCATTAAAACCCTAAGCCCATTAAACAATTAAATACAAAGCAATTTATTCCACAGTTATTCGTGCTGCTTTAGGCATATTAAATTAACTGTTCAGAAAGGCATGATTTTCTCTAAGTCCATAGCCTCAGAAAATAGTACCTGGGAATTGGGAGTATCATATGGATTGAAAATTGATCAGAAAGGAAATGGAGATGGACTTTAGAAAATAAAAGTCACTCCATTTTCTAGTTAGAAGATATAAAACCCCCAACATTAGCTTGATATCCTTTTGGGCTTAGGTTATATTAATTCATTGGCATATCACGCAATCAGAGAGTACATTGAATGACCATTATGCCATGTGCACTATACAATAATGACCATTGTACAATGTGCAAAGCTTTGCAATGCATTTGGAAATACAGAATACAGAAACAAGTAAAAAATAATAAAACATTTCCAAAGTTGCAGCCCATACAGATAGTACCTAGGAAAAGAGATGTGAGAATGGGGAGAGGATAAACAGAGAAATCTGATTTGAAGTATGTTTTGAAGTGAGGAAATGAAAACAATTGGTATAGAAAAGAGAAATAAATTCAACATAGTTCACACTTATCTAGTACACAGTTTGTGCCAGGCATTGAGCTAGTTACTAGGGATGACAATCTAAGCTATACTTCATACCTCTAATAACAGATGTAAAGGAAAAAGAGAAAACTTGTCATTAGGATACTGCAAGCATTTTTGCTTGGATGATGAATCAACATTGGGTGGTATGCAGAAATAAGACAGATAAGATAGGAAGCTTCAACTATATACTTGACATTTTAAACAACCATGTGATTATAGATGAAGAGACAAAATTGATTGGCCTGGAAATACATTTGAACGTTGTGTCATTAAAATGACCCTCAGGGACTTCCCTGGTGGCCCAGTGGTTAAGAACCTGCCTGCCAGTGCAGGGGACACGGCTTTGAGCCCTGGTTCAGGAAGATCCCACATGCCTCGGAGCAACAGAGTCCGTGAGCCACAACTACTGAGCCCGTGTGCCACAACTACTGAAGCCTGCGTGCCTAGAGCCCATGCTCGGCAACAAGAAAAGCCACCACAATGAGAAGCCAGCGCACTGCAATGAAGAGTAGCCCCCACCCGACGCAACTAGAGAAAGCCCACCCACAGCAACGAAGACCCAACGCAACCAAAAAGAAATAAATTAAATTAATTAATTTAAAAAAAAAGAATGACACTCAATTGGCAGTGGCATGGTAGATTCTGTAGTCAAGAACCCATCAATATTCAATGATCACTCAGTCTGTCACAATGACCATATGGCAATTCAAATCAAGCCTTAAGGAAACCAGGGTAACACATGTTTCTAATGAGATGTTGTATTCCAGCATGGCCTGGTGCACTTCACTTTATGAAACGGGCTGCCAGCTCTGATTCTATATAGCAGAAACCAATGTGAAGAGTCCAAAATTAAAAGCAAAACATTTCTTCTCCATATTACTACTACAAAGTCCTTGAATCACTGGCATGCAATCAAGTTATGCGAGTCAGTAGTGGGGAATCAGATAATAAATGTACACTTCATAACCGAGTTAAAGAATGCTTTTCACAGATGGCTGAGCACTGCAGGGGTATGAATTGTCGTAAGACTAAGCTAACTCCTTCGCCTTATGTAGGAGGAATTTGCTTCACTTCTGTACCTCAGTACTTCTCCAGCAATACTGGATAACAGAATCAAGACTAATGCCATTTTCAAATTAAATGCTGCCACATCAAGCTCCCAGGACAAGTTCCCCACACTAAGGAAGCAGCTTTGAATGAGACAGAGCAAATCCATACCCTGAGGGAATCACACCAGTGGCCTGGCATCTGAGCTATGCTGATGTGTTTAGGGAGCAACATTTAGACTCCTTGAAATACGTTACACAGGTATATACTTAACTTATTAATGAATGAGCCAGCAGGTAGATTAAGGAGCTTTCCCCCCACACCTCACCCACGCTGCACAGGGTCCTAACCACTGGACTTGAACCCGGGATTGAACCCGGGCCTTCGGCAGTGAAAGTGCACAGGGTCCTAACCACTGGACTGCCAGGGTTCTAAGGAGCTATTTTAAAAAGCACTTGAAGAATGGAGATTTACGTAGTTTTGAAAGGGATGCCTAAATAAGTTTGCTAAATTAGTTAGAAGCCTGGCCCACTTCTTACAGGTCATGAAGTTACAGCATCTTATCAATTTTTGCAGATTAACTTCTAACTTTGGAGGATGTATTGGATGAGGATTGTTGGCTAGATTGACTGGGATGAAATTTCATTTTATCAGGAAAATCTATTTGATTTTCTTCTTCCTACCATACATGTTCCTGATAACGCAGACATGGCCTCAGTCTCAGAAAAGTTTACACACTAAACTCCAAAAATCAGAGCAAACTTAGAAGAAACCTTGTCATCCCCTTCATTCTTTTCATGTGAAAGTTTATGTCAAGAGAGGCTTAACCTGTTACCTTGATGGCACAGCCTTTCAGAAGCAGGAATGGAACTGAACTTGAGTGTTCCTGACTTGCCTTTAGGGCTCTACCCAACACACCCTGCTGTTCATTTGTATAAAAATTATAAAACTTTTGATGCATTTCGTGTAGGATTAAGGAGGAAAAACACCTTTACAGTAGAGTTCTAGTATGCTATGTGATTCTCATGGTGCTTTCTTTCTGTACATCTTAGGTACATTATAACTAAATTTTTGAAGCTGAAATAAAAGGAATAAGCAGGTAAAGTGCTAATTGCTACCACACATAGCTAGTATGTAAACCGTAGACAGTTGGGCCCTATGAGCATTTTCTACTCAGAATTCCTGTTTTGGACCCTAATAACTCTTTATTCCAAGCAGAATATAGCTAAAAACAAACAGTGGGAGTCATGAAACTCCTAGTACAATTAAAGACATGTAATTCTGGGGAGGAAAATTGAGAACCAGTGGCCACAGCAGTGAGTCATCTGTTAGCATATCGACGCTCTAAACCATTGCCTTTAGGAAGACAAACAAACATCCTAATTTTCCAATCTTAAATTTCAAAGCTAAAATGTTTCTGGCCCTGCATTTTCAAATCTATTTTCTCAGAAAAAAAGTAAATGGATTGTTTCCTCAAGTTGTATCATGAGGTAGAGCATCAAAGCCTTATATTTAATCAGTTCTAAACTAAACAAATGACTGTTTTCATATGGAGTAAAAGTTCATACACGTTGAACAAGTAGTAATGACGGTTCCAGACAATAAATACAAAAGCATTTTCCAAACTTAAATACAAAAATTGACATTATAGGATCTCTAGACTCTCTTCATATTTTATTTTGTTTCGTTGTGGGACGGACTTTCATAGTTAAAGTAAACATCTTTATCTGTTGAATGAGCCAGGTGAATATGAATGGTCACTAAAACCTGTTTTCTTTCATAGTAATGTAACTGAAGGAAAATGAGCTATTCTAGAATTCTGAAATTGAGAAAAATCGAAGGAGAGAAGGAGAAACTGTAAATGAAAGTCTAAATCTCACTTTCTTCATCTGAATTGTTAGTAATTGTTTATGCATAAAAAATTCATTTCCCTTCTCCATTTCCTTCTTATCAGCTAATAAAAGATAGATGAAATGAATGAATATAAGTTACCTTCCTATGGATGATACACTGTGGAAGTCCATCTAATTATGTGATTTTTTTTAAATTATTTGTACCATTTTAAATAACTAACTTGACTATTAAGTGCCCACAACACAAAGTACTGTATTCTGTAACTCATAATATATGTTTAAAATTATGTATAGACATTATCATCATTATCTTCATAATTATCACTAAAGAATAAAATTCTTTTTGAAATAGTACCCTGTAACTTCAGCAGTTCTCCACTTCTTAGAATTTCTGCTATCCACTGAGAGATCGATATAGGCTATTGTTCATGGGTAAACCAGTCAGGTACTGCTTGAAGTCATCGAACATAGATATACTTTTATTTCTGGTGTAATGGTACCAGTGAGAAACATAACATTCACTAACTGTCAGTTATAACAACTGTTCACATCCTAGTGCTTTTATTTAAAACAACACTTTTTACACAGCCTTGATCCCAGAGCACGGGCACCTTCATCTTAGAATAAGAAACATAAAGCTACACCGGGCAAACAGGACAGAAACTGGATTTCATGTTTTGTAGTGTTAATCAGAATAAAGCCTCCTTTCATTCCTATCACTGGTCTAACGAAATCCCAAAGATGCCAGCCCTCTTGGACTATTTTCCCTTTTTATTTTAGCTCTGAAATCCCTTGATAATGCTGTCATTCATTTATGTCGTTCACTTCACAAATACTTATTGCCACACACGATATGCCAACACTGTGAATGAGAAAATGATCCAGCTTTCACCAAGTTGACATTCTAGTAGGAGAGATAGACAGTAAATAATGAAATATAACTTAAGACAGTGATTAGTGCCCAGAGGAAACAATAAAGCAGGTAAATCAATAAGAAGTAACCTACCAGTATGGAGGAAAGATTACTTTATATAGTGTCTTTATGGAAACCACTCCTCCCCACCTTGAGGGAACAATATTTAAACAGAAACCTAACTGAAGTAAAAGAAACTAAATCTTGGGGAAGAGAGTGCAGATAGTGAGAACACTCAATGTAAAGGCCCTGAATTAGAGAAAGCAAAAAGAAAACCAGTAGGGCTAGACAGAAGGGGTCTCAGTGGATGGTGGGGAGGAATGGTAGATGTAGCATAAGATGTCTGAGATTTAGGAAGGGATAATTTTAAGCAGGATTTATAAGCTATGCACAGAGTTTGAATTGTATTCCAAATGTGCTGGCAAAGCCACTGAGGGTTTTGAAAAAGCAGTGATGTCGTCTGATTTACATTTTAAAAGATCACTGTGCTGCTCTGTGTAATATTGAACGTAGAAGGGAAGAGCAGAGGATGAATACAAATTAACATTTTGGTAGATGAGAATGTTGGTAGATTAGTCTAGAATTTGGCCATGAAGGCAGTGAGATGCAGTTGATCGTTGGATACCTTTTTGAGGTAAGCTCACAGGACTGACTGAGAAATTTAATATCAGGTGGTAAGCAGGAAAGTTGAAGCCAAATAACATGTATATTTTTGGCAAGAGTAACTGGGTTACTGTTGGTGCCATTTATTGAGACAGAGACTGAGAGTTGAGAATCAGGGTGAAGCGGGTAAACGTAATTCTGATTTTGATGTATTAGGTGTGGGAAACTTACTAGACACAAAAGTGAAGTTTTTGAGTAGGTTATATTCTGGGCTATCCAGTAGAACTTTGTGTGATAACAGAAATGAATAATAGAGTAGCTATTACCACCTGTGGTTATTAAGTGATTGAAATGACTCATGTGCGGCTGAGGGAATGTAATTTTAATTATGTTTATTTTAATTAGTTTAAATCTAATTAGTTATATGTGCTGCTGTACTGGACAGATCAAGTTTAGAAAGATGGAAGGGGAGGAAGAACCAGCCAAGGAGAATACGGAGACTCAAGACGGCAGCAGGAAAATCAGGAGAATGTGACACATGTAAAGGCACTTTCCCAAAGGGAGGTAGAGAGAAATGAGGAGGAAAGGAGGTCCAGTTGACCCTTGAACAACACAAGTTTGAACTGCGAGAGTCTGTGGGTATGAAGGAACTCCAGTTAAGGAAGGCCAACTATAAATTATAGGCAGATCAATCCCTGTGTTGCTCAAGGATCAACTGTATAAGTGGGACCAAATGTAAATATATGTGTATGTGTGTATATATATACAGCTATGTAAACATTACAGTATTTGTTAGCTAATGGCGATGAGTCACTAGTGAAGAGCTAAAACTTTGATTATGCCAAAGGTGGAAAACTGACCTAGTTCTCTTCTCTTCCTATTGATTCTGGTTTCCTCAGTAAAATAATCTCTTTAGCTTAGGATTGGAGGGTGGAGCTTTGACTCTCCAGTACCCCTTTTGCAATCCTAACTCCATCTCAGCTTCTACCTCCCAGAGAACCTAACACCACACAGCTAGGATCAGGAGTGGTCCAAGAAAACAAGCGGTAAAAAGGTGTTTGGGAACCAGATTGCATCCTACAGGGCTGGTAGAGAGGACCTCCACCTACTGATAGTGGGTGATGCCTTCCCTCCTCGACACCCCAACTCTTGGGAAACTTTTCCTTGCAATCAGTGCTTTTCATGATGTAATCGTTTTTGGTCTTCAGATTATGTGACCTCAGCATAGTGCTACAGAGATAACGTGATATTCTTTCTTGATATATTCTTGTCTTTTTTGCCATAGTATCACTTCCCTTTCCTATTCTTCCTGATTCTTCTTTGTTCTGTCTTCCACCCAACTGCTAAATAATGTCACCCTTCAGGGACTGTTCCCAGGCCTCTTCTTACTACTAAGTCCCATAACTCCCATGATTCGGTCATGCCCTTTTTCGCCCAACAGCAAGATTGCTGTTCTGAAAAAACTAAGTAAGACCAGGACATTTCACTAATTAAAGCCCTCCAGTAGATTGAAATACATTTTGATCTCATACTCAACTATCTCACTAGTCCCTCACCCACTTTGGGTTTCTTTCTGTTGCTTGAATATGCCACACTTCGTTTAGTTCAGGATTTTTGTTCATGCTATTAACATTGCCTAGAATGCCCTTTCCTGCAAAGTTCGCATCAACTCGTCTTTTAGTTATCAATGTACTAGTTCTTTTAAATGTCACCATTCCAGGTAGAGAAGTTACTACCATTTTCATTTATTTGAGCATCTTTTTATTTCCTCTGTACCTTTTATTATAATTTGTAATTATTTTATGTATTTAACTATGAATCATTCCCATCTCGCAACAAAAACAAAAAGTGTAAACCCCATGAAGGCAAGAATTTGTTTCCTGTTAAATCCTTTGTCTACCGAAAATATAGCTTTAATAAACATTGGTGAAATGCATGCATGAATAAGTCAATAATGATTTTACTGCTTAGAATTTAATGTTTAAAATGGGATATGAATACTTAACTAAAATTTTTGTTAACAATATTAAGTGTATGCAAGGCACCTATCGCAGTGTCTAGGGCATAGTATTGTGCCATGTAAGTCTCATAGGCTTTCTTCATTCTTTTTCATTCTTTTATCATTTTACCTCTCTGACTGGATAATTTCTAACATTCTATCCTCCAGGTCACCAATTCTTTCTTCTGAAAAGTTCACTATGCTTTTGAAAGTGTTGAATTCTTCAGTTCAGTTATCGTATTTTTCACCTCTAGGATTTCTGTTTCTTTGTGGGCTGTTTTTGTCTAACACTTTATAGATCTCCATTTCTTTAAGACCAGTTATGAGAGCTTTATTAGTTTCCTTTGGTGGTGTCACATTTACCTGGCTTTTTGTGATCTTTAAGTCCTTACATTGGTATCTCTGTATTTAAGTAATTAGGTTCCTTTTCCAGTCTTTACAGGTTTTCTTTGGAAGACACAGATCTTCACTAGTCAGCTCAGTTTGGGTTTCTGGGCATGTCTGCGGGTAATGTCCTTGGGCAGTGGAGGCTGCTATAATTGTCTATTTTAGGGTTCAAGCTCTATTTTTTATTTATTTTGGTCTATTTTGGGGTTCAAGCTCTGAGTTTGGGGATGGGGGGTTGTGCCACTGGCTGAGAACAGTTGGATGGAACTTCTGGCTTGGTTCCCTATCCAAGTAAGGCTGTAGAATGGGCTTCACTGTTGCCTGATTCCTCTGGTCAGGCTTACTAGATGTTTGGGACTGGGTATTACATTCCGTTGTAGATGGGACTATGAACTGGCTTTCCTGCCCTAACAGGGCAGCAAGACAAGACCCAGGACCTATACAACTCATTGTTTGGGGACCCAAATCAGGCAAGAATGTGCACTGAATTCCCTGGTCAGATGAGCCACTGATTTTGCTTTGTAGACAGAGGAAACCATAGGCTGTGCTCTCTGTTCAAGTGCTGTTGTATGTAGGGCAGTTGAATGGGCTTTGCTGCTTCCCATATGCTCCAACCAGCTGAAGGCTATATTGAGCAATGAGCAGGACTATGAATTAGGTTCTCTGCCCAGGAGAAGCAGGAGAAGCAGCTCGAAAACCCATAAAGCTCTTTGTTGTCTTAACTCAGGCTGACCCATACCCCAAATTCTCTGGCCGAAGAGGGCACTGGCTTTATCCTGGAAACTACTGGCTCTGTCTGTCCTTCACTCAGCTCTAGTTCTGCTGGGCCACACACCGTTCAGGTGTTTTTGCCAGCCCTTCTGGTCAAGTGGGGCTGGGGGTCACTGTGGATGCCGCTATGTCCCTGCTGCCTTACCTGGACAGGAAGGGGAGGGGCCACTCCAGGCTACTCTCAGTTTACCCAAACTGGTTCTGTGGTTGGGAGGGGCTGGGAGCTACTCTCAGCCTTGACTATAAATTAATCCCCCTGCCTATGGGGAAACATAGGGAAGCCTCCACACCCAGCACTGGCTTTGTTCTGCCAGCCTGCCTCTCAGAAGGAGCACAGCTAGGCCACACAGCTTCCAGGAGTTGCTGCCAGCCCTTCTGGTCAGATGGGGCTGGAAGGTGCTCTTCACAGTAGGTGGGGCTGTGACTCAGCACCTTGCTTAGGTGTGGGCAAACCAGGCTCTAGGGTCAGCAAAATTCCTCATCTGAGCATCCGAATCAGACAGCTCTGTACCCTGCTGAAATCCCTGGTCAGAGTCCACCCCCGACTTGGTTCTGCAGGTGAGCAGAGCTGCTGACTGGGACTACCACTTGGGCACTGCAGGTAGGAACTCCGTCTGCCAAGATCCAGATGCTGGTTGTTGCAAGCCCCTCCCGCTTTCTCCATCACAGTCAGCTTCTCGGTGATTGAACCCCACAGATTCCCCTGAAATCCCCAGAGTGAGAATCAGAATAGGGGCTCCCACAAAGCAGCCCACAATCCTGTTGGTGAGTTGGTTGTCCCCGCTGGGTTCTCTTTTTCACTGGAGGAGCCAGAGGCTCAGGAGAGACGTGTCCATGTGGTGCTGCACTGGCATGGGGAGGAGGAAGGAGGTTAATGTGTAGCTCCCCCCCTCCCCTTCTAAGTCTGCCTTGGTCTCTGAGGTGCAAAGCGTGGTTCAGTTCATTCCTGTGTTCTGTGATTCTCAGTGGTGTGTTGCTCTTGAACGGTTGTTGGTTGTTCTTGTAAGGGGGAGTGAAGTCAGAAATGATCTATCTTTGTGATGTCACCTCCCACGTCTGTCTTTATTAGATGAATTCAGGCCAGAGCCAAGGGAAGAATATTTATTGTCCGCAAATGACCAGGAATCAAATTTTCTTAAAGGAAATCCAAAGTCAAACCAAGCCTAACTTTTCGGAAATCCTGGTTTGCAAAACTGAAGACAATAGTTCCTCAGGACCTCCCTCCCTCTTTCTGTTTTCCTTTTTGAACCCCACAAAATTCACACAGATTCAGCTCTTCTAATTCCTGAAGGTGGAGCTGTACCTCAGCCCTGTCTTCTTAGTCAAAGAACTGTTTGGCATCCATAGGAGGTAATCTGGAGGGATACCCTCAGAGAAGGGTCTTGAAGCAACTCTGAATTGAGACTAAGACATATGTGCATTGCAAGAAAGAATCTAAAGAAATGGGCTGTCATTGCTGTTTTTTCCTTTCCTCCTTTATTTTCTTAGAGAAAGCATGCCTAAAACTCAGTAATGACTCTTCTAGATGTATAGTATATCTAACTAGGAACGTATCTGTTTTTAGGTATAGATATAGATATACCTTTCTGCTACCCAAATATGCTCTCAGTCATTGGTACTATCAGGCATTTTCTAGTATTTTACTTAATTCACCTGGAGAAACAAATGATGTCTGATCAACTTACACAAAACTAATTCTAGATGTTCAACTAACCATAGAGTACTAGGCAATTTAATGCTTGTTTTCTACAATAAGAAAACTGATTTCTTGCTTGAATGTAATACTAGATGCTTCCCTTGACCAGTAAATATTTCAGTGGCAGCTTTTTAGCATGGAAATGCTTTTCACTTACCAGCATTTGATGAGGTTTTGTTCCCTGGGCAATCTTTTCTATCACTGAGGAAGCACCCCATGCAGCCTGATTAGTGCTAAGCTGAACCAATTCCAAATGAATTTCTTTCCTTTTTACCACTTTCAATACTTTCAAATTATCTCTTTCCTCCATACTCCCACTCGCATAGGATTCTGTAGAATAAAGAGTAGGCAGTATGGGCAAGTACAAAAATGGTTAACTGCTAAGAAGTGTTTTCTTGCATAAAACATCTCAGTAGCAATGCTTGCTGAGAAATGCTGTTAATAACAGTTCAGCAACCTCAGTATCTAGTAACTTATTTTCTAGAAAATATCCATATTTCTTGGCCTAATGGAAAATTATCATTCTTAATTTTTAATGGTCCTGTTGAAGGTGGCATTAAAGACTATTTCCTTGATAGAATATAAAAGGCAAGTCCTTCAAGTAACACATTTGTTTTATATTCAGCAGCTGATTCCATTCACAGTATTAAAACTAACTCCAGTATACATGCTATTGAACCATAGTTGACTGATACGTTATAACTAATAAAAGCATAGATAAAATATTCAAAGTATAAAATTATTTAGTACATTTATTATAGAGGTTTTTATTTTATATTTTTTGACAAGTCAAAAATTCAATAAAATTCAAATATATTTTGATCAATATTATTCCTTTTCTGGGCTATTTGAAGTATAATATTCAAACTCTTACTTTCCTAATTTTGAATTTGACCTGAAGTCTCATTAACTTTTTATTTTTGGCCAAATACATAAAAATGCTAGCATAATTGAATAAAGAAAGCTAGTAATTATTTTCCATGTGGCAGAAAGAATCAGAGCCAGATAAAACGTAGAATAATTTGAAGCCTGTTGAGAGAAGGAATGCTTCTTTCAATGGGACAAGAAAACTAAGTAAAGAATTAAATATATTCACAAGGTGAATAGGAGATGAATTGATTATCATCATCCTTAAAGAAGTCTGAATTTTGTGTGGAGGATGGTGATTCATCTCTTGAGAGTACACTGGGGAGACCTTAGATTGTATGTGTTCTTAGAACCACGGAATTTTATTTTAGGAAGTATGGATTTAACTCTTACAAACTCAGAGTAATGTTCCAAACTTTTCATTATTTCTTTAACTTAGCTAATGCTTTATTATTGGAAGATGTGTCTTGTATTTTCTTTGATCTTTCTTATTCATCAGTTCTAGGCTTTATCTAATTTTCTTGAGATAATATTTGCTTTCTTCACTTCCTTTTGTTGCCTGGAAGAGATCTTGGCTCAAAGATGGAAATCTGTACAGATAAGATCTAGAACATTTTCCTTTAACACTCAAATGGCAGGGGAGAGCAGTGGGCACCAGCACATTTTTTAAAGTAATCTGCATTATTCAGGTTTTTTTCTTAATCATGTCCTTTTTCCAGTCTACTTTATGAAAAGAAATAGGGCTTTTCTTTTACTTTATTATATAATATCTACATAGTTTCATGTAAATAGAATATCTTGAACTAAGCTTACTACCTCTGTGATTATTAATATACATATGCTTAGTTTAAAATTAAAATATCAAATTATGGATCTAATGAGTATTAGTACTTGCTTATACTGTAATAATAAAAGTTCTTCTAAAGTACTTGAAAATAATGTGTTCTGTTATAGGATACACTCTCTTAATATGTGGTTTATATTTGTTGTTATATTTCCCATCTTCAGATAGTATATAAATTGCTCTAATAGCCCTGTTTTAGAGATTATAAGTTCTTAATTAGTAAAGTCCAAATTTATGGGACTTACAATTTTGATATGTTTGCTTATCTCACATATTATTGAGACTAACATACATGAAGTGTTGATTTTCCTTCTCTTGGTTACTATTGTGGATAAATCAAAGCTGAAAATTTGGAAAGGAGCTAGTTTCTCTCTGCATGTTAAGCTTCTTAAGCAAATACATATTTGGCTGCAGTGACTGCCATCCATTTGAGGAAATGTGAAAACAGAACTCAGAACTGTATTTTTAACGCAATCCACTACAGATTTTTTAATGCTTAGTAATTATAAAGGAATAGTTGATATGCTAGGTAGTTGGTATTTGAACCCATTTTCATTTTTGTCCAAGCATTTAAGTATAAATATCTCTTTAATGATTATGTTTCCACTTGTTAGTTTTTATGATTTTTGTACAATCTTTACCTAGTTATATCTTGAGACAAAATCTTTATTATTTTTAATAGAACACAAAAGTTATATCATATTTTTTAAATTCTCATTTTTCAAATTGAATCTTTCTGTTAGGAATAAAGAAGAGATGAGTGACAAACTTTTAACAATGGAAGTAACTTCATCAAATATTTTCATTTTACACAGACATTAAGGTACATGTCAGAGGATCGTATGGTCCATTTTTGCTTGTCTGATTTGTCCCATCAAAATCAAGATTGAGGAAGTTGTGAGCTGATTAAACTTTTTTTTCTACTTTTCTTATTTATGTTTCCCAAAATCTTGAACCAAAGTTCACCTCACATCACTTCCAATTCAATAAATATTTATTGAATTTCTACATAGCATATATAGAATTCCCCAGCTCTATATAATGATAATATTTTAAGTCTTAAGCATAAGTTTTAAAATTTTGTAGTCTCTTATTGTTTTCAAATAAATCTTTCAAGGTAAAAATAAAAATAGATGCAAAGGGATAGAGATGACTGGTAAACTGACTTAAAGAGAGCAAACACCAAGCCCACTGTAGTAAATATTTTGGATTTTTTTTAATATTTGCACAAGTAATGGTGTTTGAAAACTGCTTGCAAATCTGCTTTAGAATCAGGAGACTGTAGTAAGTAGTCTAAATTTAAATAAATCGTAACTATGCAGTGCAGCAAACATGTAATACAAAATGTACTTTTTTCTAATGTTAAATTTAATTTTTGTTTCCCATTAGAGGGGTCTGGGATGCATTATTCACTCTCCCACATATCATTGTTTCTATTTAATATCAGAAAGGAAAGGGAAGAAAATCTTGGAGGCCTATCTTATTCCCTAAGAGCAGCAATAGGGTAGCAGTGTCCTGACTCTAACTTTTGTATAAATTTTTAGCTGCCTCTGTCAGGCTCATAGACGTTTACTGATGAGGATTTTGCTACAATGCCTGTGAACATGGTACAGATCATTGCATCACTCAGTTCTGCTTTTTAAGATACGTATCTCCATCTTTAAAAATTCATCATGTAGAAAATATTAGTTTTACAGAAGAGATGTAGTGGAAGAGATTTATTCATTTGATAAAAGGATTCTTCACTAACCTGAAGGCTTCACTTTTTATTAGTAGGTTTCCTTGGACATCACATAGTTTTCTGTAAATGATTTATTACTTATTTTATAGAAATCCATCTCTTAAGAATTTTAAAGTATACCAAGTATAAAATATATACTATACTTGACCTTCAATACATTGCTGTGTACTTAGATTTCCCACCGCTTACATTTTAGGAGGCTTACGTCATAACTGTGTATGGCTGAAGCAACCAGCATTAGCATGGTTACCAGCAATTTGGAAATGTATCATCTACGGAATTAAAAGTATTTTTTACTAAATTTGAAATTATTTGGCCAAATTATCAAATGAATATAAAACTCAGTAGAGCCTAACCTTGGTATCTTTGAAGAGTTTTAGGATAATTATTTAAATTTGAAAGAATTTTTATCCTTATACCTACTAAAAACAGCTCTAAACTGAATTGGAGCTTTGAAGTTAGAGTGCTCAAAGTTCATGGTTAATTAGTTCTTGAAAAATAACTGCATAAAAGGTCATCCATGCATCCCAATATCTAAATATTCTTTCTCAAATGTACAGCCTCTGAAAATCTTCTCCAATGAATAATTTTTCATTTTTTAAAAGCTTTTACAGAGACAGTGAGAGACACTGTGTGATGACTGTGATCTGGTTGAGCATTCCTGTTTGGCTTGTCGTTAAACGACTAATATTTACACTGAGAATTCATGTTATCCGTGACTTAAAATTAAAAAGCTTCTTGGAACTTCTTTTTTTTTTTTTTACTTGAAATTTTATAAACAATTAAAATGGGGCTAGAAGTTGCATTACAGATAGAAATACAAGGAAGTTTTTAATCATGTATTTTAATGAATTATATACTTCTTAGCAGTAATGTATTCAATAACATGAATAAAGACAGCTATCAAAACCAACAAAGATAGATAGCAAGGAACAATTAGTCTCTTATAATCTTCCATTTGGTTGCAGAGTAATGAATATTTCTTTTTTGCATATTTTAGTTTATTTTTGTTAACTTAAAAATGAATTAGATATCTACTATTTGGATGCAAAATACTGTCACTTTATTCTATATTTAAGTATAAAAAGCATTTTTAAAAAAGCTAGGTAGCTAATGATACACTGTTTTTGATGCTAGCGATATATTATATTAAAGCTACAGTCCACTTTGTAGCTGCAGTGTTGTCTTGAGGCTCTAAAAACTTCTTAAAGTACAACAATAAATTCTGTTTTGTTGACCCAATTTAAATATACGTTGTTCATACAGAATTTTCTTCCTGTTAGTTTCATTTTATGTTGTCAAGATCATTAACAATCAGGGTAAATGTAAATTTCTTATTCACACAATAAGAAAAAGAGGGTGAATTTCACATGTACATAGCTTGGTATTTGATTTACCACAAAACACACTAGGTCCATTCATTTAATAAACAGACATGGAGGACCTACTAAATGCCAGCCACAGACTTAACCACTGAGAAAAACCGCCATCACTTTTTAACTGAAAAACAGGTTTATTCATATGTGTGCTGATTTAGTTATGGTGTGTCACTCCACTAAAATATAAGTACATAATAAGTCCCTGACACATTTGCAGATTGAAGGAAAGAAAGCTGTCAATCAGTCCATGGCTTTTAGTCTAAGACCTATGTTCACATCTGTGTTAGAGACACAGATTCAGCTAAAAACATACTATAAACCCAATCTCTTCTAATGGTTATGTTTCTTTCTAAAAGTTCCTTTATACTCTTTATTAATTACTACTATTTTCTGTTTGGAACACTTGTTTTCCAAGTCCTAACATTTTTAAAAGATTTTTAAAAACCAGTTTGGGGGACTTCCCTGGTGGCGCGATGGTTAAGAATCTGCCTGCCAATGCAGGGGACACGGGGTCAATCCCTGGTCGGGGAAGATCCCACACGCTGCAGAGCCCGTGCGCCACAACTACTGAGTCCGTGCTCTAGAGCCCGTGAGCCACAACTACTGAAGGCCACGTGCCTAGAGCCCGTGCTCCGCAACAAGAGAAGCCACCACAAACGAGAAGCCTGCTCACTGCAACTAGAGAAAGCCCACATGCAACAACAAAGACCCAATGCAGGCAAAAATAAATAAAATTTAAAAATAATAATAATTAAAAAAAAAGTTTGGCTTGCGGGGGAAGGATGTTGCATCAAGCAATTCTTAAAAGCAGTACATTTGACAGCTTTTAAACTATCTGTATGATTACAGCTGTATGATGACACAAAGCCAAAAGAGCAAGTCACTCCTACATACACACACACTCTGTCTTACACACACTTTAATAGTATTATTGGCAATATCATGACTGTAAAGGTGATTGAAATGTAGAGATCAACTATGTTTACAATATAATTCTTTTCATCAA
Source organism: Leucopleurus acutus (assembly GCF_964270905.1). Classification (NCBI taxonomy): domain Eukaryota; kingdom Metazoa; phylum Chordata; class Mammalia; order Artiodactyla; family Delphinidae; genus Leucopleurus; species Leucopleurus acutus. The sequence goes on from NC_139156.1 coordinate 76,670,099, forward strand.
AATGTCAAGATATCACTATTGCCCACAGGACTTAAGGAAGAGCCCCAATAAGAAATGTGAAATATATATAATTTTCATCATAAATACACAGAAAGGTCAGTTCACTATTCTAATCCAAGAGCACAAAAGACAATGATTCTATTGATACTACACCCTAATTGGTTTGTAGATTTCAACCTCAGCCAATGCTCATCATCTCAATAATTGCATCAATTTAAAAATGCCCAAAGTGGAAGAATTTATAACATTTTGTTCCTACATAACGTTTATTATCCTACATAATATAGTAGGATTAGATTTTCTAACCTCAGTGGTATATAATTGTGATAGAAAATGAACAAACTTTCCTTTAGTGTGGTAGCACTGAGGTTAGAAAATCTAACCATTAAATAAAATGACCTCAATAAAATGGTGACTTGTTCCAGGTAATCCACTTAAAGGAATTTCTAAAACACTTAGGGGAATTACTTTAACACATTTAATTGAAGACTGAACCCACCCTCCCACCACCCCCCCACACACAAAACTGTTATATCTTTGGATTTCAGGTAAAAACTACCAAAAGACACCACTGTAAGGAGTAGAACAAATTTAATCAGAAGAAGTAATAGTGAATATAAATCAAAGATGAAATGACAATTAGAGGAACCACAGTATCTTGATGAGTTGATATGAGGAAGATCTAGGATATATATTAGAAAATCTAGGATCCTCTATACTGTGCAATGGGAAGACATGATACCTTCTTAGGGAGAAAGGCAAAAGTCAATCCCATGGTCAAGAAAGAAAGTATTATTAGAGAACCAAAGGATCACTTGGGCACCTGGTGGAAATATATTCTGGCCTTAGATTAAAGTTTTAGTACTTTAAGGAGACAGGGCAATCATGGAATAAAGCAAGATAGGAAGGGAGAAAATACTGAAGTAACATAATCTGTCTTTGCGTGCAAGTTCATAATGAATGAGAGTAAGCACTAAAATTACATTTCAGTTACCCAGCTGAAATGAGATTAATGAAGTACATTCATTTAATTTGCCAATATGAAGATGAGGATATTTACAAAGAACCAATAGAGAAAAGTCGAGCAACTCTATTTTGATGTTTATGATTAGAATTGTGGATTGCGTATTGAATTTCAGCTGTCCAGTGGAATCACTTTAGTTTGAAATCATTTTAATAGGCTATTTCATTAAAAGTCTATGGAGAATTTGGCATTCTTGGCTTTCTTTTAATAACTAGTCTATAATTAAATATGGAACTTTAATGATGAAGAACAAAGATTCAAGTTGATAAACAGAACAAAATTATTTATGTGCTAATCGAGTGTGTCAGAGCAATGAATTGAAAGCAATCAGAATTGCTCTGATCTTATGGGAATAGAACGCTGAGTTACGGGCATGCAGAGATACACAGATCACACTGTAATTGCAATTCTTGATTAGATTGGGGCAGCGTGTCCCAATGTGCTTTCTAATCCCTCTATGATGTATATCAAAGATCTATTTTTCTTGGGTTAGTTGTGAACAAATCCATGGTGTTATATTGAAAACCCTCAAAGGGCTTTCTTTAAAATGGAATTTAATCATTGAATGTGCAAATGAGAAATTTTAATTTTTTTAACAAAAAAGGCAACAAAGAAGAGAATATCTGGAGAATTTAAGGAAATATTTTGATACTTAAATTTAGGAAAAACAAATGTAAAATGAATTAATTATGTCCTATACATAATCAGCTCTCATTAAACGTGTACATATCGAAGGAAGAGCTGAAATGCATGAGAAAATACATGGAAATATAAGGTAGATGATACCATGAGTATGTGGAATTTGACAAGTGAAATGAAAATAGGAAAAAAGTTAGAAAGTAGACAAAAATCACAGGGAACACAAGGTGAATTGTTTGACATATGTTTGGTGAAGGGAACAAAATGAAAAATCAGTACTGGGTGCTCAAAGAAGCAAAGCAGAACAAAATGGAAATCAGCATATTAGTTGGAGATAAATGGGGAGTGGCCTTAATGATCAGAATAAACCCACCCTCAGTTATCTGTTGTGTTTGCTGTTCATATTTACTGAAGCAGAATGTCTGTATTTTTATATTCTTGTGGATTCTCTTTCCCAGAATTAACTTTATAGTTTTGTAAACATTCAAATAACTCTCATCTTAATTTCTTTTCATTTTCCAATCCTTCTGCAGTGCCATTAAATGATTTGCTATTTAAAATTTGCCATTCATTCTCTCTAGAATTATTCAGTTATCTCAGTATTATCTGCTGATAGTTGAGAGTGTTCATTCTCTTAATTGGGTTCCTTTTATCATTCCCTTTTATGTTTATTAAATTATCTAAAATTTCCTGTGTTTTGAATTGATAGACAAGAAGATTACACATACTTGCTTTCTGTTTTAATTGCTCCAAATCAGTTTTGATGACAAGGTATTAGAAAAAAATTCTTTCAAAGGAAATTCCCAAAACCCACAGGCTCCAATTTACTTTTTGGCCTACATCTTTTCAATTTAAACAGATGATTTCTTCTTTTCCTCTTGATGTGAGGAACACATGCCAGCTCCATTCTCTCATTGATTAACCCCCCTCCCCCGTATTCCATGTGCTTGTGCCTATACATGCGTGCGCTCACACGCGCGCGCACACACACACACCATTTGGTAAGTAATTAAAACTTTGGGTTTCAATCTATATATTTAAAATTAAACTGATGTGATATGTCAGTTATATCTCAATAAACCTGAAAAATTAAACATTTTTTTTCCATCTTTGTAGTTACTGAAGAAAACAAATTGTGTGTGTATATATATCATTTGACAATGATCCTACTGAACAATATGAGTTGGTCAATCATATATTTACATTGATTAATGTAAACTACAAGCAGGGATGTGATTTTTACTGAGGCTGCATAACAGTTATGCTATTGGCTAAAAAGGGGAGATGCTGCCCCTGCTCACAGCCTGTCACCTCAGGCACAAAATTCAACTCAGAGGCGAACAACAAACGTTCCCGAGAAATGTGATTTCTTTTTATCAGATGGTCCCTTAGTAGAATTCTGTTTTCTTTCCCAAATGATAAAATGGGTTACATTGGCTCCAACTCATGGATACACTTAGTAGTAAACTCCACAATCAAAACTTCACCTAAAAGTCAATCCATAGCTCTGCAGCAGTAATGCTGAGTCTTTCCGTTCTCGAAGTGGAAAAAAAATGGTCCATTTCTCATGAGAGAAGCTCAAGTTTAAAGATACATTTGTAACACATAATCTGTTAAATAAATAGATACATTTATTAAGTATATCAAATATTATCTCTTTGGCCTTCAAGAGATAATATTAGGAGACAAATGTAAGAAATCTCCAAAGTAAGAAAGCTAAAAATAACTGGCTTCACTCTTGTCGCCTCCCATGGCAGTCAGGCCACAGGCCTTGCTCAAGCAACATAATTGCGATAAAGCACAAGAACCTTTAATTGCTCCCCTCAGGTACTAGACATCTATAACCATCAAATTTCCCTTTTCTTGAAAATAAAATCCTGGGCATTTTCTGCCTTCTAGAGAAATGACCAATTTCAAGGTTTAAATGTATTTTCCATTGACCTTTCTGAAGCACCAATTGACGGGCCCCTGTCTCTGCTTTTCTCGTGCTCAATTTGGTGTTCCAGGTTTTACCAAACAATGTGCTTGCCTGAGTTGTTCCATGAAGTGAACAAACTGTGACTACATTCAAATAGTAGTTTGTGTGTTGCTTACATTAGCACAAAATGAAGCTTAGATCAACAAAGTATAATGCTACAAAATAGTTGAAGTAATCTTTGTTGTACATAATATAAAATGTGTAAGAGTTTGTCACAGTTAATATAAATGGCTCAAAAGACAGGGTAACTACAAGGCATGAACACAATCACTTATTTTCATTAGCTGTCTCACAGAATAAAACAGCCCTCAATATGACCTACTTTCATTTCTTTTTGATATCATGCTCATAAGTAACTTTATTATTGTGAAGCTTTCCCAGGTCTATTAAGAGAGGAAACATTGATTTATATATCCTCCTCTAGTGGGTTTTATTAGCAAGGGGCAGTTCTTGAGGGCTTGAGCTCTTTTGAGGACCCTGAAACAACTGCATTTCTGGACAAATGATTCTGAGAAACACACTAGGGTTTCTGGAGACAGCACCAAGTGGCTTTGTCAGAGCAACAACAGGTCCCCCATAGTATTACTCTCTTTGCAAGTGTAGTAGTAGTATTATTTCTTCCCTTACTTTACAACATACCTGGACTGTCAAATCTGATATAACAATATTATATTATTCCCTATTGCTTTCAACAAAGATGTAACAAGACAAAATCTAAAGGAATTGTTGACTTTGAGATCAAAATATGGATTGTGCATATAAACACTTCATTTGAAAAAGAAAAATACAAAAATCTCTCAAACCACTAAGATTATTTGGAAAATTTTTGCATTTTTCTTAAATCGATGTGAAACTCTCATACAACAATGTGCACAGATTTTAAGAGTACAGCTCAATAAGTTTTATGTGCACTCTTGCAGAGACCTGCCAATAAAGTTATCCTTGTGACTAAGATGAGGAAGAGCCAACTTGCTAGAAGACTATTGGATGAAGGTGTTCTAAGAAGTTGAGTGATTGTAATTACAAGTACTCTGGAGCCCTGGTTTAAGGGATTACTCAGTGAACATTTGAGTGAGGGTCATGAACCTTCCTAGCATTTTAGATTCAGAATTTTACACATAAATGTCTTCTTTGAAAAGGGTCCCCTTAGGGAGTATCTAGATCTTTTTCCCAGGTGAATAAAGCTCTAAATTGAAAGGCTAAGCAATTATCTCTGCAGAACATCAGTTCCTACTTCTTACTTCTTTATTCAGGCATACGGTCTGTGGTGTTCTGATTCCCACTCTGGTGTCTACAGGTGCATGTGGTGTTCAGAAAGTAATAACTAAAGAAACCTTGTGAGAGACATCTGATTGACTCTCATCACCTTGTAATCCGACTCAGAAGGGATGTCTGCTCCACAGAACAATCGGTAGGTTGCCGATAACATTCCACTGAGGAGGCAATCTAAGATGATTTCTGGTGCATGCGTGCAGCAACCTGGATAAAGATAGCACTGATAATAACACCTAGAGAACCACAGATGATTGGAGAACGGAGAACCAACAACAATGTGTCAACTGACCCCTACACAGTCAGTTTCATTGCTGTTTCTGTTTCAGTTGCGAAAACCTAATGCTTTCCATTTCCAGCCCAACTGTGCCCCTTTAATTCCTTAGCACTCTTTTTTTAAGTTAAAATTTTCAACTTTCTTGAGGTATAATTACATGAAGAGCTGTAGCTATTTAAAATGTGCCATTTAATGTGATTTGCCAGATGTGTACACCTGCACTCCCTGCCTCCCGCAGCCATCCGCCCCCCCACCCCAATCACTGATGAAGAATAATTTCATTGTTACCACTTCCAGATGTCCAAGCTTGTCCACAGGCCAGTAAGTCAGGAGATGAGCTGTTGGGTCAAGGAATAGCGACTGGTTAGTTGTTGCACACTTCCTGGTGTCAGAATCCTTTGCTCTTGCAGCTGTCCATGTAGGTCAGGTCATGATGTTTCTCTATACCTCCAACGAGACAAATGTTATTCTCTGTTCTGAAACTTTTTAATCTCTATATGAATGGAAAAGTGTTACACCTGTAAAGGTCAGAGCCTTGAGAATGGGTTCTCCTGTATATTTCAAGCTATAGGCAACATTTTTAACTTGTAGAAAAAGCAATAAGATATAAAGGTTAAAGTAAAAGAAACAGATCTAATATGGAGTCAGATTTGTTCTTCCCTGTTACATCATCACTCACGAAATTTCCTAGAACTCCATGAGGGTCTACATTTCTGTGAGTAGCAGTCCTTATTGTTTTGTCAAGTTTCCATATCAGGATATGTTGGCTTCTTAAAATGAGTTCAGCAGTGTTCCTTTCTCCTTTATTTTTTGAAAGAGTCTGTACGTGATTGGTGTTGTTTTTGTTGTTTTTCTTGCCTGACAGAATGTACTACTGATATCACTGGAGCATAACATTTTCTTTATGGGGAGGTTTGAAGTAACAAATTCACTCTCTTTAATAGATATAGGGCTCTTCGAATTTGTTTCATCTCATGTTAATGTTGGTAAGCTGGGTTTTTCAGGCAATTTGGTTGTTTCACCAAAGTTTGAAAAGTGTTGGCATAACATTTTTCATAATATTCTTTATTACCCTATTCATGAAGGGTCTTTGGTGATAACTCTCTTACTCCTAATATAGTGATTTGTGCTCTTTTCCTTTCTTGATCAGTGCATCTAGGGATTTATACATTTTACTGCTCTTTTAAAAGAATCAGCTTTTTGCTTAAATTTTCTTTATTATTCTCCTTTCCTTATTTTGTGGATTTCTGCTCTTATCTTTACATTATCTTTCTTCAAATTACTTTGTTATATCACTAATTGGGTTCTTTTAAGGTGCTTTTTACTTTTTAAAAATTTTTATTATTTTTATTTTTGGGCCACACTGCACAGCATGTGGGATCTTAGTTCCCCGACCAGGAATCGAACTTGCCTCCCCTGTAAGGGAAGAGTGGAGTCCTAACCACTGGACCACCGAGGAAGTCCCTTCAAATACTTTGTATTTATTTTGTTGTTTTTTCTCTAGCTGCTTAAAATATAACCTTATGTCATTGATTTTGGGTTTCTCTTCTTTTTAAATATAAATTTGTGTTATAAATTTCTCTGAAGTGCTGCTTTTGCTGCATCCTCAAAATTTTGATATGTTTTATTTTCACTGTTATTTAGTTCAAATTATTTTGTAATTTTCTGTGTTGTATTTTGTCTTTAATTCATGGATTATATACAAATTTGTTCAGAAATATTTGTTATTTTGATGTATATTTTATTGTTATTGATATTTTATTTGATTCAGTGGTTGTCAGAAAATATTCTCCATACAGACTTCAATTTCAATCAGTAAGACTTTTTTATGGCCTAGCACATAGTCCATCTGCCTTATTTCTGGGCATCTTCTTCTCCATCCTGATCCCAGGTAGTGGTAACATGGCAACCCCTAAGCAAGGATCCCTGTGTAGTGCACTTAGGGAGACTGCAACCTAGTACAGATGTTGTCAGTCCCACCAAAGATTTCTCTTCCGCAATGGTGGCCTAGAAGCAGAGAACCTCAAGACATTGGGGAAATTCAAGGCATGGTGGGACTAGGCATCCTCAGGCCACATCAGGGTCCTCTCCAGTGTCCAGTGTTACAGCTCATGACCTCAGTGAAAACCAAGTATTGAGGAATCGAGTGGAGTGACTGAGATTGAATTTCCTGACAGTACAGGCTCATCAATGAAAGATGAAGGCTGAAAATCTGAGATAAGGTGAACTTTTAAAAGGATGAAATTCCTATTTCTTGCACATACCCAAGCATATAGATTGAGATTCCTACCTACTCTGTCATTTGAAAAATTCAAAGAAATAATGTACGTATACTTTTTGGTCTCTAGTGAGTGTCCAGTAAATATGATCCTTCTATGCTTCTGAAATAGATTGAATTTACTTATAGATGAAAGAATCCACTGCCAGTATTTCCGATTTAAGGTGTATGGAAATGTTATAGAAATGTCCTCGTGCCTCAAAGTAATTTGCTTACATTTTGGGATATTCTGTGCAATAGCTCAATAGCTAAATTATAGGTGCTCCTTAAAGATTATTATTGCAAATCTAACAAAAAGTCTTTCACACTTTAATGACATGTAATTTAGTCATACCGTTTTCTGTCAATAATGTGTTGAATTATCCTTCTTTTGATGAAGTGATAAGGTGGAATATGGAGTAATTTTGAAGCAAAGAAACTTGAGTATGGCTACTTCAATAAGATTTTGGATAGTCGGACAAAGACAAAGGGAACAGGAAAATAGCAAGGGTCCACTGATGAATGGAAGGGGCGAAAAGAGAAAGAAGGAGGGAAATATGGAATAAATTGGGACAACACAAAATTACTGTTCTCCTAATTTTGCTGAAGGCTAATACTGCTGACTGCCAAATCTAAGTCATAACAAAACTGAAATTCTCCTCCAGACCCTACACTGCCTCTTATCTACACCAAAATGATCAGGATAGGAACATGGACATGAAATGTAAAATGAAATTACCCTGAATATTTTTTTAAAAAAGGCATGAGAAGGACACAGGGATAAATAAGAGGACAGTAGCTGTGATAAAGCCCAGAGTCACCTCTGCTGCATTTTACAGCACCCTGTAGTGCCTGGGAACTACTGGATGATTTTATCCTCACTTGTGCTTTGTCAACTGTAAATGCATAGTTGAGATGTACTTGCTCTTCGTCATGTTTCTGAGTAATGATTCAAAACTCAATTCTTAGTCAAAATACTTGAAGCCTGTTGTGAAAAGTTCATGTGCTATGGAAAATCGTTGCTTCTCCATAGATGGTTGGAAATGACAGTTGTTTCCCCATTGTTACTTTCTTCTTTAGAAAGTGTAGGTTGAAATTTGACCCAAAAAAAGGAAAGAAAAGAAAAGAAATGAGAGAAAAAAATATTTAAAAGATTAATATACATTTCTACATGCACTGCCAGATTCAGAGATCATTCTGCAACTATTTACTCCTCCGTAAGTGTATAGCAAAAACCTTGAGTTTAAAAATTAATGAGAATAAACAACAAATGTAGATTTAACAAAAGTTCCTCAGTCTATGCTTGTTTGCCAAAAAAAACTACTAAACTGCTCAACAAAATTACACCTCTTGTTGTAAAGAAGAGGTTTAAGGAAACATGTGCTGGAAATTTTACTTTGCCTATGTGTTCTTTAAGCTTTGCTTTTGAAAAGTTTCCTGGAAGAAAAAGCAATAGATATGCATTCAACCTGGTATTCTTATGGTACCATAACACCTCATCAAATTATCCCTGATGTCTAGGAAAAGTTAGAGACTAAAAACAAAAAGAGACCAGTGAATGACATGTACCTGATGATGAGGGTTGGAAAATAGTTCAAATTAGAAGTTAAGCTGTAAAAGTCCAATGAGATGTATTGGAGTTTAAAAATCCACTGGTTTAGTGCAGTGTGTACTTCAGCCCTTCGAACTCATTTCATTACTAATGGTGAAAAGAGAGATTTAAAATTCCACATTAACGAAGCTCCGTATTTTAGAGATGATATATCTTCCTAATTAAAGTGTTGTGTGTGTGTGTGTGTGTGTGTACGCAGATATCCATTCACTTATGCTTCCTGGTGAATCACAGCAGCTCCTTAAAAGCCTCAGTGTTTTCTAATTAGTAAAACAAAGAGCAATTAAACAGAGAAACACAAATCAGTAAAAACGGTTTCTTCCTGGCATGCATCACTACCTGACAGTAAATTTTGTACCCATTTGTTTGGTCAGTTGTAGTTTGTCAGCCTCACTAGAGTTAAGTGTCATGAGGGGAGCTTTTGCTCTGCTGTGAGCTGTCACTCTAGTACCTGAAAGAGTGTCAGTCATACAGGAGATGTTCCGAAACTTACAAATAAATGAAAGTATATTTTTAATAAAAGAAAGGAAAGAAAGCTAAGTAGTTATTATAGTTCTTGTTTCTGCTACTGGTAAAGAGAAGATAATTGGTATTCATAACTTCATGCCTCCACTACCAAATCCATGTTCCCTTGACTTTAGCCTGCATCTCAGTTGGTTAAAGATCTTTACTGTGTGGAGTGACCCAGGTTTTTTATTCTTGAAGAGTCTGAGTCTATAGTGGTCCTGCTACGGGGTTGCTGGGCTTCTATTAAATTTTGCCACAAGGGCTTCCCTGGTGGTACAGTGGTTAAGAATCCTCCTGCCAATACAGGGGACACGGGTTCAATCCCTGGTCCGGGAAGGTCCCACATGCCACAGAGCAACAAAGCCCATGCACCACAACTACTGAGCCTGTACTCTAGAGCCCACGAGCCAGAACTACTGAAGCCTGCATGCCACAACTACTGAAGCCCGCATGCCTAGAGCCGGTGCTCCGCAACAAGAGAAGCCACCGCAATGAGAAGCCCACGCACCGCGACGAAGAGGAGCCCCTGCTCGCCACAACTAGAGAAAGCCCGCACACAGCAACAAAGACCCAACGCAGCCAAAAATAAATAAATAAATTTATTTTTTAAAAAATTTTACCACTGGATATAGAAATAACAGGAAGAATTCTAGATGATAACCTCATTCTTTTCACAGTGCCCATTGTATAGTGGCAATTTCCCCTTGATAATCAGAGCTAATAGGCCCTGTCAATACAGTAATCACTTTCTGTACCTATTGGTTCAGTGGCATAAGGAGTCAAAATGGCCAGGCAGCAGTCTCGATCGCCAATCCAATGCAAGTATTGTATATCCCCCAGTGGAAGCATTTTTTTTTTCTTGGAACTGAGCCCAAATTTATAGGATAAAAAGCAAAAAAATGTTATGAGGTGGTCAAGATATAATAGAGAGACATGTCACTTCTACATCTAACCTTTGGTTTCTGGACCCATGAGCTCAGCGTATGCTTTTAACAAGAACCCATGAGTTCAGTGTGTGATCTTTTTTTTTTTTTTTTTTTTTTTTTTATTTTTGGCTGTGTCGGGTCCTAGCTGCAGCACGCAGGATCTTCGTTGAGGCATGCTGGATCTTTTGTTGCAGCACGCGGACTCTTCGTTGTAGTGCACGGGCTTCTCTCTAGTTGCGGCGTGCGGGTGTTCTATTCTCTAGTTGTGGTGCACAGGCTCCAGGGTACACGAGCTCCGCAGTTGTGGCGCGCGGGCCTAGTTGTCCCGTGGCATGTGGCATCTTAGTTCCCTGGCCAGGGATTGGACCCATGTTCCCTGCATTGTAAGGCGGATTCTTTACCACTGGACCACCAGGGAGGTCCTTCAGTGTGTGCTCTTCACTTGCAGCTTACTGTTACTCAAAAGAAATAGTAAGTTGCTTGTTAAAAGCATATCTTGTATCTTGTAGGATAGCACCACAACCTTGAAAAAACTAAATATTCAATTAGCTCAGCTGTTTCTGGTTAATAGGGACAGGGTAAGATCAGTGAATCCCATGATTTTTAGCCAGTTGTCTCATTTATTTCTTCATAAAATAAGTTCCTTAGGCAGAACTGTTGTGTGAGACACTGTGATGGTAAATAAGTCATTCAGTTATTCTGTGGATGGTGATACTGGCAGATTTACTGTCAGCAAGGTAAGCAATTCCATGTCTAGAATAAGCAAACCTTGAAGTGGTGAAACACATTCTCCCCTTTGTATAGGAAAACTGTTTTCCCCTTGATCCCTCAAGTGGTGGAATGGTCACCACTGAGTGTGGTGCTGAAGGTCTCAGCATTTATCTGTTCTTTGAAGACTGGGAATCAGTAATGATGGTAACCAGTTCACCTTTGGTGAGGGAAAGTCCATGGAGTTAAGTTTATAGTAGATAAGTTCTCTGTCTCTCACCAAAGGCATCTTGTTCTTGAGCCTATAAATAAGCACAGGGGAAGGAGCCTTAACAGGCATCACACAATATGGCATTTGGTCAACCTTGACAATTGAGAGACACCTCTACATTTGAAACATTTGGGGGAACATTAATATAAGGTACAAATCTCCTCATACTCTGTGGCTATTTGAAGTCCATCTTTTTTTTTCAAATTTTTATTGGAGTATAGTTGCTTTACAATGTTGTGTTAGTTTCTGCTGTACAGCAAAGTGAATCAGTTATACATATACATATATCCCCTCTTTTTTAGATTTCCTTCCCTTTTAGGTCACCACAGAGCACTGAGTAGAGTTCCCTGTGCTATACAGTAGGTTCTCACTAGTCATCTGTTTTATACATAGTAGTGTACGTATGTCATTCCCTATCTCCCCATTCATCCCACCCCCTTCCCCCCTTGATATCCAGATGTTCTCTACATCTGTGTCTCGAAGTCCATCTTCATGCCATTTCATCAGAACTTCTTGTCACCAGTATTCCAGTTTTGTTCTTGCTTCAACCTGTATGTCTTTTTGCCCCTTTGTGTGTCTCTGTTGGTTCTCATATTTTTTAAATTCCCTAAGCATCTCTGTGTTTTAACTGGTGAGTTTAACTTGCTAACAATTATTGTATTTATTGTTACACTAAGATTTAGTTATGCCATTCACATTTTCATTTAATAATATTGACTTTATTATATATTTCTTCATTTCTGTTTTCTGTCAGATAAATCAACTTATATGCTGCTGGTTTAAAAGTTGCATATTATATTTTAGTTCTTATAGTAGTAGCTTATAACTTAAAACCCATAAGTGTGTTTATTGATTTCTTAGAGTTATCCATATCTTTATCTTCCTCCTAATAAGGCAAGTCCTTAGCGAGGCCTCATTTATTTTGGTCTATATATTCCTTCCATGCAAGCTTTTAGAAGAGCTCCTTGATCTGGTCTTCTAACACAGTAATTACATATCTATTTACCTCATTTAATGCATTCTTTATTTCAATCAGTAAGTTTCTCAGATCTGATGTTTTCACATAGTTCTTTTTTTATGATTTTTTTGTTTCATAATACTAAGTTTTTTCTTCTCTTCTTTGTGTATATTTGGCTTACTTATTTTAAAAGTTTGGTCTGTCAGTTCTAAAACTCTTTGAGTGAGTTCATGACATACATTAGCAATGTTTTTCCACACTTGGCTCCCATCTTTTTCCAGATGTCCAGAAATTCACATTTCTCCCACACCCTTAAAGGTAGACACAGCCATATGTTTTGTGCTGGGCAATGAAATGAGTGGAAGGTACATGTGTCTGTTTCAGGATGACTGCCAGTACTTCATTTTCCAGTCCTCCTTTACTCTTCTTTGGTGACCAAGATGTCCTGTGTTTCAAATGGTGCAGATAGAAGATTTGTTCATCAGCCTAGGTCTGTGAGTGAGAGGAGCAGAGACCCCTCCCCCCACACACAGGCTTGTCATGTAACATGAGTGGCCAACAGTATCTGTTGTATCCGCATGATTGAGATTTTTGCACTTTTTGTTATCACAGAAAAACCTTTCCCATTCTGACTGATACAGGCATTGTCTCTCTTTAGTATTGTAATTATATTGGCCTTTGAGCTTATGATCTTCAGGGGCATGAGAGTACAGATATTCTATTTGGTATTATATACTGAAGAAAAGCCCATTTATTTTTTAAATTTATTTTTATTGAAGTATAGTTGATTTACAATATTAGTTTCAGGTGTACAACATAGTGATTCAATATTTTTATAGATTATACTCCATTTAAAGTTATTACAAAATAATGGCTCTAGTTCCCTGTGCTGTACAATATAGACTTGCTGCCTATTTATTTTGTACATAGTTATTTGTATCTCCTAATCTCATACCCCTATCTTGCCCAAGAGCCAATTGAAACAGAGGAAAGGGAATGAACCCCATTGGAGAGAGCCTGACCCCTCAGCACTCCCATTGTCAACCTTAATTACTATCACTCATTCAGATAATTACTGTGGTGAGATTATGCCCTTGAGGGGATAAACCCTCAAGGTAAAGAAACAATGGCTGGTATATCTCTCCATCTGTTTGTATCATCATTAATTTCTTTCGTCAGTGTCTTATAGTTTTCTGCATACAGGTCTTTTGTCTGGAGAGATATACCATGTTCTTGAATTGGAAGAATCAACATTGTGAAAATGACTATACTACCCAAAGCAATCTACAGATTCAGTGCAATCCCTATCAAACTACCAATGGCATTTTTCACAGAACTAGAACAAAAAAATTCACAATTTGTATGGAAACACAAAAGACCCCGAATAGCCAAAGCAATCTTAAGAAAGAAACATGGAGCTGGAGGAATCAAGCTCCCAGACTTCAGACTATACTACAAAGCTACAGTCATCAAGAAAGTATGGTACTGGCACAAAAACAGAAATATAGATCAATGGAACAAGATAGAAAGCCCAGAGACAAACCCATGCACATGTGGTCACCTTATTTTTGATAAAGGAGGCCAGAATATACAATGGAGAAAAGACAGCCTTTTCTTTTAATAAGTGGTGCTGGGAAAACTGGACAGCTACATGTAAAAGAATGAAATTAGAACACTCCCTAACACCATATACAAAAATAAACTCAAAATGGATTAAAGACCTAAATGTAAGGCCAGACACTATCAAACTCTTAGAGGAAAACATAGGCAGAACACTCTATGACATAAATCACAGCAAGATCCTTTTTGACCCACCTCCTAGAGAAATGGAAATAAAAACAAAAATAAACAAATGGGACCTAATGAAACTTCAAAGCTTTTGCACAGCAAAGGGAACTATAAACAAGACCAAAAGACAACCCTCAGAATGGGAGAAAATATTTGCAAATGAAGCAACTGACAAAGGATTAATCTCCAAAATTTACAAGCAGCTCATGCAGCTCAATATCATTAAAAAAAACAACCCAATCCAAAAATGGGCAGAAGACCTAAGTAGACATTTCTCCAAAGAAGATATACAAATTGCCAACAAACACATGAAAGAATGCTCAACATCATTAATCATTAGAGAAATGCAAATCAAAACTACAATGAGATATCATCTCACACCAGTCAGAATGGCCATCATCAAAAAATCTAGAAACAATAAATGCTCTAGAGGGTGTGGAGAAAAGGGAAGCCACTTGCACTGTTTTGATACAGCCACTATGGAGAACAGTATGGATGTTCCTTAAAAAACTAAAAATAGAACTGCCATATGACCCAGCAATCCCACTATTTGGCATATACCCTGAGAAAACCATAATTCAAAAAGGGTCGTGTACCAAAATGTTCATTGCAGCTCTATTTACAATAGCCAGGACATGGAAGCAACCTAAGTGTCCATCAACAGATGAATGGATAAAGAAGATGTGGCACATATGTACAATGGAATATTACTCATCCATAAAAAGAAACGAAATTGAGTTATTTGTAGTGAGGTGGATGGACCTAGAGACTGTCATACAGAGTGAAGTAAGTCAGAAAGAGAAAAACAAATACCATATGCTAACACATATATATGGAATCTAGAAAAAAAAAAAAAAAGGTCATGAAGAACCTAGGAGCGAGATGGGAATAAAGACACAGACCTACTAGAGAATGGACTTGAGGACACGAGGAGGGAGAGGGGTAAGCTGGGACCAAGTGAGAGAGTGGCATGGACATATATACACTACCAAGTGTAAAATGGGTAGCTAGCGGGAAGCAGCTGCATAGCACAGGGAGATCAGCTCAGTGCTTTGTGACCACCTAAGAGGGGTGGGATAGGGAGGGTGGGAGGAAGACGCAAGAGGGAAGAGATATGGGGATATATGTATATGTATAGCTGATTCACTTTGTTATAAAGCAGAAACCTACACACCACTGTAAAGCAATTATACTCCAATAAAGATGTTTAAAAAATAAAGAAACAATGGCTGGAAGCAGCCTCAAAGTTATAGATTTGTTTGGAGAATAATGTAGGGAGTGAATACCCAAGGGCAGCCGGTCAGTTTCCATCAGTTCTCATCAAATCTTCACATGAGCAGAGCATTTGTGAGGCACTGATATAATCAAGGCTCCAGTTCTAGTGATCTGGGTCATTCCTATTAATTTATTCAGTAAATGGTGAGGCAATGACAAAAAGTTGAGGGAAGGACATGCCTGTGAGCTATTTAAATTTTGACCCCAAATGAACAGTTTTTAGAACATTTTGAGGAAATGAGCTGCATGTCTTTTATGTGGCACTTTACGCAAGGATAATAATGTCTTTAAAGTTGTTATTACATAAATTTTGTCTTCTTATAGTTTACCATGAGACATCTAAAGGTCACAGCTACTGTCGCATCCAAAGGTCACAGCTACTGAAAGTGGTGTCATAGAACTGATAACAATCATGTTTTATAGAACTTGATCTATTACAGTCTACTATATTGTTGCTGTTGTTTTATACAGAACCCCATATAGTCAGTATATGGGGTTTATATAGAACCCCATATAGACGATGGTTCAGTGGACATTTCTGAGTACAAGCATAAATTTTGAAATGAATAATTTGTATCTGCTCCATTGTTGTAGTCAATATCACACCAGAAATTTAGTGCTTTAAAAGCCTGATAAACGATGAAATGATTCCACAAACCAAAAAGAGTTGGAATAAAACACTGCATCCATCCCTAAGTGTATTTTATATTGTAATATAGGCAACATTTGTGGAGTGTGAATACACTAGTTTGTTTTTCTTAGAATATTTGTCAAGATTTCCCTTAGTGCCTACATTAGTTGGGACTTAATTTTAGTGTTACGTTAGTAGATTGATTGCGTTAGTGGCCCTAATTCTTTACCCTTCGTATATCCCTTCCCTCTGTCATATATCATTGTAGTGCCTTCCCAAACTGACTCTGCACCACGATGGGACTTGCTTTAGTCAGCGGAGCATTAACGAGTATGATTTCAGCGGAAGCTTACAGATAGTTTGCATTGTGGGTCCTTCTTGCTTACACATTTGCCACCTATCATGGCAGTAGGTAACTGACACAGTTAGTAAAGGATATTTAGCCCAGTATTTGAGAATACCAAAGGAAGATCATTGCTGATGAAGAAATGGTAACCATTCAGTGGAGAAAATGAACCTTCACATAATGATCAAAATTAACATCAGTAATAAGGAACAAATGAACACATGTGCCTCTGCATAGGATACCCTGAGAATATTTAATGTGTGGTGATGTTTCCATAGAGAGATAACACAGTTTAGGACATATTTTGTGAATGTGTTTGCTGAGATTTAAGAAATGTTGACATACAAGTCAAAGAAGATGATGGGAATATATTTTTAGGAATTTGTTTTTCCTAAGCTATCATAGTGCTTTGTGCCTCCTTCTATAGCACGCATTGGTCCTTGTCTCTTGTTCCTCCATTACAGTGGGTTCTCCGTTAAGGGAGAACCACTTGCAGTCTATTTATTCTCACCACCTCTTCAAATGCCTTCAATAGAACCTGCAGCCTAATCCACTTAGTAAGCATCTATTAAGATAATAACTTGGTAACTGTTTATTAAGGAAGATAATAAATGAATTAACAAAATGAAACTTAAGAAAACGATCATCCAATA
The DNA here is from genome assembly GCF_964270905.1 of Leucopleurus acutus. Classification (NCBI taxonomy): domain Eukaryota; kingdom Metazoa; phylum Chordata; class Mammalia; order Artiodactyla; family Delphinidae; genus Leucopleurus; species Leucopleurus acutus. The sequence continues at coordinate 76,687,221 of NC_139156.1, forward strand.
AAAGCACTTATTATGTGCCATACAGTCTTGTAAACAAAGCATTTACATGAATTCTATCTTTTAATCCACTCAACAGCTACACTAGGAGTATACATTATCATCATTTTCATTTCACAGATGAGGAAATTAAGGTCAAGAGCAGTTACAGAAGCTGCTACGGTCACACAGTTGATAAGTGGTGATCTGTGTTCACAAGTGCTCCGCTACAAACTGATTTATGGTTCATCAGTTTGAAGTAATATTATAGTAAGTGAAGGGAAGTGATACGCACAGAGCAAATATGAATGGAGATTGATAGGGAGGGTCTGTCAGTGTATCTCCAGAATACGGAGAGAAGTTTTGATGAACAGGTTTTCATGTAGGACTTTCGTGTAACTGTCCCAGCCTGGCTGTTAGGAACATTCAATGTCACCTAGCAGTGAATGGTAATTTGACATCAACTTCTATAATTTGACATCAACTTCTATAATTTGTGTTTCAGCAGTTAATGGTAATTTGACATCCTGCAAAGGTGTATTTACGAACAGCATAGTTCAGAGTCAAACGGTTAACCAGTTGCATTGCTTGAAAGTTTTTTCTCCTGGCAACTTATACTGTTATCTTACAAGTTTTGTTAACACACACGAGTCCTTTAAGCCGCTTAATTCTGTATCAGTTTAATAGAATTCATAACACCAAAACCCTGAAAAATAGTTCCAACCATGGTAAGGATGCCTGGTGTGAACTTACAAACGGAAGTCTGCTAACGTCACCCTGTATCTCACGTTACCTGTCACAAGTTATGTCAGTTATGTCAGTGCTATTTAGCATTTTGGATGAGCAACAATTGTGAACCAATGCTCTTTCAAGGATTCAGAATAAAATTTTTAATTTCTTTTTTACTTTCTTTACTGAACCTGGAAAGCATGAGTTGTTTAAAGAGTAGTATTAGCAATGATTAAACAGAACAGACTAGAACACTGCAGTAGCAGTCTGCACACCTCACTAGACATGCTTGTGCATCAGGGAATCAGTAGTCATGTTTACTTTTGTTAAATATGTGTGTGTGTGTGTGTGTGTGTGTGTGTGCAGTTTTAACCTGAATACTGTAGTAGAGCAAACATTGCACTTTTAAAAAGGAAAATATTTATAGAAGAAGAAAATGGACTAATTAACATTCTCTAGCTTATAATGAATTAAGAATTAAAGAGAAAAATGCAGTCCTCTGAGAAAAAAATCCTTATTAGAGTTAAGTTGTTTTCTTCTCAGTAAATGAGGAAATACAAAGAAAATTTTTTATTATTAAATTTTTATTAGGTAAAGACATTTGACCGGAACAGTTGAAGAGATGCACAAATCACTTTGGGCTCTTTGGCAACCCAAAATGGAAGCAACCAAAGCCCTTGAGTTTAACGTATCTCTCAGAGAAAACTGGTTGGTCATATTTTAAACACAGAAGCTCATTCCTATGTTATGCTACTTTGTAAATTTCTCTGGGGTAGAAGCTTTGTCTTATTCTTCTCCCCCTTCTCCACTGTAGTTTGTAAAGTGCTCTACACAAAATGCTATTCAATCCACATCTCTTGACTTCTCAGTTATCATGACTACAGGAAGATTACTATGGTCTATATTACATAAGAGACCTGGAGTCAATAATACTATGACTCTTCATATTCCCATCGTTTCATAGCTAGCTTGTATCACATCATGAATTAATAAAGGCTTCTGAGTCTCTTATAGGAATAGACGTTAAACACTTTCTAATTAGGATAATATTTATAGAGTTCCCTTGTGAGTATGGTGTTGCCAATAGATGTAAAACAGAATTCATTGAAGAAATTCATAGTTCTTTGAGAACAATATTTTAACACAACATGCTTTAATTTACCAAAAAACAAAACCAATATAGCTCCGTAAATTATGCTTGAAAGATGCCTATTACAGTTACAAGTTCACTTTCAAAAATTCCTGAAAGAATGGCACACTTCTCCTTTAAGCCTGCACTCTATGACCCCTGCTTCTTGTATTCTGCTTCAATTAATATTCTGGAGGTGGCATAGTGGACTCGGGGGAAGTATGAAGAGTCTCTGTCAATCAAAGAGCAACCTCAGACACCAAAATGAGTTACCACCTATGGAGTCCCTGAGTGGCCGCAGCATATATGTGGAGCAGGGTTCCCCACCTCCTTCCCTCAAGGAGCCCTACTGCCTACTGGTTCTAGATTCTTAAATGTGCCTTGTGAGACAGTTGCACTAGCATGTGAAACTTCAGTACATTTGGCATTGAATAAAGTTAATAAATGTCAATCAAATTGGTATCAAATAAATACTATTGAATAGTCAACATTGTGTGCCTCAAGAAAGCCAGCATCCTTTCTAAGTCGTTCTCTACTCCTCTCAGCACCCTGCATCCTCTAATCTTACCCATGGCCTCTATCGCAGGTTACATAACAGCATGTGGCTATTGTGTTTGCGTTTAACGTGTTTCTTCTCTAGGCTACATTTTTTTTTAATTAATTAATCAGATATGGTTCTTTCTTTTTAAAACTTAGGATCCAAACCCTCTCCAGTCTCCCATCCAATTTCTGCTTTGAGAGCTTTGTAAATGACTCATTTCTGCACCTCACTTCAACCTCCTTTTTCTGTCTGGAATGCCTTCTTCTCTTTCCTTTATCATCTCTGTCGGACTCCTGCCCATTTAGTAAGACACTGCAACTCCCTTAGCAAGGACACTGTTTTCTCTCTCTCTCTCTCTCTCTCTCTCTCTCTCTCTCCCTCTCCCTTATCAACCTGCACCCTCTACAGAATATGCTCTTTCCTTCCTTAGATGTCCTCAAAGCACTGCAAACATTCTGAATCGAATTTTCCATAATCAGTCTTGTACTAGAGCCCTGTTTGTGCTTGTCTAAGTTCTTTCTAACCTTCATATAGAAAGAGATTGAGTTCTGATTATCTATAAACTCCCTAGAGAAATTTTGTGTCCTACACTCATTTTCAAAATAGAACTTGTTGAATTGAATTGCTCTGTCCAGCCTAGGATTTGGATGCATTTTGTCTAGCCTATGAAGCTCCGCAAGGGCATAGACCTTAAGGTACTGTCTTTTGAAGAATTACGGTTTAGAGTGAAGAGGAAAGGCTCTGGGCTGAGATGTACCTTAGGATGGAATTCTACTGCATTTTTTGATAGCGCTGTGATCTTTGGCAAGTTCTTTAGCCACTATAAAACTCCCTTCACATTATATTCAACGTCGAGCTGTCTTGAGGATTAAATGAAAGAATGCAAGTAAAGTAGCACTACTACCACCGATGAAGTTATTGTTACTAGCTAGTTGGTAGTCATTATCACTGAACTGATTAGCACTTTAAATATTTCTTAACAGTTCTACAAGGTAAATGATGTGTTTCTACTTTATATATTCTAATCAATGTATATGGCATTGATTTGGCTAATAGTATATTGAGGAAAGCTTTTATTGCTAAATGTTGTAGGGCTAGGTTATGTAAGTGAAAACGTGAAAGTGACATCTGAAAAGTGGTTAGACAAGCTAAAATCAAAAAGAGGCCTCAGGCTGCATTGTGTGTTTTGCTCAAACTTTGATAAGGATTTTAAAATATTGTTATATAATTCACAGATATTTACTCATGCAATCTTCTAACAGTCTGCTAAGGACTTTGGGTTACCAGAGTGAATATGATACAGTGTCTGACCTCCAGAAGCACACAGTTCCTGTGTAATTTGCTGCCTGCTACTGTTCAAATTCTTCAGTCCACTTCTAGAGATAGCCATTAAAAGGTGGTGTGCATAACATAAAGGTGGCTAGATTGCAGAACTAGAATTAGCAAATTGAAATAAAAGTTTTTGCTAAGTTTATGGCTCTCATACATTTTAGTGAGTCAGGGGCAAAAGAGGGAAGAAGTAAATTGTTTCTGAGAGGAGAACATTTGTGATGGTATGTGAATGGAAGCCACAGATGAAATTACCCAGAAACACACAATGTAACTTGCTTCTATTCACAGCTCAAAACAATTGTGTTCACAGCTCTGTCTCTCTGAACATTTGCTGAATTATATAAATGAGACAGCTGCAGTGCACTGGCCTGTAAGACAATGGATACAGAGAAGGCAGGCAGGGATAGAGACAATCAAGGCAATTAAAGGAAGGTCAAAGATTGGTATCCAAAAAACGGAGCAACAAGCTTTTGCCTAAAAATAGTGGGAACCTCCTATTAGTATCTATGTCTACCATATAATTTCTAGAAAATATCCTATAATCAAAGTCAAGGAGCATTCAGAACTGGGAAAGACTTGAGTAATGGGAGACGAGAAACATGCAAGAAATATGAAAAGAATGGAAATATAAATAGTGAAAGAACCAGGGACGCATTGCATTGTTGTTTCAGAGTCAATAAATTTTTAGATCTTTAACACCTGCTCTCAAATCTCACTGGATTCACCTCAGTCCTTTCTTTATCCCGACCCTAATAGTTCTTCTTGGCTTCATTCCTTTTCACGTTGCCTGCTTTCCTGCATTTCTATGAAAATTTAATAGGTCATCTTTTATCTCTAGGAAGAGCATTCAAATGATAGTTTTCAATGGTTTAAAAACAAAGGATTTTGCAAATATAAAGACTTAACTTATAACTAGTTGATTTGAACATGATCATGAATAAAAATAGTGTTAGACATATACCTTCAGTGTGTCTAACAGAGATAGCAAAATTCTTAAGAATAAATCCCACGCATTTCATATTGTTCCATCTCCAGTGTTAATTCATGGTAACACTCAATAATCTTTAGTGAATCAATTTTAAATGCTGGGAAAGAAAGGAAAGAAAAAACTGAGTATTTGTAGAACTCTTTTTTAATCACCATTCAGTAGACAAAAAGTTTGGGGGAATTTTCTACAAATTTCATAAAGTAAAAAGTTATCATTATTTATATTTTCATTGAATTATGCAGTAACATGGATTTAGAGTGATAGGATTTAGGACTGTCTGACTAATCTTATACAAGTCACTTTACAGTAGATTTATAGTGGATTAGTAGATTTTATTTAACTCTTTATAGTAGATTATTCATACATGAATTAGAGATAAATTTTTATAATGTAGGTTATAGCTTTGTTATGAGGTTAAAATAAGCTTCTATTGTAAAAATGTTTACAGATTGGAGAGTACACCAAAGAGTCATTCTTTAGCAAATAATTTTGAGAACTATTCTGTTTTGGGGACCATCAGTTTATAGAATGCATTTTAAAGCAATGAGACTGGATGAGACCACCAGAAGAGTAAAGAGTCAATAAAGGAAAACAATCAGAAATCCAAGGACTGAGCACGGTGACGTTTGAATATTTAGAATAGATGATGAGAAATCTGCAAAGGCAGACCAATAGAAGAGAACTCAGGAGAGTATGATGTTCTAGAAGCAAAGTGAGGATAGTCCTTTGAGGCAGGATAAACGTTATCAAACCCAAGTTCATGTGCCCGATGCACAGTGAGGCCAAACAAAACTAATGTCGGAGTTTGGAATAGAAAGGATTTATTGCAAGGAGAACGGGCCTCTCACGCTCAAAGGACCGGAACTCCCTGATGGTTTTCAGGGAAGCGTTTTTAAAGGCCACATTTCGGGGTGAGGGCTGTAGGATGCATGACTTTCTTCTCATTGGTTGGTGGTGAGGTAAGAGGGTGATGTTTCTGGAATCTCAGTCATCAGACTTCTGGTTCCCATCAGTCTGGGGTCTACATGCTTGTGGACAGCATATAGTCACCATCCTCCACCTGCATGGGGGCCGTCTTAGTTCCTGTAGAAGAACTCAAAGATTTGTATCATATTGTTACGTTATATCCCTTGAGGAGGAAATAGGGCTCTGCTTTACAGCTGAACTGTTGTTCCTTGACCGCCTTTCCTCCGTTTCTGCATTCCCTCACTTGCCCAATCAGTATCTATTTGAATCTGCCCTTTGGAACTCAGGGAAGCTCTAGGAGGCTGAAACCTTTTTCCTACAAACCAGAATCCGGGGACATGGAAAGGCTTTTGTACCCAGGAGGGCCCCGCAGGGTCTTGCCGGGTTTTGTAAGGTGTACTGTTTAGACACATCATATGCTGATAAATCAAGTAAGATGATGGAGGAAAACTGACTGTTGGATTACAGCGTGGATGTTATGGTGACCATGAAAAGAGCAGTCTAGTGGAGAGAAAGGAGGAAAATCAATTGCAGTTTAATCCAGAAAGGAGAAGAGTTGGAAAAACAAAACACCCTAACCCCATAACTCTTTCATGAAGTTTTATTTCAGGGGTGGGAGTGGGTAGGAGATGCAGTGAGACAAAGGCTGAAGCGACTGTGGCATCTTTGTTTTTAGATGAAAGATATTGCGGTGTGTGTTTATGTTGATAGCAGTGACCCAGCAGGGAAAGAAAATTTGATGATGCATAGAGAGAAAAGCATGAATAGCTGAAGTGATGACCTTAAGTGGGAGATGCATTACAGTTTAAAAGTGCAAAGATTGGCTCTGGATAGGAACAAAGATCTTTATCACGGTTACAAGAGAATTGGCATAAGATACAGACGGTAGGTGTGGTCCGACAACAGAGCATAAGGAAGAGTGGTTTTCTGATTGAGTGTTTTCACTGTGAAATAAGAATCCCAGCCATCAACTTCCATAGCTCCTGCTATGCTTCAGGCACTATTCTAAGGGCTATATCTTTATTAGCTTTTAAAAATTCTATTAAAAACCTTCTGAGGTGAGTATTATTATTATTCTCGGTTTATAGATGAGAAAACCAAGACAGAGAGTTTAAGTGACTTGCCTGAAGTCACACAGCTAGTCAGTGACAGCCAATTAGGAAAAGGGAGGTGATGGATGTGAAAAGCATAAGAGGATTGCAAGGTACACTGAGGACCTCTGTGAGGTTAGAGATCGTGAAATTAGAGGCATGGGTGTAATTTACTGTGACAGAGAGAAAACTAAGTTCAGTCACAGACCAACCACTTACTATATGTTTCACACTGGGTATAAAGCTTAAGTTCAGTTTCTTCATTTGTAAAAACATAGATAAAGATTAAAAGTAACAACATATGTTAACTGAGTAGGTTCGCAATTCGTAGAATTTTTTGTCTGTCCTTTCAATTCAGACAACCTTGCCCTTGCCAATTATGTCTTGACTTTTATTGGCCAAAAGCCCCAAACTTGCTTTATTCCAGAGGTTAAGGCTTCTTCTTTTGGCATATATTTCAGGACTGGAATTTTGTTTTCAAGACTTTTCCGCAAATAGCTCTTCAGGGTAAATCAGTTCTCAGGCCCCCCAGTGAGCTAGGAGCCACAAAATTGCGACTGGATGTAACTTTAAGCCTGCAGAGCAGCTGACGTAATTTTAAAGGAGTTTTAACTCCTGGTCCCAGCACTCTGCAGAAGCACTATGCGTGAGTGACATTCCTCAGTCGCGCAGAACTTGGTTCTCTGCCTCTTCCCCTCATGTGAGAAGCTCCTGCTCTGAGCCGGTTCATTCACACTTGGTGGAGTTTCCAAGTCTCCTTGAGAAATGAGCACAATTCATTTACTAGTTTATTTATTGTTTTTAACAACCTTGTGAGGTTGAGGTGAGCATTATTATTATTCTCAGTTTATAGATGTGTAGTAATATAATATAAAATCCATAGTAATAGAGGTTATTATTATTGTCCTTAAGGTTTGAAGCGGTACAGCAGTGCTGGCTTCATTAAAATCAGGAAACACAGAGCCAGCAGCCAAGTTTGTTATAAAAATGATAATAGGAAAGAAATCCCAACGACCGTTAATTAACGTTTTGGCAACTCTTAAAGTGATTCTGGGAAAAGAGTATTTGTGTTACGCTACTGAAAAATAAAGATGAGTAAAAGCAAAAGCATAAAATCTTTAACCTGTGGCGCATCTGGAATGGAGACAGCTAACTTATTCAACCAGACATTTAATCCTTCTTTATATAATTAAAGGTTAATTTCTTGAATTATTTATGGAATTACAGAGTCATCTATCATTTGGCAGTGAAGTTATCTAGAATTTGATTTTAGTCACCTTAATTAAAAAGTCATCCTTTAATTATTAATTCTTCCATGCATACTATCAAATCATTCAAGTAACTATTGATTTTAAAGATACATTTAATGTGCAACATTGATGAAAATTTAAAGTATATCTGTCACTTCATTTTCCGTACTGTATTAGAAATAATACTGACACAGGTGTAGAAAATAGATGATATTTAAGAACTCATTTCTTACCCAAAAGCATAGAAGTCAAGTGTGGAAACAAACATCCGAGTTTGAAATCCAGCTCTGACACTTACATGCTCTGTGACTTCAAGCAAGTGACTTTCTTCTCTGTGCCTCAGTTTTCTAATCTGTAAGATGAGAAAAAATAATTACTCCCACTTCAGAGAATCACTAGAAGGATTAAAAGAGGTAGTACCTCTAAAGCACTTAAAACACTCCCAGCCCATAGTAAGTACTTAATAAGAATTATCTGGGTTTAAAAAATTATTATTATTGTTATTTAATTATTACTATTTGATTATGTATCCCCATTACCTACCACATTCTCATATGTTTGATGACTGTGAATCAAATGTGGAGGAGAATCATGATGGTAGAAAGGTGCTAACATTAGTCAGATCACCCAGAACCCCTAGTGTAAAAGGGGTACATTGATTTTGGAGGGACACACCAGGATTTATAGCTAACTTGTCTCTCTTTGGGGCAAATCATCAATGATGTAGCACCAAGTTTGTCCTTGGGTACCCTTTCCTAGGTTATCCTCCCTGCCTCACAGCATCCTGTGGAATAAATGTGTGTGTTGTGGGGAAGGCAGTTGAGAGGGGTGGCCCTAAAAACCACTCAAGAGATTGTAGACAGTCAGGGCTAAGCTTATATTCAAGAAAAAACACCATTTTGTGCTGTTTATGATAAAATATAGAATTACAGCATTATCAATAATATTGTATTATTTTTTTAAAACAGAATAGATTGTGAAATATAGTATAAATATGGAAGAGTGAATTAAACATGTATTAGTGCAGTTTAACAAACAAAATGACCACCCATGTAAACACCACCCGGGTCAAGAAATAGAACACTGCCATTGCTCCAGAAGCACCAGCACCCCACACCCTGCCAAACCACAGCACCATCACTGCCCTTTAAGGTGGACCATTATCCCCCCAGTGGTCTTTATCATTTCATATGTTTTTTGTGTGGTTTTAACAATTAGGTATGCACTGCTAATCAATATACATTAGTTTTGCCTATTTTGAACTATGAATGACTCATACCATTTATTTTGTTTTGTTTCTTGATTATTTTGTTCAACATTATGTTTATTTTCATCCAGGTTGGTTGGTTAGTTTGTTGGTTTGTTGATTGTTGGATTTTTTTTTAGGGAAAAAGCTAGAGTGTACAAAGATGATGGAAATTTTATTACATATGCAGCTTGGTGCATATAAGTGAGATTTTCTCTAGTGTAAACAAATAGGGATGGAGTTGTTATGCCATAGAATGTGCCTGTATTTGACTTTATTAGATAATGCCAAATAATTTTCCAAAGTAATTTTACCAAATATCAACAATGTTGGGTAGTTTCATTGGTCCACATACTCAACAGCATGATGTGTTTTAGACTTTGCAGTTTTACATGATCTGTTGAGATATTTATGGTTTCTTGCTGTGGTTTTAATCTATATTTATTTATTTATTTATTTATTTTAACAAAATCTATATTTATTAATCGTAAGTTAACAACTATTTTGATTGCCTTTTGGTGAAATGTCCACTCAATTATTTTGCTTAATTTTTGTTTTGTGTTGCCTGGTCATTTTTTTAAAAATTGGTGTTTAAGAGTTCTTTGTATGGTTTGGAAACTAGTCCTTTTTCAAGTATATGTGTTGCAAATATCATCTTGCACTCAGTAACTTATTTATTTTGCCCTCTTACTGCAAGGAAGAAATTCCTTCTCTGACCATGGGCAAGTGCTGGTATATCTTCCAGATGATGCAGAGGACATGGCAATTGACAACTCTAAAAACAATCCTCAGTCAGTGATGTATGGAAGTTGGTGGAAAATACCTGTTTCCTTGTCTCTCTGAGGAAGTTCTGCACAGCCTCCCAGGGCTCCCCAGTCAGGTTGAGCCACAGCTTAACACAACCTATATTGACCCTCTTCCCTTCCCTGGCTCATATCCCTGTGCTCTGGGATAACTTCCTGCCAGTTTGGTTTCCCAGGAAACAAACTCTGGGGCTCTGAGATTTTATATAAAGGAAGCTTATTCGAGCATACTTTCAGGGAATTCCCTGACAGTTCAGGGGTTAGGATGTGGTGCTTTCACTGCCGGCGGCATGGATTCAAACCCTGGTCAGGGAACTAAAATCCCGCAAGCCACGCAGCATGGCCAAAAAAAAAAAAAAAGAGAGAGAGAGTACTTTCACCATATGTGAAGACAGATCAAGCAAGATTGGGCAGAGAGAAAAGTTGAACCTTAATGCAGTTGCCCCAGAGACCCCAAATGACCCCAAAAAGAGCTCTGGAGTTAGAACAGCCTTCAGAGATTTCCCACTTTGAGACAAAGATGGAAGACACCAGTCACTGAATGTGGGCTGCTGCCAGGGAGGCGATGACCTTGCATGAGACGCTCTCTTCAGCTGAGGGCAAGTTCTGAAGAGGGACTCACCCTAGAGCCAGCTGCAGCCCACATTCATAGGTGTAGTGGAATGAGTGTGTCATTTCCGAAGGAGGGATATAGGCTGTGTAGTATAGCATCCACTACACCTGCCAATAAACTGCTGGTACTCAGATCTGACTCTAACCTCTGTGGAAACCCGACCTAAGACACAAAGCAACCATTTCCTTGATGTTCCCTGTGGTGGATGGTACAGGGGTAGATCTAACTCATCTCTACTGAGATTCATGTGAAGTGTTCTCTGTTTGATGCCTCTCTTTGAGCAGCCAACGGCTCGTGATCCCTGAGATCCACCAGTAACCTCAGAGCTAAAGTAGCTGTGGTTACCTGGTGCTCTGGTTATCTCTTTCTCTTTCAGTTCCTCTTAGATGTTAGCCAAGGAGCTCCTTGCTTTCTTGTCAGCAATTTGATATTTTTAAAGAGTTTTTAAGCATTTTCACTGAAGGCTTGATCTGAATATCCCAGTTTGACATTACTGGAAATGAGAATCTCTGATAAAATCTTAAATGAAGTATTTTTAGTAGTCAGTCAGTAGTAAAATGGGCCAGGCCATTTGGTATTGAAAAATGCTACACACAATTCAATTCTTTCTAGCAGACCTCTACCAGCTTAAAAAAAAAAAAAAAAAAGATGCATTTTCTTGAGCCAGTGTCAATGATTTCTGCCCTTACCTCTTTATACCCCTAGGAAAGAATGATTAGATGTCTGAGAAAAGGACCTGCAGGAACTGTATAAAATCAAGCTGTGTAGTAGAGATCAGATAAATCTTTATGGGGATTACTGCAAAGGTTTAGAGTATATGACCTATGTATTTTCTGCAGCCAATACCTCAGAAGCAAAGCCCTGGGCTGAAACTGAACAAATATAACTCAGGATGTAAAAGTATGCTAATATCTTATTTTTTTTAATATTGTAACGTATTTAAAAGACAATAACAAAAAGTTACATGACCAACCTTACTATCAGCTCTACTATGAATTTAATTAACAATGTTACCTATTGTGTTGTGTAGTTCTACATGCTTTGCAAGTACTCCCTTATTTTATGATTTCTAGTAGAGACCTAACTGTTATCTTGATGCCTGTGTATCTTTCTCTCTACACTCTCTCAGTGTAGCATAAGCAAGTTACAAGCTCCAAGTACATGTTCACTGAGTTATAGTATAGAGAAAATCCAATAATATTTAAATAAATAAATAAAATCCCATAAAGATATAACTGCAAAAATATTGAAAAGGATGGTATGAAAAACCAAGAAGAATTAAGAAGAAATTTTTGACAGCAGATAAGTGATTTTTCTGTTCAGTGTTTCCTAGCTTGGCATTGTTTTTCTTTTTTGCTTTAGATTTTAATGCCAATAAACCAAAACCAAAAATAAAATTAAACGGTTTAAAATCCTATTTGTGACTTGTTTCTCTCTGGTTTCCTTTGATTCTATGATTTTATTTTATTTTTTTCAATTTGTTTATTTTCTTTATTTTGGGGGCTGCATCAGGTCTTAGTTGCTACGCGCGGGATCTTCGTTGAGGCATGCAGGATGTTTCTCTGCAGCACTCGGGCTTCTCTCTAGTTGTGGTGCACGGGCTTCTCTCTAGTTGTGGTGTGCGGGTTTTTTTCTCTCTAGTTTTGGCGCATGGGCTCCAAAGTGCGTAGGCTCTGTAGTTTGCAGCACGCAGGCTCTCTTGTTGAGGCACTCGAGCTCTGTAACTGTGGCGCATGGGCTTAGTTGCTCTGCGGCATGTGGGATCTTAGTTCCCCAACCAGGGATCGAACCTGTGTCCCCTGCATTGGAAGCCAGATTCTTTACCACTGGATCACTAGGGAAGTCCCGATTTGATGATTTTAATAACTTATTTGCTTTACTAAAACTGTAGGAAAACAGTTTCAGAGCAATGGGACTTTACCTTGATTATTTAAGTCAGTAGTAAGCAGTGCATTCTCTAAAGAGATCCATTTCAGGATGAACTTTTCAGAAATAAACCTATTATAGTAACAGTAACACCCGTGTGATTGCGTGTCATACGTAAAACAAATACTTCTCTTTCCCTGAGTCACTGTAATCGTGTGCCTAAGAGCCTTCTCTGTGAGCGCTCACTGTGCACTAGGTGAGCGCTCCCCACTGTCTCACGCAATCCTGATGCTCGTCCTCTGAGTTAGCAACTAGTGCATATAGGCCTGAACTTGATAGAGGGTAGAGTGGACGGAGAGGGTTGAGAATTAGAAGAAAATGGCAAAAAGTTGTTGATACTGGTTCATTCAACTGTCAATACCCTTCATTCCAAAGCTGTGTGTCAGAGAACAGGTGAGTTTCTCCAAGTGGCACTTCCCATACACACACACACACACACACACACAACCAGCATCTTCTGCACTGTGGTTTTCCAAAAGGGGCAGTGGGCTTTGCCTGACACCTCAAAGCTTCCCTGCCACCAGTTCCAGCCACACATCTAACTTGACTCTTGTGGCTAAAATTTCCTCCTCATTTAATAGCATCCAGTGGGTCCACAGGAAATGCATGTATTCTTGCCAAATGGTGAGAGTGCAGCCCCATCGAGATCCTTTTCTTCTCACTTTGCAGGCCTCCCCGAGTCACTGTATCCTCACATGGACCTCACTTCTAAGGGCAAACTTCAGGGCCTTCCGGAACATTCTCATCTTGCCCCATACCACCTCCACCCAGGACATCTCTGTGAGTAGCTTCTTGAGATCTTGCCCTACTAATTTGAACCAGGGTGGGGAGCACACCCTCCATGCTTGATAGAAAGAAGAGACAGAATGCCTTAGCGTTGCCACCGCCTGACACTCTACTTCCATGATATTTTCCAAATTCTCTAGTCTTCTCTCCTTATAGGCGTATTGGGACGGGGGCATTGAAGGTCATAGTAAACCCTAGAGAGGCTCCTAGGCTTCTGCTCAGCTTACTCTTTAGAATAAAAGAGGATTCATCTATCACCTATTGTTCTCAGGTTTGCAACTTTTGCTGAAACTCCAAGGTAAAAGGAAAAGTATCTTTTAACAATCAAATAAAGTAAGAATTATTGTTCCATTTTATTCCCAAGAAAACTGATGCCCAAATGGTGAGATAATATTTCAAGGTCACTTGATTATCAGCAGCTAATATTGTCTCTACTTAAACAAACTTCAGGCTTTCAGTCACATTAAATTTCAGTAAAAACAAACAAACACACAAACCAAAAAAAAAGGCTGGACACGTACCAAGCATTCATAAATAAACATTTGTTGAAAGTTTGCATTGCTTTTGTTCTAAGTAGGCACTTGCAAACTTCTTTCCAACCTGGATTTGGATATGACCCTTTAGTGACTTTTTAAAAGAGGAAGATCTTTATATGACCTATCTCAGAATTGAAAGATTTCTTTGATCAGTAGTCTCCCATTAGAATTCCCCCCCACACACACAGGAGCGAGCCACCCTCCTCTATGATTTCTGTTGCTGGTATGGAATAACACAGCTCTACGAGGCCTTTCCCTCACAACCAAAGAACTAATTCAAATTCAGTGGGACACCCCAGATTGAAATCCTGAGCTCGCCTGACCCAACTAATGATTGTTCTCTCCAGCAGCCTGTGAGCTCTGAAACTGCAGTGTCAGAGCCAGAGTCTGAACGACTTTCACCCGCGCTTCCACTTGTTCCATTTAACAGAAAGTGGCAGGACAAAACCCTCAGTAAATGAGGTTCTGAATTGCCATTGGTTCTAAGAATAAAGGGCAAGTTTATTGGTCTCTGGCTATACTAGACTAAACATGTTAAAAAAGAAACAACAGGTAAATCCTTAATATAGAGACAGCCAGCTTGGTGAATTGAAAGAGGGCAATTGGACAAAAGTCAGGAAGGAGAAATGTGTAGGGAATATACCATAGCACAGTTCAAACAGGGTCACCGGAATATTCAGAATGGAGAAATCTCGGAGCAACTCTACCCCATTCATACAGCAGTCAGAACGTTGGCCCTTCCCTCTGGTCCAAAGCTCTGCACTCCCTAGAGTTCTGGATACAGCAGATTCCTCAGCAGGCAACAGACCTAGATGCAGCGGGCAGCATTTCCCTGCTAAGGAGCCATCGGAAGTAGCTTGTGAAAGCATGTCAAACGAACGACTTTTCTAAGGCAAATTTAGTCTTTAACTTCTTTATTTTGAAAATAAAAAATTATTTGTGGGCTCTCTATGCCCCAGACTGTGAGCTCACACTTTGACAGAAACAAAGGTAAAGATATGCTTCCTTCCCTTAAACGTTTAATGAGGGAGCAAGGACATAATGACAGTATCATAATGTGTGCAACCCTTTTTGAGCTTTAAGGCAATTACTTTGTTGACATATTGACTTGAGGCAATATTTCCCTTTCTCAGCAGTCATGAAAATATCTGAAATCCAAGACTACATATAGATGTGGAAACCTTCTGGATGACTTACGTTTGTAAATCCCTTTCACCTTGACTAAACCCAGTAATATTTTCCCACCTTTCCAGTCCATGAAACCCAAATCACCTTGATTCCTACTGACCTGGCACTGATGCCACAATTCATAGAATCCTTTAAGTTTGGTGAGGATAATTACCGCAATTTTCAGATTTAAGGTTGATATCGACATGATCCTGTTTGCTTTATGGGTGATCTCTTTCTCCTTTCTCAAAACAACTGCCATGTTTGTATTTATTTCTTATCTAAGTCCATTTTTCACCAAATCAGTAAAACTTCTAGAGCAGAGAGAGATTCCTTGTTTTGACCAGATAACTTATTTCCCCCAAGCTCTTCCAGGGGATTCTCAGCTTGCTGAGTCACCCGGTACTAATACATTGCATATTATGGTCTTATAATGGTAGAACAGTGCTTTAAATGTTATATATGTTATATCACGCCATTTTTATGACCCTCCTAGGGAAGTGTTTCTGCCCTGTTTGACAAATGAGAAGATAGAAACTCAGGGAGGAAAGGAATTGGGTATGCTCGTAGAAGTGAATAATTAGTAAAGTTAACACAAAAATAATGCTCTCTGATGTAAGTCTCATCTTGCAATGTAGCAGAAGTTAGAATGTGACCCATTGCCTGTGTCAACTCAGCTGATGATGGAACTCTAGGGAATGGTGAGTTAACCTGGAAGAAGGGAGTGAGATTTTGATGGAAGGGGCTTGAGCACCGGATGGGGTGGAAGCAGAGAACGCAGCCTCCTCCAAAGTCTCTTTGTGTCAAACTTCATGGGCTTTTTTCTAAATGCTAGTGAGGATGGGGCTGCAACTCCAAACTGAGAGGCGTGTTTCTCTTGGGAGACTTTGGGGTGTAGACCCCTGTAACAAGATGTCAACACAGTTGCTGGTGAGGCAGCGTTCTTCCCATGCAGCACAGCTCCATCCTTCTGCTGGTGATTCTGGGGAAGGAGAATGTGCTGCTTTGACACTCCCTGAGTGTGAAGCATCTGCAGTGGTGTTGGTAGTGGTAACAGTGGAAACAGGAACTGAGCCAAAATGGGAGAGTCAATTGAGGATTACACTTGGAACTTAATAAGACCATCTCATAAGCATCCTTGAAACATGATTTAAGAGACTCACAAAAATAAATGCAGATATTGCTCAGAGGTTGGAGATGCTGAAACTGCTGGTGCGGGCAAATGTCAAAGTAATAAGAGATTATTGCTAGCTTGGCCCCATTTTAACCCCTAAGATGATGTGATCTGAGGCATAGAGTATAGAAAGGTTCAAAGAATTGTAGAGATTCATAGTGTTTGAAGGAAACCCTATCATCATCCTCATTACCTCATCATCCTCATAACCAGTGACAGAAAGACTTGCATCTGAGAGGGTTTATAAATGTTTTTATAATTTTAACTTTCAAATTAAAGAAGAAAAGTAAAGTACACATTTAGGGCAGTTAAGTTCATCATGTCCTTGATTCTCCCTCCTTTTCGTGCCCATTCACCTCTACCCTTGATCCCCTCAGCGTTCCCACATGGCAAAGGTCTTAGGTGTTTGCTGAATGTGAGTTTTTGTAGTTTTGCTCTGGCTATAACCTCCCCAGATTGATAAACTCAAAGCGTGGTCCAGAAGAATCATTCCTATGTTGTTGGAAAGCAAAAACTTTCCCTTGAACAGACTTCAAAGGAAAACCACAGTGCCCTCGCAGCGTAATAAGTGCTCTTGTTTCAGGAGGGTTAGTCTGCAGATCCACTTCCACACGATATTCTGAGTTGTAATTCAGTCAGAAAAAAGAGAAGCAAAGGCAGACTCCTCCAAGGGCAAGTGCGCCTGACCACATCCCTGAATAACAGTGCTGGGAGTAAAATGCTCACTTACATGAGCCCCCGGAGGAAAACCCTCCTCACGCAATTAATGAGAGTCTCTGTAGCACACTGGGGGCATTTGCTTTCATCGTGGCAGCCATACTTTATTACAGAAGAATCCCCAGTTGCTCTGTGATCTTTTTTTCAACGATTTCCATAGTCTCACTGTAGGTTTACCACAAATGTCCATAGATTACCAGGGACCAAGATATAATATCCTGTATTACTTGTTTTTAACAGACCAATACGTTGGGGATAAAGTCTTGTTAATGATTAAAATACACTTTTGTTACTTACCTAAAGTTCCCAGTTAGAATTTTTTTTAGCTTCCATTGCAATGGGACCAAAATATGGAATAACGTTTACATCACTAACTGACCATATGTAGCAGCAGTAGAAGTATTTGCATTAGAAATAAATAAATAAACATGTTTAACCACTAACAAAGTAATGAAGGTTATTATAGAAAATGTGAGAATATATAAATGAAGAATGAACGTTATAGTCATCTGTAGTCTCAGCACAGAAAAGTAACTATTCTGGTACGTTTCTTTATAGACTTTTTACTGACATACTTTTTTACATCTTGTCAAAAATAACAATTGTTAGGTGCCTTCCTAGAGGACCTGGAGTAGTTGATACATGGTAAAAGGACTCAGAAATGTAGCACACAGAAATGGGATTAGCATAGTTAATACACAATCAATAAGATTTTTTAAATGAAGAAAACATTCTAAACGTCATGAATTATTATTTCAGTCAATATTTATTAAGTGTCTACTACATCCCCCGGCATTGTACTGGGTGTATTTAATATCTATTTGAATGTTTTGTGATTCATAAAGGAATGTGTTGATTATTATGAACACTGTATCCGCAGGTTTCCGATTACGTTACTCTTTAGCATCTGATCATAATACGTATATTGATGGTATGAATCCTCTTGTTTGGGAAGGGTTGAGTGGAGTACGTGACTTGCCCCTTGCTCACTCTAACTCTTCCTGAGCCACAGGATGACTGTGTAAATAAGTAGATAGCAGAGACTTCGTGGAATACAGAAGTTTATTAAAGACCCTAAGAAAGTTTTTTTTTTTCCCTCCAGTGAGGCAAGAATATTAGAATTCTAATATCATAGACATTAGGAATATTTGAAGCATGGTATTCTGATTGCATAGTTCATAGTGACAAATACCAAAAGCATGGGTGGATTATACAAAGTAGGCCACTGTTTATAACTTATGCCAAAAACCTCAAATTCAAACACCTCTAGTGCTGGCCTAGTTTATCCTCCCTCCAATCTTTGAAGAAAATGTGAAGTGAAATCCCTATCAAAGGAGTTATGTTTTGTATTACAAAACGAAACTCACCAAAGCTGAAACAATTTGAACAACATACATAAAATTCTATTGGATTGTAACCCAAGGTATAAAATAAATATCCATGAGCCCATACTGATATTTTAAAAATGATTGACAGTCTCTAGATCCATCCACGTCTCAACAAATGACTCAATTTGTAATATTCCATTGTATGTATGTACCACAACTTCTTTATCCATTCGTCTGTTAATGGGCATTTAGGTTGCTTCCATGCTTCTGTCATACAGAGTGAAGTAAGTCAGAAACAGAAAAACAAATATTGTATATTAATGCATGTATGTGCAACCTAGAAAAATGGTGCAGATGAACTGGTTTGCAGGGCAGAAGTTGAGACACAGATGTAGAGAACAAACGTATGGACGGGAAAACCGCGGTGAGGTGGGGTTGGTGGTGTGCTGAATTGGGCGATTGGGATTGACATGTATACACTGATATGTATAAAATTGATGACTAATAAGAACCTGCTGTATAAAAAAAAACAAAAAAACAACTAATACTAAACTTTCTTTTGGTTATTTGTATGGAAATATGTTAATATAAATGTCTCAGGCATTACATGAAATTTCTAAAAATCTTATATGTTCTGGTGTAACGTTATAAGTCATAATTCTAGTTATTACTTTAAAATGTATATCTCAGAAATAACTAAAAAAAAAATGATTGAATAGGGCTTCCCTGGTGGCGCAGTGGTTGGGCGTCCGCCTGCCGATGCAGGGGACATGGGTTCGTGCCCTGGTCCGGGAGGATCCCACGTGCCGCGGAGCGGCTGGGCCCGTGAGCCATGGCCGCTGAGCCTGCGCGTCCGGAGCCTGTGCTCCGCAACAGGAGAGATCACACAGTGAGAGGCCCGCGTACCGCAAAAAAAAAAAAAAAAAAAAAGATTGAATAAACAAATAAATGAATAGAAGAGACAAATATCCTTTACAGAATTCCAAATATGTATGTAGGTATCCTGCTCTCAAGGAGGCGGAGCATAACCCCCTACTCATTAAGTGTGGCCTGGCAGTGGCTTCCTTCCGATGAGTACAGGATAGGAATGGGGGAGGCGGGGAAGAGTATCTTTATGGTGGAGAAATCTGGCAAACACTGCTGTGGCCAGGTGATCAAGGTTAACATCAACAGTGAGGAGTCATGTTGATAAGTGTGAACCCTTGACATGATGTGAAGAAAATGACACTTTACATCTGTGGTCTTCTTCCTCAAAACTCAACCTCAGTCTAATCATGAGAAAACATCAGGAAATCCCTAGTGGGGGGCACTCTACAAAATACTTGACCATTACTCTTCAAAACTGTCAAGGTCACCACAAACAAGGAAAGTCTGAGAAACTGTCATAGCAAAGAGAAGCCTAAGGAGACATGACAGTTAAATAGAATGTATCATCCTCAATAGGATACTGGAACAGAAAAGGAGTTTTAAAAGAGCCCGAGGAAAAATAAAATAAAATATATAGTTTTTAAAAGGTCCAGAGAATTTTCCTTAGAAAGCAGGTGCCCCTGTGGTGAACCCCAACAGAGCAGTGGAGCTGTACCTCTTAAGTTAACGGACCCACATGATACATGAACCGGCAGGAATTCCGTCTTCGAGTAACCACTCTCACTCTGACAGATGAAAGCACCACAGAGGAAGGAGTTAGGACCTGAGAAGTCTTTGTTTGTTTGTTTGTAAAGGAAAGAAAAGAAAAACTTTGAGTTAAGAAAAAACAGGACTATTACATTCTGTGAGATGAATGACAAATTAGGGGAAATGCTGGCTAGTTAAAGGGATGTCAGTAGAATCCAGTTGCATTATTCACTACAGAAATCAAAAGCAAGCATAGATGGAAGAGTGACGTGAAATTCTGACCCGGCAGAAGAGCTGCAGTCAGCCCCAGAAAATCAGTATCTGAGGTGCAGGAGACAAGGGGTGAGACAAGAGGTCAGGAGACAGGGCAACCAGAGCAAATAAAGAACCAGAGTACAAAGCTTGCAAGGGAAAATGGTTCAGAATATAAGCCGTGGATAAAGCAGGACTCTTGACATCTCATCGCTGTTTGGATTCTGCCAGCTGGGTGGCCAGGGTTCGTATCGGCTTATTTAAAAGCTCGAGGTGCAAATGGAGAGCGGCAGAAAACATTATAACACCTGAATGTAAATTATGGACATCACGACGTACTTTTTACTATTTAATCTCATGATGAGAGGCTAAGAAAAGAAAGAACCATTTTCTGGTTCTAATTTAGCAAATATTACTCAATTGCTGCAATTCTGAGTGTGTGCAAACTGCTTCAGTGTAATCGCCTTGTCATTCACTCTTGTGAATGACACCCTCCACCCTCCCCTCAAAGTGTGATGTGTGGAATTTGGGGGAAAATGTTTGGGAGCTAGGATTGTCTTCAAGAAATGAGGCCTTTATGGTTTGTTTCTCCCTCTCTCTTCCTAAATTCTGTAAGGTTCATTCTCATGTATTCATCACTTCCACAGTTATTCGATCCCTGTCTTCAATACCTAGTGTATTGATGAAGACAAAAAGTGACAGAAAATACAGAAATACAGTAATTTTTGATAGGTCTGTCTAATGTAATAAAAACTGATAAGTGAATTCAAAATGGAGACTCGGTTAGACCCACTTTGTGGGTAGGGGCTGCTAGAGATCTAGGTGGAGAAGATTTGTAAAATGATGTTAGTCTTTGGTTAAAAAAAAAAAAAAAAAAGGGTGCTGCAGTCAAGCAGCTGCACCTGCCGTGTGTGTGAGGGGGCAAGTGGAAGCACTCGGGTCACAATTTACAATACTTGTGCTTTACACTTGGTAAAGTAAGGAAAATATTTGATTCACACTTAAAACTTAAGTTCTCATTTTTCTTCTTATTTTTTTCCAGTTCAGACCACTATTTATAGAGAGATTGACCAAATTTAGAGTCCTAAACATTCCTAATAAACCACACTGTTGGTGCATGATAATATCCATGTACTGAAGCATCATGACGGAGTCACACGCAATGATGTATTAGACCACATCTTGGTAAAACAAAGGATCTGTTCTTTTACTCCAAATGCATGAAATGTAACACCCTAATGAGACTGCTCAATGGTATAGGAGAACATGTAATGGTCATCACTTAGGGTGATGTAGGGTAGGGTTTATTTGCAGAAAGAATTCTTCTTCACTTTGCATTATAGCTGTAGGGCGTAAAAACATAAAACACATCCCTGGACCTGTTAGCTTTTTATCCAGCTTGTCAAACTGGATTGATTTAATTGGTTCATTACAAATTATGCACATCAGTATGTCATCCTCTCCCCGTGCCCAGTTCCCCTCAGCTGTTAACAATATTAGATAACTATTAATTAGGTAACTGATGAATTCGATTCAGATGAAGTACATTTGCTACCTAATGATAAAGAAAAAGCAATGAGCCTTCAAGTAAAAACACCCAACAACAAGGGGATCCATGCGGCTCATTGGATGTTCGCTGTTGTGGAGCAGATCCTGTAGTTTGCATTCATTCTCTAACCAAGACTTTGTGGATCTACCTTCGCTTTCTACAAATTCAATGGGGATTTCCATTAGAAGATCAGTGATCAATTAAGCTCATCTATAAATTAATTAAATAATGGTGCTTAATGTAAGAAATAAGTTTTTTAAAACCCCAGTAAGAGAGCAAGGGCTTTGAATTATAGATGAATAACGTATAGCTCTAAATACAATTCAGCTTGGCTTTATCTCCAAGTCGGTAAATTCCTGATGTGGGGATGTTTGTTACTTTGAATCTATTTCTCCTCTGTTGATTTCTTCTTTTATCACCCACTCCTGAGTTTTTGTTGGTTCTCTTTCATGTACCAGGATGACACGTGCTTTTCCGCTTGAACTGAGCGTATTCTTGTGCGCCTATCAATACACCAACTGCAGACAAATATCCAACACCCTCACTTACTGAAAGTCAAGAAATTAAGTAGAGTCTTCTAAGTCAAATTCTTCCAGTGTACATTCTGCTAGATTGTATGTTGGGCATGCCTACTAATACTTTCAACTTTGTTTCTCCTTTTCTATTATGGCTACAAATGATGGGCAGACTTGACACTTGCCAGAAATGTATCTTCTACATGCAGTAACATTGTCGTTAAAGCAGCCTATTAGTCCCCCAAATTATTGCTCTGTAGCAGTATCAAACAACATGTTACCTCAAAACTCTCCAGGCTAAAGATTTACCATTTGGCAGTTCCCTTCTGCTTTATTTATTTATTTATTTTTACATAAATAAATAATTTATTTAAAAAAAAAAGACTAACTCTTTTCTAGAACCATCATGTATAGAGCAGCAGAGCTGAGGGTTTTCTCTCACAACACCCACAATTTCCCCATCCATTCTCCTCATCTATTTTATATGTTCCCTTACCTCATCACGACCTCCCTTTTGCACTTAACCTTGGACCTATACTTGGCATACTGTATACTGTACATACAAATGTCCTACTAGTTAACATGGTAAACCAAAACAGAAGGAAATTTCACCTTTTCCATTGTGATGTTTAATTTACTCCATGTTCACAACAAGAAAAACTACAAAGTCAAAGGCATCAATAGATTTTTTGGAAGGTGCGTGGTGAGAGGCCTTGTGGAGCGCGAAGGTGCTGCTATCGCTTCCAGTGGGGCTGGCATGACCACTGTGGGCTCGGCAAATGAAGCTCCTGAAATTCCAGACAACGTGGGAGACTGGCTTTGGGGAGTCTACCGCTTTGCCACTGATAGAAATGACTTCTGGAGGAACTTTTTTTTCTTTTAATTAATTAATATATTTATTTTATTTTTGGCTGTGTTGGGTTTTCGCTGCTGCACATGGGCTTTCTCTAGTTGTGGTGAGTGCTGGTTTCTTACTGCGGTGGCTTCTCTTGTTGTGGAGCACGGGCTCTAGGTGCACAGGCTTCAGTAGTTGTGGCACGTGGGCTCTAGAGCACAGGCTCAGTAGCTGTGGCGCACGGGCTTAGTTGCACCACAGCAGGTGGGATCTTCCCGGACCAGGGTTTGAACCTGTGTCCCGTGCATTGGCAGGCGGATTCTTAACCACTGTGCCACCAGGGAAGCCTCTTCCAGAGGAACTTGATCCTTAATTTGGGACTCTTTGCTGCCGGAGTTTGGCTGGCCAGGAATTTGAGTGACATTGACTTAATGGCACCTCAGCCTGGGGTGTAGCCATAAAGATACATGGAACCCCTGTGCTGTACTCGAACCTTCCATAAACAGAGCCTCCAATCTGTGACCATCACAAGACTTGTCCTGATGGCAGCTGAAGTTTGATTCAGATGGGCACCTTTCTTTCCCTGCTTGATTTCCTTTTCTTTGCTGAGTTCACTCAGAACACCCTTCTCTGGTCAGCAGGCAGGCTTCAGCGAAAGTGTTGTCCTCTGTTCTGTAAAGTTCTGTACATAGTTCCAAAGTTTCTGCAGGGGATGATCTTTGCTCTTGTCCTGAGGAAAAATACAGGATCATCGATGTGAAGAGAAGCAACTGTTTCCTCCCGACTTTCGCCTTTGTCACCAACATGATCAAGATCCCGATACGACAGTAGTCGCCGGAGCCCGGGAACAGACACAGCTTCGCCCAACAGGAGCGCAGGGACTAAACTCCAGCCGCCCCCTTCTGCTTTAAAAAGCATCCTTGCTAGGCTCTGTGGAGATTTAAGGCATAAAAGACAAAGCCTCTTGTGGCATTGAAAACCCATTGGAGGAGATAAGTACCCAAGAATTAAGTTTTGCCAACCACAAGAAAGTTATGAAAAATGTTGGATTATTTCCTTTAAAATTCAGTTTAAAGAATAATCACTTTGAGTGCCTCTTAAAAACCCAGCTTCTACATGCACCCAGAAATGAAATACTCTATATTTGGATGCTATCATCTGTCTCCTTAAAGCCCACCCAATCCAAATAATAATAATAATAGTATTTGATATCAAACACTGTTCTTACATAATGTTTGTATAAACATTATGTTTATACAAACATACAAATGTTTCTATTAATTTGTATCACCCAATGTCAACCAGTACAACCAGTGTCTATAATATGTTGATGCTACATTAAGGCAGATCCTTCAGGCACTGTAACTCCCAAAAACATTTTAAAAGGGCATCTTCTGTGAGCACTTTTTTATAGGAGTGCTGAAGCTGCCTCCAGGACAGGAATCTGTATTTTTAATAAGCTTCTTCCTGCCTTTTTCAGGTGGGCCTGGTGTCAACTGAAAAAGTGCACAACCTAGAAGTGGAAAGTTATGTTTTATTCAGCGGACAAAACTGAGAACTTAAGCCAGGGCACAGCATCTCAGATAACTCTGAGACACTGCCCTGAAGAGGTGAGGGAGGAGCCAGGATATATAGGAGTTTTTGCAACAAAGACCAGGTATTTGGAACATAAAAAGATTACTCTTAATTAAAGAAAACTGGATATCTCAAGTTAAGGAATTTAACACTTTTCTGTATGTGGGAAGACGCAAGAGTCTGAGTTCACTGATATCATTCCTTTGATATACACCTCAGCTATCTGGGGCCAGTATCCTTTGCTTTTCCATCCTGAGTTCCCTCAGGGCTCACCATCAGGGCAGCTGTAATGTGATGGCTTGATGGCTGCAATATCCATTGTTTACTGATATGGCAGGCAATATTTTTCATTCACACCGGGAAACCCTAGGGTAAAGAGATCAGCAAAATCTTCATAGACACGTAGAAAATTTCTAGTTGAGGAATTTCATGAGAACGAGACAGTGCAAAATGTGTTCTGAAAAAAGTACATAGATTAATTTATCTGGAGTGTAATTCAAAGGCTATATGGTGAACTAGACATGAAAAGGTAACTTACAGACACAGGACAGACGACCTTGGGCACAAACCTACAGCTTGGACCGTGAGGAGCTGTGACATTTTGAGCAGGTAAAGGACATGATCAGAAGTATGCATTAGGAACTGTGGGTGGTTGGATTGGAGTGGCAAGAAAACACATGGAAATACTGGTTTCAAGGATAATTGTAGCTCCCACTTGGGAGAGAGCAATGACCTAGAGTCAGGGAGAAAGGAAAGCGGCAGGTGGTTATGAGACAAAGCTCCAGGTGAATCTGCTCCCAGTCAACCAGAAGAGGCCTCACACCTGGGCAGGCATTGGCCTCCACAGATAGGAACCACTTCAAAAGTACGCCATCTAATCTAGGGGTCCTTTTTTTTGCTTTTCTCTTTGAGAAGATTTGCTTTCTCTCTTTGCCTTAAGGTGGGCTCTTTGATCAGTGTGTCAAGGTTCTCAGTATTGAAGTCTTAATCAGAAAAACAGCAAGTATTTACATTCCAGGGCACAAATGTTGCAGAAAAAACGCCTATATCTGGTTTTGATGGTCAGGCAAAGAGCAGTTTTTGCCTTCCGACTGCAGCGTGTAGACTGCTCAAGTAATACTTAACCTCAGAATAGAGACATTTTCTGAAATGTCACAAAGGACAAGCTGAAAATGTCTTAATCATGTTTGGTTCCACTCTACCACTTGAATTTATTTTCCAGCATTCATTTTTAATGTCACATTTTCATAAGACATGAGATACTGGGGGAAAAAAACCTCTCAAACAGAAGTCAGACAATGAAAATACTGGTCCTCATCCTTCACTCTTATTCAGTGCAGTATCTTAAATACATGCCAGGAACTGGGTGAGGGTCTAGGGAAGAGGATAAATAAGACAGTCTTTGCCTTTGGGAAGCTCACTGTCTGGAAAGGGACAGAAACAAACATGAAGATGGAATTGCATTAGGATACAGTAAGTGCTGGGCAGAAGTTTGCACATCATGTTCTAGGATCACAGAGGAGGAGTCTATTGACTTTTTCTTAAATTGAAGTAGAGTTGATTTATAATGTTGTATTAGTTTCAGGTGTAAAGCAAAAGTGATTCAGTTATACATATACATGTATATCTATTCTTTTTCAGATTCTTTTCCCTTATAGGTTATTACAAGGTATTGAATATAGTTCCCTGTGTTATACAGCAGGATCTTGTTGTTTATCTATCATACATATAGTAGTGTGTATATGTTAATTCCAAACTCCTAATTTATCCCTCCTCTTCCTTTCCCCTTTGGTAACCATAGGTTTGTTTTCTATGTCTGTGAATCTATTTCTGTTTTGTAAATAAGTTCATTTCTGTCCTATTTTAGATTCCATATATAAGCGATATCATATGATATTTGTCTTTCTCTTGTCTGGCTTACTTCACTTAGTATGATAATCTCTAGATCCATTCATATTACTACAAATGGCATTATTTCATTCTTTTTTACAGCTGAGTAATATTCCATTGTGTGTGTATATATATATATATATATATATATATATATATATATACCACATCTTCTTTATCCATTCATCTGTCGATGTACATTTAGGTTGCTTCCATGTCTTGGCTATTGTGAATAGTGCTGCTGTGAACATAGGGGTGCATGTGTATTTTCAAATTAGAGTTTTCTCTGAATATATGCCCAGGAGTGGGATCCCTCGATCATATGGTAGCTCAGGAGCCTGTTGACTTTAGGTGAAGGCTTTAAGAGGAGATGGCTGAGCTGAGGCTGAAAGGAGGGAGAAAAAGAGAGAAGTCATGAGATGGAGGGTGTTCCTTGTAGAGACAGCAATGAGCAGAGCTGACAAGCAGCATGTTGTGTGCAGAGGAGAAGCAAATGTTTTTGTTCTTGCTTTCAGAAAAAGCTCAGTTGCCTTGTAAAGTGGTCTTAGATGAAGCTGAAGATATAGGAAGGAGTAAGACCTTGAGGAACCTTGAGTGCCCTGCTCAGGGCCTTTGAATCTATCCTAGAGACACGAGGAGCCATTGAAGGATTTTAAGCAGAGAAGTCACCCTCTACAATTTGTGTCTTAGATGTATCACTATGAGGGAAGGATGAGAGACAAAACACACAAAAGGACAATGGCCAGACCATATGCAAAAACAGAATTCTGACTCACAACCTGCAGCATCCTGCCCAGAACACTGACCCCTTATGTACAATAAACGGACCAGGAAAACTATACGTCTGCTATAGGTCAGACTTATAGGAAGTCAGACTGCTATGTCTAGTAATAAACCAGGAAGCAACACAATAACTGTTGCAAAATTGGCCCAAAGTAGTCAGGACTTGATTAATAACTGACAGCTTTCCTAATCTGTGTCCCCGTTTCCAATTGAGGACCAACCAAAGCCAAACATGCTCCCCTAACGACAGGAAGCCCCACTTCTAGTCAGCCTTTCTACAGCTTCCCCAGGTCAACAGCCTACAATCAAGACATATCTGAAGCTTCCCCTTCCCTCCACTCTAAAGTTTTCCCAGTCCGCTGACTGCCTCTGAGTCTCTACCAAAATGCATGCGATGGTGACTGACTTCCTTGCTATTGTAAGCTCTGAATAAATAGCCTTTGCTTTTCTCATTTGGTTGGTCTTCATGCATTTCCTCAAAAGTCAAGAATAGATGATAAATACTAAAGAGTAAACCTGGAGGCAAGGGGGGGGGGGATCAGAAAAGAGGTGATCATAATCAATAACAAAATAATAAAACTAAATAACATGTGCTAAGCATTTACTATGTATCCGCACCATACAAATCACTCTACCTCTTAGAATCTCACTTAATTCTTGAAACAACCCTACTGAATGTACTGTTACCCACATTTTAAGGTAGCAGTAAATAAGACTTAGAAAGATAAATAACTAGTTCATCTCAATTTTTATTTATTTATTTTGTGTATCTATTTTGGCTGCATTGGGTCTTCGTTGCTGTGCATGGGCTTTCTCTAGTTGCGGGAGTTCGTTGCGGTGCACGGGCTTCTCATTGCGGTGGCTTCTCTTGTTGTGGAGCACGGGCTCTAGGCATGCAGGCTCAGTAGTTGTGGCGCACAGGCATAGTTGCTCCGCGGCATGTGGGATCTTCCCAGACCAGGGCTCAAACCCGTCTCCCCTGCAATGGCAGGTGGATCCTTAACCACTGCACCACCAGGGAAACCCTATGTCAATTTTTACATCTAGTTAGTAACTGCAACCAAGTCTTTTTGACAACAAGGCATATGCACTAAACAATTCTGGAACCTGCCTCAAAATCAAAGTCAATTGAGAATCAGACCTTAAACTTGAGTTTGCACTTTACTACCTCTCTGTGTAGCAGGAACTCAGATGCGAGATTAAAAATGATAAAGTGGTAAAATATTTGGGAAGTAAGACATCAGAATTTGGAAAGTGACAGGATATGGTTGGTGGTAGAGGACTGGGTAAGGAATCCAAGGTAATTCCATGCCTTTAGTGGCTGGTTGTTCCCCGATTTACCATCCCCCAAGGGCCTCCTCCCCCACACACACACAAGCTCAGAGAGGGGAACAAGGGGCTTAGGGGTATCTTTTTCTGGGCCCTTGGGCTAGTCACTTAATTTCTCTAAATATTAATTTCATCTGTAAAATGGGAAGAATGACTGCCTTGCCTATCTCTCCTGATTGTGTTCCATATAAAATAAAACAATGGATACAAAAATATGAAAAGCTATATACAGATACATGTTTCAGATTGTTTCTGATAATTTTTTGTAAAAAAAACATTTTGTAACATATCTGATGATATATTAGAAGAGTTCAAATATGAAAAGCTATATACAGATACATGTTTCAGATTGTTTCTGATAATTTTTTGTAAAAAAAACATTTTGTAACATATCTGATGATATATTAGAAGAGTTCTATTGTTTTTCAAAATTAAGATGGAGTGTCAAAAAATTTAATATGTTTGTTTCTCACAAAGTTATGCAATTTAACAATTCCTTTTATTTTGCATGGTCACTTCTGTCTTTTGTCTCCATAATAAGGAGCTAAGAAATTGCCTGAAAATATTTTTGCTTTCCTAGCAAGTAAACACAGCTGAGAATTCTGACATGAGATTATATAAAATGTCAAATCTCACGTACCCAGTGCTATGTGTAACATCAGGAAAATAAAACAATTTAAAAGACATATGCAGAGCCACCCAGCATGTAAGTCTTTGCCTCAAAGTGGCCACAGTACTTGAACTCTTTCCCCTCTTGACTATTTAGCTTGCCTTCCTTGTCACAATATAGTCCTTATTTTCCACAATAGTAAATATATAGAGATATGTATTTGTATATATAAATATAGGTATGTAGATATAGATGTATATTATTCTCCAAACTAAGTAGAAAATATAAAAATAAATAATACATACACACACACATTCCTTTCTTTGTAATTCAACATTCAGTTCAAAACTGCTTATAAAATCCAATCAAAAGCAGGCATCTAGAGCACAAAGGAACAATACGCTAAAGTACTTTTAGGAACTACTCTGTAGGTAACTTCAGACATATTGATCTGAACCCTGTGTTCTGTGAATCCTTTCTCTTCTTGTTTTGGCCAGACAGCAGATGTCAGAAGCAAGACTAAGTCACACAATAAGTGGGTATCAAAGGATTATGACGGTGACAATAGCAACACAACCACATCGTACCAACAACTGCACCATTCCATTCAATTTTTTTTTTCTTATTTCATGAGGTCTTAATAACCCTAAGAACTAGGTGCTGTTGTTTCCCCTATTGCGTAGTTAAAGAAACAGAATAAGAGAAGTTGAGTAGCTAGCTGAAGTTCATGGAGCTAGTAAATTGTGAAGTAGGTGTGTGAACCATTTATATGTCAAAACAGGTAGGTTATATTGCTGCACAAAATAAAACCCAAAATTTCAGTGACTTAGAACAACAAAAGTTTTTTTCTCTTTCATGCTGTATGTCCATTATGGGCTGATAGCAGGGGCTTTCTCATCACATTTTTTCAAGGATCCAGGCTCATGGAGCAACTACTGTCTCTAAGTTTACCATATTATAACAGAGAGGCAGGAAATATTGAAACAACAATTAAATGCTCCAGTCCAAAATGAACCAAGTCAACTCACTGCCCACAGCTTATCACATGATCCCATTACTGACTCACAAAGAGGCCAGGAAGTGCCATCCAGAAAGCTGGAAGCATTTGGAGAAAAGCACTAACAACTATCATAATTCATATTTATCCAGAGCCTATAGCAGTGCTCTTTCCACTACACAGTGTCAGACATAATAATCACTCCAGGGGGCTTCCCTGGTGGCGCAGTGGTTGAGAGTCCGCCTGCCGATGCCGGGGACACGGGTTCGTACCCTGGTCCGGGAAGATCCCACATGCCGCGGAGCGGCTGGGCCCGTGAGCCATGGCCGCTGAGCCTGGGCGTCCAGAAGCCTGTGCTCCGCAGCGGAAGAGGCCACAACGGTGAGAGGCCCGCGTACCGCAAAAAAACAAACAAAAAAATCACTCCATAAAACATCTGAGTCTTGTATAGCATAAAAAAATTATTCCTTTTGTAGACTATTGATTACTTTGACCTGAAGTAAATAGACTGCCTGATATATCTCCAGCAGTGATGGGTTTATTTCAGATCAGCAGAGAATTGCGATTCAGGGTCTGCAACCATGGTGAGCTATGAGCAAGTTTACCCACAGCAAGGAGAGGAGAAAGTTGGGAGAGCTATAGTAAACAAAGGTGCGTGATTTTTTGCTGAGTCCTTGCCAGGAAAGAAGAGGAGTCTTTCTTCTTCCTTTTGGGCTCTGCTAGCCTCACAGGCTTGAGAGCTCCCCCTTCTAATCTCCTGATTCTAGTTAACTGAGGTTTCTGTTTATTAATTGTTTATAATTTTAATATATACAATGTTACAATAATTTTCTGGTCTTCATTGCATATAAACAATAACCTCTCAACATAAAGATCTAATTGGGTCAATTATTTTCTTCTTCTTTTTTTTTCTTTTTCCCCTTAAACTTTACTTTTTTATTTTTTCAGAGGAATCATTCCAAAAATATTGGTGTCAACGGTATTAGGTTTGTATTGCCATATAACAGATTATCACAAACCTAGTGGTCTACAAAGATGCACACTACCTCACAGCTCCCATGGGTCAGGAGTCTGGGCATGGCTTAGCTGGGACTTCTACACAGTGTCTCACAAGACTGCAGTCAAGATGATGGCCAGGATGTGTTCTCAGCTGGAGGTTTGAATGGGGAAGAATTCTCTTCCAAGCTTAATCAGATTACTGGCAGAACTCACTTTGTTGGCACTGTAGGATGGAGGGCCCTGGCTTTTTGCAGCCTGTTGCCTTAGGGCTGCCCTTAAGTTCTGCACTGTGCCTGTAGTTCCCTGCCACATGTCCCTCTACATAGGTAGTTCAGAACATAACGCCTTGCTTCTTCAATTTGAGCAAGAGAGTCTCTCACCAGTCTGCTCAGACAGATTCTTATATAATGTAATAAATTCATGGGAGTGGGGATTTCCCTGGTGACACAGTGGTTAAAAATCCGCCTGCCAATGCAGGGGACACAGGTTCGATCCCTGGTCCAGGAAGATCCCACATGCCGCGGAGCAACTAAGCCTGTGCACCTCAACTACTGAGCCTGAGCTCTAGAGCCTGTGAGCCACAACTACTGAGCCCATGGCTGCAACTGCTGAAACCCACATGCTCTAGGGCCCACGTGCAACAACTACTGAGCCTGCATGCTGCAACTACGGAAGCCTGCGCGCCTAGAGCCCGTGCTCCACAACAAGAGAAGCCACTGCAATGAGAAGCCCACGCACCGCTACAAAGAGTAGCCCCCGCTAACCACAACTAGGGAAAGCCCGTGCAGAGCAATGAAGACCCAACACAGCCAAATAAATGAATAAATAAAATCATAGGAGTGATATTCCATCACCTGTGTCATATAATAGGTTAGAATCAAGTCACAGATTCCACTGTGTAGATTACCCTAAATTGGGAAGGGGGACACCAGGGAGCAGGAATTATTGGGGATCAACTTATGGTGTGTCCATCAAATCAACAACATAGAATATGGAAAACTGGTTCTTTTTATGATAATATCTGGTCTGCCCAAGTCACCTTTGACTTACACTTTATAGATCTCTGTTGCTATACCCCTATTCATTATATAAATTAACTCTTTATGAGCTAATTACCTCTTACTTAGCAATATCTATAAATAATCATAATTAAGCCCAGAATGTCCTAGTCTTTGAATTAGTCTTTAAAGAATATCTCTTCCCCTCTCTCTCTGTCTCTCTCTTTCTCTGTCTCTATCCTTAACTTTCTGAGAATCAAGGACACCTATTACCTTAACATTTAATGGTCCTTTATTTTAAAAAATCATTAGTGGTACTTCTGATTTCAGCTCTAACATGTGAAGTTCTTAGAAGTCATCACTCCTTGCACAGGAAAGAATCGGACAATGAATTTTCATGTACCTATCAAAGAAATGAGGTTGCAGGGCAAATGGCCATTCCCAAATCTGGAGAGACAGGGGCACCCAGAGAGATGTAGCTGAGATCTGCTTACCTGGGAGCAGGAGCCACTGGAGCCGTAAATTGGTTGGAGCACTTAAATGGTGATTTTGATAAATTGCTGGAAGCCACTGTGTACTAGCATGAGAGTGAGAGACTCCTGGGGGTCTCAGACTGTGGGCCAAGGTATCATTTTACCTTCAAGAATCACAGCAGGTTCTCATGGTGAAGATTCAAGAAAGTTCAACTTGTGGCTCTAGCAAGAGGGAGGGAAAGAGTAATTATTATAATGCATACCTGAATCCTTCTTCACAAAGGCCTACTCTCCAGGGTAAAAAGCTTTTGTAGAACATTATCCCACTATTCCTTTCACTTTAGCCTCTCTGTCACTTAAGGAAGGAAAAAAAATAGTCAGTGGGAGAACAGGGCACCAAGGAAATAGATTAGGAGCCCTGTAGCATGGGAAGGGAAGAGAGGGCAATAAGGGGAAAAGTAAACTGAGTAGAGAAGTGCTTTGAAGTTTACAGCATGCAAGATAAGACAGGCAATAAAGACAGAGAGATGGAGACTCTAAGAAAGTATGAACAGGTGATGGTAGAAATTTTAAAAAATAACCTAAAGAAAAATGAAAGATACTTTCCACTGGCTCATCAGTAGACTTGGCAGGGCCAAGGAAAGAGTCAGTGAACTGCAAGCTAGGTCTATAAAAATTCCCAAACATACATGCAAAGAGAAAAAGAGAATGCAGGGAAAAAAAAAACAACCAACAGAACAGAACATTCAAGAACTGTAGGATATTTTCAAAACCTGTAATATAGGTGTGATTGTAATACCAGAGGAAAGAAAATCTTGAAAGAAGTCTGGGGAGACAGAAAGCTTAACTATAGAGGGAAAAGAATGAGAAATTAAGTGACCATCTTGTCAGCAACAACGCAGACAAAAGGAGAATAGGATGAAATACATGTATTAAAAGAAAATAAAACAGGGAAATTGTTCTTAAAAATTGAAAGCAAAGTAGTGACTTTCTTAGACAAACAAAAACTGAGGGAGGGGCTTCCCTGGTGGTGCAGTGGTTGAGAGTCCGCCTGCCGATGCAGGGGACGCGGGTTCGTGCCCCGGTCCGGGAAGATCCCACATGCCGCGGAGCGGCTAGGCCCATGAGCCATGGCCGCTGAGCCTGCGCATCTGGAGCCTGTGCTCCGCAAAGGGAGAGGCCACAACAGTGAGAGGCTTGCGTACCGCAAAAAAAAAAAAAAAACTGAGGGAATTCATCATCAGCAGACCTTCCTTCAATAAACGTTAAAAGTTTTTCCAGTGGAATGGAAATGATATAGGTAACAGACTTGGATTTACACAAGGAAAAGAAGTGTAACAAAAAGGAATAAATGAAGTTGAAATAAAATATTTTTCTTATCTTTAATTTATCTAAAATACATATTTTTGTTTAAAGCAATAATGTATCAGGTGATTATAGCATATGGATAAGTTAAATGATTGACAGCCATGTCCTAAAGGATGCGAAGGAGGAATTGGGAATATTCTGCTATGATAGGCCAGCACTGCACAGAAAGCAGTATGTGTTATTTGAAGGAGGGCTTGTGTTAGTCCATGTATGATGATTCCAACCAGTAGATTATTTTAAAGTATAATTGATACACAAAGAAAGGAGGTGAAAATGAAATATATAAATACTCAATTAGGCCCATATAAGGGGGAAAAAAGATACACAAAAATTCAGTGGATAAGAAATAGTTAAAATATGGTAGATATCAATCCAACAATATCAAAGATATCTTTAAATATGAATGATAAACATACAGTAATTAAAAGATAGAGGTTATCAGAGTAGATAGGGAACAAGACCCAACCATATGTTGTGTACAAAAAAAAAAAAACCTTAAAATACATAGTTTAAAAGTAAGGGTACACTGGGACTTCCCTGGTGGTCCAGTGGTTAAGACTCTGTGCTCCCAATGCAGGGGCCCAGGGTTTGATCCCTGGTCAGGGAACTAGATCCTGCATGCTGCAATGACAATCTTGCACGCGGCAACGAAGATCCCGCATGTCGCAGCTAAGACCCAGTGAAGCCAAATAAATAAATAAATAAATTTAAATAAATAAAAGTAAGGGTACACCATACTGTCACCAAGTGAAGGAAAGCTGGAGTGGCTATATTAATTTCAGACAAATCAGACTTCAGAACACAAAAGATTATTAGCATTAAAGAGAGGCATTACATAATAGTAAAGGAGTCAGTGTCATTAGATTCCAAATGTATATGTATGTAATAACAGAATGTCAAAATACATTAGAGAAAAACTCATATTACTGAAAGGAGAAATGGATAATTCCAACTACTATAATTGGAGTCTTCAGTATCCTCTATCAGTAATAATAGATCAAACAGACAGTAAATATGTAGAGTAAATATGTAGAGGACTTGAAAAACACTGTCAATGAACTTTAATTGACATTTGTAGAATATTCCATCCAACAAGAGCAGAATATACATTCTTCTCACACTTGCATGGAACATTCACCAGTATAGACACACAACATCCTGGGTCATAAAACACACCTTAACCAAAGAGATATTGCTGCAATTTATGTCAAAGAGTGTGCTGCCTGTGTTTTCCTCTAATAGTTTTTATAGTATCTGGTCTTACATTTAGGTCTTTAATCCATTTTGAGTTAATTTTTGTGTATGGTGTTAGAGAATGTTCTAATTTCATTCTTTTACATGTGGCTGTCCAGTAGCACCACAGATTGAAGGGACTGTCTTTTCTCCATTGTATATTCTTGCCTCCTTTGTTTTGGATTAATTGACCATAGGTGCATGGGTTTATTTCTGGGCTTTCTGTCCTGTTCCATTGATCTATATTTCTGTTTTTGTGCCAGTACCACACTGTTTTGATTATTGATGCTTTGTAGTATAGTCTGAAGTCAGGGAGCCTGATTCCTCCAGCTCCATGTTTCTTTCTCAAGATTGCTTTGGCTATACAGGGTCTTTTGTGTTTCCATACAAATTGTGAAATTTTTTGTTCCAGTTCTGTGAAAAGTGCCATTGGTAGTTTGACAGGGATTGCATTGAATCTGTAGATTGCCTTGGATAGTATAGTCATTTTGACAGTGTTGATTCTTTCAATCCAAGAACATGGTATATCTTTCCATCTGTTTGTGTCATCTTTGTTTTTGTTTTTTGTTTTTGTTGGTTTTTGCAGTAAGTGGGCCTCTCACTGTTGTGGCCTCTCCCGTTGCAGAGCACAGGCTTCGGACGTGCAGGCTCAGCGGCCATGGGTCACGGGCCCAGCCACTCTGCGGCATGTAGGATCTTCCCGGACCGGGGCATGAACCCATGTCCCCTGCATCGGCAGGCGGACTCTCAACCACTGCGCCACCAGGGGAGCCCTGTGTCATCTTTGATTTCTCTCATCAGCATCTTAATAGTTTTCAGAGTACAAGTCTTTTGTCTCATTAGGTAGGTTTATTCCTAGGTATGTTATTCTTTTTGATGCTATGGTAAATTGGATTGTTTCCTTAATTTCCCTTTCTGATCTTCTGCTGTTAGTGTATAGAAAAGCAATATCTTTTTGGATCTGCCTCTTAGAGTAATGGAAATAAAAACAAAAACAAAAATAAACAAATGGGACCTAATTAAGCTTCAAAGATTCTTCACAGGGAAGGAAACCATAAACAAGACAAAAAGACAACCCACATAATGGGAGAAAATATTTGTTAATGATGCAACTGACAAGGGATTAATCCCCAAAATGTACAAACAGCTCATACAGCTCAATATGATAAAAAACAAACAATACAATCAAAAAATGGGCAGAAGTTCTAAATAGACATTTCTCCAAAGATGACATACAGATGGCCAAAAGGCACATGAAAAGATGTTCAACATTGCTAATTATTAGAGAAATGCAAATCAAAACTAAAACAAGGTATCACCTCACACCAGTCAGAATGGCCATCATCAAAAAAAGTCTGCAATAAATGCTGGAGAGGGTGTGGAGAAAAGTGAACCCTCCTACACTGTTGACAGGAATGTAAATTGATGCAGCCACTATAGAGAACAGTATGGAGGTTCCTTAAAAAGCTAAAAATAGAGCTACCATATGATCCTACAATCCAACTCCTGGGCATATATCCACTGAAAACTCTAATTTGAAAAAATACATGCACCCCAATGTTCATTGCAGCACAATTTACAATAGCCAAGACATGGAAGCAACCTAAATGTCCATTGACAGATGAACGGATAAAGATGTGGTGTGTATACACACACACACACACACACACACACACACACACACACAATGGAATATTACTCAGCCATAAAAAAGAACAAAATAATGCCATTTGCAGCAACATGGATGGACCTAGAGATTATCATACTAAGTAATTCAGACAGAAAAAGACAAATAGCATATGATATCACTTATATGTTGAATCTAAAAAATGATAAAAAAATGAACTTATTTACAAAATGGAAACAGACTCACAGACATAGAAAACAAACTTATGGCTACCAAAGGGGAAAGGTGGGGGGAGGGATAAATTAGGAATTTGGGAATAACATTTACATATACACTCTACTAGTTATAAAATAGATAAATAACAAGGACCTACAATATAACACAGGGGCCTATACTCAATATTTTGTAATAACCTATTTGGGAAAAGAATCTGAAAACGAATATATATATTGTATATCATATATATATTTATATACATAAATGAATCACTTTGCTGTCACTTGAAACTAACACAACATTGTAAATCAACTGTACTTCATAAATAAATAAAACACACCTTAACCAACGAAATCATGGAAATCATGAAACATTCTTACAGTACAATGAAATTCAACTAGAAATCAATAACACAAATATAGCTGCCAAATTCTAAAATTGTGGAATAAACAACATCTAACACATGGATCAAAGTTTAAGTCTCAAGAGAAAGATAAAAATATATTGAACTAAATGAAAATACAGCTTTGACATTTGTTAAGCAAAAACAGTACTTAGATGGAAATGCATAGCATTAAGTATGTTAAAAATTATTATAATCTAAAATTAATAGCTTACATCTTAGGAAACTAGAGAAAGAAGATCAAATAAATCCTGAGGCAAGCAGAAGAAAAAAATTTTTTGAAGTTAGAGCAATATCAATAAGTTGAGGGACTTCCCTGGTGGCACAGTGGATAAGACTTCGCACTCCCAATGCAGGGAGCCTGGGTTTGATCCTTGGTGAGGGAACTAGATCCCACATGCATGCCGCAACTATGAGTTCACATACCACAACTAAGGAGGCTGCCTGCCACAACTGAGACCAGGTCCCACCAAATAAATAAATAAATAAACAAATGTTTAACATAAAGCAAAAGAAATCATGTTATAGAAAAAATAAAATAAATTGAAAACAGGAAAACAGTAAAGAAAATCAAGGAAAACAAAACGTTGTTCTTTGAAAAGATCAATAAAATTAGTAACAGTGGGGATGATAGTCAAAGTGTATAGGGTTTCTTTTGGGGACTGTGAAAATGTTCTAAAATGGATTGTGTTTGTTGGTGCACAGTTCTATGAATATACTAAAAGCCATGGAATTGTACAGTTTGGATGAGTAAATTAGATGATCGTGAACCATATCTCTTATGTCTCGGTAAAGAAACCTGTTTGAAGAAAAGCAGTGTCACAACAAATGTGCCCAGGAAATATTTGTAAAGTGCTTAGAACAGTGCCTGAAATAAAGTTAAGTACTATTCGTATTTTCTAACTAAATAATTTTGTATTTACAACACTAAAAATAATTGACTTTGGAATTAGACATCAGAGAAATGTAGTTTGTCTTCCTCATCTGACAAATGGGAGCACTGATATTTGGGAAGCTGAAGTGATTTTTCTTTTCTCACATCAGTAATTGAAGTTTATTCGAGACCTAAATCTCAACTTCCTGATTTCTATCCCAGTGCTCCTTGCTCTATACCATATAGTGCTACTTTGTGATTGGGGGTGTGGGTTTAAGGGGTGGTGATTTTCAGTCCACTACTCATACATAATATTACCATTAGGTTGATTTAGAAGGTTATTTCATAAAATACCTTTTGTTTTCAGGTTTCTTTTATTGAATATAGTTGTACATGGATTGGTACACCAATATGATTAGAACTGTGCAAAATATGAAATATTTGTTAAATTGATTGTTTACTAGAGTCCTTTTAAGTATACAGTGATTTATGATGGACAGTATTGAAATGATATTGTTTAACTATAATTTTATGGATTTAAATTGTTTCATTGGATGAATAGCAATTTAAATCTGAATTTCAAGTAACTACCTATCACAAAAACTATTTAGACTGAGCTTGGAAATTGCAACATTTGTCTAAAATGACATTCCAGTTATTTCATTCTTACTATAATGATCCTGTGGATTCTGGAGATTGAAGTCATAATGCATAATGATAAAGACCTTAGAAGACAGAAGAGAATAAATGTGAAACCTCATGTTTTTTAATGTGGTCTTTAGTAAGCAAAAGAAGCTGTTTTGATGAAAAGGACTGAAACTGCTTCAGCCTTGAGGTGTCAAACTGAAGAAGGTTTTCTTATCCCTTTTTTTTTCTATAAGTGTGAGTTTATATTAATTACTTCATGGATTGCCTTAACTAGATCTCCAATGAGATATTCTAGTGTGTTTTTACAAATACTTCTACTAACAGTCTTTATGTGGTCTACTCTAATCTTATAAATTACTGGTAATCATAATGTTATAATAAACATTAATTGCTTTCTTAATCTTTAAAGCTGAAATCTAAGCACAGTAATAATAATGAAATAGATAAAGTCTAAGATTGATCAGTGAATACTAAAGGATTTTTCCTCTAGCAGTAGTATTTGTCCCACTCAAGCAATAATACTGAGTCATAAGTGGAGCTGCCAATTATAGAAGTTATCTATTTACTTTATTCACAAATAGGAATATGTCAGAATCATGCTAGAAAACAAGGACTTGAGTCTATATTTTGATCTCTAAACTGCTTATGCATCTTTCCTTGAAGACAAAATCCATATTTTACAGCCATAAAACCCATTCATCTATCAAATGTTTTTCTACCTTGTATCTTTAAATTTTGTAATGTTTTCTATAATTTGTCAATGATAAATCATTGGGGGAAACTCTACTTAGCCTAAGACCTTTTATAACTTTAGACTCACACAAATTCATAAATAATAAACAGTATGTTTGAACTGCAATGCTCCATAGCAAATATAACACTTTATAAATAGATAGTATTTCTTTGTGTAAAAATGTGAACCTGTGTAGACTGTGTGGAAATGTGCTTTTGGTTAAAAAAAAAAACAAAAACTTCTGTGTTAACCTAGCCACTAACTAGCTACACGACCTTGGGCAAACCCTTTGACAAACACTACCATTCATGCTAGGTAAAAACAAATATTACTTCAAAATTTCCTAAAGATCAGTGAAGGGTACTGAGAAAGCCATAAGAACCTCTACAACTCCATGGTTTTATAAGTACATGTGAAATCTTAGGTTAATAGTAGACTAAAACGAGTGGAGAAGTCGAAGTAAAAATAAAACAAAACAAAAACCTTGTATTCAAATTCTGCTTGTGTGTTTTAGTTGCTGATTGGCTTTTGGGTCAGTTATAAAATCTTTGTAAAACCCAGTTTCCTCATGTAAAAATAGCGCCAATACCCAAGTAATAGTTATATAAATCCCTTAGTGTTGATGCAAATTTGGTAAAGCAGCCCTACTCTGGCTCTTGGTGGCCCCTTGGAATCCTCCTCTGCATAGTTAGTTGTCGGTATCCATAGCCTCTGCCTATCCTACTCAAGGCAAACTTCTCCCATGTTTGGCCCTAGGCTCTCTACTCTTTCCCCTGTTCCAGAGATTTCATTTACACTCATGGTTTCACAACTTCTAAATAGATGAAAACCTGAAATCCATCATTGAGGCCCTAAGTCAGTTGGACCATGATGATGCATGAAGATAGATACTAATAATGAAAGGTATCATGTAATTAGTGAAATAAATAAAAAATGAATACCCATAAAGTTTTTTTTAAATTTTAATTTTATATTGGAGTATAGTTGATTAACAGTGTTGTGTTAGTTTCAGGTGTACAACAAAATGATTCAGTTATATATATACGTGTGTCTATTCTTTTTCAAATTCTTTTCCCATTGAGGTTATTACAGAATACTGAGTAGAGTTCCCTGTGCTATACAGTAGGTCCTTGTTAGTTATCTATTTTAAATATAGTAGTGTGTATATGTAAATCCCAAACTCCCAACCAGATTCCCTTTAACAGAAGGAGAGACAATATATAGTATTAATAATAGAAAGACTCTTCATCCTTATCCCAATGTGTGTTCTGAGATACTCCTTCCACAAAGTTTTCTATGATCCAAAAGTTTTCGTAAATGTTCCGTATTGTATTCCCTGATTTTAATTCACTTTAGAAAACCAAAGTCTCTAAGAAATGTTCCAAGAGAGAAACATATTAGCCTTGTGTAATCCAGAATTTCCAGAAGTATTTGGTAACAGACCCCTTTTTTATGTTGTACCTAATAATATATTGTATCAATACTATACAATTTAAGAAATGTTATCAAAACTTGCTCTTTTTAAAAACTTTGATTTACACCTGAGAAAGTCAACAGATCTTGAATGATATCATTACCCACACCATCCAGTTTAGGAGAAGCACAACTGGAACTCCCATTGGTTATAAAGTAGACAGTGAATTCAGAGTATAATTTGATCTGAATTCTCTGCTATCATTTTGATGAAATATTAGTTTATATACTACAATGAATAAAATTTGAAATATTCCTTAAATGCCAGCTCTTCCCACCAGTGGGCCTGCACTAGCTGTGGGACAGGCATTACCCACCAGTGGGCCATCACAAGCCTAGGAAGCCCCTAGGCTCTGGCCACACCCACCAATGTGTCAACAGTAGCTCCAGGACACCTTGGGCCCCTCAGCCAGCCATGTCAAGAACACAGTAACAGTAGGGGAATTTAACGCCTCACTTCCATCAATGGACAGATTATCCATACAGAAAATCAATAAGGAAATACTGGCCTGAAACTACACATCAGACCAAGTGGACAAATGGACTTTAATTTGGTTAATTAAAGTCATTAAGGTCAGCCCTAATCCAATATGGCTGGTGTCCTTACAGAAAATGAGATTAGGATAGAGACACACATGGAGGGAAGACCATGTAAGGACATAGGGAGATGACAGTCATCTACTTGCAAAGGAGGAAAGCCTCAGAAAAAACCAGTCCTGCTGACTTCAAGCCTCCAGAATTGTGAGAAAATAATTTTCCATCCAGTCTGTGCTATTTATTATTGCAGCCATAGCAGACTAAAGCTATCCACATAAAAAATTAATAACAATAATTAATAAAATATTACATGAAAGTTAACTTAGTAACAGAATCTTAATCACTTGAAAAAATTAAATGCCTCTATCCGTGAAAAGATGAAAATACAAGGTGCCCAAAGTTACCACATCAGAGGTACCATTTTTCTTGCTATCCATCCTCTCCTCTCTATAAGGACCAATCCATGCAGTATCAGCCCTAGCTTTTCCTATGTTTTTTCAACTCTTTAGTCTATGCACTGTTGTACATCTTAGAATCATCGGGACTATGGGAGAGTTATTCAAGATATTTCACAGAAAACAAATTCAGCGCCATTCATTTCATAACTTATGGATGTTTGCTGAACTGCTAATTAAATTTGTACCAGTTTGATAAGACTAACATTCTCGCAAACTTAGATCAAAACAATGCAAATATCTATGCTTAACAAATTTTATACTTTTCCCTAAGTATACTTAGGGAAAATTCACGAGCCAACATGTTTGACATTTTACTCCAGAATTAATCACAGGACAATTGCAATATGATTTAATTGATAATATTAAACATACCCAGAGCTCTTCAAGAATATACCCTTTAAAGTTAAGGTAGACCTCTCATCCCAGAGGTTCTTCTCAGACCTACAGGTTATTTAGCTTCCTCCATCCAAACTTCTGTTCTTCTACCCTGATTTTAATAACCACATACTTATTATACAATAAATTACACCTTATTTTAAAGGCTTAATATTTTGATATTGCAGATGTTTATATGACATAGCAAAGTGATTTAAAATTTATTTTGATACTTAATTACTTTAATTATAATTGTTCATATTATCTTTCATCTATGCAACTCAGAAACCTTCTGTATTAGTTTACTGGGGCTACTCTAACAAATTACCACAAACTGGATGGTTAAAAACAACAGAAATTTATTCTCTCACCATTGTGAATATCTTAAGTTCAAAATCAAGGTATCAGCAGAACCACATTCCTTCTGAAAGCTCTAGGAGAGAATCCATTCTTTGCCTCTTCCAGCTTCTGGTGGCTGTCCGCATTCCTTGACTTACAGCCCCATCACTTCAATTTCTGCCTTTATGGTCACGTTTCATCCTCCTCTTCTGTCTGCATTATCTTCCTTTGCCTCTCTCTTATGAGGACATATGATTGCATTTATGGTCCACTTGAATAATCCAGGATAATCTATCCATCTCAAGATGTCTATCCTGATTGTGTCTGCAAACACCCTTTTTTCAAATAAAGTAACATCTCCACTTCCATGATCATGACCTTGATATCTTAGGACGTCCTTTATTCAACCTATTATAGTTTCTTCTTTCACTTAAGAGAAAGTAATAATACTTCTATATTGATTACATTATTATTATTATTTACATCTTTATTGGAGTATAATTGCTTTACAATGGTGTGTTAGTTTCTGCTTTATAACAAAGTGAATCAGTTATACATATACATATGTTCCCATATCTCTTCCCTCTTGCATCACCCTCCCTCCCACCCTCCCTATCCCACCCCTCTAGGTGGTCACAAAGCACCGAGCTGATCTCCCTGTGCTATGCGGCTGCTTCCCACTAGCTATCTATTTTATGTTTGGGAGTGTATACATGTCCATGCCACTCTCTCACTTTGTCACAGCTTACCTTTCCCCCTCCCCGTATCCTCAAGTCCATTCTCTAGTAGGTCTGTGTCTTTATTCCTATCTTACCCCTAGGTTCTTCATGACATTTTTTTTTCTTAGATTCCATATATATGTGTTAGCATATGGTATTTGTCTTTCCCTTTCTGACTTACTTCACTCTGTATGACAGACTCTAGGTCCATCCACCTCATTACAAATAGCTCAATTTCATTTCTTTTTATGGCTGAGTAATATTCCATTGTATATATGTGCCACATCTTCTTTATCCATTCATCCGATGATGGACACTTAGGTTGTTTCCATCTCCTGGCTATTGTAAATAGAGCTGCAATGAACACTGTGGTACATGACTCTTTTTGAATTATGGTTTTCTCAGGGTATATGCCCAGTAGTGGGATTGCTGGGTCCTATGGTAGTTCTATTTGTAGTTTATTAAGGAACCTCCATACCGTTCTCCATGGTGGCTGTACCAATTCACATTCCCACCAGCAGTGCAAGAGGGTTCCCTTGTCTTGATTCAGCTGGATCAAAGTTTTTACATGGTGGTAAATAAATTATTTTATTCAAGTTCTTCATAACTAGAAAGGAAAGAAGCACTATCTAGAAATGCTTTTTCTAAGTTATTTTTTCTTTAAGTATTTAACAAAACGTTTAAATCCATGAAAACCTTTGAATACTCTAGAATCAATCCACACTTATTTTTGTAAGGATAGGAAATTGGAAAAGATAAATCATAAAAAGTTTTGAAAGCCTTAAGA
This sequence comes from Leucopleurus acutus, assembly GCF_964270905.1. Taxonomy (NCBI): domain Eukaryota; kingdom Metazoa; phylum Chordata; class Mammalia; order Artiodactyla; family Delphinidae; genus Leucopleurus; species Leucopleurus acutus. The sequence continues at coordinate 76,731,728 of NC_139156.1, forward strand.
TTTAGTGATTTTCTGATGAGTACAGCAATAAAAAATAAATAAATAAATGAAATCTGTAATTTGTAAGCTCGGGTTGGATTGCTACAGGTGTCACCTTTGATTTATAATTTTTAAATTTGTTTTGATTCTGCTCTGATTTTTGTGTTATCTTTTAGGGTGGAATTAAACTTTATACACTTTGACCCATATTTGAAGTCATTCTTCAGTTGAGATTAATCAACTGTTTAACCTCTATTTTTGAACACAGGTAAATCAGTGACTAATTTTGTTATCTCATTAGTACTCAGTAAATGGATACTGTGGGTTTTTGGTTTTTTTCCTAATGCCTATACCACCCATATATTTTTTTTTTTTTTTTTTTTTTTTTTTGCGGTATGCAGGCCTCTCACTGCTGTGGCCTCTCCCACTGCGGAGCACAGGCTCCGGACACGCAGGCCCAGAGGCCATGGCTCACGGGCCCAGCCGCTCCGCGGCACATGGGATCCTCCTGGACCGGGGCACGAACCCGTGTCCCCTGCATCGGCAGGCAGACTCCCAACCACTGCGCCACCAGGGAAGCCCACCACCCATATTTTGATGTAAAACATTGGCTCTGAAAATCTTCATTGGAAGGCATAAGTTGGTTCATTGACTATGCTTCTATTGATGAGAGTTCCATATTGTGTGTGTGTGTGTGTGTGTGTGTGTGTGTGTGTGTGTGTGTGCGTGTGTGTAAATTACACCTATAATGCACTGTGTTCCATTTTTTAGCTTCAGTTTCTGCAGTATAGAGTAGGAAATAGTAGAAAGTTGTCAAGGTATCTGGAATCCTATATTTTTTACAGGATTTTCTTACCTAATTCAATACCAATATTTTAGATCCTTAATTTTATTGTGTTTTTCTAGAATCAGTACAACTTCTTTGTTATCGCACTCACATATCATCATTTTTTAATATATAATTAAATTAGAATACCAATAACGAAAACAACCAATATTGGGGATTAGGAACAACAAAACTGCCTCTATGTTTTAGAAAGTGGAAATCTTCTAGTGCAGGGATTGAAAACTTTCTGTTAATGCTTAGGTAATAAAAACTTTTGGCTCTGTGGCAGAGAAGATCTCTTACACAGCCAATTCAGCTCTGCTGTTTTAGTGCAAGAAGACTCATAGACAAGCAAATGAATGGTTGTAGATGTGTTCCAATAATAATTTATTTGTCAAAACAGGCAGGGGGCTGTGTTTTGTTCATGGACCCTATTTGCCAACACTTGTTCTACGGCTTAGGCCTCTAGTCACAAGTTTCTTTGTGTCATATTTTAGAGAGGGAACACACAGCATCAATTAATCCAGAGAGAGTAGATTAAGTGAAGCACAGTTAAGAGTTTTCTGCTGTACTTAGTGTCAAGACACAGAGCTTCACACTACAAGAAAAAAAAAATGACCTTGATGTTTAATAGAGTCAGTGTAAATAAGATGCTGATTCATAACTTGCACTTTTTCCAGTCTGAGATCTTTGACCCTTATTTTGACTTTGGCCCATAGCCTAATACAATTAAGCGTATGCTTCACAAAGCTGTTTTGTATTTAAACTTTATTTCATTTTTGAAAACATAGGATTTTAAAAAGTAGAACCAAAAGTTTCACTTTCTTTAGGCATAAGGGGTACATTTTAAGAAATGACCCTTCCAAACATTAGCGAGAAGGAAGTTTGGCTGCTGTGCAGCGTCTGTTTTATGATGTATCAGTCATCACTTCATTAGAAATGGTGCTTAATCTTTAGGATGTGAGTCATCTCATACTCATAGCCTCCAGAAATTTATCATAGAGACATACAGTATAGGAAGCCATTAGCTGAGGAACAGCAACTTTAAAATGACGCATATATGCTACTGCCAGCTCCTATATCATGCCCCTTCGGCAGAGCCTTATCGTAATTCCAGTGCACTTTATATTGAAAAACCTTTCCATGCTGATGGAGCCCTCATCTAACCGAGATTTATGTGCTGTTTCTTTGGTTCTAACTTAGCCTTTAACGACCCACTATGCTGCTCAAGTTTTCTCTCTTTTTCAACATACAGCTGGAACTTCCTACCTTAGTTTGCGGACCATATTCCTTCAAAAATTTACCTTAAGGTCTGAAGTTAAACTAAAATGCTGAAGTTTTCAGAGTTCAGGGTTGCTTTTATAAGGGCAAAACTCTAGACTCTTGGGCTATTCATTCAACAAATATGTACTTAGTGCCAACTATGTAGTAGGGTCTTTTCAGGTACTGAGGGATCAATATATTGCTCCCGCCCTCACAATGCATAGTTAATGTATACGTGTATGTGTGTGAAATAAACATGTGAATCGATTATGACAGTAACATTACAATATTACAGCATACCATTGTGTGGTAAAAAGGCACAGTGAGAGCGCAAATAGTAAATCATTATCATCCTGGCCTGGAGCAGTGCAGAGAGGTGTAGGTCTGAGGCCTCACAAAGGAAGTGAAATAGACTGAGCTTTAAAGATGAGAAGGAAGTTAAAGAGAAAAGAGTATTACAGAGAGAGGGAGCAACATGCATAAAGGCTCAGAGGTGTGACATAGCATGGTGTGGTTTGACGGAGAAATGAAAAATAATTTGTATGAGTGAGCTAAGAGTATATGTAAAGAAGGGACAAGAAATAAAGCTGGAAAAGTAAGCAGGGCTTAGAGTTAATGGGTTAATAACTTTTAGACAAAGTAATAGGGAACTTTGAAAACTTGAGGCAGGGTAATGTGGTTAGTTTGGTGATTTCTGTTGATTACGAAGTGATATCCAAGTAAATGTGTTGGAGGTAGAACTCACCAGAGAGGGTTCTAGATTGGAGATTTGCATCTGGGGAGTCACCTGCATATATATGATTTCTGAAAATGTGGACTTAAAGGGTAAATAAATAAATTAATAAGCACATACAGCAAGAAATGAAATTTTAAGGAACACACACCTCTAGCATGGATAAGGGAAATTGGTGAGCAGTGATCATAAAACAAACAAAAAATGAAAACCAGGGAAGAGCATTTCTAGAATGTGGTCATAACTTACAGGTGTGTAAAAGATGTTAATGTGAAAAGATGACACAATATGACCATTACTTTGTCAAGAGAGTTATATGAAATGAGAAGCATGAATGTTAGACAGCAACCTGTTGGGAGATGAGTGGGAAGTAAGGAAGTATAGACAGTAATTTTAAATTACCCTGCTTCAACTTTCAAAAATCAGTGTAATTCACCACATTAAAACATGAATGAAGAAAAAACATATGACTTTCTCAGTAGATACAGAAAAATCATTTGACGAAAATTCAACATCCATTCTTGATAGAACAAACAAAAAACTTATAGCAACCTAGGAATAGAATTTTAAACTGCCTAACCTGATAAACGGTATCTGTAAAATACTTTAGATTTAACATCATACTTAATGGAGAGATTGAAATTTTTCTATTAAGTTTAGGAGCAAGAGAAGGATATCTTCTCTCACCGGTCCTATTTTACATTGTACTGGAAGTTGTAGCCAATGTGCCCATAAAAGGATCCAGGGCTCATTGGAAAAGTGGTTGTTGATTCCAGGACTGCAGCAGGAAAAAGATGCTCCTGGATTGTAGTGTATGTTGAAAAGTAAGGAAGTGTCAAAAAATAAGAGAGACAGAGAAAGAGACGTAGAGAGAAACAGAGACAGAGAGAAACAGAAAGTCACCATTTAAATATCCTACTAATAATGGCCACAGGCAATATCTACCAATGAACACTAAAATCCAGTTTTGAGCTACATCAGTTCTAATGCAGTATTACAGGACAATAGGACAGGACAACACTGTGCTAGTTGCACAAAACAATGAATAACTTCAAATAATTCACTGAAAATACATTTCAAAATCCATTTAGAAATAGCTATTAGAACATCTATGAGAAACAGAAGAAAAATGGGCAATTCAGAATTACTTTATACATATATGATAAATATATTGAGTTTAAAGTTTGAAATTTGCATGGATTAAGTGATGGCTAACTTCATGACCATTTCATTTCAAACTTGACTTTACTTATAGAGTCACATAAAAATTAATTGTTTCAGATACACTGAGAAAGTCAGTCTGGTTCATTCATTGACTAGAAATAATTACCAAATATTATTAAAGAAGTGAAATGACCTTAAATGACACCATTCTCTACTTCTATGCCCACACTCGCTTCCCCTAACGTCATGCCTCTTCCTGCATTCCTTATTTGGTGAACAGTAATGCCACCTACAGAGTTGTTCCAGCCAGAAATCCTGACTCATTTCTCTCCTCCTGGGTTCATTCACTCTGTTTCCAAGTTATGTGGATTCTCACTGAACAAATCACAGGCCTCTATCCTGTGCTGCTAAAACTTCAGTCTGAAGCTGTGCTTTTTTACTGGGTTACAGCAACCACCTCATAACTTGTCTTCCTGACTCCTGTCTCGCTCCACTCAATTGTCAAAGTGACCTTTCAAAGACGCCAGCCTGAATGTTCCACTCTCTTGCTTGAAATCTTCCAGTGACTCACGACTTCATGCATGGAAGCTCCTCATGGGTCACCCTTCCATATCACTTCTATTTATGCTGCCGGCCCTATTTGCAGTTCCCTGAAGGTCACATTTTTCCTAAAATGGCCTCTGAACCTGCTCTTCCTCTCCGAGGAGACCTTGCAACACCCCTTCCCCACTGCCAGTGGCTGTCAAAATCCAACTTTCCCTTAAAGTTCTGCTTGGCTGTCAGCTCCTCTCGAGTCCACTCTTGGGATCCATCAGCCAAGGATTGGCGCCCCATCTGCTGGCCCCACCCCACACCAACTTCTCACCCTTGTTTATAACTGCTTGCTTATTTATGGCTCCCCTCCAGACTGTGAAATCTTCTAAAATAATGCCATACTTATTATTACGTTGAAGCTGCTGAGCCTAGAACCGTGCCTGTCTTGATACACATTTAGCAATGAAGGAAAGAATGAGTTTAAAACTTAAAGCACATTGTGAGCGAATCTGCTTGTCACCACTCCAGATCTGTTAGTTTGCAATATTGGAATGATTTAAAATGACAGTCTTAGCGTACACCTGTGGTTACAATTATCTTTAATAACGAAGATTTTCTTATAGACCCCAAATTAAAATAGAGAAGTTTTTTTATATGTGGATTGGTCCTCAAGGAAGTTACTGTTGGATGCTATCCCAGGTGAAGAGTGTTAGCTTGGTTCTACTAATTAAAGAGCTTATGCAACAGCTACTTAAAATTGCATTAAACCTTATTCACCTTAAGTACTAACCTTGCAACTTTTTCATTTAGCAATATGCTCTAATGGTCTGGTTAAATATTCTCTTTCTAAAATCTGGAGGATTGAAGAAAGGGATTCACATTCATGGACTAATGAGCTTGTAAAGGATGGACCACGAATCTTTTTTTTTTTTTTGCGGTACGCGGGCCTCTCACTGCTCTGGCCTCTCCCATTGCGGAGCACAGGCTCCGGACGCGCAGGCTCAGCAGCCACGGCCCACAGGCCCAGCCGCTCTGCGGCATGTGGGATCCTCCCGGACCGGGGCACGAACCCGTGTCCCCTGCATCGGCAGGCGGACTCTCAACCACTGCGCCACCAGGGAAGCCCTGGACCACGAATCTTGAGCGCATTCTTCCATTGAAGTCCCAAGCCTCTTAGGCTCTTGAGCTCCCCGCTCTCCTGTTTGAGCTCTGAGGAGGCTCTAACTGTCATTACACAGATGCGGTCTATCAGGACCTCCCCTCCTGCCTTCCTGGCCAACTTCTAACCCATCACCATGGAGCTTCCCTCTCACTGCTGCTTCAGGATCCTGCTTGGTACTCATGCTGGCTAGTGCAGGCACAACTTGGAAGTTCAGACTGATTACTGTCCCTCAGGATAAACATTTAACCAATAGGAAAAGGGGGTTGGTAGATAAAGCAGATAAAGGGGGTTAGTAGATCAGTCCCCCTTTGCTCTCCCGAGTGACGGTCCTGACCTGTGTGGTGCCCTAGTACCAGCAGTCAGTCATGCTAGAAGTGGCCAGTTTTGTGATTCATCTTTGTAGTGACTCTCCTTCCCTGCCTTGGTCCCATCACCCCTCACTTCTGCTTCCTGTGTTGGGCATTCCACTAAAGCCCATAAACCCCCTGCCTCCAGATGTGCTTTCTGGGAATCCCAGGCTTAAGACAGCTTGTATAGGTAATATTTTGTCTTTCTATGTGTCTACTCTCTGGGTTAACTCAGGAGTCGATTTTTGCTCAGTCTCAGCAAAAATGTTTAACGAAGGATCATTTCTTCCTTGCCTAGCATTCTAAACTCTGAATTTACTTTCTGTCCCTAATTTAAAGGAAGTAGACTCGTAATTTTGCACCCTGTTCTTGTTGGCATTTAACACTATTCTGTGTAGCTCAATTTCAAAGATCTGGCCAAGACCTATTCTCCCTATTCCTTTTAATTTGATAGGACCTCTAGACATGGCCCAAATCTCTAAAATTCTGCATTAATATAGAATTTAATTCCACATAAATGCATTTCAACTTGGCATCGTTGTTGTTGCTACTGCTGTTGATGTTATTGCTGTTTCTAAATGCAAGATATTTTGTCAGTACCAGATGTGGATTGCAACACTGAGTCAGGGACTTTTCCTGTTCCCTCAGTAACTTCTCAGTACAGGGCAGGGAGAGGTAGTATATATAATTCCACGAATCAGCCCGACATGCTGTAACAGGTACCTGAAAAGGGAGCCTAAAGGAGCAGAGAGGGTGTGGGGCTTCATCACCCAAACTGACTAGAGAAAGCAGAAAGAATTTCAAAGGGGGGTACTGGTAAGCAAAGTTTTCCTACATGTGCGCAAGAAGGCTACAGTTAATAAATATTTAACAATGATCCACATAATGTAAAAGTCAGCTGAATTGCTGACATGACCTTAACTCCCAAAGAGTCCCTAAAGAGCACAAATAAAATGTTTCTTAAAGTCCAGGACAATTTCTCCACAAAAAAACTAACATGCGTTAGTCTTCTGCATACTAATAGGACAATAATTGTTTACTGGATAGAATCATGCATAAGTGGTAACAGAAACATACACAGTAGCCTCTCTCCTCAATGTCATTCCCCTCGTGGCAACCTGCAGCCCAACACAGGTGCTTCTAGCCACCCTACCCCTGTCGACAGTAATCTACACTCTCAGTCCCATAAGGTTTGAATGATACCAGCTCTGCTTGGTGCAAAGCAAAAGAGAAAGCGAAAACTTTTCACTCTACTCAGAAAGGCTCAGAGGAGATCTTAAACAAATGTTAGACACTCTCTTTAGATTTTTTTTTCCCTCTGTAAAGAAAAACTGGTATTTATTTGAAGATTAGAGCCATGTCATGCTGATTTCAAAAGCTAGGATGGAAAGATTATTTGGATAACATATAACACAACTCAACTCTAATCCTTAATATTTAAAATGTCTTTAATTTGGAGGGTTGTCAGCATTTCCCCAATCACTTTTTGCCGTTTTCTAGTTTTGTTTCTATATAGAACTTTGGAAAATATAGTCTCGATAATTTTTTTACTTTCCTTATTCACAACATGTTCATAGTTTTTGGCTTACTTAGTGTTCTTACTAAAGTCATTTCTTCTATTGTGTTAACTCTTTTATCCCCCTAGGCACTGGGTAACTATGAATAGTCCATGTCTATGTACAGTCTCAATACTGGGAATAAAACACCCTTATGATACTTTGTATCCTCTCCTAATGGATCAGTATGGATTGTTTGAGACTACTAGTCTTAAACAAATCAAACAATGACAAGAAGTCTGTATATAATATCCTATAATATATTATATTGTACTAAATACCCCATTTTCCTCTTTGCATTGACCTTCACTGGTAGGGGGGTCATGGAGGTGGGATTCCACAAACCATGTGACTTGCTTCAGCCAATAACGTGGGAGAGTGATGTGTGTCATTTCTGGGCAGAAGTGTTTGATGACTCAGCATTTCCCTTTTTACTCTGCCTTGATCACTGGCAATGTTCCAGATAAAGGATGCTTTGTCCCTTTGGGTCCTAGAGAGAAGGTGATGCGGGGCAGAACAGAAATCAAACTTTGATGAAACATGATTCAGAAAATTCTGAAATATATACCTTTCTTCAAAGAATTCTCTAAGAAAGGTGTCCTGCCAGGTGTGGTAGAATGGCCCCAAAAGATGTCCATCCTAAAGGTGTTTCCTAATCTCTGGAACCTGAGAATTTGTTACCTTCCTCAGAAAAAGGGACTTTGCAGATGTAACTAAAGCAATGAACCTTAAAAGAGTGAGGTTTTCTGGATATTCCAGGTGGTCCCAATCTAACAACATGAGCCTTAAAAAAAGTTTCTCTGGCAGGAGGTCAGGGCAGCTGAGATGAAGTTAGAGAGGTGATTCAAGGTGTGAGAAGGACTCCATTGAGCAGATGCTGGTTTGATGATGGAGGTTGAGGGGGAAGTGGGGTTGCAGCTAGGGGCTCAGGTGGCCTGAAGGAGCTGAGAGAGCCTTCCACAGACAGGCAGCAAGGAAAAGGGGACCTCAGCTCCACAACCACAAAGAACTGAGTTTAGCCAACAGGTTGAATAAGCTTAAGAGCGGATTGATTCCTAGAGCCTCAAGAAAGAATGCGTGCGTCATAAAAACTTGAGAATTGGGTCTTGTGACATTCTAAGCAAAAAGCCTAGCTGAGGCACACTGGACCCAGCATTCTAAGCAACAGAATTGTGAGATAATAAATTTGTATTATATTTTACAACTACATTTGTGTTCATTTGTTATGACAGTGATAGAAAATAAATACACTAGTTTTGTGATTTAAGTAATGATGGGCACGGACACACCCTTTTCCAGTAAGAGTAAATGATTTAACTGAATGGTGGTTTAACCTGGTGGTCGGTGATAGAAAAAAGCAAAGGCTAATAATGGAATCTCATCTCTCACTTACTGGCCACTACACCTATGGCAATGTATGTATTTGTAAGAGTTTCCTAACCTACAAAAGAAAACTAAACATGTTTACTTAACAAAGCTCATGGATATTTTTTTAAAGTAAACTTGCATAATCTAGTCCCTGATATATGCTAAGTGATAAGTTATTGTTAGTTAAATAAATGAAAAAACTTAACAGTAAGTGAAAAGTGGCTGAATCTGCCAGATGGCCCAATTCATAGGAATATTCAGTTTCCCCTATTAAGATTGAGCAATTCTCTATCCCAATCAGTGTCTGCCTTTGACATTTATAGCAGACCTGCTTGACAAAAAAGACAGCACTGCAGTTTTCAAAATAGGACAAAAATATCTTACCAATATCATATACTCAATAAAATGAATTTATCTATTAGCCTTTTAAATCCACTTTATCATGAAACTATTAGTAATTTCAGCATTTGTCATGCCTTCAGGTAATGTTTACAAATAAGACAGTATCATCATTTCTAAGCACGCCAGGTTAGCCTGTTAATGGAGAATATTTCCCAAAATTCTGAAAGGATACAATGAATAGAAATACTGAAGTCAACCTTTCACTGGATTGTAGTTTCTTACTTACAACTCACCCTTTCTCTCAACTAGCAATTATTGAGCACCTAGCATTTTTTCAGCTCTGTTGTGTTAGGGTCTGCAAAAAATAAAATAAAATATGCTCCTTGTCCCAGTAAAGATTATAATTTAATTAGAAAGCCAAACACTTAAACAACCATTAATGTTTCCACTGTTAGAACAGTGCTTTATAATAAAGCACAAAGGAGAAAGAAAATTAACTTTGCTGGGAGAGTAGGGAAAACCTTACAGAAGAGGAGAAATTAGATTTGGTTCTTGAGTGAATATTTGCAGTTATTCATTTGCACATGCCAACTCAAAAGTGTTGTCTTGTGACCCATAATTTCAATGTTAGAAGGCTACCAGTGTAAAAGATTTTTTGTCATAATGTCTTCTGTTTATATCTGGACTGGGCAAAGTTTTCTCTAAAAAGTTACATAGTAAATATTTTAAACTTTGCAGCTGCATGGTCTCTGTCACAATTACCCAACTCTGCAGTCCTAGGGAAAAGGCAGCCACAGACAATATGTAAACAATAATATGTAAACAATTGGGCATGGCTGTGTTCCAATAAAACTTTATTTACAAAAACAGGCAGCTAGTCAGATTTTGTCTGCAAGCTGCAGATTGCCAACCCCTGTCTTAGATAAATAATATACACACAGAAATAATTGACAGGTATTATACTTTGTGCCAGGGCTTGTGAAGACACATAAAAAGAAAATGAATGGTTCTTCCCTTCAAAAACTTTACTAATGTACGATGTTCATGTTAAAGGAATTCTACAAAGATTTCAGTTTATCGTTTTAGCCTCTCTTAGTGACCAAATTGAATTAGGAAACCATACTTAATCTAGTTTCATCTAATTTTGATATATTGCTTCAGATATTAACTAACATTAGGGATTGTTGACTTATTTGCCTATGTCAATGAATCTGTGTCTGTTCTAGAGACTTAAGCTTTTTGGCTGCAGGAAAACATTCATACCCTCCTATTGACTCATTACGCCCAGATAATCAAGTCAGGCATAATTTTACGTAAGACTGTGTTTCTAGATTAGAATCAGAAGTAGTGATGAGAAAGAAGAACCAAAAGGAATTTCGTTCTTATATGTAGTCAGATTTCGTAAAGGAAGGAACAGCTTGTGTTATAGAGAAACAAAGGATGGGGCTGGAGAGGCAGGTCACCAGGCAGTAAGGTACGGAGGCCTAGAGTCCTAGGATCCAGCCGACTCCAGGTTAAACTGTACATGCTCAGGCAAACTTTCAGTGTGTAATACTAACACTATCTTAAGGTTATAATTCCGTGCCTATCGAGAATAGGGCTGGGGTTATTAAAGGAGTTAAGAGACGTGAGAAACTTGAAAACCAGGCTAGTTGTCTAAGCTTCAAATTTGAGACAGGATAGAGTCAGGGCACTGAGGAATGAAAAAGAAAACATACTAAATTTGAGGAGAATAAAGATACTGGTCCTATCAGTGTAGAAGCTTCACATTGGACAATATTGGGAAATAAGATGAAAAACAGGACCCATAGAGATGGTGGTGACATTTGCAAGAAGAACTTCGATTAAAAATGTTATGGAGGCACAATGTAGACTTTTCAGCAAGAAAGTGACATGTTGCTTAAGAGATACTTATTTGGTGTCAAAATTAGAGATGGGTTGTGATGTGGCGACAATATTCTTGAAATCCAGTCAAATTGTTTGCTGAGTGGAATGAAAATGAATCATGTAGGCCTAGATTTAGAAGGTGTCAGGGGGAACAGTGGGAAATTTTTAATTTTTAACATAGTGAGCAAAGGAGAGAGATCTGTCACAGAGAACTCCAAGGTTTTGAGTGAAAGTAATTGGAAAAATGGTAATATTTTTAGAATAGACAAGGAAATTGAGGAGTGAATCTAATTTGGAGCATAGAAGGCACATTCACCTAAAGAGATGTCTAGAGGAAGAACTTTCTATTAATGTTCAATCTGGTGCAAATGTGCAAGAGACTTTTTTTAATAGAGAAGTAACCTTGGGGGGAAAAAAAGCACTGACTTTCCCAGCAGCCTCTCTATCCAACATCAGGAGCATTTGATTACAAAAGGTGATGTGGTAACACGTGGCTGCTCCTCAGGCCTGACAAACCCACTTCACACAGACTGCTGTTAGCAGGATGTGGACCAAATATGGCTTCAGGGGACAGGAGACTCTGGGGGGCTGTGTAGCCAAACCTCAGCTGTCCAGATGCAACAAGCGGTATCGTTTGTTACCTGAGTAAATATTTAAATAAATGTCTGTGTGTCCGTGTTTTCGTCATGGGATATAATTCATAACTGTTTAGTGCTCTCTATTAAAGGGAGCATAGTGATTAATTTTATGTGTACTGATTTTATTAAGAAAAATTACATAAAAGTGTAAAGGTCCCATGTATAGATTGAGGCATGAGAGTGGACATTTTCTAAGATGTGAAGGCTAGAATCATATATTTGGGTAGCCATGGAATTTGAAACTATAGGAGTGGGTGAATTCTTTAAGTGTGTAGAGGGGGGAGCAGAGGAGTGGGGACCGAACACAGGAAGTGCTTTCATTGACGTGTCCTCTAAATGAAACTTGAACACAAGGGAAATTTCCCATACAAAGAGCAAAAGCTAGTGCTATGATACCCTGCCAGGAAAAAAAAAAAAAAAAAAAAGACGGTTGAAATGTATTGAATGAACTCTGCAAAGTTTACATAAAATGACACAACTATAAACTATATAAGATAAGTGAACTGTGTTTTTTCACTGAAAATTATTTTCCAACTATTTTAATTATTTCAGTAACTTTTAGTGAAATAGAGTTAGAAATCTCTCTAGGAATCTTACTATCCTGATATCATAAACTTTTTGAGGTAATAATAAATTTTCTTAACGATACCCTTAAAATCTTTAGTAATAGGATTAAACAAGTAAGAGGAGATCTTCTTAACAAGAGGGGAAGTAAAGAGAAGATGGAGACAGCTGAAGAGTACAGAAGTTGAGACTGAGAATCTCAGGGAATAAGTCGGGAGACCATAGACTCATCCCAACCAGTTTGGTGTTGTTTCTACACTACCCTGCCCGCTTTATTCTGTCCAGATTTTTCCTGGATTTAGATTCTGCCACAGAAGACACTTGCATTGACATTTGCCTCATTTAACAAACTATCAAACTGTGCTCCAAACAGATGTATTTTTGTTCCATAGGCAGATTGGATGTTAAAATATGTATTAGTGATGCTGCTTTGTCTAAAGAATAATCAGACAATTATCTTGGAACAAAATTGTCTGTTGACAATACCTTTTTGCTGAGAATAAATATATTTGCTCAAATTGTACATTTTCCCAAACTGACTTGAAAGAGAATTGGCTTTATCTTTTATAAAACCAGCATCCATGGTTGAGAGAATTAGCTCCTCCAACATGGTCCTGGTGAATGTAAAATATGTGCGCTGTCAACCACCCATATGTTTCCTTTCTCTTGAACTTGAACAGAATCTATGTTGTCATATTTTATCCTGACAATTCTCACTTCAGTCAGAAGAGAAGCCAAAGCTTCTCTGAAAACAGGGAAAGAACAAATGGAAAAAAATATATGAACAACTTTATTTACTGAAATAATAAGAAAGTGCAATTAAAAGCAGTAAAATGCTAGAAGGTGGAAATAGTATTTGTTAGGTTGATTTGCTAAGGAAGTGGAGGATGTGAAGAGAGAAATGGTGTTATGTTGTAAGAAAGCGGGTGATTAAAGAGAAAGAAATAAAGTAAATTAAATCAAATTAAATTAAATTAAAAGGGAAGCTGAAAAAGACAAGGGAAATTTTTGTGCATATGTGTGAAAAAAAATAAAAAGAAAGGGAAGTGGAAGACTTGGTGATTTGGTGAAGAGCCAGCAGTATGACAAAGTTTGTGTAAAAGAAAAGGAAAAAGGAGAATCTTTGATGGACTCAAGTCCAGAATAATGACGAAAATAGGCAGATGACTAAGCTTTAGAAAGGAAAACGTCTCTTTTTCTTTTGAGATGAGGAAGGTAGAGTAATTAGTGGTAATGACACTGGGGAATTTTGAGGTGGAAGGGGAAGCTTTTAAAAGCTCAAATCAACTTGCTTCTCTCTCTTCTTGTGGGAGTAGGAAGAGAGGCCATGATGGAAAATGGGATTGGCCCTTTGAGGAGAGTGAAAAACAATTCAGGGAGCCATTATACAGTGTGGTATGGAAGTGCTGCAGAGCAATTTCATTTAGAGGAAGGGTTGTTTATCTGGGATTAGATACAGACATGCGAGCTGATAGACCACATGAATGAGAGGGATATCAGAGGAGACACAGACATAAAGAGCAGAGTTAGTGGGAGGGCAGAGGTGGGAAAGGTAAAAAGAGGCAAGTTTTCATGGAGAAATCATGAAAGTGGTCAAGGTCCCTGGCAGCACCATGAGTGAGGGACACTGAGAGAGAAGGAGAATGAAAGTTATCGAAATTGAAGAATTTTAGGGACTGTCAATTTACACAAACCCTCTAACTGAAAGGGTGGAGACAGAACATGAGTGCACATGCCCATCCAACTGTGCTCTTTACAGCAACATGAAGACCTCTAGCTTCTGACCTTAGTGCCTTCTCTGGGCTAACGGTACATAAGTTTCTCAAAAGCTTATTCATTAATATGTGTTACCTTGGTTTGCTGTTTATCTGCAACTCTGTGCTTTTGACCGTGGAATGCCTCGCCGCACTCGTTCTGGATGATCTGGTCCTGATTCCAGTATCTCTTTCTGCTAAATAGTGGTCTCTCCCTTCCCCAGCCTCTGGCTGACAGGCAGAGCAAAACAGCATCAGTGTGATCATACAGTACCCCAGAAAGATGGCAGGAGAGAGACAGATTATAGAAACAGTGGATAAGGACCAAAGGTATTCAAGAAATATGGAGGCCCATCTAGAGATGGGCAAAAGGTGGTTCTGAAGAATGACTAGAAAAAATAAATTAGCATGGACTTAAATGGAGAATGGTAAAAGTGTATAGAAGCCTAGATTGGGTTAAAATTATGTTGTCCTCTCCTGATGTCTGAAGATGTATGCAAATTTTCACACACATCTCTTTTTTTAAAATTAATTTTTACTGGAGTATAGTTGATTTACAATGTTGTGTTAATTTCTGCTGTACAGCAAAGTGAATCAGTTATATGTATACATATATACCCTCTTTTATAGATTATTTTCCCGTATAGGCCATTACAGAGTATTGAGTAGAGTTCCCTGTGCTATACAGTAGGTCCTTATTCATTATCTATTTTGTATATAGTAGTGTGTACATGTCAATCCCAATCTCCCAGTTTATCCCTCCCCACATCTTTTCTTATATAGTCAAAACCTTAATACATAATCCTGCCACTTTAAACAAGAGTCAAATTTTGTTTCATCAAAACAAATAGAACCAGGAAAACTATTTAATAGCCAAATGATACATAAGATTTATTTATAAAATCGTAATTTAGATCTCAAAAGGACCAAGCAAATTCTGTACCCACCTCCATAGAGATGCCACACCAATCTTTCTAAAATCTTCATCTGATTATTTCCCTGCCCTCCTTCAAAGATCTCTGACAACTCCCCGACTTATAGAGTCAGCCTCCTTAGAGAGAGCAGAGTACCTTACATCCCAGTGTCCTGGGACAGTCCCAGGACTGTCTTGTCATAATTACCAGTAGCTTCCTCCTCACTCTAAAAAGCACACCAGTTAAGAAAATAAATCACATGGTCACCACGTGTTTAAGGATTTTGATATCTCATCCCAACCCACCTCTTCAGCTTCATATGCTGATATTCCTTCAAAAGTCCTTCAGACATAGGGGCTGTTCTGTAACTTCTGAACACACACTTAGTACTTCCACACCTGTATTCTTCTTAACGCACGAAGTCCACTCTTTCTACTGCCCCTAGTGCTTCTTTCCAACCCTTAACCCTGTTTCTATTTATCCATCCAGCAAACGACAACTTACTCTTCAAATCCTGGGTTTACCAGAAGGGCTTCTCAAAGCTTCAGCTGAAAATGTCAGAAACCAGATGTCATTCTTGACGCTTCTCACTCACCCTTTCCTTTTTCACTCCACCAACAAATCTTATAAATTTTATCTGTATTTGTGGGGGTGCAAGATCCTGACCCCCTTGCCTCAGTCGAAACAGCTCTGAATAACTATCTATGTAGTTTGCTATAGCTGCGGTAACAAAGTACCACAGGCTGAATGACACAAACGAGGGAAATGCATTCTCACAGGTCTGAGGACACGATTTGAAAGATTCGTTCTTTCTGAGGCCGAAGGCACTATGCTTCTAGAGGCTTGCTGGCAATCGTTGGTGTTCTTTGGTTTCTGCTGCATCACCTGATCTCTCCCTTCATTTTCATATAGCTTTCTCCTTATGTGCATGTTTGTATCCAGATGTCCCCTGTTTGTAAGGACATGGCGTCATATGGGATTAGGGACCTACCCTATTCCAGTATGCCCTCATCTTACCTAATTACATCTGCAATGATGCTATTTCCAAGTGAAGTCACACTCTGAGGTACTACTAGGGGGTTAGGACATCAACATATATATTTGGAGGATACAGTTCAACCCATAATATTATCCTAATATTAATTACTAATGCTTGCTACTTCTTACTATGACAAATCTATATCTTAGTATCTGTTTCCCAAAAATCCAACATAAGATAAATCACCACCAATGTAATGACATTTTGGAGGTTAAAATATTAATACTGTATTAAATACATAATTTCATTTTTAGTCTTTCAACAGAAATGTGTCAAATACCTGCAATGTTCCAGGAACTGTCCTAAGATTTGGAGAAATCACTGGACAACAAAATAGACAAGGTCTTTACTAACAGCTTACATTTTAGTGGGTAGAGATAGACAATAAACCAGTAAACTAATTAACTGTGATAAGGGCTTGCACCAAATTAAAATAAGGTGATATATTAGTAAATAATTGGAGGGTTACAGTATACTAAAAATGTAGTGCTCGCTTTGACAGCACATACAGTAAGATGTAGTCGTTTTTCCTAAGTGGTATCATTAGCATCATTTTTAGAAAATAGTGATTCTTAGCAATCAATATGAATCAGTAATTAGTCATTGCTAAATTACTTTCTGCATAGGTGACATTTAAACCTGGAGTCTAAATAACAAGAAGGAGCCAGCCAGGCAAAAAGGGCTTTGGCTGAGAGAGTGGTTACAGCTAAAAGCCTGCCCATAGAACGAGCTTGTCACATATAAGGAACAAAAATAAGCCAGTGTTTCCAGAGGGTGGTGAGTGAGAGGCAAAGTAGACAGAGCCGAGGCTGGAGAGAAATGGAAGACTCATCTCATGTGGGCATCAATTAGCGGGTAAAGGAAATCGGATACTAATCTAAATATGAAAGGGGTAGCTGGGAGTAATATCATCTTACATTTATACACATAACTGGTTAATGACTAGTGCTGCAAAAGTGGGTACAGGAAGACCAGTTGAGGCTCTTTTGCAATAAGCTAGCCTACTAATCACGCTATTCTTCCCTGGATGTTATCAAGGGAGATGGAGAGATGTAAACGCATTCAGAATGTTTCAAAGCTACAGGTAACAGGAGTCAGCATGACTTGCTGATAGATTGAATGTAGGAGTGAGGAAATGAGATGAATTAAGGCTAATCCATCTGAACTGGCCAATTTGGTGGGGAGTGGAGCCAGTTACTGAGTTGAAAGCCATAGGAAAAGCAGGAGCAGGATCTCTGGGGATAGATTAAGAATTCTTCATTGGCCATGGTAAGTCACAGATGCAGATTGGATAGTAAAATAAATATATCAAGTGTTGGCAGTTGATATATGAGTCTAGAGTTCTGGGAAGTGGGCTTGGCTGGAGATACGGGTTTGGGAGACATCTATATATAAGAAAGTACTTAAAGCCTTGTGTTTGTTATGAGGCCACCTAGGAAGGGAGTGTAGTGAGAGAAGCCCTCATGCACTCCAGGGTTCAGAGGATAATTGTTCATAAAATTAAAACAGAAAAGTCATCAATGAATTTGCCAACATATAAGGTCTTTGGCAATGTCTGTGGAGTATTGGAGACAGAAGTTCTATTGAATGGGATGGAAGAGAGAAAGTGAAAATGAGAAAGCAAAGACAGGGTATAAACTCCTTCAACAAGTTTTAAATGGTATAAGAGAATGGAATGGTAGTTAAAAAGGAATGTAGGGGGTCAAAGAAAAATTCTGTGTTATTGTTTTTGGGGTTTTTTGAGATGGCATCACTGATGACAGTGATCTAGTCGAGGGGGTAGAATGTGCAGATGCAGAAGTAACAATTTCAGCATGGGCTTTTTCTACAGCATGAAAATAGGTATTCTTTATGTGTCACAGGCTGATGCATTCATATTGAATTTCAGATTTCAGAATTTTTGTTTCTGAAATTTACCCATCAACTGTTTTTTACTTTCTCTATCACCTTGGTGACAGTTATAAACATAAGACCTTAGTATCTAACTTGAGTTTCCACACCCAAGTTCTTCCTTCATTAGAAGGCATGTATCAGTTACCATCCTGCCAGGAAACAGAAGGCACACTGAAATGGGATTTTTTTGTAGACGTTTGAATGCTATTAGAAACTTGGGTGGTAGTTAGAAAAGAAAAGGGGCAAAGGGAGTGTTCTTTGATAGTTTGTTGTTGTTGTCGTTGTTTTATTGGAGTATAACTGCTGTACAATGTTGTGTTAGTTTCTGCTGTACAACGAAGTGAATCAGCTATATGTGTACATATATTCCCTCCCTCTTGAGCCTCCCTCCCACACTCCCCATCCCACCCCTCTAGATCACCACAGAGCA
Organism: Leucopleurus acutus; assembly: GCF_964270905.1. Classification (NCBI taxonomy): domain Eukaryota; kingdom Metazoa; phylum Chordata; class Mammalia; order Artiodactyla; family Delphinidae; genus Leucopleurus; species Leucopleurus acutus. The sequence continues at coordinate 76,750,121 of NC_139156.1, forward strand.
CCAAGCTGAGCTCCCTGTGCTATACAGCAGCTTTCCACTAGCTATCTATTTTACACATGGTAGTGTATTTATGTCAATCCTAATCTCCCAGTTCGTCCCACCCTCCCCTTCCCTCCATGTCCACATGTCCATTCTCTATGTCTGCATATCTATTTCTGCCCTGCAAATAAGTTCATCAGTACCATTTTTCTAGATTCCACATATATGGGTTAATATATGATATTTGTTTTTCTCTTTCTGACTTACTTCACTCTGTATGACAGACTCTATGTCCATCCACATCTCTACAAATGACCCAATTTTGTTCCTTTTTGTGGCTGAGTAATATTCCATTGTATGTACCACATCTTCTTTATCCATTCCTCCATCAATGGACATTTAGGTTGCTTCCATAGCCTAACTATTGTAAATAGTGCTGCAGTGAACATTGGGGTACATGTGTCTTTTTTGAATTATGGTTTTCTCAGGGTATATACCCAGTAGTGGGATTGCTGGGTCATATGGTAGTTCTATTTTTAGTTTTTTAAGGAACCGCCATACTGTTCTCCATAGTGGCTGTATCAATTTACATTCCCACCAACAGTGCAAGAGGGTTCCCTTTTCTCCATACCCTCTCCAGCATTTATTGTTTCTAGATTTTTTGATGATGGCCATTCTGACCCGTGTGAGATGATATCTCATTGTAGTTTTGATTTGCATTTCTCTAAAGATTAATGATGTTGAGCATTCTTTCCTGTGTTTGTTGGCCATCTGTATGTCTTCGTTGGAGAAATGTCTATTTAGGTCTTCCACCCATTTTTTTATTGGGTTGTTTGTTTGTTTGTTTTCAGTATGCGGGCCTCACTGCTGCGGAGCACAGGCTCCGGACGCGCAGGCTCAGCGGCCATGGCTCACGGGCCCAGCCGCCCCGCGGCACGTGGGATCCTCCTGGACCGGGGCACGAACCCGCGTCCCCTGCATCGGCAGGCGGACTCCCAACCACTGCGCCACCAGGGAAGCCCGGGTTGTTTGTTTTTTTTGATATTGACCTGTGTGAGCTGTTTATGACAGGAGGTATAAGAACATGAGACCATGTTTATGTACTAACAGTAATGATCTAATGGAAGAAGGGAAATTGCTTAGGAGGGAGAAATAGTGATTTTAGAAGTAGAGCTCTGATAAGTTGAGCAAGGACAGAGCACAGAGTTCAAGTAAAGGGGCTTGTGTTTTACAGGAAAAAGAATGCTTCTTCTAGGACGCGGCCGACCAAGCACCAAGTCACTCTTCTTTCTGACTGTACAATCCTATTTTCCGTTTGTCTTGCATACAGATAGGGCCGTGTGATTGGTTTCCACAAAAGGATCCTAGGAATAAAATGTCGCATCTGAGCTAACGCAGTTAAGCCTTCTCTACCATCTCTCTTTTTCCCCTGTGGTGACCACAAAGGCCATGTGTTGAACATGGCCTCCAACAGGAATGTGATCTGAATCTCTAAAGCATTGCTTGAAGGATAGATGCCCAGGAAAGCCACACAACTGGAAGAGCTCCACTGGACTTAATTTACATGATATGTAATCTTTCACATGGGAAAAAATTGCAAGGCTGGAGTTCTTTCTCTTAGTTGTCTACCTACCGTAGTAAATATTCAAAGGACAGAGGGCATACCTAGGGGCACATATGGCTTCGTAGGCTTCATAGAGGGGAGATGGGGATAGCTTCTAAATTTGTGTTATTGAAAAATGAAGCAAGTTTATAAGTTAGAAAGTGGGAAAGGAGAGTTGGTATTGGATGTTTGAGGAGGAGGGTAGGCATAAATATGTCGTTTTGGCGAATGAGAACGTGAACTTGAGGAGTTTAGTAGAATTGCCGGGTGGTGGCAAAATCCTATTTGAAATTTGGGTTCACAAATTTAAAGTCTCTAGTATTGCTTGTAAGACATCCTAATTTGTGAAGCATTAAAATAAATAAACAAGCAAACACGTTTGTCTTACAATTAAGGTAAAGAATACAGACTTCATTTAGTTACACGCTGATGAAAAAGAAGATATTATAAGATTAAAGGATAGGATAATTCAGGTGGACCTAAGGAAAGGTCAAGAAAGGCAGAGCAGTGGACAATGGCCTTTGTTGCTATAAATAGCACTGGGAATCTAAAGAGGAAAGTGGTGCAGCAGGTTTGAAATATCTACTGAAGAATTTACCTCTTGAAACAGGCATTTCCTATGCTTGGTTGCTTCCCCCATTTTAAGCCTGCCGACACCACTCTGCTCTTTATTGCTATTAACTTTCCATATACTGAAGCTTCCCAAGATAGCCTAATAGCTCCTTGCTTGACAGAGATGATGTAGAACACTTCTTTGAGTTTTGCAGTACCAACAATTCTATTATGAAGAAATGCTCAAAAACGCTTTCTTGGTAGAACATTTCCTGGGGAATAATAACATCTCCAGTTTGCTGAATTACGACCATGTGCCACTGGTGCCCTGAGGAGGTTACAAATATTACTCTATATAATCCTCCCTGTGAACCTGTGGAGTTAGTATTGATTTTAATGTTCTCATTTTAAGTATGAGTAAATGAAGGCTTAGTGAGCTTAAGAGATTTGCCCAATGATAATGTACCAGAAAGTGGTAGAGTGAGATTCCACCCTATACAACTGATGCTAGAACCGGTTGGTTTTCAGAAGCTTTGATACCCACTACCTTTCGGCTGAGGGCTTTCTGGTAAGATACTCAGCACTTATGTTTTTCATTATGTCACTACTCTGAGGCCAGAAAAGGGGCTGAGGGAAGTGGGAGCATACAAGAAGAACTGTGCTTCCATCGGCATTTCCACAAAAATAAATGAAACTTTAACCTTGAAAAATAAAATCATAAAAAAGCACAGAAGGATGGACCTAGAGTCTGTCATACAGAGTGAAGTAAGTCAGAAAGAGAAAAACAAATATTGTATATTAACACATATATGTGGAATCTAGAAAAATGGTATAGATGAACCAGTTTGCAAGGCAGAAATAGAGACACAGGTGTAGAGAACAAACATATGGACATGACGGGGGAAAAGCGGGTGTGGGGGGAGTGGTGGCGGGATGAACTGGTAGATTGGAATTGACATGTATACACTAATATGTATAAAATAGAGAACTAATAAGAACCTGCTGTATAAAAAATAAATTAAATTTTTAAAAAAAGGACAAAAAAATTACACTTGTCTCCTACTCAAGTCAGTCATCCTCTCATTGCTTTAAAGCAATTAACTTTGTTATGTCAATTTTAGTGTAAAATAATTTGCTCTAGAATGATTTTGTTTCTTGAAAATTAATTAGAAATTCAAGGTGCCATGAGTGCACCTGTATGTCTTCTGTCAAGCATACTTCAGTAAAGCAAAAATTCCACGGATTTTTGTGAAATTTGAGCAAAAAATGTGAGCAAAACGTTCACCAAAGTTAAAATTGACTTTATGACCTAAATCACCACCTGTGTAAACAGTTCACAAAGAAAAACAATTGCACTATCAGTTAGTTTCCTCTGCTTCTGGCACTGTCTCCTATCAAATGTTTTAATCTTGAAAGAGCTAAGATGTCAATATTACCTTTTTGGAAGAGCTAAGATTTCAATATTACCTTTCCTGTTCTGTCTTCCATATCTATAATTCTTTTCATCCATCCATATCCTCTGTTGTACATTAAAAAAAAAAATATATATATATATATATTCCTTTTCAGATTCTTTTCCCTTATAGGTTATTACAAAATATTGAGTATAGTTCCCTGTGCTGTACAGTAGGTCCTTGTTGGTTATTTTATATACAGTAGTGTGTATATGTTAGTCACAACCTCCTGATTTATTCCTCCCCCTGGTCATTTTACATTTAAACCCTTAACCCATTACAAGTTACTTTTGTGACTAGTATAAGGTAAGGGTTCAGTTTCATTCTTGTGTGTATGGCTGTAAAATTTTCTCAGCACCATTTACTGAAGAGACTATCTCTTCCCAATTAAGTATTCTTGGCTCCCTTAATCAAATATTAGTTGACCAGGGCTTCCCTGGTGAGGCAGTGGTTGAGAGTCCGCCTGCCGATGCAGGGGACACGGGTTTGTGCCCCGGTTTGGGAAGATTCCCACATGCCGCGGAGCGGCTGGGCCCATAAGCCATGGCCGCTGAGCCTGCGCGTCCAGAGCCTGTGCTCGGCAACGGGAGAGGCCACAACAGTGAGAGGCCCATGTACTGCAAAAAAAAAAAAAAAATTAGTTGACCATATATGTGTGGATTTATGTCTGGGCTCTTGAGTCTATTTCATTGGTCTATGTGTCTGTTTTTATGCCAGCAACATACTGTTTTGATTACTATAGCCTTGCAATGTAGTGTGAAATCAGGAAGTATGATGCCTCCTACTTTGCTCCTCTTTCTCAAGACTGCTCTGGTAATTTGGAGTCTTTTTTGGTTCCAAGTAAAAATAGCTCAAGGTAAAAAAAATCTCTGGGCTATCAGTAGTGGAACTCCATAATCTCAGCTTCTCAAAATGCCTCTCTACTTGCAGCCTTATCTCTCACTGTTCTCTTTCCAAGCACCCCATGTTTCTTTAAAATTGAACTATTGGGGCTTCCCTGGTGGCGCAGTGGTTGAGAGTCCTCCTGCCGATGCAGGGGACACAGGTTCGTGCCCCGGTCCGGGAAGATCTCACATGCCACAGAGCGGCTAGGCCCGTGAGCCATGGCTGCTGAGCCTGTGCTCCGCAACGGGAGAGGCCACAACAGTGAGAGGCCCGCGTACCGCAAAAAACAAAAACAAAAAACAACAACAAAATAAACCCCCACTATTTTCTGACTCAGTGTGTCTCTTTATCATCGTCCTTCTGCCTGTATGGCCATGTCTGTCATTAGCATTTTAGATCTCCTTAAAAGCCCATCTAATAATCCACTAGTTGCTTTTTTCTTTACCCAGTTCCTCTCAAATCACCAGAGAAGGAAGGCAATTCACATGTAAATGGAAAAGCAGATGTTTGGTAAACAGATGTTTGCTGGGCCAGGCAGAGACAATGGGGCACAGAGTGTACTCTGAACTTCTCACCACACATAGCCCATGTTCTTTGCACATTTCTCTGGTGATATCTCTATACCAGGAACAGGCCCTCTTTCTAAAATTTTTTCTGGCAGTTCGGGGGAAGTCAAAATTTCTTCCTGAATCTTTTGGGTCTTGATTATTTTCAGCTCGAAATAATCTGCATGCCAAAGAGGCATTTTGGGGTGGCAAATTTTGCTCCCCTACAAGTGGCATTAATTACATTCATAATGCTCTGTGTCCATCACCGTGGTCTATGTCCAAAACTTTTTCATTATCTCCAACATACATAAACTCAGTATTCATTAAACAATAATTCCTCTTTCTTTCCCCACAGCCCTTGGTAACCTTACTCTGCTCTCTGTCTCTATGAATTTTCCTATTCTGCAGACCTCATATAAGTGGAATTATTTAATATTTGTCTATGTCTGGCTTATTTTACTTAGTATAATGTGTTCAGGGTTCATCTGTATTATAGCATATATCAAAATTTTGTTCCTCTTTATGACTTAATAGTATTATATTGTATGTATATGCCACAATTTTTTAATCCATTCATCTGTTGATGGACACTTGGGTTGTTCCCACCTTTGGCTGTTGTGAATATTATTGCAATGAATGTGGTTGTACAGATAACTCTTCCAGTCCCAGATCTCAGTTATTTTGGATATATACCTATGTTGATGAAAAATTAGTCAATCTAAGAAAGAAGGGGAAATTTTTATTTGAGCCAAATTTGAGGATTATAACCCAGGAAATGCACCTCAGAAAGCTATGAGAACTGTTCCACCCATTAGAAGTCAAGGCACAGTTACATAAGTTTTTTGAGACAGGGGACTGTACATTAAATTATGTGTTTTTGACAGTTTACATAATCCAGATCTAAGCACCATGTAACCACTTATGAGATCAAGAAGGAATGTTACTTTTAAGGAGTTGTCTTATTGATGCTAGGAGGAGAATGTTGCTTTTTATGGTTGAGCAGGTATTTCTGCCAATGGAAGGTTTGGTCCACGCATAATGCAGATGCACAATGCAGTTGGGGAAGAGAGGAGGCCAAAGGGCAGAAAAGATTTTTTTGTTTAAATTTTTCTTGTCTTGCCATTCATAAAATTCATGAATTTTATTCCACACTTAGGAGTGTATTGCTGAGTCAATACGGTAGTTTGATGTTTAACTTTTTAAGAAATTGCCAAACTGTCTTCCACAGTGGCTACACCATTTTACAAAGAAAAAGAAAAAAACTTTTTATAACTGATACATGCCTTTTAAACTCAAAGTATTTTCTTTGTTGTACTGATTTGTAACATTCTTAGAATCATGAAAATATGTCATTTGATTTAACGTCCTGTTCTCAAAGAGGATGGGTAACAAATATATCTTTTAAAGTGTTAACATTTTTATAGTTTGTGATTTTATTGGTCATAACATGGAGGTATCTACAGGAATCCCAAAGTAGCTAAAGTCACTAGATAAAATACAGATTTAGTAAACTATATGATATATAAATAATAAATACATAAAATGGCATAAACATATCTAATGATTCTAAACAAATAAATATTAACAAAACAATCTGAATATTAGATATGTCTTGAAGAAGATATTGTTGAAACCCATAAAATTCCATTTAACTTTTATTATATTATATATAGGTTAACCAATTTCAATAAACTGAGAAATGTACAGTGTTAAACATTCTGTAGTTTTTTCCAGTTAGGTCAATTTATATCTTTTTCTATGCAAAAAGAGTTATTGTGTTCATTCTGGTATAATTTAGAGCACAGGAAAACAGAGTTCACATTCAGCAGTGTCTCACTGTTGGTGTAATTAATTTATTTGCATTGTCATACTTAGTTAAATAAGAAACCAGAATATTTTAATTAAATGATAGTATCATGGAATTTTTTATGCTGCACCTTCTGACTTAAAAATATTCTAACATAGAATATAATTTTAAAATTAAAACATTGGTATCTTGATTATCCAAGAATAAATATTAAAATACTAGAAATGTGCTGTCTAGGTCAGCAGTCCTATGCCACTGTCATTGAGGTATAATAACAAAATTATCTTTTATATTATCTTCAGAGGTCAGTAAGAGAAAATTTACTCAAATGTGCTTAAGGAGTTTGAATGTTTCTAACTGAGAATGTCACAGGACTAATTTACTATAAAGCCTCCTCCTTCAATAAATAGAAAGCACTTATACTTCATAAAAAAACTTTTCCAGCTGCTTAACCATCTCTTAAGACTGTTGATGGTTGTTCATCTCAATCACTTACAGCTATAGCAACTGGTGACTTTCTCCCCCAGACTAGGACTTGCCCCGGTGCTAAGCCAATCTTGACCAGGACAGGAGGCTGCTTAAGTATCCTTGGGCCCACCAACTGGAAGAGTCTGAATTAATCTGCCAGTCAGCCTGGTATTTGAATCACTAAGGATGAGCCCTGGGTTCCCATGTACAGTCAAGGGGCTCCACGTTTCCCTCCCCCTGACAAACTAGCTTCGGCAACTAACCAAATTTCTCCAAAAGCACTTCTGTGTTTCATAATGACTTGACACTTTGCCCAACTTCCTAGCTGAAACCCTGTTTTGTTTGTGGTTGAAAAGAAATGGAAAGGTAGATAAACTGTTATACGTAGTATATGTAGTCATTTCAACCGTGTGGGTCTAGTTCTTCTCAACTGACCCTTTAGTTAACTTTATAAACTTCAAAATGAAAGTAATACCTTTACATAAAACCAAGGAGAAGGGCCTTAGCTGACATTTATTGTATCCTGACTGTCACCAAGTCCAAGCTTGTACTGCTCGCTGCACAACAGACCAGTAAATTAAGAGATGAGGTATTGGGGCAAGGAGTAACAACTTTATTCAGAAAGCCAGCAGACCAAGAAGATGGTGGACTAGTGTCCCAAAGAACCATCTTATCCGAGTTACAAATCAGGTTTCTTTTATATGAAAAGGGGAGGGGTATGGCTGGCTGTCTCAGACTTCTTGGTGCTAGAATACTTTATTCTTGCAGCTGTCCATGTAGGTCTGATCACAATGTTTCTTTAAACCTCCAACAAGACAAATGCTATTCTCTGTTCTGCAACTCTTTAATCTCTATATGAATGGAAAAGTGTTATACTTTTAAAGGTCAGAGCCTTGAGAATGGGCTATCCTGTATATTTCAGGCTATAGACAACATTCTTTTACAAAAGGTGCAGAGCCAGAATGACTAAGCACAGGCAACAGAGCACAAGGGTTAGAGCTAAAGGAATACATTCAATACGGAGTCAGGTGTTTTTCTTCTCTGTTACATGGCCAGTAAATTTATCTCTTCAAAACAGTGTCCAAAAGGGAGCCTAATTATTTATGCCACTCTCTCTTCTATCCAGTCTTATCCTCTGAGCAGTCTTATCCTCATTTTGCACCTCACCCTTTTGCATTCTCTGCACTTCTCTTCCCACTGTGTTCCTGGGAACACTGCTTTGACGTCATCCCCTCTTCTGATTTAGTTGGGCCAGTGGGATGCACCTGCAAGAGGCTAGGGATAGGAGACAGAGTTCTGGATATTTCTTCCCCAGCAATTTCCCTATTCTGGCATTATGCTTCCAGAGGTGGCTGTATCCAAACGACCAATATGCTTACTAGGGCAGCCACTTCTCCATGGTTCCATCTTTTACCTCTTAAGGGTCTAGGACTGAAGTGGGTTCCCAGTTTCTGCAGTCACTAATTCCTGGGTACCTCAGCATCCCCTATTGACTTCCTAATCCCTGAACATGCTTTGGAAATCATTCCTTTATTAATTTGTCTTCAGAATCTGATCTCCATGTGCCCTGTGCCTCCTGTCAGAACTCTGATTGATATATCTCCCAAAAGATCTTCCTTGAAGGGGAAAACTTGGACTAGAAACTCAGGTTGGATCTCTAAGGTCTTATATCTATATCCAGGACACTTAGGAAAGAAAACAAAAGGAATTGGTGGGAACACTTCAAAGGTAATATCGAGATCACATTCAATGCAAAGGCATCTGACTGTGACAGAGAGCACACAGAATACTTATGTTCACCCTCTGCAAAGCCCAGCCAACTGATATGGAGAAAAAAGACAGCACATTCACTGAGTACATTTCACCTCCCTTCAATCCCAGTATGTCATGCTCTGAATCAGTTAGCTCTGATAGGTCTCAAATGTAAAGCTGTGCCAATCTCACTGGTCAACATTTTTGAACAACCTATAACAATAACCCTTTCGAAAGCCCTTTTAATAAGAAACTCAACAACTCTTCTCCATGTATAAAAATCTGTTATTTACCCTGGCTAAAGTAGGTCCTGCATTGTAAGTAACATTAAACTTTACACCCCCCATGACTTTATAATTTTAAACACTTGACAGGTGGGTAATGAGGATTTTGCCCCCCTCTTCCTGCAGAGTTCTTCTCAGTAATATGTGGTTATCTTATCCACCACGTGTCTGTCCATGCAATAAAAATGAATACAAATGATTTTTCATTATGCTAGCCATTTGAATCATAATTCTGTTTCACGTCCATTTACAGAAGCAGCATGATGAAACTAAATCATTGTCCTCTAGACAAAACATCATTACAATTGGAACTTAAAACATGCTCTCAATTTCACTGTGTTAATAAATTGCTTCATGGTTACTGTTGCCTGATTCTTTTGAAGGAATTATTAAGTGATGGGAACTGGTTTTCAGTCCTTTGGTGATGTCATGAATACCTTACCTGCCACTGATAGAGGTTTTTTTTTGTTGTTGGGGTAAGGTAAAGCAACTTTATTCGGAAAGCAGCAGACCCAGAAGATGGTGGACTAGTGTCCCAAAGAACCATTTTACCCGAGTTAGAATTCAGGCTTCTTTTATACTAAAAGGGGAGGGTGTGTGTCTGGTTGTTGCAGACTTCTTGGTGCTGGAATCCTTTGTTCTTACAGGTCTGGTCACAGTGTTCCTATAAACCTCACAACAGGACAGATATCATTCTCTGTTTATCTCTATATGAATGACAAAGTATTATACCTCTAAAGGTCAGAGCCTTGAGAATGGGCTCTCCTGTATATTTCAGGCTATAGGCAACATTCTTTTACAAAAGACACAGAGCCAGCATGACTAAGCAGAGGCAACAGAGTACAAAGTTTAGCGCTAACGGAATAGATTCAACAGGAGAGCCAGGAGCTATGGAATCTGGGGGACCTGGATCCTCTTCTGACCCAAACACTTATGAGCTGGGTGATATTGGACAACTCACTTCTGTAAGCTTCAGGCCACTTCGTTTATAATTAGACCTCATAGGGATGCAGTGAGGATTACAGGAGGGGACAAGTGAAAGGCACAGAGCCTTCATAAGAAACAGATTTGTTAAATGTGTCATAGGTTTTTCATGCATATATTTTTTTAGAAATTCAACTGCAGGACCCCTCTCCTGACTTCCACCACCCCACACCCTTCTGTGTCTTTCATATACTCATCAAATGGGTCATCTTGGTTTCTACCACTGACACTGAGCTCCTAGGAGGCTGGATCTAGTCTGTTAGCTCACCTCTCCTGCATCCATTATCTTCTACAGTGCTTGGGACATAGTAGATGATCAATGAATATATATATAAATCAGTTGAAATGCATGTAGAAGCTGTATCAGTAATTCTCAACCCAGGTTACACATGACAACTACCTGGGATACATCTCAGAAATTCTGATTTAATTAACCAGAGGCAGTGTTTCTCAACCTTGGCTGTACATCAGAATCACTTGGGAAAAATTTTAAATCCACATGCTCAAGCCACATCCCTAACCAGCTACGTAAGAATCTCTTGGGATGGGACCCAAACAACTGGTAGAGTATTGAATAAACATTGTGCATAAGATCCATAAGGAACAAAAACTGCACGTGCATTTACAAGGAACGTTTCCCAAGAAGGGGTGTGTGTGTGTGTGTGTGTGTGTGTGTGTGAGAGAGAGAGAGAGAGAGAGAGTGTGTGTGTGTGTGTGACTGGCACAGGATATTTCACTACAAAGTCTGTTGAGATGCTAGTGCAATTCACTTCAGTCAGTTCAGAGGGTACAGAATTTTTTTAACAAATAAAGAAAGCCTTCCAAGTGGAATCAGACAATGGACCTAAATGGAAAGAAGCAAAGACAGCTTTATGTTCCCCAGGGGGGTCTTTCCAACTCTCATCCCCCCAGAAATGTTAGTCTGGTGCCTCTACTCTGCACAGGATCCCACCAGCCCAGCCTCTCATAAACCAGAGTTGGAATCGTCAGGGAACCTTTTACAAAGGAATGGGAATTTTATTCTAAGTGGGTGAAGGGCTCTATTTTTAACCATTTGCCTTTGGTGTCTTGTGTTTCTCCCAGTTATTTGCCCCTTGAAGCAATACTCTGGCTATGCCAAGAAACACCAGTCTGCAGTTACTTCCCTGCAAGAACCCATGAAATCTTTATGTGATTATGGCACAGAGTCTGGTTCATCAAAGCTATCCCATGTAGGCCGTCAAATTTCTTATCTTGAATGTTACCACGATGAATTGATACACTTTCATCTCAGATCAAGCGAATTAGGTATTTCACTTAGCAGTGCATTCTTTATACAGTTGAATGAATAATGTCTATTACGTTTTTGACATGCTGAAAATATCCAAAGTAATGAGGATCCTTGAGTAAGTAGCTAATTGGCACAGGATGGAATTACACATGACTCCTTTTCTTAGTAGCTATAGTTTCTTGGTATTCCTGGATAATTTAGAGTCAGAAAAAGACCTGTTTGATCAAAATATACTTTAAAATATGATTAATCATGGGCAATTCACCACGCCACAGGGAACAGCTTGACAACTTTCTGTGGATCTCCTCTGAACCCATCACTCCCCTAGCATAGGGCCCAGGGAGCGAGAGGAAGGTATCCCTGGTGCTGTCCTGTTCTGAGCTTCCTGTCTGTAGAATTTTCCACAGTGAACACAACCACCATGGTGATTTCAGGTTGTCAATTCACCTAAAGTACATGTATCAGTATTACTTTGTTCCTATCAAGAGGATAAGGGAAACAGTGGACACCTTTTAAATAAAGTAAGTGGGACATCAGAAATAGCAAAAAGAATAACAGGAAAGTCATTCTGATTTTAGAAGAGAGTATAAAAATGTTCTACCATCACCACATTTTCCCTAACTTAGTTTAAATATCAAGCTTCTATATGATTATTGATATTCCTTAATAACTAACATTCCAGGGATATACTCTTCTCTGCCCTTAAGTGCCTGTAACATAACTACAGTTCACACTTGCCTTATCCTTTCTGCTAGTATTTTATTCGTGTATCACCTTTGATTTACTCACATGATTTCCTACTAGACTATGTGTTCCTTCAGGAAAGAGGACTGTGTCTTTTATCACTAGTGACTTTAAATAACAAAATGATAGACAAGATGGGATCTCAAGAAATAGTTATCATATTAGCGAGATATATTTAAACAAATGAATAATGACATTTTTATTACAAAAGAGAGCCTGGACTGTAGCCTCCTGTGCCTGATTAAAATATGGAGTCAAATTAAAACAGAGGTGTTTTTTATGCAACCTCGCCCCCAGATGCCACCCTGTAATAGAAAGGGACACTATATGAATAATGCAAAGAAACTTGGAAAGTCACCTGATCCAACCTTTTCACTTAACAAATGAGAAAGCAGGTACAGAATATGAATTGATTGGTGCAGGGCCACAACAGCCCTTCTCTCTGAATGGGGTAGGGACAGGGGTTAGGCAGGTAATGGTATATGACGATCTGGGCAATGAGTAGGTCAGTTGTAATACCAGCTCCTCTCTTAACAGCGACAGCAGGAGTGGTAGCAGCCAAGCTTTCTCTTCACAGTCATAACTTTTGAAGATGCTCCTCCTAGTTTGTTTCTTTGTTTGTTTTTCTTGGAGTGTGATTCTCTGACTTATTAAGAGCATAATCATTAGCTACAAATTTTAAAACATAGAAAGACCCATGTTACACATTGTTTTTGCCTACCCACCTGCCTCTGTTTTGTTCAGATAGCTGTTAGGGGTTAGTGGTTTGGAAAACCAACAGTTTTCAAACTTGAGCTTGCATCAGACTCAACAGGACAGCTTGTTAAAACACAAGTTGTTGGGCCTTAAGCCCAGAGGTTCTGATTCAGTAGGTCTGGGGTGAGACCCAACAAGTGCCAGGTTCCAGGTAATGCTCATGCCACGGGTGTGGGAACCACACTCTGAGAAGCACTTGTCTAAACATATCAGGATAATTCTACTGCCAGTGACTGGTTTAGACATGGATTTATGGAATAACTGATGAAGTCACTCAGTAACTATTTATTGTGCACATATTATGTACCAGACATTGCCCTGTGCACTTACGATACATCAGTCAGTGAAACAATGATCCTCACTCTGGTGGATCTTATATTATGATAGGGGAAATAGACAATGAATAATAAACGTAATAAATAAAAATTTAAGATAATGGAAAAAAGAAAAAGTAGAACCAAGTACTCTTACCTGGATCACGGATGGTGGAGAAGCAGGTGGTGTAGTTTATAGAATTGAATGTGGTAGTCACTGTCTGCCATATTGAAAGGATGAGACATGGCCTGAAGGAGGAGAGGAAATTCAGCAAGAGGTTATCTGGGGAGGAGCATGCCAGGCAGAGGGAATGGCTAGAGCAAAGACCCTGCTATGGGCTGAATGTTTGTGCCCCCACAGAATCCATATGTCTAAACCCTAACTCCCAATGTGATGGTATTTGGAAGTGGGGCTTTGGGAAGGTCATTGGGTTTAGATGAGGTCAGGAGAGTGAAGCCCCCATGATGGGATTAGTATCCTTATACTAAGAAGGTGAAGAGACTGGAGCCCTTTCTCTCTCCACCATTTGAGGACCCAGCAAGAAGGTGGTTGCCTGCCAGTCAGGAAGAGAGCCCTCACCAGAGTTCAACCATACTGACACCCTGATCTCAGAATTTTCAGTCTCCAGAACTGGAAAGTAAATGTTTGTTATTTAAGCCACCCAGTCTATGGTATCTTGTTATAGCAGCCTGAACTGACTAGGACAAGACTTTAGGCTGGAGTATGCATGGTGTGTAAGAGGAACAACAAAGAGGTGGGTGTGGTGGCATAAAGGTATGGAACGTGCAATGCTTGGGCTCTTGATAGTCTACAGGACTGATCGATTGATCAGCGAAGTGAGTATAAGTGTGTCCCACTGTGTGCTGACCTTCCCATCAAATAGACAGCTACACTTATGAGGCTCTACAAACCAAAAGCAGGATTCCTACACAGCAGCTGTTGAGTTGCAGTGGCTGGGAGTCAAAGACCAGGGTCCTCGTAATGATTTTGCCATTAATTACACAGCTGATATTAGGATAATACTTGGGCTCTCTGGGGCCCAGTTTACTCAGTTATGAAATGAAGGGGCTGGACTGCATCATCTCACAAGCTCCTTTTCAGCTCCAACATGCTCTTTCACCCCTAACAATTCTCTTAGGGCTGTAGCATAGCTATCATAGCCGTGAAGTCAAGAATATACTGTTACAGGTCCACAGAATGAAGTGGCCTGACTGTGTGTGGCTGGGAAAGGCCACTGGCTGATGGATCACAAGTCTGAGAGATATAGTCACATTGTCAAGAAGACTTCAGGTCCAATTTAAAAGCCAAGTCAGAAATAAGGAAAGGCATTCCAGAGATTGGTGCCAACTGTAACAAAAATACGCCTTGTGCTGAAATGTGATAATGACTATTGATCCTGAGTTAGATTTTCAAGTCACAATTGCACCTATAGATCTTAGTCAACACCACTGTATTTTAAATAGATTATACAAAGAATTCCCCAGCTGTTAACTCTCTTCAATCTCACATATACTATATGTGTATGTATGTCCATTATTTGCAGCCTTTTTCTGAGCCATATGAACAAGTTATAGATGGGATGCCTCATCACCCTCACTATATAACCCTCCAATTTAGGAAATCATCACTGATGTGACATAATCTTCCAATCCTCAGATACCATTCAAATTTCACCGACTATGCCAGTGAAATCTCTTTTTTCCCTGGTTCAGAGTTCCATTCAGAGGTACATGTTGCATTTAGTTGTCATTCTTCTTTTGTTTTCTCCTAACTAGAAGACTTCCTCTGTCTTCTGTGTTCTTGATCCTCACAGCTTTAAAAAAATGTAAAGCGTAATTATTGTCAGATGGCCCTGAATCTGGGTCCACCTGAGGTTTCCTCATTACTAGACTCAAGATGTGCTTTCTTGGCAGGGAAACTACAGAAATCGTGCACTTTTTTCTGTGCTTCACATAAGGGGCCCACAATGTTGATGTTGCCGACCAGTGGGAAGGTTAAACTTTAAAACCTGGTCATGTTCTTTTAACCAGCTTTCTCCATATAATCACCATCCTCCCCCACCTTTGTAACTGATATATTCAATTTAGGGGGTGATAGCCCAAGGTTATATTAGTATCCTATTTCCCATCAACCGCCACCCATCAGCTCAGCCTCCATTGACAACTCTCTTCTGAATCAATTACCACGATGATAGTAAGCCTGTGGTATCTTTGTAGTCTATCGTTTTTTTCTATAAAACATTTAATATTAACCTTCTACTGTACAGAAAAGCTTTTCATTTTCCCCAATTATTTTCTGATTCATTCATTTCAGTTCATTTAGTTATATCAGTGTAGACATATTTATGTTTTTATTCAGTGGGTTATATTCTATCCCTACCATTATCCAGTTTTCCTAAACTTGGCCAGTGAGAATTCTGAAAGTGATATTGTGGCATGTTCCTATCATTCTTTGAGCATTTTCTTACTTTCTGTCACAAGATGTTCCAAGAAAAGTTGGACTTCCAGTGCCCTAACCCAGAGTCAACAAGTTCTCCAAAGAATCTTGGTTCTTTCAATGTAGGGTTTGTATTTAGAAACCAAGGACTAGGTGTTTATTGTGCTCATTGCTGCCCAAGTGTCAGTGCTTCTAGGCCTTCTTGGTGGACAGAGCCAGGTCATGTGTATATACATGCATGCACACACATACATACATGTACACATGTATATCTCTGAGTCTGTATCTCTGGACATAGATATAGTTATAGATATAGACATATTTTAAGCATGAGTTCACACTGATATATACATCCAATTTCAATCCGTCACCTCATCATTCTTTTCAGCCTTACTTGTAAATACTTATTGTCATTCTCAACATATTGACTTATGTGATCAGTTTACATATTTGCTTGAGCCAAGCAGATTCCCTATTCACCCCAAGGTAGGCACACTGCTACACGAGACAGCTTTCAGCTCTGAGGCTAGTCCAGGTCACCTCTCTTTTGGTCCATTATAACATCTCTACCCCCACTGACCCTCCTCCTCCCCCTTTCTACTCACCCACACTTGCCACCATATTTCTACTGAACTCGTACTATTTATCTTCCTGCCTCAACAATAGCCCAGTTAAGGGACTTTTTGGCGGTCCAGTGGGTAAGACTCCACACTCCCAATGCAGGGGGCATGGGTGTGATCCCTGGTTGGGGAGCTAAGATCCTCCTGCATGCCACACAGTGTGGCAAAAAAAAAAAAAAAAAAAAAAAGACCAGAAAACAAAAAAAACAATAGCCCAGTTTAGACTCACTTTTTTGTGTGACCACAAAACTTCCATTAGTAAGAAACAGTCTCTCACTTCAATCTTAATGAAATAATTTGCTGCGTTCAGTTTTTCTCTGATTTCCCAACTTCAGAGCAGTGGATTGGATGAGAGTAAATAAAGCTAGGCCCTAAGCTTGTGAAGATCTATAATTTAATAGAGCCAGATGCAACCCCTGAAGCATTGGTACAATCTGTGGATTTTTACCATTTCTCTGAGTCTGCGATCTAATCCATTATGTCAGTTTCCTGTAGTTATTCAGACTCTATCGATATCCAAAAAAGCATTTTGACTGAATATCAATGTTTCAACCCAAATGTAGAAATCAGCAGAATCAGGACTTTTGCAAGTTCTTGAATTCACCTGGTCTCTTACACAACTATTATAACTAAACATCAGTATCAACACAGGATTTTTGCAGAAGTTTATAA
Source organism: Leucopleurus acutus (assembly GCF_964270905.1). Lineage (NCBI taxonomy): Eukaryota > Metazoa > Chordata > Mammalia > Artiodactyla > Delphinidae > Leucopleurus > Leucopleurus acutus. The sequence continues at coordinate 76,767,250 of NC_139156.1, forward strand.
AAACACAAGGTACATCTTAACATACTTACTATAACATTACTATACCCTGTGTTGGATGGAAACGAACCCTCATCCCCAAAATTCAAACTACAACTTTTTCCCCTTCATTTGAAATACAAAGAACCTCCTTTTAAAGTGACATTAAGTAATCCTAAATGAGTTTTTCTGAACTTGTGCCAACTTTATCTAGTGAGCAAATAGACAAATTATTGATACCATCTTTTATGTAAATAATTTGTTTTTACATTTTTCTCTCCCCTTGTGTCATTTCTAGTACATTAGAAATAGTAATAAAAATAGTGTCTAAAAAAATAGTGTCTAGTATAATTCAAATAATAATATTTTCCTAAATTTTTGTTACCTACTATAAGCTGGAAACAATACATTTATTATTGATATTACCCCCCCCCAGTGCTTAGATGTTATTATAACCTGATATCTATGATAGAATTGAGGTTCATAAAAGTTAAAGATGATTTTCCCAAAATTATACAAACAGTAAGACTTTGTTTTTCCCTCTGCTCTATCCCATGCATTAAATAATGCTTTCACATGGTAAGATGACCATAAATATTTGTTTAATGAATAAATGAATATGAATGAATACAGGTTTGGCTATGTCTAAAGCCTTTACTTACCGTATCTTGTGTTCAGCTTCATCCTCTTGTGTCTAATAAACCTTTTAACCGTCAAGTGGTAAAATGGGAGCATAATTCTAAATAAAGAAAATAATGCACAGGTATGGATTGCTGATGCCAAAATATTCTAATTTACAGTATCACAATCAAAGTGCATTCTGTCTATGCCCATTTCGCTGTTTTTCAAGGAAATTGCAAACTAAAATTTGACACCATTAATGAACTGTGACCAGCAGTCCACACTCCAGTGTAGATCAGCACCCTGATAATTCCTGAGCCGTGTCTCCATAGCCCAGGAGCCCTACCTGTTAGCCAATAGTAGCCAGTACTGCTAACATCAAGATTTACAGAGCAGTTATTTGTGGCTCTCAAAGAGAAGATAGTGTGTAATTCAGCAGTCTATGCCTTTCCCTTGAGTCAGAAATTTTTGTTGCTATGATCACAGCTATTCGAAAAAGAATGTGGCAGTAGTGAAGGTCATAAGTTTTCCACTTGTGTGCATTAGTCAGATAGAAAGCAACGTACAGTAACACAAGCAAAGAATGGTTTTCCAGCTTGACAGTGCTTTTTGGTAGAGTTGGAGTTAAAATATACCCATTAAAGCTGACGTGCCCTGCTTAGAAGGATTCTGTTATAGACAATGTTGATTTCCTCTCCCTGGATGGATGGTTGGGAAACTGGAGACTTCATCATGTCCAGTTCTCTTCATGGGCATAAGGCACCCCCAGGGGACCAACTTACTGACAGGTCTCCTGAGCTGCCCACAAGTCTATTGACAAGAGAGAAAACACATCAATAAGCTGCACAGGAGAAACAAAGTTGGCCACCTCTTTTATATTTTGAAATGACAATTTTATGTTATGAGAAAATATTAGGCAGAGTTTTGTTCTTTACCAGCTATAAAGAGTGCCATCCAGATTCTTACAATGACAAGATGATTATCCATCGATTGGGATGATAATTTTCTCTAATGTTCTGAGTTTTTGTCATATAGAAAATGTGTATCTTCCAATTCATTCTAAAATATTATTTTTAAGGGGAGAGAACACAGACCATTGTCTTGCAGAAACACACAAACCTACCATATTTTCATGAGAATTCCTCATTTTAGAAGTAATGTTGTTTTTTCTGTCACTCAAGGCATAAGTGTGTAAACTGGAAAGTTGGGAAGGTACTGGTTATTTCCATCATAAGTATTTTATTAAAATGTCACAGGTGAAAATATTGTTTTTATAGAATGCAGAAATATGAAAGAAACCTGTAATAAATCTGTATCAAACAAAGGTAGAGATATTTTCAAAATGGAAAAAAAATATTGAAAGTATTTTATTTCCCTTTCACATTTTTATTTAAATTTTTATTTTGAAATTTAAAAAATGGAATCATTGGTTATTATGTAGAGCAAAGAAATAGTCAACTGGGCTTCCTTCATGGCACAATGGTTAAGAATCCACCTGCCAATGCAGGGGACATGGGTTCGAGCCCTGGTTCGGGAAGATCCGACATGCTGTGGAACAACTAAGCCCGTGCACCACAACTACTGAACCTGTGCTCTAGAGCCCGTGAGCCACAACTACTGAGCCTTCGAGCCACAACTACTGAAGCCCTTGTGCCTAAAGTCCGCAACAAGAGAAGCCACTGCAATGAGAAGCCCGCACACCACAACGAAGAGTAGCCCCCGCTTGCCGCAACTAGAGAAAAGACCGCGCGCAGCAACAAAGACCCATCACAGCCAATAATAAATAAACGCACCCAAGCACCATAAACACAAAGTGACCACTGAGTTTATTGCTGTGACAGTGCCTGAGAACCCAGTAGAGAGTCTATTGAGATGTGATTTGAAAACTCATCACAGGTCTGAGGAGAAACTGCTGCTTCCCTCGCACCTCAAGCTTGGATGGGTACATCCTAGCCTGACAATACTCAAGAGCAGCATTGACTCAGTTTAGCAATCCTGACATGTAGATTGAAGAAAAACAGCCTAGTCGTGTGGTTACCCATAGGGATTCTAAAGGCAGATTTGAAAACATAATGGATGACCTTGAGCGAGTAAGTTATTTACACTTGTTTCCCAATTGGAGACATTTATGTTAAAATGTGCTACAAATATACATACACACTTTTGCATATACATAATTTATTGTTTTAAAATGTAGGTTTTATTATTATTCAGAGGTGATGAGACCAACAGACTAGGAGACAACTGCCATTGAAAAGATGGTTTGTTAATTGCAGTTCCCAGTGGGAGGGCATGCCATGCCATGGGTGGGCAGGGGGCACGGGAGGAAGTACCAGGCTCAGTCAGGAGGCAGAGGGGAGCAGGAGGAAACCATGACAAGGACATTTATTATGGTTTATGTGGGAAGAAACATGTAAGTGAAAGCAGGCTTAGAATCAGCTAGTTTGAATGAATTCAGTGGGCTCTCAGGTATAGGGGCTGCACTGAATTGTCTGGCACTGGCCCTGAGAGATCAGGCAGGGTACGGAATGTAGGAGCCTTGTGAGAACCCAATAAAGGAGGTAGTTGGGGGACATGGGCTTTGGATTGTTTGGTTTGCATATGAAAGTTGCACTCACAAGGAAGTAGTTTGCTACCTCTAGGAATTAGCGAGCCATGGGAGATGCAATCTCCCAGGCCCCAGATGTCAAGGAATCATAAAGTACAAAAAAATAAAAAACATGATTTTTATAAAGATGCCTTGTATTTTTTGTATCACTCTGTTATATAGACAATTAGACTGCACTGGTTAGACACAGTTTAGGCTCTATTTTTAAGGTGATTGAATGGGTAATTTCACCCCAATATTATCCTAATTTGTAGCCTTTTCTACCCACAAATGAGGAAAACAAACAAACAGCCCATTCTCTTGGCATTTTAGTTGATTCATTTGGCAAGACTTCCACAGTCTCCTTGGATTTTAGCTCTTATTTTTAAAGTATAATTCCACAAAGTTAACCTGAACGTTTCCAATACACTGTAGTTCCTGCAGTCAAATAGCAAAAGGAATCTCTCCAAAGATAATTGTTAAAAGGTTCCAAGTGACCATTTTTTACTGAATTTCTGAATGATTTTGGAACCTGTGATGGGTTAATTTTATGTGTCAGGTTGACTGGGCCACAGGATGCCCAGATATTTGGTCAAATATTATCCTGGGTATGTCTGTGAGGGCGTTTTTTGATGAGTTTAACATTTAAATAAATAGACTGAGTAAAGCAGATTTGCCCTCCCTAATGTGGGTGGGCCTCACCCAATCAGTGGAAGGCCTGGATAGAACAAAAAGCCTGACCATTCCCCAAGTAAGAGAGCACCTGGCTGATGGCTTATGAACTAAAACATTGGTTCCTTGGGTCTCCAGCTTGCCTTAGAGATCTTGAGGCTTACCAGCCTCCATAGTCAAAGGAATCAATTTCATATAATAAATTTACTTTTATTATATATAAACATAAATATATATATTATATTAAATATAAATATATAATATTTGTAAATATATAATATATATATTATATTTATATCATATTGGTTCTGTTTCTTGGGAGAACCCTGACTAATGTAGTGCTGATGTAGTAGTGCTAATAATTTATCCCTGATAAAACTGATAATGTCATGAGTAGACTCTCTGACTTCTGTTTTTGTGGACCCAAATTTCTATTAAGATTCCTCCTAAGTCTGGGATTTGATGACAATTAATTCTAAAACTGCCAAGGTAAAAGTGGCTCTTTTTTTCAGTCTGTTAAATATTCCTTTAAGGAAACAACATAAATATTAATAAATAAGTAAAATTATCATATTCCCACATTTTGGAACAAGAACTTGCTAACTCACACCTACAGACTCCCTCAAGGAAATACTAGGCAGTGATCTTGGTGATAATCATAAGATTACTTATATATTACAGACACAAGTACAGTACTTAAGAGCTTTGATGGATAAAAATATCCATTAAGCATAACAATAGATATGCCAAATAAGTGTATTTTACTTTCTCAGTAAGTAAAGTCTTACTAAGTAAGTCTTGCTAAGTTAGTACTCACTTTCACGAGGACTTCTCATGATTGAATAAGTGAAAAAAAGCCACAAGTGTAAGCACAAAGAACAGACACCACTAGAAGCACAGTGAGGGATATGCAGAATAGAACTGAAAAGCAAGTAGCTTAATCTAGAAATGAAGAAACTTCTTTAGTATTAGAATGAAAATTATAGCTCTGGGAGACAGAAATGGAGAGCTCATATACACAAAACTGAAGGTGCAAAAAAGTGAAAAGCAAAGGAGAAAATATGCAAAGATGTACTAATCTACTCAGGTATTTTATTGACATCTTAATTAAAGACCCTGTACTTTCTGGTTATGTGTCCCATCTAAATTTAAACTCCTCCATAACAAACGCCAGCCTTGCATCCACCACAAGATTTGCCCAGGTCATACACATGAGAGGCAAATGTATTGGGTTAGTATAGCGTAGTCTGAAACTCAACCAATAATATTTAGGTTTTCTTAATTAAAAGTCTGAAGTTGATATTAAGCACATCCAATAATTGTTGAAATTAATATGTTAACAGGAAAGCTGTCAGGAAGCATAGCATGAATTTTATAATTTGAAATCTACTGAGATACAGAAGCATAATTTTATTTTATTGCAGACATTTTCAACTACATAGAACACTCACTTCCCAGTTTCATAATGTAAAGCAGGCTAATGTCCCATCTGTCATGCAGCATTCTGCCTCAACGTGTGATCTTGGTGATTTCTGAAAGAGTGAGTTGCTGGATTGGAAGCAAATATTTTTTTTTTGACATGTAAAATGCTTCTTGTGAATATTCATTTGTGGATTCCTCACATATTCCAATCCTAACTGTAGAATCCTCCTGTACTTAAACTATTAAATGAGATCTGAGGTGACTTGAAAAAGAGTCATATTTCTTTTACAGTTAGGGTTGTTAGATTTAGCAAATAAAAAATATGGAATAAGCAGTTAAATTTGAATATCAAATAAACAATAAATATTTTTTTCAGGATACGTATGCCCTATGCAATATTTAGGGTACACTTATACAAATCTGTTTACCTGAAATTCAAATTTACCTGGGTAACCTGTATTTTCTTTAACAATTCTACTTATAATAGAATAAAGTCTTTTCCTTATGTGTGTTGTGATACAATCTGCTGTATTCCTTGAATATAAATCACGTAGACCCCATATTTTTTCGTCAAGGACAAACATGAAAGGATTACTTGTACTGGTAAGTACAGAAAGAAAGAAAATGAGGTGTGTAGCAAGTGACCTGGGGGCTCAGCTATGGCCATTGGAGGACATCCAGCCAGATGGCCAGGAAATGGTGTCCAAGAATATGAAGCAATGGACAATGGAAGAAAGGATAGACAAACTGGAATAAAACATGAAGCCATAACAAAGGTGTCCACACAGCAGGCAGTGTGATACTGGGGAATCAGGGCCTCCCAGGTTGTTTCTGATGCATATGACTTCACCCAGAGGGGAAAGCAGTCCTTTGGGCGATGGGGGGAAAAAAAAACCCTATACCTGATGGTCAGGACTCCCAGATTCATGCTGGTGTCCTTTTAGGCTTGTCTTTTACCGTCTCTGATCATCAATACTTTGTAAGTAATAAAAGGATAATATTATCTGCATTGCCAAGGGCCGGGAGGACGAAATAAGATAAGAACTGTAATCCATGTGATTATTATACAAATACCAGTTGTTATTCTTATTCCATGGCTGATGGTATTATCGAGACTAAATTCTAAGCATACAAGACAGTAAAGGTAAAAGGGATTTATAATGTGGCTTTTTCATTAGTCAATGTAATTATATATTCAGGTTCAAGCTAGCTTATTTGGCTCATGTTAGAATTATTAGGGAAAATTCTTCCTTTTGTTCTCTTAATTTATTATGTGGGTAGAATTTTTATTTCACAATCTTATTTCTTTCAGGCGGAATATCTAAAATACCTTATCATTGGCTTGTCTACCAGCCAACCGAAATATTTTACTTCGTTCAAATTTATATTATTCTATATGAGGAATTTAGTTTTCCTCTATTATAAAAAAGAAGAGATATTTCATAAAGGAAAATTTGATTTTCCACTATCCCAAGAAATCTCAAAAATATGGGGAAAAGGTATATATAATCAAGCTGCCTCTATTGACATTAATCTTTTATGAATTTGAACATTATTCATGAAGCTCATTATCACTCAATAAACAGTGACACATCCTCTTTTTTTTTAACATTTTTATTGGAGTATAATTGCTTTACAATGGTGTGTTAGTTTCTGCTTTATAACAAAGTGAATCAGTTATACATATACATATATCCCCATATCTCTTCCCTCTTGCATCTCCCTCCCTCCCAACCTCCCTATCCCACCCTTCTAGCTGTCACAAAACACCAAGCTGATCTCCCTGTGCTATGAGACTGCTTCCCACTAGCTATCTATTTTACATTTCGTAGTGTATATGTGTCCATATATACACTACCACTCTCTCACTTTGTCCCAGTTTACCCTTCCTCCTCCCCGTGTCCTCAGATCCATTCTCTAGCAGGTCTGCGTCTTTATTCCAGTCTTGCCCCTAGGTTCATCAGGACCTTTTTTTTTTTTTTTTTTAGATTCCATATATATGTGTTAGCTTACGGTATTTGTTTTTTCTCTTTCTGACTTACTTCACTCTGTATGACAGACTCTACATCCATCCACCTCACTACAAATAACTCAATTTCGTTTCTTTTAATGGATGAGTAATATTCCATTGTATATATGTGACACATCTTCTTTATCCATTCATCTGTTGATGGACACTTAGGTTGCTTCCATGTCCTGCCTATTGTAAATAGAGCTGCAGTGAACATTGTGCTACATGACTCTCTTTGAATTATGGTTTTCTCAGGGTATATGCCCAGTAGTGGGTTGGCTGGGTCGTATGGTAGTTCTATTTTTAGTTTTATAAGGAACCTCCATACTGTTCTCCATAGTGGCTGTATCAATTTACATTCCCACCAACAGTGTATGAGAGTTCCCTTTTCTCCACACCCCCTCCAGCATTTACTGTTTGTAGAAGTTTTGATGATGGCCATTCTGACTGGTGTGAGATGACATCTCATTGCAGTTTTGATTTGCATTTCTCTAATGATTAATGATGTTGAGCATTCTTTCATGTGTTTGTTGGCAATCTGTATATGTTCTTTGGAGAAATGTCTATTTAGGTCTTCTGCCCATTTTTGGATTGGGTTGTTTATTTTCTTCTTATTATTTTTTTTTGCGGTACGCGGGCCTCTCACTGCTGTGGCCTCTCCCATTGTAGAGCACAGGCTCCAGACGCGCAGGCTCAGCGGCCATGGCTCACGGGCCCAGCCGCTCCGCGGCATGTGGGATCTTCCCGGACTGGGGCACGAACCCGCGTCCCCTGCATCGGCAGGCAGACTCTCAACCACTGCGCCACCAGGGAAGCCCTGGGTTGTTTATTTTTTTGAAAATGAGCTGCTTGTAAATTTTAGAGATTAATCCTTTGTCAGTTGCTTCATTTGCAAATATTTTCTCCCATTCTGAGTGTTGTCTTTTTGTCTTGTTTGTGGTTTCCTTTGCTGTACAAAAGCTTTGAAGTTTCATTAGGTCCCATTTGTTTATTTTTGTTTTTATTTCTATTTCTCTAGGAGTGTCAAAAAGGATCTTGCTGTGATTTATGTCATAAAATGTTCTGCCTATGTTTTCCTCTAAGCGTTTTATAGTGTCTGGATTTACATTTAGGTCTTTAATCCATTTTGAGTTTATTTTTGTGTATGGTGTTAGGGAGTGTTCTAATTTCATTCTTTTACATGTAGCTGCCCAGTTTTCCCAGCATGACTTACTGAAGAGGCTGTCTTTTCTCCATTGTATATTCTTGCCTCCTTTATCAAAGATAAGGTGACCATATGTGCATGGGTTGATCTCTGGGCTTTCTATCCTGTTCCATTCATCTATATTTCTGTTTCTGTGCCAGTACCATACTGTCCGGATGACCGTAGCTTTGTAGTATAGTCTGAAGTCAGAGAGCCTGATTCCTGCAGCACCATTTTTCTTTCTCAAGACTGCTTTGGCTCTTTGGGGTCTTTGTGTTTCCATACAAATTGTGAAATTTTTTGTTCTAGTTCTGTGAAAAATGCCACTGGTAGTTTGATAGGGTTTGCATTGAATCTGTAGATCGCTTTGGGTAGTAGAGTCGTTTTCACAATGTTGATTCTTCCAATCCAAGAACATGGTATATCTCTCCATCTATTTGCATCATCTTTAGTTTCTTTCATCAGTGTGTTATAAATTTTTGCATACACGTCTTTTGTCTCCTTAGGTAGGTTTATTCCTAGGTATTTTATTCTTTTTGTTGCAATGGTAAATGGGAGTGTTTCCTTAATTTCACTTTCAGATTTTTCATCACTAGTGTATATGAATGCCAGAGATTTCTGTGCATTAATTTTGTATCCTGCTACTTTACCAAATTCATTGATTAGCTCTAGTAGTTTTCTGGTAGCATCTTTCGGATTCTCTATGTATAGTATCATGTCATCTGCAAACAGTAACAGCTTTACTTCTTCTTTTCTGATTTGGATTCCTTTTATTTCTTTTTCTTCTCTGATTGCTGTGGCTAAAACTTCCAAAACTATTTTGAATAATAGTGGTGAGAGTGGACAACCTTGTCTTATTCCTGATCTTAGTGGAAATAATTTCAGTTTTTCACCATTGAGGATGATGTTGGCTGTGCATTTGTCATATATGGCCTTTATTATGTTGTGGTAAGTTCCCTCTATGCCTATTTTCTGGAGGGTTTTTATCATAAATGGGTGTTGAATTTTGTCAAAAGCTTTCTCTGCATCTGTTGAGAGGATCATATGGTTTTTCTCCTTCAATTTGTTAATATGGTGTATCACATTGATTGATTTGCCTATATTGGACATTCCTTGCATTCCTGGGATAAACCCCACTTGATCATGGTGTATGATCCTTTTAAGGAACTGTTGGATTCTGTTCGCTAGTATTTTGTTGAGGATTTTTGCATCTGTGTTCATCAGTGATATTGGTCTGTAGTTTTCCTTTTTTGTGACATCTTTGTCTGGTTTTGGTGTCAGGGTGATGGTGGCCCCATAGAATGAGTTTGGGAGTGTTCCTCCCTCTGCTATATTTTGGAAGAGTTTGAGAAGGATAGGTGTTAGCTCTTCTCTAAATGTTTGAACGAATTCTCCTGTGAAGCCATCTGGTCCTGGACTTTTGTTTGTTGGAAGATTTTTAATCATAGTTTCAATTTCAGTGCTTGTGATTGGTCTGTTCATATTTTCTATTTCTTCCTGGTTCAGTCTTGGAAGGTTGTGCTTTTCTAAGAATTTGTCCATTTCTTCCAGGTTGTCCATTTTATTGGCATAGAGTTGCTTATAGTAATCTCTCATGATCCTTTGTATTTCTGCAGTGTCAGTTGTTTCTTCTTCTTTTTCATTTCTAATTCTGTTGATTTGAGTATTCCTCCTTTTCTCCTTGATGAGTCTGACTAATGGTTTATCAATTTTGTTTATCTTCTCAAAGAACCAGCTTTTAGTTCTTTTGCTCTCTGCTATCATTTCCTTCATTTCTTTTTCATTTATTTCTGATCTGATCTTTATGATTTCTTTCCTTCTGCTAATATTGGGGTTTTTTGTTCTTTCTCTAATTGCTTTAGGTGTGAGGTTAGGTTATTTATTTGAGATGTTTCTTGTTTCTTAAGGTAGCATTGTATTGCTATAAACTTCCCTCTTAGAACTGCTTTTGCTGCATCCCATAGGTTTTGGGTTGTTGTGTTTTCATTGTCATTTGTTTCTAGGTATTTTTTTATTTCCTCTTTGATTTCTTCAGTGATCTCTTGGTTATTAAGTAGTGTATTGTTTAGCCTTCATGTGTTTGTAATTTTTACAGAGTTTTTCTGGTAATTGATATCTAGTCTCATAGCGTTGTGGTCAGAAAAGATACTTGATACGATTTCAATTGTTTTAAATTTACCAAGACTTTACTTGTTGACACATCCTCTTAAAAAGAACTGCCATAATAGAAGTAGCTACAATCAGCTCATTTCATGTAGAAAGCCAGGGTCCCATTTTTCCTTGGTACTCATCTGCTGAACAAGGTCAGGAAGATGTTGATAGTGATTTCACGTATATTTTTTCCAGTAAAATGGTGAAACAAAATGTGACGTGACTGATAAAGACAGAATAGAAAAATCAAATACAGTGTGATTATCAAATCTTAGCTACATTTCCTAGCTTCAGGATATAAAATAATTGTAGGATTTTTTTTTTTCCTTGACATTTAGCTCAGTAAATATTTCTGATAATTCAAATGCAAATTTCCAATTTCTGAGATAATTTATTTTCATTATATTGTTAACACTTAAGATAAGCTACATTATACTTTCCATTTCACAAAAGATTTCCCTCCCTGGAAGAACTTATTTGCATTATTCAGATCTGAGAGTTATAAATGTCAGTGAAGCTTGACAGTTGTTTAAAACAAAATGCAAAGAGCAGGACACTCATGGGTCTCAGCCCTGTGCATTACGTGAGCTTTCCTCTGTTGCGTAACTATAGCCTGTACAATGTATCTTGGTCCACTACGTACATAGCCATGGTCAGGTAGGACACACAACATAATAAAGTGTGAAAGGTAATGCAGTGGGCTTGCTTAGCAAATATGAATGAGCGTCTCCTCTGAAATAGGCACTTTGCTGAGTGCTGGAAATGTGCCCATGGATGAGACAGATGGAAACTACATTCTAATAGGAGAGTGAGGGAGGGGAAGAGGGAAGGGAGAGAGGGAGGGACGGAGGGAGCAATCACAGATCAACAGCTACAGATTTAGAGAAAAAGGATTAGTAAGTGATATGAATGTTAATAAAGAACGGAAAACTCAAATTTGGAAATGAGCTAGCCATTCCCACTATTGGGATGACAGTTCAAATTTTATACCTTATGCATTCTTCTTTGTGTATTATTGTATCTATTATATATCTAGCATGCCAAATTAAGCCAGATCTTGTTTGTCAGAGAACTCAGATTTTGAATCTGAGCTGAGACTGGACTTGAAGTGGAGTTTACCCGTAAAAAAGGGGGATTAGGAAATGAATATGATAAACAAGATAAAAGATAGAAAGTGTAAGTTGCTTTGAGGAGCAGTCTTATTTAAAATACTGATAGAAACTAGGCAAATACATCAAAGGCTAACTACAAATATTTCCTATGCCAAGTTTGGGCTAGTTTGCTTGAGCTGCCACCCGACCACTCCTCATCTAATCTTCTGTAGGGACCACTGGTTGTCTTCCCTCAGCCTTTCCCCCAGACCATCTTGACAGCCCCAGGTTTCTATAGAGGATTTCATAATGTAAAGGAGAAATATAGATTTTCCTGATGTGGAACCCATGAACTAGGTGAGGCCAAATAGAACATTTCACTCCCCTTGACAAAAAATAAAATTAGTTAAGAGTTGGCATTATGACTTAAACTGATCCAAGGACGGAATTTTGAGGCTTTTTTTCTGAAAAATTGGGGACCGACATGCTCACTCTCCTTATGAATGGCGTGATACATGGTAGTGAAGACAGGAACTGCTAGAACTATTTTATTACACATAGGGAAGGAGGATGACACAAGAACAAGGGAGGAGCTGAATGAATCAGAGGTAAAAGCTGGAACCTGAATCAGATCACACCTGAAATTTGCACTATTTTCACCCTTTTCAGTTGCTGGCTTCTTAGCTGAGCCTGTCATTTCTGTGAATCATTTAATCCAGTTGAGTTCAGTTTTCTAATTAAAATTTCTTCTGTCTATCCATGACGGAATCCTCTTTGTTTAGATTTTTATACATATGGAGACTGTTTGTCCCCTTCATTGACTCTGCTATCCTGGGCAGACAATGGATTTCTTTTCTAGCCTCACCCATTCTTTCCATCTCCCTGACCTCCTACCACAGGGAACTGCTCAGCTATTGTCTTAATACCCTCCATGAATCAACAGCCCAGACCAATTTTCATGGAATCACTCTGGCATCAGGAACCCATATTCTCTGACACCGGTAGGCTTTGAGGGAAATAGCTATAAATTACTAAAACTTCTCTCCTAGACTACAGCAGGGTTGAAAACTGGATAAAATGTCCTTGGCCTATCGGCATATATTCTGAGTTTAATGTGATGTTTCTATAAGCAAGTTATATTTTAGAAATGAATTACTTTCTCTTCAAGTTTGAAGATTTTGGTTATTGAAATTAAATGACTGCCTAAGTCCTGCATGAACACAAATCTAGCTTAAATATTGTGTCTCCAGGTAGATGAGACTTTCTTACAGCATCCAGTTGGAGGAACACTTCTGGATGAATTAAAAAATACATGGATATGATATGAATAATTATTCATGAAACAGACATTTATTAGTGTTCCACCTTGTAGCACGCACTACTCTAGGTCCTATGAAGTCCATATTAGGAATTATAAAAACTCATGTCTACTCTCAAGGAACTCATATACAAACAACAAATAATAGTGCAGTGGGATAAAAGCGTCACCATCATAGAGACACCAGTCATACAAATGAGCCAAAGATGGTTCCTATATATTGGCCTTTGTTTATTTCTTTAGATCAGACTGAGATGTATTCCCTGAAAGCTCAACAGTGACAAACTCAAATTTTTACCCATCCAGTTGTGAGCTTGTTAAACATCACTAAATTGAGCAGATTTTTAGCCTTTTAGAGTCTCTCTGCTTTCATATCCCACAAAACTGCACCGAATGCTTGCTAGCCAAAGATAAGATAAAACCACAAGACAACAAAAAACACAAAGCCACTATTTCCCTTGGGAGCTGTCTGCCAAGAGAGTCTTTGACAGGCTGCTGAGCACATCCTCTAGAGGTAGAAGGCTCTCTCTGAGCCCCTTGCCCTTGAGGTCTTGCCCCCTCCCTTCTAGATGGTGGCTCCCACCCCTTAAGCCCCCAGACTTCTGATGCTGGAAGGTACCTCCTCTGCATGCATTCCATCAAAATAAAGATTATGAGTACTACTGCCAGGTCATATCTGTTTTCCTGCTTATCCCTGAAATCCTCAAACACTGCCTAAGCACCTAAGCCAGATTCAGTGAGAGAGAAGAATATAGAAAAGTTGAGAGGACAAAGAAGGGGATAAAGGCAATCACAGTCATGGGGACAGGATGCACAAAGTTCTGAAATGTAGTACATTCTGGATATGAACTTTCAGGAATTCAGCGTGATTGGAGTGTCAAAAGCAGAATGTGAGAAACGAGATTAGACAGGTACACAGCAGATAGAGCATGTCATGCCAAGAGGTTTGTATTTATCCTGGCAGCAATGGAGGTCTGTTAAGGAATGTTAAGCGAGGGAGTAAGTGATCAGAATTGTATTTTAGAAAGATCCACCTGGAAGCAGTGTGGAGAATGGTTTTGAGGAAAATCAGCACCAGAAAAAGTTTGCCCAAATAAGAAACCATTACAGTAACATCAGTGAGAAATTATGAGGCCTTGGACAAAGGTGTGAGAGAGGTATGGAAACAATGAGTGTTTGGGGTTTTTTGTCTTTTTTTTAAGAACAAGAATCGAGAGGATTTTTTGATTGACTTGACATAATGGGTGAGAGGATATGAAGAGAAAAAGATGACTTCCTGGAATCTGGTTTGGGTGAATGGCTGCATTGTAGTGTATAAATTAAAGCTGAAATAGAAATCTCAGAAGAAGGAATGGACAGATTTTCTGGTTGGAGGGCCAACATTAATCTCAACTTTGGACATGTTGAATTTGAGGTCTTTGGAGTCATTTAGTCATTACCATTAGAGAACTGAATAGAGCTGGGAGTCCAAAATTCAGAAAAAATCTGTATATGATAAAAATTTGGATCTAGCCTATGAGCAGTGGTTGAAGACACAGAAGTGATGGGATTGTCCAAAAATAGTTATGAAATATAAGAATCCCGGATGGATTCCAAGGTACAGTGATATATTAAATGAATGACTACAGAGAGAAGAATATACAGAGGAGAGGTATCCAGGAAAGAGAGGTGACATGGATGTGAAAAGAGAAGAAATATACAGAAAGAGAGAAATGAAAAGTTTCCACAACCTCCTTATAAGATCAACTATTCAATAATTTTAAATTTAAATATTTTTTTGTTCTTTATTTTGAAATATCAGAATAATTGTGATCTCATTAGTATCTTTGAGCTATGCTCTTCAGATTGTGAAGTGTGGTCCACATGCATCAAAATCACCTAGGAGTGTGGTTTAAAATTCAACTCTACTCCAGAAATCTGAGTCAGTGATAAGGGATGTGGATCCAGGAATCTGACTTTCCTAGCTTTCCAGGTTTAGTCCTACTGACTTACAAGGAATTTGGGGTAAGAGCTCCATTGAAGTGAAACTAAAAACTAGGATTTAGGATGTGAGGTTTGATGTTTAAAGATCTTTAATCCTGCTTTCTGCAGTGCTCAGACCAAGACTGTAAAAAATGGTTAACTGTATAAGAAAGATCAACCTAGTCATCAGTTTCTGAATCAGACTGAGAAGTTGATATATTTAGAAAACAAAATAGTTTCCTTTCATGAACCATTATCTATATATTTTTAATGATCAAAGTAAGATCCATAAAATGTCGTTCTGTGTTGTAAGTAATTAACAAAAGGAAATGAGAGTTTCAGCTATTCCAGCCAAAGACAGTAGATTTAAACTGTACACTAATTTTTAAGTGAACAGAAACCTTTAAAATATATGTCAAACTGTTCTTTTTTTTTTTAACATGAGGGTTAAAGAATAAATAAGGAGTTGAATGACCAACTCCTGTAATACAAATAATTACATAAGACACTTCATAAGAACAGGACAGATGTCTGGTTTGTCACAGCATGCCCACATTTAGCACAGTGCCTGGTATATAAGCTACTCAATAAATGGGTTTGAGATTCAAACAGAACAGTGTTCAAATACACATCTACCACACAGCAATCCTTTGACCTTGAAAAATAACCTCTCTGTTTTAGCCAGGGTTCTCTAGAGAAACAAAGCTAATAGAATATATTCAGATATATAGAATGAGATTATGAGGCATTGGCTCAGCAATTATGAAGGCTGAGAAGTCCCACAATCTGCCATCTGCCATCTGGAGGCCCAGGAAAGCTGGCAGTGTGGTTCCAGTCCAAACTGACAGGCCTGAGAACCAGGGGAGCCAATGGTGTAAGTCCCAGTCTGAGTCTG
Organism: Leucopleurus acutus; assembly: GCF_964270905.1. Classification (NCBI taxonomy): domain Eukaryota; kingdom Metazoa; phylum Chordata; class Mammalia; order Artiodactyla; family Delphinidae; genus Leucopleurus; species Leucopleurus acutus. The sequence goes on from NC_139156.1 coordinate 76,783,139, forward strand.
AAGGCCCCCAAACCAGGAGTGCTGATTTCCAAGGGCAGAAGAAGACAGCTGTTCCAGCTCAAGCAGAGAGAGCAAATTTGCCCTTCCTCCTTCTTTTTGTTCTATTCAGGCCCTCAACAGATTGGATGATGCCCACCTGCACTGGTGAGGGCCATCTTCTTTACTCTGTTGTCTACCGTTTCAAATATTAATCTTTGCAGGCGACACCCTTACAGACACACCCAGAAATCATGTTTTACCAGCTGTTTGGACATCCCTTTGTCCATCAAGCTGATGCATAAAGTTAACCATCACATTCTCTCAGTTAATTTTCCTGTAAGCTTGTTCTGGCCTTACATGGTGCAGTGTGTGAAAAGTGACTCACAGAGCACAAGCAGTCAAAATATGCAGAGGTAAATTGACCTTGAAGCTATCATAGCCTAAGTCAGGGCCTCTTACTTGCATATGGCCCTTCCAAAGCCTTGTATGGGGCTCTACTAATCGGTTAACGTGATCTGGTTTTTTGTAATGTTTGCAAAAGTAACATATATTTTATATTATTTTTATAAGAAAGGGTCCCCTAAATGAGCTTTAGGCCTCACAAAACTTGGCTTTGTCCATGAATATATGATAAGTAGTAGTATTCGAAAAAGAAAATTTATACAACCTATAGAAAATTCCTAGCACATTACTGGCACACAGTAAATGTGTTATTTTTTCGTATGTTACAAATTGCTTATTTATAATATAGACTGTTCCAGCAATGTACATGGTAGTTTATAAATATACATAAAATATATAAAAATAAAAAGTGGAAGAAGATATGATAGAAGTTTTCTAACAGAAGAGAGGTAAGATGAATCCATACACATTCTAGCAGTCAAAGCAAAATGCAGTAAAATTGGGTATTTATTTCACAGTGTGCATGAGCAGATGAAGTGCTAAGTAGAAACTCAACTATTTCCAGTATGAAGTAAAATATTTAGGAGTTTTTCATTAAAAGAAAACTGTAGTGTACTGAACAATGTCTTTAGGGCATCTTTAGAGTAAAACCAGCAAATGATATCATACATATGTTAAAGACCCCATAAGAAAAGTGTGATAATAATTTTAGCCCTACTTTTTAGATTGTATAAATTCTTTGTAAAAGGATGTGAAAAAAGGAAAATTTGTGTGTTTCTGAAGGTAGGTACGGAGTTAGTTGTTGAATAAAGATTCTCATTGAGGAGCTAGGAAACGCCAGTTGATTACAAGAGATTTGCATTGTGAGATGGGGTCACAGTCGGATAGTAATTTTATAGCCAAAAAAGGAAAAATTTATTGTGCAGCGACCTGAGTGGTGAGGAGGTAGTTAAAAACTGATACAAACATTTGGGCTGGAGAAATTGACTCCGGAAGTCGTTACACAGAATCCTACGGAGGTGGCGCGTGCCCGCCCTGTGCCCGTCCCGCCCCTCACGTCCCTCGCGCCTTCGCGACCTCACGCCCCACCCCGCCCCACGCCCTTCACGATGCCGCGCCCTTCGCGCCCGTCGCGCCCGTCGCGCCCGTCGCGCCCCTCACGTCCCTCGCGCCCTCGCGACCTCACGCCCCTCACGCCATCATGACCTCACGCCCCTCGCGCCCCTCGCTCCCTTCATGCTGTCGCGCTCCCGGCGCCGTCGCGCTGGGTGGGAAGCGCCGAGAGCCAGGCGCCGGAGAACGTTCGCCGCTTGTGCAGCTCAGCGAGGGCCAGGCCGGAGAAGGCGAAGGCGGCTGCGTCCCAGAGGCCTGGGCGCCGCCAGCTCCGGCCCGGAAGATGATTGAGGAAACTGGGAGCAAGCGTAACATGGCAGAGAAGAGGCAGCTGTTCGTAGAAATGCGTGCTCAAAATTTTGATGTCCTATGACTATGAATTGACAGATTGCAAAGCACGATTTGTACAAAAAACGATGCAGCCTCCATTTTGCTGGTCTCTGGAACATGCTGGAAGCCTTTCGAGACGACGGCCTTGATACACTGGACTCATCCCCTGAGATCAGTGTGTCCCGCCTCGGGACCGACCCTCATCCATCTACTGCCAGCGGAGCACGTGCCTTCCTTCTCATGAGTCGGCGTGGACCAGCGCCTCAGCCCCTCCTCGACTTCGTGATTGCTGCTGTGACAGTGAGGCCCGAGGCAAGTTGATGGTATTTTCTGTTAAAGCTGTGTTAGCATGTGTGGTGGGAAATTGCTGGACAAGCTGAGATGTGTTTTCTCCCAGATGTCAGATTCCAGTGGCTTAATGCTATTTAGCAGGTCTGACCAGTTTCTGAAGGAAGTTCTAAAGTTCCCAGCAGCCGTCTTTGAAGGGCCATCTTTTGGTTACACAGAGCACTCAGCCTGCACCTGTTTTCCACAGCCGAGAAAGAGAATGCTGAGTATGCCTTTAGACACAGCAATGGCTGCCCCTCCTCCCTGGGGCCTTGTCCGGCTGCCTCTCAAGCACAGGCTTGCCCACATGGAGGAGGGCTGCCATCCCGTGGAGTGCTCCAGTTTCCGGTGTGAGGCGGAGTGTTCCTGTTCCTGGTTTGAGCGTGGGATGGGTTTCTGGTACCCATGCCGGCAGTTGCCACACCCCCAGCTCTGCCGGAATTGCTCTTTGTGTGGCCGTGCCAGTGTCCCTCACGGCAACCAACACCAGGTGAAGGAGCATCCCTCCTGGGTAACTGCTTTGTGTCTCAGTCCGTGTCCCCAACAGTTCGTCTGTTTCATCAGTAACAACACTAGGGCCACTTTCCTCATAGATGCCTACCGTAAGGGTATAGTGTCATGAAATATTAACACACGTTTATGACGGGGCTTGCAGATATGTTGTGTTTCATCACTTGATTTGAAAAGCAGAGTTTTTAAAGTATGGGGAGATGGAGTTACGGTGACATTTGACAGGGTCCCTTCTATTCAGTAAATTGGAATGTGACAGTGCTCGCTTTCCAAGTGAAAGGTGTCTTCTTGTTTTAAAATTGTACAAGGGGTACCACCCCCACCCCAAAAGACTTAACTCTCTGAGCTTTAAGGAAGATTTAAAGTTCTTTTTTTTCAAGCCAGTTTACTTCGTGCTTATAGGGTTTAAATGTTGCAAAGAAAGCTGCATGAAATGAAGTTAAATTTTTGCCTCTCAAGTTGGGGAAATACTGTATTTTACAATTGTCACATGGATGTCTTTACTTTCTAAAATAGTCTTTTAAATAACAACATTTGGGTGGAGCTTAATGTCTGATTTTTCTGTGGTGTTTATAAATCATGTAATAAGTTCAGCCCCAATCATTTTTCCTTTCTTTCTCTCAGTTTATTTCCAGAGTTTTAAAAATGTCATACTTTTATTTCCAAAAGTTTCTAGAGCCTTGTTTTAAAACCTTTTACTTTAGTTTTTGTTGGTTAGTTTACTGGAAGGTAGAAAAATATAGAGTCATAAGTATAATTCAGGATCTAAGTTCTCAGGCCTGTTCATCCTACTGGAGTTTAAGTACTAGAAAGCTTTGATAAGCGGGGGTTTTTCCTCTCTTTTTTTTTTTCTTTTTCCTAATTAACCTTCTTAAAAGTCAATCAAGAAGAAAGCAAGTAAGTTCATATCAGGGATTAGTTAAAAACAAAAACCAAACTTTAATCAAGTGTATACTTTACTTCCTACATTTCTGACAATGTCTTAGATATAATTTTTTTATCAGATAGCTTTTCAGTTACGGTTAAACCATATAATTTTGTTAAACTGAACATCCTATCCTGGGTATTGTTGTTTTGTAAATTCCAGTATTTTGTTTTTGGTTGAGGTGTCATTATTTTACATTTTTTAAACAAGCAAAGGAAAAAAATAATAACACTTAGTAGTTTCTTCTCTTTTTCATTGACTCGGGAGAATTTATAGATTTTCAAATAGTTACTTTTTCTTAAAGTACAAGTATCCCACTGTGTTAATTCACTTGTTAACATTTTCAACTGTTTTTGGTTAGAGTCTAACTCTTTACACTGAGGTAGCTCTTTGCCCTATTACCTTTAAAAAAATTTATTTACTCATTTATTTATTTATTTTTTTAAATCTTTATTGGAGTATGACTGCTTTACATTGTTGTGTTAGTTGCTGCCTATTACCTTTCATAATGATTGGATTCTCTGGAATGTATCTACTGAAAATCCTCATCCTAGATATTGGGGCTAGGAGATGAACTTGTTTTTCACCTTAGTTTGAACTTGCTCCTTTAGCTAGTTTATAACCCTTATAGAAATGGGAATTTTATGTTTATTTAAAGATAAATGACTGTTTGAATATTGCTTTCTGATTTACAGAGCAGTTTTTCACGTGAAAAACTCCGTTGAATTTTTCCATTGCTCTGTAACATACATAAATTGAAGTACAGAAATCACAAGTGAATTCTTATATTTCTGTTTAAACTTCACAACACTCTTGTGAAGTAAGTCTTATTTCTATTCATTGTTATTTTTATTTCAGCTTTATTTTTTTCTAGTTTATTAGTTCATTTTGGTTATAGTGACTTAAGATTTCGGGAAAAATGAAGTATTATCAGCATGCATAATTTTGAAGCTGGTATCATAAATGTATCAGTTTTGAATTTTGACGAGTATATACATTATGTAGTAGATGCATACTGGTAAGGCCTTTTAGCAATATACGTGTGTGTGTGTGTTGTGAGTATAACTTGTTTTCAAGATTAGGACTATGTGCAATACCCTTGTTCTTTGAGGAAGGTATCAGTGAATTTTGAGGCTGATGTGAGTAAAGAAGTTTCCACTTAACAAAAAGATGTGTAATCAGTTAAGCAGTAATTTCTTTGAAGATTGTCCACTGTATCTGTACTAATATTTTGAATGAATGTTTCTCTGTGTTCACAACAGATGAATTTAGTGTGCATTTAACCAGCTTCTATATGAATTTACATTGTAGATTTGATATGTCTAGTGTTGGTGTTTGGAAGTTTATTTTGATTTTTCCGAAAGTTTTCATTTAATATTTTATCTAAGTAACTAGCAGCATAATTTCTTATTCTTCTAGTCATTGATCCATTCATTTGCCTTTATTATAGAAAAAAAGAGCCACACGATACTATTAAAAAAACAAAACAAAAGAATCCTAGGAAGAAGCCCTCATCGTAGTTATAAAGCATGAAGCATGATGGTGGCTAAGAGGCCCTGATACAGAAGCTCAGCAATTTAAGGAATAAAATGGCATTCCACGAACAAATAATAGGGTAACTTTATTCTTTTCAATGACATCTGTTTTATCCTAGAAATGCTCAATTAAAAATTAACATTTTCTGGTCATTCCCTGGAAGTCCAGTGGTTAGGACTTGGTGCTTTCACTGCTGGGGCCCGGGTTCAGTCCCTAGTTGGGGAACTAAGATCCCGCAAGCTGCGGGGCATGGCCAAAAAAAAAAAAAAATTAACATTTTCTATGCACAGTATCTAAAACGTGAATCCTCTAGATCAGGAATAGACAAACTTTTTCTGTAAAGAGTCAGAGAGTAAAGATTTTGGGCTTTGCAGGCCATATTGTCTCTGTCACAGCTACTCCATAACAGCAGAAAAGCAGCCATAAAAAACTGGTAAATGAACAGAGATGGCTATGAGCCAACAAAAATTTATTTACAGACCCTGAAATTTAAATATCCTACAGCATCACAAAAAATTATTCTTATTTTGATTTTTTTTCAATAATTTAAAAATGTAAAACCATTCTTAAATAGTGGGCTGTACAAAAAGAGGTGGCAGGCTGGATTTTACCATTAGGATATAGTTTGCCAACCCTTGGCCTACATGTTTTTCAGTAGGGTTCCTCCCCTGCCACCAACAGTAGAATAACTTTGACTAGACCTAGTTATAATGAACCTCATAGATGGCTAGGAATAGAGTTTTCCTAACCTAAGTCCAAAATGACATTTTATCATTCTAAACAAAGTATCCCAAAATAATAAAGAATTTGTTATATCTTGAGAAAACATTTTTTAATAACATGTTTTAATAACATTAAGTAAACTTGTCATATTCTCTGTTGGAATTTTTGGAAATCAGCACCAAGATATCTTATATGTAGATAAGTCTTTGCCTTCTTTAAAATTATTTTGAAAAAATCTTAATTCTCCCTCATTTTAATCTGCATGTCTGATTTAAATGCTTAATGTTTCTGAGAATATTGATTGAGAATAATTTAACTTTTTTAAACTTCTTAGTTTTATACATAGCAGTTTCTCATTAATATGTGAACATTTATAAAAGTTTGAAAGTAAAAATCATATGGCCTGAACTTTGCTATTCACCTTTCAATATGTAAAAGGACATTCAATATCTTATTTTTAAGCTCTTCAACCTATATGCAAATAGCTATTTACCAAGTTATTTTAAATAATGCAACAAAATGCCTAAACCCTCCAATCAAAACACAATGCCAGGATCTTGACCTACATCTAAATATTTAGTCTTCTTATGTGATGTACCAACATTCTGAATTTTATGTTTATCATTTCATTATTTCCCAAGTCTATAATTTGTGCACATCTATGTATATATATAAGCAAAAATATATTTTTTTTATGTTTTAACTTTGTAAAAGAGGTATCACTCTTTATTCAGTCCTTTTGGACTCTACCCACTGACTATAGTGGCACTAAGATTTACTATATATGATCTTTCACTGTAGCTTATTCATATTGACTACCTGTAAAATATTCCATTGTGGGAATATAGCACAGTTTATTCTTTCATTTTCCCATTTAGAAGAAATGAGGTTTTTTTGCTATTATGAGAACAGCATTTCTATGAATATTCTTACATATGTCTCCTATTAATATTCAAGAGTTTCTCTTAGATATGTATCTAGATGTTGAATAGCTAGACCATAGCATATATGAGTGTTCGACTTCAGGAGGAAATGTCAGAATGGTTTCATAGTGGCTGCATAGTGGTTTCAAACTTCTATTTACTACTAGCAATGTATAGCAGATTCTGTTGACCCACATCTCTCCTACACTTTGAACAGAATTTCTCATTTTGCCAGTAGAATGCTTATAAAATGCTATTTAAGTGTGGTCTTTATTTGCTTTTCCCTGAAGACCAGTAATCTTGAACTTCTCTGTATTCCTTTGGCAGTTTTTCTTTTGGGATATTTGTGCTTATATATTCTTGATATTGATCTAGTTGTGTGTATGGTGAATGTCTTTTTCCAGTTTGTAACTTAGTTTTGAAATGTCTTTAATTTAAAAATTAATCTTTGATGAATAAAAGTGATTAGCCTTACTATTTTAAGTTTAGTAATCTTCTCTTTTATAGAAAATTGTTTTCATGCATTATTTAAGACACCACATGTATGCTGAACTATAAAAATATTCACTTATAATTTTTTTCAGTGTTCAAATGTTATCTTTTTTTAGATTTAGTCCTAAATCCATATGGAAATGATAGTTTTAAATGGTGTGAGGTAGGAATCCAACATTAACATTTTTCCGTATAAATTATTTTTCCAACTCAATTTATCGAACCATCTCTTCTTTCCTACTCATTTGTCATACCACCTCTGGCCTATGTCTAATATCTATGCCTACATGGGTCAGTCAATTTCTGATTGATCAACTGGTTAATTTGCTTCTTGTACACAAAAACCACCCTGTCGTATTTGCCATTTCATAAAGAATCATAGTAATTGTTCTGCTTTTACACACACATGCTTGCATGCACAGGTGCACACACACACACACACACAATTCTTGGACATTTTAGAATTGTCTCAAGTTCTCTGACATATCCTATTGGAAATTGCATTGAATCTAAGGATTAGAGAGAAATGATATCTTTATAATATACTTCTTATATGAACACAGTTTACCTGTTCATCTATTTAGTCTTCTTCAGTATTTCTCAATAAAGTTTTTATAATTTCCCCAGGAAAGTTCTTAAACATATTTTTGTTACATTAATTCCTGATTATTTCATATTATCTCTTAGTCTCATAAATGGCATACTTCCTTTATTACATTTTCTAGTTATTTACTGCTGATATACAGAAATGCATTATAGTTTCTACATTAACTTTATACCCAGCTTATAATGCATACTCTCTTATTGTCTTAAGTAACTTATCCATGTATTCTTTGGGGTTTTCAGTGTAAACTTAAATATAGACACAGTTCATTAATTTTGGCTCTCTTCATTACTTTATAAAGTATCTAGGGCTTTAACTTTCTAGGTTCATACCATTTTACAGCCCTCCCCAACTTTGATACATACAGTTTTCATAGCCTTTCAATTCCAAATATTGTTTAAATTTTCATTATGATTTCTTCTTAAACCCATGCATTAGTTAGGAGGCTTTCTTTGTTTCCAAATATTTAAGGATTTCTTTTTTTTAGTTTACTCTTTATTATTTAATTCTAAAGTAATTATTTTGTTATCAAAGATCTTGGTCTGTATTACATCTATTTTTTAATATATTGAAAGTTTTTTTATTTCCTAATACCTAGTCAGTTTTTTAAATGCTTCATATTTGCTTAAAATTAAATGTGTATTATTTCACCGTTAAATACATAAATCTCTTGTGCGTTATTTTAATTCTATTTTAAACACATGGTCCATCTGTTCTAATATTTCTGCTTCTGCTCAAATCTGTTACCTTGCAGATTTTTTTTTTTAAATGATTGTGCCCCTCCAGTGTCTTCGTGAGTTCATTTTACCCTAGGAGGAGAAGTGTGTCTGTGGGATAGAGAGTAATTTACTCTGCCTTTTTATAACTTGAATCTCTGCAGCAAAGGGACCAGCAATTTTAAATGACCTTAAACATATGAAAAGAGATAAGGGAATTCGAAACAAGAGCATAGAACAGCCTAACTACTATCTTAAGCATTTTGCATGGGGTGAACTTGGACCCATGCTCAGTGGACAGAGAACAGATAAGCCCAAGAGTGGCCCTCTACCTATGTACAGCCCTAAGAACAGATAAGTCCTATCTATCGGAGAACTATAGTCAATTACCTTCCTAAAAACAACTCTTAGGTCTGATTTTCACCCTTCTCCTAGAACACCATGTTAAAATTCAGATTTTTGCTTCAGGAGGTCTGGGTGGGGCCCGAGAGTCTGCATTTCTCACAATTTCCAAAGTGATCATTATGCTGTTGGTCCTAGACATCACTTCAAGTGGCTGGGCTAGATTAAAATTCCCCAGTTTAGAGGAGAGAATCAGAAGGCAACTGCCCTAAAGCCATTATTGCCTACTGGTTTTCTGTTTTTATTTTTTCTCATTTCCTCTCAATAAGAAAATGAGGGCTTCTGCACTGTGTTGACTTTATGTATTCCGAAGAACACCTGGACCAGAGTTCTTGCTCAGGGCAAATGTGGAGGCCAACAGGGCAGGGTCAGAGGCAAAACAAATGCTTTCAGCAGTTCTCCTATTTTACCACTGCTGTGCTGGGTTGACTCCTGACACTGCCCGGCAAATATCTCTCTCTCTCCCCCCTCCCCCCACCCCCACTCTTCTCCATCTCTCTTTCTAGTTCCTCAGTAAATCTTGCGAAGAGGAGACAGCCAGCACACAAATTCAGCACCTTGGTCAGGGCCCACTGGCTAAACAGACTTGGCAACTCATAGTTTAAAAACTGGCAAATAACTCCCTGTATCCTTTCAGCTATGACTTATTTCCCTCCACCCTTTTACAGTTGGTCTTTACAAGAGTTGTCTATTACTTGCCTGTATTTTTTCTCACCTCTTGCTCACTTTTTAACCCTTCTAAATTGGTTCTTAAAATCCATCACCTCACTAAAACAGTTCTAGCAAAGATCACCAATGACTACATGACACTAAGAACAACAGGCAATGTTTTAGTGTAATGACTAAATTGAAGACTACTAAATTGAAGACTAAATGGATTGACTAAATTTAGACTGCTGCCTGTGGAAGATTTGTGAGGATGAAAAGAGTTAATGAAACTCTTAAAACAGTACCTGGCACACAGTAAATATATAAAAATATTAGCTATTATGATCTGACTTTACTTTTTGTCACTATTCAACTCTGTTGAGCATTATTTGAATCCTGAAACACTTCTCTTTGGCTTCTGGTAACATGTTCATCTTATTTTATTTCAACTTCTATTGTTACTTCTTCTTTGTCTCTTTTGCAGGCTCATACTTCTCTAGCTGGCCATCAGATGTTAAAGATCCTCAAGTCTAGATCCCATAATCACCTTTTATCTCACTCTAAATGTTTTCCCTAGATGCTCTTATCTTACCTGTAGCTGCAATTACCACCTCTACACAAATGACTTCTGTTTATCTTTATTCCAAGCCCAGACCTTTCTTTTGATCATCAGACACATATATAACTGCATTTGAAATTACATGAGCACCTCAAATTCAGCATGTCCAAAACTAGATCCATCAACGGTCCTCACTCTAAATATGGATTTCTTCCAGATTTACTATGTCAGTAAAAAAACATCCTTTGTGTAAGCCAGAAACTCACATCAGCATGCGGTTCCCCACGAATCTCTATTGCTTTTACCTCTGATGTGCCTTTAGCATCTGTGCAGTTTTTTCCATTTGCACACCACCTGGTCTAAACTTCTCTCTTCCCTAGCTTCAACTAACTGTTGATAGAGAGCTTCTTTACCATCTACACACAACCAGTCTGTATCCTTCCAAATTGTATATCTCATTACAACCAGATCCATCTTTTAAAAACATAAATCTGACCATGATACATCTCTCTTCAAATCGATCAATGACTTTGCATTGCACTTTGGCAAATAGAAATGTCTTAACTTTACCTATGAGATTCTTTATGAGCTAACCTCTACTTTCTTTGCCACCTTTGCCTGAAACCACACAACTTTGTTCTCTCTTAATCAACCATACTGATTTCTTTGGTCATCTCTTCTTTCTTGCCACACTCCTTCTCCCTACAAAATCATTGCCTGTACTATCCTCTCTGTAGTGTTAATACCTCCTCTCTTGACTTAGATAACACCTACTCAGCCTTTTGAGTTCGTCTCAATTCAAGTGTCTCTTCCTCTAGAAATACTTTCATAATTTCTCACTTATTCAAATCACCCGATATAAGTTTAAGTAGCTCCATGTGACGCTCAATATAGTACATGTCACGATTGCAATTTTATCTTTGCCTGCATGATTATGTGATTTGCATTATATCCTTTCTTAGATGAAAGTTACATTTGGATAGAAACCATGAATTTAACAGAGGGACTGGCTGTTAGTGTGCATTCAATAAATGCACTTTGAATAAAATATTATAGATAAAATGAAAGTAATGAATGTGCATTTCCAACAGCAAAACTGCATTGATTACAAGGAAGGTTACCAAGTTATCACTGAAATCTAGCAGGACTGGTTCTAGGATTGATTTTTTCCCATGCTTTCCATGGCCTCCTTTGTTCTCCACCACTTTGTTGTTTCACGTTTCTTTCTGGATAGATAGATAGATAGACAGACAGACGTAGATATATATGTAGATGTACAGGGATCTCTATCTCTGCCCATTGATGTTCCATTTTATTTTATATAGAATACAGTTGACTAGTGGTGAATGAACATAATTAAACAGAAAGTGCATGCTTTCTACAGTTGATCACTAGGCATGAATCCTGCTAAAGAAAATGAAGTTGAAATCTTTTGCATTTGACACTGTGTTGCTTTTTCTTTTCCTTTTTTTTTTTTTTTGTCTTTGTAGAGGATTTTTATGAATCTGAAGAATTAGAAGCTTATTTAAAGACCAAAAGGGAATTCCCTGACAGTCCAGTGGCTAGGACTTGGCACTTTCCTGCTGGGGCCTGGGTTCAATCCCTGGTTGGGCAACTAAGAGCCCACAAGTAGCCTGGCACAGCCTAAATAAATAAATAAATACCAAAAAAAAATCAATGCAATTTCCTCACCTAGATACTGTGTTTAAAGATGTTTCATGTTATAAACTCTATATAGCTAAGCAAACACTATTCGTTTTACAAGAGAGCTGGTTTTAAATTGAGGAATCAGGGTGATGGCCAAACCAGTTTCTGACTTCTGGAACTATAAAATTTGTTAGGTAATGGCATACTTTTCAGCTGATTAATTTTTTTTCTAGCTGGGACATCTGCTGTCATTTGAAAACTGTCCAATATGAATATCTGAAGCAGATGGGAACAGCATGGAAGATGTCAGGTTGGCTTGTGGTTATAAGTAATATTTGCTTCTTTTGGATAAGCCTTTATACTGAACAGGCTCTCATTTTTAGCTTAGGCAATGGTCACCAATCACAGGTAAAAGTAGGCTTGGTAGCCCAGGAGACGAACTACCTTCCATGAAGCAGAGTCTCCAGGACACTACTTAACATTGTTTTGATGCTCACATGTTGTATGATTAAACACTTGGTGAGATCTTGGGGTTGCCAGCTGGACATGATTTGACACCCTTATTAATCTTGAGAAATGTTCCCACTTTTATCCAATTAGAAAAATTTTGGAAAAGCCCTCATGCCATGTGTCTCTGTTGCTTTCAGCAGATAATGCCAGCTGGCAGTTTTCTTTTCATTAACTGAACTGAGTCTTTGAGGATTATTTCAGTGTGTTGTAAATTCTCGGGTAAAGATGGTCAATGGAAAGTGGATATTGCCTCTTATAGGCACCTAAAAAATATTGGAAATCTTTAGAGATCTCCAGATTCCCTCAAGCCACAATATAGTATCTCTCCTTCTGTGATTGGTTTCCCTTTGAAGCCTGGCCATAAACCTCAATTCCTTGCATCTAGCTTGCTGGTAGAAGTACTTGACTTTGCCAATGTCATGATCATCTATGGCAGGGGAATAAAAGAGCATGAAGTTCTTTTAAAAGAGCCTAAAAATTCAGTCCTTCTAGAAGGAAGTTTGTATGGAGTACTTACGATGGTCTGAACCTTTTTCTAGGTACTGATACATTAAAAGAGAGTGTCTGCTCTTCAAGATCTCACAGACTAGTAAGGCCTCAGACATGCAAAAAAAATAATTGAATGCAGCAATTTTATAATAGAAATTTGTAAAAATAATTATGAAAATAAAGGGGAGAATCTGGGAAAATAAACTTCTATTTGAGTCTTTAATAATCAGAAGAATTCATTAAGGTACAAAAGTGAAGGGAACATTATTCCAGGCAGGAACAAATGTATACAGGTATAAGAATGTACTTTTGGGACTTCCCTGGTGGTGTAGTGGTTAAGAATCGCCTGCCAATGCAGGGGACACAGGTTTGAGCCCTGGTCCAGGAAGATCCCACACAGCCCTGGTCCGGGAAGATCCCACATGCCGTGGAGCCAACTTAAGCCCGTGTGCCATAACTACTGAGCCTGTGCTCTAGAGCCTGTGTGCCGCAACTACTGAAGCCCACGCACCTAGAGCCCATGCTCTGCAACAAGAGAAGCCCCCGCAGTGAGAAGCCGGTGTACCTCAACAAAGAGTACCCCCCGCTCGCCACAACTAGAGAAAGCCGGCATGCAGCAACGAAGACCCAACACAGCCAAAAATTAAAAAAAATAAAAAATAAAAAAAAGAATGTACTTCTGACCATTAGAAATGCATCAGATGAATGAACAGACAGACAAGGAACATTCCAGGTCTGTGTTTCACAAACTTTGTGGCCTCAGAACACCTTTACACTCAGATATTCTTGGGAATCCCAAAGAGCTTGTTTTACATAGGTTTTATCTGTCAGTATTTACCATATTTTAAATTTAAACTGAGATATTTTTAAAATATTTGTCTTAATTCATTTAAAAGATACACACATAACATAGTAATGTAAATAACATTTTATGAAATAATTATGTTTATTAAACAAGAAAAAATAATAGGAAGAGTGGCATTACTTTATATTTCTGAAAATTTCTTTTATTTCTTGGTTAATAGAACACAACTACATTCTTATATCTGCTTCTATATGCAAGCAGTTGCACTATGTTTTTTGCCTGAAATATATGGAAAAAAATCTGGCCTTGGCACAGATGGGTAACTGGAACGAAGAGGAGCTTTTTAATGGCCTTTACAGATAATTGTGGTTATTCTTCTTTAATTCTACATAAAAATTCTACAGGTGGCAGGTTTAAAGGTCTGTTGCAATGACAAATCTAAAATTATACTAATAAACTTTTCATAGTCAGTTACCTTAAAATCCATTGATCTGTCTTGCACTGTGAATAGAGCTCGTACCCATGAATCATTTTGTAAAATCACAGATTGGCCATTTGGAAATATTGGCTTACTTGTGTTATGCAGATCTTCTACATGTTGACACATTTCCTTATTCAATAACAAAAATTACATTTGTTAATATTACCACTAATCTCATCAGAAAGTCACTAGTATTTATTGAGAAGCTGTTGAGTTCACAGTGGCAGATACAGTCTTCCAGAATTCCATATTTTGCTGTTAAGATTGAATTTTATCAGTTTTTTTCCTTAAAGGAACAAGCCAAATCTGAATACCTATAGTTTGTCTATCAGTTGTTCTTTCAAGAAAAACGGTGTTCCAGGAAATACAGTGGCAAGTGCAGCTTGCAGCTCAATCTTACAAGTGCTCTTCCTTAAGAAAACCATTGTACTTGGGTACACAGCAGAAGTACTTAATGTAAACTTCCCATTTTATCATCTAGAACATTAAAAAAAAAGCATGTAGTCAATATTAAAAAAGTATGACTCAAGGATCAAAATATAATAAAATTAGTAATTTCTACTGCCTCATCAAGGACATTCTTACATGAAACTAGCTAACTAGCTTTTTTTTTTCTTCTTTTTTTCCTGCGAGTGTGTGGAGGAAAATATACAATGGCTGCTTATACAGTCTGGTGCCACTGTCCTGATTTGTGCTTACGCACCACCAGTTTTCACCACTACTGTTTCTGAACCATCAGTGTAAATCCAGCACAATGAAAAGAGCAAATAATTCCCAGTTTTGACCTTGGAGGCCCCCTGAAAGTACACCATTCTTTAGAAACTGCTGTTCTACATAAAATTATGAAATAGCTAGAAGAAAGGAAACATCAGAGAAAAGTAAAATTCATCGAGCAGTCACTATAAATTAGGGACTAAAGAACAGTAGTCAGAATTCATTTGGTTAAAAATAATTAAAACAATTATTTTTAAAAAATTAAAACAATTAGACAAACAAAAATAGAACTCTAACAAATTAGCTGAGGCAAAAAGGGACTGTACTGGCTCACATAAACATCCTGAGGTCAAGTTAGGGGGGTCCCAGGAGCTCAAGAATAACTGAAAATGGAGAAACACACAGCATCAGGCTACTCTCCAACTCTCATCTAGCCTTGTGGGAAAGGCTTTATTTTCTGAGCAGCTCTTCCCGTGAAGTTGGGGCCCTTGGCTGCTGGCAACTCTGGGCTCATCTTTCTAACTCTCATCAGGTATGAAGAGACTTTCTTCCATTATTAATTCTAATATGAAAAATTTAGGTCAAAGACTGATTCATCCTGGGGAGTATGCCATCTGCGTAGCCAGGATGGCAGGGGAGAAGTAGAATGGAAGATGGCTTCTGTGATTGGTGGGGCCCACTGGAATCATCTGTTTGGACTCAGGAGAGGAATAGTTCCAAGAAAATAACGTGGGGGTTGTTTTCAGGAGAAAGGAGATCTTCTGGGCAAATTAAACAGGTTAGTATTAGAGAGATAAATAGATAGATCGTTAGGTATGGATTGTCAGCCGAATTGTGAGTCCGCTGGATCTTGAAAATGAGGAACCTAATTGTCAGAGAATTTAAGTAACTCCCAGCATCACAGAACTGTTAATTCAGGGAGCTGCTTTTGAATACCTGCTTCTAAAGCTTCTCACTTTGTGGCGCTGCTTCTTAATGAGAACAGAATGGGTGTGGATGATTCAAAGGGTCAGTCTATCCATAAAGCTCAGAAAAATCTGAGGTTTATCAATACATCTCCTTACTTAGCACTGCTATCTTAGCCCGATATTAGTATTTTTATATGTATTAATGATTTGATGTTAGAAATGATGGATTCATGCATGATTAGATGTGTGGTATAAACTTTCTGTGATAGTTTATCCATAAAGAGTTGCTGTAATATCAGATGGCGCCATATTAATGACTAATAGCTGTTGGATACTTACTGCGTGTTGAAATCCAGGTTAACCACTTTGTACATATTGTGATGATTCTTTCAACAGCCCCATGAGCCAGATAACTGTCATCACCACCCTTTCATGGGTGAGGAAGCTGACTTTCTGGAAGGTTAAATACTGCCCCCGCTCCCATACATCACGTACCCACGCACACTCTTATTCAGGATAGGCTGGATTACGCTGAGCAAGCAAACAGACCAAAAAGCTTGGTGCCTTGAAAGACCAGTTTTATTTCGAGTTCCCATTTCCAGTTTACTGTAGGTGAGAAGTGGTGTGCTGTTTATTATAGTCCCTCAGGAACCCACTCTGAAGAGGCAGCCAACACCTGAGAGGGAGAGAGATTTCTGCAGTGTTACACTGGTATTTCAGTGCTCCAGCAGAAAAGCGATGCATGGCTCTAAAATGTGCAACTCCAGCCAGACCTAGTTACATGGCCCCACTCAGCCCCAATAGGTATAAAAAAGCAAACCTGCGACATGCCCAGAAGAAGAACTGAGAATATTTGACAAACAAAGAACAAACATCAGAAGCATCTCTTCCCATCTGCCTGAAATTATGGTGTCTGGAATCTCAATGTTCATTTCTTCAACTGAAGGCATTATTGTTCCATAAGTATAAATTGCCATGAGAGAATAGCACACTCACCTGTCATCTAATTAACAATTAGGTTTAAATTACCTGATAAGCTACAATATGCTTTGAATATATATGGGAATTATTTTCATGATATGGAATGATGCTGTGGTGACAGGTCTGGCATGCAGTGTCCCATGAGCCACATGCATGCATAGACCCCTGAGTTGGATAACAGGAAGTAGGAATGAGAATACAAGTGGGATGCAGATTGATACCAAGGTCAAACTGTTTACTTTGCAGTTTTTTCCTGCACAGTAAAACTTACAAGTACTTTTGCCACTAAAGTTCCTTTGAGCAATCTTCCCAAATTTAAGCTTCAAGGTCAAGTTGTCCTCTCAGAGTGGAGTCAGGGGTCAGCATCATTTTCCTGGCATCATTGTGTGAAAATAAGTACTGAGTGATGCCAACTAGGGAAGCTCACACAAGCCCTGGTGCCCAGGTTTTACTGGGGTTCCATCACTTAGGCATAGTTGACCACCCACGTGGTCATCTCTGAATCCAGCCCCTCTAAAGGTTGAGCTGATATTGTGTGGCCCAAAGTTCCCACCCTAAATCATACTGTTAGACTATCTGGTGTGGGTGGCCAGCTCCTACCCTAAATCATATTGTTACATTCATATCAGGAATGACGTGCCAAGGGTTCAGAGATTACCTCCCAAAGGCCAAGGCCAAAGACCAGAGCTCTCCATGGACAAGGTTAAATTCTTTACTGTACACACACACACACACACACACACACACACACAGACTATACCCAAATCTTTCACACTTGAAACCCATTCATAAGTAATATATTGTCCACTGGAGGGAAAAATGGAACAAAAGAAAAATGATATTTATTGTGACCACCAATAACAACTTCTGTAAATACTCCCCTTTACTGGGAGGATTTTGCAAAGAAACAGCAGCTATTCCAACTTTTTTCAATAATATATCACACAATCAATCCCAGAAAGTAAACACTAAGAAAAACTCATAATTATCTTTAAAATAAGTGGGGTTAGTTATGGGCTCTTCACTATTTTAAAGGAGCTGGCACACTGAACTTTATATACTCTCCTTCCCATTGACCTAATTAACTCAATCTCTCGAGACCTTTGGCTTTACTGTGAAGTTCAGGGCATGTCACTGCTGATGAATAAATTAATGGCATAGAGGAATCAAAGTCAAAATTAGCATGAAATCAGTATCCCACTGCTCACTATCTTGAGGGAAAACTAAATTTATTAGGAAATCTGTTGATGAGAGAATCTACTCTGAGAAAAATTTTGGTTTTCTTTTTAGATACCTTTGGCATAATAATGTCATTAACCCCGTGCTATGTCAAAAGCCTAATACAGCCCTTACCAAATAATTGTTACTGTGTGGTCACCCCAATATTTATGGTCTTTAAGAAATAATAGCTTGACACAAAGGAAAGTTTTAGATGTGACATTGTATTGATGACCTTTTAAATTGACTTTATTTATGTTCATGTGTGGAGACTCTAGATAAAGGGTTGGGGAGCTGTTACATTTTAATGCAACTTCTAAGGATCCATCCTAATGTAGGATTCTGAGGAATCCAAAGGAAGAATATTCATCTAAATGGGCTTCAGATAATAGCGATGCTAAGAGCCAGTGTAATAAGGAAGTACCCTCTCAGAAATAACCAACACATCCAAAATACATATTGTCCACAGCTCTTTGGAACTATTATTATTCCTTAGAGTATGCTGTACCAGGAAGATTTCTAAGAGAAAAATAGCAGACTTGGAGAAAGGAATATCGTGTGACAACAAAAAATTTAAGTGTAATTATTATTAGGACTGCTTCCCATCTGTTTCTTTTTCTCCCATTTTCTCTAATATTTTTATGTGTATTCATTTTTATAATTAAGGAATGTTTATTTCCCAATTAATTTCTTTTGCATCTTATAAACAGGTTATCTCAAAGTAGAGTGGGGATAATTTATATTTGAGAAAGGCCATTTAAAGTACGTGGTAAACACATGCCTGGAAGAAAGGGTGTTCTAAGATGTATCCAATAATCACAGATAAGAAGAGGGTTAGGAAATCATAATTTAACATTATGACTCTAGACTTTATTTTCTTTAAAACAAAAATCAGACAAGGTGTTTGCATCTTCTGCACACCTGCCTTTGGATATATTGCCAATTTTGATATTTAGAATCCTTCTTATAATGTAAATAAAATAGAAAGTAAATCCTTTTAGAGTATAGTACAGTAAAGATTTGCCTCTTCTAAAGTAGTTTCGTGCATTGTATCGGATTAAATAACTCTTCAGCAAGTCATGTTTCTCTGTGTTGGTTGCCAGGAAATTCAGAGGTAATAACTTTCTGTTATCAATCTCTTTGTGGTAGTGTTTCTCCCTCTGGGGGAAATGTGACCTTCAACAACACAAGGACATTCAGACCCTCTCGTTAAATCTGAAAATAGGCCCTAGACATAGAAAGAGAGAAATGACTAGATATTTCAGACTTTATCCTGTCACTACTGCTATACCCTTGGTTCACCATGCCTGAACCTAGGCAAGCAGGATGTTTCCATTAAAAGAGGTAACCAAATACTGAGAGATAGCAAAGAGAAAATAAAGAATTGATGTAAACATTAGTAGCATTTTGTCTTACAACTTGCCTGTTTCAGATTCTGCTAAAATCTGTTTGCTACCAACGTCTCTGAAGTCCCCCTCATTCTGCATCCTCTTCCACAAGGGAAAAGATGATCTGTCACATGTATTCTTCATTGCCTGGTGAAACTTTGGATGTTCTGATATTTCTTTTATTACATTTTTTCCTTCAATATTTTCTTGACTTCAGTCTTTATTTTCAACTTTCATGTGTGTGTTTATATTATAAAATGTTTCAAGTTACTTCTCAAGTAAAGAGAGACTAAAATACAAGTAAATTGACACAAAAATTGAGAGAGAGCCTGACTGAATTTATTTTTAAACCCTTTTTTGTTGTTGTTGGCCTCCGTGCATGGCTTGTGGGATCTCAGTTCCCTGACCAGGGATTGAACCCAGGCCACAGCAGTGAAAGCCTGGAATCCTAACCACTAGGCCACCAGAGGACTCCCTATATTTTTTTATCCTTTTTTTTTCCCAATTGAAGTACAGTTGATTTACAATGTTGTACTATTTTCCACTGTGTAGCAAAGTGGCTCAGTTATACACAAATACACATTCTTTTTTTAATATTCTTCTCCATTATGGTTTATCCTAAGAGATTGGATATAGTTCCCTGTGCTATACAGTAGGACCTTGTTGTTTATCCATTCTAAATGTAATAGTTTGCATCTACTAAGGCCAAACTCCCAGTCCATCCCTCTCTCTCCCCCCTCCCCCTTGGTAACCAGAAGTCTGTTTTTAATGTCTGTGAGTCTGTTTCTGTTTTGTAGGTAAGTGCATTTGTGTCATATTTTAGATTCCACATATAAGTCATATCATATGGTATGTGTCTTTCTCTTTCTGACTTACTGCACTTAGTATGATAATATCTAGTTGCATCCATGTTGCTGCAAATGGCATTACTTTGTTCTTTTTTATGGCTGAGTAGTATTCCATTATATATATGTGTGTGTGTGTGTGTGTGTGTGTGTGTGTGTGTACCACATCTTCTTTATCCATTCCTCTGTCGGTGGACATTTAGATTGTTTCCATGTCTTGGCTGTTGTAAATAGTGCTGCTGTGAATATAGGGGTGCACGTATCTTTAGGAATTATGGTTTTGTCTGGGTATATGCCCAGGAGTAGAATTGCTGGATCATATGGTAACTCTATTTTTAGTTTTCTGAGGACCCTTCATACTGTTTTCCTTAGTGGCTACACCAATTTACATTCCCACCAACAGTGTAGGAGTGTTCCCTTTTCTCCACACTCTCTCCAGCATTTGTTATTTGTAGACATTTTAATGATGGCCATTCTGGCCGGTGTGAAGTGGTACCTCACTTTAGTTTTGATTTGCATATCTCCAATAATTAGTGATGTTAAGCATCTTTTCATTTGCCTACTCGCCATCTGTATGTCTTCTTTGGAGGAATGTCTCTTAAGGTCTTCTGCCCATTTTTCCATTGGGTTTTTCTGTTGTCAAATGTATCAGCTATTTGTATATTTTGGAGATTAAGTCCTTGTGGGTCACATCATTTGCAAATATTTTCTCCCATGCCATAGGCTGTCTTTTTGTTTTGTTTTGTTTTGTTTTTTTATGGTTTCCTTTGCTGTGCAAAAGCTTGTGTGTTTGATTATCTCCCATTTGTTTATTTTTGTTTTTATTTCTGTTGCCTTGGAAGACTGACCTAAGAAAACATTGGTACGATTTATGTCAGAGAATGTTTTAGACCCTGGCTAATTTATAATGCTAATGAATGCTTCCTGAGGGGTTGAAGCCTCAGTTTCAGATTGGACTGGCAGAGCATGTAAATGCCTTATGGTTACAAAATTCCAGAGACCCTAGGAGATTTGATCTAAAGGAGTGAACAGTTTACAGTCCATCTCCACAATAAAGAATGTAAAATTGTTTTGCATCTCTGTGAAATAGCAATTCAAAGTAAGGGTAAACTTGATCTGTTTTCTATTTCAGTGTTTCTTGCTTTACTTAATTAAGACACGTATTCTCTCTCATATCCTGTTTTGTTTTGTTGTTTTAGGTCGTCTATTTTGAAGTAGGTAAGAGGAGGTAGGATACAACATTCAGAAAACTGAGTCGTATATATAAATCGTTCTTCTAGGGGCAAAGTCTGAGATTTTGTCCTGCTACTCATGCAACAGAGCTGAGAAAAAATCTGTATATTCATTATATTCTAATATGTAACAATGCTACTTCATTTTAATAACTTCATCAGATCCTAATTTCTCCCTGGAAAGAGCTAGGTGACAGCATGACATTGCTCAGTGGAAGATTTTCTGTTTCTCATTGTATTAGACAATCACTACATAGTAAACTGAATGCCAGAATGGCAAAGGAGGTAAACAAGGCTATAAGCCCAGCTTTAGAATGGGGACTTTACCTTTGCTGTGACACAGAACAACAATAATCTCTTGATATTTATTATATCAAAACTGCATTATCCCTCTGGACTATTACTGTCATAATGGGCTATACATTTGCTTCAACTTCACTTACCTCAGTGATACATCATTATTTGCTACGACTGCTGCGCTTTCCACAAGGAGAGGGAAAAAAAGTGATTAATACGTGAGCTCCATCCCTAATCAAGAGCAAGTGAGAATGCAGGGACAGAGAGCAATGTGTTCTCAATTCCAGTGTCTTTGATGTGATTCTTTGCGTGTGTTTAAAAGACACCATCCAAAAGGGAATAAACTATTTAAAATGTGTATGTATTTTCAGACTATTATCAAAATCAATTTATTAAAAATTTAACATTACCTATATAAAATGCATGTTATTTTTAAAATATAAGTTCTATAACTTCTAAAAAATCTGATCTTCTTCAGTGCATGTGACCTTAAAATTATATATGTATGGGCTTCCCTGGTGGCGCGGTGGTTGAGGGTCCGCCTGCCGATGCAGGGGACGCGGGTTCGCGCCCCGGTCCGGGAAGATCCCACATGCCGCGGAGCGGCTGGGCCCGTGAGCCATGGCCGCTTGGCCTGCGCATCCGGAGCCTGTGCTCCGCCACGGGAGAGGCCACAACAGTGAGAGGCCCGCGTACTGCAAAAAAAAAAAAAAAAAAAATTATATATGTATGTATGTGTGTGCATGCATGTATGTATATATTAATATATAGAAATATGTGTGTGGAGATATATGTATATATCCAAATATATGTATGTGTGTGGATATATATGCACACTATATATAATGTATCCACATGCCTACATACTTATGATTATAATGCCTTACTGCATTTAAGAATCATGAACACTGGCTGCTGATACAAAATGCCAGCCTTCATTAAATTCACTCAAACATTTACTCATTTACTCATCCAACAACTGACTTACTCAACAAATATTTATTAAGCTTTTTGTGCAAGCCGTTAAGCTCATTGATGGATTTTAAAGTGATTAAGACTGGTGCTTGTCCAAAAAGAGGTTACAATCCATTAAAGGATATAAGACAACTATACAAGCAACTATTATAGAAGCAAGAATAATTAAGAACCATCTGATTGGTGCCAATGGAGTACTATTCTTTCACATAAATGGAAATTGGAAAATTTTCATGGAGGAGGTGACACCTAAGGTATGTTAAACAGTTCTAAAGGTTAAAGGAGAAGATTGGGACATTTAATCAGTGACTTAAGAAAATGCAAAGAGATAGGAAAGAAATTTTGGTTGAACTTAAGTGTCATCAAATTTGGTACAATGTTACCTATATTTTAGGAACTATTATGAGAGATGAAGTTAGAAGAGGCAATTAGGTTCAGATGGTAGAGGATCTTAAGTGTATGGCCAAAGGGTTTAATCTTCAATTTATAAGCAGAAGGGAGTAATTGGAGTCTTCAGATCACTGAGTAAAACGAACATACCTGGCTTTGTGGACTTAGGCTAACGGTGGCATAAACAATAGATTATTATAAGGAGAAGCCATCAAGCAGTAGGCTTGTGTCTGGGTCCACATGAAAGTGATAATAAAGGGTTGGATGATGATAGTGTGGAAATGTAAAGGAGAGGCAGCATGCATGTGTCTGTGAGCACAAACATGCATGCTTTTGGCATGGGGTTGCTGTTACAGACATAAGGAGCAGATTGGGGTTTTTTTTGATAGTACAGGTTTAGGAGAAGTCAATAATAAATTACTTCTAAGCATCAGGCTTGGGCAACTTAGACTATAGTAATGTCATTAACAAATATTGTAGGATAGGGAAATCAAAGGAAAACAGTTACAGAGAAAAAGAGGGAAGTTCTGGACTGAAGGATGGAAATTCTCTTTACTTAGGGGTCACTTTTGTTTTATTAAAAATTGTTAGGAAGTGCTCAATACCTGTTTTATGGATGAAAACTCATAGTTTCCTCTTGATGTGCTTCTTTTAACAATTTTTACCTTCACTTTGAAATTATTAATATTGAATCTAATGTACTGAAACTTATCTATTGTTTTATATGTGTCTCACCATTCCTCCACGAAAATCCCCAAAAAGCCCAAGTGGGAATTATTTTACAGATGCATGTTTTACACCTTTTCAAGGGGTAAACCACTTAAAAGGATCCTAAAACCAGAGAGGCCCAGAGGCAATGTTCTCAGAGCCCACCCCATTTCACAGTTGGCCCTTGTCTTACTTTCCCTTTATTTTCCTTCCTTATCATGCTGCTTCTGAATCTACTGTTGAGCTCTTTTTGTACTTTTGGGCCAATCTTCCTGAGCCAATCCTGTAGAGTATGAGAAGCACAGTAAGAGCTAAAGTAGGACCAATGTGCCAACGTGTTATCAGGACCACATTCCTTTTGGAGGTTTTCAGTGAGAATACATTTCCTTGCCTTTTCAGCTTCTGGAGGCTACACACATTCTTGGTACATGCCCCTTCCTCCACCTTTGAAGGCAGCAAAGTGGCATCTTCAAAGCTCTCTCTAACCCTCCTGTCACCCTCTTCCACCTATGAGGACTCTTTTGATTGCATGGTACCTGCTTGAATCATCCAAGATTATCTTCCCATCTCAGGATCCTTAAATTAATCACCTTTGTAAAGCCCTTTTGTGATGCAAAATCACAGTTTCAAGGATTAAGACTTGGATATCTTTGAGGTGGAGGTAGGGGCATTATTCTGCCTGCCACTTAGAATCCTTAGTGGTAGAACCCAGGAATCTGCATGTTCATGAGCTGTCCAGGTGAGTTTGTGCAAGTATGGAGACTTGAGCTGTCAAAAGATTGTAAAGCCAGGCTTGTGGTCTCTTTGGAAATGTAATTCCTTCTAAAGTGTAGTACATTTCATAACTAGTACTTCCAATCAGTTCCATGTGCTATTCTCCATCGTCAAATTACCTTTCTAGAAATAGATATTGTGTCTCCATTATTTTTCTGATTCCTTGCCCTATCTCTGCCTCTCTAGCTCTTGCCTCAAAACCATCTGAAACATAGGCTGGGAAGGAGAGGAAACAGCCTTAGCTCCCACTGTTTGGGAATTAGGAGCATTTGGTTCTCCAGCTGTGCAAGGAAATACCCCAACTTTCCATTTTCCCTTCTGTATATGCCCTCAAACCTGCAAATTTTTGCTTGAGTTCACCTTACAGGGAACATCTTAACTAAAAGCAGAAAGCCAAAGTCAATGCTGCACATTCCCAGCCACTTTTTCTAGAGCTGCAAGCAGTCACATGATCTGCCACGTAAGTTAGTAAAGTTAGTACAGGTGACTGTTGCACCTAATGCAAGACCAAGCTTTGTTAAATTTCAGAGTATGATATCCATTTCAACAGTTCCAGTCATCCAGCAGTACGCCAGTGTCTTATATCTCTGTTATTAGAGCAGCATCTCACTTCAAGATGCCTATTTCTATCTTAAATAGAGTAAGCAAGACTGCAGCAGCAAATAGACCAAAAATGTGTGCGGCTCATTACAATAGAAGTGTATTGCTTTATGATAGTCTGATGCAGATGTTCCCGGTCATCAGTGGTTTTCCTCCACACAGGGATTTAGAGACCTAGGTTCTGTCCACCTTGTGCCTCCAGCATCCTTAAAGTTCTCATCCTGATCTGCATCCAACCAGTAGAAGAAGAGAACAAGGGAAGAACAGAAAAAATAATGCATATCATTTCCACTCACATTAAACTGGGTAGAACTTGGTGTCATGAGTTAATGGCATATCTAATTTCAGTTAAATCAGGCAAATGTAATCTAGGCATATTCAGAGGAAGAAGAAATAGATTTGGCTTTTTTTTTTTTTTTTGGTAAACAGCTAACAGTCTCTCTCATATCATCAAATGATTATTTATATGTCTTCATTTAGGTTATTTCTTGTAGCTTGTAAATAAATAAGAAACTTTTTTTCAGTTCATGTAAATCTATCTGTAATATATTTCATATAGTCCTAGACACATAAAGAAATTTAACAAATCTATTCTGATAATTTTTTAAGAAGTTGGGTCAGACTCTGGTTTCTAAAAAGGTAAGGGAAAAGAAAAAAACTTTCCAGTCTGGTCTCCAGAAACATTCTTCCCTGAAGTCCCACAAATGCCGTAAGCTCACACTATGAATTGCTACTCACAGAATGACCTCCTGAAGTCTGTTGCAGGACAGAGATTCTCTAAATTACCAGAATCACTCGGAAACAAAATTAACAACGTGTGTCTAATTAGAAAGGGTCATTCCAGTCTACCTAGCTCCTTACCTTCTCCTTTGAGTTAGTCCCAGGTGTTCTGGAGGTGCAAATATAGATTTAGGGATTGGAAGTGTGCTTGGGGGTACCATCACATTTTAGCATTTATTCTCTGTCTAACCTTATTGAATCACTTGATTCTTTATACATTCTGTTAGTTTCTTATGCCTATTGTAACAGATTGTCACAAACTTGGTGGCTTAAAACAATAGAAATGTATCCTCTCTCTCACAGTTTTGGAGGCCAGGAGTTTGAATTAAGTATCACTGTGCTGAAACCAAAGTGTTGGCAGTGCTGTACTCTCTCCAGAAGATCTAGAAGATAATCTGTTCCTTATTTCTTCCAGTTCTAGTGACTTCCAGCATTCCTTGTCTTTTGCCACATCATTCCAATTTTAAAACCTCTCTGCTCTGTCTTCACATCATCTAATTCACTGTGTGCAGTGAAATCTCTTTGCTTCTCTGTTATATGGATACTTACTGTTGCATTTAGGGCCCACCCAGCTAATCCAGGATAATCTTCCCATCTCAAGAGCCCTATTTTAATTACATCTACACGGACTTTTTCCCAAATATGGTAACACTTAAACAGGTTCCAGAGATTAGGACCCAGTATGTTGAGGAGACCATTTTTTTAGCCTTTCACAGTTTATTATCTCCTTTCCAATGAATCACATCTGTCCCTCTTGCAAAATGCTTTCATTCCATCCCAACTTCCCCCCAAATCTCAACCCATTATAGTATCAACTCAAGTCTAAAGTCTTGTCTAATTTTCGTTAACTCCAAAGTCTCAAATATCATCTAAATAATTCAGTCAAGTATGGGTGAGACTCTGGATATGATTCATTACGGGGTAAAATTCTTCCCCAACTGCAGACCTCTGAAGCTAGAAAACAAGTTATCTATTCCCAAAATACAATAGTGGGGCATGTATAGTACAGCAGTTATAGCCATTCCCATTCTAAAAGGGAGAAAATTAAAAAAAAAAAAAAGAAAGATGTCATCAGTTTCAAGCAATTTTAAAATCAAATCGGGAAAATTCCATTAGGTTTCAAGGCCTAGAAATTAATCCTCTGTGGCTTACAGTTCTGCCCTCTGTACCAACAGCTCAAGTGTTTGCCCTCAGAGTCATTCTTTCATTTTCTTGAAGTGTAGCACGTGTTTGCAGCAGATTGGTTTTATAAACCTGTTTCATGCCTGTAGAATTTTAGAATTCTGACAGTCTTTTTTCACTTCATATTGTCTCTGCCCTGATCAGGTTAAACTGGTAATATTTCTGCTGATATGACATTCCCCAAAACCTAAAAGTCTCCTATGTATGTTATGAGAATTAACAGCATTAGACAAGAGGGTTGACCACAGATCTTTCCTAGATAATCACATCTCTATTCCTGGTTTTTGTTGAGATGGTTCAGTGGGTCCATGCCTAATTTCTTCACCACTAGCAAAAGGTTGGCCTTCCCTCCAGAACATGCTTCCCTAAAAGTGAATGTCCTAATTTTAGCATCTTCTGCAGTCTGTTAGGTTCAGAACTTTCAGTATCAGCAAGCGATGGTTACTTTTTCCCCAATAGTCCTTTCCTCAACTTATCTTTTTCCTCTCACGTTTTACCATGAGCAGCAAGAAGAAGCGAGAATGCATATTCAACACTTTGCTTAAAAATCTCTTCAGCTAAATAGCCAAGTTTATTACTTACAAATTCTGCTTTTCAGCAACTGTAGGACACAATTCAGTCAGACTTTTTTGGCCACAATATAAAAAAGGTCTCTTTTTACTCCAGTTTCCAATAACATTTTCCTTATTTCCTTCTGAGCCTTCAATGACAACACCTTTAATGTTCATATTTCTACCAACATTCTATTACGATATGTGTATTCTCTAAGATGATAGAGTCTTTCTCTACTGTGTTCTTCACTTCCTCCTGAGCCCTCACTGGCAGAGTCTTTAACATCTGATAGATGTTAATTGATAATCTAATAGATTATCAATAGTCTATTTAGGCAGGGAGGGGACTGGGCTTGGCTGTGTGAAGTCAGTCTGAAGGCGCCTAGTGCACCACAGCTAGCCAGGAGGGAGTTCCGGAAAAAGTCTGGACCTGCCGGAGAGGCAAGAAACCACTCTTTGGGGTAATGCGAGGAGAGGGGATTCCTGCTCTGTGTGCCCATAGAACGCAGAGCACCGCCTAAGTGAGCTTCAGAGACAGGTGTGAGCCATGGCTATCAGCTCGGACCCCAGGGTTGAGCATGAACTGCTAATGCTGCCACCGCTGCCACCAAGAATCCTGTGTGCAAGCGCAGGTCACTACCCACACCCCCCTGGGATCCTGTGCAGCATGCCACTGCCAGGGTCCCGTGACCCAGGGACAACTTCCCTGGGAGAACACAGGGTGCACTTCAGGCTGTTGCAACGTCATGCTGGCCTCTGCCACCGCAGGCTCAGCCTGCATTACAGTATGACTACCGTAACCCTCCCTCTCCCCAGCCTGAGTGAGCAAGAGAATCCTAACCAGCCGCTGTTTTAAACCCCTCCTGTCTGGATGGGGAACAGATGCCTGAGGGAGGCCTACATGCAGAGGTGGGGCCAAAACCAAAGCTGAACCCCAGGAGCTGTGCGAACAGAGAAGAGGAAGGGAAATTTCTGCATGCAGCCTCAGGAGCAGCAGATGAAATCCCCGCAATTGGCTTGATAAACCCTGCATGTGTGGAATACCTGAATAGACAACGAGTGGTCCGAAAATTAAGGCGGTGGAGGTCGGGAGCAACTGTAGACCTGGGGTTTGCTTTCTCCATCTGATTTGTTTTTGGTTTTCTGCTTATCTTAGTTTAGTTTTTAGTGCTTGTTATCATTGGTGGATTTGTTTATTGGATTGGTTGCTCTCTTCCTTTTTTTTTTAACTTTAAAAATTTTTTTTTCCTTTTTTCTCTTTTTGTGTGTATGTATATCTTTCTTTGTGTGATTTTGTCAGTTTAGGTTTAGTTTTACCATTTGTTCTAGGGTTCCGTCTGTTCTATTTTGTTTGTTTTTTCCTTTTTATGAGTGTGTGTGTATGTTCCTTTTTGGATTTTTTCTGTTTAGTTTTGCTTTTACCATTTGGTTTGGGGTTCTATCTGTTCAGTATTTTTTTTGTTCCTTCCTTTTCTTCGGAGCCGTGTCGCTAGCAGGGTCTTGGTGCTCCAGCCGGGTGTCGGGCCTGAGCCTCCGAGGTGAGAGAGACAAGCCTAGGACATTGGACCACCAGACACATCCCGGCCCCGCATGATATCAATCAGAGAGAGCGCTCCCAGAGATCACCATCTCAACACTAAGACCCAGCTCCACCCAATGGACAAGCTCCAGTGCTGGACGCCCCATGCCAAAAAACTAGCAAGAAAGGAACACAACCCCACCCATTAGCAGAGAGGCTGCCTAAAGTCATACTAAGTTCACAGACACCCCAAAACTGACCACCGAACATGGCCCTGGTGACCAGAAAACAAGAACCAGCCCCAACCACCAGAGCACAGGCACCAGTGTCCTCCACCATGAAGCCTACACAAGCCACTGACCCAACCTCACCCACTGGGAGCAGGCACCAAAAATAACGGGAACTATGAACCTGCAGCCTGCGAAAAGGAGACCCCAAACACAGTAAGGTAGACAAAATGAGAAGACAGAGATATGCAGTAGACGAAGGAGAAAGGTAAAAGCCCACCAAAACAAACAAATGAAGAGGAAATGCAGTCTACCTGAAAAAGAATTCAGAGTAATGATAGCAAAGAGGATCCAAAATCTCAGAAGGAGAATGGAGAAAATACAAGAAAAGTTTAACAAGGACCTAGAAGAACTAAAGAGCAAACAATGACGAACAACACCATAAATGAAATTAAAAATACTCTAGAAGGAATCAATTGCAGAATAACTGAAGCAGAAGGACGGATAAGTGACCTGGAAGATAAAATACTGGAAATAACTGCCACAGAGCAAAGTAAAGAAAAAAGAATGAAAAGAATTGAGGATAGTCTCAGAGACCTCTGGGACAACATTAAACACAGCAACATTCGAATTATAGGGGTCCCAGAAGAGGAAGAGAAAAAAAAAGGGGCTAAGAAAATATTTGAAGGATTATAGTTGAAAACTTCCCTAACATGGGAAAAGAAATAGTCAATCAAGTCCAGGAAGAGCCCAGAGTCCCATACAGGATAAATCCAAGGAGAAACACGCCAATACACATATTAACCAAACTATCAAAAGTTAAATACAAAGAAAAAATATTAAAAACAGCAAGGGAAAAGCAACAAATAACATACAAAGGAATCCCCATAAGGTTAACAGCTGATCTTTCAGCAGAAACTCTGCACGCCAGTAAGGAGGGGCGGGACAAATTTAAAGTGATAAAAGGGAAAAACCTACAACCAACATTACTCTACCCAGCAAGGATCTCATTCAGATTTGATGGAAAAATTAAAACCTTTACAGAAAAGCAAAAGTTAAGAGAATTCAGCACCACCAAACCAGCTTTACAACAAATGATAAAGGAAATTCTCTAGGTAAGAAACACAAGGGAAGGAAAAGACCTACAGAAATAAACCCAAGTGTTTCCCTGGTGGCGCAGTGGTTGAGAGTCCGCCTGCCGATGCAGGGGATACGGGTTCGTACCCTGGTCTGGGAAGATCCCACATGCCGCGGAGCGGCTGGGCCTGTGAGCCATGGCCGCTGAGCCTGCACGTCCGGAGCCTGTGCTCTGCAATGGGAGAGGCCACAACAGTGAGAGGCCCGCGTACCACAAAATAATGAATAAATAAATAAAATAAATAAACCCCAAACAATTAAGAAAATGGTAATAGGAACATACGTATCGATAACTACCTTAAATGTAAATGCATTAAATGCTCCAACCAAAAAACACAGAATGGCTGAATGGATACAAAAATAAGAACTGTATATATGCTGTCTACAAGAGACCCACTGCAGACCTAGGGACACATGCAGACTGAAAGTGAGGGGACAGAAAGAGATATTCCATGCAAATGGAAATCAAAAGAAAGCTGGAGTAGCAATACTCGTATCAGACAAAATAGACTTTAAAATAAAGGCTATTACAGCAGACAAAGAAGGACTCTACATAATGATCAAGGGATCAATATATGAAGAAGATATAACAATTGTAAATATTTAGGCATGCAACATAGAAGCACCAGAATACATAAGGCAAATGCTAACAGCCATAAAAGGGAAATCGACAGTAACACAATCATAGTAGGGAACTTTAACACCCCACTTTCACCAATGGACAGATCATCCAAAATGAAAATAAATAAGGAAACACAAGCTTTAAATGACACATTACACAAGATAGACTTAATTGATATTTATAGAACATTCCATGCAAAAACAACAGAATACACTTTCTTCTCAAGTGCTCATGGAACATTCTCGGGGATAGATCATACCTTTTGTCACAAATCAAGCCTCGGTAAATTTAAGAAAGTTGAAATCATATCAAGTATTGTTTCCGACCACAACACTAGGAGACTTGATATCAATTACAGGAAAAAAATACTGTAAAAAACGCAGACACATGAAGGGTAAACAATACACTACTAAATAACCAAGAGATCACAGAAGAAATCAAAGAGGAAATCAAAAAACACCTAGAAACAAATGACAATGAGAACAGGATGACGCAAAACCTATGGGATGCAGCAAAAGCAGTTCTAAGAGGGAAGTTTATAGCAATACAATCCTACCTCAAGAAACAAGAAAAATCTCAAACAACCTAACCTTACACCTAAGGCAGTTAGAGAAAGAAGAACAAAAAAACCCAGAAAGTTAGCAGAAGGAAAGAAATCATAAAGATCACATGAGAGATGAAAGAAAAAGAAATGAAGGAAGCAACAGCAACGAACAATAAAGCTAAAATCTGGTTCTTTGAGAAGATAAACAAAATTGATAAAACATTAGCCAATACGCATCAAGAAAAAAAGAAGACTCAAATCAACAGAATTAGAAATGAAAAAGAAGTAACAACTGACACTGCAGAAATACAAAGGATCATGCGAGACTACTACAAGCAACTATATGCCAATAAAATGGACAACCTGGAAGAAATGGACAAATTCTTAGAAAAGCACAACCTTCCAAGACTGAACCAGGAAGAAATAGAAAATATGAACAGACTAATCACAAGCACTGCAATTGAAACTGTGATTAAAAATTTTCCAACAAAAGCCCAGGTTCAGATGGCTTCACAGGTGAATTCTATCAAATATTTAGAGACGATCTAACACCTGTCCTTCTCAAACTCTTCCAAAATATAGCAAAAGGAGGAACACTCCCAAACTCATCCTGTGAGGCCACCATCACCCTGATACCAAAAGCAGACAAGGATGTCACAAAAAAAGAAAAGTACAGGCCAATATCACTGATGAACATAGATGCAAAAATCCTCAACAAAATACTAGCAAACACAATCCAACAGCACATTAAAAGTATCATGCACAATGATCAAGTGGGATTTATCCCAGGAATGCAAGAATTCTTCAGTATACGCAAATCAATGTGATACACCATATTAACAAACTGAAGGATAAAAACCATATGATAACCATCTCAATAGACGCAGAAAACTCTTTTGACAAAATTCAACACCTATTTATGATATAAACTTTCCAGAAAGTGGGCATAGGGGGAACCTACCTCAACATAATAAAGGTCATATACATCAAACCAACAGCCAGCATCGTTCCCACTGATGAAAAACTGAAAACATTTCCTCCAAGATCAGGAACAAGACAAGGTTGAACTATTATTCAACTATTATTGAACATAGTTTAGGAAGTCATAGCCATGGCAATCAGAGAAGAAAAAGAAACAAAAGGAATCCAAATCAGAAAAGAAGTAAAACTGTCACTGTTTGCAGATGACATGATACTATACATAGAGAATCCTAAAGATGCTACCAGAAAACTGCTAGAGCTAATCAATGAATTTGGTAAAGTAACAGGATACAAAATTAATGCACAGAAATGTCTTGCATTCCTATACACTAATGACAAAAGTCTGAAAGAGAAATTAAGGAAACACTCCCATTTACCATTGCAACAAAAAGAATAAAATACCTAGGAATAAACCTACCTAAGGAGACAAAAGACCTATATGCAGAAAACTTAAGACACTGATGAAGAAATTAAAGATGATACAACAGAAGGAGAGATATACCATGTTCTTGGATTGGAAGAATCAACATTGTGAAAATGAGTATACTACCCAAAGCAATCTACAGATTCAATACAATCCCTATCAAACTACCAATGGCATTTTTCACAGAACTAGAACAAAAAATTTCACAATATGTATGGAAACACAAAAGACCCCGAATAGCCAAAGCAATCTTGAGAAAGAAAAACGGAGGTGGAGGAATCAGTCTCCCGGACTTTGGACTATACTACAAAGCTACAGTAATCAAGACAGTATGGTACTGGCACAAAAACAGAAATATAGATCAATGGAACAGGATAGTAAGCCAGGAGATAAACCCACGCACATATGGTCACCTTATCTTTGGTAAAGGAGGCAAAAATATACAATGGACAAAAGGCAGCCTCTTCAATAAGTGGTGCTGGGAAAACTGGACAGCACCATGTAAAAGAATGAACTCCCTAACACCATACACAAAAATAAACTCAAAATGGATTAAAGAGCTAAATGTAAATCAAGACACTATTAAACGCTTAGAGGAAAACATTGGCAGAACACTTTATGACATAAATCACAGCAAGATCCTTTTTGATCCACCTCCTAGAGAAATGGAAATAAAAACAAAAATGGGACCTAATGAAACTTAAACACTTCTGCACAGCAAAGGAAACCATAAACAAGACGAAAAGACAACCCTCAGAATGGGAGAAAATATTTGCAAATGAAGCAACTGACAAAAGATTAATCTCCATATTTACAAGTAGCTCATGCAGCTCAATATCATAAAAACAAACAACCCAATCCAAAAATGGGCAGAAGACCTAAATAGACATTTCTCCAAAGAAGACATACAGATTGCCAACAGACACATGAAAGACTGCTCGACATCATTAATCATTAGAGAAATGCAAATCAAAACTACAATGAGATATCATCTCACACCGGTCAGAATGGCCATCATCAAAAAATCTAGAAACAATAAATGCTGGAGAGGGTGTGGAGAAAAGGGAACCCTCTTGCACTGTTGGTGGGAATGTAAATTGATACAGCCACTATGGAGAACAGTATGGATGTTCCTTAAAAAACGAAAAATAGAACTACCATATGACCCAGGAATCCCTGAGAAAACCATAATTCAAAAATGGTCATGTACCACAGTGTTCATTGCAGCACTGTTTACAATAGCCAGGACATGGAAGCAACGTGTCTATCCACAGTTGAATGGATAAAGAAGATGTGGCACATGTATACAGTGGAATATTACTCAGCCATAAAAAGTAATGAAATTGAGTTATTTGTAGGGAGGTGGATGGACCTAGAGACTGTTATACAGAGTGAAGTAAGTCAGAAAGAGAAAAATACTGTATGCTAACACATATATATGATATCAAAAAAAAAGAGGTTCTGATGAACCTAGGGGCAGGACATGAATAAAGATGCAGACGTAGAGAATGAACTTGAGGACACGGGGAGGGGGAAGGGTAGGCTGGGACGAAGTGGGAGAGTGGCATTGGCATATATACACTACCAAATAAAATAGGTAGCTAGTGGGAAGCAGCAGCATAATGTTTTGTCACTAAACCACAAAGCATCAGCTCGGTGCTTTGTGACCACCTAGAGGGGTAGAATAGGGAGGGCGGTAGGGAGATGCAAGAGGGAGGGGCTATGGTGATATATGTGTACATATAGCTGATTCACTTTATTATACAGCAGAAATTAACACAACATTGTAAAGCAGTTAAACTCCAGTAAAGATGTTAAACATCTAGATTTTTCAGTCAGGTCCATCATTTCTGTTGTTTTGTCTGTCATTTTTATCATCTGTCCACTAAGTAATTCTGAAGCTTCTTCTACATTTTTAGGTATTTGATACAGTAGCATCTCACTTCCCAGTACCAAAATCTATTTTAGTTTCCCATGCTGTATAAGAAATTACCACAAACTTAGTGGCTTATAACAACAGATTTTTTTTTCCTTGTAGTTTTGCAGGCCAGAAGTCCAAAGTAAGTATCACTGAGCTGAAATGAAGGTTTTGACAAAATCACACTCCGTTTGGAGGATCTAGGGGAAAATCCATTCTTTGCCTCTGCCAGCTTTTGGTGGCTGTCAGCATTGCTTGTCTTCCGTCACATTACTCCAGTTTCTGCCTCTGTCTTCACATTCCCTTCTCCTCTTTTGCCTGTAAAATCTAGACTGCTTCTCCCTTATAAGGACACTTGTGATGGCATTTAGGGCCCATCCAGATCATCCAAGATGCTCTCCCCATCTCAGGATCTTTAACTTAATCACGTCTGGAAAGACTCTTTTTTTCCCAAATAAGGTGACATGTAGTTCCCAGGGATTAGGACCTAATATCTTCGGGAGTGCCATTTTTCAGTCTACTATACATACATACCCAATGTTGGCTTATTATTTCAGAGAAACTTGAACAATGGGCCTGGGAGTAGACCAGTTGGAATGTTAGGTATGGGCTTTGCTTGCTAATTAAAATGTCTCCCATGTACCCACTTTAATTTCTCCCCAGAGACTGGATAAAGAGCAAGCGAGCCATCTGTCTTTTCTTTTTTTTGCTTATACGTCATAAAAATGAAAAAAATAGATAATAGTAAGAATTGCATATAGAACCAACTTACAGTGAATATTTAACTTAGTTTTACTTGAACATTTACTCAGAAGACTTGAGGACCTGATTAAAGGACTGATTAACAACAGTAAAACATACGCTCTCGGGACTGATTCACCTGCTACAATCTATATAATCTAATAACGGTTGGCTTTTTTTTTTTTCAGTTGAGAATCATAGACTATTAGAGCCAAAAGGGGTCCCTGAGTTTGTCAATTTTAATTCCTTTACTTTATAGATGAAAAAAGATATCCATAAGGGATAAGATTATTGCCGTGGTCACATAGTTAGCTTGCAGAATTTCTCCAGTTTTTTCCTTTTGTCTCGTTTTTAGTGTCCTGATCTTTTAGACCTATTGCTATGACCATTTCCTTTATTGTGTCACAGAATTGCAGTGTACTATTTTAAATGATTAACCATCCCTAATATAGAAAATTCTAGATAATAACTTTCCCCTAGAATTCACTTCAGATATCTGGGGCAATGTTGACAGAGAAGATAAGCACAGAGAAAAGAATTTAGAGGAAGCTGCTACCACAAGAAACAATGTTTTGTCACTAGACCACAGTTACCTCTTTAATAAGCCTAAACTTTAAAATAACATTAAATATTGTAGATAAAGTGCCAATTAACTTTAAAATTTTTTTAAATAAATATTAAAATTTAAAATATTACCTGGATGGGTTATTTTATTCTGTTGAAATAGCCTTTAAAATCATTTTCTTATGCTCTTATGGAATTAAATACATTATTCCATGGTAATAATTTATCTGCACAGAAATTTGGAGAGAAGTATTACCTGTGAGGGCTTCCTTGAGAAGTATAAGAGAGAATTAAGTAGATATCAAATACAACAAACCATTGCATACAGTTTATCTCCTTACCCAGTGTTTACATGCTAGCAACCTATTCAAGCACCAGAAACACTGATCAATTAAACTCAGCAGTTAAAACAAACTGAAATTATCAGCATGACCTTGGAAAATAAATAAATGAATGATGTGCCAAATTTTCTGTTTATATAACTATGCAAGGATTATAAAGAAAAGCCATTTTAAATCTGGTTTGTGGCAGAGCATTAAAAACTCAGGCTCTGTATCTATTTCTAATTATATATGACCTATAGCTACTTTGTGAATTCTATAGGATTTATTTTATATTTTGGATATATTTCATTGAATATCAAATTATTTATGGTTTCAGGCCACTCCAATGAACTGGTATATTACCAAAGAAACATATCATAAAGTCCGAAATGGTGGTAAGTGACTTTTATCTTTCCACAGTAGGGAGTAACTGAAGTGCCATGTTGGACAGAAAAGGAGAATCAAAAAAAAAAGAGAGGAAGAGAGGCATTTGTTGAGTGTCTAATACGTTCTGTGCCAGTGATTATATTTGGTATTTGTTTTATATATATATAATGTTCCCGATCTTCACTCCCTTATGATTCCATCAATAAAATGAACATTAGGATACCTTTTCCTAGTCCCAGCTTTTGCACTGTGGAAGTGAAATTTGAGTGATTCTCTTAACCTCTGGGGACTTCAGTTTCCTCATCTAGTAAGTGAAGGATTTGGACTGAGCAATAACCCACGTCCCTTTCAGCACATATAACCTTCATGCTGTTGTTACATAATAGTGGATCACAGTAGTAGCGCCTTTGTTTCAGTATATTCCTGCTCCAAACTTGGGAATTACAGTGTATTCATTCCTGCCAAGGTGGAGTCTAGTATTGTAACTTGAATAGGAGGATCATTTGATTTTTTCCAGGGGTAGCTTCTACTGAGGCACATTTTGAAGAAGTTACTTTCAGTGCCCTTTGTTAAAATTGTTTTGGGGGCCCCAAACAGAACATAGCCTGACTCTGTGGTGGTGGTACTGACAGCTATTTAATCTGTTGCTATATGTTCTTATTCACCATTTATTTTCCCCTCTAAGGAAAATATATCACCTTATAGTTCAGGAGTTGAGTATGGTTTCTCAAAGGACTTCAGTTCTAATCCTGTTTCCACTGCATTAACTGTTTAAATTTGGGCAGTGTACTGTACTTTGTTGTGTTTCCGTTTCTTCATATGTAACATGGAGTACATGTTTTACTCAGTTGAGTAAAAATTATAAGGCTCTTAGTACAATGCCAACATACTATAAGTGTTCAAAACATGTTAGCTTTTACTTCTTACTTTTACTCCACTGTGTAAAGCAGGAGAATGATCCGCAATAATTTATGTCAGCTCTAAGTAAATAACCAGAAGTGTTAATGGGGATAAAGGGATTGGCTGAAAGAGCCAGATAGTAAATATTTTAGGTTCTGTGCCTCCTGTGGTCTCACTACTTAACTCTGTCTTGTAGACAAAAGCAGTCACCGACAGTACATAAACAAATGGACGTGGCTGTGTTGCAATAAGACTTTATTTACAAAACAGGTAGCCAAATCACACATCTCTGCATAATATTCCAGTATGCAGCTACCATATGTTCCTCTCCACCCTCTCAAAGAAAGATTCCTAGATTGCCACCCATTCCCCATCAAGTGTCTTTTATGGACACTTCCTTGTGCATGTCCTTTGTGGACAAATGTAAAATTTTCTCAAGCAGAATTGCTGAATGACATGTGTGCATATGTAATGAACACAGTAGCGCTCTGGCCAGACTGTACTTTTCCAGAAGAGGAGTGCATGGGTCATAATCAAAAGGGCAGGCAGGAGACATCCTATACCCCACACAGCTGCCAACACAGAGCTTACTAATTTTTCCAGCATAAAAGGTACAGTGTATTTTATATTGTTTTATTTTTAATTTCTCTAATTACTAATGAATTAGAACGTGTGCTTAATAACCTTGAATTTTCTTCCTATAAATTGTCTGTTCCTGTCCTGTTGCTGTCTTTTTCTTGCAATTTGCAGAAGTGCCTTGAAAATTGTAGATACGACTGTCTTGTCTAATTTAGACATTGAAAATATTTTCTCTAATTCTAAAAATAACTTTGTTCACGGACTTTTGTTTAATATAAATCCTTAATTTTGTGGTAATCAACTTTTTACTTTTTTGCTTGAACTTTTGAAGTTTTGTGCATTTGTGTGTGTAAAATATTTATGTGTAGAGAAAAATCTGTCAGAAAATATGCTAAAATAGTCATAGTAATTATACCTGAGTGGTGCCATACAATTTACTAGTGCTACTCATTTGCAATTGGTGGCAATATTTTGTTTTATTTTATTTATTTTATTTGACGACTACTTTTGTAGAACAGTTTTAGGTCTACAGCAAAACTGAGGAGAAGGTGCAGAGATTGCCCCACATGCTCCTTGACCCCACACACACAACTTCCGCCATTAGCAATGTCACTCGCCAGAGTGGTGCATCAGTTACAACTGATGAACCTGCATTGAAACATCATAATTATCCAAAGTCCATAATTTACATTATAGTTCATTCTTGGTGTTGTATATTCTGTGTATTTGGACAAATATATAATAACACGTATAGATTATGATGTATCATAAAGAATATTTTCACTGACCTAAAAATTGTTTATGATCCACCTGTAGATACAACCCCTTTTCCACCCCTAGCCCCTGGCAACCACTGATCTTTGTACTGTCTCCATAGTCTTACCTCTTCCAGGATGTCATATAGTTTGAATTATATAGTTTGTAAGCTTTTCAGATTGGCTTCTTTCAGTTAATAATATGTTTTTAAGATTCTTCCATGTCTTTTAATAGCATGAGAGCTCATTTCTTTTTAGCATTGAATAATATTTCATTGTGTGGATGTACCACAGTTTATTTACCCATTCACCTACTGTCATTTTTTATTGATTTGAGGAAGATGCAATGTTTATTTTACATTTAGTCCCAAATAACAAATGACTGTATCTGTAAGCTATCAGTTTCTTCAATTTTGTCCATTTGTCTGTTCTTACACCAGCTGTACACTGTTGTACTTGATTTGCATTATAGAATTACTTAATATCTGATAGGGCTGGTTCCCTTTCTTACTCTCCTTTTTTTTAAGATGCATTGAGTTATTCCTGGAATCATTCTTCAATAGAAGTTTTAAAGTAAATTTATAAAACTCTGCAAAAAATATAACTGAAATTTGATGTGGGGTTGAAGTACATTTTTAGATTTATTTGAGAGAACTGGGTATTTTATATTATGCTATCTCATCCAATAAAATAAACAGTTTTCCTATTTTTTCAGATTATCCACTATGTGCCTTTTTAGGGGGTTAACATTTTGTTCGCAGAGGTCCTATTCACCGTGCAGTATGTCAATTCCTAGGCACTTTTTATTGCTTGTTACTACTGTGAAAAATGACTTTATTTTATTAGAATTTTTAGTTGGTTTTTGTCAATGTAGGGAATTATTGATAGATTCAAATCCAGCAACTTCTCTGACCAAACTCATTAGTTGGTTCTTTTGCTTTGTTGATTCAGTTATTTTCTTTTCTATTTATAGTCCTATCAAATATAAATATATCTATTTTTCTTCTTACTACCAGTGTCTAAGATTACTTGGAGAATGTTTAATAGTGGGAAAAATAGTGGGCATCCTAATATTATTCCCAATCTGAAAGGGAATGGATCTAGCTAAATGTTTTCCATTAAGATTTTAACTAATTTCCATTAATATTTGAAGTAGGTTTTTGGTACATAACATTAACCAGGTCAGGGAAGTTCTTTTATAAACCGGGATTGCTAAGAGGTTTTTGTTTAATCAAAAGTGTGTGTTGAGGGACTTCCCTGATGGTCCAGTGGTTAAGACTCACACTCCCAAAGCAGGGGGCACGGGTTCAATCCCTGGTTGGGGAACTAAGATCCTGCATGCCGCATGGCGTGGCCCGCAAAAAAGTATGTGTTGAAATTTTCCAATTCTTTTCCTACAATAAGAGTTACCTGCTGATTTGTAAATAGTGTCTAAGAAGCCAAGCAGAAAGTGGTAACTAAGAGGACAGTATCCTGAGCTGAGGTTTTGGCAGTCCCACATGTCTGTGGAATCAACAAATTTTAAATTTGGTAAAATTAGATCCCAGAGATATCAGAAGAGCGTTGAGATAAACCCAACAGTCCATGCTGCTTTTCTTCCTGAGATAGTTGTGGCTTAAGGCCAAGAATCTATGAGGCTGAAAAGAAGTTTCAGCTAAGAGGGTAGGAAATTGAGCACAGCATTTAGTAATTTCTTATGACTCTTGAGAGAAGACAAAAAACAAACAAGCAAACAAACAAACAATTCCAGTTAGGAACTCTGATAGGGCTGTATTTTAGATGAATAATTAATTTGAAATAGATAAGCCTTCAAAAAAATTGATACCCAGCATCAAACAGCTCGATCTGCATGTTTGTTAGTCTTCCCTTACTCT
Organism: Leucopleurus acutus; assembly: GCF_964270905.1. NCBI lineage: Eukaryota > Metazoa > Chordata > Mammalia > Artiodactyla > Delphinidae > Leucopleurus > Leucopleurus acutus. The sequence continues at coordinate 76,824,298 of NC_139156.1, forward strand.
ATTTGACTGCCAGAAATTTGTTAAAAATAATCATCTAAAAGAGTATAATATCATCTTAAGTCTCAAGTTATCCCTATAATTTTTATATACAGTATCAGAAAAGCGTTAAAAAATATACAAGAGTGCCAGAAGGTACAATAAAATGACTGAGGACAACAAAAGCAACAGATCCATCCATAGGTTATACACATATTGGAGTTGTCATACACATCTTTTAAGATAAATTAATTTCTTGTGCTTAAAAAATAATTGAAAAGGTGGGGAAATTCAACACAAGCCTGGAATCTTTAATAAAATGAATTAAATAGTCAAGTGGGTATTTCAGAACTAAAACACAGTAACTGAAATTTAGAATTTAATATAGGTTTAACAGCTGAACAATCATCCTGTTCTGCTGGATGAGAAACAACAAAAGAGAAAATGAGTGAGTAGGATGATTGTTCATTGAAAATATCCATACTGAAGCATGGGAAAAAATGGCAGAACAAAAAGATAAAAACATGTACAATATAAAATATATAAATATATATTATGTAAATACCAAAAGACATATGATATAGTTATACCAATATCAGGAAATCTAGACTTTAAAACAAGAAGATTCAAAATAATGAAGGCTATTTCATGATGATAAATAGGTCAAAGTACAAGGAGTTATAATAATGACAAGTGTATATGCTTCTAATAACATAACCTTAAGTTATTTAAAGCATGTATTGTCAAACCTAAAAGGAGAAATAGATAAATCTAAAATCATACTTGAGACTTTAATAAATGCCTTTCAGTAACTAATAAAACAATCAGAAAAAATACTTGTAATAATATCCAAGTTATTAGTAACATTATTAACAAATATGACCTATTTAACAAAAATAGAACATCACACCCAAGAATGAAAAAATACATATTATTTTCAAGTACACATAAAACATTTACCAAAATTTATCATTTGCTGGACTATAAATAATTCTCTATTATTTCAGTCAAACAAAATATAGTTTCAGTTATATATAATTAAACCAGAAATAGGCAACCACAGATTATGAGAAATTCCTGATGTTTGGAAATTAAGCATATACTTTTATATATCTCATGAGCAAAAGGTAAATCATTGAGTGACTTATTGAAATTGATAAAATATTTTGAACTGAATGATATTGGAACAACATGCCAAAACTTGTATGATGCAGCTTAGTATTTCTATAAAGAGACCATTTATATCTTGAAATGTATATAATAGAAACACAAAAGGAATTATAATTAATGATTTAAGTATGCATTTCAAGAAGCTAGAAAAAGAACAGCAAGAATCTACTGGATAACAAAAAAATAACAAAGATAAGAGCAGATATTAATGATGCAGAAAACCAATGGAGAAAATCAGTACAACCTAAAGATGGTTTTTTGAAAAGACTAAAAATTTAGATAAGCCCCTGGCAAGAAAAACATGAGAAAACACAGATCACCACCATCAGAAATAAAAAAAACCAGACATCACTATGCACCATACAGACAATAAAAGAATACAGGTTATGAAAGTACTTAACCCAAATAAATTTAAAATTTGAAATAATAGATGAAACTTAACAAATCTGACACCAGGGGAATAAACAATGTAAATACATGTGTATCTGTCAATTAAATGGATATGTAATTAAAAACCTTCTCAAAGAGAAAAATCCAGACCCAGATGGCTTCACTAGGTCTTTACCAATCTTAAAAAATTTCTTCCAGGGCTTCCCTGATGGCACAGTGGTTGAGAGTCCGCCTGCCAATGGAGGGGACACGGGTTTGTGCCCCTGTCCGGGAAGATCCCACATGCCGCGGAGTGGCTGGGCCCGTGAGCCATGGCCGCTGAGCCTGTGCGTCTGGAGCCTGTGCTCCGCAACGGGAGAGGCCACAACAGTGAGAGGCCCGCGTACCGCAAAAAAAAATAAAAAAACTTTCTTCCAGACAATATAAAAAGAAGAAATACTTACCCACTTGTTTCAGGGGACAACACAGTATGTAGAGCCAGATTATATAGATGTTCAAGATCCAGTTCCTCATATACACTTAAGTGTCTGTAAGTAAGAGCAAATTGTACTCCTGGAGTTGACACAGTTTTTAGTCTGCAGTTATATAGGACAACTAATGTAATTACATTTAAAAATCACTAGTCTTTCCTGAAACAGGATACACATTGTTTTGATGTAATTCATTTGTATATTTCCCTGTTTTTCTCTGTTTACTGGAAAGAGAAGGAAAGAGTTTTTGTTTGTTTGTTTGTTTGCGGTACGCGGGCCTCTCACTGTTGTGGCCTCTCCCGCTGCGGAGCAACAGGCTCCGGGCGCACAGGCTCAGCGGCCATGGCCCACGGGCCCAGCCGCTCCGCAGCATGCGGGATCCTCCCGGACCGGGGCACGAACCCGTGTCCCCTGCATCGGCAGGTGGACTCTCAACCACTGCGCCACTAGGGAAGCCCAGGGAGAGAGTTTTAAAAGCAATACAGATAATGAACAGGAACAGAAAGTTTAGATGAAATACTAGGTAATTAGTTTGGAAATGGTATAGACAAATTGATAACATTTAATGTATTATTATCCGTTAAAAGCACCATCTAACACTTCTAAATATATATAGTCTGACTTCCAATAGGAAACAAAATTACTATTACTATTTTATTGATTCTCCATATCAATTTCAACTGTGGAATGAGGGGAATATAGAAAAATTTACAACTAAGAAACCTATGCTTGTAAACATGGCAAGCAATCTGAATAAGTACATTCTTTCATGAATTTTTCTAGACATACATTTTTGGTGGACCTGTTTAAAATATGAAAGTGAATGTGATTATTTTCCTTGATATTTAATTTTTTAAAGACATTAGCTACTTTCCACAAATAGCATGTTTGAAGTGTGAAACAATTTCACTGGAGTTTTACAATATTATATAGAGATTAGAGCTTAACTAGAATTAATTTTATTATAAAATGAAAGCATAACTAATAAATAGCAAAAACTCAAAAGATGTTAATAATTAAGCCATCAAGGCTCTATCACTTGCGTGTCAACGAATTCAGTAGGCATTGTCTATATTTAAATATTGATTTCCAAAAAATGTGAGTGCTTATTATCTGAGTTGCGTGTGTGTTTGAAACTGCTAAATTCAAGGTCATTTGTGATATAGCAGTAGAAAATGGATACAAATCGTAATTGTATTCAGTTTTTATGTCACTTTTAGGAGCAATTGACATTTTCTTATACAGTCTTCTCATGCATGAACATGACATATATTTTCACTTGTTCTGATCCTTTTTTATATTTCTCAGTAAGAACATAAACATGTCCTTATAATTTTTGTATGTTTTGTATCCTACGTGTTTCTTCATTGAGGCTTTTATATTTTTATTAAATTCATTTTTAATTATATTATGATTGTTATTACTATGGAAATATTTTTACAATTTTATTTCTAGGTGAATTAATAATAATATTCTAGAGAATAGAATTAATAGAGAAGAGTTTTGTGATTTGTGTACTTATCTTGTATCCAGATATGTTATCAAATTCCTTTACTAATCTAGTAGATTTTTAATACTGTCTCCTGGATTTTTAAAGATACAACCATTCTGTCAACAAAGTGTGATCATTTTATTCATTCTTTTATAATATTTCTTTTCCTTTTTTATTTGATTCCTTTCTGATTCATCCAGATATCTACCCACTATCTTCTGGCAATAATCTTACTGTATTACCCTCTCTGAATTCACATTATGTTCTTTCAGGTCCTTTTGCATTATTTAAGTACAGGACATCTTGCGACACTTAAACTAGGGAAAGGCAGAGCTAATAGGAAATAATGCCAAACACACACACACCAACAACAAAACCCTAATATTTCAAAATATCATCTTGTCATATGACCACATGCTGTGACAATATTGAAATAATTTGGAGACCTTGACAAGACAATTTTGCTGGGGTGGGGAGGCAAGAGAGAAGTGGATTGAAGAATGTGTGGATGGGCATGAGAAAGTTAGGACAGTGTGCACATACTGTTTAGAAAAAAATTGATAATAAAAGGAAGTGAGAAGAAGTAGAAGGAATGGGGAGTGTTGATGATTATGTAAACAATCTAAATGTTTAGTAAGCTGCTAGGTCTTTTTTTTTTTTTTTTTTTTTGTGGTACGTGGGCCTCTCACTGTTGTGGCCTCTTCCGTTACGGAGCACAGGCTCCGGACGCTCAGCCTCAGTGACCATGGCTCCCGGGCCTAGCCGCTCTGCGGCATGTGGGATCTTCCCAGACCAGGGCATGAACCCATGTCCCCTGCATCGGCAGGCGGACTCTCAACCACTGCGCCACCAAGGAAGCCGGCTAGGTCTTTTTTTTAAGATACAGGGATGGACATAACAAAAAACCCATGTGTAGAAATTGGTCAGTTAGTCATAATGATAATTACTGAGAGAGCAATCAAGGTTGTAAGATTGTTTCAGACTTGTTCTTTAAATATTCATTCAGAATTAGATGTGGTTTGCTATGTATACAAGTTTGGGGAGCGGGGTGCGAGATTGAAGAAGATGCAAATTCTGTCTTCATAGAAATTAAATTTCAAAGGAAGAGGAAAAACATGAACATAAATAGAACAGACAATATACATATAGGGAGAAAAAAGAATCAGAAAATATCCCAAACTGGGCAATTTGACAAATGAGCTCATCTCCATGGTTTGTTTCGATAAACTCATTTTCTTAACGCTGCTCATACTTTTCAGGGATAAAAATGACATTTTTGCTTAATTGATTGTTTTGAAAAGATAACATTAACATTTATTCTTATCCTGACATTAAAAAAAAATAATATGCCAACCTCCGTCACTTCCGGCTATTAGCAACCTGTTCTCCTATGTTTGATAATATGTTTTGCCACATCATGACACCAGATGCTGTTCACATCACTACATACATCTAAGTCATTGATGACAACTTCAGAAGCTTCAAAGCGAAAGTGTCATTTGTGAGAAAAACATAATTCAAAAACATACATGTACCACAGTGTTCATTGCAGCACTATTTACAATAGCCAGGACATGGAAACAACCTAAATGTTCATCGACAGATGAATGGATAAAGAAGATGTGGCACATATATACAATGGAATATTACTCAGTCATAAAAAGGAATGAAATTGAGTTATTTGTAGTGAGGTGGATGGACCTAGAGTCTGTCATACAGAGTGAAGTAAGTCAGAAGGAGAAAAACAAATACCGTATGCTAACAGATATATATGGAATCTAAGAAAAATGGTACTGAAGAACCTAGTGGGAGGGCAGGAATAAAGATACAGATGTTGAGAATGGACTTGAGGACCGGGGGGGGGGGGAAGGGGAGGCTGAGACATAGTGAGAGAGTAGCTTGACATATATATACTACCAAGTGTAAAATGGATGGTTGGTGGGAAGCTGCTGCATAGCACGGGGAGATCAGCTTCATCTTTGTGACAACCTAGAGGGGTGGGACAGGGAGGGTGGGAGGGGAGGCTCAAGCGGAGGGGATATGGGGATATGTGTGTGCATATAGCTGATTCGTTTTGATGTATGACAGAAACTAACACAACATTGTGAAGCAATTTTACTCCAATAAAGATGTAAAAAATAAAAAAGAAAGTGTCATTTGTTACCGTGGATGAATATTTGATGAGAGTTTGATGTGACAAGTATTGGCTAATATTTTAGAATGCTTGATTTAAAATGTTTAGAAAAGTTCTGGTCCATATCTATACAAATTACAGTCCTATAAAAGAAAGATATATATCATTTCAACCCGATCATTTAAGTACTATAACTGACCACATGTCAGAAACCCACCAAATAGCCTGTGGGAGCTGGGGAAGGCTTAACTGCATAAGGTCACACTTGATGTAATTCTTGAAGAATGTTACACCAGCCCACACTACTACAGTATTTTGACACCAGACGTCTAGAAAAATCAGGACCGTTCATTCGAAGGAGTCATTCATCTGTATATTTGTGTATGTACACCACTAAAACATAAAAGTAATACTTCACTTATTTGACAAGATAACTAAAATCATTCTAAATAAGATGTCTTGTATGGTTATATTTATTGTCTTTGCCATATTGTTACACCTTTGCACATTAAAATTTTCAAGAGTTTATTTGAATAAACATCTATTCAAATTGGTCAGTACCAGACCTAAAATAGTTAAGAGAACTCCCTGACAGGAGATAGGGGAGAGATTTTTACAGAGAAGAGACAGAAGCAAAGCAAGGAAATTATTTGATTGGCTCTAACTTTAGCAGTTGCCTTATTTAGGAGGGTCTAGTAGCCTGTCTGTGATTGGTCATTCTGAAGTTTCATTTTCTTGGATTTAAGTGCATTGACTCTGGCATAGGTTTTGGTTAGCTTACATAGTCTACGAAGCATTAGGGCCATCTCAGTCTAATGTCCTCCTTGTTTACTTAACAACACTCGCCCGTTGCCCTACATTTAAAAACTAGACTGATTAAAAGCAGTGGTATTGACATTTTTAAGCAGTGGTCTCTATCCTCAATGTAAATATTCTAAAAGCTCATTCCTAAAAGAGATACAACCAATGCTCCTTTATTTAGGTTGGGGGACAGAAGTAAGCCATACCTAATTACCCATCCTGCCTGGAGTACAATTAATATTCACATAAAGTAAACTATATGAGTCTACTTGTAAAAATTATTCCATTTCTATTGGGAAACAAAGGTAAATGAAATAATGTGATTCAGGAATGTGGTGGTATTTACATGAACTTGATAGAAATTACAGTAAAACTTTAGCCAGCATATTAAGGGAAGCATATTATTCCAGTAGCATTGGTTTATTCATAACGTTCCTGATTCCACTGGAAAAAATCTGCCTAAAATATATGAACAAAAATATAAAACTTATTGTGCCCCTAGTTTGCACGCTCCTTGCAGGTAGGGCCCTAGACTTATCGGTCTGTCTTGTCTCAGAGATCCTTTGCAGTCAGTCAGTATTGGACTGCATGATTATAGAATGTCTCAGAGACTTTTTTTAAAAGTCTTTCACTGTCAAATCTTTAGATGTAAAGAGAAAGCATATCAAGTCACAGTGAGTGCCTTAAGGCAAGAATTGTGTCCTATTAACATTTGATTCTCTAGCACAGAGCTGTATATAAGTTGTCATTAAATAATGAATAAATGAATTAATAAAAATGTACAGACGTTGAGAGATCATCCTCTTTTACATTTTTGTTGTTGTTTTAGTATCTGGGCGATACTTTGGTTTCATTTAGTTCCAGATTTTTAAGATTTTTATATTTTCTTTTTGTATCATATGATCCCTTCCTGATAACTAAGCTCTTTCATGATATATACAAGGAAAACAGTCATGGTTCTGCCACTAACTGGCAGTACACTCAAAGGCAAATTGCTTAATTATTTTGTCTCATCAACTATACAATTCTGATTCCTTTTTTTTTTAAATTTATTTTTGGCTGAGTTGGGTCTGTTTCTGCATGTTGCAGCAAGTGGGGGCCACTCTTTGTTGCGGTGCACGGACTTGTCATTGGGGTGACTTCACTTGTTGCGGAGCACGGGCTCTAGGCACGCGGGCTTCGGTAGCTGTGGCTCACGGGCTCCAGAGCGCAGGCTCAGCAGCTATGGCTCACGGGCTTAGTTGCTCTGCTGCATGTGGGGTCCTCCCGGACCAGGGCTCAAACCCGTGTCCCCTGCATTGGCAGGCGGATTCCCGACCACTGCACCACCAGGGAAGCCTTCTGATTCCTTAAAAAAAAAAGGGAAGTAGGGTGGATATCAGTATGATCATTTCTCTTATAGTTTCTTCTTGAGGTTGCTGGTGCATTGCCTTTTTTAGTTCATTTTAGTGTGTAGAATACTAATAAAATATTTGCATAGTAACAATAGTCTTAAAATATTCAGAATGCTCTTGATCTATTTATCTATCATTTGATACTTAAAAACAACCCTATGGAGTATTTAGTATAGTACTACTATTATGCCCATTTTATACTGAGTAGACTGAGGCCAGAGAAGGTCAGGCAGCTTGCCAAGTATGAAGGGCACTCAAGCCTGGGCACTCCGGCTCCACCTCTGGATATACTTTTCTCTTAACTACACCATGTGATTCCTCAAAAATGAACTTTGGCAAAATCACAAATGGTCGATATGAGTGTATCCCTTCCATTTTAAATTATATAGAAAATGTTTATATCTTTGTCTTTAGAACTTGTAGGATAGTCAACTCAGGCTATATATTACCTCACCTTTCTGTATCAATTATGAAGAAACGCATAGTGCATCATAACATATACAAGTAATCTCTAGGTCCATATGGATCTTTTATAAGATTTATTTCATTTATTTTTCTCCTTGCATTTTTTTTCCTATTTTAATCTGCTTTTAAAGGGATGGTCAGGGGAGTACTTTTATTAAGGTGGTAATATAAATGACAGTATACTAGATGGATCTTACATCAGAGACTGGAAAATATTTCCTGGAAAATAATATAGAAAAGACTGGAGATAGATGGTTGCTTAGGTTTTGTTTTGTTTTCTTTCCCAATGCTTTTACCAACTTTCTAAATCAGAGATTTGCCTTATGTATTTGCCATTTTATAAACATGGATTTTTCACAACAGTTCTTAAATATTTTAAATATTGTTTATAGATTTTAATATAAGCTGACAAAATAACAATAAAAAATAGTGTTTAAGCTGAGTCCCATAGCATGAAACTGCGCTTATTATGCACGTAATTGTTAATTTTAGTATTTGTTACCTAATGGGATATTTGTTATAGCTTTTCTCTGGTTAATTTTACTGCCCTTGCATTCTTTCACCAAATTCACAAATACTTTTTGATCACATATGAGATATACAAGCTTCTTAGAAAGTAAAAATAATTCAAGTGGCTGGTGGCTGCTGAAGAAGGGCAAAAAAAAATACACCTCTGTAAATGATCATATAGCCCAAGGGCAAATCCAGAATGTCCAATCTAGGCACAGTTCAGAGAGCATTATTTTTCCAGGCTAAAGGTTGGTCTTGTGGATTGTTAAATGGTGGTTTCCACATTCCATTAGACACTGGTGTACCTTCTGCACTCCTGACCTTTGGTAACTTATATTATCAGGCAAAGAGGAAATTAAGTGATTAATATTCATGAACACTATTGCAAAGTTGGAAAAGCTAAGGAATAGTGTTAATCATTGATCGGTAACATTTCTCAAAGTAAACCCAAGTAAAATGAATTTCTTTAAGCATGAAATCAGATGTCTGCTTAAAATAGATCTCTCACTGCTTTGGAATACCTTACCATTAGAGATTCATCTGAACTAAATTTTTACTGCATCACATCTTATTGCAAAGACTCTTAATTGATTCTGCTTTACCTAAATTTCTATGAATAAGTATGTTGCACAAAAACATTAATAGTTTCAATTTTTGGAAATCATATTTCTAACATCTTTCTATTCTAATTTTTATGAATCATATTTCTAACGTCTTTCTACTCTAAAATTCTAGGAGTCTATTATATATGCCAGACAGACATTGTTTAAAGGTATTTATGGAATGATCTTTATAAAGAATCATGTTACGTATATGATTCATCTATATGCCTCATAATTTAACATCCTCAAGTTAGATATATATGTTCTCAAATTATTTTTAGGCTTAGACTTTGGGTATCTCATGCCTTAATAAAGAGATTACAAATCTTAGAAAATAAATCATGGGACTCATTTGTTTAATGAATATCTTCCAGATTTTTTTTTTCATGTACTGAAATAAAAGATCAAAAAACTGGAAGGAAAACAAATACTCAAGAAATATTTTTGTACAAAACTTATTTAAAATTGCATTACATGAAAAATTAATTATTTCTGAAGAACAGCAGATGAGAAAAACAATTAAAACTAGAAATCTGACAAAAATGACTTGAAAAACACAAATTTTCTCTTATGATTTTTAAAATGACTAGAGGGAAAACGGCTGTTAAGAAACACAAAATACTAATTATAATGTTTAGTTAAGAGGAATGATTATCAGCAAAAGTGAAAAAAGGGGGGTGTGGGTGGGAGGATTATAGCAATGTAAATTGAATCACACAATGTCAGCATTCAACAGAATCCATTTTATCTAGTTCAGAGCAATCAAAGAGGTAAACAGAATAAAAAGTTCTTCAAGAGCTTGCAAACATACAGAATTAGAAAACAAAACAGTCAGAGCTCAGCTGCTGGCATGAACAAAGGTAGGACTCCAGTCAGTGAGGAAATGGTTGCCATGGAAAGAAAGCTTAGCTTTGCTCTCTTCTATGTGGTGTTCTTTTAGGTATCGGGAGGAGTAAGCCAGAACTTTGGGAAAAACTTACTTAAAAGACATGAGAATAAGTCCATTAAACACATTTTCAGTGAGTTAATTATTATCTATATTGCTACAGAGTTAATAATTGGAGACACCATTTTACTTATGATTTTAGACCCAAGGGCATGGGTCTAAATGTCCCTAAAACTTGAAATAATAGCTGCAGCCTGGTAAAAGTTGAGGAGGTCCAATTTCTAAATCCTCTAAACTCCCATTTACGTATAGGAAGAAGAAAGCCACATTCAGAATGGGCCTACACACAGAGTACATTGATTTATGTTTGGGCCCTAATTCCCTTGGATAGGAAAAGGAGTGCCAGTCACAGCCCTCCTTCCCATAGTTTAGAAGACTTAAGAGTTTTTGATTCAGAATGCACTAACATAAACAAGTAGGAATACTAAACCTCTCTATGTTCCCATTTCTTCTACCTAAGTCTGTTTTTTTTTTTTTCTTTTTTCAACTTCTCAGGTAAGCAATCACTCTTGCAAATCTTTTTTTCTTTAAAAAAAAAAAAGCAAAATAGATATGCAGACACTAGAGGTGCATCAGTTGCCACCTTGAGTAGCAGGTCTTTACCTTCTATTCCTGCGGACATAGTCAAGTGGCTGACCCCCCACCCAGCCCCCGGCCCTTGATCACATAGAATCTTATGGCAGATATGCTTCCTTACGTGGTGGAGAGGTTAAACTATACCTAAGCATTCAAACACACTAGAATCTACTATTTCTAAAAGCCTAAAAAGAAGATTCTACTCTTTCTCCTCATTGGTCCAGAAATTAGCAGAACATATCCAATTTAAAAAAATGTTTCTTTTATATCTAAACAAATCATATATATTAGTGAAATAAAATTCATATTTTATAAAAAATTCATATTTTATTCATTCAAGACAAGAAAAATATAAACCCAAGAATCTTCTGTGCCCTTTGGCCTCCTCTCTCCCCCCACAGTGCATCACGTGTCTACATTATGCGTGGACCAAACCTTACCCATCGGCAGAAATACCTGTTCAACCATAAACAGCAACATCCTCCTAGCAGCAATAAGACAGCTCCTTAAAGATGACATTCCTTCTTGATCTCGTAAGGGGCCACAGTGAAGCTTAGATCTGAATTATGTAAACTTTCAATAATACATCATTTGATACACAGCCCTCTGTCTCAAAACACTTACATAACCGTTCCTTGACTTGTAAAGGGCAGAACAGTTCTCAGAGCTTTCTGAGATACTCTTCCTTGGTTATAATCCTCAAATTTGGCTTGAATACAATTTTCCATTTCTTAGATCAACTGCTTAAGTTTTCTTCAACATACTGAATTTTAATTCAACTAACACATATTAAATTCCCATTGTGTGTCAAGCATTGAACTAACTGCTCTATGGTATAAAGAGATTAGTAATGCATGATCCTTAGCTTCAAGGATCGAAGTTGAACAATCCTAGGTCCTTTACCATTTCTAAATTGTTATGGTGTCTGCAGCTTCTTGTGCATTTATTCAATAATTACTGAATGTCTGTATGATTGAGTAGTAATGCTGAGTTATATTGAATGCCTGAGAGCTCTTAATCATTCCCTCTAGCGTCCCACATTTTACAGCAAAACAGAGAAAAACTTCCTAAATTCTAGTAGAATTTAAACCCTCCTCTAAACCTGGTGCATACTACATACACTCTCTGCAGCTGAAGTATTCTGAAAAATATTCAGAGAGAAGGGGCTGAGAATGGGGAACTGAGAATGTAGACTTTGAAATTATTGCTAGAAAACGTAACATTTTATTCACAGAATCATTGCTGTTCCCATTGACATTTTCAGATGCAGCCTCAGGCATTGACAATAACAAATGGTCTATATTGTTAATTCAGGCTATAAAGTCAACAGGAAAGCTCTGAACATAAGTCAAAACTTCGACTTGACTGAAGCACTTTAATATCCTCACCAGGCATGGTCTGACATATACCACAGCATTAATTACCCTTTGGCTTTGCCTAAAATTTTACTTTCTACCCCACTCTTAAGATTCTTTTGACATATGGGTCATAACAATGAGGATAAAATTAGTCTTGACATTCTTGAGGAAACATAGTCATTAGCGTTCCATTTCATTCCTTAATTACCCATGGAGAATGGAGAAAAGACAAGTGGAGAGGCAGTATATTATGAAATATATGAACTTTCACAGATCTAAACAACTAAAAATTATTTTTAAGGGAATTCTCAAATTATATCAAAATTTCTCAATTTTGATATAAGGATCGAACTCAAAAATATTTATCTGTTTATCTCAACACTTAGTACTGTGCTTGACACTCCATAAGCTTTTGTTAACTAAACAAGCCTCTTTATTGCTCTATAGAAGGATATTTTAATTTTATTTTACTTTTTCAAGTTATTTACAGTGAAACAATACAAGTTGAGAAAATTTACATCATCTTCATGGTGACCCTAAGAAGTCCTGAAATGTTTTCTGATTCTTTCAAGAAATATTATATTTTACTCAAAATAACTAGCTTTTTAAAAAAATTTTCTTGAAGTATAGTTGATTTACAACGTTGTGTTAATTTCTGCCATACAGAAAAGTGATGCAGTTGTACATATATATATTCTTTTTCATATTCTTTTCAAGTATGGTTCATCACAGGATACTGGCTATAGTTACCTGTGCTGTACAGTAGGACCTTGATGTTTATCCATCCTGTATATAATAGTTTACATCTGCTAATCCCAAACTCCCAATCTTTCCTCCCCTACTCCCCTGCCCCTTGGCAACCACAAGTCTGATCTCTACATCTGTGAGTGTGTTTTTGTTTCGTAGATAAGTTCATTTGTGTCATATTTTAGATTCCACATATAAGTGATATCATATGGTATTTTTCTTTCTCTTTCTGACTTACTTCACTTTGTATGATAATCTCTAGGTCCATCCATGTTGCTGCAAATGGTATTTTTTATGGCTGGGTGATATTCCATTTTGTGTGTGTGTGTGTGTGTGTGTGTGTGTGTGTGTGTGTGTGTGTGTATCCACATCTTTATCCATTCATCTGTTGATGGACATGAAGGTTGTTTCCATGTCTTAGCTGTTGTAAATAGTGCTGCTGTGAACATAGGGGTGCATGTATCTTTTCAAATAATAGTTTTGTCTGGGTATATACCCAGGAGTGGGATTGCAGGATCATATGGCAACTCTATTTTTAGTTTTTTGAGGAATCTCCATACTTTTTTCCATAGTGGCTGTGACAGTTTACATTCCCACTGACAGTGAAAGAGAGTTCCCTTTTCTCCACACCCTTTCCAGCATTTATTATTTGTAGACTTTTTAATGATGGCCATTCTGACTGGTATGAGGTGGTACCTCATTGTAGTTTTGATTTGCATTTCTCTAATAATTAGCAATGATGAGCATCTTTTCATGTGCCCATTGGCAATCTATATGTCTTCTTTGGAGAAGTATCTATTTAGGTCTTCTGCCCATTTTTTCCATCGGGTTGTTTGTTTGGTTATTGAATTGTATGAGCTGTTTGTATATCAAAATAACTAATTTTGAATGTATTTTATCATATTTTAATCCTCTGAAAACCATCAACCAAGTATGTTCACTCTCAGCCAGAAGACTGAGTACCCCTCTGATCTCATTCCAGGTGCATTATTTTCCTAGGAAGACTGTAACAGATTATCTACAAACCTGGTGGCTTAAAACAACAGAAATTTATTTCTCACAATTCTGGATGCTCAGAGTTCAAAGTCAAGGTTTTAGCAGGCCATGCTCCCTCTGGAGAAGGACAATCTGTGCCATGGGTTTAAGGGCCTACCCTAGACCAGTAGGACCTCATCTTAAGTCGATTACACCTGCAAAGGCCTTATTTTCAATAAGGTCTTATTCACAGGTTCTTATTGGACGTGGATATTGGGGGGACACCTATTCAACCCAGCATACCAGGTAAAGAGAAGGTTAGTGCATTCAGGTTAGTATCATCATTTTAATGTCAACAAAGGATTATTCATGAAATATTTTATTTATTAACTTACTAGTAATGAGTTTTTTCATTAATACAGAGGATATATCTGAATTGAAGGTACTTGGTAGATAATATTGGTCTATAGAATAGCCAAATATAGTCTTAATGATAGCTCAGCACTATCAGATGGATGTGTGCATAGGGTTGACTTACAATCAATAGGCAGTTGTTATTCCATTATATATAACCACTCAATCACAGTTCTGCTCCAAGTAAAAAATATTTTTTACCATGATTGCAAATAAGCATATCTATAGATAACCATTTTCTTCTGTGATGATTAGATACACCCTTTTCTGAATGAGTACCCAGTTGTCCCTTCTTAGTTTCACCTCTTCTTTCTCATGCTACCATTTTGCTTCTAACCTCTTCTCACTCCTTTCAAAGAATCATATATACCATGGGAGATACAATTAATTAGAGGTTGTAAGAAGAAAACTGCCTCTGCATATGTTCTTTTGTTTTCACACTCATTACTTTCCTTACACTTGTAGTCTGCTCTGTTTGAGGTATATCTCCCACAGATATTTCTATGGCTCACATTCTCACTTCAGTCTGGCATCTGCTCTCATATGGGTTCCTCACAGAGGCCTTCCCTGACCACTCTAAAGTAGGCACCCCTCTCCATTATACTCTCTCCCTTTACCCTGTTCATTTATTTCCTTCATATCATTTATACCAACATGGTAATACAGATTATTTATAGATTGACTTGTTTGTTGTCTATATACTGCACTAAAATATAAGCTCCATAAAGCCATGACTTTGTCTACCCAGTTGACTGTTGTATATCTTGCACTGACAGCAATACTAGTAGCCTGCCCCCATGGCAGCTGCTTAAGAAATGTTCGTTGAATGATTGAATAACTGAATGATTTTGAGGTACATGTCTCTGAAAATTCCCTTCATATACTATAAATTGGCCTAAAAAATAAACATGAACAAATGTGTGACTCACCATATTTCTTATTCCCTGAAATGTGTCCAAGTCTTATAGATTGCCAGGGATATATACGTAATTCGGAAGAGTTGCTTTCCTTATGGTGAGTTCAACAGCCCTTACAAACACAAAACTGATAACATATAACTTGGTCAATTATTCATTAAGAATTCTGCTGTCTAATGGCAGATTATTTTTCATTTTAGCATACACCTGGGCCAGGTAAACATATTTTAGTAATGGTAACCAATTGTAATAACTTACGATAATAATTATACTATTTTTTAATGCAATCACACAAATACACATTATATAAATTCTATATACTCTATGTAAAATTCTTTTTCCACAACAGTATTTAGCTGGACATTAGTTTTAGGGCATCAATTCATCACAACATTTATGCTATCCCTGAGTTTGGAGTCAGCTGCGAAAAGACACAGGAATACATAAGTGGAGACCAAAATATCAACCTCAGTTCTAATCAGCTGATTAGATAGTATGGCTGTACATTGACATATGTACACTACCAAATGTAAAATAGATAGCTAGTCGCATGGGGAGATCAGCTTGGTGCTTTATGACCACCTAGAGGGGTGGGATAGAAAGGGTGGGAGGGGAGACACAAGAGGGAGGGGATATGGGGATATATGTATACGTATAGCTGATTCACTTTGTTATACAGCAGGAACTAACACAACATTGTAAAGCAATTATACTCCAATAAAGATGTTTAAAAAATAATTTAAAAAAAAAGAAAGTATGGCTTTAGATCTACAGTCAAAATGGTGTTAGAAAGTCATAGTTCTGGGCAAGGACATTTCTCCTCTAGAGGAGCAGAGCCTGTCCTAGTAAGTTTACTGCATAGGAAAATCAAATGTATCAGTTTTCCACTGTCTCATTAATGATTTATACAAACAACTGCCAAATCATAGTGGTCTACGTAAGAAACATTTATCTGTGCTCACAAGTCTATGAGTTGGCCCAAAGGTCCTGCTGATCTTAGCTGGATCCAAGGCTAGCTGGCAGGTCAGCTGAGTGGATGCTGGCTGGCTTGGGGTGCCCTCAGTTGGAACAATTTTTTCTGCTTCAAGTGATGTCTCTTCCTCCAGCAGGCTAGTCTGGGCTTGTTCTTATGGCACATGTGGATTCAAAGGGAGCCAGGATAGCACAAAGACACTGTCATTTCTACTGCATTCTGCTAACCTAGGCAAGTCACAAAACCAGTATACAGCCAGGGGTGGGGAAATAGACTCCACCTCTTGATGGGAGGAATGAAAAATTACATTGCAGGGGCACAGATACAGGAAAAAGTGGAGAATTGGTCAATTCTATAATCAATTCAACACCATCAGACTGAACCCGCTTTACAGGCAGGCAGATCTAATAAAACAAGGAAAGAACAGAGCTGAACCTGCCCATTCTGTCCCCAAATGAGTAAGGAACAGAAAGAAAAAAAAAAGGTGTGTTACTGTCACTGAAGCTATTCCACAAAATGCCTGATGCTAGGAGAAGGGATGAGCTCCCTAACGTGTGTATGCTTGACACCACCAACCTACCCAATCCAATTCAAAATAAAATGAAATGAAAGAGTAGAGGTAAAATCAGTATTTTGTGCGGTAAAAAATAACACTGCTGACTGACAGAATCTCTCACACTCAGATGAATTGTTTACTGACTTTGATCAAGTAAACACAGTCTTATTTGCTTTTCTGTTTTCTTATTTCTTAGAAAGGTGCCATACATTTGGCTTTTCCAACAGAAACAAACAACTTCACTTGAAAGATTTCACTTTGTGTTTTAATATCACACAAAATAGACAATTTGATCACAAAAATAGACAATTTGATCACAAAAATAGACAATTTTGATCACAAAATAGACAATTGTACATCTAGAAATAGCATCACTTTTTCTTTTAAATTCTTCAAGTCTGTGGTTATTGAACTAGAACATCAAGTTTGGGATATATGCCAAGCAAACAAGTCACTTCTCCCCATAAGTTTCATATAATACTCCTTACTTGATGAAATCATTTGAAGAATTTATTTTTTATGTATTTGCTTGAAGAAAGCTACTGTATATTAGGTGTTGCTATTACAATCACAGGAAATATTTGCGATTTTTTTTTCAGGAGGAAAAGAGAAAAATGTTAGATTAAATAAAAATTAAGCAGCCTAGGGGCTTCCCTGGTGGCGCAATGGTTGAGAGTCCACCTGCTGATGCAGGGGACACGGGTTCGTGCCCCGATCCGGGAGGATCCCACATGCCGCGGAGAGGCTGGGCCCGTGAGCCATGGCCGCTGAGCCTGTGCATCCGGAGCCTGTGCTCCGCAACGGGAGAGGCCACAACAGTGAGAGGCCCGCATACCGCAGAAAAAAAAAAAAAAAATTAAGCAGCCTATACCTTAACAGAATACCATCACAATGAAACCTCATCAAGTCCCTAAGACAGAAAAATAAAACTATTTTATTTTATAATAAAAATATTAACATAGTTATATATTAAAATATTTTATATATTATATTATTTTTCAATAAAGTTTGCCATGTTACAAAGTTTTATTATTGTTATCAATATCTATGTTGTAATAGCTTTCCAATGATAGTTTTTAAATAACTTTCAAATTTAATAGACTTTAACTTTTTCAGAACAGTTTTCTCCAAATATTTTGATCACACAGCTTTGATGTAAAAAAGTAATTAAATGCCTCTTTATGTGTAAGTGTTCGTATCTTATACACATATGTAATTATTATAAATCTAAAACATTATGCCAAAAAATGGGCATTAAAAAGTATGAGCTAGAATAAATGTGAGTAGACCATGTTTCAGTACTTTTATTCCAAACCCCCATAATAATTCTGCTCACACCAAAATAGATGAAGCATTGTAGGAAAGCAGAAAGAAATCTAGAGGAAGCAGTTGTTCAAAAAGCCATGGAAGTATTGAAACTTCTGAAAGCCATCCCCTGTACTCACTTTTCAAAAATGCACAGATCTTCAAACATAATAGAAAAGGTGTCTACATTCAGTCTCTCCCTCCAGCCTGTCTGTACCATAGGCTTTGAGGATTAGGTCTTCTGGCAGCTAGTACTAATGTCTGCACAGACACTTGCCCAGCACAAGCACTTATAATAGGTCCTAACCCTCTGATCTTAAGTGGTGAGCACTTGAGATTCTCTGGGCCAGTCAGCTCCTCTCTCTTGGCATTGAACACACAGGGACAGGCGGTAGTTGGAACTTCCCACCCGATGGCAGCACCTTAGAAGTTTTATGAACTTGCCTTGGTTGAATACTCAGAACTGTGCTCAGCACTGTCATCACAAAGCTTGTTGGTTCATCCCTTTTTCTTATTCTTGAGCTATCTTAGTAGCTTTCAAAATAGTCTCTGTCTTTCTGCTCAGGCTTGTCAGAGGCAGTTTTTGTTATTTCAACCAAGGAAACTTAACTGATATTTGCCCTATCCCCTACAGCTGAGTTTTAAGGAGCTCAAAGCTTCATTTATCCATTCAGTCAGTCATTCAGTCTTTCCTCTAACAAATATTTACTGAGTACTTATTATGTGTTAGGTGCTAGACCACAGAAGAAAAAAGATGAATAAAGCGTGTTTGCTGTTCTTCAAAAGAACAACTTTGTAGTGGGGGAAACAGAGTGAAAGAGCTGCGTTAGAGTTCTAATTGTAATAATTACAAGATGCTAAGGGACAGGGTAGAAGCATAAAGCCCAGGTGTAAAAAGACAGGGGTTGCTTTCTGAAAGAGTTAGTACAAATTGTAAGCCTTAAACAATTAATCTTGGAGAATATGTATACTGCTTGGGGCATTCCGAGCAAAGGGGGACCACACCAGCAAATGCTCAAGAAGGAAAATCAATATGGTACATGGGGAACCACTGTAGTTTGCTGCTGAATATAAGTTATGGCACCAGAGATGAAGCTAGAAGCTAAGGAGTTTGAACATTGCCTCATTACATTTTTTTAAAAGGTGTCATTACCAAATTAGAATGCTTAGCTCATCTGCAATAAAACATCTGCAATGAAGTGTTTGTAAATTCTTGCACTATCCCTGCAATTCAGTCATAATTGAATGATTCACTAATAGGAAGTACTAAGTCACAAAGAGGGAAGCCGATATCATTATCAGTTACTAATCTTCTTAAATCAAAACCAGAAATGAACACTGGTTCCATGATCAAGAATCTTTTGATCTGTATTTAATCAACACAAGGATGTATCAAGCCACTGAAAAACAGCAATAAACATATTAGTGGAAATGTGCCTGGTGAGATTATATAAAATAATACAATTAAACCCCATAGTAAAATTAAACCCCATAAGGCTTTGCTAATCACATAACTTGTTCTTAGTATTGGTATCCTAGATTGTCTAACTGCCTTCAGTTTATCATGTAGTGATATATCCCAAATATGATTGGGTTGGGGGGGGGGGGTCTGTTTTGCCCTTATTGAACAGAGTTTAAACATATGCGTTAAATTGATTATCTCTAATGTCACCCACCTCAGGGGTTATCCAGGCCGGCATTCTAACAAGCATTCTGAAGAAAGCTATTGCAATATTTATTCCCTCTGGCAAGCAGCAGTTGATGCTTTGCATTTTAATGCTTACTTGCAGTAGCTGAAGTTTTGCTTTTACAAATTGCTTTTCACAATTGCAAGCCTTTGATAACTGAAGTTCTATCGTTGGGGAAAAAAGAAGAGCGATAAGACCACAAAAATCAAATCACGGATTTTCACCTCTCATAACCTTTTCATTTTGGACCTGAGAAACAATTTTACCAAATGGCTTTGCAGGTATCCTTCTGAGATGAGATTAAGTGTGTATAGGCACCAGGTAATTATTTTTCCCCATACCTGCTTTCACTCTGTCTGATTCAGACACCTGCACATGTTTTTGGAAAATGAAAATTAATTCAGAGAAAGGCACATTTAAAGGCCCTGTTTCCTAATAAAGGACTTTCAACTGAGAGATGAAAAGCCATTTGATTTTCCTTTTGAGATGCCTGATTCCTCGTCCCCCAAAAGGGATATAATCCCTCACCAGGGAATTCCAGTCTCTAAAGAGAACACTGGAGATGGGAAAACCCACATGACATTATGCCTGAAATAGCTTCTCTCCATTAAATGTTGCTGTTTTCCTTCTTTAATCTCTTTACCCTTCCAAATGTTTCTCTTATAAGGATACACCAGAAGGCACTTGCCTCCATTATTTCACAGCTTTTCATGAGCAAAAATCAGTCCTGTTCTCCCTTTCCAGCTCAGGAAAGCATTATATGGGTTCTCCAAAGGTAAGAGGAGACAATGTCTAGATAATGTCTCCCTGTGACACATCTGCATACACGCTATTTGGGCTTAAGGACATCTCCCCAAGGCTGCTTTTGGCTCTGACTCTACAGATATCAGCAGACTTCATAAGACAAGGATAATCGCTACAGAACTGGTGGAGAAATGATTCAGCTCCTCCAAAGAATCTTAAATTTGGCCATGAGACAACTTCAGACTGAACGGTGCAAGGGAATGGGACAGGGTACTGGAAATGATGACACGCCTGATAGCTTCTAATGAAAAGAGTGTTGCCTTCAGGAAGACAAAGAAAGACCAAGGTGACCCACAAGCATGAGTGGAGAGACTGTCATTTATCTGAGTCCCATTTTGAATTTTTAGTAATATGCATCCTATATGTGATTTTTGTGAATGGAGATAGTAATTGAGCTTCCTTTTGCAAAGGGGGCAATGTGGCAATGTCCACCAACCGTAATACCAAAGAAGCTAGTTCCAGAACAGATTGCTTTAGTATTTGTTGGGCTGGGAGAGAATGTTGGAGAGGGGAAGAGGCACACTGGCCCTTCTTCATAACCTTGGTCTTTTATTTTTTTCTCTGCTAATATTCTCAGTCTAGTAATTTACACCGAAAAATATTCATCTGTTTTCTAAAAGGAATCTTGAACTCAAGACTCAACTTGAAGGATAAAGAGAGAACATATACAGTCCATGTTCAAGGAGCTTCAACCCTAATGGGGAAACAGGTTGGCACAGCAGGTGTGGAGGACTGAGCCGGCCAAACTTAACTGCAGAGTGAACTTTTTTAATACGAGTGTAGGCTTTCACCATACAACTAATTGTGCCTTTTTTTTTTTTTGGCTGTGTTGGGTCTTCGTTGCTGCACGTGGGCTTTCTCTAGTTGCGGCGAGCGGGGGCTACTCTTTGTTGCAGTGCACGGGCTTCTCATTGTCATGGCTTCTCTTGTTGTGGAGCATGGGCTCTAGGCGTGCGGGCTTCAGTAGTTGTGGCACGTGGGCTCAGTAGTTGTGGCTCGTGGGCTCTAGAGCACAGGCTCAGTAGTTGTGGCGCACGGGCTTAGTTGCTCCACGGTGTGTGGGATCTTCCTGGACCAGGGCTCGAACCCGTGTCCCTTGCATTGGCAGGTGGATTCTTAACCACTGCACCACCAGGGAAGCCCTAATTGTGCCTTCTTAAACGGCAAGACCATAGCTACGGTCTCTTTGTGTGGCCCCCATCAGTTGACACAGTGCTTTGTATCTAGTGAATGATCTATTTTTGTTTTGAAAATTTAGGTGTTGAACGGAGTTTTTAAGAGTGATTGTAACTATTTAGGAAAGTACCTGTTTCCTCTGCCAGTGCAAAGGTTAAATAGATTGAACCAAATATGTCCTCAATACACAAATTAATGCGTACTAAAGTGTGTCCTAGAGGCACGAGAGAGGATCTCATTGTTAGTGCCATGCTTTTTGTCTAATGTACTGGTAACAGGTATTAATTTCTTCACCTCAATGGTTTGAAAGTCCTCAGAGTGTCAGTGCATACCTAATACATGAATGAATGTCTTGGTAAGATGCTAAGGATTGGAGTAGTCAGGACCTATTGACAGGAGGCTATTAACAAAATTCTCTGAGAAGCCCATAACAGGGATTGGGGATATTTGTGAAAGTCAGGGCCATGGGAGCCTCTTGTTCAGCAGAGTACCCATAAACGCCACCAAAGGGGATGACATCCAGCTGCTGTGCAACAAGAGAGATGCGCACCTGGAGGGGATTCATAAGTATAGTTGGATGATCAAGTTCTCCAAGCAGTACATGCAGGAGTGCAGAAGACTAGTTATTAATATGGACGTGTGAAAGAAATCTCGGCTCCCTTTTCCAGGTGGTATCCTGAGAATGTGAGAGGAGAAATGCTGACAATTCAGCTTTATTCCTGTATCTAAGAAGAGGGAGCCCTGAGGTCGGAACAGGCACAAAACAGCCTCATCACTCCACCTGTGAGCTCAGAACATTGAAGCTCTTTTGGAATTGAAGTTAATTTGCCTCTTTGTGCAAAGCAGAAAAATCATTTAAAATCTGAGCAGGGGGTTGGTTTGCGATGAGGGAGTGTGCTAAGTGACAGAAGTATAAGGGGGCAGCAGAGCAAGACGACGAGGTCAGGAGGAGCCAGCCAGAATGTGAAGCTTTTCAGCCTGTAGCCGATGGGAGAAGAGGCCAGAAATCTCCAAGAGCACACTTTACAAGTAGCAGAGACACAGGGTGGAGACAGAGCTGATGATCACCCTTAGTCCTTCCTGCCCAGCTGTGGGGGTCAGAAAGGGAAGCTCTCTGTGTTTCTTCTCTCCTCTACTACAGCGCTCCACACTTTTGCTCGCCAACTGAATAAGGAATTTCCACACCGAGGAACTCTCCCACTCTTCAGCAGACACTGACTAGGTGTCCAACAGATTTAACTTAATTCTGACACTACCTACCTGGAGTTAGCACAGAACCCATGGATTAAGCCCTCAGCCCCATAAGACTGCCCACCTTCAGACACTAATTACAAGGCCAAGTTGTCACCTGTGTTCTGACAGACCTGCTGTAAATCGGAGGTTCCCCAAACCTCCTCCTCAGTTTCAATCTTTTGCAGAACGACTCAAAAAACTCAGTTTACTTACTATTGCCAATTTATTACAAAAGGTTATAACTCAGGAATAGCCAGATGGAAGACATGCATAGAGCGAGATGTGGGGAAGGAGTGCGAAGCTTCCATGCCGTTTCTGGGTGCGCCACCCTCCCAGCACCTCAATGTGTTCATCAACCCAGAAGCTCTCTGAATCCCATACTTAAGGGATATTTACGAAGGCGTCATTACAAAGGCATGACTGATTAAATCAATGGCTATTGATGATTGAACTCAATCTCCAACTCCTCTCCCGTACCAGGAGTTTGGGGACTAAAAGTTCATCTAATCATCTGGTTGGTTCCCCCTGGCAACCAACCCCCATCTTCAGGGGTTTTCCAAAAGTCATCTCATTAACATAAATGCATGTGTTGTTGAAAAAGATTTGTTATGAATAACAAAAGACACTTTTATGTCTCATCATTTAGGAAATCACAGTATCTCAGGGTCAGACTCTAAGATGTTCCCCAGTGGCCCCACCTCCTGGTATTCGTGTCCTTGCCTTATTTCTTGTCCTTGATTCTGGGTGGGACTTGTGATTTTCTTCTAACCAATGGAATACGGCAAAGGTGATGGATGTCACTTCCATGATTAGGTTACATAAGATTGTGATTTCTGTCTTACTACCAGACTCTCGTCCCTATTGCCTTCTTGGTTTGCATGGTTTAATAAAGCAAGTGGTCATGTTGGAAAGGCTGTGTGGCCAAGAAATTGTTGGTGACCTATTGCCCACAAGCAGCAAGGAACTGAGGCCCTCAGGGCAACGACCTGAGAACAACCCAACCTCCCAACAACCAAGTGAGTTTGGAAGCAGATCTTTCCTTAACTGACTCTTCAGGTGACACCCCAGGTATTGACATCTTGATTGCAGCCTTCTGAGAGACGCAGAAGCAGAGGACCTAGTTAAGGCAGGCTTGGACTCCTGAGGCACAGAAACTGTGAGACAATAAATATGTGCTGTTTTAAGCCTCTAAGTTTTTGGTAATTTGGTACACAGCACTAGATAATAGAATCCCTGTGCAGAGTGGGTGCCCACAGTCTGGAATCTGTGAGAGATTCGAAACTGGAAGTGTCAGACAATTGTCTGGCCTTGATTGTCTCTGGCAGCGATCCCTTAACACTCAGGAAATAGTGTGATGGTAAATTTTATGTGTCAGTTAGGCTGTCACAGGGTGCCCACATATTTGGTTAAATATTATTCCTCGGTGGGTCTGTGAGGATGTTTCTGGATGAGATTAATATTGGAATCGTTGGACTAAATGAAGCAGATTGTCCTCCACAATATGGATAGGCCTCATCCAATCCATTGAAGACTTGAATAAAAGACTAAGTCAGAAAGGATTCTTTCTCTCTACTTGACTGTCTTTGAACTGGAACATCAGTCTACTCCTGATTTTGAATTCAGACTTGGACTAGAACTAATACCATTGGCTCTCCTGAGTCTCCAGTTTGCCTACTGCAGATGTTGAACTTCTCAGCCTCCATAATCACATGGGCCAATTCCTTATAGTAAATATGTGTAATATATATATACATATATGTTTATATTTATATATATATGCAATTTTTTAATGCCCTCTCTCCTGGAAGGGAACCTGCCCTTCTCATTTTTCCTTCACCCAAAGCCACACCCTCAAGAGAACCCTACCTGTAAGTCATTATATTTTTCATCTCATCTGGGAAGAGAGTAACCTTAGAGAGAAAACTTAAAGTTTTGTTGCGGGTCTGAGGTACACTTTGGAACTCATGAAACATCATGAATAGACCTGGTTCCTTTTGGTGAGGGCTGGGGGGGATGCAATAAGCACAGCTTAGAGCCTCGCTTTACCTTTCATCATTCCCATCCCCAGAGCCCCACTTCCAGATGCTACCCCATTTATTTTGGTCCCTCTTCTTATGTTTCAGTTTCTAAAAATGCTTGTAAGTGATAAACAAATACAAATGTGTGTCTTTACACTAACTGTAATTGTGGCATTACATTTTAATTATACTAGATAGTATTTCTTTTTTTTTTTTTTTTGACAAAAGTAGTGGTAAGCATTTGAGACATTTACTTAAGATATTGAAAGAAATCCACATTATTAGAAGCTGAGATGCATCTAAAACTGCCAGCTTAAATAACACATCCTCTGAAGTATGTACCCTGAGACCTATTTTTCCAGAGTCTTAAAAATGCTTTACCGTCATTAACTTTACTCAGCCAGACTCTATTAATATTATCATATCTCTGTTGGAAAGATGTAGAAAGAGTCAGACAGAAGGTGTAACAGGGAGTCCAAGGTCACAAGCTTCTGTGCCTGGAATATAAAACCTTTAAGAGTCAAGCATTTGGGATGTTTTCTTTTCCCCAATTGACAAGAACTAGTCATGCAAGTGACAGCTCAGGAACACTGTTATTTGCAAATATCCCTTCCCTCTCTTTTCAAACTCTTCTGCATAGCCATTTACGTAGAGATCCATGAATTATACATACATCAGTATAATCTCTGTGTACCCTTCATGCACGTACACTTCAAGGGGTGTGTGGTCTTGAATCCATCACTTTGCATTTTCCCTCTGTACTCCCCCTCGTTTCTGGTGAACACTGTTTGCAGTATAGCCCC
Organism: Leucopleurus acutus; assembly: GCF_964270905.1. Taxonomy (NCBI): domain Eukaryota; kingdom Metazoa; phylum Chordata; class Mammalia; order Artiodactyla; family Delphinidae; genus Leucopleurus; species Leucopleurus acutus. Next base: position 76,850,191 of record NC_139156.1, read on the forward strand.
ACCACCTCTTGCCACAGCCCTAAGCAGTCAGAGGGAGAGGAAATCTGACCCTTTCCTTATTCATGTTTTATGTTCCAAAAGAAAGAACACTCTTCTGACTTCTGGCCATAGCTGAAGAAGGAGGTTAGCAAATCCTTTCCCCAAAGAGCAACTCTGAAGTTGAGAAAAATTAACAAAATATAACCATTTCAATGCCATAAAAATAGACCAAAGATGTGCAGCAATCTGAAAAGAGCTTATGCTTGAGGAGTTGCTGAACTTCAGGTGAGAATAGTGGGAGTCTGTGGCTAGAGCTTGTCCTGTCCTCCTCCTTTCCCCTGCAGCTCAGTCAGCATGGAGGTTCTGCCAGAGCAGAGTAGGCCATTAGACCAGCATTTTTGCTGCAGTGGTCAAAAGGGGCTCACTCCGTTGACAGTGGTGGAAGATACCTATGCTCACTGCTGTTGTCAGTGAAAGTGATAATCTTGACAGTGGGTAAGCAAAAAGGGTCAATGGCTCTGTTATCCTGATGTCTTCGTCCTAGCTGGGGCAAGCCTATTCCTAGATAAAACTGCCTACACAGTGGAGACTAAAGAAGGACCAAGCTGTCCACATATGTCTGCTTCCCCTAGGACTATGCAGGTGCACAGAGGAGACAGAAAAGGGCCCAAGGGAAAATAAAAGCTGGCCATGCTTGAAAACAGACTAAAGTTTGTACGTGCTCCCTGGCCCACACATAGTTCCATTGGTAAGTAAGTAAGAAGCCTTACTGGCTTGAGGCCTTTGAGCACAACCTCTGTCAAATTATTGGCAGACATCCAGCTTTGCAGGCATAGGGGCAACCCCTAAGGGGTCAGGCTTAAAAGTAAAAAGAACTTGACAGGAAATCAGCAAAAGATACAGATAACTTAAGCAACACAACTTAAGCAACACAACAAATATAGAATACTTAATTCAGTGACTATAGAATAAAAATTATTTTCAAGTACACACAAAGCATTCTCTAGAATAGGCCATATGCTAGGCCATAAAACAAGTTTCAGTAAATTTCAAAAAATTAAAATTATGTAAAGTATGTTTTCAGTGACAACAGAACTAAGAAGTCAATAACAGGCATTCTTTCTTCGTTAAACTTCTCACTGTGTTCATTCATTCTTCTCCCGAGTTTGCTGAGCATCTTTATGATCATTATTTGAACTCTTTATTGACAGGTAGCTTATCTGCACTTAGCTTAGTTCTTTCTCTGGAGTTTTATCTTGTTCCTTCATTTGGAACATATTCCTCTGTTCCCTCATTTTGCCTAACTGTCTGTGTTTCCTTCAAACTTTCAGGTAAGTCAGTTACATTTCCCGATCTTGGAGATGTGGCCTTATGTAGGAGATCTCCTTATGTCGGAGATGCCCTTATACTTCAAATAAAAGTATTTACGTTGTAAATCAACTGTACTTCAATTGAAAAAAAAAAAGTATTTGAAGCCTGTTTGGCTGCCAGGTCCTGCCTCATGCAGAGGCTGCTGGCTCATTGGTGGGCAGGGCTGGGTCCCTAAGCAGCTGGTTGCTTGGCCTAGAAGGTCCCAGGAACAGTGCACCCCAGCTGGTGGGAAGGTAAGCCTCTGGGGCTAATAGGCTAGAGGGAGGACTCCAAAATGGTGCTTGCCAACCTCGTGGTAGGATGAGCTTCCAAAAATGGCTGCTGCCAGCATCTGTACCCCAGGGGGGTGTCCCAGTTGCCTACTGCCTCTCTGGGAGGCTCTCCAAGATGAGCAAGTGGGTGTGACCCAGGCTCCTTTCAAATTACTGCCTCTGTGTTAGGTCTCAGAGCATGTGAGATTTTGCATGAGCCCTTTAATAGCACAGTCTCTGTTTCCTACAGCCCTCGGGCTCTTCTGTACACAAGCTCCACTGGCCTTCACAGCCAGACATTCTGGCTGCTTGTCTTCACACTGCAGGAGCCCAGTGTGGGGCTCAGACTCCTTGCTCCTTAGGGAGAACGTCTGCAGTTGTGATTAGCCTCCCACTTGTGGCTCACCTACCCAGGGGTTGAGTCTTGACTCTACCATGTCTCTGCCCCTACTGTTTGTCTCATTGTGCTTCCTTCTTTATATGTTTAGTTGTGAGAAGTCATTTCTGCTACTCTTCAGGTTGTTCTCTTGGATAGTTGCTCTGTAAATAGTTGTAATTTTGTGTGCCCGTGGGAGGAGGTGGTTTCGGGGTCTTCCTGCTCTGCCATCTTGGCCACTGTGCCTTGAGTTGATGCTTTACAGGATAACAAAGTTGAGTTAAACTGAAGAGAAAAGCTGTATTAAAAAATACAATTTTGCAGTGATTTGCATCATTGTAACAGTAATTTGCATCTGTGTAATTCACTTTTCTATGAGTAACATCAGTTCTCCTTCAGGATTATGTCAAATAGACCTGCTTTCAGTGAATCACAACTGAAAACACAGTTGTTCACAAGATGGAAGTTTGTAAAGTGTACTATTACAACATCAATCAGACTCTTAGATTTTTACTGCTAAAAGGTATATTCTTTAGAACATGATAAGCTTATAGACCGGCACAGATAAATGAGACAGTGTATAACTTTGTGAAGAAAATTGGTATTTACTTAGTCTTACTGACAGTGTCTTGGCATGTAAAGTTCATAAAGTCTGTTAAAATGTGGTAGGTAAGAGAAAATCTTCCACAGTGTGACTCTTGTTTTAATAATGGAGGCTCTATTTATTAATAAATTATTTTACATTAACCTTTATTACTTAATTGTGGCAATGTAATCCACATTTGATTCAAGTCATGTCTTAAGAGATTTTTGTAGATTCGACAATAAATTATATTTATAAAGGATGTATGGATTATGGTGGCATATCTAAAATATGTTTCCTATACCACAAGATACACCATTTGAAAAGGGTTTTGTGGTCAGATATGTTTGAAAAACGTTATTTACTATATCCATCTCTTAGGGATTGGAATGTATGTTAGTACATTAAAAGCTCTGAGAAGTTCTTGAAATAAGCATCCTGTTTTACTTATATCCCAACCTTTCAGTGGGTTTACACATCATGTTCCCTCCCCCACATGCTAAGTGCTTTCGTTGACCTTGTTGATAACGGCCTCGCTTTTCTCTAGCTCTTTACAGCTGATGCGGGGCCTGGTGATGTGAACTGGTCATATGCTTTGCCTCCCAGGGTGTTTTGAGGGTAGGAGGCTCAGCTGCTGAGAGAGAGTGGAAGATGACCAGACCACTATAGATAGCACTGGGTCCAGAGGACAGGGAGGGGGGCTTGATCTGCCTCTGTAGCATCTGGGACAGCTTACTTGTCCCTCCATTAGTTCTCATTTATGCTGACAGTGGCCTCCTTCTTCCACTCACCTCTTCTCACCATTTGGGATTTCTGGGCTATCGGTTTCTGTTGCTTCTCTGACTTCCATTTCATTCACAAGTTGTAGTGATAAGGAGAAGACAGTCTAGAAGCTTTCTGGGACCGTGGTTCTTGTCTTGGCTCAGTCACTAACTGAGTTGACCTAACTAAAAAACACATGAGGTACTTACTGTGTCCCAGTTACTGATCTAAATACTTCACAGGTATTTAACTCATTTAGTCTTCATACATCTCTAAAATGCATGCTCCTTATCAGCCCCGTACTATGGATGGGAAGTCTTAAAACACAGAGAAGTTCAATAACTTGCTAGTTACTACTAGTAATAGTACATGGTTGAGCCAGGATTCATACTTAACCAGTAAGCTACAGTGCCTCTCACAAGCCCCTTAACTTATTTGCTTCTCTGTGTCTGTAACCATAAAATCAGATGCACTCTAGAGAATGCCTCCCAGTCCTGTTTCCATCTCTGCCCCGCTTTATCTGTTCCTGTGTGTTTTCAAGAACTCTTTCCTAGGCTCAATCAAGTTCCCTTGCTCTACTGACAGTCACAGTGCAACTTGACAGATCAGACAGAGCAATTGCAGGCTGACAGGTCATTACAGACAGCTGGCAGATGCTTTACACCTAGTCATGATTATAAAGGAAGGGTGAGAGAGATGAAAGGCACATTGTGGTATTATAAAATTTAGGCCAGTAATAAGCTGGCAGAGTGCTTGGCACAGAGTGGATACTGAGTAAAGTTTGAAGACCAGAAGTGTGCGCTATGATGAAAGACCATCAATGAATTTGGAACTCCGACCCATTAAAAAGGAGATACGGCAGTTCCAATGTGCATTTAAGATAAAATTTTAAAATAGGAGAGTAAAATTTAGCTATCAAGAGGATCTGCAGGCTTAAAGAGTGGACCTCCTACATGGGTGGTGGAGTCAGAAGTCTTGAATATAAATCACTTTCATAGTGGAAGATTGGCCTGAGTGTGATTAAGTTGCCAAAACAGTAACTGAGTTAGTCATTTCCCTGAAGTTTTTAGTTTTCATTCAGCAGTTATTCATCGTTAAAGTTTAATATGTGTCAGCAAATACAAGAAAATAGTTTCTTAAAACAACAGGAAAAACATTAAAGTATTATTTAGTATTTGCCTATAAATTGCAACTTAACTTTTATTTAAACCATGGGACTATCTATGCAAGTGGAAACATGCAAGGGCAACATGCAAAATTTTTTTAAAAGGTATATAGGTATTATGGGAAATTTTAATTTTATTTTTCCAAATTGTGTTGTTGCCTTACAGCCTTTACAATAATAGTTTTCAAATTACTCAGAATAAATACAAAGTAAATCTTTTTTACAGTTTCTTCATGCCGTGCCACTAGATGGACTGACCCCTGTCAGGACCAAAATTGGACCAATGCACTTGGCCCACCTGCACTAAGATAGAAAGTAGTCAGAAATTAGTCGGTGTTCAGAATCTTAAACAACAAACAAGTATTTTCTGTTCCCTTTGTTCTAATAAATGTACGTATTTTTCTGTAAAAGCTACAAATATATCTTAGTGTGAATTATTTAAGAACAATAGACAGCAGTAACAATTTACTAGTGTCATTTGTTTTCTGCCCACAAAAAGGAGGTGGGGAAGATCTCTTGCGTGAAAAACATTAAGATCATAAATAGGAACTGAACAAAAGTTCTCCCAGGACACTGTGTCTAATGACTGGATTAGACCATGGCTGATGGACCATCCTAGGATTTCTTCTCATCCCCAGAAGATTAGATTTATGGGATGGAAATAAGAAAGAGCCACCTCAGTACCGCTCATGCAGCACCTTTTGCTGACACAGGTATCTGGATCATTTAATGATGTGACTTTTCCCTGGTAAAATTGGATAAGCCTTCTGATTAATAGAACATCGATTTTTCTGTGTCGTTTCCTACTTCAGACCTATTGGATGGTTTTCTCCTTACATGAGTTTTTACAAATACCTGATCACTTTTCTCTAATAACAGATATATTGTAATGTAAAAATCATACCACAGTATTTATACTACATTGTTGTTTATATTTAATTTTAAATAATATACTTTTAAATATTCAGAAAAAAAATTTTTTCTGAAAGTCCCATTTCAAGAAACTTTTAGCAGAAAAGATAAAAGAAAAAATCTTATTTCATGAAAAGATCTGATTATTCCTACAGAAAGAGAAAATTAGAATAAGCAAATGTTAGAGATATTGTCTGTTGATCAAAAGGATGTACATATAGAATGAATATAATAAAAAAAACTGTCTATTTAAAGATAAATAATGCCAAGATGAGAATTTAAGCGTCAGTCATTATCTAATGGTTTCTTATTTGTTGTTCGGTGTTGCCATGTAGACAAAGTAATTAGAAAACTGAATTTTCATGTGGATGTTCTAATTCTAACATAGCATGTCACTGTCATCGTTTAGCTCTTCAACTGTAAACAATATTCTGATAAAATAATATATTTCTTAATTTAGAGTAACACTTAATGACATGATAAATTATTATTTTACCTTGAATAATTTATACCAGAAAACTCAGATATTCAAAGACTATTTTAAACTAAGGCATAGTTGAAAGAGACATAGAATTTTTCAGTCCCAGCCGTCTATATAAACTATTTTTACAAGGACAAATACATTTTCTAGAAGGTTTCATATCAACATGAGCAATTGAGGTTGATTTCGTATTTAAATTTACACCTTGCACCTGGCCTCATTCCATTTCCACTTCCTAATCACTACACTGCAACAATATCTTTTCAAGATATTGACAATGCTGAGATATTTGGGGAATGGTGTTTTAGGGAGGGTTCAGTGGAGGTAATTATTCTATCTTCATGAATTTACAGCTTAGCATTTCAAGTTGATATATTAGCATATAATGTAAATATATATATAATATTTTAGCATATAATTAGCATATAATGTAAATATAATTAATTCAATAGCTCTACAATCAAAGTTCTTTCAGCAAAGGCTGAACCTTTCTATTTTTAAACACCTTTCTTAACTCGTTTTTCATTTTTTCATATTATATCTTTCCAATTAAAATTTAAATAAGGGTTCAAATGTTGTCCTTAGATATTCATTCACAAAATTGACCTGATTATCTGAGGGCAAAGATTACCCATTACTTCCTGAGGGAATTACACATATTAATGGAGGGTAGATATTAGCCCTTGATATTAATAGAAGTTACTCATGCTCATTGTGCGCGTAATCTCGCCATTGGCAAGTCTTTTATTACTGCATAAAAATAAAAAGACTGAGAAGCCCTATTTTCCAATTTAAATATTAGTGTTTGGTTAGAATCTTCCCTATAAAGCCATAGTTCTTAAATTCAGTTATTATGTGATTTCTTTTTTCTCTACCTTACTCTCCTTAGCTATTTTTACCCTAGTAGTTATCTGTAACCCTTTGACAAACATCTGATTGTCCTGGGTGGTATAAGAAAAGTCCTCATTAACAAATTTTTTAAAGAAAAGGAGAATTAGTATCTTTTTGCTAGATTAATGTGTTGAAATTTTAAATTGTTTTGTATCTAAATCCTTTAGGATTCCACTGAGATCTGGGCATTCTATATACGTAATACCTGTTTGCAACCTAGAACTAAAGAATGTAAAGAATGTGATATTTTAACACTATATTTTTTAAACCATTACAGATAATGTTGAGAAAGATGAAATACGACCAGGGGCAAAGAATCTACAGAGACCGTAGATTTAGTAACTAATGTTAAGAGTCGGAAATTCTAAGGCCTGTAGTTTATTTTGTTCATTCACCCTTAATTTTAAGACTGTGAAGTACTTTAATACCCTTTGATCTGATCAGCAGTCTGAGTTCACATCACTTCTCAAATTCACATGCTATCTCAAAAAATGTGAGTTCCCTTCCCAAGGCACATCTCCCTGATGACAGGAGCAGAGCACAGAGTATCATGGCAAAGCACTCAAAAACCAGCTGAGGGGCTCCCAAGAAGAGACTGAGGGGCTGAGTAATTCACTGACTGTACTTGCCACTGTCATTCATTAGCTGTTGCAAAGCTGAGTACATTCGGTATGTATGGGAAAAGCTTCTGTTAAACAAACATGCTATGATATTTTAGAGGAATATTTTACTAGTAAAATAAGAGTGTTATCAGTAGAGTCACCTACATAAATAACACACAGTAGGTCATAATACTTCAGCATGAGTAAGTAAATAAGATAAGTAACACACGTTTTCTTTGCTCCATTTCACTAAAATTGATGTTATAAACAGATTACTCAGGAGGTCAAAACTGTTGAATTCTCCAAATGAAAGAACTCTTCTTTGATAAATATTAGTTTGCTTATTTTATCTTTTTTTTTTCCAACAAGCAAACCCAGCATTGTTTGCATTTGTCATAATCCTAAACTGTTCAGGAAGCAAGGAAATCATAACTGCATGATAGTCCCTTTCTATTTCCTCCTTTTACACAGCACAGCTGTGGGCTGTTGTGATGGCCCCAACAGGGATGATGAGAAACACACTTGGGAGCACATACTCAATTTTAAAAAATCAACTCAATTTCAATTTGAATGAGGAACGGAAGGGCCCAACGCAATGATAGGAAGTCTAAGGTAGACTTGAATAAATGTATTTCCTTCCAGACTGAAATAGTGACTTCATATCTGTACGCTTTTTGGTCTGAAATAGTAAAGCACCATCCATTGGCATCCAGTGTACTAACTAATTAAATTAATGGGACTTTTTTAAAAAAGGAAAAATGTCTGTGCTTGGGTAGGTTGATGCCCTCTTTGGTCACTTTTGTAAACTCTGAGAGCCCTGTCTGGCACAACCCATATCTGGAGCATCTGAGCAGTGTGGCCCCTGGGGGTCATCCATGACCTGGGACATGCCTCTCAATGTAATGGCTAAAGGTAAAATGAGCTGAATGTCAGAGCACTTTGACAGGGATAAACCACACTCTTCATAAAAAAAATGAAACTTTTTTTAAATCAATATTTTCTTTACTGAAGTATAGTTTATTTACAATGTGTTAATTTCTGCTGTATAGCAAAGTGATTCAGTTATACATATATATACATTCTTTTTTTTTTTTTTTTTTTTTCTGTACGCAGGCCTCTCACTGTTGTGGCCTCTCCCGTTGCGGAGCACAGGCTCCGGACGTGCAGGCTCAGCGGCCATGGCTCACGGGCCCAGCCGCTCCGCGGCATGTGGGATCTTCCCAGACCGGGGCACGAACCCGTGTCCCCTGCATCGGCAGGCGGACTCTCAACCACTGCGCCACCAGGGAAGCCCTACATTCTTTTTCATATATTCTTTTCCATTATGGTTTATCATAGGATATTGCATATAGTAGCTCTCTGTGCTATACAGTAGCATCTTGTTGTTTTCCCATTCTGTATATAAAAGCTTACATCTGCTGACCCCAGTCTCCCACTCCATCCCTCCCCCAACCCCCTCTTCCTTGGGAACCACCAGTCTGTTCTCTGTGTCTGTGATTCTGTTTCTGTTTCATAGGTAGGTTCATTTGTGTCATATTTTAGATTCAACATATAAGTGATATCATATGGTATTTCTCTTTTAAAAAAAATGAGACTCTTCAATGCAGCCTGGTTTTCTCCCTGCTTTAAGAATGTCTCCATTTAGAATGTTAGCTGTTTTGCTAAAAGCATTACCTAGAAATGCACCCATTAATCGGGAGATCCTAGATATACCTAGATATATCTATATGTATACTTACATTTATTAATGGGCAGTCTTTGTATATATAGGATTATCTTAATTTTGTGCATATAACCCACACTATAAAATACATGTCTAGGTGACACCGGTCCCTAGATGTTGTTCAGGTCTGCACATCTATCTTTAACCATAATTGGATATTTATTTAATCAAGGGATTTCTATATTTGGGAATTGAGACAGGAGGAATGTGACTAGGACTCAAAAGCACCAAATTCACTTCCTTCATGAATGCAGAAAACATAACAGAACAATAAAGGTGTAATTTTTTAGGCAGATTGCTTTAAAAATTAACACATTTCATCTTTATTAATAGGAGACAATAAGTATGCAGTCAGGGATTGAAACAACTAATAGAATTCTATATTCAAAAACATGAAATTAAGAGTTTAACATTGTAAACCTAGAAATAGAACATACATAACATTTATTAAATGAGACATCACATGCCATCAACTTTCAGATACCATTGTTTGTTAAAAACATTTTTTTTCCAGAGAGGATACAAATCTTTAAAATGTAAAAATGTCTGCCTTAGAGTTTACGAACCATAGCATATGATTGAGAAATAGAAATGTAGCCGACCAAGAGAATCTTTTAAGAACACTTTACTTTTTTTACAGTTTTACTGAGATATAATTGGCATATAACACTGTGTAAGTTTAAGGTGCACAAAGTGCGGATTTGACACACTATTTTGCAAAATGATTAACGTCGTAGCATTAGTTAATACCTCGATCACTTCACATAATTACCATTTATTTTTGTGGTGAGAACATTTAAGATCTCTCTTAGCAACTTTAAAGTATATAATACAGTATTATTAACTATAATCACCATGGTGTACATTAGACCCCCAGAACTTATTCATCTAACTGAAAGTTTGTATCCTTTGACTAATATCTCCCCATATAGGAATACCTTACCTGTTATATCAAGTCCAGGAAAGCTAGCAAGCTTTCCGGGGTTCCTAGTGGCATGTGTTTTAAGGTTCAGCTATGGGGAGTTGGCACTAGAAAAAGAAAGAGAAGAGCAGGTCTCGAAATACTGGTCAAAGTTGAGTCCATCTAGAGACCATATATGAAGGAGTAAAACACTCTCTCCTGAGTGATATTTGAGGGAATCATCTGAAATCTAGTGTTTCAGAGAGTCACTCTGAACTAAGGCAGTGAAAGTCCTGATACCTCATTGCATTATCAGAGAGTCAAACCTTGGCCAGGAATTGGCAGTTCTTTTCCTGAAACACATTAATTTAAAATGTCTGGCTTCAAAGAATCATCAATTTCAGTATTTTCCCTTCTAAGAGCAGACCAACAAATGTGCTGTGTTGGTTAAATACAGCGAGTTGATACTGTTGATGAATTTTCTTCCAGGACCCCAATCTGTCATCTTTTGTCACCAGTATGTGAAGTGAACTTTAAAATCGAAGTATAGATTTATTCACTCGCTTTCACATCCGTCTTTATGGATTTCTTTGCCAAAAAGCTGCCCATGAAGTTCTGGGTAAACCTTCCTGCTCAAAAATATCTCCCCCAATTCTATACTTGTCCATCATCAACCTTCATTATTTTTTCATAAAAACAATGCTAGTCCATTTTTCTGCTGTTAAAGGAAGCCCATAGCATAGAGGTTTTGTTCATACCGTGACAGAATTTTAAAGAGTGACAGAAAAGAGAGCAGCTTACATAGTCCCTGAAATAACACCATTCAATTATTTTGCCTTGGTTTTGAAAGAACCTTGCTTAAATGAATTTTTCCATTTGGGCAAACTATTTCTACTAATTCTATTTCATAACTCTTCTAGGATTGTTCTTATCTAGGAAAGAATAAGATGTATAGAAGTGGAACCCAGGAAAACTGGTCTTAGGAAGTCAGGGAGCCCAAAAGGTTGTTCAGAAGTGAAATAGAAAACTAATGTAGAAAGTGCACCAGCATCAAAGCAACCTTCTTTGTTGTTGTGCATAAAGCTGTTGGTTTGCGAACTGGTCCCACACATGTAGGGCAAAGAGAGACAGAAGAAAGAGGCAGACCACTCCAGATGCGTAGGTGGCAGGTTAACAAGCAAGAGAACTTACATACGAGGCTTGTCTTGTATGGCCACAGTTGCGTAGATGTCCACACCCCATCCACCAGAATCTTAAAAGTGTATATAACTGGCCTTAACTGAATTGAGTCACGTATACCATCCAGATGGCTGTTAACACCTCACTCTCTCAAGCCTGCATCCTTGAAACAGCTCTGGCTATGAGAACGGTGGTCAGAACATTTATTCCAAGGATGCAGAAGAAACGAGGAGCCTCTGATTGCCTGGGTCCAGCTCACGGGTCAGCTGGTGCTCAGGTCCCCTCCATCACCTCCTCCAGTGAAAGCAGATCTTGACATTTATCTGCAGCATCAGTTGGAATAGTGATTCAGTACATATTTAGTGCATGATTTTCAACAATAGAGTAGACAAATAGCCATCGATTTTTAAATATTATCTCCCAGTATTTTTTAAGTCATGAAGAAAAATGAAATAGAAACATTGAAACAGTGAGATGGCAACTGCTAACACCCAGTCCTTAGGGGGAAAAATGCAAAATTAAATAAAATGATCTTATTCAAAAGAATAACTTGAAATGCTTAATAGTATCATTTCTATTATTCATTATTCATGCCTAGGTCTTTGCAGAAGCGGCAAACAAGAGGTGGTTAAGTATAAATTTAGAATTATTTTCTGAAGGGGAGCAGAGTATACTATCCCCAAATATTTCACTTTGGTATACTAATTCTTTTGAATTGAAGTTATATGAGAAACAGCCTGTTCAAGAAGGACACTTTACCCACCTTTGGTCCCCTGAAAGCAGAAAATAAATCCCCCATGTGAAAGATACCTTCCCTGTACCAGGAGGGTGGAAGGCATCCTTATCATCAGAGACGGGGAATTTAGGGCCAAGAAGGCATACATAAACAAAGCTTGTTACTTCTCACTGATTTACTATCCCATGCCCAAACCCCTTGATCTTGCCAGTTCTTCACAAATTTATTGTTTCCTTGTCTAAAAGATTTCTGCTTTGGTAGCTTCTTTGAGCCTCATGTTTTTATGGGGCTCCATATATACAAAATTAAATTTGTTTTTCTCCTCTTAATCTGTCTTATGTCAGTTTGATTATCAGACCAGCCAAAGAGCCTAGAAAGGAAGAGAGAACTTTTTTTTTTACCTCTACATCCTGTTTAATTTTGGAAGTGATTTTTGAAAATCTTAAGAAGGGATGTTTAACTGGACTGGAAATAACTTGATTTTTAAATGTAAAAAAGGCATTACTTAAGGGCTTCCCTCGTGGCACAGTGGTTGAGAATCTGCCTGCCGATGCATGGGACGCGGGTTCGTGCCCCTGTCCGGGAAGATCCCACATGCCGCGGAGCGGCTGGGCCCGTGAGCCATGGCCGCTGAGCCTGCGCGTCCGGAGCCTGTGCTCCGCGACGGGAGAGGCCCACGTACCGAAAAAAAAAAAAAAAAAAAAAGGCATTACTTAAAGTCTTGAATATTCAATAGATTTTTGCTTTATTTTGTAATATTTCTAGAGGTGATTTTAGTAGATTAATGTCTCTGCTAATTACATTTTGGTTATGGAATAAAAGGTGAGGTTATATGACCCATGTTCTCTTCAGGTCATTTGCCCCGTTTGCATTCAGAACTTGGAAATGCCTCTCTCTCTCTATTTTTTTTCCCCCATTTTTCCTTCCTTATCCTCATATTCACCACATGCCCCTGAGCAGGAAACTAAACTAGATGGTTTGGTGCCCTCATTCACTTGAGGTCCTTAAACAGCTATGCCACATGATAAAGCATTTGAAACTCTAATTTTATCATTTATTGAGAGTGAAAATGCTTCTATCGTTTTGAAAAGGTCACGTTTCTGTCTCTGCATTGGATCTATTTTCAGACATATTCCTGTATTTACTCAAAAAAACTGCCTTCCCTCATTCATTCAACAACTGTGCATTGAATCCCTGCTATTTGCGAGGACCATAAGGCAGTGAGAAGATCAGATATGGTCTCTTTCATCTTGGAGTCAAGTATACCATCTTATCAAAGTGTGGCTTCTGATTCATCTCCTTCCCTTCATTTCTCCCTCTAGGATTCCCATGACCCAGGGAAACAACCACCTTCTGCTAGCTTAGATGATTTCTAAGTTGGAACAGCTCTCTTAGATGATGTGTTGCCTCCATTCTAGCCTTTCTGAATTTCAAAGAGGTACATAAATGAATTTAATTAACACGCTCATGAGTCCCTACATTCTTATTATGAGCAGAGATATTATTTCTCTAGCATCAGCAGTGCACTGTAACATAATCTTTGATACTGTGTGGCACTCACTTTGTTGCAGAAGGAAATCTCATTTCATAGTTCCCTTAAGAGGCTTCCAGTTTTTGTTTCATGAGAAATTATTATGAAGTATCTTTCAGAGTTTTTCAAGATGAACTGTATTCAAATTAACAATTTCCCTTAGAACACTGTGGCTTTGTTCAAATTTTAGGTTGGTTGCTTTAAAATAGACCTACTCCTGTCAAAATGGCAGTAGTGAGAGGCGAGGAATAGCACTGAAATGGGAAAGAGTGTATTTTATAGTGACAGCTCTACAGTTCTTCAGTGTTTTAGCTGAAATAATTAAATTGAGACTCAAGCCTACTCTAATCTAGGCATATTTTTAATATAACTCACTCACTAAATTATCCCAGTCCCACAGGCCCTATTCTAGGGTAGTGAATGCCTCCTGTGGTATGATTTGGATGGGAAAACAAAACTCTGCACCACATTGCTAATAAATGAAAGATTTTTCTCTCTCTCTTACACCAAGGTGAAATTATTAGAAAATGGGTCTTATGAGATAAGTACATTTAAAAGGTAACGCGATATGGTGGAAATAAAACTGGCCCAAGAGCCAGAGCGATGGATATCAGTGCTAGCTCTGCCACTGGTAAGTTTCTGACCTTGGATAATTCCCTCAGCTTCTTTCAGCACAGTTCCTAATCTATAGAAATAGGTTAGTAACCTCCTGCATGGGATTGTTAGAGGGTAAAAATGAGAAAAAATATAAAAGTACATAGCAGAATGCCTGGCAAGTGGTTGGCCCCCAATAAATAACTTTCTTCCCTCTTTTCTCTTTCCCTTGCTTGCTGAAGAATCCTGTTGTGAGGCAGTGGAGAGCCTAGATCTCATTGATCACACCAGGAAGCTACAGTCTGTATATGAAATAGAGCAGTGCTGTAGAAAGTGGGGAAGCCACTGCCTTTTTGGTGTGACTTGGTAGCTGCCACAACACCCACTGTGAGACCATGGGCAGTTCATAGCACAAGTATTATGCTGTAGTAACTGTGCAGTATTATGCTGTGGATATCATACCATTAGGTTGTTGTCAACAAATGCTTTGAACCTAGTGAAACAGAGCAGGACCCTGTGGGGCCCTCCCTGGTGCAAGTCCTTTCTGTGTCCCCCATTTCTTGTTTGCGAAACCACACTCCTTTTCGGGTGGGATGCAAACCCAGCCAAAACACAGCTTGGGACTCGAACCCACTGTCTTTTAATTGAAACCGCTCACCTGGCATCAGGTCTTACTGAAGCTCAGGTTCTTTTGTCTCAGCGCAGAAAGAATTCAGCAAGAGGCAAAGAGGCAGGCAAAGAGTGAGTTTATTAGCATAGGACACTTGTGAGAAATACAAGTGGGCGGGCAAGAAGGCTCTGCCCTAAGGACTGCGAGGACTTTGTTTTTATAAACAAAAGAAAAGTGGGGAGGGGGAGAAGACCACCTTCTTCCTCATTCTTGGCCAGATGTCAAAACTTACATCAGTAGTTCCTCCTTTGACCCTATATGGTCTAACTGGGACTGTCATGGCACTATTTAAATCATACGTGTATCAGCAAAAGGGTGGTGACATATACTAAAATATGGTAATTTCAGGTTCCAGTATAATGTCCCCTTTCACCTAGTTCTTTCCCCTTTCACCTATATTTCTGTCTTGGCTACATGCAGAAGTGCTCTTCAAGGACCTTAACTTAAATGCTCTTAAGGGTCCTCTTCAAGGACCATTAACTCCCTGACTTCATGTTTAAAGATTCAGACCCTGTAGCTATTGTCTTGTGTTTTAACTATCAGGGTTTGTGGCTTGAGTGTACATGGTGCTTGGATGCACCTGGTCTTCCTTCAATGTAGTGTATATTGTTGCTAGGTTACTGGATTCTTTTCCCAAGTGGTTGTTAGCTTACAGTAGTCTCCCAAACTCCCTTACAATTCCCCGTCTTTAATCCCCTAGTGGGAGTTCTAAACTAACTATTTAATTATTCTACTCTGTCCCTATCATTTGTAGGAAATAGGCTTCATTCAGCTTCTTTGACCTTCCCTGAGTTCCAAAGGGCAGATTCAAACAGTTGCTAGTCAGGGAAGGGAAGGGATGCAGAAACAAGGGAGGAGCAGTCAAGAAACAACAGTGCAGCCTTGGGGCAGGTCCTGGTTCCTCCTCAGGGATACACATATCAATATCTTTGAGTTCTTCTGCAGGAAAGTAAGGCCTCCAGCAAGGTGCAGGATGGCAGCTTCAGGCTGAGCACAGGATGCCTGGAGCACTGCCCTGTTACCTCACCACCAACCAATCAGAAGAAAGTCACACACCCTGCAGCCCTCACCCCAAATTTTGCCTATGAAAACTTCTCCCTCAAAACCGTGGGGAGTTCGGGGTTTTTGAGCACAAGCCATGTGTTCCCCTTGCTTGGCCCTACAATAAAGCTTTCTCTGCTCCAAACTCTGATGTTTCAGTTTGTTTGGCCTCGTTGTACATTGGGCATATGAACTTTTGTTTGGTAACACTAGTGTGAGATTGAACCATTATTCTCTTAGCTGAATTTCCTTATTTCCTCTTATTCAGCTCTCAGAAACTACCTCTCTGGCTACTTTCTCTTTATGCTCCATGCAGGCCCTCCCTCCTTTTCTTGACTTCTAAATGCTGGAGTCCATGGGTCAGTGTAGGCCGTGCTCTTTGTATCTAAATTCAGGACTTATCCACCTTCTGGACTTGAAATTTTAACTATATTCCGATGACTTACATAAATATTTCCCCAGCCTACACCTCTCTCATAAGCACCAGACAGTATATCCAACTGATTAGTGCTTATATGTGTAGGGGAGGAAATAGCTTTCTCTCCACCCTTCTGAGTTCTTGGCTGAAACCCTTTTGATAAAAGACAGATTAACAAGAGAAAAACAAACTGTATACTTCATGTAAACATGGGAGATACGTGGGGGGCGGGGGGCGAGCAACTCCCCTGGGGGCTTAGAATTGCAGTTTATATAGCATCTTCAACAAAGGGCAGTAAGTTTGTAGAGAAAGGACAGGACTAAGGAAAGCAGGTCTAGGCTTCCAAGGGAGGAGATGAAGCCTAGTTAGTAAAGTTCTTTTATACAGATTCCTCAGGTGACTTCTCCAGGTTAAGCGTCTGGCACTGTATCCAGTGACTAACTTCTGTCCTTCTTGGTAGGGAGGGGAGAAGGAACACCTTTATAAAAGTATGTCCCATTTTTAGGCAAATAGGGGAAGGCAGAGAGCTTTTCTTGTAACTGCTTCTCTTCAGTTACCTTCAGCTCAAAGTAATTCTTATGCCAACATGGTATATTTTGGGGTGGTGTAATCTGCTGCCCTTAAGATGTCTAACAGGCAAAAGAGAATTCTTGATTTTCTCCCCCCAGACTATTTTCTTGACTCAGTGAATGGCACTACCATTCACACAGTTGCTTGGGTCAAAAATCTAAGAGCCAAACCTTGGTTTCGCTCAGCTCCTTTCCTCTTGCTGCTCCCATCTCCCCAATGTCCAATTCACCAAGCAGTTCTGTCAGCTCCCTTTTCAAAATATATTCTAAATGTTACACTTCCCAGCACCTGGCCCAAACCACACTCATCTCTACAATAACCCCTTAAACAGCCTCCCTGCTCCCCCTCTGACCTTCCTGTAGTCGGCGCCTCACCAAAGCAGCCAAAGGGATTTTTGCACAACATAAGTCAAATCATTTTGCTCTCCTGCTTAAAGTCCTCTACTGTATTTCCATTAAACTCCTACTGAAGCTTATAAGCCCTGTATTACCTGGCTCCCTATCTGGCATCATTTTTTGCCAGTTCTCCTTCATTCATTGTATTCCAGCCACATTGACCTTGGGAATCCTCTCTGGACAGCACCTCTGCACTTGGTAATGCCGCCTGAAAGTATTTCCTCAGAACTTCATGTAGTCACTCCTTCCCTTCCTTCTGGGCTCGTCCCAAATGCTGCCTTCTTCGATTAGGCCTTCCCTGACCATCTTACCTAAAGTGGTCCCCATACCCTCCATATTGTGACTCTGTTGGAACCCACTGAACCAAGCTTACCCACTGGGGGCAGACACCAAAAACAACGGGAACTACGGACCTGCAGCCTGCGAAAAGGAGATCCCAAACACAGTAAGTTAAGCAAAATGAGAAGACAGAGAAATACGCAGCAGATGAAGGAAGAAAGTAAAAACCCACCATACCAAGCAAATGAAGAGGAAATAGGCAATCTGCCTGAAAAAGAATTCAAGGTAATGATAGTAAAGATGATCCAACATCTTGGAAATAGAATGGAGAAAATACAAGAAAAGTTTAACAAAGACCTAAAGAGCTAAAGAGCAAAAAAACAATGATGAACAGCACAATAAATGAAACTAAAAATTCTCTAGAAGGAATCAATTGCAGAATAACTGAGGCAGAAGAACGGATAAGTGACCTGGAAGATAAAATAGTGGAAATAACTACCACAGAGCAGAATAAAGAAAAAAGAATGAAAAGAATTGAGGACAGTCTCAGAGACATCTGGGACAACATTAAACACACCAAAATTCGAATTATAGGCGTCCCAGAAAAGCAGAGAAAACAAAAGGGACTGGGAAAATATTTGAGGAGATTATACTTTAAAACTTCCCTAATATGGGAAAGGAAATAGTCAAGTCCAGGAAGCGCAGAGAGTCCCATACAGGATAAAGCCAAGGAGAAACATGCCAAGACACAAATTAATCAAACTATCAAAAATTAAATACAAAGAAAAAATATTAAAAGCAGCAAGGGAAAAGCAACAAATATCATACAAGGGAATCCCCATAAGGTTAACAGCTGATCTTTCAGCAGAAACTCTGCAAGCCAGAGGGAGTGGCAGGACATATTTAAACTGATGAAAGGGAAGGACCTACAACCAAGATTACTCTACCCAGCAAGGATCTCATTCAGATTTCATGGAGAAATTAAAAACTTTACAGACAAGCAAAAGTTGAGAGAATTCAGCACCATCAAACCAGCTTTACAACAAATGCTAAAGGAACTTCTCTAGGCAGGAAACAGAAGAGAAGGAAAAGACCTACAATAACAAACCCAAAACAATTAAGAAAATGGTAACAGGAACATATGTGTCGATAACAAACTTAAATGTAAATGGATTAAATGCTCCAACCAAAACACACAGACTGGCTGAGTGGATATAAAACATGAACTGTATGTATGCTGTCTACAAGAGACCCACTTCAGACCTAGGGACACATACAGACTGAAGGTGAGGGGATGGAAAAAGATATTCCATGCAAAAGGAAATCAAAAGAAAGCTGGAGTAGCAATTCTCATATCAGACAAAATAGACTTTAAAATAAAGACTATTACAAGAGACAAAGAAGGACACTACATAATGATCGAGGGATCAATCCAAGAAGAAGAGATAACAATTGTGAATATTTATGCACCCAACATAGGAGCACCTCAATACATAAGGCAAATGCTGACAGCCATAAAAGGGGAAATCAGTTATAGTAGGGGATTTTAACACCCCACTTTCACCAATGGACAGATCATCCAAAATGAAAATAAATAAGGAAACACAAGCCTTAAATGATACATTAAACAAAATGGACTTAATTGATATTTACAGGACATTCCATCGAACAACAACAGAATAAACTTTCTTCTCAAGTGCTCATGGAACATTCTCCAGGATAGATTATATCTTGGGTCACAAATCAAGCCCAGGTAAATTTAAGAAAATTTAAATCATATCAGGTATCTTTTCCGACCTCAACGCTATAAGACGCTATCAATTACAGGAAAAAAATCTGTAAAAAATACAAACACGTGGAGGCTAAACAATACACTAATAAGTAACCAAGAGATCACTGGAGAAATCAAAGAGGAAATAAAAAAAATACCAAGAAACAAATGACAATGAGAAGAGGATGATGCAAAACCTATGAGATACAGCAAAAGCAGTTCTAATAGTGACGTTTGCAGCAATACAGTCCTACCTCAAGAAACAGACATCTCAAATAAACAACCTAACCTTACACATAAAGCAACTAGAGAAAGAAGAACAAAAAAACCCCAAAGTTAGCAGAAGCAAAGAAATCATAAAGATCAGATCAGAAATAAAAGAAAAAGAAATGAAGGAAATGATAGCAAAGATCAGTAAAACTAAAAGCTGGTTCTTTGAGAAGATAAACAATTGATAAGCCATTAGCCAGACTCATCAAGAAAAAAAGGGAGAAGACTCAAATCAATAGAGTTAGATGAAAAAGGAGAAGTAACAACTGACCCTGCAGAAATACAAAGCATCATGAGAGATTACTGCAAGCAAATTTATGCCAATAAAATGAACAACCTAGAAGAAATGGACAAATTCTTAGAAAAGCACAACCTTTCGAGACTGAACCAGGAAAAACTGGAAAATATAAACAGACCAATCACAAGCACTGAAATTGAAACTATGATTAAAAATCTTCCAACAAACAAAGGCCCAGGACCAGATGGCTTCACAGGCGAATTCTATCAAACATTTAGAGAAGATCTAACACATATCCTTCTTAAACTCTTCCAAAATGTAACAGAGGGAGGAACACTCCCAAATTCATTCTACGAGGCCACCATTACCCTGATACCAAAACCAGACAAAGATGTCAAAAAAAAGAAAACTACAGGCCAATATCACTGATGAACATAGATGCAAAAATCCTCAACAAAATACTAGCAAACAGAATCCAACAGCACCTTAAAAGGATCATACACCATGATCAAGTGGGGTTTATCCCAGGAATGCAAGGATTCTTCAGTATAGTCACATCAATCAAAATGATACATCGTGTTAACAAATGGAAGGAGAAAATAGATGCAATAGATGCAAAAAAAGCTTTCAACAAAATTCAACACCCATTTATGATAAAAACCCTCCAGAAAGTAGGCATAGAGGGAACTTTCCTCAACATAATAAAGGCCATATACAGCAAACCCACAGCCAGCACTGTTCTCAATGGTGAAAAACTGAAACCATTACCTCTAAGATCAGGAGCAAGACAAGGTTGCCCACACTCACCAATATTATTCAACATAGTTTTGGAAGTTTTAGCTACAAGAATCAGAGAAGAAAAAGAAATAAAAGG
Organism: Leucopleurus acutus; assembly: GCF_964270905.1. Classification (NCBI taxonomy): domain Eukaryota; kingdom Metazoa; phylum Chordata; class Mammalia; order Artiodactyla; family Delphinidae; genus Leucopleurus; species Leucopleurus acutus. Next base: position 76,870,754 of record NC_139156.1, read on the forward strand.
AATCCGAATTGAAAAAGAAGAAGTAAAGCTGTCACTGTTTGCAGATGACATGATACTATAAACAGAATCCTAAAGATGCTACCAGAAAACTACTAGAGCTAATCAATGAATCTGGTAAAGTCGCAGGATACAAAATTAATGCATAGAAATCTCTTGCATTCCTATACACCAATGATAAAAAATCTGAAAGAGAAATTAAGGAAACACTCCCATTTACCACTGCAACAAAAAGAACAAAATACCTAGGAATAAACCTACCTAAGGAGACAAAAGACTTGTATGCAGAAAACTATAACACAGTGATGAAGGAAATTAAAGATGATACAAACAGATGCAGAGATATACCATGTTCTTGGATTGGAAAAATCAACATTGTGAAAATGACTGTACTACCCAAAGCAATCTACGGATTCAGTGTAATCCCTTCAGACTACCAATAGAATTTTTCACAGAACTAGAACAAAAAGTTATACAATTTGTGTGGAAACACAAAACACCCTGAATAGCAAAAGCAATCTTGAGACAGAAAAACGAAGCTGCAGGAATCAGACTCCCGGACATCAGGCTATACTACAAAGCTACAGTGATCAAGACAGTATGGTACTGGCACAAAAACAGAAATATAGATGAATGGAACAGGATAGAAAGCCCAGAGACAAACCCACTCTCATATGGTCACCTTATTTTTGATAGAGGAGGCAAGAATATTTAATGGAGAAAAGACAGCCACTTCAGTAAGTGGTGCTGGGAAAACTGGACAGCTCACGTAAAAGAATGAAATTAGAACACTCCCTAACACCATATCCAAAATTAAACTCAAAATGGATTAAAGACATAAGTATAAGGCCAGACACTATAAAACTCTTAGAGGAAAACATAGGTAGAACACTGTTTGACATAAATCACAGCAATATCCTTTTTGACCCACCTTGTAGAGAAATGGAAATAAAAACAAAAATAAACAAATGGGACCTAATGAAACTTCAGAGCTTTTCCACAGCAAAGGAAACCATAAACAAGACACAATGACAACCCTCAGAATGGGAGAAAATATTTGCAAACGAAGCAACCAACAAAGGATTAATCTCCAAAATTTACAAGTAGCTCATTATCAAAGAAAACAAACAACCCAATCCAAAAATGGGCAGAAGACCTGAATACATATTTCTCCAAAGAAGATGTACAGATTGCCAACAAATACATGAAAGGATGCTCAACATCACTAATCATTAGAGAAATGCGAATCAAAACTACAATGAGGTATCACCTCACAACAGTCAGAATAGCCATCATCAAAAAATCTAGAAACAATAAATGCTGGAGAGGCTGTGGGTAAAAGGGAACCCTCTTGCACTGTTGGTGGGAATGTAAATTGATACAGCCACTATGGAGAACAGTATGGAGGTTCCTTAAAGAACTAAAAAGAGAATTACTATATGATCCAGCAATCCCACCACTGGGCATATACCCTGAGAAAACCATAATTCAAAAATGGTCATGTACCACAGTGTTCATTGCAGCTCTATTTACAATAGCCAGGACATGGAAGCAACCTAAGTGTCCATTGAGAGATGGGTGGATAAAGAAGATGTGGCACATATATACAATGGAATATTACTCAGCCGTAAAAAGAAACAAAATTGAGTTATTTGTAGTGAGGTGGATGGACCTAGAGTTTGTCATACAGAGTGAAGTAAGTCAGAAAGAGAAAAACAAATATCGTATTCTAACACATAAATATGGAATCTAAAAAAAAAATGTGTTTCTGAAGAACTTAGGGGCAGGAGAGGAATAGAGATGTAGACATAGAGAATGGACTTGAGGACATGAGGAGGGGGAAGGGTAAGCTGGGAAGAAGTGAGAGAGTGGCATGGACACATATACACTACCAAGTGTAAAATAGATAACTAGTGGGAAGCAGCCACATCGCACAGGGAGATCAGCTTGGTGCTTTGTGACCACCTAGAGGAGTGGGATATGGAGGGTTGGAGGGAGGCTCAAGAGGGAAGAGATTTGGGGATGTATGTGTATGTATAGCTGATTCACTTTGTTATAAAGCAGAAAGTAACACTCCATTGTAAAGCAGTTATACTCCAATAAACATGTTAAAAAGTAAATAATTTAATAAATTTTTTTTAAAATAAAATGAACAAAGAAAGATCCTTTGTCCTCCTTCAATATCAATGTTTTTTTTTTTTTTTAAAGCAACCCTAGGGGTTGAGCTATTCTTTTTTATTTTATTTATTTATTTATTTATTCATTGGCTGCGTTGGGTCCTTTGTTGCTGCGCGCCGGCTTTCTCTAGTTGCAGCGAGTGGGGGCTACTCTTCGTTGCAGTGTGAGGGCTTGTCATTGCAGTGGCTTCTCTTGTTGTGGAGCACAGGCTCTAGGCATGCAGGCTTCAGTAGTTGTGGCACATGGGCTTCAGTAGTTGTGGCTCACGGGTTTAAGAGCGCAGACTCAGTAGTTGTGGCATGCGGGTTTAGTTGCTCTGCGGCATGTGGGATCTTCCCGGACCAGGGCTCGAACCCATGTCCCCTGCATTGGCAGGCGGACTCTCAACCACTGCGCCACCAGGGAAGCCCCAGCATTGCTACTCTTGAGTAGATGATAATCTAGTTGGACAGATTAAACATTGTTCTTATACATGCAAAATAATCATTGGAAGTTCACCATATACTCACCAATGGGAGGCATAATGCCTAATATAGGGTTAATCAAGCAAGAATTTTAGAGCAAATGATGAGCATGGGCTCGTGAAAAAAAAATTGAAGTCAATTGTATGGTTCAGGTATTAAATGCTATAGGATTTTTGAGTTGCGGAGATAATGGCATTACTGTAGAGCCAGGATTTGAACTGAGTCTTGAAAGAAGAAAGAGATTTGGATAAATGCACAGGAGATTGAAAGGCATTCCAGAAAAAGGGAAAAAACTGAAGCCATGGGGGCAGGAAAAGTGTAACATGGCTGGGATAGCAAAGGAGAGAAAGGATAAAAAAGACTGGTTCCAGAAGGTAAGACATATAGTTGTCAAAGTGATTCAATTTATCAAGTTTTTTTACAGTTGATCAGTTAGTAGCTAACTCTGCAAAGCAGAAATATGTAGGCATTAGTATTCCCATTCGAAACAATGAACTGAAGAGTTTAAATAACATGTACACAGGTGTGCGTTAAATTAGTGTTGTGCTACCAGTAAAAATAGAGTATTTTAGCCTCTTTTATTTTCATTACATTATGTATTCCCTGCAGTACAAAGGATAAGGAAGAACCTTCAAAGTCAGGAAGATGATTAAATAAGCATCACAGAATCAAATGTAATAATAATACATCAAATAGAATAGCATCTAATAGGATGTTACTACAGGGTTCTGTCTTACAGGGTATCTATCTGTCTATCTATGTATCTCCATTTATAAAGTGTCTGTGCTAAGAATCACATCTAAGTGTTCTTGAGTTTATTTCTTTCATCTAAAAAGTAAGCATTGTTCAAAAAAACATTCAAAGAAAGAGCAGAAAAAATGTTACTTAAAATCAGCACAGTCCATTTTCCATGTCTTTCCGTCCCCTTTCTTAAAATTTTAACTCAAGCTATATGCTAGCCTAGAATCTTTGAAGATTTATTTTTTTGAAAATATTCTTCATAAACTGATTGAGGTGACAGACTTTTGAAAACATTCATCTCCCACTCATATAAACCCACACAATAGAAGAAAATGAAATTTTATAACTTCCATGGAAAGATTCTCACATAAGGTGGAAAGTTTACACACTTTTTTTTAAACCTTCCTCAGTGTTAGGGTCCAAATGACTTGTACATTTTATGCTGAAAATTGAAATTCAGCTTAACAGTCACCATTTCCTGAAAAGGGTCATGTGCAAGTCGGGTCTTTATTATGTGTTTGTAATGGATTGGGGTGGTTGAGACTGGGAAATTGCTGCTTATAAAAAAAAGTTGGGTAAAGCCAGAGTTCTGTAATACAATATTAATGGTGACAGCAGTTACTGTTTGTTGATGACTTACACCTTATATACATAATTTTATCTTCACAGGATCCCTGTCTGGTAGAATTTTTTTCTGCCTCCTTCCAGAGTCCTGGAAAAAGAACCTAAAAGAGAGCCCGAAGCCTGCATGGGGAAGAGAGCACTGCCAGAATTTATACACTGAAGGTGCAAGAAATGGAACAGCAAACAGGTGAGAGGCAAGGATGCGTGATGCATTCAGGGAGTGAGATTAAAAGTGATGGGGGGGAATAAAGACGCAGACCTACTAGAGAATGGACTTGAGGGCACGGGGAGGGGGAAAGGTAAGCTGGGACAAAGTGAGAGAGTGGCATGGACATATATACACTACCAAATGTAAGGTAGATAGCTAGTGGGAAGCAGCCGCATAGCACAGGGAGATCAGCTCTGTGCTTTGTGAACATCTAGAGGGGTGGGATAGGGAGGGTGGGAGGGAGGGAGATGCAGGAGGGAAGAGATGCGGGGATATATGTATATGTATAGCTGATTCACTTTGTTATAAAGCAGAAACTAACACACCATTGTGAAGCAATTATACTCCAATAAAGATGTTAAAAAAAAAAAAAATGATGGAGAAGCAAGGTGGTTCCTGAAATCTGCTACCTGCTACTAGCCTGGGCCTTAGCTAATTAACTTGAAAATGGTTTTGCTTCATTTGGTTTGCTGATGTGGGAGACCATAGGAAGCCACTGGATGCAATGTAATAGGTTGAATGTGGAGCTGTACAGGCAGCCTGAGTTTCACATCCCAGCTCTGTTTCTCATGGACTGTGTCACACTTAATCCATCATTTTCCTCATTTATAGACGTCTCCAGGATAATAGCATATTAACAGTAGGGTTCTGCATGCAGTAAATGACATACTTAATGTAAATAATGGACTTAACTGTAGCACCTGATATTGGGTAAGTGCTCAAGAAAAACTCTTAAAAGATACAAACATATTTAGAGTTTCTTTTTAATGAGTAGGCCATTGACAGGGGTTATGGTTTTACCTGGTAATAGTTTATCTAAAAATATGAATTTTTAAGAGCAAGAAGAAAAGGGGATAGAAAGTAAAGCAGAAAAGAAAAAAGGCTGTGATTAATACGACAGTATCTGTTCCTCCCAACATCACTAAAATCTCTCTAACCCAGGCTTCATTGCAGAAGCAGCCAAGCACCTACCAAGCAGTAGGTCATCGTGTCCTCCCAGAGTAAACTAGTGCAGTAATACAGTGGTGCGGTGATACAGTGTAGTAGGGATACTAAGGCTCTCCAACCACACCTGTCTTCTTCCACTGCAGCCTGAAGAAGCAAACATGTTCACTTTCATTAAAAAGAATCACAGATGTCACTCCAGACTTGCAAAACTTCTAACGTCACTGCAGGAGAATCTTACCCAGAGTCCCACCCCAGCCACTTAGGTCTCAAATCAGTTGTCCATTTGAGACAGGAACTCAAAGAATAGGCTACTTGGCTTCTGCCTTCTGTCTCATTTCACTCTTCTTAAACCCTCTCCTTATTCCTGCCTGAGCCCCAGCCTGTCCCCTTCGTCTCTTTCCTAGGCAGACCCTCAACATCAACCCCCATGCAGCTCTGCCATGGAACCCTAGCACTTCTAGCCTGAGTGTCACCGTGGCTTGTTTCTGAGCTGCCGATGGGTGCTGCTACCCTGGCAAACGCAACCCCTCTGGGAGGAGAAGCACAAGGCTGGGAAGTAAAGAGCCTGGAAAAACCCTCAGTGGTTTGCCTCCACCATATCATTCCCAGGCTCTAAACAACTATGGTCCTATTGCACTGTCTTTTATTTCTATATTGAGACTTTTCTATTCTAATCATTCAGTAGAATAAAAAAGAGGAATTCCCGGAAATATCCTAATTCAGCTAATATTAACTTTGAGTTAGTCAGTTTTCAAACCTCCTTTATGTCCATTTGCCCATTCACCTTCACACTTAACCTGTGCATTCAAGAATGAAAGACTGGTCCACAGCCTCATAGCCAGTCACTGGTGGAGTTGGATTCAATGCTGTCTATTTGTTCTGGCTGGTTCCTCTTGTTACCAAACAACACCTTCTCTTCACAAAGAGTTTTTTGGAATACGTACCCTGATAAAAAGGCGTGTGTGTTCCAGGTCCCGACTGGGACGTGGCCATTGTTAGAAAACACAAAGCCAGGTTACTCAGCTGGCGGTTTGGGTTGTCTGAGATTCTAGTTTGTAACTCTGTGTCAGGGTCCCAAATATTATACAAATCCTGTTTTTATTTTTGTTTAAAGCTCCAGCAGGAAATAGAAAATGCTTTCACTCTGTATGTACTCAGCAAGAACGACCCAGGAGACCACCTCTCTGGGATCCATAGCTGTCAGAAAACTAACCAAAATGCCTTTCTATGCAGCACAAGTACTTACTTTAGATGTTCTGAGGAGTAGATGCTATAGTCAGCAGTGATATTGTTTCACAGGGTTCAGCCAAAGTCAGTAGGCTTTTTATTCCCAGAATATCTTAGCCCAGAGACATAGCATCCTTTCTGAGACAGGCTCAGAAACTTGTCTGCTTGACTGCTTGCCAGCAGCTGCTCCTTCCTGACTATAAAGCAACTTTTCTGCAAAAGCAAGAAGGAACTAGGCCAGTAAGCTTAAACGATGGTTCCTTTAGCAAAATGTCATAGTGAATTTCTGATCCCTGATCATGAATTTATTTATGGAAAATCAGAAGTAAGATCATGTAAGTCCTGTCAATATATTCTGTGTAATATATATTTCCTTAGTATTTATAAATGATTTTGCAATCTGGTCTGTATTTGGTAAATCTACATTATAGGACTTCACATTGAGTATGTAATCATATTCTCTGTTTCCTTTCTTGAGCATAAGAGAGTATTTATGACTCTTCTTTTACAGCCTTCTCCTCATAGCGTTGGGCACTAGGGACTAAATAAGTAAAAATGACTCATAGCCTGAAGATTCTGATCTTTAGTTCCTTAAAGCCACAAATAAAGATGGTCGTTTCTTTCTGACCATAGAAATGTGTTGCCTCTGTCTCTAACTCTTATCCCAGTAGGCTACAAAGTGACTACATTTTCCTCTAGATAAGAATGACCTGTTGGATCAGCTCCCTGCCAACTCCCATTATGAGGTTTGTGAACACTTAGTCTTTAATGAGCCCTGAAATTGCAAGCAGATACTATGTGTATTTGCTTATGTGCAGGTTTTTCAAGGTCCTTAGCTTTTTTCAATTCTCAAAAGATTTTGGATAGAGAATTAAGAATACTCTGCCAGGCTTAGAACATCTTTCAGAGATTTTTATCAACAAGTCTTTACAGTGTTTCTTCTCCCCTCTGATTTGTGATATACTGTACTGCAGCAGTTTTATAACCCATGGTCCATTTTCCAAATGTGTCTTGGATGACAGAGTGGTCCTACAATAGATGTTACTCAGTGCAAGCAAAATAAACTTCATTCTAGTACCTTGTTATTTCATTTAAGAATGACTGGTCACCATTTTTGAAGAAATAGATGATATAATATTGACCCATGTGGAAAGTGGTACCCAGTCATCTCTCTAAAATCTTAGGGATTGCTTTAAACTTAACTCCACCCTTCCCCAACATTAGGATGCCTCTCTAGTGGCCATGACCTCCCTGAAGTCATCAGGGTAACAAAAACCAATCAGGTTTGTGGAATGTTGATACTTTACTAATGAAGGTGCCAGCAGGTCAAGACAAAAAAAGGAAGCTTTCCACCATCATGCTTGTAATGCAACCTCTGCTCACATGCAAACAGCCATCACAATTGTCTTGTTGTGCGTGCTGCCCACAGCATGGTCAGACTCTTAAGAAGACATAAGAAAGACAGAAAAGGGAACCTACATATGATCCTTGCCCGCTGTTTGGAGAATTGTACCCTCAGGGTTTTCATCCAGCGTTTTCTAAAAATTCACAGAACCATTTAAAATCTTCTTTCTGGATCAAGTCTCCCAAATTCTTGATGCTAGATATACTGCTCTGAGCCACAGTATTGTCCATGAGAATAAGCAGAATTATCTAGATCTGTGCCTTGCAGTATGGTAGCAATTGGCTACATGTGGCTTTTGGGCACTTGAATGTGGCGAGTTCAAATAGAGGTGGTTGTTAAGTATAAAATACACAACAGATTTTGAAGATTTAATAAGGAAAAAAAATTTCATAAAATATTTTATGCTAATTACATGTTGAAATGGTTATCTTTGGATGTGTGGATTAAATTAAAAGTATTATTAAAATTAATTTCTCCTGTTTATTTTGACTTTTTTAATGTGACTAGTAAAAAAATTTAAAAATACATACATGACTCACATATATTTCTGTTGGTTTCTACCAACCACAGTGCTCTAGATCCTAAACAGCAAAATGGTAAGGTGAGCACTTGAAGCTCTTTCTATAAACCAGGCCCCATCCTCAGCACAAAATGGAAACTAAAAGCATGCTAGGGTAAAAGGGAAATGAAGAATGTTACCAAGAATGCAAGATGTTAGAAAGCAAAATGGGAGAGGAATGTTAGACCAAAACAGTGAAATGCAATAGAGAAAAAAGAAATCTCATTCTAAGTCCCCAGTGACTCAGCGATCTCAATGTAATAAATGCAATTACTTAAGTGTTAGAAGAAAACATGGGTGAATTTCTCTGTAACCTGAGAGTAAGGGAAGGTTTTCTAATTATAACAGAAAATTCAGACACACACACACACACACACACAGGTTGAGAAATTGACTATATAAAAAGTTTTTAAGTACTTTATTCTGAATTGAAAAAAAAAATAAGCAAAGACAAATGACAAATCAGAAGCAAATATTTGCAACATATATGACAGACTAATATCGCTACTGTACAGATAAGGACATTTAAAAATTAAGAAAACAAAGACCACAAATTCTAGAGAAAACTGGGAAACAGACTGGAGCTGAGAATTAACAAAAACTATGCAAAAATGACACTTGAACATATGAAAAGGTGTTCCAACTCATTCATAGTTAGAGAAATGCAAATTAAAACCATACTGATATATCGTTTCTCATCAGCAGATTGGCAAGAATTCACAGTCTTGAATTCTGTTGTCAGAGTGGAGAACAAGGCACTCCATGCACTGCTGAAGGGGACTACCAAAAAACACGACTTCTGTGGAGGGGAATTTGTCAACAGATTTGTCCAAAAACCTACATTCACATTCACCATAGGACCCTCATTTATCTTGATGCTCAAATTGTTCCAGATTTGGCCTGTGAGAACACATTCAAGCTTGCCCCTGGGTCTTTTTGACATGCCTCTGTCACTTTCAGAGCACTGTCTTACTTTCTGTCACAAGATATTCAAATTATTTCAGACCGGCCCTGCTCCAAGCCCAGAGTCAGGCATTTCCCCAAGGAGACCTGGTTCTTCCTCTGAGAATTTGCACTGAGATTATACCTCCAACAATACAAAAATACCTCTGCAGAAGGTCATTTTGTTGCAGCATTATTTGTAATTATAAAATACTGGAAACTATCTAAATGGGCAAACATAAGAGAAGTGTTAGAAAACTGCATCTGTAAAAAAGAATAAAAAATATCTCTATGAAATGATGAGTGATTTCCAGGATAAACAGGATATAACTGAAGTGACAAGAGCAAAGTGCTCTTTGCTGGGGGCTCTTACTAAGTATGATTCACAGCCTGAAGATTTTAATATATATATTAAAATCAAAGGGGAACCAAGAAAGCATACATGGTCTTTTTAATTTTTCAAAAATAAATACAGGTAGAATAAACCAGAAAGTAAGTAAACTGGTTAATTCCAAGGGATTGAGAATATAGTGAAAGAATTATGAAGTATGGAAAAGGGAGGGACCCTTGTCTGAGTATATTTTTTGTATCATTTTGCTTTTTTGATTCATATTAATGTTCAGTGTATTAAAAAAATAACATTGAATCAACAAGAATGGATGGAACCCTAGAACTGATGCATTATTTCAAGTGAATAAGTAAGTACATTCAGGGAAAAACAATAAATCTAATCCAAGTAAAATTGCATATTGTAGTTTGACTGTATCTGCCCTCATCTGAAGAGGGATAAAGAGCTGCAGATCAATCTTGATCTGTTTGTTTATATTGTGGAGTAATACAGGAATGACAAATTCTGAAACTATTTTGTGTGTATTGTAGGATTGAGTAAATAGATACATGGATGTTGTTGGCAGTCAAGGTCTCACTGTGGAAGAAAAGCAGCTACAATTATGCAATGAGTTAGACAAGCAAGAACACTATGGGATTCACAATTTCGTGTGTGTTTCTAACTCACACGAAAGAGCCTAGAAGCAAAGAGTACACCTAGGGCCCAGAAATTGGTTTCTAAATATCATTCCTAATGAAAAAGAGTAAGTGTCCTTGGAAAGATGACTGATTGTGGGGCTGTTGGAAGAAGAGGATAAGATAAGAATAGAACATCTTGTGCCACAACTTAAGAAGGTGCTTCCCAATGGAAAGGAGCATGTCAGAGAGACACAGGAGTAAGACTGGGGCTCTCACTGGCCAAACGCAGGGCAATTTGATCATCAAAATAAGTGAGGACACTAAGAGCTTATAAGTCATTGTATAGGATCATTGTAAGGACCCATGAGTCTATACTGATGATAGAACTGATAGAACAGATATATACATAGACAATACATAAATAGATGATTAGATAGATATGAAGATAATGGGTAGATGCAAAAGAAAGCTCTTTTTTACTCTAGTGTATCAACTTATAAAAGAATGATGCATCAGAAAATCACCGTTCTGTCATGGTAAAAACTGATTTGAGCAAAGCATCACCATTAGTTGGGGCAATTTTGATAAGAAACAAAATATTATATAATCTCAAAATATTTCCTTCCAATGTACTTATTACTGACAGGAAAAAAAAATTATGTAGTAGAGAAATGGGACAAAATCTTAACCGAATGCTCAAAGGTACCATCTCCAATAAGGGCCACACAGAAACCATGAACCTCTAGATGGGACACTTGAGGAGGGCATAATGTCACTCACGCAGTGTTCTAATCAAACACAGATCTTGAGGAAACTTTGGAGAATCCGAAATGGAGATATGTTATTTTGTGGAATTCTTCACAAATATCCATAACATGAGAGACAAAGAAAAACTGATGACTTGTTCTACATTAAATGGTGTTAAACAGAAATGACACCTAAATGCAACACTTGACTCTAGACTAGAAAAAGGTGCAGAAACGCCATAATTGGGACAACTGATGAAACTAAAACACTGACAAGTTGGAATATGAACTGTAGATGACATGAAAGTATTGTACCAGGGTTAAATGTCCTGAGTTTACTAACTGAACTCTGACTATATGAGAACATTTTTTTTGTTATGAGGAAATACACACTGAAATATTACGGGGTAAAGCGGGATGATTCATGCAACTTACCTCAAATTGTTGAAAAAATTAAAATATGTATCTAGAGAGGGGGAATGATAAAGCAAGTGCAACATATTAAAGCAAACAACGTATTAAAAATTAGTGAAATTGGATAAAGAATATACAGGATACTTTGTACCATTCTTGGTTTTTTTCTGGAAGTTTAAAATTATTTCCAGATAAAAAGTTTTAAAAAATATCTTTGAAATAGACTTGTCAGATCGAAGGACAGAAGCAAATTATGTCCATTTCCCTACTAGAACCCAGGATCAGGCACGGTTATAAAATTAAATGGCTGTACAGACTATCTAGGCAAGGATAGGTAGCTAATTTGGGAGATACCTGTGGTCTCTCCTGAAAACAGACTCAGCCCAGATTCTGAGTGCCCGGGAGTGGCTGAGAAGAAGATGCTCAACTGAAAGGGACTTAGGTCTTAGACAAGAAGATGATCATCCCAGCTGATACCTAATTGGCCAGATGTAACAAGGACCAAATCCACCTCCTCCCCTCACCCCACCTCACCACCACCTCCAAAACCTAGCCCTTACCTGGCAAAACACAAGCCCCCTGAAACTTAAAACTCAACTTAGAACCCAAATCTACTGAGATTACTATCAGCCATCTTGGCCAAATGGGGGCCTCAAAATAAAACCCAAGTTGAATGTTGAATGTGTCTAAAAGAATTCCTGCGTTTTTAGACTTAGTAGAATGTATTATTTGCACTTAACAAATAGCATCCACCTGTCAACTTGACTCTGCAAACATATATTTTAATAGCCTGAGTGGTTTTTTTGTTTTACCTAGATAAAAGGAGCCTTAACTTCTCCCTTCAAAGGGAGAATATGTCTGCTGAAATTAAGTCTGATTTCAGATTAGACCTAAAAAAAATCAGTACCTATCAAAAAAAATCCCTCCTGACAACAACCAAAAAGTGATTAAGTTCACATTTAACTTCAGCTTATTTGATGCATGCAAGAACTACAAGAAAAATTCCATGGCCAGCAAAGCACTATTGGCTGGACCTCTCATTTCCAAAACCTAATCGTTCCACATGCTGCCTCCTGTGAACAGAATTTCTATTTTCTCTGCCTCTTAAAATGATCTGGAAGCCAAGAAATTTCCTACAAGACAGCGTAAAACAAGCGCTCTGCCTGGATCTCGTGGTAATGATGCCTTCTTATTTCCAGCTTCGTTTCCTCCTCTGCTCATCAGTCAAGAAATGGAAGACTTGACAGATGCAAAGCAGTTATTTTTCTCTGCTAGTCTCCCTTCAGTGATGCTCATGGGATGCCCTGAGGGGACACTCTGAAAGTGATATAATGTTATCTGTGAGACAAGGGCTTCTTCAGCAGCCCCAATGAGGCTGCTATCACAACTAGGGTTACAAATTACTAATCATCCAATCTTAATAGAAGTTGGTGCTTCCAGACTGTACTACCATCCTGATTATAATACCAGAATCTTTTTTTTTTTTTGGTTTAGTGTTTTATAGCTTAGTAAATCACTTCTATACATAGTCTCATTTTAAACTCATGCTTTAATGTCCTCATTAGAAAATAAATTGGCCAAAACCCATGGCTGTTAAACAGTGGAGATAAACTCAAAGCTTGACCTTCTTGTGCCCTGTCTAGTATTAATTCTCCTCAACCTAAATTTATATATATAATATATATATATTCACAAATATATTTAAATTTTTATTGAAGTATAGTTGATTTACAATGTTGTGTTAGTTTCAGGTATACAGCAAAGTGAATCAGTTATACATGTACATAAATCCATTCTTTTTTAGATTCTTTCCCCATATAAGTCATTAGAGAGTATTGAATAGAGTTCCCTGTGCTATACAGTAGGTCCTTGTTGATTATATGTTTTTTATATAGTAGTGTATATATGTAAATCACAATCTCCTAATTTATCCCTCCTCCCTCCCTTTCCCCCCGGTAACCATAAGTTTGCTTTCTTTTTTTTTAAACATTTTCTTTATTAAAAATATTTATTTATTTATTTTATGTTTGGCTGCATTGGGTCTTCGTTACTGCACGGGGTCTTTCTCTAGTTGCGGCGAGCAGGCGCTACTCTTCGTTGAGGTGCACGGGCTTCTTATTGCAGTGGCCTCTCGTTGCAAAGCATGGGCTCTAGGTGCACGGGCTTCAGTAGTTGAGGCTCACGGGCTCTAGCGCGCAGGCTCAATAGTTGTGGCGCACGGGCTTACTTGTTCCGCTGCATGTGGGATCTTCCCGGACCAGGGCTGGAACCCATGTCCTCTGCTTTGGCAGGTGGATTCCTAATCACTGCACCACTAGGGAAGTTGCTTTACAATATTGTGTTAGTTTACACTGTACAGCAGTGAATCAGCTATACGTTCATACACATATATCCCCTCTTTTTTGGATTTCCTTCTCATTTAGGTCACCACAGAGTACTGAGTAGAGTTCCCTGTGCTATACAGTAGGTTCTTATTAGTTATCTATTTTATACATAGTACATAGTATCAATAGTGTATATACGTCAATCCCAAACTCCCAAACTCATCCTACCCGCCCGCCTTGGTATCCATACATTTGTTCTCTATGTCTGTGTCTCTATTTCTGCTTTGTAAATAAGATCGTCTATACCAATTTTTTCAGATTCTATGTGTTAATATACGATACTCATTTTTCTCTTTCTGACTTACTTCACTCTGTATGACAGTCTCTATGTCCATCCATGTCTCTACAAATGACCCAATTTCATTCTTTTTTACGGCTGGGTAGTATTCCATTGTATTATTTACCACATCTTCTTTCTCTGTTGATGGACATTTAGGTTGCTTACATGTCCTGGCTATTGTAAATAGTGCCACAATGAACATTGGGGCACATGTGTCTTTTCATATTATGGTTTTCTCTGGATATATGTCCAGGAGTGGGATTGCTGGATCATATGGTAGCTCTATTTTTAGTTTTTTAAGAAACCTCCATACTGTTCTCCATCGTGGCTGAACCAGTTTACATTCCCACCAAAAGTGTAAGAGGGTTCCCTTTTCTCCACACCCTCTCCAGCATTTACTGTTTGTAGATTTTTTGATGATAGCCATTCCGACTGGTGTGAGGTGATGCCTCATTGTAGTTTTGATTTACATTTCTCTAATAATTAGTGATGTTGATCATCTTTTCATGTGCTTTTTGGCCATCTGTATGTCTCTTTGGAAAAATGTCTATTTAGATCTTCCACTCTTTTTTTTTTTTTTCCGGTACGCAGGCCTCTCGGTGTTGTGGCTTCTCCCGTTGCAGAGCACAGGCTCCGGACGCACAGGCTCAGCGGCCATGGCTCACGGGCCTAGCCGCTCTGCGGTATGTGGTATCTTCCCGGACCAGGGCATGAACCCATGTCCCCTGCATCGGCAGGTGGACTCTCAACCACTGTGCCACCAGGGAAGCCCCTCCACTCATTTTTTGATTGGGTTTTTTTTTTTTAATTGAGCTGCAATAGCTGTTTGTATATTTTGGAGATTAATACCTTGTCAGTCGCTTCATTTGCAAATATTTTCTCCCATTCTGAGTGTTGTCTTTTCGTTTTGTTTATGGTTTCCTTTGCTGTGCAAAAGCTTTTGAGTTTAATTAGGTCCCATTTGTTTATTTTTGTTTTTATTTTCATTACTCCAGGAGGTGGATCCAAAAAGATATTGCTGCGATTTATGTCATAGAGTGTTCTGCCTATGTTTTCCTCTAAAAGTTTTATAATATCCAGCTTTACATTTAGGACTTTAATCCATTTTGATTTTATTTTTGTGTATGGTGTTAGGGAGTATTCTAATTTAATTCTTTTACATGTAGCTGTCCAGTTTTCCCAGCACCACTTATTGAAAAGTCTGTCTTTATTCTGTATTCTTGCCTCCTTTGTCATAGATTAGGTGACCATAGGTACATGGGTGTATCTCTGAACTTTTCTATCCTGTTCCATTGATCTATATTTCTGTTTTCGTGCCAGTACTATACTCTTTTGATTACTGTAGCTTTATAGTAGAATCTGAAGTCAGGGAGCCTGATTCCTCCAGCTCTTGTTTTTCTTTCTCAAGATTGCTTTGGTTATTCTGGGTCTTTTATGTTTCCATACAAATTTTAAATTTTTTTGTTCTAATTCTATGAAAAGTGCCATTGGTAATTTGGTAGGGATTGCATTGAATCTGCAGATTATTTTGGGTAGTACAGTCAATTTGGACAATATTGATTCTTCTGGTCCAACAACATGGTATATCTCTCCATCTGTTTGTGTCATATTCGATTTCTTTCATCATTTTCTTATAGTTTTCTGAGTGCAGGTCTTTTGCCTCCTTAGGTAGGTTTATTCCTAGGTATTTTATTCTCTTTGATGTGATGGTAAATGGGATTGTTTCTTTAATTTCTCTTTCTGATCTTTTTTTGTTAGTATATAGGAATGCAAGAGATTTCTGTGTATTAATTTTGTATCCTGCAACTTTACGAACTTCATTGATGAGCTCTAGTAGGTTTCTGGTAGCATCTTTAGGATTTTCTATGTATAGTATATCTTCTGCAAACAGTGACAGTTTTACTTCTTCTTTTCCAATTTGGATTCCTTTTATTTCTTTTTATTCTCTGATTGCTGTGGCTATGACTTCCAAAACTATGTTGAATAAAAGTGGTGAGAGTGGACATCCTTGTCTTATTCCCGATCTTAGAGGAAATGCTTTCAGTTTTTCACCATTGAGAAAGATGTTTGCTATGGGTTTGATATATATGACTTTTATTATGTTGGTCAAACATTTTCCTGGGTGTGTCTGTGTGGGTGTTTTTGGATGAATTTAACATTTAAATGGACTAGAGTAAAGCAAATTGCTCACCCTAATGTGGGTGGACCCCATTCAGATAGGCGAAGACCTGAATAGACCATAAAGGCTGACTTTCCCCCAAATAAGGGGAAATTCCTCCTACCTGACTGTTTTTGAGCTGGGTCATTGGGTTTTTTCCTTTCTTTTAACTCAACTGAAACTTCACCTCTTCCTGTGTCTCTTTGCTGGCCCTTGGCCTTGAACTACACTATTGACTCCTAGTTCTCAAGCTTTTAGCCTTCAACTATATCGTATACCATTGGCTCTCCTGGGTCTCCAGCTTGCCATCTCGCCCTGTAGCTCTTGGGACTTTTCAGCCTTCATAATCACATGAGCCAATTCCTTATGATAAATCATATACATATCCTATGGGTTCTTTTTCCCTGGAGAACCCTAATACAGATGGGAACTCAGTTTGGAAGTTTTCACCAGTTTGACAGATAGAGCTGCCTTTTTGGAGGTTGTAACCCATTGTCTGTGACCTTCCCTACTTGTGTAACTTGTGAGGAATTGCTAGCTTGCTGTCTCTAGCCAATGAGAGAGTGATCAGTGTGCCTTATTCATGTTCTGGAATCTGGGACTGCACCTAGAATCAACTGCTTAATTACCTTAGGGAAGGAAAACCTCCAAAATGCTCTGGTTTGCCTCTTATTTCTTGGATTATGCATTTGCATTAGCCTAACAGAATTCACGTCTATTGGAGGAGGTCCTTGAGAGGACATCACTACCAGTTGACCCACAACCTGGACCCCAGCCACCAGAGGCTCCTCACCCCCTCCCCTGTGCTTGGAATGTACGTTCTACTGATAGGAGTATCAGTACGTTCTGATACTCCTAGCTGGAGCTGTTTCAAGGATGTAGCCTTGATAGAGTAAGGTATGTTGACACCATCTGGACTGTGACTGAACCCAGTTAAGGCCACTGTAAACTTTTAAGATTCTGGCAGGCAAGTGCAGAGATCTCCTCATCTTGTGGCTGGCCAAGATAAGCATCATATGTGTAAGTTCCCTTGCTTATTACATCTGCCACCTACACCTGCCAATCTGGAGTGGTCTGCATCTCTCTTCCATCTCTCTTTGCCCTCTATGTACAGATGCCAGTTTGCAAACCAGCAAGGTCACCTTGTAAATTTATTTGAATTACCCATTAATATTCCCTTCAGGATGGGAAACACCCAAACACCACACCAGGCTACAGAGCCTGAGAAACTGTAGTTCTAATACCAACCCCCTCTACTTACCATCTGTGTGAATTTGGTACATTTCTCTAATTGAGGTTTAGTTTCCTCATATGTGTGATAGTGATCAGAATGTCTCCTTCACAGAATTATTGCAAAAACTAAGTGGAACAGCTAAGGTTCAAAAGCCTGGCATACAAAAGAAACAAAATGAACATTAGTTTCTTTCCTTTCTCCTTAGTAGTTTTGGCGAAGTTTAAGGTAACTTCCTTGCCTTTAGACACATTTAATAGTTACAATTATTTATGAATTAAATTTAACAGCATCTTAAATTTGAAAATTGAAAAAAAGGTTGGCTAATAGGTTATTTTTGCCAGCGTTATTGTTTCTTGTCACACTATTCTTCTGTATTCAGTGCAAATTAGAAAGAACAACTTACAGGTTTTTTTCTTACTCTGTACTGTCATTAAGAGATTTTATGTTTATTGTTCCAATGTGATGAAGATTTCAGTGGTGAACCAAGTTCAATGAGGATTGTTTTTTATTTTCTTGGTGTTTAAAACAGTGTGCTATCTTTGCATTGTTAATGTTGAAATTAATTACTTGTGTTTTCCTCCTCTTTTAACTCCTCTTAGAACTTGGCTGGAGTCAGTGTAAAATTTCTTTATGAAGGGATTAATTTATGAAGATACAACTGCTTGGTTGTATTTTCCATGTAACTTAGGCATAGTAATATGAATAAAGAAATAGGGGAAAAAACTAACAATATTAACTCATGGTTCAAGGAAAAATCACATTGAAAATTAGAAAATATTTTGAACTAAATGCTAACATAAATATGACACACCAAAACTGTGAGTTGCCCCTAAATCCATGCTTTGGAAAAGCTGTAACCTTGCATAAATATATTAGCAAAAAAGAAAGACTGAAAAAAGCAATACATTAATAATCCAACTCAAAAAGCTACAAAATAACAAGTTAAAATCAAAGAATGTAAAATTTAGAAAACAAAAGGAAAATAAATAGAAATAGAAAAGAAACAGACAACAGAGTAAAATCTAAATGTAGTTTCCTTAAAACTAAAAGTAGTTTCTTAGAAAATATTTATAAAATTTATAAACCCAAACAGGACTAATTAACAGCATGAAAAAGCACAAATAACCAACACCTGGAATAAAAAGGGGGGCATTACTAACACCCCAGAGACATTTTAAAAATAAGAAAAGGAGACAACTCTTCTTACAGAGGAATTCCATATGACATATGCAGATACTGACCCCAGTATCAGGAAAAAAAGGCAGAGCTTAATTCCCATCCTCTTAAGTGTGAGCAGGACTTAGTGACTCAATTCCAAAGAATAGAGTATGGAAAGGGAAAAAGTAATTCTACCATGTAGTTTAGAAGCCTGGCAGCCAATAGGTAATTAGCCCAAAGTTACAAAAATAACTAACAGATTAACACAGATCTGATACTTAGCAAAGCAGAGATTCAAAAACCACACCTGTCTCTAAAGGAAACATATTTTTTTCAGATTATTAATTTGCCTCCTACAAAACAATTATTTTCTGTGCTTTAATGTCTCCATTTATTTGCTCTCCTTTTTCTTCTGCTCCCCAAAACGTGTAGAACTGAAACATAAACAGACTCCAGAACGTTATTATGCTCCACTGCAGAAGATGGCCCCATATGCTTCGCATTCCTGTATGCTCATTTCTTTGCAGTGTGGCTTTTGCAGTTTCCCCCATCAAGGGTTAGACCCCGTTTCTCTTTCCCTTGAGTCTAGACTTGGCCATTATCTGCCTTGGCCAATGGGACAGTAGCAAATGCAAGCAGAGCCTTGGAACTTTGAGGTTGCCATGTGAAAAGTCCCAACTAGCCCGCTGAGAGATGAGACACCAGGCAGGGCAAAGACAGCTGTTGCAGCTGAGACTCCCCTCTCCCAGATGAACCAGTCTGCCACACACCACACCTGTGGGTGAGGCCATTGTGGACCGTCCAGCCTCAGCTGTAGCAGCCTAGAGTAGGCAAATCCACAGATCATGGGAAATGATAAGTGTTCTTTTAAGCCACTAAGTTTTGGGATGGGTTGTAATGCAACGAAAGTTAACTGATACAAACATCTTTTCTGCTTTTTATCCCCTCTGATATAGTCACTCAAAAAAAATCAGTATAATGAATCATGAGATTCCCGCTGCTTTACTCCCACTCTTCAAACTCCATATTAAGAGTTTCTTCCCCACACATTTGTTAAGTAGAGCCTACCCAAGACTCTAGGCCCAATTCTGACCCTAAAGGGTAGCATAAGCCCTAGAACAATTATACACATGGTCAGCATTGAGTCAGACTTAACACTGGTCTTCCCTCATTCAGGGCCTCTGCTGCTTCAAGCTCCTGGTTCGTGCCCTGGAATTGCTCCACAATTGAATCTATTTAATTTAATTTCCTAAATACCTACCTGTGCCAAGAGCTGTGCCCAAGGGGTGGAGACACAGAGGGGATTAGGACATAGCCTTGCTCTTGAGAAGGTACAGTGTGCAGTGGAGACAAGTAAACCGAGAAAGTATCGCCTAGTAGAAGGCAGTATTTAATTGGAACCTCAGTTCTTCACTAACGCGCTTGCCTGGCTGCCGAGACTGCCCAGCATCTCAGCAAACCAGGCTATACTTTTGGTGGGACTGCAGTTTGACTTATTCAAGCTGCTGATCTGCCTGCCTGAGCCTCCACCAGCTGCTTGCTCTTTGAATCTTTAGAGTCGCAAACCTCCCCTTTGTCCCTGCTTATATAGAGGCCTGAGGTCTGAGTTTGTTGTAGTCCTTTGGCTAAGGTAATTAGCACATCCACTCCCCTCCTCAAGGTGTATCTGCTTATCTCAGACATACCTCTGGATTCACGTCCCCATCAACCACCCCCTGATCCCATCCCTGCCCCTGCTCTGTGGTATGACCCCAGTCCCATATGTCTATCTGGGTATCTGACGACATTGTTCACTGGTAACTCGGTCCTGTTCCACCAGATCTCCTCTTAGTGCTACGTGTCAACATGGGTTTTGGACTTTCCATCACCAACCTATTCAGTGCTCTCGACAGTTTATCCTCTGCTTACTATGTTCTCCACTCCATTCCACTGCTTTCCCCTGCTTTAAACACCCCTACCTATCTCATAACTAGTTTGATTATTGTAAATGCCCAAACTAGAAAATGTAAACCCAGTGTGAATCAGGACAGAATAACTTATTCAGCCTATATTGATCAAAATCACTCCTTAGACTGTTGTTTATAAGAGAACAAATAATTTTAATTAATAAGAGAACATTTTAAAAGATTCTTAATAGCAAGAAGGTTGATGTGGGAGAGTCATCAACATCTCAATGGCTCATTCCTTTGGAAATATTTTAAAGGATAACTAGTAGATGGGAAGAGCCTGGAATCTGGTTCCATGTTCCTGCTACCTTTTGCCTTAGTGGTGAAACTTTGGAATGAGGAGTTGTTAACTTACTGCCTCAGAATCTCAGGTCTAATTCTTCCCTTCCTCTGGGCAGCCTGATTAAAACAAAGGCAGGAAACAAAGCCCAGGCAACAAGCTGAGTATCTCCTACTGGGGCAAGCAAACAACAACAATAAAAAGATCCAACAACTGATGAAAACTGGCGTTGTTGCTTAGCCTACCAGCAACCTTGAAGGGACATTGAACCCCTGTGCAGAACTTGGACTGTTCTGCTGCGGATCCCTGTGCCCTGGAAACTCCACCATCAATCACCCTCACCGTGCACAACCTCATTTTTCTCCTAGTAGCCTGTGTAAATAAAACAAAACCTTCCCTGAAGGCAAAACTAATGGCTCCCCGTTAACGTGAGACTGTTTGTCATAAACAAACAGTGGACCCAGGGTATCTATAATTCTGCAGGAAATAACAGTGATATTTCAGAAACAGCTGGGGTGCGAGTATGATCATTATGGGGCTGTATTTAATAACTCTAAATGTTAGATGTAATCCAGGCTACCCTGAAACCAACTTAAATTGGCAAGGAAAATAATGTCAGGGTTAGAAATGACTAATTTGTGCATATCACGCATAACTTCAGCTGACAGTTGAATAAAAAATTTGCCAGGGCTTGGGTACTAGCTGGATATGAGGCAAGAGAAGGAAAAAAAAAAAAATTAAATACTGTAGTGCTACTAGTGGAAATGGGAGCCAGTGTTGGTGGGAAGATGGCGAGTTTGGTTTGTAGTATAAGCCAGAAGTTAGTTGCCCTTAAGAAAATTGCTAAGAGCTGACCTGAATTCAAGTCCATGGCGAGTGACTGTCCACAGCCCCCCACCATTTCCACCAGTTTCTCTGGCTCAGTTACACATGCTTCTGTCTTCCCTGCCCCTCCTGTGCCACAGAGTTGGGTGTTTGTGCTTGCCTTCACCAGCTCCATAAAAAATACTGATGATGTGGGTTTCACAGGACGGCTTGAAATCAGCCATCATTCTGGCTCCATATCCACCAACTTTCTCTTTCTCTCTCATTACCCATCCTTCCTTCCTGAAACGTCTGAAGAGCAGACTCCCATTACTATGTGCTGGTCAACTGTACACACACCTGGGTGTCTCCTCTTTTACCCCAAGTACTCAGCAGGGAGATTTTATACACATATACTTCCTTCCCTAAAATGTATACTGGTGAAATTTTTTCTTTATCCTATTGACTTTTATATATATCTATATATATCTATATATATCTATATTTCTTTCATCTTTGGAGAGTGTTGAAATTCTATTTATAGTCTAGATTTTCTCCTTTTTACTACTGCTGCTGCTGCTATTAGTAGTAATACTAGTATTTCTCCTCAGTGAACATTGTTAATAGCTTTATTGAGGTATAATTGATATAGAAATAACTGTACATATTTAATGTGTACAATTTGATGAGTTTGGACATATGCAAAAAAAAATGTGATCATTACCACAATCAAGGTAATAGATGTATCCATCACCTCCCAAAGTTTCCTTGTGTTCCTTTGTTTCTGTTTGTTTGTTTGTTTTGTGATAAGAACACTTAACATGAGATCCACCCTCTTAACAAAATTTTAAGTGTACACTACTATGTTGTTAACTACAGGCACTGTGTTGTAGAGCAAATCTCTAGAACTATTCATCTAGCATAACTGAAACTTTAGACCTATTGAATAATGACTCCCCATTTTCCCCCAACCCCTGGCAACACTATTGTATTCTCTATTCCTAATGGTTTGACCATTTCACATACTCACATAAGTGGAATCACGCAGTGTTTATCCTTCTGTGGCTGGCTGATTTCACTTAGCGTAAGGTCCTCCAGGACCATCCTTGTTGTTACAAATGGCAGAATTATCAGGGAAATGCAAATCAGAACTACAATGAGATATCACCTCAGACCTGTTAGCATGACTCTGATTTTTTTAAAAGATAAGTATTGGAAAGGATGTGGAGAAACTAAAACCATTGTACACTGTTGGGGTGAATGTAAATTGATGCAGGCACTATGGAAAACAGTATAAAGTTTCCTAAAAAAATTAGAAATAGAACTATCATATGATCCAGCAATCCCATTTCTGGGCATATACCCAACAGAATTGAAATTACGATCTTGAAGAGTTATACGTACTCCCATGTTTATTGCAGCATTATTCGTAATAGCCAAGATATTGAAACAACCTATATGTTCATCCATAGGTGAAGAAAATGTGATATATATATATATATATATATATATTCAATAAAATATGATTCAGCCTTAAAAGAGAAGTAAATCAATTAACATTTTTATGAACTTTTTGGTTTACAAAGTACTTTATAGGTTCCAAACACCTTTTACAACCTTTGTCTTATTTGCTCCTCACAAGATTCTGTGAGGGAGGAGTCAAGTTATAGAGGAGTACTGAGGTTCAGTCAGGCTGTGTGACTTGCCCAAGGTCCCGGGGTTGGTTGGTGTTCAACCTGGACAGGATGGAATGGAGAACTTTTGGTTCTTAAGCTCAGAATCTTTCCTCTTGATGAAATCATGCTGCATCAGTAAGAACGTTCTGTAAATGGCTTGATGACTTTATTAACAGATGTGAGTTTTAAGATCTGACTCTTCCAGAGGAAACAGGGACAGTGGGCTTTAATTTGCAAAGAGAAAATGTCAGCCGAGGGAAGAGAGCCTAGGAAAGGGACCATGGATGATACAGAAGGTGAGCTGGTGGGAGAAATCAAAAGTGAGAAATTTCTCATGGTGTCTAAAAACATTCAGTAGAGATCATCCAGGGACCATCATTTCATTGATTCAGGTACTAAACTCAGGAAGGAACATGTGTATACATAGTAAAGAACATACCAACAGCTCTAGATCAGAGAATCCTGGGTCTTTCTGTTCCAGTTTCAGTACCTCATTCAAAGGATCTGATTGGCCCCTTTGGGGACCAGTGTCCACCTTAGAGCACTTGGCCACGTCCAAACGGAAGAGTCCCATAGCACCAGCATAGCCAGTGACCTCCTTCTCTTTCTAGAAAAGAGAAAGTGTGTTAAATCTCGGGTCACCCTAATTGTTTCTATTACAATGTACCATATGAATTCTAGATCTTAAAGAACTGACAAAATGTTGGCATGAGACGATATGAAGAGAAATAGAAAAACAGGAAAACCTTGCATCATTTTTTTTGTAGTTCTCCCGTTTGGATGGAAAACAGGGAATGGTGAACGAGTAATGGAATGCGCTAAAACTGGAAAGGTAGAAAGTAGTTGTGACAGCTTCTGGGGGTAAATAGAGGACAATTTTAATTGGCTGTAGGAAGTTGACTGGAAGGAGCCATATACTTTGCTGCATTAGGTATTTGTGTTTCAATATTAAATATATTTATGAAAATCTTTTAACCTCGTAGGAGCACTTTTGGTTGGAGTTACTATGAATCAGCCTCCCCATGGGGCCAAAGTTCCTTAGCACAAAATTACTTTCTCTAGTGGGGCACTTCAAATTTTACTATGTTGGTATTGGATCTTTCTTGCTAAACAGGAAGATGGATAGTGACCAGAATAGCTCTTATTCAAACAGCAGCAGCAGCAATCAGAGCATGACAATCAAAGAGATGTCATGTTTACTAGCAATGATAACTGTTTGCTTTTAGTATAAATGCCCTCCCTTCAAATTGGCCTCATCAGGAAAAATCATCTTGGAATTTTAAGTTGCCTTCTCTTGCCAAGTATAGGAGTTCTGTCCTTTTCTCAACAAAATTGATGTGTTTTCCTAGATTGCAAAGCATTCTATTATCTGAAGGGGAAAGGATGTCCTGCAGAGGAGCAGAGCAAGAACTCCGTCAGGCATTAGTGAGAAAAGAGTTCCCATAAATGAGATTTGAGACTTTGCCCTAAAAAAAGCTATTGAAGAAACAGTATATTCTGGTGGCAAAAAGTACTAAACTAGAAGGTAGGAACTGGTAAACATTTTTTTTCTAGAGCTCAAAAATGGTCACAAATGCTTAGACATGTAATTTTCTCTCTTATTGCCTTCCTACTGCATTTAATGACAAAAATCTGATGATGGGTTACAGCCATGTTATGCTCAACAGGAACAGATTGTGTTGACATTAGAAGCTTCCTCTTCATGGGTAGAACGTTTTAGAAAAAAAAATTGATTCTTGTACTCTATTTCAGAAAGTTTCAATAGAATTAGCAAAACTTTTAATTTATTTTATTTTTATTTATTTATTTTTGGCTGTGTTGGGTCTTCGTTTCTGTGCGAAGGCTTTCTCTAGTTGCGGTGCGTGGGCCTCTCACTGTCGCGGCCTCTCTTGTTGCGGAGCACAGGCTCCAGATGCGCAGGCTCAGTAGTTGTGGCTCACGGGCCCAGTTGCCCCGTGGCATGTGGGATCTTCCCAGACCAGGTCTCGAACCCGTGTCCCCTTCATTGGCAGGCAGATTCTCAACCACTGAGCCACCAGGGAAGCCCAGCAAAACTATTTTTAACATTCACAATTTCTGAACTCCAAAATCTAGAGGGCTTTTTCTCTTTAAGGTTTTGTGTGTGTGTGTGTGTGTGTGGAGATACCAGCTGTTTTTGCTTTACCACAATTAAAAATCAAACCATCTCGATTGATTTCATTGACATTTTAAACCCTGTGTTCTCTGGAGCAACTCTTGAGGGTTTTAATAATTTTCTCATTTCAAATGCAAGCTCTATGAATGAAGTTTATTAACATTTAAAAATAGAAAAATGTTACTCATGAGTCCTTTTTAAGAAAAAAATGTATACATAGTGGCAACTAAAGTCTTGGAAATAATGTATTCTCCCTGGAACATATATAATTTCTTTGAAGTTAGGTGCCTAAAGAAATTAACATATACTAAAGGGAAACCCTAAGGTCTAAATTAATGTTCTTCCATTTGTATATAAATGCTTACCAGGGAGCCGTTTGAATAACAGTCATGTCTTTTTATTTTATTTTTTAAAGTATTTATTTATTTGGCTGCACCAAGTCTTAGTTTCATCATGTGGGCTCTTAGTTGCGGCATGCAGGATCTAGTTTCCCAACCAGGGATCGAACTCAGGCCCCCTGCATTGGGAGCATGAAGTCTTAACCACTGGACCACCAGGGGAAGTTCTGGCATGTCTTTTTTTTTTTTTTTTTTTTTTTAATTTATTTTTGGCTGTGTTGGGTCTTCGTTTCTGTGCGAGGGCTTTCTCTAGTTGCGGTGAGCAGGGGCCACTCTTCATCGCAGTGCGCGGGCCTCTCACTATCATGGCCTCTCTTGTTGTGGAGCACAGGCCCTAGACGCGCAGGCTTAGTAGTTGTGGCTCACGGGCCTACTTGCTTCGCGGCATGTGGGATCTTCCCAGACCAGGGCTCGAACCCATGTCCCCTGCATTAGCAGGCAGATTCTCAACCACTGCGCCACCAGGGAAGCCCCCTGGCGTGTCTTTTTAAACTGAAAGAATTCTTGAGAACCAAAGTCACTAACAGTTACTATATTCGTATTTCATATTTCTCACCACAGGTTTGCATTTTTATGATATTAAGTTGTCTTTAACACTAAATAACACAGTCAACTTAGGCATTATTTAGATCCATAAGTGATTAAGCTAAACCAGTCATTTGACTTTTTATTTATTAGCTGGTTGTTTTATTATTGAACAGATGATTTGGCATGATGCAGCCATCGTCTCACCTCAAGCCTTCCAATCTGGTCGCTATGGATTTGTCAACGCCTTTTCCTGTTCCACATGATAGGACTGAGATACAATTTGAAAGTTCCCTTGTTCCTTTCTTCCTTAAACCCTAGCTATAAAAATGTGGGAAGGACCTCACAGAAGGGAAAAAGCTTAGTTAGCAGATCCAACTCTGGGAACTGAGGGAAGTATCACATCCTAACTAGAGTTAGTTGCCTGTCCCCAAGCTATAAGTAATTCCTTTGAGAACAGAGACCATGACTTATTCACTTCTGTTTAGCACTTAATGCATGTAAGCATTGAAAGCCTGTTTACAGAATTGAATAAACAGATGAATAAACAGATGAATGAATGAATGAATGTATGAGTCAATCAATTCTTTTCCCTTGACATCAGTGAAAGGGGATGGGATAAGAAAGAATAGGAAAGCTGGGAAGTATCATATATTGGACTCTATATGCTCATTCACATGTATTATTTCATAAGGTTCAGAGATGTTCCATGTACTCACACAGCCAGTAAATGATGAGATTGGGATTTAAAACTAACTCTGTCTGGCATTAATAGCCTATGATCTTCTTACCATCCCAATATCTCTTATTCTCCTTCCTGCTCTATAATATGTGGGGGTTAGGAGAGAATAGGAAGTGAAAGTTTCTCTTTTCTCCACATAACGAAGGCTTTTCTCTCATCCTAAATTTGGGAGGTTGCATCTTGGAGAACATGAAAACATCCTTAAGACTAATTTAGGGAAACCAGCAATCATGGAGGAAGAAAAGGCTGGATCTGCTGTGTGTTAAGGGACCAAGGGGAGAAAAATTACAATATTCTGTAAGTTTTCAGTCTTTACAGCCATTCATCACCCATACTGTGGTTCATCAGTGAAGCACCACTGCTGCAATTCAGCAAATAAATCACCAAGGCCAATAGCTGTTTGCCCCAAATCAGGAAATGACATATATTCACCTTGAATCAGGGTCCGGGTCACTGCAAGTATTTCTTAGTATGAAAGTTCAGTCCTCTTTAGCATCAGTAAGCCCACATCCTGAGGAATGTTCCTGCAGGGCATGTACTTTGTATCTCAGCTAATATCCTGCAAACAAAAGCAAGTCTTAAGCAAGGGTCTTTTTTTTTAATTGAAGTATAGTTGATTTACAATGTTGTGTTAATTTCTGCTGTACAGCACAGTGATTCAGTTATGCATATATATATATGTGTGTGTATATATATATATATATATATATATATACACACACACACACATTCTTTTTCATATTCTTTTCCATTATAGTTTATCACAGGATACTGAATGTAGTTCCCTGTGCTATACAGTAGGACCTTGTTGTCTATCCATCTTATATATAATAGTTTGCATCTGCTAACCCCAAAATCCCCATCCTTCCCTCCCCCAGCCTCTCCTCCCCCTTGGCAACCACAAGTATGTTCTCAATGTCTGAGTCTGTTTCTGTTTGGTAGATTAGTTCTTTTGTGTCATATTTTAGATTTCACGTGTGTTATCATATGGTATTTGTCTTTCTCTTTCCGACTTATTTCACTTACTGTGATCATCTCTAGGTCCATCCATGTTGCTGCAAATGGCATTATTACATTCTTTTTTATGGCTGATTAGTATTCCATTGTATATATGTACCACATCTTCTTTATCCATTCCTCTGTCGATTGACATTTAGGTTGTTTCCATGCATTGGCTATTGTGAATCGTGCTGCTACGAACATAGGGGTGCATGTATCTCCTTGAATTTTGTCCAGATATACGCCCAGGAGTGGGATTGCTGGATCATATGGCAACTTTATTTTTAGTTTTTTGAGGAACCTCCATACTGTTTTCCATAGTGGATACACCAACTTACATTTCCACCAACAGTGTAGGAGGGTTCCCTTTTCTCCACACCCTCTCCAGCATTTATTATTTGTTGACTTTTTAATCACAGCCACTCTGGGGCTCCCCTGGTAGTGCAGTGGTAAGAATCTGCCTGCCAATGCAGGGGACACGGGTTCGAGCCCTGGTCTGGGAAGATCCCACATGTCGTGGAGCAACTAAGCCCATGTACCACAGCTATGGAGCCTGTCCTCTAGAGCCCGTGAGCCACAACTACTGAGCCTGTGTGCCACAACTACTGAAGCCCACATGCCTAAAGCCCATGGTCCACAACAAGAGAAGCCAATGCAATGAGAAGCCCATGCACCACAACGAAGAGTAGCCCCGCTCTCCGCAACCAGAGAAAAGCTTGCATGCAGCAGCGATGACCCAATGCAGCCAAAAAATAAAATAAAATATTTATTTTAAAAAAATCATGACCATTCTGACTGGTGTCAGGTAAATACCTCGTTGTAGTTTTGATTAAGCAAGGGTATTAATGTGAGTCCAGTACACTTATTGTTTTGAGCTTGGATTTCAGAGAATCCAAGATGACCTAAAATTGGAGAGAACAGTTGCTGTGTGTGTGCATTTTTTTTTGGCAAGAAGTTTTCTAGCTATTATTAGATTCTAAAAGTGGTTCAAAACCAAAAAGGTTAAAGATTTTGGGGAGAGAAAATACTCCTTATAATTTGAAATTTCTACTTTTTCTTATTTCTCTGCTCATAATTTGCATTCTCATTTATATTTTATGATTGGATAAAACCATGAAAATACCCTTCATGGTTTTAAATTTCTACTTTATCTTATCTCATTTCTCTGATGATAATTTGTATTCTAATTTGTATTTTATGATTTTTGCTATAAACCCCAAACATGAGAACTTAAACAAATAAATCAGTATGTGTTTAAGTCAAAGCAGTAATGACACTGCCAGTGGCTGAAGGGTAGCCTGCCAGTGGGTGCTGGCAAGAGGAGTCAACTCAGAGCTCATATTTTCTCTCCAGAGAAGGGCCTCACACAGAGGACAAGGAGAAATGCCAACAGCTTCTTAATGGAAGTTCAGGTTTGTGCAAGGCATGCTACCAGGCACTGCCTTAAAGACACCAGTGTCATTGCTGTTGAGGAAGCACTTACCATCTTAGTATAAACTTGAGAGCAATGACATGCAATAGCACTATATGGAGGTATATAGCACCTCAGTAACACAGAGCTGAGAGATGCAGACACCCTGTTGTCATAAGGCAGCTGGGGAAGAGATAAAGGTCATTTCAGTTTCACACACTGCCACTTTCCTAAAGTGCATCCTATTCAAGCACTCACACTCAGCAGTGTCCCTGGGAATCATTAGTACCTCTTACTACTGTGCTCACATGAACCAGTACGTTTTGTGATTCCTATATACAAATTGACATAACAAACTCTAAGTACACCCAGGGAGCCAATATGGCGCATTACATCAAGAGCACAGCGTAGAAGATTCCCTGGAGACATTCTGTTAAGTCACAGTCTAATAGTTTTAGCAGAGACATTAACTAATATTGTGTCAAACAGCTGTATGTTAAAGACTCCCTAAATAGATAGGGACATGATGAGAATATATTAACAGCTGCTTGCCCTGTCAGTCATCCAAAGCTAATGTTATAAGATGTTGCATAGAAAAACTAGAGGGAAAATAGATTAGGTTTGTTAAAATTCAACTACGCCTAGTTTGTGGATTATAATAACCTTGTCAAACCCCTTGGTACTTTTTCTTTTTTTTTTTTTTTGCGGTACGCGGGCCTTTCACTGCTGCAGCCTCTCCCACTGTGGAGCACAGGCTCCGGACGCACAGGCTCAGCGGCCACGGCTCATGGGCCCAGCCGCTCTGCGGCACGCGGGATCCTCCCGAACCGGGACACGAACCCGCGTCCGCTGCATCAGCAGGCGGACCCTCAACCACCGCGCCACCAGGGAAGCCCACCCCTTGGTATTTTTAATTGAAATTATCCCACTGTACAACCTTCCCAGATTCTAACACTGAATAAGCAAGAATGAAGATTAGGGCTTCCCTACAAAACAGGATCCTACAAAACAGGATCACACTACATATACTATTTTGTTATGTGACTTTTTTTCCCTTAGTGATATGTCAGAAAAATCAGCTAATTTAAGAAATAGAATTTTCTAAATATGCTTAGTAATATGTTGCACAAACTGATCTGAAACAGATATCTTCAGTGGAAATTCCTCTTCACCTTTGGAAACGTAAAATCTGTAGCACTGCCAAAGATTTGAAGATTTGGATCAAGCAACATCCCTATTTTCGCTCTCCCTCCTATAGCATGTCCAAACCCCTTCCTCTAATGGTGGGAAGCCAGGATGCTCCTTCCCTGCCAAATAGTGTCAGTTTCAACTTTTGGCCTAGGTTTCTGCTCTCTAAGTACAGTGACTACATATACTTCGAAAAACATTACATTGAGATGGGAACCTGAGGACTTGTCTAAGGCATCATCTTCAGATTCTAGGCCACCACCATTTAGTGTATTGTGAACTCAATTTCGTTCTTCAAATGAGCCTATTAGAAGAGAAAGGAACAGAAAAATAATGAGTACATGTATTACATGAAGGAAATGCAGATGTTCGATAATGAGACTCTAGTTATATGGTTGTGTGTTTGCTTAGGTCACAAGGTAAAATGGACATGAATTTTTTTTTTTAACATCTTTATTGGAGTATAATTGCTTTACAATGGTGTATTAGTTTCTGCTTTATAACAAAGTGAATCAGTTATACATATACATATGTCTGCATATCTCTTCCCTCTTGCATCTCTCTCCCTTCCACGCTCCCTATCCCACTCCTCTAGGTGGACAGAAAGCACCGAGCTGATCTCCCTGTGCTATGCGGCTGCTTCCCACTAGCTATCTACCTTACGTTTGATAGCGTATATATGTCCATGCCTCTCTCTCGCTTTGTCACAGCTTACCCTTTCCCCTCCCCATATCCTCAAGTCCATTCTCTAGTAGGTCTGTATCTTTATTCCCATCTTGCCCCTAGATTCTTCATGACTTTTTTTTTTTTTTTTTTTTTTTTTTAGATTCCATATATACATGTTAGCATACGGTATTTGTTTTTGTCTTTCTGACTTACTTCACTCTGTATGACAGACTCTAGGTCCATCCACCTCACTACAAATAACTCATTTTCATTTCTTTTTATGGCTGAGTAATATTCCATTGTATATATGTGCCACATTTTCTTTATCTATTCATCTGTTGATGGACACTTAGGTTGCTTCCATGTCCTGGCTATTGTAAATAGAGCTGCAATGAACATTTTGGTACATGACTCTTTTTGAATTACGGTTTTCTCAGGGTATATGCCCAGTAGTGGGATTGCTGGGTCGTATTGTAGTTTGATTTTTAGTTTTTTAAGAAAACTCCATACTGTTCTCCATAGTGGCTGTATCAATTTACATTCCCACCAACAGTGCAAGAGGGTTCCCTTTTCTCCACACCCTCTCCAGCATTTATTGTTTGCAGATTTTTTGACGATGGCCATTCTGACTGGTGTGAGGTGACACCTCATTGTAGTTCTGATTTGCATTTCTCAATGATTAGTGATGTTGAGCATTCTTTCATGTGTTTGTTGGCAATCTGTATATCTTCTTTGCGGAAATATCTATTTAGGTCTTGTGCCCATTTTAGGATTGGGTTGTTTGTTTTTTTGATATTGAGCTGCATGAGCTGCTTGTAAATTTTGGAGATTAATCCTTTGTCAGTTCCTTCATTTGCAAATATTTTCTCCCATTCTAAGGGTTGTCTTTTTGTCTTGTTTATGGTTTCCTTTGCTGTGCAAAAGCTTTGAAGTTTCATTAGGTCCCATTTGTTTATTTTTGTTTTTATTTCCCTTACTCTAGGAGGTGGGTCAAAAAGGATCTTGCTGTGATTTATGTCATAGAGCGTTCTGTATATTTTTCCTCTAAGAGTTTGATAATTTATGGCCTTACATTTAGGTCTTTAATCCACTTGGAGTTTATTTTTGTGTGTGGTGTTAGGAAGTGTTCTAATTTCATTCTTTAACATGTAGCTGTCCAGTTTTCCCAGCACCACTTATTGAAGAGGCTGTCTTTTCTCCATTGTATATTCTTGCCTCCTTTATCAAAGATAAGGTGACCATATGTGCGTGGGCTTATCTCTGGGCTTTCTATCCTGTTCCATTCATCTATATTTTTGTTTTTGTGCCAGTACCATACTGTCTTGATTACTGTAGCTTTGTAGTATAGTCTGAAGTCAGGGAGCCTGATTCCTCCAGCTCCGTTTTCCTTTCTCAAGGTTGCTTTGGTTATTTGGGGTCTTTTGTGTTTCCATACAAATTGTGAAACTTTTTGTTCTAGTTCTGTGAAAAATGCCATTGGTAGTTTGATAGGGATTGTATTGAATCTGTAGATTGCTTTGGGTATTATAGTCATTTTCACAATGTTGATTCTTCCAATCCAAGAACATGGTATATGTCTCCATCTATTTGTATCATCTTTAATTTCTTTCCTCCGTGTCTTACAATTTTCTGCATACAGGTCTTTTGTCTCCTTAGGTAGGTTTATTCCTAGATATTTTATTCTTTTTGTTACAATGGTAAATGGGAGTGTTTCCTTAATTTCTTTTTGAGATTGTTCATCATTAGTGTATAGGAATGCAAGAGATTTCTGTGTGTTAATTTTGTATCCTGTTACTTTACCAAATTCATTGATTACCTCTAGTAGTTTTCTGGTAGCATCTTTAGGATTCTCTGTAGTATCATGTCATCTGCAAACAGTGACAGCTTTACTTCTTCTTTTCCGATTTGGATTCCTTTTATTTCTCTTTCTTCTCTGATTGCTGTGGCTAAAACTTTCAAAACTATGTTGAATAATAGTGGTGAGAGTGGGCAACCTTGTCTTGTTCCTGATCTTAGTGGAAACAGTTTCAGTTTTTCACCACTGAGGACGATGTTGGCTGTGGATTTGTCATATATGGCCTTTATTATGTTGAGGAAAGTTCCCTCTATGCCTCCTTTCTGGAGGGTTTTTATCATAAATGGGTGTTGAATTTTGTCAAAAGGTATTTCTGCATCTATTGAGATGATCATATGGTTTTTATCCTTCAGTTTGTGAATATGGTGTATCACATTGATTGATTTGCGTATATTGAAGAATCCTTGCATTCCTGGG
Organism: Leucopleurus acutus; assembly: GCF_964270905.1. Lineage (NCBI taxonomy): Eukaryota > Metazoa > Chordata > Mammalia > Artiodactyla > Delphinidae > Leucopleurus > Leucopleurus acutus. Next base: position 76,904,428 of record NC_139156.1, read on the forward strand.
ATAAACCCCACTTGATCATGGTGTGTGATCCTTTTAATGTGCTGTTGGATTCTGTTTGCTAGTATTTTGTTGAGGATTTTTGAATCTATGTTCATCAGTTATATTGGCCTGTAGTTTTCTTTCTTTGTGACATCTTTGTCTGGTTTTGGTATCAGGGTGATGGTGGCCTCATAGAATGAATTTGGGAGTGTTCCTCCCTCTGCTGTATGGGCACAAATTTTAAAACTTGGAAATAACAGTGAATCTAGAGAGAGAAGCCTTTAGAACAGTAGAATTCCAAAATTCCCCTAGAATCCTTCTGCACCAAAGGGGGAAAAAAAAAAGAAAAAGAAAAGAAAGTTTAATGAATAAATCCATTAATTCTGGAATTCTTCTGACAGCTTCAGGGCTCACAGTAGCTGGCCTCCATATTTGTTAAAAGAAGCAAACTTTTAACAGTTTCTTACTCCTGCTTCTAAGCCTTACAGGAAAAAATAAAATGTGTGCAGCCTGACTTATTTTAATCATAAAACTAGGCATGTTTCTAGATTAATGAATCTTCTGATTAAAGACTGCCAGGTTCAAAGACTCGTTTTGGCTTCCGGAAAGAAATAAAATGATTCAAAATTAAAGATGAAGGAACTGAAGTGGGTGAAATGTTGAAACGGCTTAAACTACTGCTCTCGTGCTCAACTCCCACCTTCGAAGGAATCTCAACAGGAGGCGATTATCAGAGGAGACAATTTTTATTGAAACCATTTCTCATCCCTTGCACTGCATGTGTAAATTTAGGACATGGTAAGAAGTTTCAGTTTTGACTTTTGACAGTTAAAGACTTTTTTTTTTTTTTTTTTTTTTTATTTTAAAAAGTCTCTTTATACATGATGAAACCAGACCTCAAATCTGCATACTTCCTATATAGCACAGTACGAATTCTACAGTGTTGGTTTCAAATATGTATCTTAACTACTTCAGTGGGTTATAAGACGTTTAATTACTGACCTGTGTGCAGTCGTTTCTGAGGCTCCCTTTCTTGCAACAAAGCCCCTGTTTGTACACTGTCACACTTCCTCTTAGCAGGGCTTTAACAGAAATATGCTTTTCAAAATTGTTTTATCAAGGTCCAAAATTGCTATTTACCAGTAGCGCACAAAGATGCTGACTGGCTACACAGAAAGGAAAATCATAAAATGTCAGAATGAACAATACTTTGTGCCATACACCTCTTCACCCACTGCAAGCATCTAGCCTCAAATCTTTAAAGAGCAAAAGGCCATAACCTTTATTTTACTTTAAAGCGACAGGAGTACTGTCACTATGTATATGGCACCTGTCATACACACACACACACATACACACATATATAGATACCCACATTATCTTCCAATTCCTCAAGACTAACCCTCAAGCTAATCTTTCCCGGCTTAGCAGGAAGTTACGGAAATTGTTCATCATGGCAGAGAAACGTATCAACTACATACTAAAGTACAGCTCCCTAGAACAAGTCCTGAGTGTAGGAATGATGGTCACCTGGGACACATCTGATCTTCACATTTTATATGCGCAAATTTGTCAGCTATTTTCAAGCACAAGTTTATTCTGGAATTCAGATAAAAACCGACACTTATCATACACAATTGTTGTAGAAAATTGAACCACGTATTTCCACTGCAAATACTAAGAAACACCTTTTTCAAGACAGTTAGTTACCACGTGTTAGGATTAATCTTAGTACTGCCCTAGGCAAAAACAAACCAAAAAACCCGCTTTTTAAAAAAAACCTAGACAGATTAAGCAAAGCCAACTTTTTTTCCCTCAGTAGGAACTATTCCAAAAGAATTACAAGGTTCAGTGATATAAATCAGATTAAGAGGAGGTAGACTTTCCTTTAATGCCTGAAATACAATTATATTTCACAAAATAAGACCTTTACTCTTCTGAAGAGATCCTCTAAGCTGGCTTTTATTCCAGTCTCTTCAATCTCACTAAGGGGGGATGGGAAAAAACTAGTCTTACCAGAATGTTTCTGCTTTTTTAGTAGCCAGCTCTCATCAAATTTAGGTCTTCTTTATGTAACTTAGCAGTTCATCTTTTTCCATTTGGTAACCACTTTTCTTCCACTGTTCTCTCAACTGCTGTAAGAGAACCCCAATTTCTTTTCCGGAAGAAATGCCCACTTTTCTGATGTCATGGCCACTTACAGGAAATGGAGGAATGGACCACTGCTGCATTTCCTTCAGAAGACCATGCTCTCCTTGGTACTTGAGGAGTTCACACACACGAGCAGTTGCATCGGAGTCTCTAGAATCTATAATGAAGTCTTGATAGGGTTTCAAAGGTTCTGAACTATCTGTTGCTTTAATTAAATCTTTCCTGTTTTTAACTATAAATAAACCAAGATTCTTCTCTTCTTTTGAAATCTTCAACCTCAGATCCAATTTTGTGACATCATCCTGTACTTTGAACAGTGAGGTCAAGAGAGTCATTGGCTTTGGGGAAAAACCTTCAACATTTTTACTGACTTTGTTAAATTCTTCTAAACTTGCACTGGCAGGTAAGCCTATGTAAGGAGCCACATCGAGATCATAGATGAGGTGAATCAAATGATTTACGTGGTTACTAGTAAGAATTTTTTTTAGTTCCACCCAAATCCTCTCTCCTGATATTCCAGCCAGGCCTTTTGCATTTTCTGCAATTGCTTCCAAAGTCTCAGGATCGTGGTCACCAGGTGTATCTACAATTTTCCCATAAAACCTGAAATATCTTAAAATTCGAAGATAATCTTCTTGTATCCTCTGTTTAGCTTGTCCAACAAATCTAACTTTCTTATTTTTTAAGTCTTCATAACCATTAAAATAGTCAAATAAAGTACCATCGAAACCTAAAAACATAGAATTTATAGTGAGATCTCTGCGTTCAGCATCTTTCTGCCAGTCAGTTGTGAATTCGACCTCAGCATGTCTTCCATCAGTGGCAACGTCAATCCGTAGTGTAGTTATTTCAAAATTTTCTTCATGAAGCCTGGCAGTGATCGTCCCGTGCTTTTCTCCTTTGTTGTTGATCATACGAATGCCGACCGACTGAAACAGCTCCTTCATTTGAGCAGGGGTAGCAGTGGTAGCAAAATCCACATCCTGCGGCTTTACCCCGCTTAATAAATCCCTCACTGCTCCTCCTGCTATTCTTAATTCATGATTTTCTTTGACAAATAATTCTGTCAGACTCTTCAAGCCTTCTGTGAAAAGCGACTGGAACTCTGGAGACTGCAACTTCATTGTAAACAGAGAGTGCTTCAGAAGGAACAGTCTACTCCAGCTGCAGCTCAGCAACTGCCTGCGCCAGGGACCCAGGCACCTCAGCATCTGGAGATAGTGTCACCAACCACACATCGGCCGCGCCACGCCGTCATCGCCGCGCGCACTTCCCCTAAAGACTTTTTGAAACCAGACGCAGTGATATCCATAGCTGATGGTAAGATATATTAATCCCACTAACTCATTAACATAAACCACAGCTCAAAAGATGTCGACATCGATTGGGATTGAATTGATAGGCTGAAGAGTTCACTTTGAGGGCAAATTTGAGAGTTCTAAGTCTGTATCCTTTAAAATGGTCTATTTCTTGTGAATAGCATGAATAATTTTATGTATCTGTTTAACTTGAGATCTACAACCTTTGCAAATCCTTCCCTGACTCCCTTGTCTTTCCTTTAGCAGTAATAACACATATTCTGAGCCATAAGGCAGCATGCAAATAAATGTATATTACACTGGACTATTCACTATTTAATATGTGGCTTTTTAAACCTGACTTCTTATGGGTAAGGAGTATTTTGCATATCATAATCCTCAGATTATATAGGAAAATACTGAGCACAAATTGGTCCCTCAACAAATATTGATTATACAGTAAAACAGAAAACAAGAAGGAAACCACCATTTATTGAATAACTGTGTGCCAGGCCCTTGATGTGCATTATGTTATTTGAGTCCCAAGGTATCCTGAATAGCATGGACAGTTATTTCTATTTTACATTTGAAGAAACTGAGCTCAGTAATGTTTAACAATTCACAAAGCATCCCCCTAGGTCTCCAGAACCTGGAGATCTTCTACTACATCAGGGATGGCAAATATGTGCCGCATCCCTGGCAAGGAATCATGGTGTTCTTTCCTACTGAACCAATATATAACCTCAGAATCCTGCTCAACACAGTGTTCTGGGCAGCTTCAATCAATTGATTGCAGTTCATTCAGGACTTGAAAATAAACTGCAAATTTGAAATTCAGTATATAGTCTCCAAGAAACTTTCCAACTCTGATATCCTATACTTCCTACCTACATCCTTTAAAGAGTTTTATTATAATGATAAATTTTTAGAATAAAAATTTTAAATAAATAAAATAAAGTTTTTATTATAAATTTTATTGTAGTAAATTAGAAAAGGTGAAATCTTAGTTGAAAAATGAAGCTTAAAGCTGTCACCTTATCAAGAGACCAACTGCCACTCTGGACTCCCTATGCCTCCCTCTCTGACTTACCTTTCCCCAACCATCTTTGCTTCCCTGTCTCTGTTCTGGCATTATCTTAGATCGTCCCTGTCTAACATAGTAGTTCTATCTACATGTGGGTTTTGAGCACACAAAATTGTAGATAGTTCCAACTGAAGTGTGCCATGAATGAAATACTCTAGATTTTGAAGACTGGTATGAAAAAGAGAAGGTAAAGTATCTCAGTAATTTTTATGTTGATCACATGTTGACATTATAATAATATTTGAATATAATCAAGTTAGGGAAAATATAGTTAAAATCAGTTTCATCTGTTTCCTTTTATTTTCTTGTATTGTGGCTACTAGAAAATGCAAACAAACGTGGCTCATATTTGTGGCTTGCATCTATATTTCTGTTGGATAGCACTGTCCTATAGGCTTTCATCTTCCATCTTTGATTCTTCCGTTTTCCTTGCTTCTGTGTGGCCTCGTGTTCCATTTTCAAGGCTGCATGGTCCTCCATCTTCCTAAGTTGTTGGCTCTTGGCTGCAGCCTTGTGTCTGGCTTCCATGTGATGGGACAGCTATTCCATCTTCCCTCAGTCCGTGGTAGCCTCCCTCTGCAACAGCTCTCTGCTGTCCACTGTTGTTGCCAGGAAACCTGTGAACTCTTTGAGCTGGATTTCAGTTCTTCTAGCCAAACCCCATCAAACTCCAGCACCCTTAGTTTCTTGTAAATTCTTTCAGAGGTACATAGGAAGAGATCAGATTTGAAACAGGGAAGTGAGAAGACAGTCAAGCTCTTCCCCCTTTCACTTGGAGTACACCTTCTTTTGCAGGGCATTCAACCAGCTCAAAGTAGTCCACCAGTGGCTGATTGATAAAGCATGAGGAGTAGGTGATCCACGCCGATAATAGCTTATCAGTGGTCTTCACAGAATGGGCAGTGGTAGTACTGTTTCCAGTAGTGGTAGTGAGCTCACAACTGGAAACATCCAGAGCAAGTCAGATGTCTATTAGGGGTCCAAACATGAGATTCGGAGCAGGAACTGTTTCTATGTAAGGCAGAGGAGAATGACGGGAAGGTTCAAAGCCAAGAAATTCACCTGTGTAGAAAAAGAGCAAATCTCATGAAGCAAAGATCCAACCACCAGGGGGCAGTAGAAAAAATTGTTAAAAGATCTGAGTTGATGTCTCAGCCCTACCATCTAATTACACTTCCAGTTGTATCATTTAACTTTTGCATCTGAAAACTATAGACAATAACACTTCTCTTACCTGGGCATTGTGTCAATTATATAAAACATATGGGGGAGGGGGAATGTCGCAGGAGGGGAGGGTAACAGAGGGGCAACAGTCTCTCCCCCAAATCTCAGACTGGGGGAAAATGTGTAGCTATAGGGAATGTGATCTTGACCAGAAAAGCACATGAAAGCACCTGTGTATATTGTAAAATATAAATCACAATCTACTTCAAAATAATATAAAAATGCAATTTTTTTTTATCATGAATGAATATTTTTGAAATGGAAAGAGAAAGTGACTCTGAGAACACTGCCTTTAGAAGGCACACTCATGACCACAACCAACTTCTCCAGAAATGTAGTCACACAAAGGAAAGTGTGGATTTAAAAAATCTCTAGAACCTTTGCCAAGGTGACACTAGCCTTCTTGTTGTTCTTCAGTCATGTTACACTGGTTCCTGCTTCAGAGCCTCTGCACTTGTTTTTCCCCTTGCCTGAAACACTTTTCCCCTGGTTCACTGCCTCATTTCTCTTCTGCTCATCAGCACCGTCCCTTCTGCTATGCCCACCAAGAGACCTTCTGAGGTTGAACGAAACATGTAGTCTCAGAAGACTACCTCAGGCCACACGTGACACCAGTGTCCTGAGATGGCTCTCGAGGACAAAATTGAGCCTCCTAAACCATAGCCTCAGGTGTTCCTTTTCAGCAGTGGGTGAACTTGCAGTAACTCAGGTGCCAACATCCACACTAGGGCAAGGAGGAAAGACTCTTATCAGGAAATGCCAGGCTCAAAAGGCTCCTGCTCCACAAGAGCCAGTAACTCTTGCAATCCATTTATGGGCGTATCTTACAGCATCCCCCAAACCAACATGCCAGTTATAAGACTCATGGACTCAGAGAAGCCCAGAAAGCTTGGACTCCATCAGATACTTAGAGATTGTTTGCAGTACCTCCTATTTCAGATGCAGTTTACCAATATGGCATCATTTTTATCATAAGCAAGGTTGCTTAATAACATAGTTGGCATTTTTACCCAAATCAGATCACCAGAGAAGCAGCACTAGACAGTTGGACTAAAGCCCAGGTTCTCATGAAGCAGGAGATTTGGTTAACCCACACCATCTAAAATAGCCATGGGTTCTGTCACTTTAGACTTTCAACCGTCTTGCCCTGCTTTATTTCTGTTCACAGCAGACATCATTGTTTGTTTGTTTATGTGCTTGTTTGTTGCCTATTGACCCCCATATCAGCTCCATTAGAGCAAAGAAGTTATTTGATATGTTCACTGTTGTAGCCAGCATCTAGAAGAATGTCTGGCATAGAGTAGGGAGCCAGCAAACATTTGTTAAATGAATAACATCAATATCCAGGATTTGATGCAAAGAGAAAGAATCCAGGCTGTTATTACTGGTCTAAGTAGCAACCTATGAGTAGGCATGTATGGGCAAGCAATCTGTTAGCATGCCAAGTGGCCCCCCTTGGAGACCTGGTCCCAAGAGCACAACAGTTCCAAAGAAATAATCACATTCCTAAGAGGACTTACAGTATTGGTCAGGGCTTTTATTACAGAGCAGCAAATAGTGACCTAGTCTGTAGAATGTAAAAAACTGGAAAACAACAACAGAAAACAGTTTAGCTACTGGAACATTAGAATTCCAACATCAGAATGGACTCACCACCAAGATGGCTTGGCTGGCAGTTTAACCTTTACATGATGCCCCAACACAATGGATCAGATTACCACATTTTCCACCATCACTTCCCAAAGAGTTCTGTGAGATGTTAATAAATACTATTTAGAAAAGGGTTCATGCTTGGGAAATCCCAGTTAAATATCTTTGTTTACTAAAAGACCTCTCTGAGAAGTTACTTTGTAAATTTCAAAGGGAGAGCACCAAACACAGCCTTTCCCAAACTTCACAAGCTGTAGAAGCCCTTCCTTCTCAGTGCGCCTCATGTACTTTGGAACAATCTTCACAAATGTGTTTTATACTGTTTGGCAGAAAATCTTATAATGTGTATGTTATGACCAAAAGTCTCCAAATGAGGAAACAGGAGCTAACTGCTGAGAGTAAAATTAATACGCACATCCCTCAGATACTGAGGGTTCAGTTCCAGACCCCAGCAGCAAAGCAAATATCGCGGTAAAGTGAGTCTCATGAATTTTTTGTTTCTCAGTACATACAAAAGTTATGTTTACACTGTACCGTAGTCTGTTAAATGTGCAATAGCATTATGTCAAAAAAATTACATACCTTAATTTAAAAATATTTTATTGCTGAAAAATGCTAATCACCTGAACCTTCAGTGAGTTGTAGTACTAACATCAAAGATCACTGACCACAGATCACCATAACAAATAAAATAATAATGAAAAAGTTTGAAGTATTGTGAGAATTACCAAAATGTGACACAGAGACATGTAGTGAGCAAATGCTGTTGGAAAAATGGCACCAATAGACTTGCTCAGCGCAGGGTTGACAAAGTTTCAGGTTTCAAGGTCAACAAACTTTCAACTTGTAAAAGGCAATATCTGCAAAGCGCAATAAAACAAAGTGCAGTAAAAGGAGATACGCCTGTATATTCAATATGATTTTGAATGTATAATTTAACTATAAAAATTTAATTTTTAATTTAAAAGGTTATCTTTTCAGATATATATATATATATATATACACAGTCATTAAAAAATTTTGTCTGTGAATAACCAATAGTTCCCTTATCTTAGTTCTGTTCCAGTCTCCACAAGAATGAGCCCCTTTATGTCTTCTAATTCTAAGAACCATGAATATTCACGAAACTACAGTGCTTATACAACTTGAATAGCACTTAACAGCTGGCTTAATACCTACCCTTGATAATAGGCAATCTAAGAAGATAGCAATTTTATGTTCAATCAGGTACCAAATGGAACATTCTTCTCAAATATACCAAAAACTAAGAGAGGAGAAAAACAAGTTTGAAAATAAATCTGCCAGCCCACTTTGTAACCTAGACTTGCACTAGTTCTGTGAAGTGAGTGTCTAGATATCTAAAGCCCACTCCGTCCTATATGTCCAAGGTCTGCGAGGTGGCTGCCCCTCCCCATACCCTTTTTCCTGGCTCCAGCCAAACATGCCAAGAAAAGAAGAAAATTAGAAATTTGCTTTGACTCCTGACGTATAGGAAATTTGCAAAATCTTTCTAAGGCAGAAGAATGTGCTATCACACAGAAAGGGAGCAGCATGCACCAAAGTCTAAATCAGCCCCAAATAATGCTCTTTTATCACTGTGGCCCTTGGATGCCTCCATCAACAGCCAAATGAAGCCAAAGACCATTTATTTAAATAGAGAGAAAGAACCACTAATCACTTTCCACATAAGCTAAGCTAATAGCAAGTGAAGAATCTCATATTTGGATGACACACGTAAACAAGGATTGTATCCAGCATTAATAATCATCTCTGTGAAATACTGACTTGTTTACACTCCCTGTAGTTCTTCACACTTCATGACAAGCATTTATTATACATAAAAGAATTTTAAATGTCTGCTTCTGACAGAATAATCATGATTTTTTTGCAATGTGTGACCAAGGAAACATCTTAATTCCAATTCTCATTTCAATATATTTCACTGCCAGACTCCTGGCTGCAGAGGCTTGAAACGTTTGCACAATCTCCTCCCCATCTCTTATCCCTGAGGAGGTGAGGTGAGTGGGGTGAGGATTTAAAACCTGTAGCTTTTTGGCAGCCAGCTTACTTTTTAAGCATAGCACGAATCATAAAACATTTAAAATTTTATCTGTTTCAAAGTTAAAAAAATTGTTTTCATTGATTGGTTTATAGAAAGCGGAGAACCAAGTTGAAGTCATTCTGGAAACAGAAATAGTTTGCTTCCCTGTTCGTATGCTGATACTCCCAAATTTGCCAAAGGAAAGACTTCCATATCCAGAAGCAGCATTTTCAGAGTGTGTGAGAAGCCAGCTGTACATGTTTGGTTGTAACAGGAAAACACGAAATGCCAGGGATTCGATTGCCGCTCAATTAGCGAGCATTGGAAGGCGCCACTGTGTTCCCCTTAGGGAATCCTCCATCACTTAGCTGTTGCCTGGTTACCCCGCTCATGGAATGTGCTCTCCCATTTCCAATTTGGTAATTTGTCACAACAAAAATATCAGTTCATTACATCAAAACCTACCCATGTTGAATAGTCTGTAACGTCATAGCAGATGTGAAGGGCTGAGAAACACTTCCTGAAACTGAGGACTTTCCAGAAATCCCTCCAGCAGCTCTAAAGAACAGTAGACTCACATAAACGCAGGCCAGAAGTGTTCTTTGCCTGTTTACTGAGTCTTACTTTGTATGACCTTAACCTTTATTTAAGATGTTATTCTATTCTCCCCAAAATGTTACAAGGCACAAAAAGCTGTTGTTACCCTTTTCTGGGTGATATGGGGTAGCCAAATTTTTAGTCTGTCCCCATATTTTTAATGTTTATTCCCATACTATTTCACTGTTTCTCATGCCAAAGCAGAAAATGAAGTCTCACATGAAGCACAGAATTTTTTATAGCTAGGAAAATCATCAAAGTGCTTTCCTAAATCTTCTGATGCATGTAAATCTCGACTGTAATGCTTTATCCAGAAATGACTCTTGAAGCAAGAAGAGCAGACATTACACTTGAAGCCAGCAGCTCTATAAGCTACTTTTGTGGAAGAGAGATTTTAAGCTGATGCTTTTGGAAACACCAACTAGATAAATCAGAGCAAGGGGAACTAGAGAGAAGTTTACTTTAGATGCATCTATGGTTAAACATTCACTTGAATGGATAATGATGCTTTCCTAGTTTGTGCTTATGCAGCCACTTAGCAGATTTGGTATTAGACCATGAAGTTCAGAACCACACTTCATACTCTCCTAAACTCACTTCACTCAGCTTCTGAGAATTAATATCCAAAAATGGATCCTCTGGCACTTTTTGTACAAGTACAGATTATTTGTTCTGACCACAATTCCTCTGGAGGAATCACACTCCCTTAGCTTAAATTACCTGCCTGGAAATAATTGAGCTTGGCACATTTCTTCCTGAGTGAATGGAGAAAAAATTGCCAAGTGTTTCAAAGGTATGATTTTGGTTTTCAAAAAGCCCAATATTGAGTGTCTTTTTAAATTTACCATTGGTTCTGAAAATATTTTATTTTCCTGAATCAAGTACAACATGAAACTAATTTTCTAAATACCAGACTTTTCATGACTTCCTTTAAATACGTAAATGCAAAAGCATTTCAGTGAATTGGCTTTACAAATGTTTATAGAGTAAGTCACAGCCATGATCCCACCTTACTGTGTGCTCCTAGAGAAACAAAATTTTCTATCAGCTGGAGCAGGAACATAAAGTAAGTCCTACTGACATGTTGAGAATAAGTACTGATGTTACTTGAATATTACTCTTTATTGAATATTTCCTAGGTGTCAGATGTAGGTAATACTGTCATCTCCATTTACAGGTGAGGAAACCAAGGAGCAGAAAGGTTAAATGACTTGCTTGCAATTACACGACCAGTAGGGAGCACAGCTGGGACTGGACCTGGCTGTCTGTCATCAGACTCTGTGCTCAGAGCCATGCCGCTGTTCTGTAATGAGGTAAGGAAGTGATTGTCCAGATGTCAACAACATAGTTCAGCATCAGGTGTCAGGTATCAACCTTCAATGGAACTCTCAGAAACACACCTGGCTTGGTATCTGGTTTCACCTACAGGAAAGTAAATAGAGGAAACTGTAGGGAAAACGTAGTAGGAATTTGGAAGACAAGTAATTACACTTTCCCAGTATTCACAACCACATGTAAACAGTATAACAACTTGCCATATAACACTTTATAAAGTGTAAATCTCTAGAAACCAATACTTCTGGTCCCACCAGTATAACATGAGGTCTAGGAATTGGCACCAACATACATATAAGTTAGTCAACCTCTGGTCTGTTGGGGTTAGTGAGGGTTTTCAGAAACTTGTTACCTATGTTTCACTGGGTATTCTTTAACAATGCTGATAATTTGTGAATAAAGTACCATTTATTTATTTATTTATCTCATAAAAGACAACAACAGATGCCATAAACAAGTGGTTATTAAATAACCAAGAGATCACTGAAGAAATCAAAGAGAAAATCAAAAAATACCTAGAGACAAATGACAGTGAAAATACGACAAGCCAAAACCTAGGGGATGCAGCAAAAGCAGTTCTAAGAGGGAAATTTATAGCAATACAAGCCTACCTCAAGAAACAAGAAAAATCTCAAATAAACAATCTAACCTTACACCTAAAGGAACTAGAGAAAGAAGAACAAACAAAACCTAAAGTTAGCAGAAGGAAAGAAATCATAAAGATCAGAGCAGAAATAAATGAAATAGAAACAAAGAAAACAATAGCAAAGATCAATAAAACTAAAAGCTGGTTGTTTGAGAAGATAAACAAAATTGATAAACCATTAGCCAAACTCATCAAGAAAAAGAGGGAGAGGACTCAAATCAATAAAATTAGAAACGAAAAAGGAGAAGGTCCAACAGACACCGCAGAAATACAAAGCATCCTAACAGACTACTACAAGCAACTCTATGCCAATAAAATGGGCAACCTGGAAGAAATGGACAAATTCGTAGAGAGGTATAACCTTCCAAGACTGAACCGGGAAGAAATAGAAAATATGAACAGACCAATCACAAGTAATGAAATTGAAACTGTGATTAAAAACCTTCCAACAAACAAAAGTCCAGGACCAAATGGCTTCACAGGTGAATTCTATCAAACATTTAGAGAAGAGGTAACACCCATCCTTCTCAGACTCTTCCAAAAAATTGTAGGAAGGAACACTCCCAACACTCATTCTATGAGGCCACCACCACCCTGACACCAAAACCAGACACAGATACTACAAAAAAAGAAAATTATAGACCAATATCACTGATGAATATAGATGCAAAAATCCTCAACAAAATACTAGCAAACACAATCCAACAACACATTAAAAGGATCATACACCATGATCAAGTGGGATTTATCTGAGGGATGCAAAGATTCTTCAATATACACAAATCAATCAATGTGATACACCATATTAACAAATTGAAGAAGGAAAACCATATGATCATCTCAATAGATGCAGAAATACCTTTTGACAAAATTCAACACCCATTTATGATAAAAACTCTCCAGAAAGTGGGCATAGAGGGAAACTACCTCAACATAATAAAGGCCATATACAACAAACCCACAGCAAACATCATTCTCAATGGTGAAAAACTGAAAGTATTTCCTCTAAGATCTGGGACAAGACAAGGATGTCCACTCTCACCACTATTATTCAACATAGTTTTGGAAGTCCTAGCCATGGCAATCAGAGAAGAAAAAGAAATAAAAGGAATTCAAATTGGAAAAGAAGAAGTGAAGCTGTCACTGTTTGCAGATGACATGATACTATACATAGAGAATCCTAAAGATGCCACCAGAAAACTACTAGAGCTAATCAATGAATTTGGTAAAGTTGCAGGATACAAAATTAATGCCCAGAAATCTCTTGCATTCCTATACATTAATGATGAAAAATCTGAAAGAGAAATTAAGGAAACACTCCCATTTACCATTGCAACAAAAAGAATAAAATACATAGGAATAAACCTACCTAGGGATACAAAAGACCTGTGTAAAACATAGGAAGAACACTCTTTGACATAAATCACAGCAAGATCCTTTTGACCCACCTCCTAGAGTAATGGAAATAAAAACAAAAATAAACAAATGGGACCTAATGAAACTTAAAAGCTTTTGCAAAGCAAAGGAAACCATAAACAAGACCAAAAGACAACCCTCAGAATGGGAGAAAATATTTGCAAACAAAGCAACAGACAAAGGATTAATCTCCATAATTTATAAGCAGCTTATGCAGCTCAATATTAACCAAACAACCCAATCCAAAAATGGACAGAAGACCTAAATAGACATTTCTCTAAAGAAGACATACAGATGGCCAAGAAGCACATGAAAAGCTGCTCAACATCACTAATTATTAGAGAAATGCAAATCAAAACTACAATGAGGTACCACCTCACACCAGTTAGAATGGACATCATCAGAAAATCTAGAAACAACAAATGCTGGAGAGGGTGTGGAGAAAAGGGAACCCTCTTGCACTGTTGGTGGGAATGTAAATTGATACAGCCACTATGGAGAACAGTATGGAGGTTCCTTAAAAAACTAAAAATAGAATTACCATATGACCCAGCAATCCCACTACTGGGCATATACCCAGCGAAAACCATAATTCAGAAAGACACATGCACCCCGATGTGCATTGCAGCACTATTTACATTAGCCAGGTCACGGAAGCAACCAAAATGCCCGTCGGCAGACGAATGGATAAAGAAGATGTGATACATATATACAGTCGAATATTACTCAGCCGTAAAAAGGAATGAAATTGGGTCATTTGTAGAGACGTGGATGAATCTAGAGACTGTCATACAGAGTGAAGTAAGTGAGAAAGACAGAAACAAATATCGTAGATTAATGCACACATGTGGAACCTAGAAAAATGGCACAGATGAACCAGTTTGCAGGGCAGAAATTGAGACACAGATGTAGAGAACAAGCGTATGGACACCAAGAGGGGAAAGCAATAGTGGGGAGCGGTGGTGGTGTTATGAATTGGGAGATTGGGATTGACATGTGTACACTAATATGTATAAAATGGATGACTAATAAGAACCTGCTGTATAAAAAAATAAATTTAAAAAAAAAGTGATCTTCTGAGGCAGTATTATTTCTTTGCAGACCTAAAGGGAAATTTTAAAAATAAAGTGTTCATATTTTTTTTAAAATGCTTCTTTGGATGCTTCTTTGGATGTTTGTGAAGATACCCAAGTCAATGTGAAAGCACATGGAATTACAAATGTATAATGACAAAGTACAAATTTAGGTGATAATAATATGAAGAATAAACTTAATTTCCCAAGTAGAATTAACACTGAATTTTTACATTTAAAGAATACCAGGTGTGGTTACTCTGTTTCTCTAAGAAAATCCTTTTTGCTCCTTTAAAGAACAACGATTTAGCATTAAGCTAGCTGCTTTGGGCTTCCCTGGTGGCACCGTGGTTAAGAATCTATCTGCCAATGCAGGGGACACGGATTCAAGCCCTAGTCCGGGAGGATCCCACATGCCGCGGAGCAGCTAAGACCGTGTGCCACAACATCTGAGCCTGTGCTCTAGATTCTGTGAGCTACAACTACTGAGTCCACATGCTACGACTGCTGAGGCCCGCGTGCCTGGAGCCCGTGCTCCGCAACAAGAGAAGCCACTGCAGTGAGAGGCCCGCGCACCGCAACGAAGAGTAGCCCCCGCTTGCCACAACTAGAAAAAGCCTGTGCACAGCAACAAAGACCCGAAGCAGCCAAAAAAAAAAGACCACATGGTACTGGCATAGTAGGGTGTGTGTGTGTGTGTGTGTGTGTGTGTGTGTATGAAAAAGAATAAAGAAACCGGAAATAAAACCTCCCATTCATATATCGTCAGTTGACTTTTGACAAGGGTACCAAGAAAAGATTTTTCAACAAGTGATGCTGGGACAGCTGAATATTCACCTGCAAAAGAACTTGGACTCCTGCTTTGTATCCTGTACAAAAATTAACTCAAAATGTGTAGACCTAACTGTAAGATCTAGAACTATAAAACCCTTAGAAAAGAAGCATAAGCATAAATCTCCATGACTGTGTATTAGGCAGTGATTTTTCTAGATATGACATCAGAAGCACAAGTGACCAAACAAAATAGATAAATTGACATCATCAAAATTTTGTTTTAAATTATTAAGAAAGTGAAAAGAATGCACAGAATTGGAGAAAATGTTTTCAAATCGTATACCAGATAAGGGATTTATATCCACAATGCATTCTTTTAAAAGCCTTACAACTCAACCGTAAAAAGACAGATAGCCCAGTTTTTAAATGGGCAAATTTGTATAGACATTCCTCTAAAGAGGATATAGAAATGACCAATAAGCATGTGAAAAGATGTTCAACATCATTGGCTATTAGGAATATACAAATTAGAACCATAATGAGATACTATTTTAAAGGATAGCTATAATAAAAAAAGATGGACAACTACTAATGTGGGTGAGGATGTAGGGAAAGTGGAACCCTCATACATTGCTAGTGGGGTTGTCAAATGGTGCAGCCGCTTTAGGAAATAGACAATTCCTTGAAACATAGAATGCTCCTATGACCCAGCAATTTCACTCTTTACTGGCTACTTTGAAGCAAGTGATTTGAGATCCCATCTTTGAGGATATGTCTCAAATCAAATGAATGATTACGAATTCTGCCATTAAAATGTCACAGGCCGCTTTTACACAATGTGCAAATCATACCTGGCAAAGTCCTTTTAAATTCTACAGAGGCAAACTCTCATTAAATCCTTCTTAATATTAGCACTAGGATTAGTTCTGTTCATTGTTGGTATTGTTTTACCTATTCAGTATATCATAATATTCTATGTCTTCTTTTTTTTTTTTTTTGTGGTACGCGGGCCTCTCACTGTTGTGGCCTTTCCCGTTGCGGAGCACAGGCTCCGGACGCGCAGGCTCAGCGGCCATGACTCACGGGCCCGGCCGCTCCACAGCATGTGGGATCTTTCCAGACCGGGGCACGAACCCGTGTCCCCTGCATTAGCAGGCGGACTCTCAACCACTGCACCACCAGGGAAGCCCTTCTTTGTTTTTTTTTTTTTAATTAATTTATTTATTTTTGGCTGCGTTGGGTCTTCACTGCTGCGCGTGGGTTTCCCTAGTTGCGGCGAGCGGGGGCTCCTCTTTGTTGTGGTGCACGGGTTTCTCATTGCGGTGGCTTCTCTTGTTGTGAAGCACGGACTCTAGGCACGCTGACTCAGTGGCTGTGGCTCGTGGGCTCTAGAGCATAGGCTCAGTAGTTGTGGCGCACGGGCTTTGTTGCTCCGTGGCATGTGGGATCTTCCCGGACCAGGGCTCGAACCTGTGTCCCTTGCATTGGCAGGCGGATTCTTAACCACTGCGCCACCAGGAAAGTCCCCTATGTCTTCTTATTTAATCATTGGTATAGTTTTAGATAACATGGGTGTAAATATATACTTGGCAGTATGTTTTGGTATTTTAAATAATTATAGGTTTATAGTTGTATTATCTTTCCTTTGTCTAGCACAAAGCTCTTGTTTATTAAAGCTGAATCTTTGGACAGGAAAGCAACCTTAGTGTGTACACTGAAGGAGGTTTCTGTGTTCTGACCCAAACTACCTGCTGCCCCTCCTGGCCGGTCCAGCTTCCCAAATATTTTCTATTCCCTCACTAGGCAGTACGCTCTCCATTCTGGGACAGTCCCTCTGCCTGGGAGTCCCTTTCATTATCTTCTCTTTTCTGTCTCTCTCTCTGTCTCTGTCTGTCTCTCACTTTCTCTCACTCCTTTGGTCTCTCTTCCTCCATTAATCAAAATCCTACCATATCTAACTTAAAAAACAACAACAGTAACAACATCTAAAGAACCTTCCCTATTCCCTCCATCATAATGTATTGGTATTTTCTCTGTGCTCCAAATGAATTGAAATGGTAAATCTAATGTGTTGGGGGTTTACTGTGTGACGAGCCCTAATGCTAAACACGACGATTGATCCCCTCATTTAATCCTCCCAACATTCCTGATAATGAAGGTTTTATTAATCCCAGTTTTACAGAGGAAAACAAGATGCAGAAATGCAGAAGATGCATGTCTTAAGAAATAAAGCTGGGATTCAAACCCAGGCAGACTGACTCTAGAACCAGCCATGGGCTCTTGATCCCACTGGCAAGAATCCTACTTGTGTTAAGGTTACCAGTTTCTGGCCCTGCTCTTCTCATTTGATTGTGAATCTAGTGGCTGTGGGTGGGAATTGGGGTAGAAAAGCATCATCTTATTCCTCCTTGTACCTTGCCAGCCCCTGGTGCAATGCCTGTGACATAATGGTATTCAATTCACATTTGTGGAATTAAATTATAATAATATTCCTATGGGAAATTACAACCAGCTTTAGGATAATGCTTCATGATATTTGTCCAGAAACTTGTGGCAAAAAATACTAGACTGCAATGATTTGATACTCACACACTTATTATCTGGAATGAGCTGCCATATTAATATTATCCACTCTTATTCCTTGGCACTCACATGGAAAGAGTCTCTAGCCAATCATCAGATGAAAAGATAAAATAATTATTGTAACAACTAGTATCATTATCACTATAAATATCAGTGTTCTGAATGTTTTAAGCACACATTGTTTCATACATACAACCTATTAAGTGTGTACTGTTATCTCCATTTTAAAGATGAGAAAACTGAGATTCAGACAGGCTAAGTAATCAGTCCAAGGCCACAGAGTTGGCCAGAGGACCCAATCCCAGTTGTCTCACCACAGGACTCGGGCACATGCGCATCTCACCATATCGCCCACCAGTTCTGCCATTGGAACAGGATTTGGTGCCTGTATCAGGATGGATAGTGAACAGTTCCCAGTAAATGCCCTTTCTCTGCTCCCTGAAACGTCCTCCAGGTCTGAAAAGAAGTCCCACGACACTCCACTGCTCCAGCCAACTACTTTTTATGTAAACAGCCATTACTTATTTAACACAAAATACTGTTTTGTTTTCTTTGTGTGTGTGTGTGTGTGTGTGTGTGTGTTTCCTTTTCTGTTGCTAGCCTTGACATCACCACAGAATTGCTAGCAGCATAATGATCAGATCAATTCCATTTTGAAGAACTGACTCACCATTGTTTTAGGGGGTATGGTTTAGCCGGGCATGCAGTCTCCCTGCTGTTCTCAAGTGGCTTCATGGATTCCGTGTGCATTTTAGGCTGAAGTATGTGCTCTACAATCGAAGAAGTAGTTAATTGTGTGTTGTTGTGTTGTGCTAAGTCATCTTGTCATATTAACATAACAAAAATTAGACTTCCTCGTGGTGAAAAACGTTTCTTGGATCATTTCAAAGTAGTCATTGGAAATTTCCTTTCCAACACTGAGGGAGAGTTGTAAGGTGTTGACAGTAAAAACACAACACTTTACCTGGGCACCTGAAGTGCCTCATTTCTTTTTTCATTTTTTCTCTTTCTAATCCCACTTTTCTTCCTTGTTTGCCTACCAAAGGTTTAGACTTATCCTATGTTAAGAAGATCACTTGCCAACATTCCCCAACAAGCTGGAAAGTAAGGAACTGGGCAGTCTCTCGGTAACTCTTGCTTCCTGGGACCTTCCCACCAGACTTGGAACAACACATTCCACGGATAGGAAGGGAAAGCATTTCTGTAAAGGAAAACATTGTATGGATGTTTGTACAAAATCATCCCAACAACGAGCTTTTAGAGGGGAGATATTCAAATGTGTTAAATTTGCAATATAAATCCTCTGACCTTTCCATTAATTTGTTTAATAATTGGTCTGGCATTTTTGTTATTTAATTAAATGGAAAAAAATTGTTTCTTCTAAGCCTTGCCTAATCACTTTAAAGTAATATGTAAGTTTGAAAATTGTATTGAAGCAATTAATATTATAACAAGGATGATTCTTAAATTAAGGCATGTTTATCTGGAAAAAAAGAGCCCATGGGAGTGGCTTGTCCATTGTTGCCAGTTTCTCTGTTTCCTTTAGGATTCTGCAAATGGGCATCATTTCTATTTTTGGCCCAATTTCCATTTCCCTGGAAACGAGGATCCTGCAAATGGAGGACTATATGACTTCTGTATCAGGGCTTGCTCAGGCCTCTGAAAGTGTGCTGAGAATCTGCGTCACTGCTAAGGAAACAGAGGAGACAAGAAGTCACTGGCCAAGGATATTATGTTCACTGTTTATATCCCGTCCCCTTGCATTTTCAGTGTTCTGCTTTACTTTCTATTCCAAATATTTTACACAGTCAATTTCTGACCAAAAGCCAATGAAATTAAATAAACAGGAAAGTGTGGAATGAAACAGAAGCGTGGTAAGCAGAAAAAGCTGCTACTCCATTGACTTTTAAACTATGAACCTGGGTAAGGGCTGTCTGCCTCCAGCACTAAGCTAAGACAGGGTGGTGAAGCGGGTGCTTGGGTCCACTTCTCTGAAGTCCACAAATGGTTGCTCAGTGCCCTCTCAATCCCTACCTTCAAGGTCCAAAACCTCTTTCCCCCACGCCTACCTCCACTGACGCTCAGTGGGCCTGGAGCCTTCTGACAGAACGCTGCAGAGGCTGACAGCAAGTGTATAGGGCCTAAGGTTTTCACAAGTTAACATTTACATTTGGAAGTTAGTTTTTAACTCTTAAACCCAAAAAAGTTAACAACGTGAGACATCAAATTTTCCCCTACGAATTAATAATCAACATCTGTTTTTTCAAAACCGTATATGTGTGTGCATGTGTCTATATATATATATATATATATATATATATATATAGACATTTTGCTCTGCAAAAATATATATATATAGACATTTTATATATATTTATTTATATATTTATAAATATTTATATATATATATAGACATTTTGCTCTGCAAAATGAAATAACCCTGTGAGGTATTTTGTAGTAGATACTTTGTTATCATCTGTAAAATGGAGATAATTCCCTCATAGGGTTCTCAGAATATTTAAATGAGATCAAATATAAAAATCACTTAGCCCATGGTCTAAAAAATAGTACATGGTTGCAAGTGATAGATCATGATTACATTCTGAGCCTTATTCTGAATGTGAGCATAATAGTATCAATATTAAGTATCAACTATGATTTGTTTGTCTCATATAATAACATGCTGGATGCAATACAAACCAAACACAGACAGGCATACCTTTCACACTCAGGTTTCTTGGAGTCGGAAACTTTCAGTGAAGCTCTAAAGTTCAAAAAAAACAAAGTGAAGCTAACTAACCACTGATGAAAGATAGGAATTGAACAAAGGATTGGACAAGCTAATCAATCTGAAGAAGAAATGTGACTGAGGAAGGAAGGAAGGGAGGAAGGAAGGGTGAAAGTTGTGTGTAGGCTGGTGTGAAAGATCTATATGGAGCTGGTACCTCATCCAGCCAGTCAGGGAAGACCTCATGATGAGAAAAGAATGAAGGGAGACCCCAAAGATGAGGAAGAGGATTGGGCAACTTTTGACAATAAACAGAAGAAAGTTTCCATGTCTCCCTGTGAAGGGACAGAGGACTGAATTTCCCAAGTTTCTCACACTGGATGTTAACTGACCGTTGGGCTAACATCACTTTCCCCTGTGTCTTCACAAATGATCAGGATTTGATGATCTGTCTGTTCTTACA
This sequence comes from Leucopleurus acutus, assembly GCF_964270905.1. Taxonomy (NCBI): domain Eukaryota; kingdom Metazoa; phylum Chordata; class Mammalia; order Artiodactyla; family Delphinidae; genus Leucopleurus; species Leucopleurus acutus. The sequence goes on from NC_139156.1 coordinate 76,925,470, forward strand.
AGCCATCTATTGTTTATTCTAGCTTTGTAAGGACAAAATATGTGTTCATCTTTTTCTCCCTAGCCCCCAGTATAGTACCAGAATTTAGTACGTCCTCAATAAATACTTGATGAATCTTAGTGACCACATGCAGCTAAAACTCCTGCATTCTAGTGGGGTCCTGCATGGTTCAGTATATATGACAGTGTTACTCATTTTCAGCATCTTTCTAACACCATCGTCTTGTTTGATGTGGTCCAAATTGCAAAGAGGCATACTTGTTCCTCCTCAATAAAAAGAGCCTCCAGTGGCATGATTAACACAAGTTCACTTACACATATGACCAACAACCCCTAATAGAAGCCTCAAAAAAAAAAAAAAAATAGGGAGAGAGAGAGACATCAGAGGCTGAAGGAAAAACTTGGCTCTCAGATCTCAGCAAACTAACTGAAAAAGTCTTTATAGAATTGTTTCATTGGCCAAACAGTAATTCTGTATTGACATGAGTTTGGACAAGGTTAACAAAAGATTTTTTAAGTCACCAGTTTAACTTCAGAGCATTTGCATTAAGACAAATAGGAAATAGTACCTTTAAACTTTACATATATATATATATATATACATATATATATATATGTGTATATATATATATATATATTCTGCTTGAATGGCAAATTGTTAAATGAGGAGGAAAAAAACATTCTGATATAATTCCTGCTTTACTTAATTCAGAAAAGCTAACGTTTCTTCTCTATTTTTTCTTCACTGCTCTTACTGTAATTTTTATCTAACTGTTTCTTGAGTACTTGATTACCTGTCTTCTCCAAAAGACTCTTTTCAAAATCAGGGCCCAAATCATGTATATTTTGCTCAATAATTTATCCCCAAGCAGTTTGCTTACACATCTTAGGTGTTCCTCACACATTTATTGGATGAATGTCTGAATTGGAGATGTCAGATTTGTGATTAATCAGTTAAAACCATGGGAGTGGATGAGCTCTGCTAGAATGGGAAGGGAAGTAGGTCAAAGAAAGAATCCTGGGAGAGTCCATTCATGGGGACCTGAATATACATATATACACATACATATATATATATTCTTTTTCAGATTCTTTTCCATTATAGGTTATTACAAGATATTGAGTATAGTTCCCTGTGCTATATAGTAGGTCCTTGTTGTTTACCTATTTTGCATATAGTAGTGTGTATATGTTAATCCAAAACTCCTAATTTATCTCTCCACGCCTGCGCCCCCAAACTGTCTCCTTTGGTAACCATAAGTTTTTTTTCTGTGTCTGTGAGTCTATTTCTGTTTTTGTAAAAAGGTTCATTTGTATAATTTTTTTAGATTCCACAAGTAAGTGACACCATATGATACTTGTCTTTCTCTCTCTGACTTAAGTTAATATGATAATCTCATATATATGATTTTTTTTAAATAGAGGTTGCTCTAATCAGAATTTTCATCAAGAACAAACCAGTAGACAGCTTTTTCAATTTATACATCACAGGCCACAAGTAACATTTTTATCAGAGTGAGTCAAAATGATAATTAAATTAAATAAGCTCAAATTTCACAAAGCTTAAGTCATAGGATTTTAGTGCAGTAAAGATAACCAACAAGGATGATTTCATTTTCCAGCAGAGAAAACTGAGACCCAGAGAGGCACATGCACAAAGTTCCACTTGTTATCCCGTCAGTCACACATTAGTTGACACATCTTACACGCCAGCCCTAGGGTGGGAAGTCCAAGGATGAATCGTTGTACATGGAAGACTGCACTGGAATTAGGACCCAGGGCTTCTCACTCCCAGGACAAAGTTCTTTCCTTCCCTGGAAGGAAGGCTCTTAGAATGGCCTCTGCTCCCTTTGGACATTGAAGCGAAAGGTCATGTAATGCCTGGTTGCCCACCCAACGTCCCACACCCTGAGAGCTTCACTGACCATCAAGGGGTCACTTACACACCACTAGACTAATGACCTCTGTTTGAAAATAAGGATTTGGGAAATTAATGATTTCCAAAGTCACACATACAACTTTGAATCCAATGGTTTATCAAATCCCTGCATGACTTTAAATTCTTTCTTTTTCATTTCCAGCCACTCCCAAATTATCTGTGCCTCGGAGCATGAAGATGCAATGCGTAAATCAGAAACGAGTAAGTTTTTTCCTTTCCTGTGCTATTGCAGAGATGTCCATTTGCCACATCTTTTAGCAGCAGAGAAGAAAGCTATAGATGGGAGAGGGGAAGCAGGGGCAATGAGCCTGCTCACTTGGGAAAAAAACTTGGAATTTCTGACCAAAGTGAATTCCTTGTGATTTTAGGGAATGGTATTAGCATGCAGATAAAACATGAGGCCTGAGGAACCGCCTCCACCTCCCAAACGTTCTCAGTTTTTATTTCAATTGTATTTACTTCTAATCTCTCCCCTTGGGCTATCCAGACCACCACCACCATCACTGTAATCTTGGTGTTTCCTTTTTTTAATATATTTTTACAATTGATTGATGGTTTCCCATACTGAGACATGCTTTATCTATGTTAGTGAGCATGAATCTATGTTTAAACTATGCAGTGGAAAATCCACATACACTCACCACCAGAGGGGACAGTTGCAAGAAGCTATTTGCTTCTTTGGAAAGTTCTTAAGCGAGGATTTAGGAGAGCTGGGTTCTGGTTGCACGTCTGACATTTGAATGTTAATGCTTCAGGAACTCAAATACTCATCCCTGTACTTTGGCTCCCAGGGCCTGGCACAAGAGAGGAGTGAAAGCTACATCATCTATCAAATTTGTCTCCCAACAGAGATCCCCTTCTCCACTGGGCATGACCCTTTACTATCTCCCACCTATATTCTGTTGATTCCTATTCTAAGTGTTTTTCTGTGTCTATGGTCATTTGATTTTGACTAATCCTTCATTCATCAAATCTAGACTAGCCTCCTTCCTTACTGTCTGTCTTATCCCACCCTAACCATCCTCAACCGAAACTCAAATTCCACTTCTGCGGAGCTTCAGTTTCAATGTCATCAGTTCTCACCCTGCTCTGAAGTCCCAGCTCTTTTACTTGTATCACATATTCTTCCACTTGGTTATATAATGTCTCATATTATTGTTTTAGATTTCTTTGTGTTATTTATTAACGGCTTCCCTCTGTTTGCCTTGACTCCCATCTGAGTCTCCAACCCCTTCTCTAAATAATCAAAAGTCCTAGTTTCTTGTCCCAAGGCTCTACTCCCAATGACTCTGAGCAAAACGAGTGATCTTCCATTTTCTTATATAAAAAGTAAGAGATCCTTAAAATTGATTTCAGCTCTAATAGTCTGCAAGTCTAAGACTTTATTTACCATTTAATATTTCAGATTTGTTCTTTCATGTTATCATCATTATTACTCCTTTCACTTCCTAGCACAATCCTAGATGCTTAATCAAGGAGGAAGTTTAAACAGAGTCAGTGAGATCATTTCCCTGGCTACTCTGTGGAAGTGCAAGAATTCCAAGGGCTAAATTGAGGTGTCTTTGGAAGTGTTCCTCAACTCCTAAGGCCTTTCCTATTATGCTGTGAGCATCAGAAGTCTTTTTTCTCCTTCAAAGCATGGGAAAGGATGTGGAAACACAACTCAGTGTTTATTGGAAGCAAAAGCCTTCCTAAAAATCTATCTTCAAAGCTTATAATTTTCAACGAATGAGAAGCAATTCCTTTACCTCCAAAGGCCAGGATTCTTCTGTCTTTTTAAATAAAGGGAAAGGCACGACCTGCCACACAAGCTGACAACGCGACCCAATTTAAGAAGAAAGAAATGAAACGATCAACAGTTGCAGTTTGCAGTTTGGAAGGAGGAGGGTGAGATCTGATAATCCTGGCCTGTTCCTCATTTTCTGCTTGAGGAAAAAATAAAGGGCATTTATGAGAACTGTCCTCTGTTATTAAACTGAGATGATTGTTTCTGCCCCTCTAAAATGTTTTGTAATATTAATTTTTCACTAATGACAGTTTTAATATACTGTGTGATGAATCCCTGCCAAAGTCTCACTCTCCCCAGTGTCTGCGTGTGGGGCTGTAATAAGCATGACCCCAGTCTCTTACCCAGATTGGAGTCGTTCATTACCCAGTGCCGTGGCCAGTTTGCATCTCCAGTTCATAAGCAGTCTTTCTCCAGCTGTTACCTCAATTTGTCCTTGCAACCATTTCCGTCAGTTCTGGAGAATTTTATGTAGTAAAACTTTGCAGGTATCACTGGGAGTGGAGGTAAGGGAATGAGGAGGGTTTTGTGTTCTCCATCAGAGGAAATCAGATGAGTCTGCAGTCAGCTTGCAGTGGTCACTCCTGGGGCAGCCCCGCTTGGCCTTTTGAATCCGTGACTACCCCGGTCATAGGCACGAAGCCTCAAAGCTAGCTGTTGGCAGGGTCCTGCTGAATTTTGGGGAAACTTACACCAAATTTTATCAGCACCAAGTATATCAGATGGCTCTGAAGTTTGAGAAGAAACAAAACAAAAGCAACCTTGATTAGGTTCTTTAGTTCTGAGTCTAACCTATCAGTTATCTGCCACACTAAGGAAAAAAGGAAAAGGAGGACAGTGGGAAATAAATGAGAATATTAGAGGGATTCTCTGGAACACTCAGCACCCAGTCAGAAAGGACAGCCCCTAAATCACATGCACCAATAAAACACTTCAGAGCCGCTGGTTGCTCTGAAGTGAAATGTATAGAAATGTTTGAAATTAGTTGACTCATGGTTTTATACTTTCGTCCATTCATTCACTCATTAACGAGCATTCACGGCCGGACATTGGGCTAGGCCTAGGGGATACAAGTGTGACTAATATTGTTCAGTAAACAATAAGTATCTCATCTGTAAGTTCCATGAGACCAAGTCTCTTTTTTTTTACTGATAGATCTCTGAGACTGGCATAGTATGTGACAGAAAGTATGTCCCCTGAGAGAGAGATTGTGTTGCAAAGTGAAAGAGAACCAGAAAATGAGAGCGGGAGAAAGGTGAGTTTCATCCTCAGGATCTAGGAAAATATCTGGTCCAGAGTAGAGGCTCAGTGAAGTTGGCTATTATTTATAAATATAGTGGGATTAACATGATTTACTCCCGAAGCATTGACTACACTGTATGACTCGAGTTATTCGTGTTCAGGCTGGATAAAAAGATCTTAACACAAACAGTCTATGCTTCTGTTGATATTTGCTTAGAGGCAGTAGGCAACTACTCGGCTTCATGGTATGTTTTTGTATATGCACGAATATGCTTTGGCAAAATCATTTAACTAGACCTCTTCTAAGGAAGGTTGTAAAGAAGATAAAACTCTAACCGAATACAAAGGAGAACTGCTAGTCCTGTGTGAAGTGCAGGGTAGAAAGATGCAAGGGGGAAGGTGGGACCTTCAATGGGATTTTAAAATTTTGTCTAAGCTGAATTCCCAGAACACAATCCGTCCATTGCATAAATATTTATTGAGGCTTTGCTGCGTTGAAGGCATTAAGCTAAGGGACGGACCCTGCGCTCAAAGATCCTGTGGCTGAAAAGGACCCAGACAGAGGATGAGATGCACTGGGAAGGGCTGTGAGAGCAGAAGGCACTATGGTGCTCAGGGCACAGCCCCCAACCCGGCCAGGTGGCCGGTGGCCAGAGGAGGATTTCCAGAGGAGGTGATCCCTCAGCCAGATTTTTTAAAGAGTAAGATGCAGTGAAATAAGTAAAAGTAAGCCAAGCCGGAAACAAGCAGACAAAGCAGGAGATGGTTGTCGACTGGGGGAAAAAAAAGCACAGCCGAAAAGTTAAGAATTATGTTTTATTCAGCAGCCTTGCTTAGGATTTAAGCCTGGGAGGCAGTCTGTCATAGTTCTGAAGGACTGCTCGGAAGAGGTAAGGGAGGAACCAGGATGTATGGGAGCTTTTGCAGACAAACCAAAAAGCAGGTAGAACATCAGAAGATTACTGTTAATTAAAGAAAACCAGACATCTCAAGTTAATGAATTAAGTGCTTTCCTATGTATGGGGAAGATGCAAGTCTGGGCTCACTGAAATCATTCCTTCCATGTGCACCTTAACTATCTGGGGCCAGTGTCCTGTTTTCTCCACCCTGAATCCCCTCAGGGTGCACAGTCAGGGGCAGCTGCAGTGGCTGACGGCTTGATGGCCACAACATCCTTTGTTGACTGATATGGCAGGATCCACAGGGCATCCCAGAATAGAAAAGAGCACAGACCACAGCCCGGGGAGGGGGGCTGGTGGAGTCAGAGCAGGTTTGGGAAACTTCAGAGGAGCTTTATATGACCAGCCACTGGGAAGAAGGGGGCCACTGGGACACATGGGCAGAGACAAGATTAGGGAGGGCTTGGGGGGGCCATGCTAAGGAGACTGGGTCTTCTCCTGGAGATAACAGGAAGTTTCCCTCACATGCTGAGTTAGCATAAAAACACAGGCTGGTGGCAAATAGGAAGCAGGTCTTGCAAAACTGGCTCCTTCTAAAGCATGGATGCAGACCACTTATAAGGTCAGAGTTCATTCATCTCAAAAATATGGTCTGAGCACTTGGGAAAGTAATATGGATGAGTAAGGCACATGCTTCAAGGACATTCAATCCAGGAAGGGAAAGTAGAGTCCTGAATTGCTGTTGTCACAAGAGGAATACAAATAAAGAGTGTTGGTTTTCCGAACTAAGAAGGAATTCCCTCCGGCTGGACGATCAGGAAGTACTTCATGGAGAAGAGGACTTGGAGGTTCTACCTTAAGGTGGTGGTTCTCAAGCCTGAGTGTGTGTCAGAATCACCTGGAAGGCTTAACCATGATGGGTCCCCCACCCAGAGTTTCTGATTCACTAGATCAGGAGTGAGGCCACCCAATTGACAGACAGCTCTCATAAGTCCCCAGGTGATGCTGATGCGGCTGGTCCAGGGACAAGGCTTTGGAGACTCTTCGCCCTACGTGACAGTTACGGACTGCTCAAATAGAGATGAGGCTGTGGGCATCCCATGAAGAGGAAACCGTGTATGTAAAGGCATGTGGCTAGAAAAGCAAGGCTATGTCCTGATTACAGTCAAGTTGGGGTAGAATATAAGACCTATGAGTATACAAGATACCATCATGCACAACAAACTTGGTAAGTTAATTACCCAATCAACTCCAGTCAGCTGAGAGCAATTGTGCTGGAATAGTTACCAAGCATAAGGCAATGGCCAAGTCTATCCTTCAACTGTCCTGGCTCACCTGGTTTGCCCTGCTCTGAACTGAAACAGCTATTAGTACCAGTCAACTCAGCCATTGTATGCATTACCAATCCTTTTCATCGAAACAAAAAGGAATTTAAAAATCCCTTTAGTTTAGCCAAAGCAAGATTAGAATGTTTAAAAGGACTTTTAACAAGGAAAGAAAAATTATAAAAGTAAAGAAACAGAGGCATTCGCGTACATTGAGTTCTCATGTCATTTTTTTAAAAAAAAGAAAAAAAGCCCCAAACAAAGATTAATTTGGCTGATGCAGTTTTACATGGTTTGCAAGGTGTTTTGAGTTGCATTGTGCCTAAAGATACATTGAAGTCCTAGCCCAGTGAATGTGACTGGGTTCGCCTCTTGGTGGGTGTTGAACCAAAAGACACAGCCAAGCCAGAGATGGAGAGAAGGAAGGATTTATTATTACTTGCAGCAATAGAGAACACCAGGCATCCTTCCCAAAGCAGTGTCTCCCTGAACAGCCAAACTGGGGAAGTTAAGCTAAGGGCGCATGCATATTCATGAAGGGGATTGAGCAGAGGAGAACTCAGCATAAAATTGAGGCAGAGGTTGACAGAGTCCAAACTTCAGTTGATTGAAGTCAGGAGGGTGGACATCACCATTCTGTCCTCCACCTGGTTGGGGGCCTTAGTTTCTGCAGAACTCAGAGACAAGTGTCAGATTGTTATGTATATCCCTTGAGGAGGAGCTAGGCCTCTGCTTCCATCATTGCACTCTGGTTTGACTGCCTTTTCTCTGTTCCTGCATTCCTTTGTTCCTTAAGATCTTTGATTACTGAGACCTGTTCAAGGGCAGGCATTGCGGCCAGGCTTAGAACACAAAAGGGCTTAGGCCAAAAGGGCTTCGCATTTCAAGAAAGCCGTTCCTGGTTCTCTTTCTCTGGGAACCCCCTAACCAGATGTGACCTTGTTTGGAAATGGGGTGTTTATGGAGGTAATCAAGTTAAAATGGGGTAATTAGTGTGGACTCTCATCCAACATGACTGGCGTCCCTTTGAGCCTAATTCAGGAGGGGGGCATGCATTTCAGTAGACACTGTACAGGCCAGAAATCTCACACCAGCTGTACAATCCCCACCCCAAAGTCCTTAATTTTAGTTCTTTTTCTTTCTTTAGCAGTTTACTACCTCTTTCTTAATCACCTAACTACTCTTCCACTTCAAGAGAGAGGTAGCCAGTACCTTGCCATTCCTCTCAAAGTCCAAAAGCCCATTCAGCTGGGGCCCCTCCTGCCTGAGGAAGAAGGAAGGCTCGTTTCCCCTACTGGCAGTGGTCGTGGTGACAGCAGGAGAGGCAAGACAAAATGAGAGCAAGTCGGGGCTGGGCAGCCAGGGCAGAGGGTTGCCTGGCCCAGGCGGGAAGGAGGACGTCGAGAGAAGACCTGGGGCTAGGGCTCATCACCTCACAGCTGACTCAGGCTGGCACTTGGTTCTTGCTTGCTGAGAAGGAAAGCCATGTAAGTATTGCAGTGCAGTGTTGGATGTCTTCCTTCAGAAGAGAAGTGTCCTATTTCCACCACTTGCCGAGAACAGCTGGGTGCCCCCTAATTACTGATTAGCACACACAATGGTCTAATCGGTCCTCCATATCTGAGGGGTAATTTTGATTATTGCTTTTTCACACTTGATGAGAGTTTCCTGGGGCTTTGTTTATGTGATACCCCACCTTCCAGTCAGGAGGGCACACTCCAGTCACAGCAAGGGAACCGCTGTCCACACCAGGTCTCAAGGAACATGTGTCCAATGGCCAGAAAGCAGTAACAACCCTGGTATCTACCAAAACGCAGCCAGTCTCTAAAGAAATCGCCACGTGAGCCCATTTCCAATAAAGGGAGCGTTAGTAAACCTGGCGTAGCTATACCCTTGTTCTTTAGTTTAAATCGAAACATTCAAATGTAACTCAAAGAAGGTATGCCCAGAGTGAGCAAGGTTTTCAGAAATCAGACTTTGCCTTTCCCCAGTAGCACAGGCTCTCCTTGCCCTCCCGTGTCTCGGGGACCCTCGGGGGCCAGTCCAGTGAATAAGGAATAAGCAGTGTGTGAGTCAGGGTTCTCCAGAGAAACAGAACAAGTAGGGGATAGAGGTGTATGTAAGGTCGGATCTTAACAAACGGCACCGCGAAACAGAGGAAAGCTTCAAGTGAGCTTTATTAGGGAGCGCTCCCGGGCGAGGTGCACTGGTCCGAGAGAAAGGGGCCAGAGAAGTCGCGCCCGGGCGAGGGTTGGGCAAGACTTTATACGGGAAGAAGGGAAAGGGGTGTGGTGACTCTGGGAGGGCGCAGGGTATTCCTTATTTGGTGGTCTTTTCGGGTATCCTGGGGGACCGTTAGTCCCGCCCCTCGAAAGGCGGGAAGGCTGGGCTGGGTTCAAAGTCCCCAGGTCAGTTCCTGGAACTGGGTGGTCCGGAATATCTCCAGGGCAGTTTCTGGAACTGGGTGGTCTGGAGAATTTTGGTCTGATGCAACCTGTGAATCTGATTGTGTTCCCCTGCCTCGGGCCAGTTGGCCTTACAGTGTATAGATATATATTTATTATGAGGAATTTGCTCACATGTTTATGGAGGCTGAGAAGTCCCACGATCTGCTGTCTACAAGCTGGGGACCCTGGAAAGCCAGGGTTATAATATAGTCCTTTGGTAGGTGACACAAAGTGTATCCTTAAATATGCCTATAAAACGTGAGTCAAATGAACACTGCAGTGATGACAGGGCTTTTGATAAGTCTACAATTTATGTGATTTGCATTCTACCTGTAATCCCACTAAAATTATTATTTTTTACTTTTTTATTTTTTCCTTAATATTTATTTATTTATTTTTGGCTGCATCGGATCTTAGTTGCGGCACCTGGGATCTTTCATTGTGGCACACAGGCTCTTCGTTGTGGTGCATGGGCTTCTCTCTAGTTGTGGCATGCATGCTCCAGAGCATGTGAGCTCTGTAGTTGTGGCGTGAGGGCTCAGTAGTTGTGGCACACGGGCTTAGTTGCCCTGCGGCATGTGGCATCTTATTCCCCTGACAAGGAATTGAACTGGCTTCCCCTGCATTGCAAGACCGATTCTTAACCACTGGACCACCAGGGAAGTCCCCCATTAGAATTGTTTTTTAAACGAGCAGATGGTTTTCATATAAGAGAATACTAAGAGCAGCCTTTGCCCTTCCAGATTCAAAGGGCAGAGGGTTACTTTTGAGATAATCGGGGCTCCTTGAGGTGGACCACATATTATCAGTGCATTTTCTCTCCCGAAACCAAGTCATGTCGTTGAATAAAGATGTCCTCAGAGGATTTAGTGCAGAAGTGTGAACTCACCTCATCTCAGCCCTGCTGGTGTATCTTGGGATTCACCCTTGACCCTCTACATCAGCGTGACTGGTGTGAGCCTGGGTGGACTTCCAGATATCACAACATAGTTGCAGACTTTCATGTTTGCTTCTCAGCTGTATAAACACATACCCTCACAAGGGAATGCAACCCCAGAAGTACAGGCTGCTCTTCAGACTCGGCACTGAGCAAAGGAGGCCATTGCTTGGCACTTGCTTTCTTTTCACCTCCCATCTCACCTTTGTTTCCCAAGCACATAGACTTGTCTTGTTAATGTTAGCGACAATTTAACAGGTCACGATTATGCAGCAAGGTTTGTATGATAAGCACTACCCATACATAATTTAATCGAACAAAAACCTGTTCGTTATAATAATACCTCCCCTGTGAGGTAGGTGTTATTATCCCCATTTTCCAGATGTAAAAATTGTAACTCATTGACAGAGGTCACTGAGCTAGTAAGTAATGACTCAGAATTTATGCCCAGATTCACCCGTTGCCAGAATCCATATAACCATATTCTGTGCTGCCTCCAAGTTTTAGCAAAATAGGTAAACTTTCCTTGATTTGTCAGTACTTTAGGGGGCAACATGCATAAGTCCAGTGGGGAGACTGGCCATTCAGCTCCTGAGACACCACACTCAAGTCCAACCCTCATCCTTTTTTTTTAATTGAATGAAAGATTCTTGAAATTCTATAGTGCTTTACAGTTTTCACAAGTTTCACACAGATGATTTCATATAATCTCATAATAACCTTTTCCCCCCTACCCCTATCTTGCCCCTCCCTCCTTCCCCCTCCCCACTGGTAACCACTCGTTTGTTCTCTATATCTGTGAGTCTGTTTCTTTTTTGTTTTATTCACTAGTTTGTTATATTCCTCTTCATTCTTATACTTATTCACATGTATAATGACTTGAAGAAAAAACACCTAAATATTATGAGTTTGAGCTCATCACAAAGGAAATGAATCTGTACCAGTGAGGTTGGGAAACCGCATTTTCAAGGGGGTTAGCCTTAGGACATGGCCACTAATGAAAGTACATTCATTGATTCATTCTTTCCCCGGTAAACACTGAGGACACACTTTCTAAGGCTTTCAGGATGCAATGAAAAAACATCGGTCCCTGCCCTCAAGTGCTTCTAGTAGGGACACTGAGTAAATAAGAGGCCATTAAAATCCAATGTGGTAAGTTCTGTGAGTAAGTAAATGGGATGTGATGGGCTAGTGGCCAAACCCAAACCAGACAGAGGTGTTGGAAAGCCACGTCCCATCCCCGAGGGCAGAGTCCAGCATTTCCTCAGTGTTGTTTGTCACCACATGGTTAAATGAGTTGTGCAATTTCCCCGGGGAAGACACATGCTTATTCGCTTTTATTAGTTGAAGAGAATTATAGATACCTGGTTACACGTTCTCAGTGCTCTGACAAAGATTCTTAGTCAACTTGGGAAAATTGTTCCTATCATAAATATTAGGCTAAATACAATCAAAAGAACACAGCTGCCGGGAGATATTCCCAGTTTACGGATGAGAATACTGAGATTCTGAGAGGTAGTAACTTGCCCAGTTCATACAGCTCATAAGTGGCAGAGCTAGGATTTACACCCAAATATGCAAGCTTCTAAAGGAAGGTCAATAAGCTAGTAAATTAAGTGCTACGCTGAGCAACCGGGAGAAAGCCTCTCTCAGCTAAAAGGCACCACATTGTTCCTGGGCTCTGAAGACCGCCTGATTTCGATGTTTAAAGCACTGCAGCTGCAGACTGTGGCCTAAAGTGAATGAAGCTGGAGGAATCACCCTTTCCAAAGGAGTCCCACCTGCATGCTACATAGATGTGCGCCTGAAACGAGCTTTCCCCCTGTATATAAAGGGATGGGGCGCGCGGGCTCTTGGGAGGGGAACTGCAGTACAGGAAGCGTGGTCAGTCAGGCTCCCGGTGACGCTGCTATGTGGCTGCTGCAATCCCTCTGGCTCTGGTTTCCGCTGTCTGTTGCTCTGAGTGGCCAGCATGAGCCCAAGGCACCAGGTTATCCCGGTGGACTCCGCTGTGGGCTAAGGAGCTTTCAGTTCACCATAAACCTCAGCCAGGAGACAGCAACCCCTCCTGCACTAATAGCTTGGGGTAGGTTTGAAGGCTGAGCCAGGCAATGGCGTGTCTCTACTGCCTAGAACTGCCCTCTGCTTCCTGTCCTCATGCTTCCCCCCTTTGTTAAACTCTGCCGCTTCTCTCTCTAGAATGAATCTTTTAAAATGTAGCTTTGCTTCTGAATCCGATTCCCCTTTTGTTCCTCTCTTCTTGGCAGCTATCCCTGGGGTCTAGGGCAAAGCTGGCAGTCCTTTCCCAGCACTGGTGACGGTGGTGACCGACCATCTGTGCTTTCCCCCCTTCCCCGCCCCCAGATAATCGCGGGCTGCCGCACAGGCTGCAGAATGACTCTGAGTGTGGCACCCGGGTCAGCGAGGGCCCTGGCAGCTCCCTGGTGGTGGACGTGTCCTACAGCGGCTGCTATGTCACTGAGTGGGTGAGTACGACCCGGTCCTCAGGAACGCTGAGACACCTGTGCCAGCATCCAGGCTGACTCCCGGGGCCTGTCTCTCCAGGACTCCCACTACATCATGCCCGTTGGAGTTGAAGGAGCAGATGCGGGTGGACGCAGGACGGTTACAGAGACAAAGCTGTTCAGGTGTCCTGTGGATCTCCCAGGTAAGGGCCGGAAACTTCCAGGTTCTGGGTGGTATGGAGCTGCCTGGAAGATGCCCTCAGGCGTCTTCTACTTGCTGTGTGCAGTACCCCCAGGCACCCGTGGAGGACTGTCTTCTAACTCGCTTCTCCACAGGAGACCTTAGGCTAACCACCACCTGAGCGATGACTTGGGGCCCAGGCACTGTGGGTGGTGCTGCACGTGTCACCTATAATCCCAGCCCAGCGCTGTGAGCCCTATTGATGGCCCCCAGCAGGGAGCTTACCAAGTGCCCGTCACTGGCAGGTGGCAGAGCTGGGATTCAACCAAGAGTTATCCCAGGACCAGAGCTCCCCGCACCTTGAAGGGTAGGGAAGGAAGCTGAAGTTATCAAGGAGACTCGGCAAATGCCTTCTAGAAGCAGACTGCGCTGAGAATAGGGCTCAGCGTCTTCAGCTAGGGGCGCTGCTCGATTACTTAACTGGGTAATTAATAGGAAGTATGACACCAACTCAACTCCAGCAAATCTTGCCTTGCCGCCTGAGAGCCCTACCTCAGTCATAAGAGTCGAACTTGTAATTCTTCACACCTGCCTTGTTAGGCTATAGCCACTGGGGTAATACTGATACAATACAGGATTATAGGCCCCACTCCCTACCTACTAAATCAGAACTGCATTTCAAAATGATGGTAATTTAAAGTACACTAAGATTGAGAAGTGCCTTTTAAAGAGCAGAATTAAGGGGCTTCCCTGGTGGCGCAGAGGTTGAGAGTCCGCCCGCCGAGGCAGGGGACATGGGTTCGTGCCCCGGTCCGGGAGGATCCCACATGCCGCAGAGTGGCTGGGCCTATGAGCCATGGCCGCTGAGCCTGCGCATCCGGAGCCTGTGCTCCGCAACGGGAGAGGCCACAGCAGTGAGAGGCCCATGTACCGCAAAAAAAAAAAAAAAAAAACCGAATTAAGAATTCTTTATTTTTAACATCTTTATTAGAGTATAATTGCTTTACAATAGTGTGTTAGTTTCTGCTTTATAACAAAGTGAATCAGCTATACATATCCCCATATCTCATCCCTCTTGCATCTCCCTCTCACCTTCCCTACCCCACCCCTCTAGGTGGTCACAAAGCACGGAGCTGATCTCCCTGTGCGATGCGGCTGCTTCCCACTAGCTGTCTACTTTACATTTGGTAGTGTATATATGTCAGTGTTACCCTCTCACTTCATCCCAGCTTACACTTCCCCCTCCCCGTGTCCTCATAGTCCATTCCCTATGTCTGCATCTTTATTCCTGTCCTGCCCGTAGGTTCATCAGAACCATAAGAATTCTTTACTTGAATAAAAGAGTTGAGTCTCACTGCTTCTTCCAATCTTATTGTATTTCTTCTTCCAAAGAGGACTCCTTTTAGGGGACTCCTATAAGGTGATCTAATAGTTAATTTTCTAACTCAGATATAATCTCTACTATGTATATATCTCTTTCAATCCCGTAGATGTCTATGGGAATTGAAAGTTAATGCTTTGTAGTGAAATGGCCTCTTCTTAAACACCAAACTTTGTTACTTAGTGTTGCTCTTCTCTGCAAAATCTAGCCCTAGACATCCCAAATGCTGGCCTTTGCGACTCTGTCCCAGTGTGGGACAGACTGCCATGTGCTCCTTCACCCATCACTCAAGGAGACTGCAAGCAGCTAGGCTGCTGCTACGATTCTGAAGAGGCCAATTCCTGTTACTACGGAAACACAGGTGAGTCACTATATCTTTGAAATCAGCTGAAGAAAAGTGCCTGCAATTACCACTAACTAAACCCAGAGGAGAGTTTTCTCCCCCACCCCCATCCAGAAGGCAAATACTAAAGATGACCAGAGGTTGATGTATGAGCAACACCTCCTAGAACACTTGACTGTAAGTGACAGAGGTTTCTACAGCCTTCCATTGTCTGTTCTCCTAGAATCCAATGTAAAGCAAGTAACTCTCAATGAACTCAAGAAGCTAAGTCTGTGTGCAAGATGCTAATTGACAGAAACTTAACCAATTCCCAAGAAGTAGCCGCTGGTGGCTGATTGTCTAGAGAGCTTTATTTCAAAAGATGATTATTTGTCCCAAACCATGCTCCAGGTTTTTCCCATTAAAAAAAAAAGAGACCCTCATTAAACACCTAGATGCCACACTCAATTCTATGCTCTGAATTCTAGCTGATCAGTAAAACAAAGCAGGTACGGTTCTCCCCATTCTACAGATGAAGTTGATGCAAGGAGGTTAAATACTGTGCTTGAGGCCACACAGTAAGTGGTGGAGGCAAGATTCAAACCCAAGTGGCCATCCAGAGCCTTGATGAAGCTCTGGATGGCTGAACCTGCATCAAGGTCACTAGCTGGGAATGCAGCTTTTCTAGGAGGCGGGGGAGAGGAGGGCGGGGAATTTAAAAGGACTAAACTAAATTAGACTCTTGTCTGGCTGGCTCAGTAACAAGCGAGATGACCTGCCTTCAGCACAGTTGCTCTGGTGTTTCAGTGACCGCACGCTGTACCCAGGACGGCCACTTCTCCATCGCTGTGTCTCGGAATGTGACCTCACCCCCACTGCTGCTGAATTCTGTGCACTTGGCCTTCAGGAATGACAGCGAATGTAAACCTGTGATGGCAACACACACCTTTGTCCTGTTCCAGTTTCCGTTTACTGCCTGTGGTACTACAAAATGGGTGAGAAGAGCTGACTTTGGGCTCTGTTCCTGACTTGAAGTTGGGTAGGAATGCCCTAGTGATGGGGGGAGAACTGGAATAGCGTAGCCGTGACTACTGCTTGGTGTGTAGGATGGTCTCTAGGACAGAGAGGGCTTCACCACTGAGAAAGCTGAAACCTCCCCAGGGCACTCGGCTAAGTCATCCCACCTGCACTCCAGCGAGGGGCTAGCACCCCTTACCACACTGTAGAAGAACCAATAACAGGTTCTTCCCACTGCACTGCCCTGGGAAACGAGCAGGGAGGTCAGCTGAGATCGGTAGTATTTCTGGCTGCCTCATCTGAGTACTCATAAGCCTCTTCCTGTCCCTTTGTCCTGAAAGTAAGGTGAAATGATAAGTTGCCAGCTAGTCAATGCCACCTGCTCTTGCCTCCACTCATGTTGTGAATAAATGCAACCTATGATAGGGCAGCCTTGCTGAGCCTGAACCAAAGCAAGTTATGAGTGAAGCAGCATCTGGCTTGCAGGAGTGGCAAGACTTCTTTACCTGCCCTTGTAGATCACTGGAACCCAGGCAGTATATGAAAACGAGCTGGTTGCAACTCGGGATGTGAGAACTTGGAGCCATGGTTCTATCACCCGAGACAGTATCTTCAGGTAAGGGTCTTAGTTAACCTGACCTTGCTTGACCAGAATGCCTGACTTCCCTTCTCGCATAAAGCAGAAGTTCTAGAGTAAACATGAATCCAGAAATGACCATCTCCTCATGACAGGAGAATCTCAGCTGCCTTGCTTGTCCAATCTCACCGTTATTTGATCCAGTAGCGCTGCATTACTGCCACCAACTTGATCTAAGCCTCAAACTTACCTGACTTCTAATTCATTTCACCGGGTCTTTTGTTTCTCACTCTGGTCTCTTCCTTCTACCCCCACTGTTTAAGCTGTAGCAAAATGAATCCCTTTAAAACCTTAGCATACTTAAAGCTTTCTCTTGGTCTTCCTAGAGCTGAAGCTTAACGTCATGAGCATAGCTTGCAGGGCTCTGCATGGAATTGCTACTACTTCTCCAGCCTAACCTTTCTCAGTCCTTCTCTCACTATTCCCTAACCCCAGACTGTGCTTCTAGAGTATTCAGTGGCCCTCAGACTTCTTGCCTCCATACTTTACTCTCATCTATTTCTGTTACTTTTATCAAATCCCCTGCAACATCTTCCCTGACTACTCCCTCCTCAGAAGGTACGTTTTTCTCATAGTACCATATCTATTTCTTAATTGAAGTATAGTTGATTTACAATGTTTTAATTTCTGCTGTACAGCAAAGTGATTCGGTTATATATTTTTTTCATATTTTCCATTATGGTTTGCTACAGGATATGGAATATAGTTCCCTGTGCTGTACAGTAGGACCTTATTTATCCAGTTTCTATGTAATAGTTAGCATCTGCTAATCCCAAACTCCCAATCCATCCCTCCCCCATGCCCTCTCCCCCTTGGCAACCACAAGTCTGTTCTGTCTGTGAGTCTGTCTCTGTTTCATAGATAAGTTCATTTGTGTCCTATTTTAGATTCCACATGTAAGTGATATCATATGATATTTGTCTTTGTGTCTGATTTCACTTAGTATGACCATCTGTGGGTCCATCCATGTTGCTGCAACTGGCATCATTTCATTCTTTTTTATGGCTGAGTAGGGTTCCATTGTATCTACCACATCTTTATCCATTCATCTGTTAACCATATCTGTTTCTTATATGGTTTTTATATCAAACTCTCAAACACTGATCTTGTTGACATATCAGTCTCCCCAATGATAGCTCTCACAAGGCCAGAATCACACAACACGTTTATAAACTTGTTCTAACACCTATCACTTAACGGTTCCTCAAACCTTAAAGAGGTGACATGGTCCACCCACCCAAGATAGTAGCTAAAATCTTATTTTTCTGCAGGCTTCGAATCAGCTGTAGCTACTCTGTAAGCAGCAATGCTCTTCCAGTGAATGTCCAGGTGTTTACTGTCCCGCCACCCCTTCCTGAGACCCAGCCTGGACACCTCACTCTGGAACTTCAGATTGCCAAAGGTAAGACCCTCTTTCGTGGAGAATCTGGCCTCTAGTCCAAGTCTTGTCACTTCTGGGCGTCAAGACCCTACCTTGGTAACAAGATATGTGCCAGAGGTGTTTATGTGGGTGATGGTCTGTCTCAAGCCACCAGAGGTTCCAAGCTTTCTACTACTTCAATTTGTTTTGGCCTCTTGCAGACAAACACTATAGCTCCTACTACACTGCTAGTGACTACCCAGTGGTGAAGTTGCTTCGGGATCCCATCTACGTGGAAGTCTCCATCCAACACAGAACAGACCCCAGTCTAGAGCTGCACCTACACCAGTGTTGGGCCACACCCAGCACAAACGCCCTGCTCCAGCCCCAGTGGCCCATGCTGGTAAATGGGTAAGTGGCTTTTTCCTGCACCTGCGTTAAACACCCTCCACGGAGCCCATCTTGACTGCCAGATATCCTTGCTTAGATGCCCCTACACTGGAGACAACTATCAGACCAAACTGATCCCTGTCCAGAGAGCCTTGGACCTGCCATTTCCTTCTCACTACCAGCGCTTCAGCATTTCCACCTTCAGTTTCGTGGACTCAGTGGCAAAGCAGGCACTCAAGGGACCGGTATGATGCCACCTTCTGTGTTCTTCAGCAGGGCTCTAAACCCCCCAGCTCAAGTGTTTTCACACTGTCTCACTCTTCAGCCGAAGTGGCCCTTAAACATTGGTTGTTGGTACTGCTTTGGGGCAATCAAGGGATGCCAATGGCATGTGTGACACGTCAACTAGAATCGAGTGTTTTAGTGGTTCTATGATGTCAGCTTGGTTTTTCAGGATTTTCTGAAACTTCTTGATTACTTCCTGGGGGAGACAAAGCAGGTTTGAAGACTTATCATGATGTGTTATACCACGATCCCAATTCTTTTGGCTCCCAGGTGTATCTGCACTGCAGTGCATCGGTCTGCCAGCCTGCTGGGACACCATCCTGTGTGACAGCCTGTCCTGCCAGACGTAAGTTTCCAAGCTGTCTACACCAGAGGACAGATTTCAGTGTGTTTGTATTTCATTTGTATTTCAGATCAAACCTTCTTTAGCCTGTGGCAAATGAGTCAAACCAAAGATTCATCTTATTAACGAAGCTTCCTTAAGTACTTGCACAATGCAGTAGAACAGAAATACAGCTAGTTTCCTAGAATTCCAGGCCTTCTATATATAAGCTATAAATCCTGAAAACTCTCAGCTTTAGCTTTTCTCCATATAAATTTTGACTTAGCCAGGAGTCAAATGGGTTCACAGCCTATAATCTAATAAAGCATTTCTGGTCTATCCAGATATAAATGTAGACCTCTATACTTGCTTGAAGGCAGGTCTGGCAACAAGGCCTGAAGGCTTACAGGTGGAATAGGATTGCAGACTTAGAGTTATGTGCTCTAATGATCAGGCCCAATGCTCATACAGTTGTATACTCCACCTGATCCCACAGATCTTACCTGGCTCCTGAATCAATTGGGATTCATGACCCCTGAAGCTTTAAGTCCCTTATGGCAAAAGAAAACACCTCATAGTATTTTTCATAACTATCATCTAATAGATGAAATATTCAACATCCAACTGCAATGATACATACACTTGTATACATATATGTCTATAAAAACTCAAACTTTGAAAGTTCAAAGATCTACAACTGGCAGTAGAAATAGGATTCAAACAGAGCTCTGCTATTAGTGTCTTACCAGGTACCTTTATATCATAGGGTCTCAGTACTAAGGTACAACTGTTTAAGCATCTGTACGTAAGAAGAATGACGGTTTGGGGATAGTCCAAAGTCATCATTTCTCTGGAAGTGTTAATACAAATGAGCAAGTCTGAGACTTTGTATTGAGCACATGAGGTTTCTCTTGAGGCCCGCGGAGCAGAGCTATCCGTACCAAGCGACCTGGCACTATTTTAGACTCCTTAACCACTCACACCACATGTACTAACAAATCCCTAACTCATCTCTCCAACAGGAAGAAGAAGCTCTGACGTGCATTTCCAGAACAGCACTGCTAGCATTGCTAGCCAGGGTCCCATGATTTTACTCCAAGCCACGCAGGACTCTTCAGAAAAGCTCCGTAAGTACTCAAGTGAGTGGAGGGAGACCCCCAGGAGGCCCCGTACCTGAACCACTGGTCAGACCAAAGCTGCTTGCTCGCCCCTGCTTCCCTTACGGCTTTGGCCAGTGTGACCCTCAGAGGGAGTTGTCTAGCTTTTTGTCCTGTAGCTCAAGACTGGCAGTCTTTACTGGGATGTAGAATCCCTTGATTTTCATCATGCATTAATCTACCTTTCCACCCTCCAGGGTCTCCTGTAGACTCCCAAGCTCTGTGGGTGGCCGGCCTTTCTGGAACCTTCATCATGGGAGCCTTGTTAGTGTCCTACCTGGCCATCAGGAAACGGAGATGAGCTACTCAGACCAAATGTGTTAATAAAAGCAGATTGCACCGCTAGCCTGTGCTCAGCTTCTCATTTGAAAGGTAAAAAGTGATTTCTTTACACTAGCTCATCTACTGTTAGCATCACCTCTTTCCAGCTTGGGGTAATTTTTTCTTCTGCAGCCCTCCTATCTTCTGAAGAGAACATTTCAGTAGAATTTCATAGTTGGTTGACAACTCAAGCAGAATCTACAAGAACTTAGTATCTCAGGCTTAGCAGATCTTTTACAGGTTTATGAGGGTGTGGAACAAAACTCTTCCACAAAGTTGATCAAACTTAGGTAGAACTAGTCTAGAGCTAGTCAAGAATCTTCTAGCTCAGGGGCCCCCAACCCCTGGGCCATGGACCCGTACCGGTCCTCGGCCTGTTAGGAACTGGGCCTCACAGCAGGAGCTGAGCAGTGGGCAAGCGAGTGAAGCTTCATCTGCCACTCCCCCGTCACTCCCCCATCGCTCCCCACTGCTGGCGTTACCATCTGAACCACCCCTCCACCACCCCCATCTGTGGAAAAATTGTCTTCCATGAAACCGGTCCCTGGGGCCAAAAGAGGTTGGGGACCGCTGTTCTAGACCCTTGGTTCTCCAACTTTGGTGTGCATCAGGATCAAAGGAGGGCTGATGGAAACAGTTGCTGCCCCCACCCCCAGACTTCCATTCAGTAGGTCTGAGCTGAGGCTTATGAACTTGTAATTATCACCATTCCTCAGGTGATCCTGATCTTTCTATTCCAAGCATTACACTTGGAAAACGAATGCCTACAAAAGTATCTGATCATGAATTGATCAACTGGGAGTAGCTTGATCAGAAGAGGCGTTGTTTTGCCCCAGAACCAGCAAGTAATTTCACAGTTTAGTAGCTCTTAAGATTAGTAGAAAAAACAGGAGAAGAATGAATTATCCTGACTTCTCAAGGTGAATGTCCTACTCAAAGAACTCTGGTAACTAACACTGTTAGCCAACCTCTGTGGATCTCCTCTGTCCCCAGTGGGGGAGCTATGAAAGTATGCCTGGTTAAATAAGATTAAGACCATTCATCTTCACGGAGCAACTTCCAGGTCACTTTGAGGTGTAAAGTTGTTTCTAGCTTGGAGTGATGAGTAAAAAAGCTCCTTCCCGTATACAACAACCTTGTGCAGTCTCCTACTTGGAATCAAAATGGCTGTGTGACAATAGAACATGGCGAACATGCTGGTGTTACTGGCACTAGGTTATAAAAGACAGCACGGCTTCTGCCTTGGATCATTTGCAATAAGGATGCTGAAGCAGCCCTGTGGAGAAGGACTGAGGCCCCCCAGCCAAGAGCTGTGTGAATGCGCCTCCTTGGAAGCTGATCCTCTAGCCCTAGTCCACATCTAACCAAAACCTCCTGAAAGGCTGCACCAGAGCCACCCAGCTGAGCCACTTCCAAATACCTGCTCCACCACAGCTATGAGAAATGATGAATAGAAGCTACCACAGTTTGGGGTGACTATTTTTTTTTAAGGCACAATAGATAACTAAGCCAAACAGTCCTTAAACTTCTTTGTGAAGATGGCTTATCTTGGATATCAAGGAGTAGAACTGCACAAAGTATATGGTTTGGCCGTTGCTTATGAAGTTAAAACATCTTCCAAAGTATTTCTAATAACAGTCATACTAGCTTTGTAAAGAGTTTAACTTGCTCTAAATCCCGTAAGGATAGGCGTCTGTTTTGGGGAGGTAAACAGTCGATAGTTTGTGTTATAGTCTAGTGTTGGCTCCTCCTCCTTAGCTTATGCCTAGTCCAGCCTATGGGGCCCACAGCTGTCTCCTGTCCCCTCTGTCATCACTCTTTTTTATATAATTTTTATTGGTATAGTTGATTTACAATGTTGTATTGTACAGCAAAATGAATCTGTTATACATGTATCCACTTTTTTAGATTCTTTTCCCATATGAGCCGTTAGAGTATTGAGTAGAGTTCCCTGTGCTATACAGTAGGCCCTTATTAGGTACCTATTTTATATATAGTAGTGTATATGTGTGTCAATCCTGATCTTCCAATTTATCTCTCTCCCACTGTTAACCACCCCATAATCATAAGTTCCCTTTTTGTTTAAGATTTTTTTGATGGACCATTTTTAAAGTCTTTATTGAATTTGTTACAATATTGCTTCTGTTTTATATTTTGGTGTTTTGGCCGCGAGGCATGTGGGATCTCAGCTCCCCAACCAGGGACTGAACCCGCAACCCCTATATTGAAGGTGAAGTCCTAATAACCACTGGACTTTCAGGGAAGTCCCTTATTTTCTATATCTGTAAGTCTACTTCTATTTTGTAGATAAGTTCATTTGTAGCCTTTTGTAGATTCCCCATGAGTGATATCATATATTTGTCTTTGTCTGACTTCATTTAGTATGATAATCTTTAGTTTCATCTGTGTTGCTGCAAATGGCATTATTTTGTCCTTTTTCATGGCTGAGTAATGTTCCCTTGTATATATGTAGCACATCTTTATCCATTCATCTGTTGATGGACATTTAGGTTGCTTCCAGGTCCTGGCTATTGTAAGTAGTGCTACAATGAACATTGGGGTGCATGTATCTTTTAGATTTATAGTTTTCTCCAGATGTATGCCCAGGAGTGGAATTGCAGGATTATGTGGTAGCTATATTTTTAGTTTTTTAAGGAACCTCTATACTGTTCTCCATAGTGGCTCTACCAGTTTACATTCCCACCATCAGCGTAGCAGGGTTCCCTTTTCTCCACACTCTCTCCAGCATTTATTGTTTGTAGATTTTTTGATGAGGGCCATTCTGACCAGTGTGAGGGGATACCTCATTGTAGTTTTGATTTGCATTTCTCTAATAATTAGTGATGTTGAGCATCCTTTCATGTGCTTTGTAACCATCTGTATCATTGCTCTAGTTTCTGACACTGCAAGTTCGTAACTGCAAATTTTGTTAGGACTGTTTCCTCCTCAGTGTTAGCAAGCTGGGGTGTGGTTGCTGTCTGTGTCTAATCAGCCGACAAGCAAGGGAACTTTAAGCCAATGAAATATACTAGAATTCACAAAAATTGTAAGGCTGAGACAAAATTAACATCTTCAGAGTCAATGAGAATAAAGATGTGCTGGTCACCAACCATGTAGGGACCTAAGAAGTATTAAGTTTCCTTCATTTTTCCAGGGAAACAATTTTATCTTAGGGCAAATCTAAGAAAACCCAAAGCAGCTGGCAGAAGACTGCAAACAGCATCTTGACATCAGCCCCATATATTGAAACATTATTTTATTGGATCTTCATGTTCAATGAAATAACTCTTTCATACTAGGGATGGACAGTAGAGGACTCTATTTCAACAACCAACAAGAAACTTAACTTTAGTGGTCTGGGAACAGGAGAAACAGTAGGAAACCAGAAGTTGAACCTGATATCACAGTAGCCATTCAGGTGGAATTCTGTGATTTTTAATAGAGAATATCAACCTCCTGCTACCCGGAATATTCAGACCAGGATATGGCATGACTGTTGGCCAGACATTTAATCTCTACAGACTCAACCTTCTCACTCCTGAAGTAAGGACTAAATTATTTCTTTCTGTCTTTAAGAATAATCTAAGAACGAAAAATGTAATCTCCTTCAGTTATTTTCCATTTGTCCTGCTTCCTAGCTCTCCCTTGGAAATTGTACTTCCCTGATTCCTTGCTCAGAATTTTCATGCTGTGAGCTGGTGATGTGCTTTTGCGTCTTACACCACAGCATACTTCTGCCGTCTGAAAGCTAAAGCCTAGCTTTTATTTAATAAAAGTCTGAGCAATAGCCATAGGCCAGAGGTAGCAGAAATTTAGGTAGCTCTGCCACTTACCAACTTCTCACCTTTTCCAAGAAGTATTGCTTTGATATGAGACTGAGGACACTGCCACAGAGAAATAAATCACCTTCCCAACACGCCTAAGGAGCCCAGTCAGGTGATGCAAAATGGCCAAATCAAATGAAGGCTCTCATTTCAAGCAAAGTGGCTGGGAATGGAGGGAGCAGAGAAGAAAGGGCCGACTACACAAAGATTTATGGTTGTAAAATGAAGAATAGGTTTCAGTGATATTGGATAAAATTTGTTATACCAACAGAATTTTGTCTTATCTCAATATGGGAATAAAGGGTTGGATCGTAATAGCTACTTCAAGTTTACCAGGTGTTCTTATTATGTGCCTGGTCAGTTAATTGTCCCCTCATCGGCATAGAAGCACTGCTGTCTCAAAAGGTTGAATTTGGTTTACATGTGTCACAACTACCTATGAGGTCAGTTTTTAGATAAGGCATCTGCTTTCTTACCCCGAGAGTTAGCCTTGTTGTCCTCTGTGGGGTAAATGTTAGGGACTGGGGGCTGGGGAGCAGGTGGAGATCAGGGAGAGGGGAAAAGGGCCAGCCTCGGGAGAGAGACCCACATGTCCACCAGACAGAGTGATTCCTCACCATGGCAGAGGCGTACCAGAGAGGCAGCCCTGAGGCTGAGGAGGTGCTTGTTTGGAGGTCAGGTTCCTGTTCCCAGTGGGCTTCATGGCTGCTCGTGCTACCCAGGATCTCATCGAAGTCAGACTTTCATCCTAAAAATTCCCTCGTCCTTGTCCAGGACAAAGAGCCTGGCACAGACCAGGAGCTCAGGGAACATTTGCTGAGTGAATCACACCAAACTATGACATAATTTAACCAGATTTAAAGGAGCCTAGAAAATTCCCAGAGAATGGATGGCCGGATTTTAACCAGAACACACCCATCCCCTAGTATAGGAACTCCTGACCAGGCAGGGCTTTTAGGGCATGCAGACTGTCTGCCTCTGTTGGCAGCCCCTCGTGGTTCACAGGAATGACAAAAACTTCATGATAAATATGGGCTGTCCCTTTGTGCAAACTTACATCTTTATCTTTTGACAGTTAGGAAAGCCACAGATTTCAAATTTCCCATTAAAACACCTACAACTTGTTTCTCCCCTGAGGAAAAGTACTTAAGCAAGGAATAAAACTGCCACAAAGAAAAATCACAAATCCAGTAGCAACTATAGTGTGCTTTTCTCTTCAGAAGCCTAGCCTTTGGTTCTCATAGTTTAACATCCTTATTGACATCTAACTCACATTCCATACAGTTATCCATTTAATTTGTACAATTCAGCAGTGGTTTAGTATATTCAGAGTTGTGCGACCATCACTAAATTTTAGAACGTTTTCATCATCCTCAAAGAAACCCCATTAGAAGCCACTCCTGATTCCCACCACTCCCCCACCCCCGACATTCACTAATCTACTGTCTGTCTCTATAGATTTGTCTGATCTGGAGAAATATAATATGTGGTGTTTTGTGACTGGCTTCTTTCATTGCATAATGTTTTCAAGGTTCATTTATGCCATTATCATGTGTCTGTACTTCAGTCCTTTTTAGGACTGGATAATATTCCATTGTTACATTTTGTGTATCCATTTATCAGTTGATGGGCATTTGGGTTGTTTCCACCTTTGGCTATTAAGGATAATGCTGCCATGAATTTGTGTACAAGTTCTTGTATGGACATATATTTTTCTCTAGGTTATATACCTAGGAATAGAATTTCTGGGTCATCTGGTAACTCCATGTTTAACGTTTTGAGAAACTTAACTGTTTTCCAAAGTGGTTCCACCATTTTACATTCCCACCAACAATGTATGAGGGTCCCAATTTCTCCACATCCTCACCAACATTTATTATCTCATACTGCAAAGTAACATTTATAAATGATTCTTTTTTTATTGGAGTATAATTGATTTACAGCATTGTGTTAGTTTATACGTATATCCCCTCCCTCCTAAGCCTCCCTCCCCACTTCCCCACCCAGATCCCACCCCCTAGGTCACCACAGAACACTGAGCTGAGCTCTCTGTGCTATACAGAAGCTTCCCACTAGCTAGCTATTTTACACATGGTAGTGTATATATGTCAGTGTTACTCTGTCTATGTCAATGTTATTCTCTCAGTTCGTCCCACCCACCCCTTCCCCACCTGTGTCCACAAGTCCATTCTCTACGTCTGCGTCTCTCTTCCTGCCCTGAAAATAGGTTCATCAGTACCATTTTTCTAGATCCCATATATGTGATATACAATATTTGTTTTTCTCTTTCTGACTTACTTCACCCTGTGACAGACTCTAGGTTCATCCACATCACTACAAATGACCCAATTTCGTTCCTTTTTATGGCTGAGTAATATTCCATTGTATATATGTACCACATCTTCTTTATCCATTCATCTGTTGAGCAACCTAAATGTATATTGACAGATGAATGGATAAAGAAGATGTGATACATATATACAATGGAATGTTACTCAGCCATAAAAAGGAACGAAATTGGGTCATATGTAGTGATGTGGATGAACCTGTAAATGATTTTTAAACATGAAAAAGCATAAAGACAATAAGAAGACCCATAATCCTACCAATAAAAATACTCGTGTGTGACCAAATTAGAAAAAAATGCAAATCATATAGAAAAGCACACATATAAAGAACTACCATTCCCCATTCCCCGTCACTCTTCCTGAAAGTAACTATCCTCAAGAGTATGTCAGGCCAGAAGAAGCAAGCC
This sequence comes from Leucopleurus acutus, assembly GCF_964270905.1. Classification (NCBI taxonomy): domain Eukaryota; kingdom Metazoa; phylum Chordata; class Mammalia; order Artiodactyla; family Delphinidae; genus Leucopleurus; species Leucopleurus acutus. The sequence continues at coordinate 76,952,461 of NC_139156.1, forward strand.
TCGTGTATATGGTATACCTGTTGTTTGGTATCAATTTGGCATACAGGTATATACCTGTATATGGTATCACTTATTTTTCTCTATGTGTATGTCATCTGTCTCTTGTCCAGAAGGCCAGTAGCTTCCAAAGAATAAGGATGACCAGATACCCATCAGGAGTCCTGGAGGGCACCTTTTGCCTTTGTGTCTTCCCGTGGGCTTAGCAAAGTATTCTGTATACAGGAAAAACCAGTTTTACAAGATGGCTTTATATTTGACCGGGACAGGAAGAAGACCCTAGTGTGTGTGTTGGCTTTTTTTGCTGAGCTTCCCAAAGTAAAGCCCGGGGGGTAGGGAAGGCTGAGCCCAGGGTCAACGGCGCTTTTATGTGCTTGCATCATACTCTGCAATAGGCCATTAGATCAAGCTCCACGCTCTTGATAATGCTTTGCATGCTGTCTTCCTTGTCTCCTTCAAAGGGATTCTACCTGCAAGCGTGCTGTTTCTGGCATTTGCTGTTGCCCAGAAAGCTACAGGGACAGGTGATGGATGAGCATTCATAAGTAAGTCCATTCATAATGACGGCCGGGGAGGAAACCTTCTGTCAAAGTCACATTTAAATTCAATGAGTCAACTCTTTTTGCAGTTAGCACGCAGAAAAGCTTAATAGTCTATTGGAGTGGCCTCCGTAAGATGACACAGAAACCCCTAGACACCCCGGGATGACTCGATGCCCTTGGTTTGGGATCAGTTAACTTAATATTCTGTATTTCCTGGGAATGAACTTTCCCTCATTTTACCCCACTGTCTACATTATAAGATTCCCTACACAGTTATTTTAGCCTTTTTTAACTCTCTGGTATCTCAAGAACCATCTTCTTTTGGATAAAATATGGAAACTTTAACCATTGAAATAGGGTAGCACGATGAAAGTACTTCCCCAGCTGAGGTCTGATGAAAAGGTTTAGCAGCATGTATTAATGGGAAAGTATACAGAGCACAAAAGCAGTGGTATTTAATTATGATTGTAATAAATATTTCATGTTAATGAGGCACTGGGTAAAATTAAAAACAAAATGAGATGCAGAATTAATCATGAGTCTACCCTGTTGAACTTATCTAAATGGTGTTGAGAGGAAAAGATTAATTTGTGCATTTTAACCTCTGAAATAGGTGTTTAGGGAGCATAAAATAATAATTACCATTTTTTAGCATATATAACGTGCCAGACGCTATGTAAGCAATTTCCATGGATTATTTTACTTAACGCTCACGATGCCAAATAAGTATATGTTTAATAAATGGTGATGACTGTGGTAATAATAGTGATAATGTTAATGTTGAGAATCTCTACCATTTTTGTGTGCATTTTATGTGCACTGTGCTAAGCTCATTAAATATACCGTATTTAATTCTCATAACTCTTCTACATATTGATGTCGTTTGTGGTATCACAGTTGTTAAATATATAGACACAGGGACAAAAATAGCAAAAATTACTGTTTATAGTATGCTACATTCTACAGAAGAGAAAAACTCTTATCTACCCAAAGGTCTCTTTTGAATTTATCATGGGAGGTTGACAAAGATTGTTTTGGTTTCCCATCCATCTGGTGCTTCCCTTGGCAAGAATGAGGGACACACATACTTGTGAAACCAAAAGTAAAATTCTTTGCTCAACAGTGTTTTCTTAAACACTCCTTCTGTGCGGGGCACTGTGTGAGGGAGGTACTAGGATCAGAACTCAGTCTAGAGAATAAAAACTTATTAAGGTAATTGTGATACAAAGATAGAGACAAGAAAGGGTATTGTCTATGGCCACATACAGGGACCTGAGTGTGAAGTGAGGGCTTAGGAAGTTGGGGATTAGACTGATGAATGGTTGGGATGGGAACGGCAGAGAGAGTTTCAGGGCTTGGAGAGAGAGAAAGGAGAACATTCCAAGCAGAAGAAAAAGCGTGAACAAAGCCAGAGAGATGACAAACAGCCTGATGTGTCCAGCAGATGCCAAAGAATATGGTAAAGCTGTCAGTCTGTAAACACTGCAAAAATTGTCTGGAATGGATAAACACATCAACAGAACAAGGCAGAGAGTTGAAACAAAATCATTTATATCAATGAATTTAATATACAAAAAAGGCAGCATTTCTAATCATTGCAGACATGATGAGGAATTTCACTTCCCACTCTGTATACCACTGTAGGTCAGGAGTTCAGACGAGAGCATGGCAGAATGGCAGAGATGGCTTATTTCTGTTCCACAGCTGTCTGGAGTTTCCCCTGGAAGGCAGGAGGTAACGCTGTTCCCCATCTCTGTCTCTCTCTCTTTCATGGGCCATGACTACTCCTCATGGCTATGCTCTTCTGAGCCTGTCTGACCCATTTTCCCATCTTTCCCACAGCCTGCTTTCCTTGCTAACCCACACCAGGATTCCAGTTTCCTCATGGCTTATAATGGCCACCTAGACCCTGAGTCGCCTTCCCGAATTTTATGCTGTGTTCCCATAGCCCATCCCCTTTCTATATCCCAGTTCCAGACTCCAGGGAGAAAGTATAATTGAAGCAGCTCTTCTTTGAAGTCAGGCTTCACAAATCATGGGTCACTAGCAGCCTATGATTGGTTGTCCTTGGGGCACGTAACCATGCCTGGTCCAATCAGCTGTTGCATAAGTAAGGTCATGTGATACAAACCAAGGCCACTTAACTGTAGGTAGGCAGATTCCTTTAGCGTGGGTTAGCATGAGATCGTGTAAGCCCGGGCTGTTGTGTAAGCCACCAGCTACGTGGAGAATTTAAATTCAAATTAATTGAAATAAAATGTAAAATCCAGTTCCTCATTTACAATAGCCACATTTCTGATGCACAAAGCCTGCCTCCCCCTGACCATTAGGCTGGGCGTGCAGCCTAAGCTAAGAGAAATGATCTCAGTCTCCTGAACATGGATCGGTTTGGGGTCATCATCTGACTCCATCCAGAAGGGTCACTCTTCCATGACTGACGTAGGTACACACAGAGAAGAGAGATTTTGCCTTCAGAGAGCTGAAGCACAGAGAATCTTACTAGCCTAGACCCTCTAGAGGCCATCACTACAGCCAAGTGGAGAGAACCTGACAGAGAACTGCACCAAATCCCAGGCTAGGAGAGAAAGGGGGAGAGAGGGGGAGAGGGGAAGGGCCACAGAAGGAAGGAGGCAGAAGAAGCGGGGCAGGAGAGAAGGAGGAAGTGAGAAGAGCGAAGCTTTCAAGTGACTTTGTTTGTACTTCTGGATTCACTTGCGCAGGGAGTGCCGGCCTTGGAAACAGTGAATAAACTTCCGTTTGCTGGAAGGAGTCTAAGTTAGGTTAGTTCACTTGCAGCCAAAAGAATCTTCATTTTCTCCACATCCTGAAGCCAAACACTGTAAGGACAGGGAAGAAAATTAGCTGGTAATGTAATTTATCCTAAATTGTAAGTTACTCATGGCTCAGTGTTTCATCTACTCACTAAAAAGGTCAATTTGAAAGGACACTGAAGAGTTGATGCCCTCTTTCCGTAGAACTCTGTATCTTTTCCTCATACTCTTTTTTATTAACAGAGTTAATTTTTTAGAGCAGTTTTGGGTTTATAGAAAAATTGAGCAGAAAGTCTAGAGAGTACCCTTATACCCCTTCCTCCCTCCCTGACTGTTCCCCCATTATTAACATCTTGCATTAGTGTGGGACATTTATTACAATTGGTGAGCTAATACTGATACATTATTATTAACCAGAGTCCATAGTTGACATTGTGGTTCACTCTTAATGTTCTGGATTTTGACAAATGCATAATGCTGTGTATACACCATTATAGTATCACACAAAATAGTTTCCTGCCCTAAAAATCCCCTGTGCTCCAATCAGTCATTCCTCTCTTCCCCCAGCCCCTAGTAACCACCGATCTTTTTACTGTCTCCATAGTTTTGCCTTTTCCAGAATGTCATATAGTTGAAATCATGCAATATACAGAGTTTTCACATTGGCTTCTTTCACTTAGTAAGATGCCTTAAAGTTTCCCCTGTGTCTTCTCATGGCTTGACAGCTCTTTTTTAAATCACTGAATAATATTCTATTGTCTGGATGAACCACAGTTTGTCTATTCATTCACCTACTGAAGGACATCTTAGTTGCTTCCAGTTAGGAATAAAGTTGCTATAGATGATAATGACCATTTTCTGTTATGGCTGCCTGTCCTATTTGGAAAGCTGCTTTTCATTTCAGGAGCCACTCAGATGTCACCTGCCTGCTGAAGATTTCCCAACTCCCCAGGACAGTATAAATCACAGCATTCTCTCTACCTACCACATTTCTTAAGCGCTTCTATAATACCTTCTATTATCACATTATTGAGTAGTTTCTTTGTCTCTCTGTTCCTTACCAAGTGAACTCTTTCAGGATGTCTTACTCTCTACTGAATTACTTAATGTCTTTACCTCAGTTTCCTTGTCTGTAAAATAAAAATTGTGAGAATTAAATACATTTTATATATATATAATATATATCATATATATTTTTTAGAATATATGTTTAGAATAGTACCTGGCACACAGTATACACTATATAAATTTTAGCTATTATTCTTTTTTATTATTAACACTCATAACTATATCCACAGCAATGAGCCACTTAGTAAGTAATTTCCTCATCCCATTGGTTGATACATGACTGAATATGGCTTATAATTTAAAATAATAATAACTGTGTCAGACTCAACATCTATTATTTGTTTTGTTTTCTTTTTCGTACTATTGCCCAGCTATTTTAGTGAGACTTGAGCCTCTGTTAAGCTGGTTCTGTGATGAGGGCATGATAGGGGAGGGCCAGCTGATGAGGCCTGGAAGAGTTGAGAGAATGGGAGGCATTTGCCTCTTTCAGGTCCACAAACTTTGTAGATCCAGAAACTTCATTTCTAGTTCTACTGACTCAATTCATCTTTCAGGAATTGACAAACTCAAACGCAACAAACTTAAAAGGCTCTGGTGAGTAAACTAGAATGGTAACTTTCATTTTTCCTGAAATCTGCAGTTGCCAATGAAAAGAGGATGGTTGGAGAACCCCAACAAGTGCATTTATTTTCTCCCTGTAGGAAAACTCGATATCATTATCATACCTTGGTCTGTGAGTTTAAAGACATTTCTCCAAATTTATATATAACCTGTGCCATTTGTACAAGGGATGTAGACAACATCAGTATTCCCTTTATGTCCTCCTCTTTCAGCAAAGAGCAACTAAAGTTGAGCTGTAGTCAGTGTGTTCTGGGCAACCTGGGAGACCAAGTCTCAAAGTGCAACATATCTGAGTTCAAAAAATCCAACTGCCCCTCATCGTTTGTTTGTGAAATGGGGTTAAGGATACCTACTTTTTCTTTTTAAATTTTGATTTTTTTAATTGAAGTATAGTTAATTTACAATGTCATGTTAGTTTTAGATGTTCAGCACAGTGATTCAGTTATATATATATATTTTCAGATTTTTTTCCCTTGTAAGTTATTATATTGAGTAGTTCCCTATGCTATAGGTCCTTGTCAGTTATATTTTATATATAGTTGTGTGTATATGTTAATCCCAACCTCCTAGTTTATCCCTCCCCCTGCTTTTCCCTTTGGTAACTTTAAATTTGTTTTCTATGTCTGTGTGTCTATTCTGTTTTGTCAGTAAGTTCATTTGTATCTTTTTTTTAAGTCCCCATATAAGCAATATCATATTTGTTTCTCTGTCTGACTTACTTCACTCAGTATGACAATCTCTAGATCCATCCATGTTGCTGCAAGTAGCATTAGTTCATTCTTTTTTATGGCTGAGTAATATTCCGTTATATATGTACCATATATTCTTTATCCACTCCTCTGTCAATGAACATTTACGTTGTTTCCATATCTTGGCTATTGTAAATAGTGCTGCTATGAACACTGGGGTGCATGTATCTTTTCGAATTAGAGTTTTCTCTGGATATATGCCCAGGAGTGGGACTGCAGGATCATATGGTAGCTCTATTTTTAGTTTTTTAAGGGATACCTACTTCTAAGGGTTGTTGTGGAGTTAAAGGAGAAGCATCGAGCAGAGAGCCCACCGCAAGTTCCCTTTATTTTTCTTGTCCACCTGATTTGCCAGGGCAGGACGGTCCTGAGGATGCAAACACAGCTCTTGCTGCTAAGAACCCACTCCCCAGTCCAACTGTATTTCCAAGTACACCTCTGCCTCATTCACAGCAGACTTGCCTTAAGGCTTAGACATAACCAATTCTCAAAAGTTGAGTCAAAGATGAAAATTTTAAAAATTCCTTTGAGCCATAATAGCACTTGAAATTTAATTACTTTATAAATGAGCTTTGATCCCTCAGTTGTGACAGTCTCTCCACCCTCCCTCCCACCCACAGTTCCGTAGAGGATGCCTAATTATCTGATCTTGTTAAGTCATTAAATATGCATTTGCTAAAGTCATTTCCCTTCTCCCCTGACCCTCCCTAGAGATTTTATCCTAATTACTGATTTGCTTTCCTTCATTAGAGTATGATTCCTTTGCAAATCTTTTGTTTTGCTAATGTGTCTGTGTAGCTGGGGGACCCTGGGAATTCCGCGCCTGCACACTGGTTGTGTGCCTCTTCCTCTTTCCCTCCAAAGGAGAGAACTGCAAATGCCTGCCGCCTCTTCCCAGCCTTCATGGGTTGGACCCAGTGTCAACCAGTCTTATCAGAAATTTGAGGTCTGCACGATGCAGTAATGTTGTCTATACCTGAAAAACCCATGAGTTCATGGGAGGTGAAGGGAAGCACCAGGGTTTGCCCATCTGTGGCTCAGAGCATGCCTGTTCCTTCTTAGGAAGCACCTGGGCGCGCTCGAGGCTTGCCCCCTCAACTACTCTCCACCGTCATGCTGGTTCTCAGGGATCAGCAGCCCCCATGAGAGTGGATGTTTGGAGAGAGCGCCCTTGAGCAAGCAAGTAGTGAGAGGGGGTGCAACTATAGTTGGTCTAAATGAGCAGTTTTTGAACTGGGTAAGCAGTTGGTGTCGTGGCCTGGGTTCTCCTGAAAGCAAAGACTGAGACAACATCTTCTGGGCAGGTAGTTTGCTTGTTGGCAGGGCATGTAGATCAGGAAGAGGAGCAAGGGACCAAGAGTAGAGAAACAGGGAAGGAGCAAGAGGCGATGCAGGAGGCTGTTGCCATGGTAGTGACTTTTCCGACAGACAGGGGCTCCATCCCCTGGCATTTTCTGGGGAGCTTTCTGACATGTGACTCCGAGTTGTCCTCCCAGGGGGAAGTAGGGGACAGCATTTATACATCGGCTCTGATCCCCCATCAGTCAAGGGGGGGTGCCTCATAGGGCGAAACCCCTCGAGTTGCACTTTTGGGCAGCAGGTGCATGAGTGACCTCATAGGTTATGGGAAACCTGGGGCATGTCGCGCTGCAGCACCAGAGAAGCCCAGGCAGGAGGCAAGGGGTGCACAGCACTTTCGGGGGCAGCGGTCCAGAGCCAGCCAAACAGCTGTGTGGAAGGACAAGGATCAGAATAGTGCATAGAGGTAAAATTGGTCTTCATACCATCAGCTGCTTTTAATTTTCTACTTCCAATCTCATTTCATAGATGGCACAACCCATTCTCAAGTCTTATATGCGATGCTGCTGATTTCCAACCGAAGGCTAGAAGGCAAATTAAAAGTGATTCCCAGCACTGTTTAATGACACTCTGGGTGCTATCAATTATTCCGAAGCACACTGTAAAATTCTCCAAAATAATTTGAATCTGTGTATTAAAACACCGTAGAACACATTTCAGAGGAGTACTGAGGTGGTGAGGGATGCATGTCGTTAAGTCGAGCAGTGATGAGATGTCCCTGCTCATAAAGCGTTAAGAGAGCTGAAAGCACAACACCCATCTTGACACTGAACCATGGAGCTGCGTGACTTCAAGTCCTCAACAGTGGAGGCGGCAGAGGGAATAAATGCCACCTTACAGTACAGGGTGTATTTGGGGAAACAACTTCCTCCGATAATAGAGGAAACCATTGTCTGACCTGGAAGTGGCTCGAATGTGATTCAAATGGAGCATTTTTATATCTTTTCAGTGTAACAAAAGTAATTTAGAGTCTAAATTTAAATGTGCAAAGTCCTGGAGGGCAGGGAGTTGATTTACATACATATCACATTGTGACTAATTGTGTATTTGAAGGGCAGGAGGCATTATGTTAAGACAGACAAGGATGTAAAGGCCAGGGAGTCTTCAGAAATCAATTACTTGACTCTGGTTCAAAATCACACCCATGGTAACTGACAGGAGGAGGTTTCTATTCAGATCTGTACAGAAACCATGACCTTCAGCATCTAAGTTAAGGAAAGAACACTGTGCAGTGACCTGAGGAGAAACAAACACCAGTCCCCTAGCCTGTAGAAAGGTGAGCTATTTGCTGTATAAACCATAGACACATGGCTGTAGTTTTCAACTGTGATTTCTCCTTCTGAGGATGTTTTCAGGAAGAAAGCATGACATTAGAACAACATGGCAGGATATTTGCCTGAAGAGTGGGTCTAAAGCCTTAAAAAAAAAAATTCAAGTGTGTTATAATTTCTGGAGAATAGGCCTTATGGTATTTGTCTATGCTATTTCTTATCCAAAACAATGGGAATTTGGGCAAAGTCGATACCCCAGATACGACTCTGGAGTATCAGTAGAGGCATGAGAAAGAAAGGCAGAAGGGGTATCACCGAGAGGATGTTCCAGTGAAGAAGGTGGGTGTAGGTTAAAGACAATGTTGGAGCCAGGACAGAAGCTAGAAAGGACCATTTGTGAGACCAGTCATTTTTAGACTGTGTGGGAAGCAAAGGCAGAAGACAGCGTATTGCGAGAGGGACAGACAAGGTCGAGGCATTAAGAAACAAAGGCAGTTTATGAAGTTGATTTTAGAGTCTGCAAGCAATATATTGAGAAGGTTATGCTAAAGGCACGTTGGTAGGAGTGAGGGATTTAACTGCAAGCTATGGGTATATTTGGCTGCAACTCAATAAAAATGATTAAGCATAAGAAAAGAAAGCCATGATTTGACTCTTCTGCTCCAATAATGTCTGAAAAGTTTAACCTTTGCAGTTCTGGAATTGAAGACACAGCAGAAGTTCAGGCTGAGCTTGACAATAACACAAAGAGATTGGGGAAAGAGAGAGAGGGAGAGAGAGAGAGAGCAATGCTTTGGAAGGCATCCACATGAAAGGAGCCTGCCAACATGTATATAAATGTGATCAACTTCCTTCTCTAAATTCTCATCAAGGGGATTAAAAATTTTTTTCTGTACATAAAATGCTTTATAATTGACTTGGGAAAATTAGGCAAATGCAAATCCGTTAAAAGACAAATTCCAGTTAAAGAACACAAGAGAAACTTTTAGAGGTGATAAGCTTCCAGTAAGCAAATAAAATGATAAATGAACAGAAAAGACCATAAACTTTCTCTTAAATGCCAAAGGAAAGTGTCATCTTGAGGCTTACCCAATTTATTACAATCCCATTGTGAAGATTGCTATAATGCAATCAGAAATCCTTGCCACAATTAAATTCTGCAGTGTTTTAACTACTGAAATAACTAAAAGCCCTAAGGGGAATTCAGTGCCTTTGTTCTTCCACATCCTTGAAGCATGGATACAGAATATTAACAAATGTGGTAAAGACTAATATTTATCGGGCATTGTTCAGACACACGGGAATGTTGGGTGCTTTATCTCATTTAATTCTCCTGACAATGCTATGAGGTATGATACTGTTATCTTCATTCTACAAAGGAAAAAACAGATTTAAAAGGGTTAGAAAATGTACCATACTGGTTTTTTTCACCCCTGTATTCATAGTTCCTCCTAGCCTAGTGGCTGGCAAAGAAAGGCCTTTAGTAATTATCTACTGAATGAATGATGAGTAAATGAATGAAAAAATGAAGTGGTGATACCTAGACTCACATCCTGGACTGCCTAATACCAAATCTTTAAGGGCTCTGCTCTGTCGCTTATTACTGATAGGACTGTGAAATGCAGTTTGAAATGAGAGGGTTATTTTTTTGTGTTTTTCTTTTTCTTTGCGGTACGTGGGCCTCTCACTGTTGTGGCCTCTCCCGTTGCGGGGCACAGGCTCCGGACGCGCAGGCCCAGCGGCCATGGCTCACAGGCCCAGCCACTCCACAGCATGTGGGATCTTTCCGGACCGGGGCACGAACGCGTGTCCCCTGCATCGGCAGGCAGACTCCCAACCACTGCGCCACCAGGGAAGCCCCCACAGTGTTCTTTTAAGAGCCAAGAAAGAGAGAGAGAAAGGACAGGAAGAAAGAAGGAAAGGAAGAAAGAAATCATGCTTACAGGAGACAAAAGTGGCGCCCCTTCAGAGAAGTTTCAAAATATGAACAGAGAAAGAATAAAATCAAAATTGTGCAACATAGGTGATCTGTGCCATATTCACCACAGCAAGGAGAAACCCTGTCCCACATTCGTTTATGAATCTCCTTCAATTAAGTAGTCAAGTTGTCTCAACTTGATGCAACATGGTTGTACAATAATTATATTAGGAGCAGAACACACTGTGCTGATGCAAACTAGCGGCGGCATCAAACATGCCTTGCGAGAGTGCTTTACCACTGCTCCTCCCTTATTTCCTCTGTAATAATCTCCTGGAGACCTCCAGCCCAAAGCGCGGTGCTAATATAGAAACTGCATCTTTAGCTTGGTTCAATTGCCTTTTCCTGGCTCTGATTAAGCCTTTCCTTCTCCGGTGGTGTTAATTAGTTTGCAAAGTTGCACTGCCACGGCTGAAACGACTTCCATATGATGAAGAGTTCCACCAGAACCCTGACTCAGTATGAAAAGTTGTCTTTTGGATTTGGATTGTCCCAAATCCAAAGCCTCAGTGAGATTAAACCTAGGCCGATTCATTTGAGTGCTAATGCAAGAAAGTCAGAAGACCAAAGTCAATCAAAAAGTATTTTTATATAGGTGGAGCCTAAAATTCCACTCACAGCACCAAATCAAGTGCCAAAAGTCATGTGTTCATTCATGTAACATTTACCGAACAACTCTAACTTCGGAAAATTATTCTAGGCACTGCTGAATGAGAGCAGAATAAGGCAGCAACGCCGCCCTTCAAGAGTTCACCATCTAATACAACAAAAGAGATTTGCTTTTTAAAAAATGTTTCAGTCAAACGATATTTAAAAACCCATACAAAGTACAGTGAGGACGGACTTTGATTCTTGGAGTCTGGCTGTCCTGATCATCTTCCCCACTGGAAAACAAATAAAAATACTAAATGAGATAGAAAAACCAACTTTGGTTTAAATAAACATTTTTATTAAAGTACAACATGCGTAGAGAAAAATGTGCCCGTGACTGCATAGCTGAATTAGCACAAAGAAACATAGCAACCGCCCAGATCTCCAAATGTAGCCCTAGGGGCGTTTCAAAGCCAGCTTACGCCCTTTCCCGGCCACAAACCCCTCCTCCCCCCTCAAGCTGACTTTAAAGCCATGGCTTGCTTCTGCCAGTTTGTTATCGCGCCACGTTTATTGGTTTGGGACCTGACTTCTTTCACTCAGCTGTGAGATTCATCCGTATTGTTGCACGTGTAATAGCTTATTCGTTTTCGTTGGTGTATAGTATTTCATCACATAAATATGGCACATCAACACAGAATTTATCAGTTTACTGAATTGTTGAAGGACGCTTTCCTACTGTATGGTCAAGCCACTCAGGGTGGCTGTCCTCTTGCCCTCTGTACATCCCCTGCCTGACCAGGGCCCACTTCACCTGCACCTACTCACGTGACTGACCTTCCTAATTAGTAAATGCCTACGTACTTGCCCCAGCTGGTGATTGTTCTTATCAAAGGGGCGGAGGGGCCTTGAAGGGCGTGCTACTCTGTTAGTTTCCCTGGTAACTGAAGAGCCAACCTGACATCAATTCCCCAAATAAGCGGGACTCTCCCTTTCCCTCCGAGAGTGAAGACTGCTGCCGCATCCTGCCTACCGTCTGCCACGCAGTGAGGTGTTTCTCCAGGACCTTGCTTCAGACGGGTAAGTTTCCCCCAACCATTAAACCACTGATGTCTCTGTCGCTGACTCGGGGCTCGCTCTTTGGTCTTGAAGTCGGGCAGGCACCGGCCTTGCGGGCCTGCGGGGTGCAGCCCAACAATTGGTAGAGCAGCCAGGAGACTGAGGAAACTCCTGTGAACGCCGCCAAGATGTCGGGAAATGAGAACGGGGAATGAAAAGTTGCAGGGGTGATGCCGGGGTGTCTGTCCACTAACGTCTGGGGCGCCAAAGTTGCAGGCGTAATCCCAGGGTGGCTGTCCACTAACATGGGGCCTGAAAGTTCCAGGGGTGATCCCCAAAGGTGCAGGGGTAATCCTGGGGTAGCTGTCCACTAGTATGGCGGGCCCTGTGGTGGCTGTCCTCGATAAGGGGGGGCTACCAAGAGATTAAAGAACAGTGGTCCCCTGATGGCTCTGCTGTTGTGTCAAAGTGAGCCTTTTGTCGTTGGTGAGCTTAGCTTTCGAGAAGGAATTGGTATTTCTATTCTTGTGCCTTTGAGACATAAATGATCAACCTGGGCTCTCAGAAACTTTAATCAGGTGTGATCTCTAAGAGTGAAGGGAAAAAAAGAGCTTGTATGTAAACTCTATAGGGATGATTATATTTGGGGGAATGTCTATCAAAAATAATCTCTCCAGATTTTGGTATCTTGAAATGAAACTAAGTGAAGTGAAGAGAATTCATTGACTCTCTGGGTCGTTTCAAATAGGATAAAATATTGGAACATTAATTGCTGTGCAGGTCTTAGTTTACCTACCTTACCTTTTTAGGAGAGGAAGACTAAAGCGTAAGTTTTCCAATCAGGAAATGCTGGTATGACAAACAGTCCACAATTATTTGCTTCTTGGTTTTTGCCAGAGATTAAGGTTTTTAAGGGTTACGATTATTATCAGTCATAATTCTAGTTATTGTAACCAAGTTTCTTCATCGATTACATTGTAATCAGGTATTTAACTCTGATGCTTTTGCAAAAGTGCTTCATCTTCAAGAAGATTCATAGGAGGGACCTTTCACAAGTACAGGCCTCTGATAAATTTCAGATTATACCTCTGAACTGGGTAAAACATTTAAAAATTCTAATGGAAAATCTGATGGCTTCATAAAATGTTAACAAAAAGATTGGTTACTGAGTGAACTGGTGAATATGGTTATAATTTTTATGGTTTTAGTCTGGAATGTTACTGGTTTTGGTCTGTGTTTTCCTGTATAAGAAAGCCCTTCCCCTCAAGTTAGTTATGACTTAACGGCAATTTGGTAAACTACACCTGTGGGTAGAATTGAAACATTTTTTTCTTTTCTCTCTGCCTGGTCGCTCCAGAAATTGGAGACTCCTGAGTTCTGAGTGCCTTAGCAGGTGAATGGGAAAGACTGTCTCCTGACATGTGCAGGAATCTCAATATTCTGGGGACCTCTAGAAGAGAAAAATCCACCAAGGTGGAGCCAGGCCTTTGGCATGGCTTTCCTGGCCTTGAGAGGCCTTTTGGGAATTCAGTCTGAGACCTCTGAGGAGTTCCTCCAGAGCCAGTTTGGAGGAGCCTATGTGGTCAACTGATCAGGCTTGTTTTACAAACAGATTAGCCTTAATTTGGCTGTGTTTGGTGGAGAAGAGCGTAGTTTTAGAAAAATATTATGTTTCAGTGGATATTAAACTCTAGTTCTGCTGATTGAGGTCTGTATTTATGGAAGTTACTGCATTGGCCATACTTTTGCCCTGATGATCAGGAGGGAAAAAATTATCTAGTGTAGTTGTCACAGAGTGTAACTACTCATGATCTGTGACACAGCTAGCTTTTAGTCTGCTGCTAAAAGCACATGTGCAATGCTTGTGTGACAGTTGGCTATAAGTGATAAAATGTATGGCCTGTAAAGTGCTTCCCCATTTACATACCTCCGAGCCTGCTCACCGTATCTGATTAGTTTTCCCCCATTGTGGATAACTAGGTCAATATAAAGGAGGCCTAGTACCAAGAGCCATGATCTACACCCAGGGCAGGCAACTGAACCACCCCAGCTTCTAGGGACAAATATTTTGATCATCAGTGCTTTCTATTAAATGTTTGGAATCAAAAGGGGGAAATGATGGGAAAATCTGCACATGTTGAGGTATGGGGAAGTCAGAAGTCTTATACATTCTTTACCTTAAATTTCACTGACCAGAGCAATGTGTTAGGTGTACTCTTAGACATGCACTGTACGTGTGCTTTGTCCACTGAGGGAGGGAATGCATTTGAAAGCCAAAATGGAGTAGCTGTGGTTCAGACATCCAAGGTAAAACTAGGTAGACATTGTAGATGTGATTTTTTTTTGGGGGGGGGGGTTACGCGGGCCTCTCATTGCTGTGGCCTCTCCCGTTGCGGAGCACAGGCTCCGGATGCACAGGCTCAGCGGCCATGGCTCATGGGCCCAGCCGCTCCGTGGCATGTGGGATCCTCCCGGACTGGGGCATGAACCCGTGTCCCCTGCATTGGCAGGCGGACTCTTCCCCCAGGGAAGCCCTGTAGATGTGATTTTTTTTCAGGGGCCGTGGGTGTCTTGTTTCACTTTATTTTTTACTTGAAGTATATTTGATTTACAATGCTATGTTTCAGGTGTACAGCAAAGTGATTCAGTTATACATACATATATATCTATTCTTTTTCAGATTCTTTTCCCTTATAGGTTATTACAAAATATTGAGTATAGTTCCCTGTACTATTCAGTAGATATTTGTTGTTATCTATTTTATATATAGTAGTGTATTTATGTTAATCCCAAACTACTATTTATCCCTTCCCCCTGCCACTTTCCCCTTTGGTAACCATAAATTTGTCTTCTATGTCTGTGGGTCTATTTCTGTTCTGTATGAAAGTTCATTTGTATAATTTTTTTAAGATTCCACATATAAGCAATATCATATGATATTTGTCTTTCTCTATCTGGCTTACTTCAGTTATTACGGTAATCTCTAGGTCCATCCATGTTGCTGCAAATGGCATTATTTCATTCTTTTTATGGCTGAATAATATTCCACTGTATATATGTACCACATCATCTTTATCCATTCATCTGTCGATGGACATTTAGGTTGCTTCCATGTCTTGGCTATTGTAAATCGTGGTGCGATGAACATTGGAGTGCACGTATCTTTTTGACTTATGATGTTCTCTGGATATATGCCCAGGAGTGGGATTGCAGGATCATATGGTAGCTATAATTTTAGTTTTTTAAAGAACATCCATACTGTTCTCCATAGTGGCTGTACCTATTTACGTTCTCACCAGTAGTGTAGGAGGGTTCCTTTATCTCTACACCCTCTCCAGCATTTATTATTTATAGACTTTTTGATAATGGGCATTCAGACTGGTGTGAGGTGATACCTCATCGTAGTTTTGATTTGCATTTCTCTGTTAATAAGTGATGTTGAGCGTCTGTTCATGTACCTTTTGGCCATCTGTATGTCTCCTTTGGAGAAATGTCTATTTAGGTCTTATGCCCATTTTTAAAAATAATTTAATTAATTTATTTACTTGTTTATTTTTTGGCTGTGTTGGGCCTTAGGTGTGGCTCACGGGATCTTTGTTGTGGCATGTGGGGTCTTTCGTTGCGGCGCATGGGCTTCTCTCTAGTTGCAGTGTGTGGGCTCTCTAGTTATGGCATGCAGGCTCCAGAGCGCACAGGTTCTGTAGTTTGCAGCACAGGGGCTCTCTAGTTGAGATGCGCGGGCTTAGTAGTTGCAGCACGTGGGCTTAGTTGCCCTGCGGCATGTGGATCTTAGTTCCCCGGCCAGGGATCGAACCCACATCCCCTGCATTGGAAGGCGGATTCTGTACCACTGGACCACCAGGTAAGTCCCTTATGCCCATTTTTTGATTGGGTCATTTGTTCTTTTTGCTATCAAGCCACAGCCTCCCCCCGCCTCCCCAGAAGACCCTCCAAGACCAGCAGGTAGGTCTGATCCAGGTTCTTATGGAGTCACTGCTTTGCCCTGGGTCCCAGTGCTCGTGAAACCTTGTGTGCGCCCTCCAAGTGTGGAGTCTCTGTTTCCCTCAGTTTTGTGGAGCTCCTGCACTCAAGCCCCGTGGCCTTCAAAGTCAAATGCTCTGGGGGCTCCTCCTCCTAATGCCAGACCTCCAGGTTGGGGAGGCTGACGTGGGGCTCAGAGCTCTCACTCCTGTGGGAGAACCTATGCGATATAAGTATTTTCCAGTTTGTGGGTCACCCACCCGTTAAGTATGGGATTTGATTATATCACAAAAGCACCCCTCCTACTGTCTTGTGTGGCTTCTTCTTTGTCTTTGGGTGTAGAATATCTTTTTTGGTAGGTTCAATTCTTTTTGTCAATGGTTGTTCATCAGTTAGTTGTGAATTTGGTGTTTTCATGAGAGGAGGTGTGCTCAGGTCCTTCTCCTCTGCCATCTTGTCTTTTGTCTAAAAACTTAAATTCTTATAGATAATTCACTGACACCAAAGATTATATCCTTGAACACCAGTTTGAGAAATGCTGATCTCTAGGGAGAAATTCAAAATCATTACTTCAGGACTGTTATGGATTGAGTTGTATCTTTCCCACAAAAGATATGTTGGTGCCCTAGCCCCCAGTACCTCAGAATGTGGTCTTAGCTGGAGAGGGTCTTTACAGTGATAATCAAGTTAAACCAAGGCCATCGGGGTGGGCCCTAAGCCAATATGACTGATTCCCTTATAAAAAGGGAAAATATGGCCAAGGACACACACCCAGGGAGAATGCCACATAAAGGTTAGAGTTACACTGCCACAGTGAAGGATCTCCAAAGGTTGCTGGCAAACCACCAGATGCTAGGAGAAAGGCATGGGACAGATCGTCCTTTACAGCTTCAAGGAGAGGTGAGATTTCGTACTTCTGTCCTCTGGAACTGAGACAATAAATTTCTGTTTAAGCCCTCAGTTTGTGGTACTTTGTAAGAGAAAATAATATGAATAAACTAGGCATTCAACGTGTTTCTAAATCAACAAACTATACAGATGTCCATTTTCTATAAAGTAATAATTTAACAAAATTACAACCAAAACCCCAATGGGAATTTTTTGGAACTTGAGAAAATGATTTAAAGCATTATCTGAAAAGAACTAAAGCATTAGAAATGTAGAGAGTTTGGGGAGGCATAATAAATGATGTGGAGGGCTTACTTTGTTATATATTAAAACACATTTTAAAGTTTTAGTAATTAAAATATGGTCCTAATGTAGGATTTGTTCAAATGCTTCTTATTGCCAGTAACAGAAAACTAGTTCAAATTAGCTTAAACAGTAATGAAAATGTCATTGTTTTATATAAATGGAAAGATGTATGGCAGGCTTCCTGTGATGGTTTAATTTAGTAGCTCATGATGACATCAGATTACAGCTCTGTTTCCCTATGGTTCTCCCTTCTGCCTTTCTCTGTCTGTTAGCATTATCCTCAGACTATCTCTCTGCAATAGCAAAATGAATGTCTGACTTGCTAAAACTTAACGCTTGTCATGCAGATCCAATAAGATAGATAGATTCACATCCAAGGGGATATATCACATAATGTACCATAACCATCAAAACAAAAAGTCCCAAGCTTACTTCTGATGAGCCATCTTAAGTCAACTACCTACCCCTGTAACAGTCACAAGGCCAATGATATGATTACTTCATTGATGACTCTTTGAACTATATAAAAAAGCTCTTTCTCTGCAAGGATAATTGGAATCAGAACAAAAGGACACTTGAAATAGTAGGGAAGAAACAAAGTTTGTTAGAATTCACTAGTGAAATCACCTTTGAAGGAATGTTTTTGATAACAAATTCAATTACTTCAGTAGATTAAGGACTTACATTTTTAATTCATCTTGTCAATGTGGTACGGTGTTTTTCAGGAATCTGTCCATTTCATTTTAGAAAAAGTCTAAATTTTCAAATTTATTGCCATATAGTTCATAATATTTATTATACTTTTAATATCTGTAGTATCTGTAATGATATCTCCTCTTTTATTCCTGAAATTAGTAAGTTGTGCTTTCTTCTTTTCATGCTCAAATAGTACTGCTATGGATTTATCAACTTTTTTATTCCTTCCAAGAACCAATTTTGGCTTCATTAGTCTTTTATGTTTTTTGTTTGTTTTCATTTTATTGATTTTAGCTCACATCTATCTTATTTCATTTTACTTACTTTGGGCTTAATTCTCTTTTTAAATTCTCTCTTCCAAATATAGAAACCTACACAATTGATTTTAAACCTTTTTACTAATAAAAGCATTTTAAGCTATACATTTCGCTACATCCTGTAAATTTTGTTATGTTCAACTTTAATTATCATCCTTTTGAAATATTTTCTAATTTTTTTTTCCTTTTAAGACTTTTAAAATAATTTTATTATTTATTTTTGGCTGCATTGGGTCTTTGTTGCTGCACACGGGCTTTCTCTAGTTGCGGCGAGTGGGGGTTACTCTTCATTGCGTTGCGCGGGCTTCTCATCGCGGTGGTTTCGCTTGTTGCAGAGCACGAGCTCTAGGCACGCGGGCTTCAGTAGTTGTAGCTCACGGGCTCAAAAGTTGTGGCTTGCAGGCTCTAGAGAACAGGCTCAGTAGTTGCAGCGCACGGGCTTAGTTGCTCCGTGGCATGTGGGATCTTCCCGAACCAGCGCTCGAACCCATGTCCCCTGCATTGGCAGGCAGATTCTTAACCACTGCACCACCAGGGAAGCCCTTCTTTTAAGAGTTTTAATTTCAGCTGTTAAAAAAGGGGGCAGTGGGCTTCCCTGGTGGCTCAGTGGTTGAGAGTCCGCCTGCCGATGCAGGGGACACAGGTTCAGGCCCCGGTCCGGGAAGATCCCACATGCCACGGAGCGGCTGGGTCCGTGAGCCATGGCCGCTGAGCCTGCGCGTCCGGAGCCTGTGCTCCACCATGGGAGAGGCCACAACAGTGAGAGGCCCGCGTACCGCAAAAAAACACAAAGGGGGCAGGACTAAAAATGGGGGCAGGGCTAAAAACAAGAGAAAATGGCAAAGTCCTTATAATTGTGGTCCCGGGTCGCTAGTTCCTAACTGGCTTTTGGCCTTTGATTTTTATTTTAGGGTTGGAAAGAAAGGAGGTCATCAATCCCATCTCCTTACCTTCCTCCGAACTTAGACCAAGATCTTGCTGATTCCTTTTTCCACAATGTTCCCTTTATTCAGTATTACAGCCAAAGCTGACATTCAGAGCAAATGGTCACTGATTGATTTCCTCTGAACCTTGAACCTAGATGGCCTCAGTTGACCTCGGAAGCTAATACCCCTTACTTTTTCTGGTTCTCTCTCAGAGGAGCAATAAGAGCTCTACAAAAAAAAACCAAGCATGAAATTTACATGAAATAGTAAACATAAAATCTAAATGTTCTCTTTTACAACCACAGAGAATAAAATAGAAACAAACTAACCTATCGGAATTACAGAAAAAATACACCATTTTAGATTTACTTAATTATTCAGAAGTTAAGGCACTGAAGTTTACTTTTTGAATGCACTGAACTGATTAAAAATTTCTCCTTGCTCGCAGAAAATCTCTAGTTTTAGGAGTGCTGATTATCTCCTGCAAAATCTCATTTTGTTACTTCGGGAAAGTTTATACTATAAAGTCCCTTGTTTTGAATTGTGTTTTTCACTTCTTAACATTTGCATTAACTTTGAGTCTCAGAATTCTGTCATTAAGTATCAGATGAAGTAATCGAGTCTTAGCCAGTTTAAATGAGTTCATCAATGCAGGTTAAATAAATTTACGGAACGTGTATCGCTGGCAAGTACTAGAGCTGGGGCTGGAATCCAAGTCACCTGACACTTAAAGCTACTGTTCTTCAATTCCTACTTGAAGACCAATGCATCCCACCATCATCACGTAGTCATAGGCTCTTAGGGGTTTCAAGATCATTCACGTGATATTTCCTTAAACTGTAGTCTGTGAACCACTTGTATCAAAACACTGTGCATTGGCAGAGAATGGGTGCTGGTTTAAAATGCAGATTCCCTGGCCTTATCAGACCTTCCAAATCAGAATATTTGGGGGTATGGCTGAGGAATCTGAATAACTTATAAATTCTCAAATGATTGTTATGCAGCTATATTGAGCATATCTTTTCTAGAAATACTGAAAAATTAGTCTCTACTTAAATACTTCTCACAGGAAACACTATTTCTCAAACTAGACTAGCCCACTGTTGGGCAGAAGCATTAAAAGGCCATTGGAAAGTTGAACAAAGTCCTTCTTTTTATTACTTTTAACAATTGGTTCTAACTTGAAACAAACAGGATATATTTTTCTTTTTTATTCCCCAGAACTTGTATTTTTCAAATTCAGTAAGCAGACCCTCTATGTTTTCATTCAAGTAATTGATCATACCGTTCTCCTTTTGAAGAAAATGGAAGTAAATTAAATGTTAAGAAAAATTTTGTTCTCTTTCTGTGACCTCTTAGCATTATGCCACATTGCCCTAAGATTTGAAGCTATTTTTTCCTCATAATTCATTTTTGATGATTATATATTTCAAATGTATAAAATTCAAAGAAATTATAGGATGGATGCTTGTATCAGACCCAAACCTCATTTGCTTCCTTAGATTTCCTCCATGCCACCTACTTCCTGGCTCTTCCTCAGCCTCCCGCACCAGACAACTTTGTTCATACCCTCGTGCTTCTGCTGCCTGGGGCTGACCAGTCTCTTACCATTGGCATGTTGGGCCCTTCCTGTGGCGCCCCGCCTTGTGCAGCCAATCTGACTGGCAACCGCCAGGGAATGTTGGCTCCTTTTCCTACTTCCAGACTTGGATCCACCCACCCACTCAGGATATGGATCTGGTATCCAGAGTGGGATCCTAGAGGAACCCAAGTGATTCAATGGAGGAGATGGAGGGGGGACTTGTTATGCCTCAGGGTGAACTCTGCTCAAGGGGGACCAGAGATGGAAGAGAAGTGACAGATTCACTGCCTGTCCTATCTTCTCTCGTGGGCTATTCCAAGGCACAGTGTCCTTTACAGAATGTCTTGTGAAGTCCTGGTGGGCCAACTGCACACACCTGCCCAGCAGCTCTCTTGCTCTTCCTGATTCCTGGCGGAGTGGAGTCAGTGCATGTGTGGATTAGTTTGCATTGCTGCACAGCCTTCCTTGACTCACCCTTACTGCTTGGCTGCCCCAATAAAGCATAATCGCTTCTATCCTTGTCTCAGGCTACATTCTGGAGCACCAAGGCTAAGGTAATACCATGGAGGCACTAGCCAAGATAAACAGGGAATAGTTCCTTTCTTGCTATTATGCTTTGTATTAATGATAAATTATTTATTTTTGTGTTTATAGCATTTTGCCTCTGCTCATTCTAAACTGAGCTTTCATGATATTTTCACATGTAGGCAGTCATTTCATTATTTATACTTTTTAAACAAAATGATAAGAGCTTCTATCATTTATCTCACTGGTGAGAAAACTGCTTGATAATTGTACTTCTTCTGTATGTAATAAAAGATGAATAAACTGACAGTCAGCTGGCTATAAATTTTTGTTACTTTATAATATACTATCTTGCCAAGCCTTCTGCTCCATTCATTTTTTAAATTTTATTGAAATATAGTTGATTTACAGTGTATTAATTTCTACTGTACAGCAAGTGATTCAGTTATATATATGTTCTTTTTCATATTCTTATCCATTATGGTTTATCACAGGATACGGAATATAGTCCCCAGTGCTATACAGTACGATTTTGTTTATCAATTCAATATATAATAGTTTTCACCTGCTAATCCCCAACTCCCAATCCATCCCTCTCCCACCCATCCTCCCCCAACCACAAGTCTGTTCTCGATGTCTGTGGGTCTATTTCTGTTTCATAGATAAGTTCAGTTGTGCCATATTTTAGATTCCACATATAAGTGATATATGACATTTGTCTTTCTCTTTCTGACTTACTTCAGTTAACATAATAATCTCTAGGTCAATCCATGTTGCTGCAAATGGCACTATTTTATTCTTTTTTATGGCTGAGTAGTATTCCATTGTATATGTACCACATCTTTTTTATCCATTCATCTGTCAGTGGACATTTAGGTCGCTTCCATGTCTTGGCTATTGTAAATCGTCCTGCAGTGAACATTGAGGTGCATGTATCTTCGTGAACTATGGTGTTCTCTGGATATATGCCTAGGAGTGGGATTGCTAGATCATATGGCAATGCTATATTTAGTTTTTTAAGGAACCTCCATACTGTTCTCCAATTTACATTCCCACCAACAGTGTGTGAGGGTTCTCTTTTCTCCACACCAGCTCCAGCATTTGTTATTTGTAGACTTTTCTATGACGGCCATTTGGACCAGTGTGAGGAAGTACCTCATTTTAGTTTTGATTTTCATTTCTCTAATAATTAGCAATGTTAAGCATGTTTTCATTTGCCTGTTGGCCATCTATATGTCTTCTTTGGAGAAATGTCTATTTCGGTCTTCTGCCCATTTTTCAGTTGGGTTGTTTGTTTTTCTGTTGTTGAGTTGTATGAGCTGTTTGTTTGCTTTGGAAATTAAGTCCTTTTTGGTTGCATCGTTTGCCAATATTTTCTCCCATTTTGTAGGTTGCCTTTTTGTTTTGTTTATGGTTTCCTTTGCTGTGCAAAAGCTTGTAAGTTTGATTGGGTCCCATTTGTTTATTTTTGCTTTTATTTCTGTTGCCTTTGTAGACTGACCTCAGAAAA
Source organism: Leucopleurus acutus (assembly GCF_964270905.1). Lineage (NCBI taxonomy): Eukaryota > Metazoa > Chordata > Mammalia > Artiodactyla > Delphinidae > Leucopleurus > Leucopleurus acutus. Next base: position 76,975,198 of record NC_139156.1, read on the forward strand.
CATTAGTATGATTTATGTCAGAGAATGTTTTGCCTATGATCTCTTCTAGGAGTTTTATGGTATCATATCTTATGTTTAAATCTTCAAGCCATTTTGAGTTTATTTTTGTGCATGGTGTGAGGGTGTGTTCTAACTTCATTGATTTACATGCAGCTGTCCAACTTTCCCAGCACCACTTGCTGAAGAGACTTTTTCTCATTTTATATTCTTGCCACCTTTGTCAAAGATTAATTGACCATAGGTGTATGGGTTTTTTTCTTGGCTCTCTATTCTGTTACATAGATCTATATTTCTGTTTTTGTGCCAGTACCACTGTTTTGATTACTGTAGCTTTGTAGTATTGTCTGAAGTCTGGGAGGGTTATGCCTCCTGCTTTGTTTTTTTTTTTTTTCCCCCTCAGGATTGCTTTGTCAATTCTGGGTCTTTAATGGTTCTGTATAAATTTTAGGATTATTTGTTCTAGTTCTCTGAAAAATGTCATGGGTAATTTGATAGGGATTGCATAAATATGTAGATTGCTTTGGATAGTATTGCCATTTTAACAATATTAATTCTTCCAATCTAAGAGCATGAGATATCTTTCAATTTCTTTGAATCATCTTTAATTTCCTTTATTAATGTTTTATAGTTCTCAGCATATAAATCTTTCACTGCCTTGGTGAGGTTTTATCCTAAGTATATTTTTGATGCGATTTTAAAAGGTATTGTTTATATTCCCTGTCTGATATTTTATTTTCAGTGTAAAGAAATGCATCCGATTTCTGTATGTTAGTCTTGTATCCTGCTGCCTTGCTGAATTAGTTTATCAGTTCTAGTAATTTTTTTGTGGAGTCTTTAGGGTTTTCTATATATATTATTATGTCATCTGCATATAATGACAATTTTACCTCTTCCCTACCCATTTGAATACGTTTTCTTTTTCTTGTCTGATTGTTGTGGCTAGGATTTCCAATATTATGTTGAAGAGAAGTGGTGAGAGTGGGCATTCCTGTCTTCCCCTGTCTAGTGGGAAGGCTTTCAGTTTTTCACCATTGAGTATATTATTGGCTGTGAGTTTGTCATAAATCTTTTATTATGTTGAGGTATTTTCCCTCTATACCCATTTTTGTAAGGGTTTTTGTCATGAATGGATGTTGAATTTTATCAAATGCTTTTTCTGCATCTATGGAGATGATGATGTGGTTTTTGTCCTTTCATTGATGTGGTGTATCACGTTGATTGATTTGCGTATGTTGAACCATCTTTGTGACTCTGGAATGGATCCAACTTGGTTGTGGTGTATGACCGTTTTTATGTGTCGTTGGATTCAATTTGCTAATATTTTGTTGAGAATTTTTGCGTCTATATTCACCAAAGATATTTGCCTGTAATTTTCTTTTTTGGTAGTGTCTTTGTCTGGTTTTTGTATCAGGGTGATGGTAGCTTTATAGAATGTCTTTGGGTGTTCCTTCCTCTTCAGTCTTGGTAGAGTTTGAGAAGGATGGGTATAATTTCTTACTGTATGTATGTAGCCTGTGAAGCCATCTGGTCCTGGACTTTTGTTTGTAGGGAGTTTTTTGTGTTTTTTTTAAATTACAGATTTTATTTCACTGCTAGTGATTGGTCTGTTCAAATCATCTCTTTCTTCTTGATTCAGTTTTGGTGGGCTGTATGTTTCTAGAAACTTGTCCACTTCTTCTAGCTTGTCCAATTTGTTGGTATATAATTGTTTATAGTATTCTTTTATGGTTTTTTGTATTTCTGCAATATTGGTCATTGTTTCCGTCTTCATTTCTTATTTTGTTTATTTGGGTCCTCTCTCTTCTCGGTGAATCTGGCCAGAGGTTTGTCAATTTTGTTTACCCTTTCATAGAACTAGCTCTTAGTTTTATCAATTTTTTTCTATTGTTTTTTAATCTGTATTTTATTTATTTCCTCTCTGATCTTTATTATTTCCTTCCTTCTGACTTTTGTTCTTCTTTTTCTAATTCTTTTAGGTGGTATGTTAGGTTGTTTGAGATTTTTTTTTGTTTCTTGAAGAAGGCCTGTATTGCTATGTACTTCCCTCTAAGAACTGCTTTTGCTGCATCCCATAGATTTTGTATGGTTGTGTTTTCATTGTCACTTCTCTCAAGGTATTTTTAAATTTCCTCTTTGATTCTATTGTTGACCCATTGGTTTTTTTTGTAGCATGTTGTTTAGTCTCCATGTAGTCATTTTTTCCTCATTTCTTTTTCTGTGGTTGATATCTAGTTTCATGCCATTGTGGTCAGAAAAGATGCTTGAAGTAATTTCTATAGTCTTAAATTTGTTAAGGCTTGTTTTGTGCCCTAATATGCGGTCAGTCCTAGAGAACGTTCCATGGTGCAATTGAAAAGAATGTGTATTCTAGGTTTTGTTTCTTTTGTTTTGTTTTGTTTTGGATGTAATGCCCTGAAAATACCAATTAAGTCTAACTGTTCTGTTGTATCATTTAGGATCTCTGTTGCCTTATTGATTTGCTCTCTAGAAGATCTGTTCATTGATGTGAGTGGGGTGTTAAAATCTCCTACTGTTATTGTATTCCATCAGTTTCTCCCTTTATATCTGTTAGTATTTGTTTTATGTATTTGGGTGCTCCTATATTGGGTGCATATATGTTGACAAGTGTAATATCCTCTTCTTGTATTGAGCCTTTTAACATTATATAGTGTCCTCTATTATGTTTTTCTTATGGCCTGTGTTTTAAAGTTTATTTTGTCTGATATGAGTATTGTGACCCCCACTTTCCTGTCATTTCCGTTTATATGAAATATCTTTTTTCATCTGCTCACCTTCAGTTTATATGTGTCCTTTGCCCTAAGTGGGTCTCTTGTGGGTAGCATATTGTAGGCTCTTGTTTTTTTTTAATCCAGTCTGCCACTTTGTGTCTTTTAATTGGAGCATTTAGTCCATTGACATTTAAGGTAATTATTGATAGATATGTATTTATTGCCATCTTGAAAACTTGTTTTCCTGTTAATTTTGTATTTCTTCTTTGTTCCTTTCTTTTTGTTTTTCCTTTTGTGGTTTGATGATTTTCTTTTATATTATGCTTCTGTTCTCTTCTTTTTGGTTTTTGTGAATCTGTTGTATGTTGTTGATTTGTGGTTACCCTGTTTTTCAAGTATGTTAACCCATTACTATATCTACTTGCTTTAGGCTGATAGTCATATAGGCTCAAACAAATTCTAAAAAAAATCTACATTTTCTTACTCTCCTTCCCCACATTTTATGCTTTTCATGTCTTCCTTTACATCTTCATGCTTATCCTTTTGCTGTTCTTTCTGGTTATCATCACTTTCACAATTTTTTTTTAATTTTAATTTTTTACTTTGTATAGAGCTTATTTAAGTGATTTACTTTCCCATTATGATTTTCTGTTTCCTATACGTTCTTGCTTATTTTCTATTTGAAGAAGACCTTTAAATATTTCTTTAAGGGTAGGTTTAGTATTGCTGTATTCTTTTAGTTTTTGCATGTCAGAGAAATTCTGTATCTCTCTTTCTATTTTAACAAATAAACTTGTTGGGTGAAGTATTCTAGGTTGCAATTTTTTCCCTTTCAGGATTTTGAATATACCTTGCCATTCCCTTCTGGCCTGCAACATTTCTGTAGAGAAATCAGCTGATAGCCTTGTGGTGGTTCCCTTGTAATTAACTCTTTGTTTTTTTCTTGCTGCCTTTTGAATACTCTCTTAATCTTTGCCATCTTAATTTTAATATGTCTTGGTGTAGGTCTTCTTGGGTTCATCTTGTTTGGGACCCATTGTGCTTCCTGTACCTGGATATCTGTTTCCTTCTTTAGGTTAGGGAAGTTTTCAGCCATAATTCCTTCAAATACATTTTCGATCCCTTTGTCTTTTTTCTTCTTCTGGGATCCCTATTAATGCATAGATTGGCATGCCTTATATTATCCCATAGGTCTGTTATGTTGATTTCATTTTTTTTCCATTTGGCTTTCCATCTACTGTTCTAATTTGGTGATTTCCATTATTCTATCTTCCAGATCACTTATTCATTCTTCTGCATTACTCAATCTGGTATTTATCGCCTTAAGCTCAACTTTCATCTTGACAAATGAGTTTTCTAATTTTTCTTGGCTCCTCTTTATAGTTTCTAGTTCATTTTTACAGTAATCTGCATTTCTATTGATAGCCTTTCTTAATTCCTTCAGTATTTTTATTATCTCCTTTTTGAAATCTGTATCTATTAGACTGAAGAGGTCTGTTTCATTGTTCTTTCAGGGAATTCTCTTGATCTATTAATTGGGGGTGGTTCCTCAGCTTCTTCATTTTACTTATATTTCTCTTACTGTCTGTGTTTAGGAGAAACAACGATCTACTGTGGTCTTAGAAGGATCTTTTTATGTGGGAGCTTTCCTGTGTAGCCTGCGTGGGTTTAATATTTTTGCTGTTAGGGCTGTGTTTTGTATGGTTGCCTGCCGCCTCTTTCCTCAGTGTGTGCTGGCTGTTACCCCCTGGTTGGAGGTGTGATTCATGTGGTGAACAGAGCCCCGGATGTTGAGCAGGGCTTCCACTTGGCTCTGTGGTTGTCACAGTGCTGTCAGGGGCAGAGTCTGCTCCCTGTTGTTGGTGCAGAAGCTCCCAGTTCTGTTTGTGAGCTGTGGTGTGAGGTAGGAGGGATAGAAGTGCTCCTTCTGGGAGAGGAGCCATTGAATATCCCTTTGCTGGAGCTATCCACTGGGGAGTGTGCTCTGTGGTGTCACCTGAAACCTCTTGTGCGTGCTCACGAAGTCCAATGTTGTTGGCACTGCCCTTGGCCTTGCCTCAGCTGTGGGAGTGGAGGCAATAGGCGCTGGTGTCCCTCAGGTGCTGTTAACCAAGCCACCAGCACAGATCCGCTGAAGTCAGGTACCAGGACCCACTGTGGGAGCTATGGAAGCAGCCCAGACATGGTCCAGCCTCTGTGTACATGCACCCACAGACCCAGAGCTGCTAAGGGCAGAGCATCCCAGCCACGGGAACACCCATTGTTCACTGTCATGTCCTCCAGGTGCTGAGTTTACAAAGCCTGCAGTGGCGTGAATCCACAAATCACACAGCTGTGGGAAGAGAGCTCAGGTTTCTGCCCTGATTCCTAAGTCACATGGCCCCTGGGGATCAGCTTTGATTTTAGCCCCACCTCCTCTTGTGGGTAACCCACTGGCACTGGCGCACTCCCAGAGCTCATAGACGTGGTGCTGAGGCAGCAGAGAGCACAGAGAAAGAGGCTCCCTTTCCATTCCTCTTAACGACAGTGCTTCCCTTCTGTGTGGGCTTGGGCTTCTTCTGCATACACCCCCAGCTGCTGCTCTCCCACACTCCAGCCCTTTCAGGCTGTCTGCACAGCCAACCCCAGTCCTCTCCCCAGGTCTGTCCTCTAATGCCCGAGTTTCAGCACCAGACCTCTGCCCATACCAGCAGATGCTCATCTTAGGCTGGGAGTCCAGGGCAGTGACATGGACCATCTGTGCAGGTTTCTCTCTGTTCTGCCTGTCACAGACCATCTGCTGTGCTTTCCTCCAAGCCTCAAGCTCCCTTTCTGTCCCAGCTGATCACCCCACCGGAGAAGGGGCTTCCCAGAGTGAGAGAACCTTTCCTTTTTCACAGCTTCCTCCCAGTGTCACAGGTCCTGTCCCACTTCCTTTTTTTGGTTTCATCCTACCCAGTTACATGGAGATATTTCTTGCATTTTTAGTGTCTGAGATCTGCTGCCAGCATTCAGTAGGTATTCTGTGAGGACTGTTCCACATGTAAATGTGTTTTGATTTATCTGTGGGAGGAGGTGAGCTCCACGTCCTTCTATTCTGCCATCTTGATTCGAGCCTCTCCATTCATCTTTATTTTATGTAGGAGGAAGACCCTTAGCTTTGTCCTATTGTTAAAAGCTTAAATATCAATACACATCTCCAGTTTCACTTTCTGCCAATAAAGAGTGTAATCATCTTATGCCCACCTATTACTTTTATTCTTAACATTACATCTGTCTGTGTATTTCTGAATTTACATATGAAACACTATGTCTTCCTAATTCTAATACATTTTTGAATATTAGGTACAAAACTGCAGGTAATTCAAATTACAGTGTGCAGTAACTTTCAGAATTGGTGGTCTTTTAAAAAAAAATTCACTCTACAGTTCCTGCTTATGTTAATATACTATTGTTCCTGTTAGAAGCATTACACTTTGTAATACTTAGTTGTATTACCAGGTCTATAAAAAGTAAATTCTTTTTTAAAAAACAAAACTCCTAAGGCCCATAGAGCAATGCTTAATGCAAATGGAGTATGTTTATATCAAGGTAATAGATTTCTTAGAAGAAACATAAATTATATGCCGTATGGAAGGAGTTAGAACCCGTGCTGGGTGTGTGAGGGTTGGTGAGCAAAAAAGGCAAATTCGGTACTTCTTTGCCATAGAAACACCTCTGGCACAATGATGTGTAGTATTCTTTGATCCCCTAGAACTTTTCCTCAACTGATGGTACGTGAAATCTGTAGGAAGAAAATATAAACTCAAATTATTATATTTTTCTTTTTCATATTCTTTTCCATTATGGCTTATTACAGGATATTGAATAGAGTTCCCTGTGCTGTACAATTGGACCTTGTTGTTTATCTGTTCTATATATAATAATTTGTATCTTCTAACCCCAAACTCCCAATCTATCCCTCCCTCCCCTCCACCCCACCCCCCCAGCAACCACAAGTCTGTTCTTTATGTCTGTGAGTCTGTTTCTGTTTTGTAGATAAGTTCATGTGTGTCATATTTTAGATTCCACATATAGGAGATATGGTATTTATCTTTCTCTTTCTAACTTACTTTGCTTATTATGATGATCTCTAGGTTCATCCATGTTGCTGCAAATGGCATCATTTCATTCTTTTTTATGGCTAATATTCCATCATATATATACCAAACCTTCTTTAGCCATTTACATGTCAGTGCACATTTAGATTGTTTCCGTGTCTTGGCTATTTTAAATAATTCTTCTATGAACATAGGGGTGCATGTATTTTTTCAAATTATAGTTTATCTGGATATATACCCAGGAGTGGGATTGTAGGATCATATGCAACTCTATTTTTAGTCTTTTGAGGAACCTCCATTCTGTTGTCCATAATGGCTGCACCAATTTACATTCCCACCAACAGTGAAGGAGGGTTCCCTTTTCTCCATACCCTCTCCAGCATCTGTTACTTACAGATTTTTTTAATGATAGCCATTCTGACTGGTGTGAGGTGATACCTCATTGTAGTATTGATTTGAATTTCTCTAATAATTAGTGGTGTTGAGCATCTTTTCATGTGCCTACTGGCCATGTGTATGTTTCTTTGGAGAAATGTCTGTTTAGGTCTTCTGCCCATGTTTTGATTGAGTTGTTTTTATGTTATTGAGTTTAATGCGCTGTTTGTATATTTTGGAAATTAAGCCCCTGTCGATTGAATCATTTGCAAATATTTTCTCCCAGTCTGTAGGTTGTCTTTTCATTTTTTTTTATAGTTTCCTTTGCTGTGCAAAAGCTTTTAAGTTGGATTAGGTCCCATTTGTTTATTTTTGTTTTTATTTCTGTTGCCTTGGTAGACTGGCCTAAGAAAAAACATTGGTATGATTTATGGTAGAGAATGTTTTGCCTGTGCTCTCTTCTAGGAGTTTTATGGTGTCATGTTGTACATTTAAGTCTTTAAGTCATTTTGTGAACTCAGATTATTTTAATCATGATGAATGTTACAACTGGAACTGGATCTCTTAGCCACAATAAAGTAACTTATGGACAGTTATTAAAACCAATGAAACAGTCTATAGAACTCCATAAAAAAATAAGGTAGACACTGAAACAAAATAGCAAGATGAAACTTTTCCTACTGTCTTGGACTAAAGTTGCCAGTTGGTTCCTTTACTCTGAAATAGCAGTGTTCAGTGGTGCAGTTTTGAAGCCAGTTATTCATTTGATAATCATTTCCAGAGCTCCCCTTACTACAGAAGTAGAATATTGGTCATCACAGATATTTCATCAAAATGTTTGTAGCTATCTGCTTTCCTGTTTCATTTTTGCTACGTCATAAGGAATTATTATTTTTCAACCCAGTCTGGCCATAGTAGGAAAAAGATTAAAAAGAAACGTGACTTCTTAGAATAAGCTCCAGCTCCCCCATTAAACAGCATTTTGATTTCTGCCAAGCCATTTAACTTGCCTAGATTGCATCATCTGAAACACAGTTGTTTAAATCCCTTCCAGCTCTAATGTTCTAGAAGGCCTGAAATGTTATCTCTAAAAGGAAACTGTTACCGCTGCTGATTGTTTCTGTACTGAATTGTGATATTATATATACTCTGATTTGGGGAACATGAAACAGGAAGGATTTATTAAGCTGCTTGTTTAATACATTAGCCACACAATTATATATTATGACATAATTCTAGATAATGTGATAGGTTCTGACCTTGTCCTATTAATAAATGTGTGCTATTAATATTTATGGCTATTAAAAAACCTAGGCCATCCATGAACTTGTATCAAGATCAAGATGCTCCTTCCCCAGCTTCTGTCAGGAATTTCAGAGTGATGGGCCGAGGTGTTATCAGTAAGGTGACAGGGAGGTCATCCTCTTCACAACACAATAGATATTTATGAAATAATTTGGGAAATGTCTAACTGCCCACGCCATTTCCATGTCAGTTTTACATGAATTCCATGCTTCGGTAAATCTAATAAATATAACACATACTGAAAAGTTCTCTTTTACTGTGTCCAGAGAAAATGAGGCAGTGACCACACTAATGGCTGGCCACCCAAAGACCTTTCCAGCAATGAGGGAAAGGAGGTGCATATTGATATAGTCACCCAGAAAACTGGAGCTTAAGAAATAGGAACATTTCCCTAGAAAAGCAAGATAGTGAAAAAAATGTACAATTTTCATAGGTATGCTTTTCCCATCAGAAAGCAAGTATTTTCATTACAATATGACTTTTAACTGAGTTTCTGTGTGGCTAAGAACTGTCTCCTGTGTATAAAAAATAATGACCATCAGTCTAAGTACCCTTTAGTGCATTTGGAAAAATTCAAATTCAGCTACTGATGCCGGTGGCTAGGTTGTTTTCTTGTCACAGAAAAAATTCAGAGGCGAGACAGGCAGGTCAAGAAAGTAAAGCAAGGATTTAATTAAGTGATAGTATGCTCTCAAGGTGACAGCAGACAGACTCAGATGAGTAGCTGCCCTGAGTTCCTTTGGCAAGCTGGTTATGTGGAGGCATAGAAATGAAGGGATGGATATTCACTGATAAGGGAGGGGTTTGGGGATTGTATTCCCTCCCAGCTACACCTTCCTGAGGGGAGCAGGGGTTTTTGTCCTTATTTAATCTTGATTGGAAGTGTCATGGCATTGGTGCATGATGGGAAATTCTTTGATTTTTCTTGTTTTTTCTTTCCTTTTTTATAACTTCTCATGTCAGTTTTCTAAAAAGATTTTTATTAGAGTGTAGTTGATTTACAGTGTTTTATTAGTTTCTGCTCTACAGGAAAGTGAATCAGTTATACATATACATATACCCACTCTTTTTTTAGAGTCTTTTCCCATATAGGCCATTTCAGAGTATTGAGTAGAGATCCCTGTGCTATACAGTAGGTCATTATTAGTTATCTGTTTTATATGCACTAGTGTGTATATGTCAATCCCATCTCCCAATTTATCCCTCCCCCCGACCCCTGGTAACCCTAAGTTTGTTTTCTACATCTGTAACTCTGTTTCTGTTTCATAGATGAGTTCATTTGTACCCTTTCTTTAGATTCCACATATAAGCAATACCATATGATATTTGTCTTTCTGTGTCTGACTTACCTCACTTAGTATGACAATCTCTGGGTCCATCCATGTTACCGCAAATGGCATTATTTTGTTCTCTTTTATGGCTAATATTCCATTGTATATATGTACTACATCTTCTTTATCAATTCCTCTCTTGATGGACATTTAGGTAGCTTCCATGTCCTGCCTATTGTAAATACTGTAGCAATGAACATTGGGGTGCATGTATTTTTTTGAAGTATGGTTTTCTCCAGATATATGCATAGGAGTGGGATTGCAGGATAATATGGTAGCTCTATTTTTAGGTTTTTAAGGAACCTCCATTACTGTTCTCCATAATGGCTGTATCAATTTACATTCCCACTAACAGTGTAGGAGGGTTCCCTTTTCTTTACACCCTCTTCAGTGTTCATCATTTGTAGACTTTGATCATGGCCATTTAGACTGGTGTGAGGTGATACCTCATTGTAGTTTTTTTTAAATTTTAATTAATTTCTTTTTAACATCTTTATTGGAGTATAATTGCTTTACAATGGTGTGTTAGTTTCTGCTTTATAACAAAGTGAATCAGCTATACGTATATAGATATCCCCATATCCCCTCCCTCTTGCGTCTCCCTCCCTCCCACCCTCCCTATCCCACCCCTCTAGGTGGTCACAAAGCACTGAGCTGATCTCCCCGTGCGATGCAGCTGCTTCCCACTAGCTATCTATTTTACATTTGGTAGTGTATATATGTCAATGCCACTCTCTCACTTCATCCCAGCTTACACTTCCCCCTCCCCGTGTCCTCAAGGCCATTCTCTACGTCTGCGTCTTTATTCCTCTCCTGCCCCTAGGTTCTTCAGAACCAGTTTTTTTTTTTTAGATTCTGTATATATGTGTTAGTGTACGGTATTTGTTTTTCTTTTTCTGACTTACTTCACTCTGTATGACAGTCTCTAGGTCCATCCACCTCACTACAAATAACTCAATTTCGTTTCTTTTTATGGCTGAGTAGTATTCTATTGTATATATGTGCTGCATCTTCTTTATTCATTCATCTGTTGATGGACACCTAGGTTGCTTCCATGTCCTGGCTATTGTAAATAGCGCTGCAGTGAGCATTGTGCTACATGTCTCTTTTTGAATTATGGTTTTCTCAGGGTATATGCCCAGTAGTGGGATTGCTGGGTCATACGGTACTTCTATTTTTAGTTTTTTAAGCAACCTCCGTACTGTTCTCCATAGTGGCTGTATCAATTTACATTCCCACCAACAGTGCAAGAGGGTTCCCTTTTCTCCACACCCTCTGCCTCATTTCTTCTTTGTAGATTTTTGGATGATGGCCATTTTGACTGGTGTGAGGTGATACCTCATTGTAGTTTTGATTTGTATTTCTCTAATGATTAGTGATGTTGAGCATCCTTTCATGTGTTTGTTGGCAATCTGTACATCTTCTTTGGAGAAATGTCTGTTTAGTTCTACTGCCCATTTTTGGATTGGATTGTTTGTATGTTTTTTTGTTTGTTTTCCTTTTTCTATGGTGAGCGGGCCTCTCGCTGTTGTGGCCTCTCCTGTTGCGGAGCACAGGTTCCGGACGCGCGGGCTCAGCGGCCATGGCTCACGGGCCCAGCCGCTCTGCAGCATGTGGAATCTTCCCGGACCAGGGCACGAACCCGCGTCCCCTGCATCGGCAGGTGGACTCCCAACCACTGCACCACCAGGGAAGCCTGGATTGTTTGTTTTTTTGATATTGAGCTGCATGAACTGCTTGTATATTTTGGAGATAAATCATCTGTCAGTTGCTTTGTTTGCACATATTTTCTCACATTCTGACGGTTGTCTTTTCATTTTGTTTATGGTTACCTTTGCTGTGCAAAAGCTTTGAAGTTTCATTAGGTCCCATTTGTTTATTTTTGTTTTTATTTCCCTTTCTCTAGGAGGTGTGTCAAAAAGGATCTTGCTGTGATTTATGTCATAGAGTGTTCTGCCTATGTTTTCCTCTAAGGGTTTTATAGTGTCTGGCCTTACATTTAGATCTGTAATCCATTTTGAGTTTATTTTTGTGTATGGTGTTAGGGAGTGTTCTAATTTCATTCTTTTACCTGTAGCTGTCCAGTTTTCCCAGCACCATTTATTGAAGAGGCTGTCTTTTCTCCACTCTATATTCTTGCCTCCTTTATCAAAGATAAGGTGACCATATATGCGTGGGTTTATCTCTGGGCTTTCTATCCTGTTCCATTCATCTATGTTTCTGTTTTTGTGCCAGTAACATATTGTCTTGATTACTCTAGCTTTGTAGTATAGTCTGAAGTCAGGGAGCCTGATTCCCCAGCTCCGTTTTTCGTTCTCAAGATTGCTTTGGCTATTTGGGGTCTTTTGTGTTTCCACACAAATTGTGAAACTTTTTGTTCTAGTTCTGTGAATAATGCCATTGGTAGTTTGATAGGGATTGCACTGAATCTGTAGATTGCTTTGGGTAGTATAGTCATTTTCACAATGTTGATTCTTTCAATCCAAGAACATGGTATATCTCTCCTTCTGTTTGTATTATCTTTAATTTCTTTCATCAGTGTATTATAGTTTTCTGCGTACAGGTCTTTCATCTCCTTAGGTAGGTTTAATCCTAGGTATTTTATTCTTTTTGTTACAATGGTAAATGGGAGTGTTTCCTTAATTTCACTTTCAGATTTTTCATCATTAGTGTGTAGGAATGCAAGAGGTTTCCGTGCATTAATTTTGTATCCTGCTACTTTACCAAATTCATTGATTAGCTCTAGTAGTTTTCTGGTAGCATCTTTAGGATTCTCTATGTATAGTATCATGTCATCTGCAAACAGTGACAGCTTTACTTCTTCTTTTCCAATTTGGATTCCTTTTATTTCCTTTTCTTCTCTGATTGCTGTGGCTAAAACTTCCAAAACTATGTTGAATAAGAGTGGTGAGAGTGGGCAACCTTGTCTTCTTCCTGATCTTAGTGGAAATGGTTTCAGTTTTTCACCTTTTAGGATGATGTTGGCTGTGGGTTTGTCATATATGGCCTTTATTATGTTGAGGCAAGTTCCCTCTATGCCTACCTTCTAGAGGGTTTTTATCATAAATTGGTGTTGAATTTTGTCGAAAGCCTTTTCTGCATCTATTGAGAGGATCATATGGTTTTTATCCTTCAATTTGTTAATATGGTGTATCACATTGATTGATTTGCTTGTATTGAAGAATCTTTGCATTCCTGGGATAAGCCCCAGTTGATCATGGTGTATGATCCTTTTAAGGTGCTGTTGGATTCTGTTTGCTAGTATTTTGTTGAGGATTTTTGCATCTATGTTCATCAGTGATATTGGCCTGTAGTTTTCTTTCTTTGTGACATCTTTGTCTGGTTTTGGTATCAGAGTGATGGTAGCCTTATAGAATGAGTTTGGGAGTGTTCCTCCCTTTGCTATATTTTGGAGGAGTTTGAGAGGATAGGTGTTAGCTCTTCTCTAAATGTTTGATAGAATTCGCTTGTGAAGCCATCTGGTCCTGGACTTTTGTTTGTTGGAAGATTTTTAATCATAGTTTCAATTTCAGTGCTTGTGATTGGTCTGTTCATATTTGCTATTTCTTCCTGGTTCCGTCTCGGAAGGTTGTGCTTTTCTATTCATCGGCATAGGGTTGCTTGTAGTAATCTCTCATAATCCTTTGTATTTCTGCAGTGTCAGTTGTTTCTTCTCGTTTCTCACTTGTAATTCTGTTGATTTGAGTCTTCTCCCTTTTTTTCTTGATGAGTCTGGCTAATGGTTTATCAATTTTGTTTATCTTCTCAAAGAACCAGCTTTTAGTTTTATTGATCTTTGCTATCATTTCCTTTATTTCTTTTTCATTTATTTCTGATCTGATCTTTATGATTTCTTTCCTTCTGCTAACGTTGGGGTTTTTTTGTTCTTCTTTCTCTAATTGCTTTAGGTGTAAAGTTAGGTTGTTTATTTGAGATGTTTCCTGTTTCTTGAGGTAGGATTGTATTGCTATAAACTTCCATCTTAGAACTGCTTTTGGTTCATCCCATAGGCTTTGGGTTGTCATGTTTTCATTCTCATTTGTTTCTAGGTATTTTTTGATTTCTCTTTGATTTTTTCAGTGATCTCTTGGTTATTTAATAATGTATTGTTCAGCCTCCATGTGTTTGTATTTTTTTTTACAGTTTTTTTTTCCGGTAATTAATATGTAGTCTCATAGTGTTGTGGTCGGAAAAGATACTTGATACGATTTAAGTTTTCTTAAATTTACCAAGTTATGATTTGTGACCCAAGATGTGATCTATTCTGGAGACTGTTCTGTGAGCACTTGTGAAGAAAGTGTAATCTCCTGCTTTTAGATGGGATGTCCTATAAGTATCAATTAAATCTGTCTGGTCTATTGTGTCATTTAAAGCTTGTGTTTCCTTATTAATTTTCTGTTTGGATGATCTGTCCATTGGTTTAAGTGAGGTGTTAAAGCCCCCCACTGTTGTTGTGTTACTGTCGATTTCCTCTTTTATAGCTGTTAGCAGTTGCCTTATGTATTGAGGTGCTCCTATGTTGGGTGCATATATTTATTCATAATTGTTATATCTTCTTGGATTGATCCCTTGATCATTATGTAGTGTCCTTCCTTGTCTCTTATAACATTTTTAATTTTAAAGTCTATTTTATCTGAGTATTTATCTGAGTATTTATCGGAGTATTGCTACTACAGCTTTCTTTTGATTTCCATTTGCATAGAATATCTTTTTCCCTCCCCTCACTTTAAGTCTGTATGTGTCCCTAGGTCTGAAGTGGGTCTCTTGTAGACAGCATATGTATGGGTTTTGTTTTTGTATCCTTTCACGGAGGCTTTGTCTCTTGGTTGGAACATTTAATCCATTCATGTTTAAGGTAATTATCGATATGTATGTTCCTATTACCATTTTCTTAATTGTTTCGGGTTTGTTTTTGTAGGTCCTTTTCTTCTCTTGTGTTTCCCACTTAGAAAATTTCCGTTACCATTTGTTGTAGAGCTGGTTTGGTGGTGCTGAATTCTCTTAGCTTTTGCTTGTCTGTAAATTTTAATTTCTCTGTCAAATCTGAATGAAATCCTTGCTGGGTAGAGTAATCTTGGTTGTAGGTTTTTCCGTTTCATCACTTTAAATATGTCCTGCCACTCCCTTCTGACTTGTAGAGTTTCTGCTGAAAGATCAGCTGTTAACCTTATGGCGATTCCCTTGTATGTTATTTGTTGCTTTTCCTTGCTGCTTTTAATATTTTTCATTGTATTTAATATTTTATTATTTGGTTAATATGTGTATTGGCATGTTTCTCCTTGGATTTATCCTGTATGAGACTCTCTGTGCTTCCTGGACTTGATTGACTATTTATTTTTCCATATTAAGGAAGTTTTCATCTATAATCTCTTCACATATTTTCCCAGTCCCTTTCTTTTTCTCTTCTTCTAGGACCCCTATAATTCGAATGTTGTTGTGTTTAATGTTGTCCCAGAGGTCTCTGAGACTGTCCTCAATTCTTTTCATTCTTTATTCTTCTCTGTGGTAGTTATTTCTACTATTTTATCTTCCAGGTCACTTATCTGTTCTTCTGCCTCAGTTATTCTGCTATTGATTCCTTCTAGAGAATTTTTAATTTCATTTATTGTGTTGTTCATCATTGTTTGTTTGCTCTTTAGTTCTTTAGGTCCGTGTTAAACTTTTCTTGTATTTTCTCCATTCTATTTCCAAGATGTTGGATCACCTTTACTATCATTACTCTGAATTCTTTTTCAGGCAGACTGCCTGTTTCCTCTTCATTTGTTTGGTATGGTAGGTTTTTACTTTCCTCCTCCATCTGCTGCGTATTTCTCTGTCTTCTCATTTTGCTTAACTTACTGTGTTTGGTATCTCCTTTTCGCAGGCTGCAGGTTCATAGTTCCCGTTGTTTTTGGTGTCTGCCCCCAGTGGGTAAGCTTGGTTCAGTGGGTTGTGTAGGCTTCCTGGTGGAGGGGACTGGTGCCTGTGTTCTGGTGGATGAGGCTGGATCTTGCCTTTCTTGTGGCAGGACCGCGTCCAGTGGTGTGTTTTTGGGTGTCTGTGAACTTATTATGATTTTAGGCAGCCTCTCTGCTAATGGGTGGGGTCATTTTCCTGTCTTGCTAATTGTTTGGCATGGGGTGTACTGCACTGTAGCTTGCTGGTCTTTGGGTGGAGCTGGGTATTAGTGTTGAGATTGAGTTCTCTTGGAGAGCTCTCGCCAATTGATATTACGTGGTGCCGGGAGGTCTCTGGTGGTCCAGTGTCCTGAACTTGTCTCTGCCACGTCAGAGGCTCAGTCCTCACACCTGGCTGGATCACCAAGACTTGTCCACCCTGGCCCGCCTCCTCCCCTTGTGTCTCCTCTAACTTCCACTTGCATTAACTTCCTTCTGGTTCCCAACTGGAGAGCACAGATTGCACCTGCTCCGAAGGCCATTGGGGGCCTTGCCTCACCTGCTGCTCAGCCTCCGTTGCTTGTACTCATTGTAGGCTTGATTTGCATTTTATGGTTTACTTTGCTGTGCAAAAGCTTTTAACTTTAATTAGGTCCCATTTGTTTATTTTGGTTTTTATTTTCATTACTCTAGGAGACGGATCCAAAAAAGCTATTGCTGCAATTTATGTCGGCGTGTTCTATCTATGTTTTCCTCTAAGAGTTGTATAATATCCAGTCTTATGTTTGTCTTTAATCCATTTTGAGTTCTTTTTTTGTGTGTGTATATGGTGTTTGGGAATGTTCTAATAACTTCATTCATTTACATATAGCTGTCCAGTTTTCCCAGCACCACTTATTGAAGAGACTGTCTTTTCTCCATTGTATATGCTTGCCTCTTTTGTCATAGGTTAGGTGATCATAAGTGCATGGTTTTATCTCTGGGCTTTCTATCCTGTTCCATTCATCTATATTTCTCTTTTTGTGCCAGTAACATAATGTTGTGATAAGTGTAGCTTTGTAGTGTAGTCTGAAGTCATAGAGCCTGATTTCTCCAGCTCTGTTTTTCTTTCTCAAGATTGCTTTGGCTATTCAGGGTATTTTGTGTTTCTATACAAATTGTAAAAATGTTTTGTTCTAATTCTGTGAGAAATGTCATTAGTAATTTGATAGGGATTACACTGAATCTGTAGATTGCTTTGGGTAGTAATGTCATTTTTACAATATTGATTCTTCCAATCCATGAAGATGGTATATCTTTCCATCTGTTTGTGTCATCTTTGATTTCTTTCATCAGTATTTTACTGTTTTCTGAGTACTGGTCTTTTTCCACCTTAAGTAGGTTTATTCCTAGGTTTTTTATTCTTTTCGATGTGTTGGTAAATGCAATTATTTCCTTACTTTCTTTTTCTAATCTTTTGTTGTTAGTGTATAGGAATGCAAGAGATTTCTGTGTATTAATTTTGTATCCTGCACCTTTACCAAATTCATTGATGAGCTCTAGTAGTTTTCTGGTAGCATCTTTAGAATTTTGTAAGTGTAGTATCATGTCATCTGCAAACACTGACAGTTTTACTACTTCTTTTCCAATTTGGATTCCTTTTATTTCCTTTTCTTCTCTGATTTCTGTGGTTAAGACTTTGAAAAGTATGTTGAATAAGAGTGGCAAAAGTTGACATCCTTGAAGTGTTCCCAATCTTTGAGTAGATGCTTTCAGTTTTCCACCACTGAGAATGATGTTTGCTGTGAGTTTGTCATATATGACCTTTATTATGTTATGGTAGGTTCCCTCTATGCTCACTTTATGGAGAGTTTTTATCATAAATGGGTGTTGAATTTTGTCAAAAGCTTTTTCTGCATCTATGGAGATGATCATATGGTTTTTATCCTTTAATTTGTTAATATGGTGTATCACATTGACTGATTTGCATATATTGAAGAATCCTTGCCTCCCTGGGATAAATCCCACTTGATCAGGGTGTATGATCCTTTTAATGTATTGTTGGATTCAGTTTGCTGGTATTTTGTTTCGTATTTTTGCATCTGTGTTCATCAGTGATATTGCCCTGTAATTTTCTTTTTATGTGATATCTTTGTCTGGTTTTGGTATCAGGTTGTTGGTGGCCTCATAGAATGAGCTTGGGAGTGTTCCTTCCTCTGACATATTTTGGAATAGTTTGAGAAAGGTAGGCATTAACTCCTCTCTAAGGGTTTGATAGAATTCACCTGTGACTAGTCTAGTCCTGGACTTTTGTTTGTTAGAAGATTTTTAATCACAGTTCAGTGATTTTTTAATCAAATTCAGTCCTTGTGATTGGTCTGTTCATATTTTCTGTTTCTTCCTGGTTCAGTCTTGGAAGGTTGTACCTTTCTAAGAATTTGTTCTAGGTCATCCATTTTATTGGCATATAATTGCTTGTAGTAGTCTCTCATGATCCTCTGTATTTCTGTGGTGTTCTTTGTAACTTCTCCTTTTTCACTTCTAATTTTATTGATTTGAGTTCTCTCCCTTTTTTTCTTGTTGAGCCTGGCTAAAGGTTTATCAATTTTGTTTATCTTCTCAAAGAACCGGCTTTTAGTTTCATTGATCTTCGCTATTGTTTTCTTGGTCTCTGTTTCATTTATTTCTGCTCCCATCTTTATGATTTCTTTCCTTCTACTAACTTTGGAATTTATTTGTTCTTTCTCTAGTTGCTTTAGGTGAACCGTTAGGTTGTTTATTTGAGAGTCTTCTTGTTTCTTGAGGTAAGATTTTATTGCTATAAACTTCCCTCTTAGAACTGTGTTTGCTGCATCGCATAGGTTTTGGATTGTCATGTTTTCATTGTCATATTTATCTAGGTATTTTTTTGATTTCCTCTTTTATTTCTTCAGTGATCCATTGGTTGTTTAGTGACATATTGTTTAGGCATCATGGGTTTGTGTTTTTTGCCTTTTTTTCCTGTAATTGATTTCTAATATCATAGAGTTGTGGTTGGAAAAGATGCTTGATATGATTTCAGTTTTCTTAAATTTACTGAGGCTTTATTTGTGACCCAAGGTGTGATCTATCCTTGAGGATGTTTCGTGTGCACTTGAAAAGAATGTTTATTCTGCTTCTTTCGGATGGAGTATCCTATAAGTATCACTTAAGTCTAACTGATCTAATGTGTCATTTATGGCTTTTGTTTCCTTATTGATTTTTTGTCTGGATGATCTGTCCATTGGTGTAAGTGGGGTGTTAAAATCACCCACTATTATTGTGTTACTGTCTGTCTCCCTTTCTATGGCTGTTATTAGCCTTTGCATTATATATTGAGGTGTTCCTATGTTGGGTGCGTATATATTTACAATTTTGTTATATCTTCTTCTTGGATTGATCGCATGATCATTATGTTGTGTCCTTCCTTGTCACTTGTAACAGTCTATATTTTAAAGTCTATTTTGTCTTATAGGAGAGTTGCTACTCCAACTTTCTTTTGATTTCCATTTGCGTGGAATCTGTTTTTCCACCCCCTCACTTTCAGTCTGTATGTGTCCCTAGGTCTGAAGTATGTCTCTTGTAGACAACATGTATGCCTGTCTTGTTTTTGTATCCATCCAGCCAGTCTGTTTCTTTTGGTTGGAGCATTTAATCCATTTACATTTAAGGTAATTATCGATATATATGTTCCTATTGCCATTTTCTTCATTGTTTTGGGTTTGTTTTTGTAGTTCTTTTTTCTTGCCTTTCTTTTCTTGTAGTTTGATGATCATCTTTAGTGTTGTGTTTGGGTTGCTTTTTCTTTTGTATGTGTATCTCTTGTAGTTTTTTGGTTTGCGTTTCCCATGAGGTTTTGGGAAACCTATATATATACATGGTTGTTTTAATTTGCTGGTCTTAAAGTTTTAAGTTGCTGGTCTTAAAGTCTTTAAGTTGCTGGTTTTAAGTTGCTGGTCTCTTAATTTCAAATGCAATTCCTATTTCCTGCATTTGTACTCGCCTCTTCTTACAGTTGCTAATTTCGATGTCATATTTGTGTATAGATGATTTCCTGATTTTACTGTGTTTGCCTTTGCCAATGAGCTTTCCCATTTGTTATTGTCTTATTTCTAGTTGTGACCTCTTTTTTTTTTTTTTCCCCTGCCTAGAGAATTTCCTTTAGCATTTCTTGTAAAGCTGGTTTGGTGGTGCTGAATTCTCTTAGCTTTTCCTTTTCTGTAAAGTGTCTGATTTCTCCATTGAATCTGAATGAGATCTTTGCTGGGTAGAGTATTCTTGGTTGTAGATTTTTCCCTTTCATCACTTTAAATGTATCATGCCACTCCCTTCTGCCTGCAGAGTTTCTGCTGAAAAATCAGCTGATAACCTGAGGGGAAATTCCCTTGTATGTTATATGTTGCTTTTCCCTTGTTGCTTTCAATATTTTTCTTCATATTTAATTTTTGTTAGTTTGATTAATGTGTGTCTCAGTGTGTTGCTTATTGGATTTATCCTGTATGGGACTCTCTGTGGTTCCTGTACTTGGGTGACTATTTACTTTACCATGTTAGGGAAGTTTTCAACTATAATCTCTTTAAATATTTTCTCAGGCCCTTTCTCTTTCTCTTCTTCTTCTGGGCCCCCTATAATTCGAATGTTGGTATGTTTAATGTTGCCCCAGAGGTCTCTGAGACTGTCCTCATTTCTTTACATTCTTTTTTCTTTATTCCATTCTGCAGCAGTGATTTCCACCGTTTTGTCTTCCAGCTCACTTATCCGTTCTTCCTCCTCAGTTATTCTGCTATTGATTCCTTCTGGTGTATTTTTCATTTCAGTCATTTTATTGTTGATCTCTGTTTGTTTGTTCTTTAGTTCTTCTAGGTCTTTGTTAAACATTTCTTTTATCTTCTCGATCAGGGCCTCCATTCTTTTTTCGAGATCTTGAATCATCTTACTATCATTACTCCGGATTCTTTTGCAGGTAGATTGCCTATCTCCTCTTCATTTACTTGTTCTTGTAGGTTTTATCTTGCTCCTTCTTCTGCAGCATATTTCTCTGTTGTCTCATTTTGTTGTTCTTGTAGGTTTTTGTCTTGCGCCTTCATCTGCAACATACTTCCCTTTCATCTCATTTTGTCTAACTTACTGTGTTTGTGGCCTCTTTTCCACAGGCTGCAGGATCGTAGTTCCTCTTGCTTCTGGTGTCTGCTCCCTGGTGGGTGAGGTTGGTCCAGGGGCTTGTGCCATTATCCCCTTGTTGGGGGTGGGGACAGTTGACTGGTGTTGTGATGACCAGAGCTTGCCCTGGATATAGAGTGGGGCCTCCCCTTTGTGCTGTCGTTGTTACTGACGTGTCAGGGGCAGGGTCTGCTTCCTAGTTGTTGGAGTAAAGGCCCCCAGTTCTGTTTCTTAGCTGTATTTCTGATCTCTGGTGCTAGGTAGGCAGGATTGGATCACTCCCACTGAAGGAGAGAAGCCACTGAGTGTTCCTCCTCTGGAGCTGTTCACCTATGAATGTGCTTTGTTGTGTCCCCTTTCGTCCATTGTGCAGGCTCACAAAGTACACTGTTGTTGGCACTGCTCTCAGTCCCACCTTAACTCTGGGTATGCTGGCAGTTGGCCCTGGTAACTCTCAGGCATTTTTTTTCCCCAGGCCACCAGCATAGATTCACCAAAGTCAGTTCCCAGGACTGCAGTAGTCGTGTACCTGGATCCATCGTGGGAGCTATGGGGGCAGCTCAGACTCTGGCCTGGCCCAACCTCCCTGTGTAGGTGCCCAAAAAGCCCACATCTGCTAAAGCCAGACTCACCTCAGCTGCAGGAGCACTTGTTGTCCGTTCAGATGTTCCATAGGTGCTGAATTTAGGAGGCTGTCAGCAGAGGTGTAACTCTGTGGTTCGTGCAGCCACGAGGAGAGATTTCAGCTCTTCTTCCTTAGTCACATGGCCCCTGGGGCTCAGCTGGGGTTTCAGCCCCACCTCTGTGTGTGTTCCTCCCACCAGAGTCTGCTCTGTATGTTGCTGTCAGGTGGGAGGGGGCTAAAGCAGTGATCAGGGCCAGCGGGCCTCCCAGCTGGGAGGGAGCTGAGGCAGCGACTGGGGGAGCAGGTCACCCAGGTGGGAGCGAGGGGCCGAGGAGGCAGTGATGGGGGCGTGTGAGCCGGCTCCAGCAGGAGCCCTCCCTAGTGCCCATGGAGACAGGGGCTGGTGCCCGAAGAGAGAGGCTGCAATGGCGGCCCCACCCTTTGCACATCACTCAACAGTGGCGCTTTGCTTCTTTGTCAGTCCAGGCTTCCTCCACGAGCATTTCGGGTTGCAGAGCTTCTCACTCGCATCCTCTCAGTCTGTCTCCTCACGGCCAACAGCAGTCCCCTCCCCGGGTCTGCTCTCTAAACCCTGTGTTTCAGCCCCCAGCCCCCATGTGCACTAGCAGATGCCTTTCTCAGGCTGGGCCACACAGGGCTGTGGCACGGACCACCTTTATGGGTCTCACTCTGTCCTGCCTGCCACAGGCCAGTTGCTGCTCTCTCCTCCAAGCCCCTGGATCTCCCTTTCTGTCCCTGTTGATCTCCCCACAGGTGAGGGGGCTTCCCCAGATGTGGGGACCTCTCCTCACCTTCAGCTGTCTTCCAGGGGCACAGGTTCCATCCTGCTTCCTTTCCCCTTCTTTCTTCTGTCCTACCCAGTTGCATGAGGATCTTTCTTGTCCTTTTAGGTGTCCAAGGTCCTCTGCTAGTGTTCACCGGTGCTCTGTGAGAATAGTTCCACTCGTAGCTGTATTCTTGATGCATTTGTGGGGAGAGATGAATTTCACGTCCTCCTCCTCTGCCATCTTGAGGATATCATGTCAGCTTTTATAATCAATTATTATCATATGACTTAAAATTCTATATACACTTAAAGAAAACTGACTTTGATGACAAAAACCAAGTCCAAGCCAATCTGTCCACCTAGCTGTGTTAATTCAGACAAGTTGTGCCTTTCTGAGCCATAATTTTCTCATCCCGAGCAAGGAGTGGCCACATGTGCTTTTCTGCCAGGCACTTAAGAAAAGGAACTTCCTATCTGCAAGACTAATTTTATTGTAATGAGGCCATATGAGCAGAAGGTTACCTTTGGGTGTCAGAGATCCTCACCTCACACTTATCACCCCAAAATGTGTGCTTTCCTGTCAGTCTGGAAGTCACTGCTTTTCTTTGTCTGCTTAAGGACCCCTGTTGTTTACAAGATGTGTGGTTTCCTGCCATCTGGCCTGTGTCCCCCTTTCTCTGCTCATATCTAGCTAACTGCCTGCTCTAACATTCCCCCCTCAAGAAGTCTGGACCCTTAAAATCTTTTAAGGGGCACGGGTCGATGGTCTGTCTTTTTTAACTGCTTCAAGCTGAGCATGGGTGTTTTCCCTACCTGTGGGTCTAAATCTCCTTGCTTATCTATCAGAGATAGGGGTCTTGGGTTGTTTAGAGTGGTAGAGATGGAGAGTGGGGAGTAGAAGGAGGCAGCAGCCTTACCCAGTGGGTGTTGATGGTCCCTATCTTCAGGTGGGATGGGTTGAAATCCCTGGCATAGCATCATTTGAAGTTGGAGTTGTTGTATCCTAGAGGATAGATGTTTAGCTAGGTGGTTAAAAATACAAGGACCAAGGAGAAAGATGAGAAATAAAGATGGGCCTAGAAATGGAAGAAGCCAAGTATATCCTGGAAACCATCCCTTTAGGGTCTCAGTCCATTCCTGCTTCCCTTGATTATACTTCCCTTGATTATACCTGCTTTCCTTGATCACAGATTTCTTGAACATTTACTTTTACTTCTCCTGTGACATTAATATATATGTAGCATGTTTTATTTACGATAGCACAAACCCCTCCTTGGCTTGCTAGGAGATAGTCTAGGGCTCGATGGTTGTTGAAGGCCACCTCTGCCAGGGAATCTAGGGATTTTTGTAAGAGTGTGAGAGAGTCTCCAGTTCTCTTTAGTGTGCTGTCCAGGGAGGAGGTTAGATACGTCAGGGTTGCCTCATTGTAGGTAAATTTTCCCCAAAGGGCAGCTTCACCTCGGGTCCCCATATTTCCTGCTAGCACCAAACCAAAGGCCCTTTTTTGTCTCACATGGGTCACACTGAGGATGGTTATTTGGGCTGGAGCCATAGTTCCCAAGGTGTAGTCCCCATAATGAAGTGTGGCGTCTAGATGTGAGAGAGCAGTGGCCTTGGTTATTATGAGGTCCCACATAGGCATAATAACCCAGGCGGTGCTGGTAAAGCAGCATCACTGGTTTGCTTATACAGCTGGCGAAAAGTTCTGGGAGGCGGGAGACAGTTGTGGAGAGGTCCCATCTGCATTTTTTGGATTTGGTCCCTGGTTTGGAGTGTCCAGGGTGAGGTCTGTATTCAGGGATAGTCATGGTAAGGGAGTGTCTGATATAATAGCTAGCACAAGCAGTTCCGTTGGCATTAGTTAGTGAGCTGTCATGCATACATGGGTTTTGTTAGGGGTGCAGATGAAATGTAAAGAGGCTGGCGCACTATATCACTCCAATTTATAGGCTTAAAGTTATGCAACGACAGGCTTAGGCATGTGTTAGAGGCTTAAGGGCTGAAGAGGGGTCTGTGTGTCTCCTCTGAGTATTGCTGTGACAAGGTGTGCATCCTAAGGTTTGATCGCAGATTAGGGAGGTTTTGGGGATATTTATAGCCCTCGAATAGGGAGGTGTCATGCGGTAACAGAGCGGAGGTGGCCTTTCCCATGTAACGATTAAGGAAAAATCTTGCCTGGGGTAATTAAAAGAAGATTGGTTAAAAGCTGAGAATACAGTATGGCTGTTGACTGCGTAGGCCTTGAGGCTGGAACTAATGTCTCCTGGGGTGGTGGGTTGGGGATGGCAAACCCAAGAGAGATTGAGATTTTACCCTTTAGCAATAACCCAGGAGTTATTGACTATTCTGTTATCTTTCCATGTTAAGTCTTGGGACCAAAGAGATTGGATAGGTAAGAAGAGAACAAGTAAGAGCGGGGGTAGGGTCCCTAGCGTCTTTCAGAAGGAGAAGAAAGGCTGCGGGCCACCTTTGGGTTTTTGGCAGGTCTTATCAAACCCAGCCCGGACAGAGGACTTCCCTCTTGGGTATAGGTGCAGAGCTAAAGCAATACTCATAAAAGATTCCAAGAGCGAGGAGGAGATCGAGGAGGACAACAAGTATGCAAATCCTCCACAGTATTTTGGTTATTTTGTGGGTGGACTGGGGTATCGGAGGGCAAAAAAGAAAATAGTGGCTCTGGGTAATCAGCCTTGGATCTGTGACATTTCTTTGTCCTTCCTGAGTAAGAGCTTCAGGTCCTGAAGAGGCTCTCGCATCCACCTGGACTCTTTTGGCCATCCAAGGTCCTCCATGTCCTGTGAAGACTCAGGGGGAGGGGTAGGTTTAATTCTAGGAGGGTGCGCCCAACTAGTGACCCCTGTAGTTTTACTACAGTAGGAGTGCTGAGAAGGACATAGTAAGGCCCTTTCCAGTTGGGCAGTAATTGATGAGAGGGGGACCCTTCTCTCCATGTTTTTAGGAAGACAGAATCTCCTGGCTGAACCTGCATGGAGCCTGTTTCCTGGCTGGGGGCTGGCAAAACCTGATTTCCATATTCTGAAATTGTCATTTGGACTTGCTGGAGATTAATTAGTTACCTAATGAATTCACTGCTTTTGGTGTCTACCAAGATATCAGAGGATAAAAGGGGCTTAAGTCATTTCAAAGGGGCTGAGCCTTAGCCCTGTTTTAGGTGTGACCCTGGTTCTCAGGAGGGCTATGGGTAAAAGCTTTGTCCAAGGTTCTCATGTCTCTTGACAAAGCTTAGCTAGCATTCTTTTTTCTTTTTCTTTTTTTTCATTGAAATGTAGTTGATTTACAATGTTGTGTTAGTTTCAGGTGTACAGCAAAGTGATTCAGTTATATATACATATATATGTATTTTTTTCAGATTATTTTCCCTTATAGTTTATTACAAAATATTGAGTATATAGTAGGTATTTGTTGTTATCTATTTTATATATAGTAGTGTTTTTTCATTAGTCCCAAACTACTATTTATCCCTCCTCCCCTGCCACCCCAGCTTTCCCCTTTGATAACCATAAGTGTGTTTTCTATGTCTGTGGGTCTATTTCTGTT
The DNA here is from genome assembly GCF_964270905.1 of Leucopleurus acutus. Classification (NCBI taxonomy): domain Eukaryota; kingdom Metazoa; phylum Chordata; class Mammalia; order Artiodactyla; family Delphinidae; genus Leucopleurus; species Leucopleurus acutus. The sequence goes on from NC_139156.1 coordinate 77,001,020, forward strand.
TTGTATAAAAGTTCATTTGTATACTTTTTCTAAGATTCCACATATAAGCGATATCATATCATATTTGTCTTTCTCTATCTGGCTTACTTCAGTTATTATGGTAATCTAGGTCCATCCATGTTGCTGCAAATTGTATTATTTCATTCTTTTGATGGCTGAATAGTATTCCATTGTATATCTGTACCACGTCTTCCTTATCCATTCATCTGTTGATAGACATTTAGGTTACTTCCATGTCTTGGCTATTGTCAATTATGGTTCAATGAACATTGGGATGCAGGTATCTTTTGGAATTAGGGTTTTCTCCAGATATATGACCAGGAGTGGGATTGCAGGATCATCTGGTAGCTATATTTTGTTTTTTTACAGAACCTCCATACTTTTCTCCATAGTGACTGTACCAACTTGCATTCCCACCAAGAGTATAGGAGGTTTCCTTTTTCTCTACATCCTCTCCAGAATTTATTTGTAGCCTTTTTAATGATGGCCATTCTGACCTCATTGTAGTTTTGATTTTAATTTCTCTAATAATTAGTGATGTTGAGCATCTTTTCATGTGTCCTTTGGCCATTTGTATATCTTCTTTGGAGAAATGTCTATTTGGGTCTTTAAATTGTTTGCTTTATTTTGATATTGAGCTGAATGAGCTGTTAGTATATTTTGGAAATTAAGCCCTTGTAGGTCACATTATTTTCAAATATTTTCTTCCATTGTGTAGGTTGTCTTTTAGTTTTGTTTATGGTTTCTTTCACTGTGCAAAAGCTTTTAAGTTTAATTAGGTCCCACTTGTTTATTTTTCGAAAGAAATTGAAGATGACAGAAAAAGATGGAAAGATATACCCTGTTCTTGGATTGGAAGAATCAATATTGTCAAAATGACTAAACTACCCAAGGCAATCTACAGGTTCAGTACAATTCCTATCAAATTACCAATGGCTTTTTTCACAGAAGGAGAACAAAATATTTTTAAATTTGTATGGAAACACAAAAGACCCTGTATAACCAAAGCAATCTTGAGAAAGAGAAACAGACCTGGAGGAATCAGGCTCCCTGATTTCAGACTATACTACAGAACTACAGTAATCAAAACAGTATGGTACTGGCACAAAAAACAGACATATAGATCAATGGAACAGGATAGAAAGTCCAGAAATAAACCCACACACCTATGGTCAACTAATCTATGACAAAGGAGGCAAGAATATACGATGGAGAAAAGAAGTATCTTCAATAAATCGTGCTGGGAAAACTTGAAAGCTACATGAAAAGAATGAAATTAGAACATTCTCTAATACCACACACAAAAATAAACTCAAAATGGATTAAAGACCTAATTTAAGACCAGATATTATAAAACTCCTAGAGGAAAACACAGGCAGGATTCTTTTTTAAAGTTGATTGCCCTTTCTATCTTCCCTGGTGATTGAGGCCTCCAGCCAGCACGGAGGTGGTAGCAAATGCCTAGGGCAGTAGAGATTTGTTGTGTAATCTTAGCCACAAAAGAGGGGCCATTATCACTTTGTAAAGACCGTTGAAGTGTGAACCAAGGAATTATTTTCTTTCATAATGCCTTCGTTACCTTCCTAAGCTCTCTGGTCCTTGTTGGAAAGGCATCCTTCCACCCAGTGAAAGTGCCAATAAAAATTAGGAGGTATTTATCTCCCTGGGAGGATGGCATCTGGGTAAAGTCTTCTCCCAGATAAGTTCCTCTTCTTTGGATGGGCTGGAGGAGGGGTGGGGGCCTGTTTTCCCTCTGGGCTGTTACGGTAGCATATGTTACAGGCCTTTGTGATTTCTAAGATAGTCTGAGAAAGGCCTATGCCAGAAAAAGCTTTTTCCGCCAGGCTAGTCAAAGCATCCCTCCCCAGATGAGAGGAATCGTGGAGTGCCTTTAAAATTTTCCATTGTAATGCTCTGGGCAACATTATTGTACGTTCCTTAATCCACCATCCCTCGGGGGCCCTTTTGATATCCCCTGGTTCTAGCCTACTTTATTTCCTTATTTATATACTGGGTGGCAAAAGCAGGCTGGGGGTTGGTACATGGAGGGAGTAAGGTAACCTGAGTTGAAGGGGTTTTCAGAGCTGCACTCTTTGCTGTCTTGTCAGCCAGGTTATTTGCTTTTACTAGTGTGAATTTCCCTTCTGGTATCTCTCAGAGTGGATAACTGCCATTTCCTTAGGGTCTTGTACTGCCTGTAGGAGTTCCAAGATCTCCTGGCAGTGCTGGATTGGGGAGCCCCATGCAGTCAGGAGTCCCCTGTGTTTCAAGAAGGCAGCATGTGCATGTAACACCAAAAATGCATACTTAGAATCCGTATAGATATTGATCCTCTTGTCTTTTCCTAGCCCTAGAGCTCGAGCTAAGGCTAGAAGCTTGGCTTCTGGTGCCAAGGTTTGGGGTGACAGGGCATCAGCCTCTGCGAGCTCATGTAGATCTACGATGGCGTACCCTGCTTTCTGGACGCCATCATGTATGTAGCTGCTTCCATCAGTAAACCAGGCAGCATCAGGGTCCTCGAGGGGCTGGTCCCTAGGGTCAGGTCTGCTGGAATACCCCTGTTTGATGGTCTCAGTACAAGAATGAGACAACTCCCCTGGGCTTTCTCTTGGCATACAAGTAGCTGGATTTAAGGCCTGACATACTTTAAGGGTCACTTCAGGAGTGTCAAGAAGGATGGCCTGATATTTTGTGAGGCAGCCTCCCGTCAGCCATTGTTGTCCTTTAATTTCTGATACTCCCTGTACCTGGTGTGGGATTAATACTTCCAGGGGTTGATCCGTGGTGAGTTTTGTGGCCTCTTCGACTAGCAGGGCTGGCTGCTGTGGCTCTCAGACAGCGTGGCCATCCTGAGGCCACTGGGTCCAATTGCTCGGAGAGATATACCACTAGCCATGGAACTGGCCCTACTTTTTGGGTGAGAACTCCCAGGGCTATTCCGTTTCTCTGAGGTAAATAGAGTAAAGGGCTTGTTACGATCTGGGATCCCTGTAGGGCTCGGGCACCAGTCAGGGCTGTCTTCAATCAAATGCTTTTTGTAAATTCCCTGTCCAATACAGAGGTTCTGTGTCCATTCCCTTCAAGGCCTTATACAATGGTTTTGCCATGAGACCAACCCTGGGGATCCAAATCCTGTAAAACCCAGCCCTTCCTGAGAAGGTTCTGCGCTGTTTCTTTGTGTGTGGTCATCGTAAATGGAGGATTGCTTCCTTATGCTGGGTCGTAAGGGTGCGCTTCTTTTGGCTTAGAACATGTCCCAGGTAGGTGACCCTCTGGGAGGAAATTTGGGCTTTCTGGGGGGATACTTTATACCCCTGGAGGCCAGGAAACTGAAGATCTGTACAGTGTTTTGGTCTGAAGCTTCCTTTGAAGGGCTGCAGATAAGGAGTCATCTGCATATTGTAATAATGCCCTCATATCTAACTTTAGTTTCCTTAGTTCCAAGGCCTTGCCAAACAGGTTTGGGCTGTCCTGGAATCCCTGAGGAAGGACAGTCCAGGTATATTACTGGGTCTCATTAGTGTCTGGGTCAGTCCATTCAAGAGCAAAAATGTATTGAGAATCAGGGCGAACAGGTATACAGAAGAAGGCATTTTAAGATCAAGGACTGTAAACCAGGTGTATCCTTGGGGACCAAGTAAGGATTGTGTATGGGTTGGGAACAATTGGATGAAGAGGAATTAAGCTTCACTTAAGATTCAGAGATCTTGGACCATTCTATATTCCCTACTAGGTGTGAGGACAGGTAGGATTAGAGTATTACAGGGAGATTGACATGGCACCAAAAGCCTATATATATATATATATATATATATATATATATATATATTTTTTTTTTTTTACGGTGCACGGGCCTCTCACTGCTGTGGCCTCTCCCATTGTGGAGCACAGGCTCCGGACGCGCAGGCTCAGCGGCCATGGCTCACGGGCCCAGCCACTCCGCGGCACGTGGGATCTTCCCGGACCGGGGCATGAACCCGTGTCCCCTGCATCGGCAGGTGGACTCTGAACCACTGCGCCACCAGGGAAGCCCAAAAGCCTATATTTGATAAATTTTGAGATTAGGGGTTGGAGTCTCTGGTTTTATGGGGTGTTGCTGCCTGGAAAGGAAGTTGTTAGTTTCTTTTAGGGTGATTTTTATAGGAGTGACAAACTTTGCCTTCCCTGGGATTACCTGATCCCAGACCTGTAGATCTATAAGTTTTTCTGGGGGAATATTTTGGGCTGGACTGTCATGTCTTGTATAATACATAGTCCAGCCAAAAATATTCCTTGCTTTTGGTTTTCAGGGAGAGTAAGAGTCACCCCCAAGGCTGAGAGAAAGTCCCTTCCAAGTAATGGTCTAGGGCATTCAGGCGTGACAAGAAACTTGTGAGTTATAAGTATCTTTCCCCAGGTGCAAGGTAGAGGGGTGGTGAAATGTTTTAGCTTTGGTCTTCCTTCTACTCCAATAAGAGAGCAGGTTTCGGGGGCAAGGGGCCCAGTGTGAGAAGTCAGGACAAAGTAAGTGGCTCCCGTGTCCACTAGAAACTGGAGAAGTTTACCTGTCACGTCTTCTGCAGTTCTTCCTGTGTGGTGATGACGGTCTCCTCAGGAGCCCTGGGAGGTCCTGGGTCCTGTCAGTCAAACACTGCCGTGACTGGCGTGGGGGAATTACCTCACTTGCTTCGGAGCTGGGGGCATGCCCTCCTCCAGTGGTGTACCTTCTTACAGTGTGGGCATGGCATCCTGGGTGTAGCTGGGACCTGTTTCCTGGGCATTCCTTCCTCTAGTGTTTGGGGCTCCCACAGCTAAAAAAATTTCCCTTTCCTGGCAGGGGTCTTCTGGGAGTACTTTTGGGGTGACCAGGTGGTGGGTTAGGTCTTGTCGTGACGGCTGCCAAAAGCCTAGCCTGCAGTCGTTCCTTTCTTAAGTCACACTGTTCCTTCCTTTCCTCCTCAGCCTGGTCTCTGTTGCTAAAGACTCTGAAGGCCGTATCAATACAAAGGTTGAGAGGCGTCTGGGGCCCCATGGCAAGCTTTTGAAGCTTTCTATGAGTGTCAGGGGCTGATTGGCTAATGAAGTGGGTTGCAAATACTATGTGTCCCTCAAAAGTGTCTGCATCTGCATTCATATACTTTCTGAGAGTACCTATTGATGCCAATCGGTCTTGAAGTAGGATTGGATTTTCATCTTGGCCTTGGGTGATCTCTTTAACCATATCATAGTTAACAGGGTTAATTATGCATTGTTTCATCCCTTCAGTAGGGCAGAGGATCATGTGATCCCTTCTAGTGATACCAGGCTGGCCTGGCCAATAGTCCCAACTGGGATCCATTAGAGGCGCTGCTGTCATGTCCACAGGGCATTGGTGAGGTTGGGTGACATGCAATCCATCGGCATATGTTTGAGCCTGTGCCCAAATATGGGTCTTTCCTCAGTGGTGCAGCAGTGGGAAAGAACAATATTTAGGTCCTTCCAGGTAAGGTCAAAGGATAGAGTTAGTCCCGGGAATTCTTCAGTGAGCCAGCGGGGGTCCTCGGAGAATCAGCCTAAGGGAGTGCAGCAGTGGGTTGGACAAAGACAAAGGGGTGTGGGGCTTCCCTGGTGGCGCAGTGGTTGAGAGTCCGCCTGCCGATGCAGGGGACACAGGTTCGTGCCCCGGTCTGGGAAGATCCCACATGCCGCGGAGCGGCTGGGCCCGTGAGCCATGGCCGCTGAGCCTGCGCATCCGGAGCCTGTGCTCCGCAATGGGAGAGGCCAGAGCAGTGAGAGGCCCGCGTACCAAAAAAAAAAAAAGAAAAAGAAAAAGGGGTGTGGACTCCAGTAACTCCCTGAGGCCCACTGACTACTTCCTGAAGGAGGCTGGGAAGCTCTGGCTGACTGCTGGTATGGAAGGGTAAAGAGGCTATAGGGCAGGGGAGGAGCTGAAGATGGTGAAAGAGTGTGGGGCTTGGGGCTTCTGTCTGGGGCTTGTGTTCCTCCACAGATGCCACTAGAGCGGGCTTTGGTGTAGCCTGAATGGGTCCCAGCCAGCAACGTTCCCTAACATAGGACTTGCGTAGCTCCAGGTTCTCTCTTAGGACCTCAAAAGCCTGAACATAAGGAACTTCTGTTCATTTAGATGTCTAACTGTAGGATGTTATGCATTATAGTTGAGGCTTCTATTTTCTGGTCAGGCCTCATCGTCCTCAAGTTTATATTGGGGCCAGGCTGAAAGAAAGCACGTTTTTTTTCACTTTAAACAATCTAGAGGAAACTTGTCCTAGGGAATCAGAATGCACCTGAGGGGTCAGGCCTTGGGGATGGAAGAGGTGTTTCCTATCATTCCTTCAGGGAGATGGTGCTCCCGTAACAGAGAGGTGCACTGGCGTTAGGAGGTCCCGTGGCAGTTCCCTAGGACAGGACTTGTTCCAGGTGTCCCTGTCCACCTAGTCCCTTCCATACTAGTCACAATGGGGGTTAGTTACTCCCCCATATGGCGATCCTGCTGGCCCCAGCATCCTGGGGCCTGTGTCCTATCGTGGTGTCTGCAGTACCCAGGATGAGTGGCCGTCCTGAAGGTTTCTCTATAGATTCTGTGGCCAACGATTAATCTCTGTGTTCTGGGGTATGTACTTCTAGAACAGACATCCTCATAGTTCCAGGACCTATTTAGGTTACAGCTTTTTTTCCCTAAGAGGATGGTATATTTCTGGAAACAGGCACTGGCCATTAAGGGAGGTGGTTTGTGGAAAATCTTCTCTTTTCCCTTCCCTTTTGTGGGCAGCACCCCCTGGCCTGGGTGCTACCCTGCCCCCGCCCCCAGAATGCTCCATGCAGCGGGCAGCGCCACCAGCCGGGGGTGGGGGGGATATGGTGGCCCAAGGTGGAGGCACTCTGTCTGCACTTGGTGGGATGGAGGGCCCGACAGCCCTGTGAGAACACTCCCAATCACGCAACCCAGCGGAGGCAAGCATGGCAAACGGGGGTCATGTGTCCCTGGGGCGTGGCCATGTGTGCGTCCCGCCCCCAGCATGAACTGCCCCGTGCCCACAGTGTGAATTGGGGGCGGGGATGGATCCCGCTTGTGTGGCGGACCGTGGAGGGGGCTGGCCGAAGGCAGGGCGCCGTGCAGAGGCGAGTGGAGAAGGATGGCAGCCCAGATGCAGCGCCACCGCCGCTGGTTCCAACCGCACGGGGCAGGACTGTCCCCCTTCCCAACACCAGGGGTTATGTACACAGACCACCCACGGCACAAGGGAGCTCCCGAAGGGACCGTAACAGCCATGGGCACGGTGCGAACTCTCTTACAGTCTGAGTAAGGCTGCATTTTATACTTCCACACAATTGAACCCGAGGACAGCTAATTAAATGGTGGATAAGGCAAACCCAGAGGGCAAAGCTCCTATGGTTTGGGTCCCTAGCCGCCTGTGAGAATGCTTGGAAACTTCTCCTGACGTGCCTTGCGAGTAATGAGAGGTATAAGACCTAACGGCAAGGTTGGAAGATGCCTGGCAGATTCACTTTCCCCATTTGCAGCAGAGTAAGGCACGAAAAAAAATGCAAAGTAAAAGATAGGGATACAGAGAGAGACAAGGATAGCCAGGCATAGGTGGACCAATAATAAGCCTATAAGGGTAGCTGCAGGGAGTGGCTGGTGGTATGCTTTTAACTGTGTGCCTAAAAACGCTGCCCGGAAATTGCCTTGCGGTGGGCGGACAGACCTATTGTCATCCGGAGGAGAGTCTTCCAGTGGCGAGTGCCCTAGCGGCTTTTAGATGCTCGACTCCTGCTCACATCTTTGCAACAACAGGTCCGAAAATGGGACAGACAATAAGAGAGGGAGAGAGAGAGAGAGGGAGGGAATGGAGGGGGGGAGAAATGAATGGCAGGAAGCAAGGCAGCGCCTCTCAAGCGTAAGGGAGGCGAGAGGCTGAGGCTTACCGAACTCCCCTGGCTGCCTCGCCAAAGATGATACTGGCAGCTAATTTCTTGTCTCGTCGCAGAAGGAATTCAGGGACAAGGCGGGAGGTCAGGAAAGTAAAAAAAGGGTTTATTTAAGCGATTGTATGCTCCCTAGGGGAGAGCAGCCAGGCTCCGGTGAGTAGCTGCCCTGAGTTTCTCTGGGAAACTTCTTATGTGGATGTAGAAAAGAAGAGGTGGAATATTCATTTGGGAGGGAGAGGTTTGGGGGTTCTTTTCCCTGATTTTCATCAGCCCCACCTTCCTGAGGGGAGGAAGGATTTTTGTCCTTATTTAGCCTTGATTGGAAGTATCGTGGCATCGGTGCACGATAAGAACTTCTTATATGCAAGGTTAATTTTATTGTAATGAGGGCATAGTGACCAAAAGGTTACAATGGACACCAGAGATTCCCGCCTTTTCCCACCTTTGTCTGCCTTCAGGACACTTGTCACCCCAAAATGTGTGGTTTCCTGTCGGTCTGGAAGTTCCTACTTTTCTCTGTCTACCCAAGGACCCCGGCTGTTAGGTGTGTGGTTCCTGCCATTAGGCCATTGCCCACCTTGCTCTGCTCCTATCTAGCTAACTGCCTGCTTTAGCTGTTTATCTTACAGAGTAGGATCAAGAGATGTTTCCATAGAAAAGAAGTGGGGTAGGAATAGATGAAATAAGAAAGGGAGAAAAATGGCTGAGAGAGTGGAAGCAGAGACATGAAGATAGGATATTATGATACTCTTTGTGATTGTTTGAATACTTGAAAATTTCTGAGGGGATTACATTTCTTCAGTGTGAGTTAGGCAGCCCTGAGCTTAATCACAGAAGTAGAGTCCCAGTGCGTTTGTAATTCGTGCAACATTTCCTGGGAGATTTAATAATAACGCCAATGCAGAAAATCTGCCCCTTCCCCTTTGAGGCCTTGAGACGGAAACAAAGAGGTACCCTCCTCCTCTGTCGGCCACTGACAGCACCAGTGACAGTTTCTAAAGTGACCAGCTCTGCGCCTTTAGTCTTCCTCCAACACTGATGGCCAAAGGCCACGAGTGGAAGGAAGCTTCCTTTCCTGAATTCAGCCTTTCTCTGCTTCTCCCTGAGCACTTGTCTGTCACCGGCCAGGGCTCTAAAGCCAGGAGCCATCAATCAGGAGAGTCTACAAGAATCCGCAGAATCCAGGGGACAACTAGGAATTTGTTCGCTCACCTCTCACTTGTACTGTTGTTTCACGTCAACTCTGACTTCGGCATTATGAACAGAAGACCTGAATCTGTCAGACTTTATGTCCCAGAATAACATTTATTCCTCTCCGCTGCGTGCTTCCTCTGAAGTGTTTTGTGGCAAAGGGGAACGTGGTCTTGGATGTTTTGTGGAGCTGACCTCATTTATTTTATCCAGACTCCTCAGAACATGAGGTCACCTCCTTGAGCAGGACTGAGGATTCCCACAGCACGGACAAAATGACTCCTTCACCCAAATAAAAATGTTACTGAGAAGTTTAGTATGAGCCTCCCCAGAATGTGCCACTCTGGCATGTGGATTACTTTGAGCTGAAGTCAATCAAGCCTCAGAAGACTCAGGAAGAGCTTTTTACCTCCTCCTTAAGTGTCTAAAAGAATTCAGATAGAAGGCCTGGTCCAGGAAGAGAACCATCACCAGGGGTAACTATAGAGAGTGTGGGCTGGTGTGGGAGGCCGGGGGGAGCCCAGCAGGGCCTGTTTGTTCTACCTGGCACGGCAAAAACTTGTTTACCAAATATTTGCTCTTGCCGCCGTCCTGTGAATTGTCTTCCTTCCCTTTGAAGGCCCAGACCCCACTCTCTTCTCCTGAGCTCAGGATGGCACATAAGCCTCAGTTGCCTCACTGTTGGGAGTCTCTCATGTCTTTGTGGGGCTCACGTACATAAAAAAATTGTTTTTCTCCTGTGAACCTGTCTTATGTCCATTTAACCTGCCAAAGAACCTAGAAAGGAAGAAGGGCAAAGTTTTTCAAGACAAATGCAAAATCTAAGTACCACAGCTGTGATGTGCCAATGGGCTGAAAAATGACAGTAGATACCCAGCACTGCCCTTGGTACACAGTACCTGTTCAATTAGCATTGGAACGTTTCATATATCACTTACTGGTGTGCCAGTCCTCCTCCAGATTAAGACAGAAAATGAATCCCTATTGTTGCATGGAAATGAATTTGCCCTGAATAAGGAAGAGTTCTTAAAATGAAAGCTGATTAAAAATTAAAATGATGCGGGAGACAGTGATTTTTCTGTTATTGGTGGTTTCCAAGAAATCTGGATGACCCCAAGACAAGGAAATGACAGGGGTGGAGCTAGGTGATTCAAAATGCTCCACAGCTCTGAGGTTCCGTAATCATAAAAGCAGAAAACTTGCTAGCTACAGGGACGTATGACAGGCCTTAAGGTAGTGTCTGGATTGCGCTAGACACACACAACTTACAAGCTCAAGGCTTTTTGATGCATCCCAGTTATAAGTGAAATGGAGAAAGAGGGTGAGAAAGTTAAATAGTTTAATCAGAGCAGTTTTACAATTCTAAAATTAACAAGCAGACCTTGTAATAAAAGAGCTCCAATATTTGCAAAATGACCTTGCTTCCATTCTGAATCTCTTTTTTATTTGTAAAGATTCGCATTACATTTAAAAGGACTCAAAATGGAGTGATTGATATATTATTATCCGTGTTTTTTGATGCAACTGATGAAATCCCTGAATGGATATTGCTTCAGCTTTGATATTAAAAAAATGGCCTGACAAGAAGTCCTTAATCCACAACTGATCACAGGTGGCCGAAAGAAAGAGAAAAACCCAGAACTACTGTCAAGTTCATAATGTATCACATTGTTGGTGGATGACACTGGCTCCAAATATACAATTAAGCCCACGACACTTTATTACTATGAATATAATTATCATGAAAGTTCTTTCACGTGGATCAACTTGCTTCTGAAGGTTTTCTTGGTTCGTTTAAACTTGCATAATAAACATGCAATGAATTATTTCTTTTGAAAGTATATTTTTTGCAGTCTTTTTGTTTTCATACAAAGATTTCATAAAGTTGCAATATTGCATCAGAGCATTACCAGAATAAGAGCACAGGGGGAGGGGAAATGGGAATCTGGATGAATGAGAAGAACCTCCTCTCATCCTGAGACAGGCCACCCGTCTTTTTTAAAAGGTGCACGCAAACTGCTTTTCTCACCCTCCCCCACCAAAGAAAAGCATGAAAAAAAAAAAAAAAACCCTCACAAAAATCAATCTAACTAAGAAAAAAAGTCGACATAAGGAAAATAAAGATGTTTTTTCATGCACATATCTTCTGCATAGCTCAACCCACATATAGTAAGGCACTATTTCCCTTCGTAACTGGTGTCCACGGCAATCTGGTAAGTGCTACAGTGCTCTGTGACCATTAGAGAGTTCCTTTCTGGATGGTGAAATAAAGAGGCCGGATGAGTGTGGCTGCCACGCTTCTCTGTGAAAGCCCCATAGTGCAAGCTGATTTCCAGGAGTCTCAGAAGGAAATCTGTGTGTGTAACAATTGAGAGTCTCCAGAATGGTTTTCTTTCCAAAGTTCCTATTTTGTCCTTGTATGAATTTAGATTATTCTTCAGTCATTATTCTCAAAGAAAATACACTAGGTGGGGGGAAAAGCACAGTCAAGTCTTCAGAAACACAGCTTCACTGCTCCGAGAAAGCATATAATGCTGGCAATTCAGAAAATCAGCAGATGTTTCCAAGGGAACAGAGAGAGAGAGAGAGAGAGAGAGTCTAGAAACAGAAGAACAGAGACAAAGACAGAGAGAGCGTGTCTGTGTGTGTGTGTGTGTGTGTGTTTGTTTTCGGAGGTGATCTGGGACTGAGATTAATTTAGCTGGTCTTCGTACTGTTTCCGGAAACAATCCCCAGCGGGGAAAAATTCCCAGCACCTTTCTTGATACATCTTCCAAACATAAGATTCCTGTAAAAGTAAAGGCAATGTGTTAAGAACATGTCTTTCCCTAGGATCTCTGTGTTACCACAAAATATAAGATAGAAAGAGACTCAAATTTGTTATTTTACATACATATATATATGTGCCACATACGTATAATGGTGTATTACACATAGTTATAATCCCAAATTCATTTAGATAGTTCCTAATTATACCAGGTCTTATTTATTTCTACTAATAAATAATCAATCTTCATCCTGACTGTAATATAATAATGATAAAAACCTATTTGTGATATATGATTTCGAGGGTTCCTTAAAACTATTGTTTTTGTTTAATTGTACCATTCAAATTCAAACTATTAACAATGGCAGGTGAATATTTGTGGAGGGAGAATTTCAAATAGCTCGGGCAGAACCTTAAACATTTAATATGCAATTATTTATTTTAATTTTTAAAATTGAAGTATAGTTGATTTACAGTGTTGTTAGTTTCAGGTGTACAGCTAAGTGATTCAGTTATACACATACATATATTTTTTTCTCAGATTATTTTCACTTACAGGTTATTACAAAATATTGAGAATAGTTCCCTGTGCTATACAGTAGGTATTTGTTGCTATCTATTTTATATATAGTAGTGTGTATATGTTAATCACAAACTCCTAATTTATCCCTTCCACTCCTTTCCTCTTTAGTAACCATAGATATGTTTTCTATGTTTGTGGCTCTGTTTCTGTTTTGTATATAAATTTATTTGTATCATTTTATTTTTGGTTCCACATATAAGAAATATCATATGATTTTTGTCTTTGTCTGACTTACTTAACTTAGTATCATAACCTCTAGGTCCATTCATGTTGCTGCAAAAAGCATTATTTCATAATTTTTTATGCCCAAGTAATATTCCATTGTGCACGTGTGTGTGTGTGTGTGTGTGTGTGTGTGTGTGTGTGTATCACATCTTCTGTATCCACTCATTTGTCAGTGGACATTTAGGTTGTTTCAATGTCTTGGCTATTGTAAATAGTGCTGTAGTAAACATTGGGGTACATATCTTTTCAAATTAATGGTTTTCTCCAGATATATACCCAGGAGTGGAATTGCAGGATCATATGGTAGCTCTATTGTTAGTATTTTAAGGAACCTCCATACTGTTCTCCATAGTGGCCGTACCCATTTACAGTCCCACCAACAGTGTAGGAGGGTTCCTTTTTCTCCACACCCTCTCAGTATTTATTATTTGTAGACTTCTTGATGACAGCCATTCTGACCGGTGGGAAGTGTTACCTCATTGTAGTTTTGATTTACAGTTCTCTAATAATTAGCAATGCTGAGCATCTTTTCATGTGCTTTTTGGCTATCTGTATGTCTTCTTTAGAGAAACATCTATTTAGGTCTTCTGCCCATTTTTGACTGGGTTGGTGTTTTTTTTGATATTAAGGTGTAGGAGCTGTTTGTATATTTTGGATATATTTTGTATGTCCTTTGTCAGCTGCATCATTTGCAAATATTTACTCCCAGTCCGTAGGTTTTCTTTCCATTTTGTTTATGGCTTCCTTTGCTATTCAAAAGATGTTAAGTTTAGTTAGGTCCCACTTGTTTATTTTGGTTTTTATTTCCATTACACTAGGAGACAGATCCAAAAAGATACTGCTGTGATTTATGTCAAAGAGTGTTCTGCCTATGTTTTCTTCTAGGAGTTACACAGTATCCAGGCTTACATTTAGGTCTTTAATCCATTTTGAGTTTATTTTTGTGTGTGGTGTTAGGGAGTGTTCTAATTTCATTCTTTTACATGTAGCTGTCCAGTTTTCCCAGCAGCACTTATTGAAGAGACCGTCTTTTCTCCATTGTATATTGTACCTCCTTTGTTGTAAACTAATTGACCAAAGGTGCGTTGGTTTATTTCTGGGATTTCTTTTTTTTTAATTGTTATTGGAGTATATAATTGGTTTACAATGTTGTGTTAGTTTCTGCTGTACAGCAAAGTGAATTTATATATATATATATATAAATGAAATAATTACTATGAATATAATTATCATGAAAATATATATATATATATCCCCTCTTTTTTAGATTTCCTTCCCACTTAGGTCACCACGGAGCATAGAGTAGAGTTCCCTGTGTTACACAGTAGGTTCTCATTAGTTATCTATTATATACGTAGTAGTGTATATGTGTCAATCCTAATCTCTCAGTTCATCCCACCCCCCTTCCCCCTTGATATCCATAAGTTTGTTCCCTACATCGGTGTCTCTACTTCTGCTTTGCAAATAAGTTCATCTGTACCATTTTTCTAGATTCCATGTATAACTGATATTCCATGATATTTTTTCTTTCTCTGATTTACTTCACTCTGTATGACAGTCTCTAGGTTTGTCCACGTCTCTGCAAATGGCACTATTTCGTTCCTTTTTATGGCTGAGTAATATTCCATTGTATATATGTTCCACATCTTTATCCATTCCTCTGCTGATGGACATTTAGGTTGCTTCCATGTCCTGGCTATTGTAAATAGTGCTGCAATGAACATTGGGGTGCATGTATCTTTTTGAATTATGGTTTTCTCAGGGTATATGCCCAGTAGTGGGATTGCTGGGTCATATGGTAGTTCAATTTTTAGTTTTTTGATGGACCTCCATACCATTCTCCATAGTGGCTGTACCAATTAACATTCGCACCAACAGTGTAGGAGGGTCCCCTTTTCTCTACATCCTCTCCAGCATTTATTGTTCATAGAGTTTTTTGATTATGGCCATTCTGACCGTTGTGAGATGATACCTCACTGTAGTTTTGATTTGCATTTCTCTAATAATTAGTGATGTTGAGCATCTTTTCATGTGCCTCTAGGCCATCTGTATGTCTTCTTTGGAGAAATGTCTATTTAGGTCTTCCACCCATTTTTTGATTGGGTTGTTTGTTTTTTTGATATTGAGCTGCATGAGCTCTTTGTATATTTTGGAGATTAATCCCTTGTCAGTTACAAATATTTTCTCCCATTCTGAGGGTTGCCTTTTCATTTTGTTTATGGTTTCCTTTGCTGTGAAAAAGCTTTTAAATTTAATTAGGTCCCATTTGTTTATTTTTGTTTTTATTTTCATTACTCTAGGAGGTGTTATCTAAAAAGATCTTGCTGTGATTTATGTCAAAGAGTGTTCTGCCTCTGTTTTCCTCTAGGAATTGCATAGTATCCGGCCTTACAACTAGGTCTTTAATCTATTTTCAGTTTATTTTTGTGTATGGTGTTAGGTAGTGTTCTAATTTCATTCTTTTACATGTAGCTGTCCAGTTTTCCCAGCACCACTTGTTGAAGAGACTGTCTTTTCTCCATTGCATATTCTTGCCTCCTTAATCATCGATTAGTTGACCATAGGTGTGTGGGTTTATCTCTGGGCTTTCTGTCCTGTTCCATTGATCTATATTTCTGTTTTTGTGCCAGTACCATACTGTCTTGATTACTGTAGCTTTGTAGTGTAGACTGAAGTCAGGGAGCCTGATTCCTCCAGTTCCATCTTTCTTTCTCAAGAGTGCTTTGACTATTTGGGGTCTTTTGTGTCTGCATACAAATTAAAAAAAATTTTGTTCTAGTTCTTTGAAAATGCCATTGGTAATTTGATAGGGATTACACTGAATCTCTAGATTGCCTTGGGTAGTTTATTCATTTTTCAAAAAATTTATTTTATTTATTTTTGGCTGCACTGGGTCTTCATTGATTCACGCAGGCTTTCTCTAGTTGCGGTGAGCAGGGGCTGCTCTTCATTGTGGTGCATGGGCCTCTTATTGCGGTGGTCTCTCCCGTTGCAGAGCACAGGCTCTAGGCGCACTGGCTTAAGTAGTTGTGGCTCGCAGGCTCCAGAGCACAGGCTCAGTAGTTGTGGTGCACGGGCCTAGTTGCATTGCGGTATGTGGGATCTTCCTGGACCAGGGCTCAAACCCATGTCCCCTGTGCTGGCAGGTGGACTCCTAACCACTGCACCACTAGGGATGCTTGGTTTATTCATTCTGACAATATTGATTCTTCCAACCCAAGAACATGGTATATTTTTCCATCATTTTGTGTCCTCTTGGTTTCTTTCATCAGCATCTTATAGTTTTCGAAGTACAGGTCTTTGTCTCCTTAGGTAGGTTTATTCCTAGGTATTTTATTCTTTTTGATGTGATGGTAAATGGGATTGTTTCCTTTGTTTGTTTTTGTCCTTATGAAATTCTTTTAACTTTTTATTAGAGTGTAGTTGATTTACAATATTGTGTTTCCTCAAGTGAATCAATTATACATATACATATATCCATTCTTTTTTAGATTCTTTTCCCATATAGGTCACTACAGAGTATTGAGTAGAGTTCCCTGTGCTATACAGTAAGTCCTTGTTGATTATCTATTTTACATATAGTAGTGTGTATATGTCAATCCCAATCTCCCAATTTATCCCTCTCCCCTTCCCCCCGGTAACCATAAATTTGTTTTTTACATCTGTGACTCTATTTCTGTTTTGTAAATAAGTTCATTTGACCCATTTTCTTAGATTCCACATATATATGCGATATCATATGATATTTGTCTTTCGCTGTCTTACTTCACTCAGTATGACAATCTCTAGGTCCGTGCATGTTGCTGCAAATAGCATTATTCCATTCTTTTTTATGGCTGAGTAATATTCCACTGTTTGTATGTACCACATCTTCTTTACCCATTCCTTTGTCAATGGACATTTAGGTAATGGGATTGTTTCCTAATTTCTCTTTCTGATTATTTGTTGTTAGTGTGTAGAAATGCAACAGATTTCTGTGTGTTAATTTTGTATCCTGCAACTTTACTGAATTCCTTGATGAACTCTAGTAGTTTTCTGGTAGCATCGTTAGGATTTTTTATGTGTAGTATATCACATCATTTACAAACAGTGACAGTTTTACTTTTTTTCCAATTTGAATTCCTTTTATTGCTTTTTCTTCTCTGATTGCTGGTGTTAGGACTTCCAAAACAACATGGAGTAAAAGGGGTGACAGTGGACATCCTTGTCTTGTTCCTGATCTTAGAGTAAATGCTTTTAGGTTTTCACCATTGAGTGTGATGTTAGCTGTGGATGTGTCATATGTGGGCTTTATTATGTTGAGGTAGGTTCCCTCTATGCCTACTTTCTGCAGGGTTTTTGTCATAAGTGGATGTTGACTTTTATCAAAAGCTTTTTCTGCATCTATTGAGATGATCATATGGTCTCTACCCTTTAATTTGTTAATATGGTGTATTACACTGATTGATTTGGGAATATTGAAAAACCCTTGCATCCCTGGGATAAATCCCACTCAATCATGGTGTATGATCCTTTTAATGTATTGTTGGATTTGGTTTGCTAGTGTTTTGTTGAGGATTTTCGTGTCTATGTTCATCAGTAACATTGGCCTGTAATTTTTTTTGTGGTATCTTTGTCTGGTTTTGGTATCAGGGTGATGGTGGCCTCACAGAATGAGTTTGAAACTGTTTCTTCCTCTGCAGTTTTTTGGATTAGTTTCAGTATAGGTGTTAACTCTTCTCTAAATGTTTGGTAGAATTTTGCTGTGAAGCCATCTGGTCCTGGACTTTTGTTTGTTTTTTGGGAGTTTTTAAATCACAGGTGCAATTCTAGTACTTGTAATTGGTCTGTTCCTATTTCTGTTTATTCCTTGTACCTTTCTAAGAAGTTGTCCATTTCTTCTAGGTTGTCCATTTATTAGCATATAGTTCTTGTATTAGTCTCTTATGGTCCCTTGTGTTCCTGTGGTTTCCTACCTAACATCTCCCTTTTCATTTCTAGTTTTATTGATTTGGGTGCCCTCCCTTTTTTTCTTGATGAATCTGGCTAAAGATTTATTCAGTTTTGTTTATCTTTTCAAGGAACCAGCTTTTAGTTTCATTGATCTTTTCTATTGTTTCCTTCATCTCTATTTCATTTATTTCTGCTCTGATCTTTATGATTGTTTTCCTTCTACTAACTTTGAGGTTTGTTTGTTCTTTCTCGAGTTGATTTAGGTGTAAGGTTGGGTTGTGTGAGGTTTTTTTTGGTTCTTGAGCCTATATGGCTGTAACTATAAAGTTTACATGGCTATACACTTCTCTCTTAGAACTGTTTTTGCTGCATCCCATAGGTTTTGGAACCTCGTGTTTTCATTGTCATTTGTCTCTAGGTATTTTTTAATTTCCCCTTTGATTTCTTCAGTGATCCATCGGTTGGTGGTAGCATAGTTTCAGTATCACTACTTGTGACTGATCTGTTCATATGTTCTATTTCTTGCTGGTGCAGTGTTGTACCTTTCTAAGAATTTGTCCATTTCTTCCCGGTTCTCCCTTTTATTGGCATATAGTTGCTTGTACTAGTCTCTTATGATCCTTTGTATTTCTGTGGTGTCCATTCTGACCTCTGATTTGAGGTCTCTCCCTTTTTTTCTTGATGAATCTGGGTAAAGGTTTATCAAGTTTATCTTCTCAGAGAACCAGCTTTTAGTTTCATTGATCTTTGCTATTGTTTCCTTTGTGTCTATTTCATTTATTTCTGCTCTGATCTTGATTTCTGTCCTACTAAATTTGGGTTTTGTTTGTTCTTCTTTCTCTGGTTGCTTTAGGTGTAAGGTTAGGATGTTTGAGAGTTTTCTTGTTTCCTGAGGTTAGACTGTATTGCTATAAACGTCCTTCTTAGAACTGCTTTTGCTGCATCCCATAGTTTTTGGGTTGTCAAGTTTTCGTTGCCATTTGTTTCTAGGTATTTTTAAAAAATTTCCTCTTTGATTTCTTCAGTGATCCATAGGTTGTTTAGTAACATATTGCTTAGCCTCCATGTGTTTGTGTGTGTTTTACAGTTTTATTCCTATAATTGATCTCTAATCTCATAGCATTGTGGTCACAAAGGATGCTTGATATGATTTCAGTTTTCTTACATTTACTGAGGCTTGCTTTTTAGCCCAGCATGAGATCTATCCTAGAGAATGTTACATGTGCACTTGTAAAGAATGTGTATTCTGCTGCTTTCGGATGGAATGCTCTATAAATATCAATGAAGTCCATCTGGTCTTATGTGTCATTTAAGGCCTGTGTTTCCTTATTGATTTTCTGTCTGGATGAGCTGTCCATTGATGTAAGTGGGGTGTTAAAATCACCCATTAATATTGTGCTACTGTCAATTACTCCTTTTATGTCTGTTAACATTTCCTTCTACATTGAGGTGCTCCTATGTTGGGTGCATATATATTTACAATGGTTGTATCTTCTTCTTGGATTATTCCCTTGATTACTATTTTGTGTCACTCTTTGTCTTTCATAGCAGTCTTTATTTTAAACTCTATTTTGTCTAATCTGAGTATTGCTACTCTTGATTTCCATTTACATGGAATACCTTTTTCCATCCCCTCACTTTCAGTCTGTATGTGTCCCTAGATCTGAAGTGGGTCTCTTGTACACAGAATTTATACGGGTCCTGTTTTTGTATCCATTCACCCAGTCTGTGTCCTTTGGTTGGAGCATTTAATCCATTTACATTTATGGAAATTATCAATATGTATATTTTTATTGCCATTTTGTTAATTGTTTTGGATTTGCTTTTGTTGGTCTTTTCTTCCTTTCCTATTTTGTTCCCCTGTCTTGTGATTTGATGACCATCTTTAGTGTTGTGTTTGAATTCCTTTTTTTATGTGTGTATATCAATTATAGATTTTTGATTTGTGGTTACCATGAGGTTTTGACATAGCAGTCTATATATATACTTGATTGTTTTAAGTTGCTGATCTCCTAATTTCAAATGCATTTCAAATATCCTACATTTGTACTCTCCTCTCACAATTACTGGTTTAGTTACCCTATTTGTGTATGAAGGATTTCCTACCTTTACTGTATGTTTGCCTTACAGGTGAGCTTTCCCATTTTGTAATTTTTTTCTACTTGTTGCCTTTTCCTTTCTGCCTAGAGAAGTTCCTTTAGCACTTGCTATAAAGCTGATTTGGTGGTGCTGAATTCTCTTAACTTTTGCTTGTCTGTAAAGCTTTTGATTTCTCCATCAACTCTGCATGAGAACCTTGCTGTGTAGAGCATTCATGGTTGTAGGTTTTTCCCTTTCATCACTTTAAATTAAATATATTATGCCACTCCCTTCTGGCCTGCAGAGTTTCTGCTGAGAAATTAACTGATAGTATTATGGAGAATCCTTTGTATGTTATTTGTTGCTTTCCCATTGTGGCTTTTAATATTTTTCTTTAATTTTTGTCAGTTTTATTATTGTGTGTCTTGGTGTGTTCCCCCTTGGGTTAATCCTGCCTGAGAGTCTATATTTCTTGGACTTAGGTGACTGTTTCCTTTCCCATGGTAGGGAATTTTTCAGCTATTATCTCTTCAAATATCTTCTCAGGCCCTTTCTCTCTCTCTCCCTTCTGGGACCCCTAGGATGTGAATGTTGGTGCCTTTGACATTGTCCCAGAGGCTGCTTAAACTGTCCTCATTTCTTTTCATTCTTTATTCAGTTTTGAAACAGTGATTTCCACCACTCTATCTTCCAGCTCACTTATCCATTCTTCTGCCTCATTTATTCTGCTATCAATTCCTTCTACTGTATTTTTCATTTCACTTATTGTATTGTTCAGTTGTTTGGTTGTTATTTATATTTTCTAACTCTTTGGTAAAAACCTCCTGTTCCTTCTCACTCTGTGCATCCATTCTTTTCCTGAGTTCTTGTATCTTTATGATCATTGCTCTCAACTCTTTCTTTCTCAGGTAGGTTGCCTATCTTCACGTCCCTTAGTTATTCTTCTGGGGTTTTATCTTGTTCCTTCGTCTGGAACATATTCCTCTGCCATCTCATTTGTCTGAATTTCTATTTGTATTTTTATGTATGTGGAAGGTCAGTTATGTCTCTTGACCTTGGAGAGGTGGCCCTCTGTAGGGGATGTCCTATGTGTCCCAGCAGTACACTCCCCTCTCATCACCCTCTCATCAGGGTAGTTTCTGACCTGTGTTTGCAGACTCAGTTCCACAGTGTGGAGGCGATTGTAGTTTTCTTCCTTCTGGTGTCTTCTTTCTTCCTAGTGGGTGAGGCTTGTGCAGGCTTCCTGGTGGGAGGAACTGGTGCCTCCCCACTGGTGGATGGAGCTGGGTCTTGGCCCTCTGGTGGGCTGGCCATGTAAGGGGCGTGTCTAGAGGTGGCTGTGGACTCAGGAAGCCTTTAGACAGCCTGTCTGCTGATGATGGGTGGGCCTGCATTCTCACCCTGTTGGTGGTTTGGGTGTTGGGTGGAGCCAGGTCTTGGTGCAGCCTCTGGGAGAGCTCAGGCCAGTGAATCCACCGGTGTCCTTGTCCCCATAGTGAGCTACACCTGCTTCCCCAGGAGACTCTCTAAGACCAGCAGGTGAGTCTGGCCCAGGCTCCTATGAAGTCACTGCTCTTGCCCTGGGTCCTGGGGCACAAAGACCTTGTGTGTGCCCTCCAAGAGTGGCATCTCTGTTTTGCACAGTTCTTTGGAGCTCCTGCACTCAAGTCCTGCTGGCTTCAAAGTCAAGTGCTCTGGGGTGGGGGTGGGGTCCTCCTCCTGATGCCAGACCCCAAGGCTGGGGAGCATGATATAGGACTCAGAATTCTCACTCCTGTGGGAGAAGTTCTGCAATATAATTATTCTCCAGTGTGTGGGTCACCCATCTGGGGTGGGTATAGGATTTAATCTTATTGCAAGTGCACCCCTTATACTGTCTCGTTGTGGTTTCTTCTTTGTCTTTGGATGTAGAATATCTTTTTTGGTAGGTTCTAGTCTTTTTTTTTACCAACGGTTGTTTAGCATTCAGTTGTGATTTTGGTGTGCTCCTGAGAGGAGGTGAGCTCAGGGTCCTTCTACTCTGCCATCTTGTCCCAGGATATGCAATTATTTTTAAATGACTGTAATACTATTGAATGAAGTTCATTTGAAATCATCTGCTATCTGATTAAGCAATCAAGTATATTATAATTATCAAACTCAGCATTTTCAGCTAATAAATGTGCAATTCTAATTTTACTTTTTCTACTACAGCAATCTTTGCATACACATCCAGGATAACAGGAATGTTATACTAAGATACCATGACTAATATCTGAAAGTAATTCCAAAGTTAATGTTTAATGTACACATTCCAAAATGCAGAGATTCTTTTAGATGACGTATGGTCACTCTTTACCTACCTGTCCTGTGTGCTCTGTTTCATCTTTGTTTATGAGATACATCAGAAAAAACCTACAGATACAGAGAGAGTAATCAGAAATGGATTGTATGGAAATATCAGCATAAACAGGTACTTCTGATCCTGCCATGGACTAATAACTCTTCATGGCAGAGAAAATAACTGGGTCAAACCTGCAGGGCCAAAAAAAAAAAAAAAAATGCCATGGGGACCAAAAGCTTAATCAGCTTTTAAAATATTTTTTTCAAAGGAGCTATAATGTGTTCACAGATTACGTTATACCTCTTGGGAGCTGCTTTATATCAGGCTCAGTGCCAGACCCTGCCTGCAACTGTTTCCACATTCACTCATGGAGCAGGAATTGAAATCCTCATTTAGATAAACCAATAATTAAAAAGGTTCAATAACTTGTCTAATATTGCACACTTGTGAATTCCAAAACCCACTTTATTTTAATTGCTACAATGCTACTCTATATCTTTTTTTTCTATATCTTTTCTGTTTGTTAGATATTAAAATCAGGTTAGAAACGGATTAAGAAATAATATTGGACTGAAGTACTGTTTTGGCTAGTCTCAAGTAATAGATTTCTATGTATTAGAAACAAAATACAGCATTTAACTGTTTGCAGCGGCGCCTAAAGAGGTCTGTGGTTCTTCAGTAAAGAAACGTGAAGATTCACATATCTCTAGGGAGCAGCTGGAGCATTCCTGTTCGAAATGGAAAACACGGCCCAAGCTCTCTGAGAGGCTTGGTACACATTCTCATCCTGTCCACCTTTTCATTTCATGTTCTAGAAGGTACTGTTCACGTGGAGGGCTGCACTTCATCTCCTAAGTCCAAAGAACCACTAGCTGTGGGTCTTTTCCCTCCGAGAGGTGCTCTCTGTCCTGTTTCTCCAGCTTCCTGAGGTGGGGGATGCCTGGGTATCAGGAGAGGTAGGGGAGTCCGCGTGAGGCACACTCACAGGTAATTGGCCAAGTTGTGTTCCTGTAAAGTGTGGGTTTCAAAGCCATGGGGCACGGTGTCGAAGTAATCATTGCCTATCCCACAGATGAAGCACTTGGTCTAGAAGACAAAGGCAGTATGCAAAGGTCAGAGTTCAGAAAGCAAAACAAAAGGAAAACACAGCTCACCCCTCAGGGGCAGCTACTTGGTTTATGCGGTCTACGTAAAAGATCATCCCAGAAGACTGTGCCAAGCACCTGAGTATCAATTTAACTGTTGCCACCACTACCTCTTGCCGTGGGGTTTAAATGACATAGGAACCAACAGCAGGAAGTAACAGAGGCAGAAAGAAGAGAACAAGATGATGATGGCCGAAAAGCAAAAGCAATGTCTTCTTCTTTTCTCCAGCCTAAGTGAACACGCCCAGGCTTGGTGATCACTCTTGTTCATTACACTGGCTCAAGTTATCTAGGTAGGACTGAATGTGTCCTCAGCTGAAACCACAAACTTGGTATCTATCCTAGCCAAGTCTGATGACCAAGCTGGTGGAGCGGGGTAGGCACAAATTCCTTCCATCTGGGGAGGACCAAACCAAATACCAAGCAGTGAGGTGTTGAATCAATGATTCAGAGAAGGTCCGCCACATGCCAGGCATCATGCTAGGCACACAACCGATATACATGTACTGGGATGGCAGTCCACTCTAGAAACAGGACCGCTGCTCTCTCCGCTTCCCTCCCATCCCATCCATCTCTCTTCACCCGCTAGGTCTGCCGTCTGCAGGCCTGGTACCCAAAACCCAGGGAGAAGCAGGCCTTCCGTTTTATCATTAGCATCTCCTGTGTATCAACTCAAATGAATTCAATAGTTATTGTCCTCATGTGGCTCCAGATGCCCATCTTCCCTGCAAATTAGAAGCTGTTTCATACCGTTAGAGGCATGTTTATGATGCCCTAGATGCGAGAGCCTAGAATCAAGATGATTAAGGTAATTTATAATTCTCCCTGCCTTACTGATCAACAGCTGCTGACAGCAGAAAGGCTCCATTCAGCAGTCCAGTCTTGTACACCATTCAGTGTCTCTTAACTAAACAGGTTCCCACGTAACAGCTTTCCCCAGGAAACCGCCCTTCCTCTTTGTTACCGCTCTCGGTCACTCTGTGTGTAACTGAGCCACCAGGCTTCTCTCTAGAGGCTCATGCTGGACGGAACCTCAGCAACGTCCCCGCTTGCTCCAAACGCTTCATCCTCTGCATCTGGCCAGTCACCAAGTTCTTTTCATGCCAAAGTACTGCCTCCTGCATCCTCAGTGGCACGTCTCTAGCAAAAGCCTCATCATCTCCTGCCTAGAAAATGCTGACAGCTGCTTCCCTGTCCCTGGGTGTGCCAGTGTCGAGCTCACTCCCCCTATTTTAATCCATCGTTATCTTTTTAAAATGTGAAATCTGATCACCTCACTGCCCCGCTTAAAACGCTTTTCTTGCTTCCCAGCCTGTCAGTCACACTGTAAATCTCTCAAATGCATGTTTAGGCTCTTAATTAGCTGGCCGCCTTCTCCAGCCCCTTTACTAGAAAGTAATGCTTCATCCCGAACCAGTTATGCTTCCAAGAAAAAAAATCTGCATATCAAATTCCCTGAGATCAGAGTCTTGGTATATAGAATGTCAGGCGGTGACGTTTTCACAGAATCCAATGTGAATGGTACCCCTGGTGATGGGCATGGTGGGGCACGTCGGAGTGGGGAGGTGGCCTACAACTGGCCTGAGCTCGCTCTCTCTCTCTCAAATCCACACCTCTGCGATCCTCAGGCCTCAGCTTGGGCATCCCTTCTTTTAAGTACGCCCCTGATCATACAAGAGGCAACTAGACACCAGCCCCAGAGACCCCGGCACGCAGGGTTTCCTCCTATAAAGGGCTCATCACACTGCTCACGATGTCCTGGTTACTTATTTGTCGGCGGATCCACCATTTTGAATGAATGGTCTCCCCCTCCTGGAGGGGCAGATGACGCCACACTACTGCTTGTATGTCCCTGGAGCCCACCACACAGCCTAGCAGCCGTGCCCAACTACGTGTATTGCCTGAATCAAAAACAGGCCAATGAAGCCATGCATTGTTCATGTCCCTCCCCCTTCTCCCACAGTCGTCATTCTTTGATAAAAGACAGTGGGGACAGGCAGTGTCCACAACAACAAAAACGCAGAGTCAGAAACGGAGAGACTCACCTCCATGTCTTCTTTGACCTGTTCCTGTTGGTCTCTTAGTTCCCCAAAAGCATCGATAATTAAACCTAGTGTTCAGTAAAGACGGGATTTAATCTATCAACCAGAGAAGGATAATGAAATTCACAGCCCCTTGGCTAAGCCTCCCAAGGAAAGGGACCATGACACTGAGAGATGCTCAGAGCTTGGCAGAAGATGTGAGCGCACACCAGATACTCCTACGAGGGCAGCAGCGTTCTGTCTTTGGGGGGCAGACATACATGCAGTTCCCAGGGCACATACATACTGCCTGAAAAGGGGTTTAAAAATGATGTGACAGCAGGAAAAACCTTGGGTTACCTTGGCATCAGGAAATGGTATGTTACTACCTGCTTCACACCAAGAAGGAGCAATGGCGATTGATGGTCATAAAGTACAGGAAAATGCCACTAATAAGATTGTCAAGTGCTAATTTGCAAATCAAACATGCCCATATTAACTGTGAGGAGTTTTTCTCAAATCATTTTTTTCGCAAGTTCATCATCAATAAACTTTCCCTAGCACTACTGACTGCAGCAGTCAGCAACTAACGGCTTCCTGCTGCTCTGTTCCCATTTCTCCTGTGACTTGCCGGGCTGTATGTTTTATGTTTTCTTCCAAGTGCTTTATATGACTTTGCCCTCTTGTAAACACATTATTGTTACGCTCAATAAAGACATAAAGGAAGGGTTATGAATCCTTTAAACGTGTTCCTGTACTTTACTGATAAAAGGGTATCATTTTCTTGCCTGTGGAATTTAGAGGATAATGTCCCATTTATAGACATTTAATTCAAGCTAGGATAAATGTGTAAGCAGAAGAAGACAACATGAGTGATTTTTCTGAGGGAAAAAAAGTTACCTTGGAATAAAAGGAGAGGAAAAAACTACCCGCTCCAAGTTCCCTTGGAGTAAAAGGAAGATCGAATGGGTCAACGTGGCACGGTGGTTGCACGTGACGGCTCTGGGTCCAGACCCTGTGCCTTTGGATTCCAGCCCTGACACTTTTCAGCTGTACACTTCAGCCAAGTTTCTTAGACTTACTATGGCTCAGTTTCGTCAAATGTGAAGAACAGCACTCTGCTCCCAGGGCACGCGGAACAGACATCATTTTTAAAGAAATCTTTTCAATAGCCCATGGCTTAGAGCTTTTTATAATTTCCATGTGGATAGACCCAAAGGGGCTAAATGGCTCACCCACCACCAGTTGTAAAGGTCGTCAGCGGCAGGGCAGGAAATCAGACCCAGGAAAGTGCTCTTTCCTTTTCCCTCTACAGATTTCCAATGAAGAAACACTGAACGGAAGAGTTCTATTTGGCTTTTCTAAGAAACACCTGACATTCTTACCCCGTCTTCAGTGTTAGCTTCAACAATATGTAGGTCAAATTCTAGATCTTCTTGAGGATGGCGCTTACCTTGTATTATGGCCAAGAGAATGACAATTACAAAGAAGAAGAAGGTGATATCAAAGATGATTCGATAGATCTCATACTCATCGCCGGCTGGGTCTTCGATTTCATCACCGATACCCCCTCCGGCACGTACCCCGACATACATGTGGAACATATAGCACTGGAAAAGAGAGGAATGGCTTCATTTCCTGGAGGACCACTGCCCATTTTTATACTCAACACACCTAAGATTGTCTCTCTTGTTCCTAATCTTCACTGTGGAAATGATGAGCATCTTTGCCTTCTACATCACCTCTTTTTGTTTCAGTATTTGTAATTGTGATGCAAACACTTGGCTCTTACATTTTGCTGTCTTATAGTTATTTTTTTGTTTTTTGGGTTTTTTTGCGGTACACGGGCCTCTCACTGTTGTGGCCTCTCCCGCTGTGGAGCACAGGCTCTGGACGCGCAGGCTCAGCGGCCATGGCTCACGGGCCCAGCCACTCTGTGGCATGTGGGATCTTCCCAGACCAGGGCACGAACCCGTGTCCCCTGCATCGGCAGGCGGACTCTCAACCACTGCGCCACCAGGGAAGCCCTCTGCTGTCTTTTAAACAAAACTCTGTGCTGCATACTCTGCTTAGCGCCTGCTGTCATACTTTGCGGGAAATGAAAAATACCTCACTAGCATCAGGCATAAGGTTATCCCATTAGGATCACAGTAAGGGCCACAAAACTATATTTAATTGCACTGTTCAGTTTTTTTGTGAGCATAACAGACAAAGGAATGGGGAAGTAAAAGTCCATTGTATAACTGGATGGAAAGTTAGAAATTAAGTGAGGAAAAAACCAGACTTAACACTTACCATCCTCTCGTCTATCACATTGGAATATAATGCGAAAAATTTTTAACTTTAATGTCTAGAATAAAGAAAAATGAGAGAGGCAGGGAAGAACTAGCAGCTCATTGTTTAAACTTTAAAGCAACCGACAACATGTACAGCTGCAAGTGTCCATTGCCAAAAAAGAGGGGTGCAGTAAAGCGCTTTGGGGTAGGGTTTCTCAGCCTCAAAATCATTAACATTTTAGGCCAGATAATTCTTTGTTGTGAGGTCTGTCTTATGCACTGTAGCATATGTTAGAAGGATCTCTGGCCTCTACTCACTAGATGCCAGTAGCGCCCCACCCCACAGACAATCAAAAATGTCTGCAGACATTGCCAAGTGTCCTCTTGGCGGGGGGGGGGGGCAACATCAGGACCACTGGATTAAGCATCTAGGGTTTTATCTTTATTTAGGATAAGTCCACACTCTCCATTCCAGGCCCTCTGATTTAGCCCTACTTCCCCTCTCTAAGTTCCCCTCTCCCAAGCACCGCCCTGTCCTCTACCCATGCCTCCTCCAAATACAGTATTCCTGATTCTAGATCTTTGCCTGCATAGTCTCCTCATCTTGCAATATTCTTTCCCATTTGTATCCCATTAGAACCTACTCATCCTTCAGAACCTCAATGAATAATCTTTCTTCCATGAGCCCTCCTCAGACTGTTCGAGAAACTCTCATTTACCCAACTGATGTCACCCATCAATGCAAAACAAAAATCTCACTGTCTGCCGTAACCCTAACGAACGGGGCAAAGACCTCGAAACAGCATCTTCACTCAGTGAGACACCGCACTCCTCTGGTTTTCTCCTACATTTCTGGTCATTCCTTCTCAGCCCCCTTGGCTGGTTCTTCCTCATCTCCCTATCTCTTCATGAACTAATGCCCAGGATTGGGTTCTCTGACTTTTTGTTTCTTTTAGGACACTCCCTTGGGGAACTTTTCCAGTTTCATGCTTAAATACCATCTGTGCTAATTACTTCAAAAAATTTCTATTTACATCTTGGGTCTCTTTCCTGAATTCCAGACTTGTATCTCCAACCTATTTTTTCATTTGATGTTTTATGATCTATCTCACTCCACTAGAATTAGTCCCATTATAAGAAGAATTACTTGGGTTACTACTCTATCATCAGTGCCTAAATAATGTCCAGCACATGATAGGTACTCAAAAATCACTTGTGGGATGGGATGACTGAGGAGTGAAAAGTTATGACTGGTCAGCTGTTCTCATGGAGAACGGCTCAAATAGACCTCAGATTCTCAGGTCATTTTAAAGAACATAAAGTTCAGGCAAAGAATAGGCAGCAAGATGATACCAAAATGCTCATAGTTCAACAGCCAATTGCTGATAGGAAACTTCTTGTATTCTGCATCTAAGTCAGATGCCTGGAATTTAATGAACAGAATTAAATAAAGGTTGGGTCACTTAGGCAATAGCAGTGAAAGCAAAAATAAACGAATGGCATCTAATCAAACTTATAAGCTTTTGCGCAACAAAGGAAACCAGGAGCAAAACAAAAAGGAAACCATAAGCAAAACGTGGACTGGCAGAAAATATGTGCAAATCATGTGACTGATAAGGGCTTAAGTTCCAAAATATACAAACAGCTCATACAATTCAATAAGAAAAAAACAAACCACCCAATCGAATAATGGGCAGAAGACCTAAATAGACATTTCTCCAAAGACAACATACAGCTGGCCAAAAGGCACATGAAAAGATGCTCATTATCACTAATTATTAGAGGAATGCATATCAAGACTACAGCGGGGTACCGCCTCACACTGGTCAGAATAGCCACCATTAAAAAAATCTTATCAATACAAATAACAAATGCTGGAGAGGGTGTGGAGAAAAGGGAACCCTCCTACACTGTTGGTGGGAATGTAAATTTGTACAACCATTATGGAGAACAGTATGAAGGTTCCTTAAAAAATAAAAATAGAGTTGCCATATGATCCAGCAATTCCACTCCTGAGCATATACCCAGACAAAACTGTAATTCATACAGATACATGCACCCCATGTTCACTGCAGCACTATTTACAATAGCCAAGACATGGAAATAACTTAAAAGTCCATTGACGGATGGATAAAGAAGATGTGGTACACACACACACACACACACACACACACACACACACACACACACACACTGGAATATTACTCAGCCATAAAAAGAATGAAATAATGCCATCTGCAGCAATATGGATGCAACTAGAGATTGTCATACTAAGCTAAATAAGTCAGAAAAAGAAAGACAAATACCACATGATATCACTTATATGTGGAATCTAAAATATGACACAAATGAACCTATCTACAAAACAGAAACAGACTCACAGACGTAGAGAACAGACCTGTGGTTGCCAAGGCTGGGGGAGTTGGAGGAGGGATGGATTGGGAGTTTGGGATTAGCAGATGCAAACTATTATATATAGGATGGATAAACAACAAGGTCCTACTGTATAGCACAGGGAACTATATTCAATATCCTGTGATAAACCGTAATGGAAAAAAATACAAAAAGAATATATACATATGTATAACGGAATCACTGTGCTGTACAGCAAAAATTAATGCAACATTGTGAATCAACTATACTTCAATAAAATTAAAAAAAAAAAAGATTGGGTCACTCAGAAAAGAGGTTGGTCAGTCTGGGATGCAATACGCAAAGAGCATCACCCCAGAACTGTTCTGCAGCCCAGGGAAGGGGTCTCTCTTACAGAGAGGCCAGGATAGTCCTATTTTACAGACAGCCTGATGAGACCAATGGTGCCTAAACTTAATCCTGCATCCACATCTCCTGGAGGCTTAAACATTCTGGATTCCTGGTACCACGTACTGAATCAATCTTTAGAAATAAAAATTTGAAGACATTTTAAAAAAGCCCTCAGGACATGGCATTACTTTCTTAGAACTGTTTGTCTAAAACAGTGCTTGAAACTGTAAATGGTGGATCTGTGGGTAGAGAAAGTTTTATTTTCCCTGTATATTCTTGCATACTGTTGGAATTAGTTTCTACCACATGCATTTCTTATTTTTATTAAGAAAAATTGGGGGTTATATGTTTTTCTCCAAATCTGTCCACACATGTGATTAACTGTGGCTACAGGAAATAGAATTATTATTGCAGCTGCCTACTCTTTACTTAGTGAACTAACATAGGCCATCCTTTCCTAGCTTTCCCATTCTTAGCTTTGTTTGTAAAACTCCCCCTGCCCCCTTTGGCTGGCGACTTAATTTGGACAATCTACCTGGCTGTGGTCTGGCATTTCTCCATGTCAAATTCTGGCCCTTTGACCCCCCACACTAATAGCCATAGTGGGCCAGCGGTGGATCACTGCAGTTCCCTGTTCAGGTCCTGGAAATGCCCTAGCTCTCCAAGCCCGCTTATTTGACATGTATGTGACTAAGATGGTCTAGCTAATTCCTCTTGCTAATTCCTGCTGACCAAGACTTTTGGATTATAATTTGGCTCCCCACATAGAGTTTTTCTATAGAGAAGAGACTATCAACTTGTTGCTTGAACTTTTTATGAGTGGAATGTTGGTACTCTGACTGATACATCTGACTCTTAGGAGTCTGGTTAATGTGAGTCTGTCCTCAGGCAAATGATTCACTTTTACTTTCTAGACTGTAAAGTTGAAAACAAGACCATGGAATGAGGCTAAATTACCAAAGTAAATGTCTCCTTCTTTTTAGATCTCTCGTCAGCCACTTGGCCTCTCCTGGCAATATGTGCATCTCACTGCTCGCCTTCATTCTAGGATAGCACTAAGAATTTTGAGGAGGGGATTCCACCATATTTCATTAAAATGAAACACGGTCATGCTGTGAAAAGAGAGGTAGAGTTTTGTGGATGTGCTTAGTTAGGCTTAATAAGATACCAAAGTGAAAAAGAATAAAATGCACAGTTCACCAGTGGGATTCTGATGTTGATTTTCCCAACTTTCTCCTTCATTATCAGAAGTTCTCACCAGAGATAGCAGGGCCATGGCTGCCGTGGTGAAGTAGGAGGAAATGGGGTGACTAGTCACTCACAGGAGGCGGCAGCCTGTCAGATTACCATTCTGCGCCTGAAAAGGGAAGTCCTTTCATCTACCTTCCTTTTCAGAGAATCAGACTCAACCTGATCATAAGAGCTGGAGGAGCGATGCTGGGCAGCAAAACGTGACACTGCTTTCTTCCGAGAACCTGAGTAATGAGGGAGGAAGGTGCCTGGTGCTACAGAAACGGGGACAGGGCACTTGCTAATTCTCAAGATTTAACGTTCTGTGACATTCCCCCCATCCACCTCCTAAACATACATTCCGGGGTTAATCATTGTTTATGCTGCCTTTAGGGGACACTGAAGAGTAACAGTTTCTAGGGACTGGTGAAGATCCTTATAAGATCTTTACCTTGGCCAAAAAAAAAAAAAAAAAAAAGGCGGGTGTGGGGAGAGAAACAGATTATTCATTGAGAAGATGGGGTAAAGTAAGTACTTTAGAACAACTCCTTAAGCAGGTTACTTCCCTAGGAGCATACTTTTTAGCTCAACCACCTGGAAAGCTTTTTCCAAAATACACAGGTCTTGATACCTTTCCTACAGTTTCTGACTCAAGGGATCTGGGGTTGGTCTTGAAGAGCTGTGGATTTACAGAGAGTCTTCCTGGTGATTCCTCTGGGCATTTGAGGCTGAAAACCACTCCTTTTGAGATGGATGCTCTTATATATGCCACGTCAGTCTCCCTGGCTCTCTAGCTGCAATCAGCTTTTTGCCATGGACTTGAAAACTTTAGACTACTTTTCAATTTCTTCTCCTACATTCTTGGTGAAGAGGTTCAAATTCTATCAGGTTATGGCTGGATTAATTAGATTCTCTGGCTCAAAACACCGTGATTCCAAATAAATAAGTAAGTAAAGAAAGAAGAAAAGAAATTTAAGTATGAATCATCACTGACTCTGCAAAACTGCAGCTACAGTGCCACCTGCTGTAAGTTATGAAACACTGGCAGTGAATTACGTCCCCCAGAAAACCTACAATGTTCTCTGAGACCTGAAGAAACAACCTGAAACAGTAAATGCGATGGGAACTCAGGATGACAGCAATAAAATACGACGTGAGTGAGGAAAACCTATCTCAGATGAGAATACTAGACTTCACTCTTTGAAAAAGAAATGCTAAGGAGACTGGCATAAAGAAAGGATTCTCGGGCTTCCCTGGTGGCGCAGTGGTTGAGAGTCCGCCTGCCGATGCGGGGGACGCGGGTCCGTGCCCCGGTCCGGGAAGATCCCACATGCCGCGGAGCGGCTGGGCCGGTGAGCCATGGCCGCTGAGCCTGCGCGTCCGGAGCCTGTGCTCCGCAGTGGGAGAGGCCACAACAGTGAGAGGCCCGCGTACCGCAAAAAAAAAAAAAAAAAAAAAAAAGAAAGGATTCTCTTTGGGGAATTAAAACAATGAAATCTCACCACCTGCTACTCCATAATTCTGTCTTGCCAGCTGTTTGTTTTTACTAAGCCTCCGCTTTTAATGAGCATTACTGTCAGTGATTACTTACATTTTAAGTGGCTATGGCTTCTTCAAAACCTCCCTGCACAAGCATTAGTAAGAGGCAATTAAAAGGGGTTTTTACATCTAAAATTGAAAGGTTAACCTAGGTAACGTGGCCTCTGACACAACAGTTGTTAAGAACAATCAGCTGGAAATGGACTGTGCAAAGTACACAGACTCCTGTCTGGTTCGACTGATTGACAGCAGTACATAATTATGAGAGAGGCAGGAGCCGAGGTGTAGTCTGCATCCTGGAACTGAGTTTTCTTTTTCAAGAAAGAAACACGTAAGATGCAAACTTATGATGCCTCCAACCTCACCTCAGCCAAAGGCAAGATCTGTTCATTGTTCTTTGTAGAGACAGAAATACCTACAACAGAGCTGGTCAGAGGCAGTCCCACCCATATAGACAGAAATTCCTGAAACTGAACAAAATCCTGGCTGTAGCTCAGTCCCAAGCCCACAGATGAAAACATCAAGAAGCCAATTTCCTCATCCTAAAGTGAGGCAAGCTTCTCTACCTTCTTTATACATTTCCCTGTCATTGGGTAAAATCAGCCAGGTAAAGGCAGTGGTCTTCCTAACCCACCTCGTGTTCAAATAATGCATGGATTCTTCTCCTAATAAATCCACTGACAAAATTAACAAGAGCAGTGGAAACATCCTGAGAGCAAGATGCAACATGCAGTCATATAAGAACACTATGAGGGCAAATTGAACAGGGTCAGATACGACTCATGATGTGAGAGTGAGAGGCCAGGATATTTTGGGGGTCATACTGTGGTAGGAGAGGCGAATCCAAGTCACACATTGTTCCCAGCGTGTGACCCAGGCCACTGCGTATCCCCATCTGAAACCCTCCCTACTTTCCACCAATCTTGAGCGGTTCACTGAGCATCACACCCTCTGGGAATGAACAGGACAACTTTCCGACCTGAGGCTGGTGAATTTTGAGATTTAGACCCATTGGGGTGATTCTCCTGGAATATAAATGAATCTCCCCGGAGTCAGTGTAGGCACAAGTGCCTACCGTTAGCCCTTACTGACCCTCCTTTGCGCCTTGTTGCCTCCTCCAGCCCTCTGCTCCCCTCTCTGCATCTGGCCAGCCACTCCCCCAAGTCTTCAGGGCCATGGGACAGAGAGACAAGGTGGTATTAAAGGCAGCACACGGAAGAGGAGATGAAGGATCTCTAAAGTACCTTCCTCACTGGGCCTACAATGGTAGGGTATGGATGTGGGGAAGCAGCGAGGGGGTGCAAAGTGTCCCCTGTTAGTGACTCTGGTGGAGGTTACTACTAGTGACCGGTCAGTCTCCCGGCGCACAAGTTTTCTCTCTCCTTGACTTGTGGTCCTACTTCCTGTATGAACTCTTGTTAAAAGTTTCTTATGTATTCTTCCAGAAAAATAGTATGTGTATTCTAGCATATCTATTATATACATTCTAGCATATGTGTGTGTATCTTCTTGTACAGTTAGGATCCTTTTGATCTTTTTTTTTTTCCCACTTAAGTATAATTTGTATGTCTTTCCATATCAGCATATACAGATTTCTCTACTATTTTAAAAAGCTACATATTTTCCATTATATGGATTTACCATAATTTATTTAATCAAGACTCTATAGATGATATTTTATATTATTTTCAATTTGTTATAGCAGCTAATGTCCTTGAATATAGCGAGGCATATTTGTGAATAAACAGGTCAGTTACTAGCAAAGGAACTGACAAGTCAAAGGGTAAGTACACTTAAACATTCAATAGCTATTATAAAATTTCTCTCAAATTGTTGTGTTATTTTAAATTCCCAACAGTGTTCATGAAGGTGCCAGCTTTTCAATCAATTCAGTAACTCTGGGTATTAACAAACTAAGATTTTGCAAACCTGATAGGTAAAGGTGGCAACCGACTGCTTTGGTTTGCCCTTTTTAAAGCATCAGTGTGATAGAGGCTGAGCATCTTTCCATAGTTATAAGCTGATTCAACTTATTTTACAGTGAATTGTCTAGTCATATAATTTGCTTATTTTTCTATTGGCTTGTTATTTCTTCTCTCAGTTGTGACAAAGACTTTGTAAATTAAAGAAACTGGCCCTTTGTTATAGTGTTCAGTATATTTTTGCTAGCTTGTCATCTGCATTTAAGATTTTCCTTAAGTTATTCCTTTTTAAACTAATTTTTTATGCTTACATGGATCCTAGGTTTTATGTCATATTCAGAAAGACCTCTCCCCATTAAAAAATTGTTGTTATGGGGCTTCCCTGGTGGTGCAGTGGTTAAGAATCTGCCTGCCAATGGAGGGGACACGGGTTCGAGCCCTGGTCCGGGAAGATCCCACATGCCGCGGAGCAACTAAGCCCGTGTGCCACAACTACTTAGCCTGTGCTCTACAGCCCACGCGCCACAACTATTGAAGCCCGCGCTCCTAGAGCCCATGCTCCGCAACGAGAGGCCGCGGCAATGAGATGCCCACGCACCGCAACGAAGAGCAGCCCCCGCTTGCTGCAACTAAAGAAAGCCCGCGGGCAGCAACGAAGACCCGACACAGCAAGCAAGCAATAAATAAATAAATAAATAATGTTATTATTTCACAAGTCAAATCCTAACTTTCATTTTTCTCTTTCTTTTTTCACTGAAAGATTTATTTCATTTGGAATTTATTTTGATGTAAAGAACTTGGTTGGCATCCACTTTTAGCAGTTTCCTCCTAACAGCATGTTCATGGTACCAATACCATTTATTGAATTATTTTTCATTTCATAATTTCTAAGGCCACTTTTATCATACTTTTAATTTCCATGTGTATCTGAATCTCTTTCTAGACTGTACTCCATTGATCTGTCATTCTCTAGTACAAAAACTGTCTTAATTACTAGTCTTTGTAATATTAGTAGGTCTTTGTCACTACTCCTTTGAGATGTTTATTTTTTCTAGAGCAATTTTAGCATCATTATGTCCATCTCATTTTACACCAGCCCCAACTGTATAGGTATCTCAGTTTGGAGCTCACTGAAGGATTCATCTCTTTCCAGCTAGAGGTTAAATATTTTGTCTAATTTTCCCCTTCACAGTCTAGCATCTCATATATGGTAATTTCTGATTTGTCATATTAGAGATGCAGGTTATAGAAGAGTGATAAAGCAATATGAAATCTTTAACATCTGTTGATTTTAAAACCAAGACTAAAAGGGTAATTTAACCCAGGATACTCAATATAAAAGAGATATTTTTGGACTTCAGTAATTTCAGTTCAAGTCACTAAGGCGAACAAATACCTAAACCTTCTACAAGGAAATAATTTTACCTGCCCTCCTAGAATACATGAACAACAGGCTAAAGTGTTTACATTAATCCTTCCAGTTCTAAGGACTTTACTCAGGATTCGACTAATTATCAGGCTGATGCAGTAGATGTGCAAAATTGGCAGAAACAGTCCTTCATGGTCCACAAAAAATGAAAATCGTCAATTCTTCAAAAAGCCACACAACTTTCTGCTGTGTACACTATTTTCTATTTTTCACTGTTAAAGAATGCCTACACAATTCCTTGGGTTGAAGAAGCAGGAGAAGTTTTTTCATTCATAGGAGATCAGAGTGTATGAACTTACCGTTAGCATGTCATCACATTTCATGTCTGGTGTATCGCCATCTTCACTTTTATTGTAGAATTTTCGGAAGAAATTGAATGCCACGACAGTATATAGGTATACGACAACAGCTAATAAGCCAACGGTTAACACAAGCTGGAAGGCAATGTGACATTGAACATATATTAGAAATATAAGTCAGTGGATTTACTGACTAAAAGCTAATGGAATCCACACCTCATACCTTTCTTATCCCCCCAGTGGGGAAATCTATTTTCATAGTTTCTATACTTTATCAAGTTGCCAGTTTATTTTATGTAAAACTTGACTACTTAATTGGCTAATAAATGCATACAATAACATGAATGAAACTCTGATTTAGTTTCATATCCAAATTGATATTAATAATATTAATAAGCAGCTTAATATGTTCATTTTTCTATCATCTAAATATTTGGTAGTAGATACTACATTAAACACATTCTCTCTTTTTATAAGTTCTATTCCCTTTAAATAATTTACATTCCTAACAAAAACTCTCTCATTTTTGTCATGATAGTAAGAGGGGTTGTAAATCACGTTTTCTTTCAATCATATCCTAAAACGAAATAGGAATTGTTTCTAACATCTGGAAATGCACGACTGTTAATAATATGTATCATAAATATTAAAAAAAATAAAACTAAGAAGTCTGGCTTTGTTAACATAAACCAGTGATCAAAGGGAAAGACACTTTAATAGCTAATAAATAACACTATTTTGAAGGCAAATTTTCTCAACGTATAAATAAAAGTCACAGTTTGAAAGGTCTTTTTTCAGCTCTATGTAATCTTTTTTTTAATTCCAAACTATACTTTACATAATGTATATATATGCACATATATGTATGTATATATAAACATATATTTTATAGAATATATATGTGAATAGACATATAATTTGTATATGAATATGTATATTTTTAAAATATGACTTTCACCAAGGTGGTAAAAATACATTTCTGGTTCTATCACAGAAGTTCTAAACACACTAAAATCCATTATTTTGTATGTCTGCTTCCTCTGATTACAACATACCCCTGGTGTTCTTAACCGTGGCAGCATATATTAAGTCTTTTAAAAATCACTTCATAATTATCTGGAAAAAACATGTTGTCTTAATAGAGGGCTTAATTCACTTCTATAAATTAAGTATAAGGCCACTGTAAATTTCTGTGTGTTTTACCTATAAGGGCTATTTAAGCTCTATATATCTTTGCAAATGAAAATTTGATACCTCAAAAAGAGAAGGAATAAAGTTTAGAAATAAAAGTTTAGAAATCGAGAGTAGTGCCAGATGTTTTGTGTGAAAATACTCCACAGATTTAGCATCTCCAGTTCTTCGAACATACTGGGAGCTCAAAACGAATTTACTAATTGACCGATGAATATGCATAGTACACTTTTTGTCACTGGACTCATGACGTGCCATGCATATCATACTCATATGCAGAAACTAGAGTGACATATATAAGAACATTGTGCTGAAATTTAGAAAAGTGAAGGTCATGATAATGCGAACTTAACCGTGGACACAGGTCAAGGTTTTGGGAAGGGCACTGATTTTAAAATACGCTGGATTATAAAATTCTGGAAAATAAGGACTCTCATTCTAAATAACTAACAGAATGTGTTACCTCCCACTGGACACTTGATATATAGAGAATGAATTGAGAAGTTTATTAATGAAAGTTTTAACATTACAAATGGGTTGTATTAGAACATAAGCTGACTATCTGGAATTAAGCCAGCTTTTCTCCAAGTAAGCATGACCTTGTCAAGTGTGAAACATTATTATTCCTTTTGCCCAATTTAAAAGTGGAGAAAAGAGCCCATGAATATCCAGTTTTAAAATACTATATTAAATTAAGAATGTAGCATCTCAGGTTTTATTATTGATAGAACTAGTGTGTTAGGATGTTGCAACCTATTTTAGCCACAGTATCAGATACAGCAAATATCATATTAGGAACAAAATAATAACTACCTTCCTGAGTGTTTAATGTGCTTGAGCCTGTGCTAAGACCTCCACATTTCTGTTTTTATTTAATTTTCACAAAACCCCTATAAGGTAGGTACTTTTATTGTACTCATTTTCCAAAATGAGGGAGTTGAGATTTAAAAGAATGCTAAGTAATTTATCCAAGGTCACACAGCTCACCCATCAAGCCAAGACGTGAATGTAGGTCTCGGGGGCTCTCAAATTACGAATCTGCATGGTTTATAGGAGAAAAAGTACGGATCCTCTATTCGCAAAAGTCTTTAAAACTGTACACTGTCATTTGAGGTTTGGTGTTACTTCTGTTAGAGTATCTGTCGCTTTTTCAGTTTTTGCAGGGGGAGGAAAACATAAAACTTTTACCTGTTTGCCGTTGTGTGTTACTGATGATAAGATGGTTCTTAACGTCTTGAATCCCATAGCAATGTCAAGGAGATGAGCGGCAAAAAAAAAGTTGTTATAGTGTCCGAGAACGGACATGGCCATATACCAGGCAAGGTAGAGGAAGGACTATTAAGACAAAAATGAGAGAAAATCATCTCAGAAAATAGAATACATACTATTGTCAAAAACTACTCTGCTCTCATTCTGTGATAACCACTCCACTAACTTTATCTTCTCAGACTAAAGATTTATATAATTCCAATCAGTTATATCAGTTTGTCTGTGTATTTTATTTTGATGTAGCTGTTCTGCAAGGTTCAATGCCATTCTCTCCTTTATGTCAGAGTGGCTCTTTTTATTTATCCTCCCCCAGAGAAAAATGTATTGACTTACTACTCAACAGCAACTTACTAATGTCCACTATTGATAGTTTGGGCCGGATAATCCTTGGTTGTGGATGCCATCCTGTGCCTAGTAGGATGGTTAGCTAGCAGCATCCCTGGTCTCTACTCACTAGCTGCCGGTAGTAGAACTCCCCCTCTCCAGTCATGACAACCCAGAATGTCTCCAGATGTTGCCACATGTGGCTGAGTTGGGGTGGCCTCCTTTTTATTCAGGGGAGCTGCTTCTATTGTTAGATGAGAAGTGAGCTGCAAGACACCTTACTAACAGTTGACAGTCCTAAAAGATAACTCAAGACTTGATTTTGAATATCAGAGGGTTCTCTAAGGTACCCAGAGTTCTGGGCCCACGGCTGGGTGAGGCAGGGTGGGGACAGAGGCAGGAGTACTGGGGGGATGGGGGTCACAGGTCTTTAGGAGAATGGAACTAAGGTTCACTATAAAAGTGCTAAGATAAGAGCGAGATTTTGAGACTCAATGAGATATCCAAGGAAGAAAGCAGGGCAGCAAGAACAGCAGAAGGCCTTAGGGGAGGTTTTTACGAGC
Organism: Leucopleurus acutus; assembly: GCF_964270905.1. Taxonomy (NCBI): domain Eukaryota; kingdom Metazoa; phylum Chordata; class Mammalia; order Artiodactyla; family Delphinidae; genus Leucopleurus; species Leucopleurus acutus. The sequence goes on from NC_139156.1 coordinate 77,040,999, forward strand.
CTTTCTGTAGGAGGAGTGAGAAAACAGTAAAAGAATTAAGAAGCAGTAATGAGGGGATGGGCTGAGATCTAACAGCAAAAATTGTAGTCCGTCGATTCAGCCATGTTTCATGATTCTCTCTAGCAACTTCCCATAGCCAGCAAATGGTAGCACAAAAACAACTGACAGTAACCGTTATTTAAACTGGAATTTCTAAGAATCAAGAATGGCATGCTATTGAGCCAACGAGGTAGTATGTGATTCTCTGCCTTGACAGCTGGTGGCTTTTAGTCATGGGCGATTTTTTTCCATAATATTTGGATATATACGTGGGTCCTATGCCTAACTCAGAAGCTCTTATGCTCTTTGATCCATCAAGAAAAAGAGCACAGTAATTTAATGTACTTTATGTGGCAGAAACAAATGGATCGCAATTAACGTTAAAAAAGAACTTGAAAAAATTTATTTAGAACTTTCTAACATCTTTAAAAATTTTGAAGAATGCGACTGCTCAACTAAAATCTGAATGAAAATACACACGAATTTGCATCTCCATTTCATTTTCTCGTGTAAATATATTTTAATTTTTCAGCTACTGAAAGAAATGGAATGAGATATGGGCTGATTAATCATATATTTCTCTGGGTCTTTCTCAGATGTGGTCAGTATTAAACGAACTGATATTTAAGTAGCTTTCTTTTTTTTTTTTCTTTTTTTTTTTTTTGCGGTACGCGGGCCTCTCACTGTTGTGGCCTCTCCCGTCTCGGAGGACAGGCTCCGGACGCGCAGGCTCCGTGGCCATGGCTCACGGGCCCAGCCGCTCCGCGGCATGTGGGATCTTCCCGGACCGCGGCATGAACCCGTGTCCCCTGCATCGGCAGGCGGACTCTCAACCACTGCGCCACCAGGGAAGCCCTTAAGTAGCTTTCTTATTAAATAGCCATCTTTCCAGCCACTGAAATCCAACAAACTCATCTAATCAGAGTGCGTTTTACTTTGTGGTAATGAAGTTGGCTTACATTGTCAGTGAAAACGACTCCTAGTTTCCACATCTGATACTTCACATCAATAGAGTTCAGCCTGGAGAGACAAAAAAGAAGAGTTTGTAGATATGTACATGAAGCAGAGACTCACAGGCTTGCAAAAGCCTGCTGTCATTCACTCTCCATGGGGCAGAGCTGGCAACCATCTCAGGAGATGAGTTCTAGTTCAGGAACCCAGCTGAGAGCTCTGTTGGAAAATGTACACCAGAGTTTTGTGATTTTTTTTTTTAAAGAGAAATCTTGGAAAACAAAACAAAGCATCACTATGTCTCTATTACTTAAAAATAGTCTTTTCTTTTTGACCTTTTCTTTTCCTATATTAAATATAAAATAAACACTTTCTATGTGACAATTATTCCTAGAAACTACTAAATTAACTAACATAGGTATATCGAAAGTTTCCTCCCTAACTTTCATTCTATATTCATAATTGCATCCCAACAGAATAATTTTTAGTTCAACTAATAAAAACTTGCATAAATGTCCACACTTGTTTTACAGCTGTACTGATTTTGCCAATAAAAGGGCTTATTCATTTTGTTTTTTCCTATCATTTTCAGAAATGCCCCTTCTCTACTTCCTTCTCTATCCAAGAAGGAATTTAACCCTTCCCCTTGGTTCCCATAGTGCTTTGCAGACACCTCCCTTTATAATCGTTTCCCATGTTGTTTTGCAGGTATAGGTGTGTATGTATGTATGTGTACTGATGCCTTCCTCACTAGTCTGTGAAATCCCCAGCACCAAGCATGTTATATCATACATTGAATGTCTCTCAATAATGTTGAATGAGTGAATCAACATAAATAGTCATGATCTTTGCAGATTAAAATATACATGTATTAAAATATACTAATATTTAATTTTCGCTTTTTTCCAGAACTTGTCACCGGTTTATGGGGCTAGAAATTATAATTTTGTTAGCCCTTGCAACATTCCAGTGAATTGATATGATAATAATATAATTTTAGTGTTATTTTCAAAAAGGCTTCTCTAGACTTACTGTTTTAGTCTTTACTTCTTTAATCATTTCTTTTAATTAGGTCAATCTTAAATTACAAGGGCAATGATAAATAGTTGATAATCTAAGCTGACTTCTTAGGAGACTTTTCCCCTTAGAGTTAAGGTTTAATTTTTTTAAGGAAATAAAGCAGTCTTTGAGTTATAATTAATTTTATTATTAAATAATATTTTTTAAAATTTCATGAATATTTACAGTGGGTTTCAATATAAGAATACTTTTTCTTAAAAAAAGAGAGAGATGAAAAAAAATAAACCCATTGGATAATTTGCATGAGAGCATGATTATTTCCCATGAAAGCAATCCAAAACAAAATAAGGGTTTTTATCAGGATGTCTGAACTTCCCATGGTCGTTTCTAACTTATTTAGAAGTTTGTTCTTATGATTAGTTGTTTTCCATCCCTGTCATGCATTAGGGTAGCAAGTTTCCTACCAGCAGCATTAAGAGTATTTTGTAGTATACAATACTCTTTTCTCACCAGTAGTGGCAGTGATGCTGTTTGGGTGGAGCTGGCTCCACCCCCAGGGATGGAGCACAGCTGATCTAGGCCAATCAGGGCATGGCATTAACCTGGCCACAGGGCTTGGTTCAGGGGTAAACTAGAAGCCAGAAGCTGAGGAGTTTTGCTAGATGGTTTTGAGATTATGAGCTCTCCTCTCACTCCATAAAGACACACATGAAGAAGCATGCAGGCTTTCTGGCTGCTGGCAGCCATTCTATCCCCAGGAGGTGAACTGGCCACTTGTTTAAATATGCACATACCAAGCCCTATATATCTGATTGATAAATCAATGCATGCACACATAGATACATGAATCATCCTTATATGCAAATGTTCACATTAAGATACTATTCATATAGAAAACAGATCATCTTTGAAAACTCAATCCTTCTAAACACTTTAATAAAGGAACACTAGGAATGTGTGTTATTTACTAGATCTTTATTCTTCTAATTTTATTATCCATATTTAAAGGTATTAATAAAAGCCACATTAATTTCTTGGTACTTTGCCAGGGGTCAAACCTGCAAACATTTACTATGTAAAACAGTGGAAAATTCCACTAATTTAAAACTGTTCATAGTAAAAAAACAGTCTAAACTTTCCTTCTATTTTATCAGACATTTTCTAGAGTCACAAATATGACCATGGAAAATGCATAATTCAGTAAAACTATTTAATTCTACATTGGTTATCAGGGATCTGAAAATGCTAGTAAGAAACTCAGCAGCCCCCCTCTCACCATAGTCCTTACGTGATATTCTAACATAAGGGCCTGAATGCCTAAGGGCTGCCAACTGTGTTTCATCTTACGTAGAGTGACCACATTCCTTTAAGAACCACATTTGTTTTCTTAAAGTGCTCAGGTAATATTTTAAATTTAAATTCATAACTTGCTATATATTTGCTTATCTAACTACTTTTGAACTGGGTTCACATTATCTTTAAAGACCCAACTAGCTCTAACAAGGTTTCAGAGAGAGAAAAAGGATAAAAGAGATCAGCCAAAATGTTGCTTTTTAATGCTAGCTAAAATAGTCATCTAAGACAAACTAACACTGCTCTACAGAACCTTAAATATTTATGTTTTCAGAGAAATCGTCACATACCTAATTGACTGATACCTTAAATACACAGATAAGGGAAGGTAACGATTACGTTTTTTTCTAAAATCGTTAAGTGGCTACAATAAGAAATTACATTTTAAAAAGCATGTAGGCTTTACAACTGTAATTCTAGAATTATAGTTGATTAAATTTGCAAGACAGATACAGATGTATATATATATATGTATACTAACACTACACGTGCATGTGAAATTCAATCTCAGGTGAATTCAGTTCAACTGGTTTACATCCTTCTAATTATATCATATTATTCCATGCAAGCACTGTATAAGAGTGCCTCATTTTAAAATAAACTTTCCAAGTAATAGTATACTAAGTATACCAAGTCTTTGCTATTTAAATAAAACACAACAATTAAAACAATATGAACTTATTTCTAATAAAAGGTCTACATAGCTCCCTTTTCCAAAATTAAGAAAACTAACTTCTTGGCAAACAGGAAGCATTAACGAGTCAAATATTATGCTTTCGCATCTCTGACTTCAACTTAAGTGGCATTTAGGGATAAAAAGGCACATCGATAAAACAAATCTTTTTTTCTTGCTTTACGTAAATAATGAAAAAGTCACCTTCAAAAATTAATAGATTACATCTGCTGATCCCATAGTGCAAAAATACCCGGAAGTACAAAAGCAGACTTTATATATTCTCTGTTTCTCTCATCTCTATTCCTCTGACACTGAAGGAAAGGAAATCAGTGCACTAGCAAGTCCAGAAGTGTATTACTTTTTCCTCCTTTCCACCTAGACCTCGGATAGAGCAGAATGGACACTCACACGGCCGACAGGGAGCTGTCTTTCTTTGGCTTCTTCTTTTCCCGGGCATCACTGAAGTCCAGGGCAGCTTTGTCCATGCCAAGTAACTCGCTGATTCTGTCTCGGCCATAGAACTCTCCATATTTATCCATAACCTGGGGCAAGAAACGAAGCATTTTACTGGCCTCCACCATTAAGTAATCTCATCTGTATGTGCACATACAAACATCTAATTATTTTTATACATAGTATATATCGGTCTTACTTTCAGGTTCACTTAAACATCTAGCTTAACGGCTCATGTTCTGTGATCACACTGCTCAAGGTCTTAGTGAACTTATAGCGTTTTAAATAACGCCTAGCTGAAGAACAAGATTTCTTATGCAAGAGAGAAAGGCAGGCACAAAAGAGGACAGGCTCAAGCAAATGGGTAAAGAGGTGGGAGAAAATGGAATAAAGTAACTGCTACCACATTCATCCCCTGTGTCAGGAATTATGCTCAGAGGTCCAACTTGCTTTTCCCTCATGGGACTGTCATAATATGTTAAGTTTCCTGTTGTTAGCATCCTACTCTGCAGATAAAGAAATTGATCTTGGAGAATGTAACATGCCCAGTCTCAGCTTGGCAAGAGATGGGGTGAGGACACATCCAGGCAAGGCTGACTCCCAGCAAAGATCTTCTGCGTAGAGCACGGCATGCCACTGGGTTTGCCCATGACATGCTGCTATCCCCTCTGTGGTCTCCAGAGCAAACATTCAACTCCCCCCATAGTATCCTGACTCCAGCCATTCTTCAGCAACACCTGAACCTGGAGTCTTGTCACCATCCACAGGTCCTCAGTTTACTTCTTACCTAGAATGGACTCCTTGTCCATCGTTAGAATCACTTCTCTGCAACCCCCCCTTGGCTTCCTTGCCCCTCTCTCTTCTGTCACATTTGTCTGGGCTTTGCCCAGATGTTGGGTTTTTAGATCAGGGCTTAGATGTGGGCTAACAGATCACTTGTGAGCTCAGTACCTCTGTCTCTGATATAGCGACTCTTGGCCTACAGTTTATATACCATGAGGATCCCGCACATCATTGAAAATGGAGGCAACAGGAAAAGTAATGAAAGAAACGCAGGAGGAGAGAGAACGGGCAGCAAGAGAGGAAAAGGAAAGCAAGGAACAGGAATATAGGAGAAACAAAGGAACTGAGGACCAGCGAAAGAGGAGGGGGAACGTTAAAGTAAAATATTAGAGTGGATGAATAGAAAGAAAGTGCATAAATAGAAAGAAAGAAAGGATTAGCAGAAATAAAAATGAGCTTTTTCTGAGTGTATACAATCAGGTAGATTGAAAGAAAACATGAAAGAGCAACGGCAGTGAAAAAGCCTGCGAACGCACACTATTTAGGCTCATTAAAACAATTTGTTTTCCATTATTCTCACAGCACTGCAAATGGGCTGGGCTGGGCTGAGCGGGAGTTCTTTAGGGGTTGTATTCTCACCCAGGAGAACACACTGGACCTCAGAGCAGGAACGCTACGGATTGTCTCAGCTGCAATTACAATCTGTCTATTTATTTGACTCTAGATCTGTCGTGTCCTTCAGAGACTCTTGCTTTAATAACTTAGAAACTGCTTCTTCATACTGTTAAATAATTACTAAGAATAAAATATTCAAATTATCTATTTTACGTTACTTAAAAATGATTCTTTCAGCGCGCTGGTCTAATGAGGATGCACTCATCTGCATTCGTGCAGTGCTACTACTCTGTGGTCACAAGGGGACAAAAACTTGCACCAAAATGAAAATCAACAAACACACTGCTGCTTCCAACTAGGAAGTCTTGGGGGGGGGGGGGTTTGTTTTGTTTTGTTTCTGTTTTTTTAAAATGTGCTTCATTTTAAATAATGTACTTGATTTAAATTCTTGGCAAACTCTCTATCTCCCCTCAGACTGGTAACAAAAAATGTGCGGTTGCCAATCACCGGCCACCCTATGAGTAGTTCTCAACTGGTGGAATCAAAGGGAAAAAGACCACTTCGTTCGGCAGACATTTGTGGCCATTCGCCCCAGACCGTATACACTGGAGCCACAGCTCATTATGGTACGTGGCATGAAGTGATTCAGTCTGGCAGTTGGAGGGTTCAAGGAATAAGAAGGAGCTACAAAATAATGATTACTGTATTTTACAGTGTACAAGTACTGGTACATGCATTATTTTTTTTAAAAAGTGACCTACATTAAATCCCGTGTGGTAGGAAGAGCAGAGATAATCCTTGTCTCTCGAAACCAGAGCCGACATAGGTGCCAGAGTCCGTAGCTGAACTCCTACTTGTGTTCTATCATGCTCTGATGCAGTGCGCATCAGAAGAATAAAACTTTACCAAAATACAAAGGTCTTTGAAGTTTATATAAAAGTAAATAAAATTCAGTCCTTTGTTGCTATACAACAACTTTACTTTTTTATTGTAAGGGAGGATCCCAGCCCTGGTGACTTAGCTGTCTTATCAGAAAAAGAGCCTTCCGTCAACTTCAGTTACCCGAACAATCTCAGAGAAAATTCTTACCAATTCTTGTTAACGTACAGACTGAGCACTGTTTAGTCACCTGAGTCAGATGACAGGTGGGTGAGCAATGCTTATTTAGTTTTTAGCTGCAGAGTACGGATCTCTTATGAAATTTTTGAAATTCATATTGAATCCCATTTCCATTTTGAAATGACATTAACAAACAAAGCACGCCTCAGTATCTCAGCCTACGTATGAGCCACAGCAGATTCAAATCTGAATTGCACTTTAGGAAAAAAATAGAAAATTTAAGCCCACCTTTCTTTTAACAAATTTGTCCCAGTAGTTGTTGGGAAATGACCTAAAAGATATAAAAGCATAGAAATAAAATAGTATCATTTTTAAAAAAATGATAAATAACAATATATTTTTTGGAATAAATAAAATACTTAAAATAATATGTGAACATATATTCTTCCATTCACAAAAATTACAATGACTTTTCCCCGTCTTATCCCATAATTTTTCTATCATAAGTATATTAAATATTATTTTAAGTGTTAATATATACATGTAAATCACAGAAGAGACTATGGGCTAATATTTTAATGGAGATGAATATGAGCATATTTAATAAGCAGTCTGGTTATATTTCTTCTTTATGTATAATGTGTTAATGTATACATTTCTTTGTCAATTGTCTATAAAAATTAAAGTATCTAAAACTGTCATTGTTTTTCCTAGGAAGTAAAAAAAAAATCTCATTCCCACTAGTTATCCTTAAGGAAACTGAGCATAACACCATCACATGACTCCAGCATCTTAACTAATATAGAGTTCACCTAAGGGGACAGACTTGATTCGATTTAGAATCAAGTCTAAACAAAATATTGAGCATTTAGAGTAAACATTGATAACACACAAACAAATCATCCCCATTTGGAAACCCAGAACTTATTAGAAATCGTAACTCTTTAAGAATTAGCAAAACTAATCACAATAAAAAGAAGCTATTTCACGCTTGAGTATTACAAACTACAGAAAAATATTGTATCACCAATACCTCGAATAGTGTAAAATTAGACTTTTGTAATGGATTTTTATCTGCAGCAGCAGCTAGTAGTTTGGATCTAGACCTCACAGGCGAAATAATTAGTATAAAGAAAAGGATTTGTTTTTCTGTCTTATATTTTACATGTCATAATGTTTAGCTAGTTATATGCTTCGCCTCTGGATGATACCAACTGAAAATTTCCAACTTAGATTAAAAGTGTGACATTCAATATTTTTGCCTTTAATGCTACAACTCCTTCCTTAATGAATAATTTTGGCTTCCTCTATGCTTTTAGATGAGATAACCCCACACTGCAGGTTCTGTACCTCCAGCTACACACTTCCCTGAACACTGAGTAATGGATGTTATGTTCCATCAGTGCTGTGGAAATGGACTCAAAGCCATTTTTGATGGAGGAATTCAGAACACAGAGGGCAAAAATTGATGGCATCCATTAAGAGACTGATGGAGCTTATTAGTCTTTTGATTTTCTTGGCTGAATATATAACTGTTATTCACCTCTGCTAAACTTTTGATAAATCTGCAAGAACTCCGGCAAAGTATTTTATGTCTTGAAATTTTTGAGCACAGAAATGTCTCATCTCATTCTTTACTCACTGTGTGTTGATTACGAGTCTATCCCACTGGCCTTTAATATCATCTTCTGAAGGCTGTTCTGTAATATAAAGCCCATCAAATTCCAATTTTCGAGCTACTTCTTTTTCTCGCTTAAAAATAACCAGTGGGACCTACATTTGAAAAATAAACATGTTAAAATTAGTTTAGATTTACTAGCATCTCTTGTGGTCACTATCTTTACAAAACAGCTTTTGGGAAGAAATATTTCCCATGTTACTTCCAGGAAGGTAAAAATTGAGTGAAAATCAATCAGCTATATTTAGGCAGAAGGAGGCATCTAGAGGTTTTCGAAAAACAAAAGACAGTATAGATATTATATATATGCATATGTTTTTAAACACATAGAGGTTCATTGATAATTGCATTAATGAAATCAATTTTAAATATTAAAAATATTATACAAAATTGCTTTTCTTTTGCATATTACATATATACATACATATAATATATATGGATGCAATAAAACATAGCACTAATGTTCCAAAATGCATACTTCTAAAAAATTGTTAGAGTTTTATTTTAGAAATCTCTTTAATAATTCCATGCTCAGCATGCCCATATGCTATTTTGAAATAAATTTTAATTTCAACATCAGCAAAAATCTTTGTCAGTTTGCCAGAATGTCTCCAGAATTTACTGATTCCCTTTTCATATGGACAGATTTTACACAAGGCACAGATGCAAAAAAGATGCAGACATTCTGGAAGTATCCAAGAATATCCCCTCTCCCCCCCAGTAAAACAAGGGAAGCAGAGGGAGGTAGAGGAGTTTCTGAAAAAAACTTTACATTCTAGTCTTTTACCCTGGACCCTGGTTTTTCAAAAGTCTTCTAGAAGTTTCCCAATCAGAAGCAGGGCACAGTGAAATAAAAGCCCTGCAGTAAAAAGGTGTCATGCTAGGAAAAGATAAAGAGGTTTGCAAAGGTGATGGGCAGCCCTGAGCACTCAGAGAGACTATCTTGAGTTCTATTCACCAAACTGCCGTGTTCCCTTGGTAAGGCTCTAGGGATGGGGCTCCATTATTTTCCGGGTGACGTGACAAACAGTGAAGCATTTCTGCCAGGGATAGCGAGAGATACATACCTAATAACAAAACAATCAAAATGACTCTCACAGGTCCAATGTGATGTATTTCTAGAATTTCTACTACACTGAGCACTGCTAGGAGACATAGTGGGTGGACTTCTGTGGGGTCAAATTATAGGTGAAATTGGCTACATGTGAATAATTACTGACGTGCGAGAAAACTACAATGTGACAGCCACATCCCCTTCCCAGGGCAGCCTGCATGCAGTGACTCGTCACCAGGGAGCTCTAAAGGCCCAGCTCCAATGCCCCAGCCCAGGGCTACCCCGAAGGGGGCATCTCAACTTCAGAACAGAGACCTGTGATGTGCCCTGTTGGGTCTGTACTGTAGCCCCACTTTTCCCTCTTCTCCATGCTGCTTCCTCCCCTTGCCCCGCAGGTGTTTATGGAACATTCCCTAATAAACTATGTGTATGTCATTTCCATCTCAGAATCTGCTTCCCCAGAAGTCCAACGTGCAACAGACACACACACGCGGACACACACAGGTTCCTTGGTGCCTCACGATCGTACTTTCAAGCAGTAGTATCCAATGATGCAGAAGAAAGAGATAACTGTGTGCAAAATGGCTAAGATACGCAGCGTGGGCTCCATGTAGCCGCTGCTCTCCTCCAGCACATAGTGAACTGCAATGATTCTAGGCGAGCTGTCCAGGCTGCTAACTTTGGCATTTTCACTTGAACTGCGAGTGGGGAGCTCCTTTCCTTCAACCACAGAAGAAGTGGAGACCTGATTCAAATCATTTAAAGGACAGTCAGTTCATTTCCTCTGACATCGGGGTAAACAAGAAACAATGGAAACCCAGTCTTAGCCAATAGCTGGATGTGAAACCACTGCACGATGAAAAGACTAAAAGCAAAGGCTAAAAAAGATAGCTTTTTCAGTATCTTGTAATAACCTATAATGGAAAAGAATCTGAAAAAGAACATATGATACATATATATATATACATAGAGAAAAAATATATATAAATATAACTGAAATATATATATATATATATATATATAACTGAGTCATTTTGTTATATGACTGAAACTAAACCCAGATATGAGGATTCCAGTACATGCAGGCAATAATTAGATGGCTAAGCTGCCTTCTCAGTGATCAAAAGAATTGAATACAGTACAGATATGCCACACCCAGATACAGTAACAAGTGAGATATTCAGCCAAATTAGACTCTGAGCACTGTGGGTAAATCCTCTGCAAATCCAACATTCTTCAGTGGGGGCATTTCTCACCTAGTGTGAGGAGCAAATCTATCCCTGCTGTACTAGACAGTCAGCAATGTGCCTGAGATTCAGGTTTTCATTTTCATCAAATACATTTCAGCATCGGTTTTGATGTGCTCACTAGTGGATCTCTGAAATCTTTACATTCAATTCAGTCTTTCATATTGGTTATTAAAAGACTAAGATGTACATACCTTATAAAAGAGCAAGATGAAATTGATTGCAAACGCGACAAATAAGGCTAACATTCTCATGTTGTAAAAGTTGCGAGCAAAATAGTTCTGAAGGTGAAAAAAATTATTAAAAGGTCATTGAATCGAGAGACTTGAAATTTGCAGACAATTGAAATAAAGCATTCATGCATTTACCCAAAACTATTTGTTGAGAGCCCACTGGGTTTCAAGTCCCATGCTTGGTGCTATCGACGTAAAGCACCAAGCTTTATGACGTAAACCACCACGGAGGAGACATAATAAAGAAGCACATTCACAGATAAAAAGCGTAATTTCAGGGAATGTTAAATGTTACGAAGAAAAATCCATCAGGTTAAGGACTTAGGGAACAGGGGCGCTATTCAGACAGGTGGTCAGAGAAGATCTGTCTAAGGAGGTGACATTTGAGCTGAGGCCTGGGTGCCACTGGACGGCAATCAAGTGAACAGTTGGGGACAGGAATGTCAGAGAAAGAGCTTGGAGGGCAAAGGTGCTGAGCTCCAGGTGATGCTGGTGTGTTTGACGAATAGTGAGGAGGTAGCGCAGTGAGAGGAGGGGAGAGTGGGAGGGAATGAGGTCAGAGAGGTGAGCGGGGGACAGGGTTCTGTAGCCCTCTGCTAAGAAGTCTGTTGCCCCTTATAGTGCAGTGGTTCAGTGTCTGATCGCTGGGACCACACTGCCTGGGCATAAAGCCTGACCTCACCACTGACTCACTGTGCGATGTGGACAAGAGACTTAATCACTCTTGTAGCATCACTTTTCTCACCTGTAAAGTGGGGATAACAACAAAACCTGTCTCATAAGTTTGCTATGAGGATTAGGTAAGTTACTATAGGGGAAGTTAGTCATTGATCTTGTTAATATCATTGGAATTAGTATTTTATTCTAAATGGGATGGCAAGCTCTTGGAGGAGCTGAAGAGGGCTGATGCAATCAGATGATTTGAAAGACGATTCCAGCTACTGAGTATAAAATAGATTGGAGGCAAGCATGGAAGGCAGGAGACGAGTTAGAAAGTGACTGCAGGATGCAGTTCATTTTAAAACATCTTACTAGAAGCTTCTGTTGAGAGGCTATGATTTTCTTCCAGAATGCTGACTCGGGAACTTCTGGCTCTCCATATCTGTGTGTGTGGAGCTGCCTCAATTTTTGTTTACCCTTATCTTCTTTGGCTTTTTCTTCTTTTTCTCCATCTTCTCCCCTACGAACACAAATGAATGAAAAATAAGCCATCCATAAACTAAAGAACTAAACAGGTTTTGTGCCCAAGTATACAAACGAACAAATATTTAAATCATAGTATCTGTTTTAATAACGGATATCTCTTCCTATGAATTATGATATTCAGAACTTTAGGATTAGGGGTAGGACTTCTTGCTTATCATAGCCCCCTACAGATGGATAATTTCTGTGAAGTCCAAGTCTATAGGACATTTTACAGGCTTCAAGTATCTTTGTATTATACCTAGCATATTCCTTTCCAAGTGTAGAGTAAAATATTTAAATGAAAGAATAACAATGGAGACTTTTTTTGGCTGCTACTTTTTAACATACCTTATTATTATTATTATTTTTGCGGTACGCGGGCCTCTCACTGCTGTGGCCTCTCCCGCCACGGAGCACAGGCTCCGGACGCGCAGGCCCAGCGGCCACGGCTCACGGGCCCAGCCGCTCCGCGGCATGTGGGATCTTCCCAGACCGGGGCACGAACCCACATCGGCAGGCGGACTCTCAACCACTGCACCACCAGGGAAGCCCTAACATACCTTATTTTTAAATTCTTATTTCAATGTTCAGGCTACTAGGATTTAAAATCAGAGGCGTACACATTTGGTTGTTCACGTGTATAAACGATGTCAATACATTAATTTTGCAGACAATAATGAAATTAGAAGCACTGAAATTTGACACCTAAACCCCTCTAGGTGCAAAATACCAAGGCTTCATGGAAGTATATTTATGTATATGTGTAGTCACATATATGTAACCCATATAACATAACCCATGCTTAACTCATATGAGGTCAAACATTATTTTAACGTTAAAGAGTTGCCATCGAAATGACTGTCATGCCCTGGTACATTTGTCTGCATTTCACTATGATAGTCACTTACGTGGCCATTTTTACAACTGATTCAACAGTTCAAGGTCTATGACAATGAATAGTGCTGACTGCACAAAAGAGACAACAGTGGCCCTTGTTTGAAGCCTAATTCAAACAAACCAACTGTAAAAATACACTTTTCAGACAACTAAAGAAGGTTAAATATTTAGTGGGTATTAGACGGTACTAAAGAATAATTGCAAATTTTGTTCGGTATAAATAATGGCATGATAATTATGTTTTTTTTAAAGTCCTTAGCAATAAGAAATGTATACAAGATATTTATGGGTGAAATGACATGGCGTCTAGTATTTTCTTTAAAACAACTTGTCGTACAGGAGGCCCCAAAATATGTGTGTGTGTCTGTGGTAGGGAGGGTAGGCAGGAGAAAACCTAGATGAAACAAAATTAGCAAAATGTTAAAAATTAGTAAAACTTGGTGATGGGTATATGGGGTGCATTATAACATTCTCTCTTTTGTGTGTGTTTGATAATTTCTAATAACAAAACTCTTTAAAATTTTCTATCTCAAATAATTTGGAAATATAAATGATTTTCCCTGAAAAAAGTATTAAGTTATTCAAAAGGTGACTCAAGTGATGTCAAGTAGGCATGTGAAAAAGTTGAATAAAACTGTTTTCCATGAAATATAACATTAGAAATAAGAACTATTTTTGAGTTATATCATTTAATGTTTTAATTTTATAGCTATAACTAAATTAACACAATTCTAAATAAACATTTGCTATTCTAAAAAAAAAAAAAAAGAAGAAACAGAACAGACAATGAAAACAGGCCAAAGGAAGTAACAGAATAGAGGAGAAAAATAAAATGCTACATGAGAATGCTACAGGCACTTAATTTGATTTCCCCAATTGTTAAAAATGTGCATATAAAACTATGTAAACTTGGGGAAAGATGTAGGTGTCAATTATTAACAGAAAGCCAGTGTTACGAGGAAATTATACATTTGCATTGCTTCATAGGCAGCTCTTTATTTCTCATTGTTGCATTTATAACTGTGCTCCACAGCACCAGGAATACTACTGAAAATGAAGTTTCCTGGGTCCCAGACCTGCTGATTCAAAATCTGTGCTGGGACCTAGGAGTCTGTGTCTTTAACAGACTCTCCAGGTGGTTTTTACGCAGGTGGCCCTAGGACTGTGCGTTGAGGACCACCATGCCCCGAGAATTCTGTGCCACGGCATTCAGAACGTTTGTCCTCTCCCTTCTTTACAAGAACAGAATAGACGCTCGATTTTAAACAGAGAACTACAGCACTCGGTCGTCTTGCAGACAGCATCACATGGAATCACTGAAGTCTTTTCTGCTGAGAGAGAAACACACAAACAGAACCCTCGTGGCAAAAGAAAGAGGTGGGAGTGGCCCCCAGGGCGGGTGTGTGGTCTACGCTTATCCCTGCCCATGGGCTGAGGCTCTCCACTACGATGACAGATGTCATCCTGCAGCCTGAGAGTCTCCACTGCATCCCCTGAAGAGAGAGGATGAGGGAAAGACACTAAAACAAAGGAAGGGATACAGCAACTACACCTACTCGGCTTTCTCAGGTTCGGATTTGCTTTCTTCTTTTTCTTCCTTTTCTTCTTTTGCCTTCTGTTCCTTGGATGAGTCAATGGGGAAAAGAGAAGCAGGATTACACATCACTTTTGAATGAGTTTAGGGAGCCCCGTGACCCTGTGTCAAACTGTAACCTATAAATGATACCCTCCTGTCTCCATTGAGATAAAACTTTCATGTGTGCCCTTTCTTCTACTGGTCCACGCATTTCCCCCCTCCCCGCACTTACCTACCAGGCCAGCAGTAGGTACCAACTTTCTGAGCTCCTTCCCACTTTTCTTATTTCACAACTACCTTCTTTCCCTCAGTCACCTACTCAAATCCTCCTCATCTTCCAACACCAACTTAAGTCCCACTGCTTAAGTCTCATCTAACTACTCCAAGCTATACTGAGGTTTCCATTTTCTCAACACAGGTAACCTCTACTGTCTGCTGCCTATGCTACGTACCACTTAATAATTTTCTAACTTTTTCGTGAGTCTTTTATCTTTCTAATAAACTCTTTAAGGCAACTTGAAAGCAGTGAGCACATCTTACATTTCTTTTAATTTGCTATGATACCCAGTGGTGTCAGACACCCGGCCAATCCTCATAAAATATTTGTGGATGGAATGATTATCGTTCAATTGCCTAATGTCAGGAGGGTGAATACTTCAGCTCGTACTTTCATAGTTTAACTTAACAATTTTATAAGGGACCTTCACAAAAGGCTAGCTCCACCTGACTAAAAAGCCATTCCTCTTTGGCAAGGCAAGTCACGTACCGAAAACCACCCTGGCACTAGCAAGACGGCTGATGTCAAGTTCACTTAGCGTGCCCACCTGAAGTCCAGAGAGCCGCTGTGACTGGAGGTAAGTTACCTGGAACTTTTCTGGCACCTCGGGGATAGGGACGGGGTTGCTCATGAGGTCGCTCAGGCCAGCATTGGGATTATGAGGAATCAGTTTGTACTGCCCGCCTTCTCGCTTCAGGTCCAGGCCGAAGATGTCGGAAAGCAGGTCACTCTCCTCCGTCAGTTCCTTTAAGTCCGTCAGATCTTCGCTGGGCAGGGCGCCTTCCATGGCTTTCCTCTCCGCGTCCTCCCCGTCTCCTCGAACCTCATCCTGCGTGGGGTCCGGCATGTTGGCCAAGAGCTCCGCCACCTTGATCTTCTTTGCACCTTCCACCAGGCTTCCTCCCAGCAGGAGGCTGCCGACGATGCGGGAGAAGCCTCTGAAAACGCTCGCTACGAAGTGCAGGAGGCTCATAAAAAACCCCCAGTAGGACGTAAAGAAGGCCGTGACCATGTCCTTCACCGTCATCTTCTTCACCTTCTTCATCTGCTTCTTCAGGCTCTTTAAGGTGAGCATCCGCATAAGGGTCAAGATATTATACCTGAGGGCAAACAGGGCCGACGTGACCGTCACGATGGAAAAGAAACCCGTCCTCGGCCCCTGCTCCTCTGGCTTCTCCTTCCCGCTCTCCTCTTTATTCGCTGACCTCTCGTTCAAGTCCGACTCTGAGATCTGAGCTGCGAGCTGCATCTCAAATATGGTGTCCTCACAGAAGTTCACGAAGAGCTCCATCTTCTCTTTTTCTCCCCCTTCGTTGACCACATCAAATATAAATTGCCTTTTGGACTCCTTGACCTGGGGCTTCTCCCACTGGGTTCGGCTGGACTCACTGATTTCAAAGTAAACCCTCTCGATGCGCTTGGCACTGCCCATGATCTCGATGCGGCCCAGAAAGGGCTGGAAGTAATTCAGGACGCTCTCGGCCAATTCCAGGAAGGTCTGCAGCCGGGTGTCGTTGGGCATGTGTTCAGAAAGGTTTGTCAGAAGCACTGCCACGTTGAAGCCGATGTCCTTGGCAGGCTCGTGGAACCGCTTGACAAATCCCTCGTAGTCCAGAGTTTCGTTTTCATCCGTCTCTGTGCAGGACAGCAGAAATTCAGTCTCGGACTGGGTGTAGTGCTTATGGCTCTCCATCGCTTTGTGGAAGTCCCTCTTGGAAATGACTCCCTTACCGTCTGGGTCATACTCTTTAAAGGTATCAGAAGATGTCAAGTCCTTGAGTTTTAAGAACATGTCAAAAAATTTGAGAATCATCTCCACGTTGTTGGAAGATTCCACGAGCATATCAACCATCTGTTTGCCGATCGTGCCATTAACGACATTGCCTAGGGGTAAAGAACTGCATTGGCTCAAAATGAACACTCCTGATAAAACCAGTGTCTAAGCCGGGTAGAAGCTAGTGTACGCTACTGTGAATTAATTGGAAACTGGTCCAGTTGTGTAAGTTGTCGCTAATTGGTACAGGTAAATATTAAATATCTTAAAATGTCTAAAAAAACCCCAGTGTCTACAGATATATAATAATATATAATTATAATATATTTTATATATATATATATATAATATATAATATAAATCTTATAGGACATCTGAATCAAAGATAGCTCCTTGTTTATCTTCCAACGTACGAAGGAAAAGATGAGTAATTACTTGTAAACTCTAGTTTCGGAGAGTGATTACATGAACACAAGCAAAAGCATATTTACAAAGTAATTAACGCACATAAAACAATATGTGAAGAAAAGCTGACATTTTTTCCCTCTAATTGTGTTTTAGGATTAAAGAAAAAGCAACGTGTTTTAGGATTAAAAAAAAAATGGGGCAAACATTTATATTATCCTAAAGCCAGAAACTGAAATACAGTCTCATATTAATAATAAAAATGAGTGTTTGCACAGACCTTTTGGGTTGACATGTCACTGCTCATAAACGTTACCTGATTTCACATTCATATGTCTGTGAGGCAGGTACTTTTTATTAATTCTGATTTTACTATTGAGAAAACTGAGGTTTGGCAAGGTTAAATTAATGTGCTGGCCGTGACATGATTATTGAGGGCTAAGGCCTGGATTTGAAACAGATCTTCTGAGAGCAAATTAGATGCTCTTTCTGATTTAAAATGTAAAAGATCTCCCTGCATTTCTTCATGGTCCAGAACGTTTATAATTAGAAAATGGCAGATTATGGATAAGCTTGAGGAAATGAGATGTTATCCTAAGGTGTAGTCATCGAATGCTTTTATTCCATGAACAGAGCTTGATATGTAACATGAAGACATGCATCAGGAAAAAGATGCATGGTGAAGGGTCTCTTGAGTGCATTCGTGAAGCATTAAACACCAGCGTTAAGAGCATAGGCTCAGGGGCTTCCCTGGTGGCGCAGTGGTTGAGAGTCCGCCTGCCGATGCAGGCGACACGGGTTCGTGTCCCGGTCCGGGAAGATCCCACATGCCGCGTAGCGGCTGAGCCTGCGTGTCCGGAGCCTGTGCTCCACAATGGGAGAGGCCACAGCAGTGAGAGGCCCGCGTACCGCAAAAAAAAAAAAGACCATAGGCTCAGGAGCCATGCTACTGGGATTTGAATCCAGGTCCCACCATCTGTTAGCTGAGCTCCCTGGGCAGACTTCTTAGCCTCTCTGCACTCAGTTTCCTCATTTGCAAAACAGTGGTAATATTACTATGCAATTCATAAACCTGATATTAGGATGAAAAAGTACTTAAACCAGCAGCTGGCATAGTAAACGAGGTTAATTTTAAGTTGTCATTCCTGCAGTTCCTGTCGCAGTTATTACGGTTGTGGTGTTATTATTATTTAGACTAAAACTTGAATTGAGGTCATGGGAAAAGGATCCTGTGCTCAAAGGGTATAAAGCGGCTGCCAACTAAGGGCTTCAAGCAAATGCTGCGTCGCTGAAGTCCTCGTGCAAGGTGTGCCTACTGCCTTAATTAGTCAGAGTACAGCTGTGCAGTGCAGGGCGGACTGAGAAACAGAGAGAGGGATTAGGACGGATTTAAGAAAAAAAAGGACAGGGAACTAATAACAGCAAACATTTTTTATTTGCTTTGGTCGTATTCACATGATTTCACTAAATGCTTGCATCAGCCTATCATAAGCCCCCTTTCACAGAGGAGGAAAGTGAAAAATGGAGAGACGTAACTTGTGTCAGGGTCACACTGCCTGCGTGGCAAAGTGGGATGGGGCATTGGTGGCAGATCTCAGAACCCAAGCTCTTACCTACTACGTTTAGTGTCTGAGACAGAAAAGAAATGCAGTAGCAAAGGAAAGTAGGTTGAAAAGAGAAAAGCGAGAGAATGAAAACCCGACAGAGAGGCATGTGGTGGGAAGACTAGGCCGCCACTAGACTTGGTGGGCTAGGGTGCTCTCCCGAGCCTTCTCCTCCTGCAGAATTTTTTCTTTCTTTTTTTTTTTTTTTTGCGGTACGCGGGCCTCTCA
This sequence comes from Leucopleurus acutus, assembly GCF_964270905.1. Taxonomy (NCBI): domain Eukaryota; kingdom Metazoa; phylum Chordata; class Mammalia; order Artiodactyla; family Delphinidae; genus Leucopleurus; species Leucopleurus acutus. The sequence continues at coordinate 77,060,106 of NC_139156.1, forward strand.
CTGTTGTGGCCTCTCCCGCTGCGGAGCACAGGCTCCGGACGCGCAGGCTCAGCAGCCATGGCTCACGGGCCCAGCTGCTCCACGGCATGCGGGATCTTCCCGGACAGGGGCACGAACCCGTGTCCCCTGCATCAGCAGGCGGACTCTCCACCACTGCGCCACCAGGGAAGCCCCCTCCTGCAGAATTTTAAGAACCCATAGGAGTCACAAGGCAGTCAGCTCAAAGCAGCAATTTACACAGTTGGACTGTATCCAAACGTCTGTAATCCCCACTGGTTACAAACGAACAAAATGATAAACAAATAAAACCTTCTTTAGGTATTCTGTCTGAAGAGCATACTCTCTGGGGTATCACTATGAAATGAAAAATATCACTACGAATGAAGTACTAGTGATTTCATTCCATAGTGTTGTAAACTGAGATAGGCAGGATTTCTCTTTTTTAAAAAGCAAACTTGGAAAAAGAGTAATCAAGCCAGCAATAAATCTGAGGTATCTGTCCCATCTCAGCGTTGATATTTTATCCTTTGCAGCATGCTGACACCCAAAGCAAGCGTGTATGGAATCCTTAAAATAAAAGATTAAAGGGGACTTGAAGATATAAATCAAAACTACCTTCCAACATGGACAGCAACATGACCACCATGTCCTTCTGCAGATCCATCAATTCTTTCAGCAGCTCAATTTGACTGGAATCCTGAAAGAATTAACACACTGCATCTGAGATAATATGGGAAACCTATGCAGCAAGAACGTCATCCTTATTCTCACAAAAAGAGTATGGATCTACCGAGAGCGGACACTTTACAGCAACATAGAGCTAAAGGGAGGCCAAATGTAAGTCTGCAGCTTATTAAAAATACACACGTAAGAATTAAAGAGTATTGACTGTTGATTCCAACTCATGTTTACTGAAGTATTTGTAAGGACAATGAATAAATCTAACAAGAGGACAGAAGAACTAAAGCAGTGGTGGAACCCCTGGGGCCAGGGAGGCAAGACTCAGGTGCTTCTGCACATTGGGTATCTTTCTTCTACTTGAGTAAAGACTGGACTTGTCTTTTCTTCTTTCTAACTTACTACACCAAGATGCTATATATTTTGTAAAAATTAACATATTCTGGAAGACACAGGCATAACAGTGATAAGAGATAAACTTATCCGACATAAATCTAGGCAAAAATGTACACAAGTATTACCTGTATTAATAATGCACAAAATCTTATTTACCAATTTTATCAAGCTCTTAAATATTTCTCTCGTTAGAATTTTGTTTTGTTTTTCATTTTTCACCGTGAAAAAAAAATTATTTTACAAAGATATGTTGTGTCCAAACATCACTATGCTTAGATTCAGTGCCTGGAAATATGGAATGTACTTATATTTACATTATGACCTCATGAATCATCAGATTCTCTTATTTTAAACTATACCCCTCTTTCTTTTTTTAAAAAAAATACAAGGTATCATATTATTCATATGAATTTTCCTACATAGGAAGCCAAATTTCAACACTGCTGGAAGGATGAGGCTTTTTCTTCCTAAATAGTCGTTACCTTGACTAGGTCTACAAACTGAACAACTGCTAGGTAGCACCACCAGATGTTCATAAAATGATGGCAGTACCTCTGAATCGGAACTCTCCTGTGAATGTATAAATTTGGTTCATGTTGATTTCCTTTACTTACTAAAATGTCATTAGCAATTAGTTGAAAGCATCATGATATTTCCTTACTTGGTTGATTACCAATAACTAGATACAGACAAAGATTCTCTCCTTGACCAAACTAGCCAGCTCCTCTGGGCCCTCTTCCCAACTAGGCTTTAATCTTGGTCTATAAAGACTTGAACAAAACACCACCATAGTTTCTAACAGCTCAAGGCTGCATCCCTAGGATGACCCAGCCCCCCTTAGAGTGCCTGCCTGAGAAAACTCAAGACTGCCAGAAACATTTTCTGTGTGTTCCAGCCAACACCTGACGATAGTAGAACCTGTCTCCCAGGCTCTGTGGGAGGGCAGAATCCTGACTTTAATATTCAGCTGGCCCAATCACATTCACACTGAACAACGCTTTGTAATTTTCCTCTTCCCTGACTCTACTGAACCCTGCTAATCCCCCTCCTTCTCCCTTTAAAACACTTATCACCTCTGTACAAGTATAAGTTGACTTCAGCTCACACTAGGTTGTTTTCCCTACAGTAACAGTTATCACTGACTAAATCGGTCCCTGCCACTTTAACCGGTGCCTGGCTTTATCTTTGACCAAGATATCTTCCTGCTTGTAGGCCAGAGGGCAGATGTGAGTATCCGCACCTTGCTGGAGGAAAGGAGACTCAAGGAAGAGAGATGGGACAGGTGAATGAAATCGTGGGAGTTGGACTGGAGTCGTTTGACTTTGAATCTAGCATTCTCTCCTCTACCTGACACCTGGAAGATACAAACCCACACCCCGACAGACATGTCAGCCTCAGGAGAGCCCATCAAAATTCACTGCATCACAGGGACATATTTACTCAAGATTTATATTAAGAGTTTTTCTGTTTGTGTAACTCTGAGCTCCAAATGCAATACACGAGTGAGAAAACAGCATTCTGATGTTTTCAAGATATGCTCCCGAATTAACATTAAAGCATGGTGGAAAATCTGTTTCTTCTTTGTTTGCCTGTCTGCATGGCTATTTTTTTTTCTCTTTGACTTTCACAAAGTAAAATGTCCTGTTAATGGGCGAGTGTCATCTTTAGAGAACAGCTGCTTGTTTATGACCCTATAAGAAAACTGTCTCCCCTTAACGAGGGATTTGGAACAGATGACAAATCCTCTTCCAATTATCTGTAGGGAGGAGGAAAATTCCAGTGAGTAATCATGGAGAAGTAGGTCTACAAAGGACTGTAAAATGTACAGTGTTTGGAGACTATGTTTTATTTCTCCAGTAGAGTCAACTCCTCAATACCTTTTGTTTTCAAAATTGAATAATGGCTTCCACCTCTTCTCAGCTTTGCATAAAATTCTTTTATTAAAAAAAAAAAAGGTTTTTTTTAATGTAGAGTAAAAGTTGTATAAAGAAGTCATCTAAGAAAGAGAATATTCAGACAAAGGAAAGCATGCTTAATTTGCCAGTGATCACAGTGTCCAGTGTGTCATTTAGGATGGTTGGACGACAGTGACTTTACCTGAGACAGCTTCATCTGCATGTGGGCAAACACATGAAGAAAACCCACCACCGCATCCCAGAGCCTGCTATGAGCCAAACTCTGCTGGTTGCCAGTGCAAGGACCCTGGGGCAGAAACAGACAAACAACAATCATTCTTGATAATTTAATTGCCAAAATAAACTTCACAATAATAGGGACAAAGTTGACTTAGTGCTGACATATCTTATCACCAGCATGTTATCTGAAAAGACAGGAACCCAAAACAAAAGATATACAGTGATTGTAATGGTATATCACTCTTAGGAGACAAACATATTCTTCCTTGAAATGTTTAAATCCCCAAAACAGTTTCTCAAGGATTTTCATGTTCTGTTTCTGTAGGAATACTAAAACACTGGGGAAAAAATGGTGAATTATTTCATTTTTGTCTGACTTTGGTCTCTTCTCTTTAGAGGAAATCTTAGCTAAGTTATTTTAGCTAAGTCAGATCACCAGAAGTGACTACCTGTGTGAAAAGAATTTGAGATCATGCTTTATATGAGAGGTACTTACTTCTTATTGTTAAATAGTAACCTGGATAAAGCATTCATAGAGAGGACAAAAGATTCTCTTCAGCGCTTCATTGTACAGCCGTATCCTGGTTACCAGTCATACAACCGTTGAGATTTTTAAAGATTAATACTTAGTCATTAACTTTAGGAACCCAGAATCCAAGACAATGAGAACCTAACTTTGCTCTCTTAGCTTTCACTCCAGAAGTGATCTTTATGTGACACTAGAGTGAGAGTTGTAACAGAGACTGTTTGGGTGGAGTCAACTTCTAGTCTTCCTTCCCAAGGAGAAATTCTACAATCGCTAAGTTTTGAAAACACACCCACATCAACCAGGAGAAGAAATACTAGGGATTATATTTCAAAAGAAAAAAACTCATTCACTCATTAGACAAATGGCTCAGTATAAGTTTAAGTTGGAGAGCACATTAAAATGTTTCAGGTTTTAGACTGGAGACAAGTGACTGGAAGAGAGGACTGCACTGAAGATACTGAAAAGATGTTGACATGAAACTCTGTCCTTTATCAAGCTACACTTGAGGCCCTACAGCTGAGGATAAAAGATGTAACCGAGTGGGACCCTATGACGCCTTCCCAGAATAGACGCCCACCCATGTCCTCTGCCTTCCTTTTGACTGTAGAAAACCTTTAGTCAAAGAATACATTTAATGAAAGAAGTGAACAAATGCAGAAAGAAAGGAAAACCGTCAAGCAAGACAAAATAATACTTTAGCCATTAAACCAAGTCAAGGACCTTTAGTTTCTTCTCAAGGTCTATAGATAATATTCTGAGCCACGTCCTTTGAGCTGTATGGCAGATATGGAAACGCCCACCAGGTGGAAGAAGTGAACTGCAGTCTGCCCACAAGCACGGAGACCCCAGACTGGCTGGAATCAGAAGGTCGATGATGCTGACTTCCAATTACCTCACCACCAACCAGTCCGAAGAATGTCCACGAGCTGATCACACTCCCCACAAGCCCTGTCCCTCCCCGTCTTTATAAACCTTCCCCTGAAAGCCTTCAGGGGGTTCGGGCCTTTTAAGCACTAGGCTCCCTGGACTCCTTGCTTGGCGCCTGCAATAAACACTGCACTTCTCTTCACCACCACCGGGTGTCAGTAGATTGACTTTACTGCGCGAGGGCGGGCAGACCTAAGTTTAGCTCAGTAACAAAGACAGTAAGTGTCAAGCATCTCAGTACTCCAAAAGCAAGGTGCTCGATTCAGCACCTGCGAAAGGAAACTAAGTAGATCTTTCTACCTCAAAGATATAAAGGCGCTGAAGCCAAAAAGGGAAAGACTTTGGAAAGAGCCCTGCAGGTGCCGGGCCTCCCAGCCTCCACCCCTGCTGCCGCAGGAGAGGAGATGGCCCGCTTCCCTTTACACCATGGAGAGAAGAGGGGTCAAGAGAGCCATCAGAAGCACTCGGCTCCTACATGTAAAATATGAGATTAGATCACTCCCTAACACCATACACAAAAATAAGCTCAAAATGGATTAAAGACCTAAATGTAAGGCCAGACACTATCAAACTCTTAGAGGAAAACACAGGCAGAACACTCTAGGACATAAATCACAGCAAGATCCTTTTTGACCCACCTCCCAGAGAAATGGAAATAAAAACAAAAATTAACAAATGGGACCTAATGAAACTTCAGAGCTTTTGCACAGCAAAGGAAACCATGAACAAGACCAAAAGACAACCCTCAGAATGGGAGAAAATATTTGCAAATGAAGCAACTGACAAAGGATTAATCTCCAAAATTTACAAGCAGCTCATGCAGTTCAATAAGAAAAAAACAAACAACCCAATCCCCAAATGGGCAGAAGACCTAAACAGACATTTCTCCAAAGAAGATATACAGATTGCCAACAAACACATGAAAGATGCTCAACATCATTAATCGTTAGAGAAATGCAAATCAAAACTACAATGAGATATCATCTCACACCAGTCAGAATGGCCATCATCAAAAAATCTAGAAACAATAAATGCTGGAGAGGGTGTGAAGAAAAGGGAACACTCTTGCACTGCTGGTGGGAATGTAAATTGGTACAGCCACTATGGAGAACAGTATGGAGGTTCCTTAAAAAACTTACCATACGACCCAGCAATCCCACTACTGGGCATATACCCTGAGAAAACCATAATTCAAAAAGAGTCATGTACCACAATGTTCACTGCGGCTCTATTTACAATAGCCAGGAGATGGAAACAACCTAAGTGTCCATCATTGGATGAATGGATAAAGAAGATGTGGCACATATATACAATGGAATATTACTCAGCCATAAAAAGAAATGAAATTGAGCTATTTGTAATGAGGTGGATGGACCTAGAGTCTGTCATAGAGAGTGAAGTAAGTCAGATAGAGAAAGACAAATACCGTATGCTAACACATATACATGGAATTTAAGAAAAAAAAAATGTCATGAAGAACCTAGGGGTAAGACAGGAATAAAGACACAGACCTACTAAAGAATGGACTTGAGGATATGGGGAGAGGGAAGGGTAAGCTGTGACAAAGTGAGAGAGTGGCATGGACATATACACACTACCAAATGTAAAATAGACAGCTAGTGTGAAGCAGCCACATAGCACAGGGAGATCAGCTCGGTGCTTTGTGACCACCTAGAGGGGTGGGATAGGGAGGGTGGGAGGGAGGGGATGCAAGAGGGAAGAGATATGCGGACATATGTATATGTATAACTGATTCACTTTGTTATAAACCAGAAACTAGCACATCATTGTAAAGCAATTATATTCCAATAAAGATGTGAAAAAAAAAAAAAAAAAGACTAGAAGTCTACCCCAAGAAGAATAGAAAGCAAATCAAGGTGAAAAAAAAAAAGGTATATTATTCATGGAATTTGGAATTTTACCTATATTATATACATTATCATATTATATAATTTTATATATACACACACACAGATATGTGTGTAAATATACTCTGGACAAAGAATGTTGCCTGCCGTTCCAGTAAGCAAAGGATGTTGCCACCACCAAGACATCAGCTACTGCAGCTGCCCCCTGACTGTGCACCCTGAGGGGACTCAGGATGGAGAAATGCAGGATACTGGCCCTAGGTATTTAAGGTTCCCATCAAAGGAATGATTTCAGTGAGCCCAGATTCTTGCATCTTCCCATACACAGAAAAGCACTAAATTCATTAACTTAAGATGTTTGATTTTTCTTTAATTAACAGTAATCGTTTGACGTTCAGATTCCCTGTTTTTTTTTTGTTGTTGTTTGTTTGTTTTCGCCAAAAAACCCTATATATCCTATATAGCCTCCCTTACCTTTTTGGAGCAGTCCCTCAAAGCTATCTGAGAGGCTGCATCCCAGGCTTAAGTCCTCAGTAAGTCCTCTAGATAAAACATAATTCTCAATTCCTAGGTTGCCCATTTTTTTTCAGTCAACAATACACACATACATGTATTAAAATGAAGTTTTTAAATGCTCTTTTCTTTTTCATAAAGTTTCTATGAAACTTCTTCCTTATTTTCACTGGAATACTATAAAAAGTGGTTTACAACTCTGCCCTCTCTCCTTCACTTCTTCTCTCCCCTCCTTCCTTAATATTTATTGAGTGCTTAATATGTATATACCAGACCCTGAAAGTATGACACAGTCAACATCATGGTTCATGTCTTGAAGGAGTTCATGACAGCCCAACCTGCCAAGTGGTAAAGCAGGTTCATTCCATATAAATTCACATCTCAAGTGAGTATTTTAAATGGCCAATTGGCTAAGAATCTATGGAAGGGGTCAGTAAGAATGTGGATGAGAGCAGGAAAATACTTTAGGCCTATTGCATTTTTCCAAGGAATTCAATGCTAACCAGTTGACTCTCTTTTCTCTCTTTCTTTCCTTCTTCAAATAACAGAAACGTTTAAAGGTTTACCTGAATATACTCTGTAAGCGTGTTAAAGACTTGTTTTGCTACTTGAATCGCTTTGGAGAAATTCCTTTGTCCCTGTTCATCAATGACATCTTTCCCAGAGTAATACCAATAGAAGTCACTGATTGATTCCTGGAAAAGAGACATGAGAGGATTAAGGCACCATCTGAAGCTACGAAAGACCTGTCCAGTTCTGGACTCAGTAATAGGAAATCATTTTAAATAACAGATTGGAAGCAAACAAAAGTATCTGCAAGGTAAGTACTATTGTCAATGATTTTCCTAAACATAAAATATGGTGACATCCTCCCTAGATATAAATAACAACTGGAGAGAAGATTAGAAGTAGAAAACTTAGCTTTTAAAATGACTTTCTGTCTCTGATGACCTTGAACTTCACAAACATAAGGATTCATAACATTAATGCATGTTTATCCATAGAGCAGTTAGGTGTTTACTATGTGAGCACAGAAATTAGACAAATCATCGAACAATATTTCTGGGTTCCAGACATTTGGTCTCCTTTTTCTCCAACAAAGCCAATAACATTTCTTTGATGAGAATTCCAGGATGTTCCTGGCTTGTGTAACTGCCCCTGAAGAAACTAGCTGGACTCCTTATAAATACTGACAACAACTGTAAACAAACATCTAAATAAGATCAATCTTTCCAAACAGGATATATTCAACAACAACTTATATTGTGAAGGAACTTTAGTTGCCTAAATGAGTAATACAATTTGGGCTACCATTTAGGTTTTGAGACATGATTTTGAAAATCACAAATATATTTTCAGCAATGCTTCTTGATATATTTGCTTCAAAAATGGACTTTTTTTCTCATTAAGCTTTAAGTAAGAGTGTTGTGCTTTTACATATGCAAAGATTAAGGGAGAAACAGAGTTTGAATTTGCAGTTTTTAAAAGTACTATACCTGATTTCCTTATAAATAAAGGGAGGGAAATAAAAGTTATATAAAATCTTATGACTTAAGAGGCCTACACCTTCAGATTCGGTTCTAGTAATGTGTAAACCATTACTACACTATCAAAGATACTTTTAAGTGATGACGTGTTAAGCTGAATTTTTAAATTAATGCAAATATTTCAAGAGCTGAAAAGAACTAACCTTATGCTATTAAATTTAAGTGTATGGTAAGTAGTTTGAAAGCCTTTCTTTCCCATTTTTAGTAACGTTTCAAATATCCTTCTCCTATTTATCTATCAACTGTAGAGGAAGGAACAGAGCATGTTCATGCTTTACAAATTGAAAAGGAATTTAAAATGCCATCAAGCTAAAAACTGTAGGAAAAACATATTCCCACTTATAGAAAGAAAATAAGCCAAGTGAGAGCCAGGATCAGAGGCCAAGACAATAGTGGCAGCTTCAACCTAAGACTTGGGGAAAGACTGTGATCAAAGCCAAAATATCTCTACAAATTCTGACCTCATAAATCAAAACACATTTCAACATGGCAGTTTCACAACCCCACCATATCTGGCCAACCAGCCAACCCCTTAATTTGTTACTAACGTAAAGCAACGTACCTGAACTCTCAGTAGGTAGTCTACGGTAGAGATGATTATGTTGACAGTCGTATTATTGCCAGTCTGAGTTCTCAGATAATTTTGAAAATCTACATAAGATCAAAAGATGTTATTAAAGCGCATTCAAAAATGTAAAATGAGTTCTTTGAATAACTCCAAAAGCAAATGATGTCTCCAGCAAAATCACCATGGCTACGTACACTGTTAATCTGATAGTTTTAATATTGAATAATTTATATTTTCCACACAAAGTGAGTACCTCAAAAACAAATCTAGGTGCCTCACAGAATATCAATATTCAAATTTCATCTAAGAGGTTGCTAACACCTGTTTCTTGATTCCTAGCTCTAGGGCTCTGGGCATGTGAATGGCTGAAAACAACTTCCATCCTGTAGGACAGAGTAATTAAATGATTTATTCCATAATCCCTTATTCCTCAGTACTGTGTTAAGTGCTGGGGAAGCAAAAATCAAGATCAAGTTCCTGCCTTCACGGATACACAAGCTTGGTGGAGAACCAGACATATAAACAATGAATGCAAATACATCACGCAAAGTTACACAATGAAGTAGATTCCCCCAGTAAAATACGTGGTAAAAAAAGAAACAGAGCTACGTACGTCTCTATAGCTATCTATCTGATCTACATCTTTCTTCACCTATCAGCTGTCTTCTCTAGCATGAGAACAACTAATAAGAATTAAGTGAGGGGCTTCCCTGGTGGCGCAGTGGCTAGGAATCCGCCTGCCAATGCAGGGGACACGGGTTCGAGCCCCGGTCTGGGAAGATCCCACATGCTGCAGAGCAACTTAGCCTGTGCGCCAGAACTACTGAGCTCGCCTGCCACAACTACTGAGCCTGTGCACTAGAGCCCATGAGCCACAACTACTGAAGCCCATGCACCCTAGAGCCTGTGTCCTGCAACAAGAGAAGCCACCACAATGAGACGCCTGTGTACCACAACAAAGAGTAGCCCCCGCTCGCCGCAACCAGAGAAAGCCCGTGCGCGGCAACGAAGACCCAGTGCAGCCAAAAATAAATAAATAAATTAAAGAAAAAAAAAGAATTAAATGAAAGGGCTAGCAAAGGACTTTGAAAGAGGCAATGCGATACAGAAAATTTCCCAGCGCCTACGCAGCAGGTAATGTTCAAGAACTGTTTCTTGACCCAAGGGAAGAAGCATAATTGGAACTAACAGACTCCTATTATTGCTTCAAAATGCTTATTTCTGGGTACCACCGATGGTCTGGGGTCTCACAAACCTGAGTTGTGTCCCTCACAAAGCAGTTGCAAGAAGCGGAAGAGGTCACAGGTGAATTCGTCATCCTGCAGAACCTTTTCTCCTGCAGGAAGTCCAGAGGAACCCAATGTTATCAACCACCTTAGCCTCGCCCTCCCTTTCTATCCCCACCTCCATCAAACTTGCATGTTGATGTAGCATCGTTCTGAACCCAAAACAGTCACAAATCATAGCCACTTTTCTATCTGAAGCTCATAAGATCATGCGCTTGACAGATAGATGCACTTTTTCTTGCTAAGAAAAGAACACTTGGATCTTAAAAACTCAGATATCTCTCTGTTAAAAGTAGCAGCATGGGTTTGGCAACATTTTAGAAACAACCTGAAGAGATTAGAGACTTAAACTTTCTTTTTCTTTCTTTCTATCTTTCTTTTTTTCCTTTTTGGTAAGATTTGTGTAGGAATGATCTCTGCGTCTCTTACAAGTGTGGAAGTTAAGTCTGCTTTGTTCCCAGAGTCTGACCAAATGATTCAATGCAGAAGTATTCAGTACATACATAAAACAGGACCAAGAGTTTCCTTTATTCAAATATTAATTAAAGGACTTTTGTGAAAACTCTGGATGAGTGGAAAATGTTTTTTAACTCATTTCACTAAACTCTCTCATGAGCTTGTCTAAGTAGAGAGCTCATTGGTTGGAGCATTCCTTCCAGAGGAGGAAGAACTGACAAGCAGACCTAATTCTAAATACCAAACCAAAGGATAAACTTCGCTGGCTCCTGCTAGGAGAGCTAAATCTAACAAAGAAATGTGAAACGGAGGGCATCTCAGTGCCATAGGAGGTGCTCTGCATCATTTCAACAGTAACTATACGTGTGGGGCAAGGATGAAGCCTCAGAAAAGGGTTCCGATCTTTCATCTACATTTCCATTTAAATGTATCTTGATCACAAGTTACTTTGAAAGCAAAAACACAAAGAAGGAAACAAACAGAAAACAGGCACCACACAAATGAAAGCTGATTTTAAAAGCATAGCGTGTCCGTGAAAAAAACACTGTCAACATTATGAGTGTATGCTCTGGAATCTCAATTTGTTAAGAAAACAAAATGACCAAAAAAAAAAAAAAAAAAGAAATGTTGTTTGGCAAGTGAATGAATATACTCATGTATTTAAAAAAATAATAATAACTTTTCAGACTGGAAATACTTTGGGCTAAGAAAGAAAACTATGCAATGATGTGTTTACTGGAACTAAAATTATGAATGATCATAATGACAGAGAGTTGATGGACTTACCAGTCTGCAGTCTGTGACTTTCAAAGTGAGAGGCTTCATATAATGGGAGGGTTAGGAAGCAAAACCATTTTGAAAACTAATATAAACATTAAAAAAAGTACATAAAATCACTGTACTGGTTTCCCTGTTGGCCTGCAAGATATTATATTTGGTGACCAAATTAAGATCACCACGTCTACAAATGCGATGTGGCAAGTTTAATGTGTTAAATGCACATTGTTTTGAATCTCAATACATGGCTGATAAGCCCATTCCTCCATGTTCACGTTCATGACAGGATAGGAAAAAAGGAAACAGCCTAGGCTAATAAGCTACACTCTTCATTGATTACACTTAGTATCATTTCATGAAGATACTTTAAAATGCTATTTAAATCAAACTGTTATGAGTTAGTTACACAGACTTATTGACGCCTTGTGAACCCATCTAAAATGTTTTGTTTTGGTTTTGCCGTTTTTCAGAAAATTGAATCAATAAAACCACGGACATACTTCCAATGTTCACATATTCAATGTGGAGTAAGTAACCCTTGGTAGAAAGTATTCAGAAAAGTTAACACAAATAAATGAACATGTAGTCTACCAGTGTGCCTGAAAATGCTCTGTACGATGCACATTGATTTATAACATAAGGTTTGTTTTCTGTTGGCATGCACAGTATTTTCCGGACTGTACACTGAAACACATACAAGTAACTTCTTACATAGGACACGCTGCACACAGCAGAACAAGAGGGAAAGTCGGGGTGGGGGGGAGGGGCAGGTCAAGACTTCATTTACCATCAGCTGACACCAGGTTATCGTATCCACTAAGGTGCTATTGCTTAATGAACACATTACTATCTGATTAAAATGCTGCCATCGCCCATGCTGCATGTAGGCAGTGCAGGAACAGAGATGGATGATGGCTTTATGTCTGCAGAAGGTACACGAGCAACAGTCTATTTTGTGATGTATGCAAAAGAAATTCCATTGTAAGATGGAAACTAAGGTTGATAATAAATAACAAAATGGAGAAAAATGTAGTTGAAAGTGCTCTTACATTTTAAAAATATTATTTGCAATAGCTGCATGATGGCCAAATGCAGATAGTGTGAAGGGCATTCCTTTGGTTTTATTTTTAATTATAAGGGGCTTATAGTTTCTAACACTGTAATAAAGGGAGAGTTATTTCAATACTGTTGTGATGATGAGTTTGTTCTTTGTGCCTCAGTTTTCTCACCTATAAAATGAATGTAAAGCGTACACTGTCTACCTCACTGGCTCTGCACAATCTATATGACCATTTTTTATCAATTGTGGAGAGGTTAATATTATTAGTAGCAGTGGTAATGACACTAAATAAAGATGGGAACAGCATGCCTACACGATAAATATAGTTATGTGAACATAGGTATTAAATGTGTTTATATTTTCAAAAAGCCACCTTAATTTTAATGGACCAAATATTTTCAAAAATGTAAATTTTCACCTGGAAATAGTATTAGGTAGACCTTATTTGTTCAAGCTACCAGTAAAAAGTAATTCCTCATTTAGAGATCTAATAAAGTCAACACACTTTTAAAGGCTTTTCTACTCACAATCGGTTTATCCAACTAATAGAAAAGTACACAAGTGTTTAAGTTCAATAAAAACAGTTGTTCTTACTTAGAATTTTTACTTAGAATATCCATGGATATAGCTCAAAATCTGCAGACTTATCTCCAGGCAGAGCTTGATTTAACTGTTAATAATTAATTATCAATAACTGTTCTAAAATTAATGAAATAAATAAAAAGACTAATATATATATGAACAATTGACTCCAGAAGACTAAGATCGCCATCGTTGTAGGGTCAGCATCTCTAATGATGCAGAGATAAAAGGGTGAGTAGCATGAAACATGACACTGGCTGCATCAAATAATTCCCTGTAATCTATCGTTGAACAGCTCTTAAGAGCCCCCCATTGCCATGGAGGAAATAATTCTGATTACTTACTAATCTTTAGAGGACTTAAATATTTATTTTGTATATGAAAACACTGAAGGATAAAGGTTAAAAATATTTTTAAATAGTGAAAAGTCAGGTATTTGATTCCATGTGGGTAGTTTTAATATCATTGCTTAAATGGTCTAAATATGGCTGCTTGAATAATATTACAGCTCAACTAACGAAGAATAAAAAATCTGAAATGGATTTACGATTCACATTTAGTTAGTGACTACGGTGTGCTAGGCATTGTGCTAGATATATTTTCTCATCATTTCATTTCAGGTTTACAAAAATCCTACAAATGAGGTGATACGATCCCATTTTGTGGTTTGGTAAACAACCGAGAAATTAAGTAACTTGACTACTGTCCTACAGCTATTAACAAGTAAAGGACTTGAATTCAGTAAACTTCAGCAAACATTCACAGTCTCCTATATGCTAGGCACCTTGTGAGGTGCTAGGGACAAAAAAGACCAATGGACACAATCCCTAACCTTAAGAAGGTCACAGTCAGGCAATAAACAGGTAATTTCGATATTGTATGGTCCTTCTGAATCCAGTGTGCAATAGTTTCTACACTTCACAGAGCTCACATCAGCAATCAATCTCTGACTAACAATCATTACACTTATTGTACATTATTTAAATTGTGAACTCCTAACTTGTTTTTATGAATTTTAGAACCCAAGGAAAACCATATTCTAGACACGTGGCTTTAGAAAAGTCAATTCACCTTTCTGAGTCTTTGTTTCATCATTTTGATATGGAAATTAACAGTCTCCTGACTTCCTGAATTCACAGGGCTGCTGGGAGAATCAAATTGGTCCAAACAAGTACAGTTGCTTTGAAATATGCAAAACACAGTAGGAATAAATGTGAAGTTTTAATGGCATGCAGTCATTAAAAAACAACCTTTAGATTTCTAAAATATAGAATACTGGTGGGTTGTGAATATGATAAATCATTCATAATTCCATTAAGTGCATGTATTTAACCTAAGGTAACAACCTGACACCAGTGTATAAAATGCATTCCTAGATAATACCAACGACCACTGTGTGTGAAAAAAGTTAGGTGTGACCGATGGAAAACAGAATTAAAGTTATAGGTTAGCTGTGGGGGAAGAAATCTTTTGCTTTCAAACATGATTTGCAGATTGTTTCTCTTATAGCCGTCTCTTTTTTTTTTCTTTCTTTTTTTTACTGAAGTATAGTTGATTTACAGTGTTGTATTAATTTCTGTTGTACAGCAAAGAGACTCAGATATATATATATATATATATATATATATATACATTCTTTTCTATTATGGTTTATCACAGGGTATTGAATATAGTTCCCTGTGCTATACAGCAGGACCTTGTTGTTTATCCATCCTATATCTAATATTCAATAGTGTGCATCTTCTTGTAGCCTTCTCTTAGTGCCTTTCAGTTGTCATTACTCTAACTGAAATCCTTTATGTCCTTCACCCATTCCATCCACCAGCATCCTAACTGATCTCCGTGTCTTCACATGGGACACCCATCTTACACCCTGGTGCTGACAACAACAGCTATAGGCAATCCAATTATAACACTCTTCCTGACAAACAGACTGACTCCTGTAACAGTAATTATGGAAAGCATACTCTGAAGAATTCCCTGCAATCTACCTTTAAGCAGAGTTCCCCAGCTGCCGTGAAGGAAATGGTGGTGACCACTACCTTTGGAGAACTCCATGCCTATTTAATACGCTAGCATTACTGAGAAAGGAGAGATCTGTGCCTTTTAGGGTGATTAGGTTCTACTGGAAGCATTCTGAACAGTGAATGTAGGAATTTAATGCCAGGCGGATCATCACACAAAACATAATGTATCACTTAAGTGTTGTTTCTTTAATGGCTCTCCAGGGTCTCAGAAAGAAAGTACAAATGCCTGGAAAGAGCAAGGAAGGTCCTTCAGCACCTCTCACAAACGATCTTTCCATCTTCTAGGGGGTTCATTTCTCTTCAACCGCACCAGGTTAGTTACTGTCCTCTGATATGTTTTGTACCTTAAACTTTGCATACGCTGATGCTAATTCCTTCCACTGGAATGCCTTTCTTTGCCTTCCTTATCTACCAGATAAACTTCTACTTCAGGCTACGTGTTATGTCTATGGTGACACTTCCCCATCCCTGGCAAAGTATCAACTCACTTCTCTCTTACACAGAGGGCATTGTTCTGAAGTCGCTTGTTTACAAGTCTGTCTACACAGTACTGGACTCCTATAGAACGCCAGTGCCTAGGACAGTGTCTAGCACGTAACAGCCACTCAAATTTAAAGGACTGCTTCAAAGTTTAAAAACTGCAAGGATGTTAAAAAACAATCTATTTAGTGCCATGAACTACAGGCTTTTTCTTGAAGAGAAAGTTTACCCATAGGAACTGCAGAGAAATATAGTCAGAACCCAGATGTTAGCACTGGATTATACCTGGGAAAGTACTTTGAAAAGATGGGGCAGGAGAAGCCAAAAAATAATTAAGCACTAAAAACACCAACGAAAACTTAGGGCAGCCAATATTTAAAGATTGCTTTAATTATCCCCTTTCACTAATTAATTAAAAGGAATCCTTTTATCTTCAACTTCACGTAAACTTCATGAGGTCACTATAAATATATCGGCAAGAACCTCAATGCAACACGTTATCAGTTACAGGTGGAAATTTGAGAAGCTTAACTTGTATTAATGTTTTATATAACAGTTTAGAAAATCAAACAGTTTCTGAGGAATCAGATCAGCTTCGCAATTTCATCTTGCTTACGAAGTCAAGGATCCCTGCAAAATGATCAAAAATCAAATGCAGTATCTTCGACTATATTCCAAGAAGACGTTTGAAAGAAGGAAAATTGCACTTTCAAGCTCATCATGAATTACTAATGAGGTTAAACGGTACTGAGGAAAAACAAATTAGAAATCCACGGATGGAATGAAATTTCAAAGATTTATATAGGTTTTTGGTTTTGAACTTCACTCTGTGTTAAAAGAAAACACACAGGACTAAAAAATATACAGAGAGGACAACACTGAGCACGTGACAAATCTAAACACATTTGCTTAAGAACCTTTTTTTAAAAAAAACAAACAAACAAGGGGGAAGTCCAGGCTTTTGTAGAAATGCGGGAAATTTAGTAAGGTGGGATAGGGCTACAGGACAGTAACAGTGTAGAGAAAAGAATATAAACAATGAGTCTGAGATCCAGATACAGTGGTCCTTCTGTATCTGCAGATACAGAGGTATGACCGTGCTATGCCACTTTATATCAGGGACTTGAGCATCTGTGGCTTACGATATCTGCTGGGGGAGGGGGGAGGAAGGGGAGGGTCCTGGAACCAACCCCTCATGGATACAGAGGGACAGCTGTATACAAAGCTTAAAGAAGCACATATTCCCTAAAGGTATCTCAACACCAGATGAAGAATGTCATGTGTAACCATAAAAAGCTTAAAAGTGATATTAAAACTTCAACGGTGGATGCAAAAATCGGCAATAGATGGGTGTCTTTGAAAGGAGACATTACATTAAGGGACCAACAATTCTACCTAAGCCAACATGCTGGACACAAAATAAGCCCCCCAAAGACTACTGAAGGATGGGGGGGGGAGGGAGTAGGCATGTGGAATGGGCAAATTAAAGGCAGGAAGAATGCCTGCATTTCAGCCTTGACCCTGCCACTTCGCTGTGTGACCCTGGACAAGCCATGTTATCTTTCTCTCCCTCACCCTCCTTATTTATAAAATAGGAAAAATACCTCATGGGAAAGCTGTGGGTATGAAAAAGTTCATGTATTCAAGTTATACATTTTCCATGGCAATATAATTTATGGTCCTTTTATCATCATCGGGAAGAGACTGAGCTTAATAAAGATAATTGATTAGGATGCAGATTTAGATCTATCAGATTATTTTCTCAGTCCTGAGCCTATACTGCACAAGCCTTAAGCTCTGAAGCAAGGATATCACTAACAGATTTAGATTTTTCAGCCTTTTCTGTTTTTCAACAGGGATGCCCAATGTCCTTTCTCCTTTGAGAGTACAAACTCTTAATAGTTGCAGAAGCTTAAAAGAATGGTCGTGTAACAGAAATTTTAAAAGTATGACAAAAGATAGAGTCAGTATAGGTGTTCTCAATCTGGGAAATAGTGTACCATTCATTACAGCGAATGAGTGGTCACTGCATATTCTCCTGAAAGATATTTTGGTGAAGGCAACGGTGTGTATTCAGAAAGCACAACTTAATCTCTGAAGCCCTGTTGACATACTAGGTACCATTCAAAAAATCTCATCCCTTCTTTATTACCATCGTATGTCATGTCTTTTAGAGACTACTTTGCAACACCAGTGCCATCTTTGTTATTATCCTAGCTTGAAGAGTGAACATTGGCTACTGTTTCTACAGTTCTTTCAATTCGGTCTCAAGAATGAAAATTTGTTTTTATGGTAGAGGGTTTTTAATGTGTGATATTTTCAAAGAATAGAGAAAAACTCTACAGATCTCTCAATACTTGGAAGGGAAGTAGCAGAGCCCAATGGCTAAGATGAGACTCAGCCGTTCATAGCACACACTGGATCGGCACTGATTTTCCCGTGCACCACTTGGTACAGCCATAAAGCCACAGTATGTCCAAGACAGAAATGCCACAGGGAGACTCTTGCACACATTCATTCATTTACACAACAGCTGCAAACACTGGGTCCACCAGAACTTTTCTTAAATGAAAGAACAGAACCAAACAAATCTGAAACCATCATTTAAATGCTTGTTGCCCCTTCAGGTCTAATATGTTAATAGCTGCACATCCTCATAGGATGAGAAAAAAAAAAAAGGAAAGCTTGATATATAAGTTTTAAAAGGAAAAGGATGCATAATGATGGGAAGTAAACAATCTACTTGTTAAAAGGGTCTATAAAAGGAAAAAATGCACAAAAACTGTCACTATCAAGACTGTACACAAAGCTAACACCAAATAAAGGAGCAAATGAAGAAAAGGCAGTTCATTTTTAATAATTACCACGCTCATGAGTGATGACTGAGGAAGGGAGAATAGTACATTGACGGTAGTCGAAAGAAAAGGAAATGGGGAAAAAGAAAGAAGTTGAGAGTTTGTTTTTGCTTTGCTGTTTGTAAGGAAATAAAATAGAAAACGTGTTAATCAATTTGGGCAATTATTTTTGTGTGTGTCTTTAAAAAGAGTAAACTAATCAAACCAACCTCATATTGAGAGACAGAACGAATTCTCACATTAGGATGGTCACTCTCATCAGTTATTTCTGATTTGGGACTCACAAATGTTATTCTCATCTATATCTGGTTGACAGTGGCTAGGAGGCCCAGTAAAATAAACCTGGGTGGTCACTATTTCTTTGTGGGGAGCTGATGTAAAGAGTGATTCAGAATGATGAACGGAATTGTGTTCAGAGCCTCTGGTACATTAGCTAAAAACTGCAGGGGAAAATGAAATTGATTGCTAATTCCATGACAGGGAAGTCAGACTTTGGATAGAGAACTGACTCATTTTTAGGCACTTTCCAGCTGGAAAATGCCCAGGACTTCTGTGAGACATTAGAGGCATGCAGTTAATGGGAGCTGGGATTTGTCATGGCTCTGAGTTCTCCAGATGGGCCCCTCAAGGCCAGGTGTTGTTAACTGTCGACACAAAGGTCAGTAATGAAGACATCTGGCTTGATGTCCATTTTCAAAAAACCTAAGTAAGTTCAGAATTCTGCTGGTGATTTTTCTTGAAGGTAGCTAACCCAATTAAATAACCGTGTGACGAATACTTGATTACTGAACCTATACGTTCAAATACCAAGCAGAAAATAAAATTACACAGGTGATATATACAGAAGCAGCAGTGTTAGCATATGTATAAATGATCTTTAAAATACCGGAAGAAAAATGCAGCTAATTTTTTTCCTATTGTGAGAACAAAAATATACAGAGATAATTAGAGAGATTAGTTAATTCTAAAATATTTCAGAAAGGCAAGCAGACTACAAATGGCAGAGGGGAGAAAATTTATTTTTTGCAATAAGATTAGTTTTATAGAAGACCCAATGTTCCAAAACTAATACATTGATAAGATGACAACTCCAAACCAGACCAAACAAACAAAAACAGATAAACACACAGGGCCTTACTCAAACTAAATTAATTTTAAAATCAAACACAAAAGAATAAAAACAAGTCAAAACCAAAAATAGTGAAGATACTTTCTTCTTAATAAATACCCAAACGAATGTGCAACAATAGTTATTTCTGCTTTAAATGCACTGTGTGCTAAATTTTCTAGTTCATACATCTATTTATAGAGAGAAAAGCTCTAAGAATCGGCGAGTCATTATTTTCATGCACATGTAAATTAAGTGATCAGAGTTATTTAAACACAAAAATTACTCTTTATTTCATTCAACAATTTGGACTTGCAAAGGCATGGATATATGAGATAGAAGGATAACTGGGCTAAAAGGGAGGAGATAGTAAGACTAGTGGTGGACTGAAGGATCTGAAAGCATCACTGTCCTAAGGAGATAGAAGAATTTGAAAGCCTGACAGTTTGCTAAAGTGGCCAAAGAAAGTCAAACATTTTCTAATGTGGCTCATCCATGTGGTTTAGAATTTTATAGATAATTCTCTACTAAGGGATATTTATTTACTACCCAACTAGAGGAAAGACCACTGACAGTAGATCTGGAATAAAAAGGAATCAATGACCAACATGGAAGATTGGGTTTTGGGTGTGACCTGCATGGGTGTCTAACTATGAACTTTTAAATGAGTCACATAAGCACTGTGTCTATTTAAAGATAACCTTGTATCTCTCTGTAATTTCAGGGAAAAACTGGGGACACGTGATGCTTTTAATTTAAGGGATCAATACCTGATCCTTCCTCGGTCACCATCCCAAGTCCTTCAGCTTTGTTTTGTCGCTCAAATGCGTTTAGGTCAAGGACACTGCAATAACAGGGAAAGAAACATTTAGAGGCCTAACAGAACGTTTTCTTTCTTCAGGAGAGCAAATGTCTAAAAACTGTGTATCGTGAAACGTGAACCAAATGTTATCAGAT
Source organism: Leucopleurus acutus (assembly GCF_964270905.1). NCBI lineage: Eukaryota > Metazoa > Chordata > Mammalia > Artiodactyla > Delphinidae > Leucopleurus > Leucopleurus acutus. The sequence goes on from NC_139156.1 coordinate 77,080,855, forward strand.
ACTGAAAACATACACGGACTCAATGCCTACCAACCATATTTTCCTAGTACCAGACTAGTTTCTCTCCAGGGTCCACACTGAAATGATCCATGTGAAAGTCAAGCATATGGCATTGATGGGTTTCAACTTTGGGAGAACATTACAAAGTTAGCAGACATACTGAAATATAATTAGAATGGTCATGTTTCTCCAGTTGGAATAATAACATTAAGTATGTGGCAGGTTCCTCAGTCAAATGCTGTCTGAATGATTTCAAAGACTGTAAAAAACAGAAAATGATGAACATGGTCATGACGATCATGGTTAAGGCTCATTCATTTAGGGCAGATGAGAACTGGTCTAACGGCTCCCAGATAAAATGAAAAAGAATTTTGTTTTTTGTCTTTTAAACATCATACACTACTCATTTCCAAGTAAGCAGAATACACATTAATTCTCCAAGGTTCCTATTTAAGCACAGGGTAGACTATTTTAAGACATTATTAATGTGGAACAATTAGTAATTAAAACATTACTAACACCTAACAGCAAGATAGAACATAAGACACTTCCACACTTTTGTCCCACTTAACAGTGTGTTTAATCATTAAAAATTCTTCTGTGTATGTGCTGTCAGTAATGTACTTACAAAGTAACAAGTACTTTAAAAGGTACAACCACCGAGTGGAACCAAAGCAAGAAAAGCACGTGCTTACCTGCATGACTGCATCAGGCCAGCAAGGCTCTGAAAGAAGCCCACATCCTTTTTCTCCTTGAGATAGTCAAGCATTTTCTACAGTAGATAGAGAAACCACAGGGTCACTGAACACAAAGCTCGTTTTTTGTTAAATAAGAAATAAAAACATCCTTTGATTCTGAAATAAAGATAAAAAATATCCAGTGCATACAAACATGACGGACGTCACCTTGACCACGAAATAGTGATAAGCACGTCACAGCAAGAGACTTGCACATTTCTAAGTGCAGCAGGACATACACATGGCTTGGAACAAGGGAGCTGCTTTATAAAACACCATAGGCAGCATGAATATCAGGGGGAAATAATACTCTTAATTCTCTTCATGTCACTCTGTAAGTATCTGGAGATTCAGATACTTAGTTCAAGTTTACCGGGAAGAAGGCCCACCTGTATGCTATTCACAGGTTTCATTACAAAAGTGACTTCCTTAAACAGCATTCCAATCCGAGAGCTCTGATTACCATATGCTAATGTTACAGACAGAAATTCAGTTTCCATTACCATGGTCTCTAAACCCAAGGACTGGTGGGAATCATGTGACTATTAATTTTTCTCCTCTTTTCTCAGAATGATGTCCAGATTCTGTGGTCAACATTTTGGTTAAACGTAAATGTAAAAAATGCTAAAGCAATGCATGGCTCCCACTTGCTACTTTGAATGTAGATACAGTGTGCTGGAGGTTTCAAATAAGAAGTACTATTTGCAGGGCAGGAATAGAGAGGGAGACGTAGAGAATGGACATGTGGACACAAGGCGGGGCGGGGCGGGAGGGAGAACCGGGAGATTGGGATTGACGTACGAGCACTGCCATGTGTAAAATGGACAGCTGGTGGAATCCTGCTGTATAGCACCGGGAGCTCAGCTCGGTGTGACCTAGGGGGTGGGATGGGGGGTGGGGATGTCCAAGAGGGAGGGGATATATGTATACATATAGTTGATTCATTTCATTGTACAGCAGAAACTAACACAACATTGTAAAGCAACGATACCCCAATTAAAAAAAAAAGTGCATACAAGATGATAAGATGACAGAGGCACACCAAAGGTTTTAAGAAAATAAAGATACTGCTCTTCTGTGAATCTTAAATAGAAGGGATTAATTCCTACTCTCAGAGCTATCTAGATAGGGCTCAGCTAAGCAGTCAAAATATTGGTAGTACTCTTTTTCCAGAAATCAGAGAGTTAAAGGTAATATAAAACTAAATATGTGAAGGCTGTATACACATACACAGTGTATATATATTTGTGTGTGTATATATATATATATACACACATATATGCATACACCTACACATGCACAGACACATAAAAACGCACAGCCATTTTGGGGTGGGTGTGTGATAACTTATTGGTCTAATAAAACATGAAGCGCTTATTAATCATTGGCCTTTTAAAACAAAATGAATGTGGGTTACAGGGTCAAAGGGGAGTGGTGGAATATATATCTGAAGGTTTAAAGAAAAAAGAAAAGATCTGTACAGACGATGAGTACATTTATTACATGGTCTCTCAAGGTTCCTTTTGTCTCCATGGATTTCTGAATATATATACTATACAATTAAGGTCTTTTGAAGCAATACATAAGTCAAGGGAAATTATTTATTTATAAGTATTGTGGCGAGATTAGGTTGGTTTTCTTTATTTTTCCTTTTTAAAAAAAAGTCATGTAGTCATTTACTATGGAAATCAAAAAAGAAAATCTGTAAATTGGATGAGAGAAAATTCACCTTTATTTGTACTAACTTCTAACTGAAATTTAGCATTCCTTTCAACCAGTAATCTAAGCAACAAACACTAAGAGGATTAGTAGTAGCTACGATTTTGTCACCAATAAAGATTTCAGATATTTTCATATCACATTACAGCTGTTGTAGATATTTAAAAACATTTAGACACGTCTTTTCTTCTCAAAAATTATTAGACCAAGTACTAGATTTTTTATTTAATGAGTTCATAAAGAAACATATTACTTTATCGAAAACCTATTTTATAATATTTTGATAAACACATTTCAATATACTTGGTTTCCTTTTCAGTCTATGTAATTTTAATTTGTGCACTTATAAACATTACACTGAGAGGAGGCCAGAGATTTCAACGAACTGTCAGAGGCAATAAAAAGCTAACAACCCTCGCTTAGGTTATGTCTACGTTCTCTTCCAGTACTAACATGTAGTGATTATATTTACAGAAAAAAATATACAATTTGATGGGGCTTCCCTGGTGGCGCAGTGGTTGAGAGTCCGCCTGCTGATGCAGGGGACACGGGTTCGTGCCCCGGTCCGGGAAGATCCCACGTGCCGCGGAGCGGCTGGGCCCGTGAGCCATGGTCGCTGAGGCTGCGCGTCCGGAGCCTGTGCTCCGCAACAACCTTTACTAACCCAAAAGAAACCTTCAAATTTTCTCCGCTTTTCTTTTCTTAGACTCAAAGGTTTCTAGGAGCCTATTCCTAGCTTTGGGCCACTGTAGTGATTCTGAGGTTCACAGCAACTTGAAGTCAAACATTCTAAAGTTCTCATTTGCCTTCCTTTCCTTCAATGAGGGTAGCCCTTTACCTGCTTGACTAAAACTTACCCAAGAAATAAACAGTTACTAGTTCCCTGTTCAACCGTGCTTTCTCATACAGAAGCCAAGATACAAAAATAAGAGACATTATAGTTTTAGAATAACACAATCTGATGCTTATATTATGTTGTGGTTTGTTGTTCTCCGATGAGCGTAAGGATTTTTTCTGAGCTCAGAGCCACACTGTTGGCCATGTGAATGTTATCCCCAGAGGTATGCAGTACACACCTGTGACAGTCCTTTTTTAAGTCACTCAAATACTCTTTTTTTCTTTAGTGAAGTATAGTTGCTTTACAATGTTGTGTTAATTTCTGCTATACAGCAAAGGGACTCAGTGTGTGTGTGTGTGTGTGTGTGTGTGTGTGTGTGTATATATATTCTTTTTTCATATTCTTTTCCATGATCACAGGATACTGAATATAGTTCCCTGTGCTGTACAGTAGGACCTTGTTGCTTATCCGTCTATAGATAATAGTTTGCATCTGCTAACCCCAAACTCCCAGTCCTTCCCTTCCCCACCCACCCCTTCCCCCTTGGCAACCACAAGTCTATTCTCCATGTCTATGAGTCTGTTTCTGTTTCATAGATAGGTTCATTTGTGTCCTATTTTAGATTCCAAATGTAAGTGATACCATATGGTATTTGTCTTTCTCTTTCTGACTTACTTCACTCAGTATGATAATCTCTAAGTCCATCCATGTTGCTGCAAATGGCATTATTTCATTCTTTTTTATGGCTGAGTAATATTCCATTTTATATATGTGCCACATCTTCGTTATCCATTCATCTGTTGACGGACATTTAGGTTGCTTCCATGTCTTGGCTATTGTGAATAGTGGTGCTATGAACACAGGGATGCATGTATCTTTTTGAATTATAGTTTTGTCTGGGTATATTCCCAGGAGTGGGATTGCTGGGTCATATGGTAGTTCTATTTTTAGTTTTCTGAGGAACCTCCATTCTGTTCTCCATAGTGGTTATGCCAACTTACATTCCCACCAACAGTATAGGAGGGTTCCCTTTTCTCCACACCCTCTCCAGCATTTGTGATCTGCAGAAAGTCACTCAAATACTCTTATTCTAACAAGCTCAACAGACCTTGGCCTTCAGTTGGATATGGAGATTGTACCCTTTGTCATAACTGGTTGAAGTTAGCAAAATCCCCGTCCAGATAATGTCTAACTTTTAAACAGAACATCATTACAGAACTTGGTTGGGAAGTGATTTTCTCATATCTTAGGAGAATAGAAAGAATTACAACTAGAAAAATTCTTAACAATGCATTCTGTTTACACATTAACCTAGAAGCCAACTTCGTACCAAATATACAACAAAATCTTAAGAGTCAATTTTTAGGAGATATAACACTATAAAACATGTTACCAAACTAGGCTCCCTAGGTAAGGGTATTTCTTTTTCACTATTAAAACAAACCAGCTGCTTTACGCCAACTTATTCACATGAAATGCAGCATTGCAAATGATGACACCGTATGACATGACTTCAGACTTCTAACCAGCGTTGTTATTTGTTGTGCTACCTAGAAGGGGTGTTTATTGTGCTACCTGGGAGATATTTGGATACTGGGACAAGATGACCATAAAATAAAGGCATACTTTACATAGAAAATGAAAACAAAAAAGTACAACTAATGTACAACTAATAGTTCTTTTAGGATGACTAAAATAGTTCAACAGGATGACTATACGGTCCATCTCTTCAAAAAGCACATGATGTGAAAGGCTCAATGACATACCTGCTGTACTGTAGAGTTCCCGCCATTTAAGATAGCAATTCCGAGTTTCAAAGTAGCAGCCACCATGGGTCCAGTTTCACCTTAAAAATACAAAATATTGTGATCCTTCTATCACTTCACCTGCTACATTAACCAATTCTATCTCAAAATGTGCACTTTTAAAGTCATTATTCACCTCCTACAAACCTATGTCATGGTGGAGAGGGACAGACTGACTCATATAACAACAACAACAAAAAAATTAAGAGTCATAATGCATATTTTGCCATCAATGTTTTTACTAAGTTCTGTGTAATATGTCTATGATTGAAACTATATGAGAACACAGAGAAAAACGAACAGGAAGAAACAACTGATTTTGAAATACTGACACCTAAAATTATTAAAATTCAAAACAAATCATGTGTATTAAAATAATACTGAAATGAATATGAGCTACTTAAAATATTCTCCCTCCTCCCTTAAGAACAGTATGTTTGAACAACTTTTAAAATCTCCATTTCATCACTTTTATCTTAATACGTTTATAGCCTTGCTTTATTAGGGTGACTAGTCACAATTTTAAGTTATTTGAATAATAATAGCAAAATTTCAAATCCAACCAGTTGTCTATAATTTAGCATATTATGTTTTATTTTTACATTAGTCGCCTCCACTTATCTTAGAAATGAAATAATCCCTATATTTGGAGAGGGGTGCTTAATAACCACCATTACTTTTTCATTCCATTAAAATTACAGTAACTAGTTTTCACAAAGAAGGTATTACCAATGTAAGAAAAATCAGCTTGCACTGGCTGGCTACTGAAAAATGCAACAGTACTTGAATTACTAAAAATGACTCACTTAAAAAATCTAAACATTTATATCAAGGGCCCCGAGGGCCGAGTCCAGCTTGGCACCTGTTTTTGTAAATAAAGTTTTATTGGAACATGGCCACACCATTTATTCACGTATCGTCTCTAGCTACTTTCATGCCACTCTGGCGGAGTTGAAGAGATGCCACAGAGGCCCCAATGGCTCACAAAGCCGAACATATTTACTATCTGGCCTCTATCAGAAAACATTTGCCCACCTCTGATTCACATAATCAGTTTGTTAGAGTTGTGTCCCAATATAATTTCCAAAACTTAACGAACAGAAATAAAAAATCTTTTAGTAAGATTCTGATTAAAAAAGAAAAATCAACATTGAACTTTGTAAGAGAGGTGGCATTTGTCAAGTCACCTGACCTAGTCACGAACAAGAAATTCAGGGACAAAATAAATCGGTAGACTTTACGTAAGAGCGCTCCTAGGAGTAAAGGGGAAATCTACAGGATCGGCCCTTCCGAGGTAGAGCCAGGAGCCTCACCTTTGCTGGCACTGATGGTCTGCAGCACCATCTCAGCTGCACCGCGGTCGTGGAGCCTGGCTTGTTGGTACAGAAGCTTTTGCTTTTCCATTTCTTTTTCCTGAACACAAATCCCAACCATTTATGTTGCAGCTATCACTAAGCAGAGCAGCTTTCTATAAACCACATTTTCAGTCATCTCTTCATGTATGGGCTCTATGACAACATTATGGACCATTTCAACACCAACAATGTTATCCAACAGATGTTAACATAGTCAACTCTTGGTTTTTCCCTTTATATTTCTTGTGATAGACTTTTGGTACTGATTTATCAGGATGAATTTTCTCAATTGTCATGACTGGATTAGTCCAAAGCCTGTATCATACTTTTGAAGTACTGTACTTCATCACTGAAACTTGCACTTTCTGAATGATACATTCGTGCATCAGTTTGTCACGTGTTTAATCATCTCCCAAGTCATGGTCATAACTTGATACTGCTCAGCAAATGGCTCGAGTTGTAAGTCATCACTGAATGACAGAAAAACATTAACTGAGGACGTGTTGGAGTTTAAGCAAAATTGAAAGCTGATATGGATAAAAAGGTAGGCTTCAACTAAGTAGTGGACATATGATAACAGATCTCCCCAGTCCCCTCCCAAAGAATAAAAGAAGCAATGTGCCTTTATATTTTGTATTCTCTGGTGGTAATAAACGATACTGTATGGTACTGCTAGAGCAATGGCTAGAGTTTGTTCTTTTCCACTTAAACTACCACTGAACACATACAGAAGGAAATCACAATAAAATATAAAGGCACAGCAAGTTCAAGACTGGTAGGATCATTCACTTGAGCTATCCAGTTCGCTGGAGAATTGAGACGGAACCAAGCAGTATAAGTTGCAGAATGAAAGTTGCATAGAGCACTATGACAGCGCGTCCATCAAATGGCGTGGTAGAGAAGCTTAGTCAATGGGACATGAAACAGTCAATTAGTATCATGTCCATAAACACAACGGCCAAAACATATACGACCTAAGAGCAGGAAGAGCTGCAGCAGAGGTAGCCAGAGTGACAGCTTTGCTGCCATAAACTTTCCATCCAAAGTACGGAAAATAGACACTGGAAGATGGAAGAGGTTTAAAAAATGAAGGCTTGCTAGTTACAGAATATGAAAAAGAACATAAACTAAAAGGAGGGGGGAAAAGAAATGGGCTCAAACAAATGAAAAAAGAAACCTTTAAATCAAAAGCAACCAACACAGACATTTATGCTGTTACCAGAGAGTTCTCGCCGAGGCTGGCAAATTTGTCTCTTAAATCTTTGATAATATCGTGCTGCGAAAACAAAATTGATCAGGGTTTTTTTTCACACTATAGTTAGAGCTCCTGTGGTTAAATTTTTATTTTTTCTTAAATTATGTGATAGGCCTAAATGGAAGCAGAAAAAAGAAAAAGAAAAAAAAAGGCAGCTTTGCTTTATACGTAGCCATGCTAACATCTAAAAGGTTTGCCTTCATGTTTAAACCTCTTCCTGTGAAGTCAAAAACAAAACGAAAACAAAACCACACAGACACACAAAACTATATTGTCATTACGACAGAGTTTCAGGAAAACTGAAAGAAGACCCTTTCGTCTGCTCTTCAGGTGCTGTTTAAAATTAGGGAGCAACATTTGATTCTTCCTTTTAGACCCAACAATCTTTGACTTTCCTCCCGTTGCCAGAGCTATTTCTAGAACTTTTACTTCCTAGCTTAACCAACTCCCTTCGTGAAAGAGCTGTCCGGTAAAACTGATAAGAAATTACTGTCTTAAGGAACTGTGCTATTATTTTCATCAACTAAAGAGGCAAAGGAGTTAGAAAGAATGATTCTTCTATTGACGCAATACAACATATAAAGATAGTCAGCAGGAAATCCAAAGAAGATGGAAGATGGCAGCACGCCATATATTCTTGAGGAAAAACAAATACAGAAGCCCTTCGCCATTTGCGCTCCAAAAGTAGGGAGACCAGCTCAAAGACCTGGCAGAACAACCTGCACAATAGATTCCAAGGTCCCAGTATCCTCTTCAGTAACTGAAATCACTCATGATGGATAGACCTCAGGAGGACCAAGAAACACAGGATATCAAATTGCCTTCTTTACAAAGTAAACTCCCTGAGCAAAGATCACACTAATTTTCCTTATGTAACATCTAAATTTCAATAATAATATTTTGGGGGAGATGATATGAAACATTTGAAGAAAAAATAGTGAGCAAAAAAACACACTCTGATCTAGAGGCAGGAAGATCGCATTTCATAGAGGGATCAGGTTGACCACTCTTTTGAATTTCTTTGTTGGAAGCCCTCTCTTCAGAACATCTTTAATGTTATTTCTTTTTGTACTTTGTTGTCCCCTTTGAAAACTGCTTCTGGGTATATAATTTAATTTTTCATTGGAAATTTTATCATGACATAAAAAAGTAAAACTTTAAAAGTGAAACTAGAAAGTTTTCAGGCAATAAAATGATGGATTATGTGGAAAGAAAAAAATTCTTTCATTTCAAATAGACTGCAGATTAGCTTTTCTAAGCAAATTGGAGATAGATCTTTTTAAAAGTATCTTATTCAGGGAAATAGCACCTTGAAAGTATTTTTTAAAGGACGTTTTTAAAAGCAGCGTTCCTCGCCCTGCCGCGCTCCAAATTCCGCTTGAATTGCTGAAGGTTCTTAAATATAACACTATACCTTCAACCTGTAGTTTAGTCTTTAAATTATTCCAAGGTTACAAAGGGAAAAATGCTTCAGGAATTGTTGTTTCTCCCAAACAAGAAGACTGTCTCAGTAATCTATTGATATAGGAAACTTTTACATGTATACGATTTTATGTACACTCCTAGAAACCTCGGAATCACTAGTACTGACAACCTGCAGCAAATTAGCAAGACTCTGTGGCGTGGGTTTCTGGATTAATCACATTCTTGGAAGGCTCTATTTCGTGTCCCTAAATGCTTTTCATCCCTCAACACTTTTTTTTCTTCATCTAACTGTATGATGTATGATTGTGTGATATTTTAAATACCAAATGAGGAAAAGGTAGAGATACATGGACAGAAGCTAGACATTATTTTCTACAAATCGTTTTCCTTGTGACATTCCTATACTAAAAAAGCATGCAGTTTATTTTCTTTTTCACCCCTTCACAAAAGATCAGAAGTAATGAACATTTGCAAGCTTCTGATCAGTACTTATGCACTTAGAAGAGTTATGAAATTGCCCTGAAAAATGAACTTACTCAAAAACAGCAAATCAGACAGGTTGAAAGGTGGATATTACCCCTGAGAACATCCAGTTCAAAGCTTTCAGTTCAAAGATGAAAAGGCTGAGGTACAGGGTAATTAAGTGTGACCTGCTGAAGGTCACCTGGTTAGCACCCAGATGAGAACTCAGGTCTCCTGCCTTGGGAGGTTCTGTGCTCATTATGATAAAAGATTTCCTCTCATTGGGCTTCTCTGACTTGATTTTAGTAAGGAAGTGAAATTGATTAAATGTAATGATAATAGCAAATACTTACAGAGTTTGTTGTGTGATAGGCAATGTTCTGAGTGGATTATATACATTAACTAATTTAATCCTCATCACAATCCTATGCAATAGAGACCTTAATTAGTCCCATTTTATAGATAGGATAATTGAGGCTTAAGGTCATACAGCCATATGGTGGAGCTGGGATGCAAACACAGCTGGTCTATTTGAGTGTCTGTGCTCTTACTGATTCTGCTGGATCCCATTTCCTGTAAATAATGTGGCCAAGCATAAGCTTCAACTGGGATTATTTTTTTTAATTTTTACTTTATGTTGGAGTATAGTTGATTAACAATGTTGTGTTGGTTTTAGGTGTACAGCTAAGTGATTCAGTTATACACATACATGTATCTATTCTTTTACAAATTCTTTTCCCATTTAGGTTATCACAGATTATTGAGCAGAGCTCCCTGTGCTGTACAGTACGTCCTTGTTGGTTACCTATTTTAAATATAGCAGTGCGTATATGTCAGTCTCAACTGGGATTATTTTTACAAACAATAGCACATGCAGTCAAATTACTGTGCGTGTCAAAAATGCACCATTATATGTTTAAATATGTGTTGTCTACATACTCACATGCTATTTAGGTCTACACATTCATATGCATAAATTACCATACACAATACAGAGGTCTGTGCTTTGGGGAATCCTCCTTGTATCAGGACCAGTACTCCAGCCCACACTGAACCCCCTTCTCTCCAAGTCTTAGCGACTTGCCTTGCTTCTTAAGTACAGTGGCCCTAGAAATGGCTTTTGCACCATTACTGTGCTTACGAAAGCTGGCTCTTATCACCACTAGCACTGTCTAAGGAAACCACATGCTGATGCAAATGGAGAGACTGCAGTGCCTGGACACTCGGCAGGCTGGACCCAAGCTGGCTCTGGCTTCCCCAGGGGTCACCTGGAAGAGCTGGTTAATATCAGCAGGAAGTGTGAAGAAATTAACACCCTGTAACCAATAAGAGATAGGAGGTGGGAGGAAACCAGCAGATAAAGTGTTCCTTGTTGCTCCCCAGGAGGTGCTGTTCCAGGATGCATATAGCCTCTCCAGGGGCATACTAGCTGTATGGCTGGTTAGTTGTGGTTAGCTGGTCAGCTCAAGAATGCATTACTGCATTCTCTCTGCTTCCCTGTATCAGTCCTCGTTCTCCCTCACTCTTACTCCCCTGAGATTGTAACACCTCCAACCCCAGTAAAGTGTTAGCAAATAACCTCTTTGCTCTGTTTTCTAGGGAACATGGGCTAAGACAGGAGGGTATTACTACAGGTCAACAATTTCAGTATATAAAAATGCAGTTGGCAGATTGCAGCAATAAGCATGAGTACTGGAGAACACTGGCCATGAAAATTCCTTCCCCCTCTCCCCTCTATGATTCAACAGTATGACAAGCAACTCAACACTCTAGGGTCCATATTTTGACACCATAGAGCTTCCACAGTAGAAACTAAAGAAGTGTAAATTTTCTTGATAAAAGAGATAATTGTTTCAATGTTTTATATCCGTAGCTTTATCTTCAATTTTTTAATATTTAATGGTTCTCTTTGGTAAGATTCAGGAAGCCCTGCTAATCTAAATTGCTGTGTTCCTATGAACACAAGTAAATAAGCCCATTCAAAGATCAAATTATGTAGCTATCGGAGAGGGAACATCTTATAGCCAATTCATTCTTGTAGAATTACAAAAAATTGAATTATATTCAAATTTAGATCATTGGGGGCTTCCCTGGTGGTGCAGTGGTTGAGAGTCCGCCTGCCGATGCAGGGGACACGGGTTCGTGCCCCGGTCCGGGAAGATCCCACAGGCCACGGAGCGGCTGGGCCCGTGAGCCATGGCCGCTGAGCCTGGGCGTCCGGAGCCTGTGCTCCGCAACGGGAGAGGCCACAACAGTGAGAGGCCCGCGTACAGCAAAAAAAAAAAAAAAAAAAAAATTTAGATCATTGGAGGGGCCAGACAAAAGTGCTTTTATCACTGTGTAGAGCTATGTAACATCAGTCTTTAGGACATTTTAGACCTAAATGAATTCTTTCACACCTCATGGTACATACTTTGGAATATGAGCTGGGTATTGGCCTGAGTACTTAGTGGGTATGATGTCATAGGTTAGTCTCCTAAGTTTTTATGACAAAATATTAACTCTTTCACAGGCATATTTGGCATTTAAGACACAAGAAGTTCTCTTTAATCAATAAGACAGAATGATAGCACCTCAGGGACTCACCAGAGAATTCATCTGTGAATTAGAAACTGGGCATTTGCCAAAGGATGATGCAACTTGCTTAATAGCTGAGAAAGATGGTCTAGAAGGCGAGTTAACGGTCCATTCCTCTAGATTTACTTAAGCTTCACCGTCATTAATTTAGGTTTTTCCATAAGTAGTTAGTCTATATTAAAGTACTTAATTCAATGAAAGCTTTTGTGTGGAATATTATCATTGAACGTTGCACCCTCAGATTTGGAAGAATGGCAGTAGGAGAAGCAACCATCAGAAGAATGTTGCTGTATGTTTTGCAAAATCATCATTTTAAAATGTGGTCTACTATGGTACCAAAGGGCTTTCTTGTTCTACGTGAGATCGTGCTCAGAAAAGTCATTCAACTTGAAATATTACTCTTTGTTATTATTTGTTTTGGCTTATGAAAAGTTCAAAGCCGAATAAAGTAATCCACTGTAGTAATTAACATTTTGGGTAATTGCTAAAATGTTTCTTCCCTTTCAATTAATATTGGCCTCTTTATAATATTTAACTGTCCGTTTTCATAGTTTTAATATTGAAGTAGTCTCAAGTCTGAAAAGAGTTATATATAATTACTAACTAAATATGCAATTAAATTTTCAAATAAGTAGTTATATACATATAAATAGATGAAGCTGGGAATTAAATTATCAACTTAAATCAGGCAAGTTTTAACAGGATCATGTCAGTAAAACATACATGTGATGGAAGAAGAGCTGGTAAATACTAGGCATTTTAGCCTCCACTCCCTGTTTTCCATGTTTTTTGAGCTTTATTTATGTTACTCCTCATGGAAATTTTCTTTATAATGCTACCTTTTTATATCTACTTCTTTCTTCTTCTCAATATTCTTATAGATAATTTAAGTGGAAAGTACAGCAAATATTAATAATCAGCCAGTTATAGGGATAAAATTCAATTAGCGCACTATGTTATTCCAAAATTTATTTAACATAATTTGTTTTAAGAATTATTGAAACTGCCAAGCGACCTTTCAAATTCATTATAACTTAGATGAAAAATTCCACTATTTAGACTATACTAAATAATGTTAAACAACCAGACATCTCAATGTAAAAAGTCTGGTCCATTACTAAATTTATAAAGAGAAAGCAATAATCCAGTTGCCTAGTCCAATTTTTCAGTGGTGTTGCTGTCATCACAGGGCCAACCTCAGACAAAACCCTCTTTGCAGGTGATTGGTTCTCTGTCAGCTCTAAAAACACGGCCTCATTCTTCGGCTTGGACAGAGTTCATATTGTTTACTCACAGAGTGTGTATTTTGCAAATAGACTATTCCACAGATTAGGCATAAATGATGAGTTATAGTATAGAAATCACACGGAGAGTCAGTCAAGCATTGGTTAAGAAGTGAAAAGTCCCAAATCTCTTCTATTGTGTTATGCGTACGAGTATGTGGCACCACTGGCAACTCTAAAATCCTGTCTCTTTCTGGGACAGTCACACCGGCTGGTCTCTACCTCCTTTTTTGGGGGATTAATTACCAGGTTTCACCATTAGGTGAACTTCTCTCCCACCATCCTAAATCCAAGGCATGTAGCCCATTCTCCCAGGCGGGGCGCCGTACATCTCCCGATTTCTCGTTCTCAGTATGACCTGAATCCTACACTGTACAGGCTAAGATTCCACTACTAGTTACTCCCAGACTTCTTTTCTGAATAGGGAACCTTTCTAATGTCTCCGTCTAAATCAATATTCTTGGGAATGAATTTCAGTGCTATCCGTGAAATCAAATCTTGGTGGATGTTAGGAAGTCCCTTTATGCTTTCAACCCTCAACAAGTCACAGGAATTCTATCTGAGATCATTAGTGATAAAACTATAAAAATCCAGCAAATTAGGATCACGCCCATTATAACTACTGATTTAAACCCATAATCTATAATTAACTGTCATGCCTATTATATGCCATTAAATTATATCCATCTGGTTAGAGCTAAACCTGATCACATCTGCATGAACTCAAATTTTAAAATGCTATGAGAACAATATAGTCCTCCAAATATAATAGTGAGTTAAAAACATAATTTGTTCCTTCTAAGTAGATTCTTTATGACATTCTAAATTCATCTTAACAGAAAATATTTCACTTTTTAAAGTAGAAGGCAAAAAAGAACACTTTACACTTAAAAACAGAAAAGCTTTCTCTTTTCTTTAAATAAAGTCATTGTAGGTATTTTTTTCCTGGGATGTTTATGATCGATTTTCCAACTAAATAGTCTCATGAAAATAAAATGTAAGCTTAACAGGGTTCATATGAAAGGAAAATTTTTGTGATTCTAGACCAAAATGTTTTCTCTTAGCAAATTTTCCAGGTACTTAGCTCTTCAGAATACTCAAGAGACAGAAAGAGTCATCTAGTTCTTCACTATAAGGAAATGCTAAATTAACACTGAAATCATGGAATATCCTCTCCAATTACTAGCACAACGGAAAAGAAGATTATTTCCAATCCCACCAGCAATGCCATATATCGTATCTCTTTTCTAGTAATAAGACTGGTATAAAAACCCTCAAGAGAGATGAGGCACGAAATGTTGCACTGAAAAGTCACCAGCTAAAATTTAATCACCGGAAGGGTGGACTCTTTCATCTCAGCATAGTACACAGCTCAAAGTCAACACAGAGGATAAAATTTCAAATTAGGAGTCACTTAAATTGCAAGAAGAATAAACCTAGGTCAAGGAAGGGATACTGAAGAGACAAACTGCATTGGAGCTACAAACTTGGTAGAAAGATTGCAAGACTTTTTTTTTTTTTCTTTTTTACAAAAATGAATCCAAGATGTTGGGTCTAACAAAGGTAAATGTCACAAGAAACTGAAACTCAGACCCAGACAAATACACATATATATATAGTTTTACCTTGCTGCGTTGGGATCCTGTGACCTTAAGGAAGGATGAAGACAAGAAGCAAAATAGCAATAAACAATTGCTCGGAAGACAACCGACAGACCATAAATGGTGTGCACGTCAGAAAAATAGTATTATCTGCTGCGCACAGCTCATTCTAATTTAGCTCAGTTTCTCATCAATGAAGATGGAGTTGAGACTAGAAATACACATACATTAGAAAAGATTATAGTGTCATCCAGGAAATTAACCTTAAGGCATTTTTCTCAGCCAGCAATAGTCATGGGTCATTCCCAAATTAGTTTGATTTGGTATTTTTTTACACAATGACTTCAATGCAATGCTGCAGAGATGCTCACATCCAATTATTCCTGAAAGGGGCACTACTCAATATCTACTCCTCACCTACCACTTTTTTGTGGGTCCACTTTAATTAAAGACTTAACAGCTGGCTACTAATATATTTCCAGACTTCTAGCTCAAAGCAGACATGTAAATTAATAGCAGCCAAAAAAAAAAAAAAAAGTCTAATCCATTTCCTTCCATTTAATTTCTTTTTGAAAATTCCAAAAAAAAAAGAACCAATAAATAAGGAGAGGGTAGTTAGCAACAGCTGGTCTTTCTTATAAAAAGCAAAAGTGCAGCCTAAGCAAAGGGGGAAAATAATATTTACTTTCCCTTTGGCTAATGAATATTGAGCAGTATTTCGAATTATACGGAAATGTAAGATCTGAGAAGGTTTGAGGAAATAATCATAAAATAGAACATAGCCCTAGGAATATATGCAATCCTGCCTCATGCAAGCAAACTGCACTGTGTGCCACCACCTACATATGTACAGGGAATGAGTGACCTAATTGGGCAGAAGTCAAAAGAGGCTAAATCTTTAAGGCTTCTTCGATTTAGAAAAAAAAAAAAAAATCAAACCAAGGGTTTAATGAGAAACTTGATGTCATGTTGCTCTTCCATAAACATTTTTCTGCCACGTCTGTCGGAAATGTCAGATCACATCATTCACTGAGATGAGAATTTAAAGCAACCTCATCTCTGAGGGCTCTCAGGAACACTCATTCTGAACATATGGGTTTTATTTGATTCTTTAACTAGTCTATGTTCCTTGGTCTTAACTTCAGCAAATGTTAGGACTCAAATTTGTCCATCCAGCTTCTGACATGCAGTTCCTTGACACAATAAGCTGCAATAAGCCATGAAGCAAGAAACATAAATGTCAGTTATAAGCTATGAAACAATGTTTCAACGTAGACAAAAAACAAATACAGAAAGATTCATCTTACTTCAAAACTCTTCACTTCCTCTTCCCCATCATCGTCTTCCTCGTCATGACAACTCTGATACATGTAAAAAAAAGTTTTGAAAAGGT
Source organism: Leucopleurus acutus (assembly GCF_964270905.1). NCBI lineage: Eukaryota > Metazoa > Chordata > Mammalia > Artiodactyla > Delphinidae > Leucopleurus > Leucopleurus acutus. Next base: position 77,097,305 of record NC_139156.1, read on the forward strand.
CAACAGGATAATATGTTGAGGCAGAAAATATAAAAGAATTTAGCACAGAATACTGAATCATTTGTGTTAGTTTATCATCAATATTGTTTAAATATGTACATTTATATAATAAGCTTAGATGACATGATCAATGAATCTGTGGCCTAAAAGAAAACTATACTGTGCATATACAAAATTAAAATACTAAATTACCAATTTTATATATATCATGGAGATATTTATGAGGTCTGTATCACACTACACATACTACTTATTCATGCATTTTCCTTGCGCAAATCAAGTTACAAGCCTTAAAAACAAGGATCATTGTTTTCTCCTTTTTTGTGCTTCCATTACAATGTGTTAATACAGATACATTTAATAACTATGAATTAAAATTAAAAGAAAGCAGTGCCCATTACTTAAAGTGAACCTTGTCATCTTTTTGTTGTTGTTGTTAAGTTCATTTTTTATTGTATTTGGCCCAAAGGAGGAAAGTAAAATTCCAACTGCTACCAAGATTATTCTTTCACAGAAAAATGATAACACAGACAATTTCATTATTTTGAGTTATTTTCCCAGAAATGGTAAAGGAGCTGTGCATGTATTCTTATCTAATTCCCACAGCTGAAAATTTTGCTTGCTAAGGAAGCAGAGCTGTTTGGTGGTTAGGAACATGGCCTGAGGATACAGAGTGCCTGGTTCAAATCCTGATGCTGCCATGTATGAGCTGTTTAGTCTAGGGCAAGTTCCTTTCCCTCTCTGGTCTCCGCTTCCTCATATTTAAAGTGGAAATAATAAAAAAAGTAACCATGTTCCTGAGAGAATCACATGAATTAATATATGGAAACTGTTTGCCACTTAGGAACAAGTACCTGAAAAACAATAAGCTTTTAATAAATCTCAATTGCTATTATTATCATGGTTTGGTACTAGGAGTATCGTGTTGACCAAAGGAAGCAGGTCATCAGCCAATACCTGTGCTAGGAAGAACCTAACGCTCTTCTAAGTTAGATTACTGCAACCTTTCTAAGGATTTTTGTTATGGTTGGTAAACACTCAGTGTATCCATGAAGCTCATGGAAGAAGTGGTTAAGTATAACTTACAAATCAGAAAAATACTTTTAACTCAATGATTCACAGCACTTTGAGTACATACGTGAAGTAGAAATGGGAGCCAGGGTACAAAATGTGATCCTTCTACCAGACTCAGTGATAAATGCTAAAAGGTTTGTTACATTCTTTCATTCATTCAACAAACATGTACTGAGCATCGCCCTCTCCATTTCATGAGAATGTGGACATGGTTTGCAAAGGAGAAAATAAGGGGACACAGACCTGTGACAATTTCACTACATGGAAAAGTTGCTAAATAGTATGTTTCACCAGAAAATCCAAGATGTTAATTATTCATTCAGAGTGCAGGAACTTTTTGACTGTATGTTAATGTCACTTTGACTCCCGTGTTAACAGTTAACCAGGATTTTGAAAATAAATACACATGAGAAGTTTAGCAAAACATATCTGGAAGGCAAATCTGTAACCCTCCATAAATACTGTACGTATAATGTTGAGTGCAGAGGAATTCTGGCTGAGCTGCTCCTTTTAGATTACCTACATAATGCTTCCTTCACACGCATTATAAATTAGGAGTGAAACATAGGGATTTTATCAAGTAACAAGCATGATAACTATCTAATCAAATTAGAATACCAATAAAAAATGTCTCTTAAGAATATAAAGTTTCTGAAACACATCATCTCCTATACAAATTTCATTACCTTCAGAAATACTGGGAACAAGGTTTGAGTTGAAGAATACATTTAGAAAAGTTGGCATTTTGAGTTATAATGATATGCTTTTAAGCTATAAAATTCATATGATATGTTTGCTTTTATGTAAAGGAATTTAGAGCTCTGACACATATATATATACACACACACATTTTTTTTGGCCGCGTGACACGTGGAATCTTAGTTCCGTGACCACAGATCAAACCCGTGCCCCCTGCAGTGGAAGTACAGTCTTAACCACTGGACCACCTAGGAAGTCGCTGACAGACATTTTTTACAAAGAATTATTTTGAAACAAAATACCTTAAACTGTTTTCTAAAACTTTCCTAAGAAAATTTAGTGAGATTCTCTTCTAATGAAGTTAAAATTTTGATTTTTAAAAAACCTATTAAACCTGAATCTATTTGGAGACCTATCTGACAAAATTCAATAAACCCATAAACCACTTTAAACTTGTCCTGATTGCCATGGGGCATGCTGGGACCGCAAGAAAACTATAGAGGATGTCTAGCACTATTTTAATGTACTGACCAGAAACAGAGGGATTTACAGGCATAGGACACAACGTTTTTCAATAGCAAACTGCATCCACTCAATTTGTATGATAATGCTAAGTAAACAGTAGGATCTATTAGATGGTCCTGCAACACAGGACTTAACTTTCTGGATCAAAAGGATCAATTCTAGGCAAGGAAGAGTGATATCGTACTCCAGGAAGGAAAAAAGTGAATAAAACCCATACATAAAGGGGCAGAAGCATGAAATAGAGAATTTAGAAGGAAAAAATTAGAGAAGACCGAAACAGACGATACTTCAGACATTCAGATATCTGGATCAAAACTCAAAACTGGCAACGAGAATTCATAAAGCAGTAACTGGGGGCACTTCACCTCGCCACTATCCGCTGGACATTTCATTCTGCAAAACAAGTGTATGTCATACGTTCTTCACTTGCCTTTCTGATTGCAGTCACTCCTCAGAAGACAGAGGAAGCAAAAAGAAACTTTCAGGATGGATTTAACACTAAGTTTTGAGTGAGATAGAAAAGAGAAATCTCATAAGAAAGTGATCCTGGCATTTTATAATTTTAACCAGCAAAGAACGAAACACTAGGTATAACTTAATGTGTACCTTTCAGTAAGTTATAAGAGAAAGAAGAGGAAACATTTTCCTTCCTTAGCCACAAACTCAAAAGACTGAAAACATTATTGAGTGTTTAATTTATGACAGTATCATTCTAGATACTTCCACATGGTTATCTTATTTAAATTGGTAAAACCATTCCCTTAGAACAGAACAGAACAGCTTCAGACAGCCCAGAAGGGATGATGAGTACAGAGATATTCTGAGAATCAAGCATGAGTGACCACGATGAGGACAAAAGGAAGGGCAACAGCAAACCAATGTGGATGCACTGCAAATTCTCTAAGATGCTCAAAAGAGGAGATATATATGATGTAAGGAAGGGGTTGGAAAGATAAGCAGGAAAACAATTAACCTAAGGGTTAAAATAAAGTGGGGCTCAAAAAATACAAAGATGTGGGCTTCCCTGGCGGCGCAGTGGTTGAGAGTCCGCCTGCCGATGCAGGGGATGCGGGTTCGTGCCCCGGTCCGGGAAGATCCCACATGCCACGGAGCGGCTGGGTCCGTGAGCCATGGCCGCTGAGCCTGCGCGTCCGGAGCCTGTGCTCCACAACGGGAGAGGCCACAACAGTGAGAGGCCCGCGTAACGCAAAAAAAAAAAAAAAAAAAAAAAGATGTAAAATGATTTTTTAACATACAGCCAAACACAAAGCAAGGAGAACAAGGAACAGAAAGTACATGATTTACAGCAGAAACTGTAATAATAATAATAGAGAGAAAAGGCAGAACTACTCATCAGCCGTTTGCTTCAGACTTAACCACCAAAGAGAAGTGATTTTTAAATATGAAAGTTACCTTGCCAAGAGAAATGAACATTAAGACCCCGATGAAATGCTATAGTACACCCACCTGGTTGACAAAAATTAATAAAACATAATATATCAAATATTGGAGAAGATGTAGATCATCAGAATCTCTCTTAAACATTGCAGGGAGGAACGTGATTTAATGCAATGACTTTGGAAAACAGTTTGGCGTCTTCTCCTCAAGTTGAATATTCATATACCCTATGACCCTTGACTTTTGGACATGAATAAGAATAGGCATTTCAAACCCTTTTTTCACGTCAGCAAAAACACAGATTCAACGCAAAAGGCTACCAACAAAAAAGTAAATGGATAAGCTATGGTGTAGTTGCACAATGGAATGTAATAGTCAAATCAAATGATCTCCAGCACACACAAGAGTAGAAATGAATCTTAGAAAACAATAGTAAGTAAAACAAGTAAGTACCAAAAGATTACATATAGCATACTGCCCTTTTAAAAGTTAAAACAACTAAAATCTCAAAAATATGTAATTATATACGTAACACACATGTATATATGTAATATATGTATTAATAAATTCATATAACTAATGTATACTATATAAAAGGAAAGCAAGGTTATCCTGAACATGGGCTACAGGAGGATGATTTCCTTGTGTGGGGAGGCAGCGTATGGGTTAATGGAGAGGACCGTATGATTACAGGTAGGCTTATTATCAAGGTCTTAGCTTTTCTTGTGAGTGGTGAGTTTATGGGCAGTTACTATATTATTAGAAACTACTAAGTAACTACTTTGAATAAAAGTAGTCCATAATGTAATGGACCAATGATGAGAGTGTATCATGAATCCAGAGCTCTGATTAACCCAATTCTGGGCTCCTATGGAAAATGAAAACTGAAAACAAAAACCAACTAATATGTAAATGTTGCCTTCATAAAGTCCTGCAAATGGAAAAGGAAGGCATAAGTCTCTTGAACAGAGTTCAAGTGTCAAGATTCAGGGCAAAAATAATCATATGTGAATGTAAAATGACCACTGGTAAACTCTGAGAAACCATGAAGACCAAGAGAAAGTTTCAGACTCCTGGGATGCCGACTGTCAAAGTGAAGAAAGGCAGCCTCCAAAAACTACTTACTAAAAAGTTTGGTATCAATCATCAAAACTAGCAACTTAGATAAACACAGGGAAAGCACACTTACGGGTTTGTGGTTAACATAAATGGAAAGAAATATTTAACACTGGATGAGAGAAATGAACTTTAGAAGTATTTTGGCCTTGGGACTTCCCTGGTGGCACAGTGGTTAAGAATCTGCCTGCTAGTTCAGGGGACATGGGTTTGATCCCTGGTCCAGGAAGATCTCACATTCCGTGGAGCAGCTAAGCCCGTGTGCCACAACTACTGAGCCTGCGCACTAGAGCCCGCGGGCCACAACAACCGAGCCCGCGTGCCACAACTACCGAAGTCCACATGCCTAGAGCCCGAGCTCCACAAGAGAAGCCACCGCAGTGAGAAGCCCATGCACTGCAACGAAGAGTAGCCCCCGCTCACCAAAACTAGAGAGGAAGCCTGTGCGCGGCAACGAAGACCCAACAAAGCCAAAAATAAATAAATAAATAAATTTATTAAAGAAAATTTTTTTGGCCTTGGATAATGGTATAACTCTAATTAGAGAAACGATGACTTATACTTAACTAAAGAGTATATCAACTGCCAAAATACAGGTATGTGAGGTAAATCTCAGAAGAAATTCATAAATGACATGGAATTTAGGTGAACATGCAAGCTCTTGACAAAAACGTAATCTGGCTGCCAAAAACCCAGCGAATTCTTACAATTTATTGTAAATATATAGAATTCCAAGGCAGAATAAGCGAGGATAAAGTCCCAGTGTGCACTACACAGGTGAACTCACAGCCAGCGCACTGTGTTCAAGTAATTTCTGGGGGGCACATATTGCTAGATGATTGAGAGAAGAATGAACTGAGTAATGGAAGCTTAGCATTCCTGGGACACATTAAACAATAAAAGGAACAAGATTATTTAATTATGAAGGGAGAACCTTGAGAAAAAGCATCATCAAATATTTGATCACTTATCACAAGAGATTAAACTTCAGGATACAACCCGGACAAATGCAGAGGCTGCTTCTGCTGCAGTCGCAAGGAAGAACCTGAACCATCAGGAATCTCCTGCTCTCAAAACAGGAGCTTCTCCCTTTTTAGCCCACTTGCTCACTGCTTCTTCAACTGCGGGGACAACAGTCCATGGACTCCTTTACAATCTCCTTACTTATCAGCTCCTTCTTTCCTCATTTCCTTATTTACCCTAGTTAGAATCCAAGATCCAATGCCTCAGCCACTCTCAGAGCGATACACAAAACCCCTGTGATCCCCTGTGCTTCGACAACAGTCTGGCAAAAATCCTTATCCTTGACAAATCTAACTTCCTGCCTTCTCTGAATCTGCACTTGGTTCTGGGAACTGCTAGAGAAAAGCCACACAACCAGAAGACTGGTACTGTCCAAATTCATAAAAAACGACATCGATCAGGCTTTCCACACTGCCTGGGAATTCTATTTTAGTTTCCAGTCAATACTCAGTCCTAATTTCCACAGAAGGAAATATCCTTCCTCTTTAATCTTTTAACCTAGTGTTTTTTAATATCTATTTTATTGAAGTATAGCTGATTTACAATGTTGTGTTAGTTTATGGTGTACAGCAAAGTGATTCAGGTATATATACATATAATAGTTTGCATCTTCTAATCCCAACCTCCAAATCCATCCCCTCCCACCCCCTTGGCAACCACGAGTCTGTTGTCCATGTTTGTTTTCTAGATAAGTTCTTTGTGTCATATTTTAGATTCCACATATAAGCAATACCATACGGTATTTCTCTCTTTCTGACTTACTTCACTTAGTACGATAATTTCTAGGTCCATCCATGTTGCTACAAATGGCCTGATTTCATTCTTTTTCATGGCCGAGTAGTTTTCCATTGCATATATATAGAATTCATATTCTTTAACCATTTATCTGTCGACAGATATTTAGGTTGTTTTCATGTTTTTTAAACTGTGGATTTCAACCCATTAACTGGACGTGAAATCTATTTAGTGAATCATGATCTCAAACAACTTTTATTTAAATAGAATAGAAAATATCAGACAGCACTGCTCACAGTACAAGTATAATTTCATGATGATTTTCTTTCAAGGTATCTGTTTTTATGTTTCTATAAATAGACTTGGTAAATGCATTTCTGACTGTGGGTTACAGTTTAAAAGACAGCTGGAAAGCCACGACTTTTCTCTTATGCTCTGTAAGCTGTCCTGCTGCCCTGCTCCCACCTACTCAAAGCCTCACTCCACAGATTATTCCCTTGTCTACTCTTTTGGGTCCTTCCCACCAGAACAGAAGCATGTTCAAATCTATTTTAAAAAAGTTAAAAAAAGGCAAATAGGCAAAAATAATCCCCCTTCAACCTCACAATTCTCTCTATATATTTATCACCCTCTACCTTTCTCCTCCTTCTCAGCCTTCTCAGTAAAGAGATGTCTATGCCACATCTACTCACACATGAGACTCTACTTATTTCCCCACAATACACACTTGGACCACAGTGCGCCATCTCACATCTCTGCAACTGTCCTCACCATGGTCACATGATGTCCATGTAATAAATCCCGGAGAATTTTCAATCCTTACCTTGAATAAGGTTCAATCCCTCAGCAGAGTAAGATTTTGTTGACCACACACTCCAACAGTTACTATATATCTCACACTTAAGATTCTCTCCTATTTTTTTTGGGGGGGGGGGCAGGGAAGCTCCTTTTTTTCTAACCATCTCTTAAGCATCCATGTCTTTAGAGGCTTGGTCCTAGCCACCTGTTCTTCTCATGCTTCCTTCTCTGCCTGGGAAAGATCATCTACTACTGTGGCTTCAATTACCTTCTAATGCTGACAATTCCCAAAACTGTAATTTGATTTTATTTTTAAAATAAATTTATTTATTTTATTTATTTTATTTTTGGCTGCGTTGGGTCTTTGCTGCTGCGTGCAGGCTTTCTCTAGTTGCGGCGAGCAGGGGCTACTCTTCGTTGTGGTGCGCAGGCTTCTCATTGTGGTGGCTTCTCTTTCTGTGGAGCTCGGGCTCTAGGCAAGCGGGCTTCAGTAGTTGTGGCACGTGGGCTCAGCAGTTGTGGCTCGCAGGGCTAGAGCGCAGGCTCAGTAGTTGTGGCACATGGGCTTAGATGCTCCGTGGCATGTGGGATCTTCCTGGACCAGGGATCAAACCCATGTCCCCTGCACTGGCAGGCAGATTCTTAGCCACTGTGCCACCAGGGAAATCCCCCCAAATCTGTAATTTTAAGCCTTCTGTGAGATGTGGAATGTCAGACATGACTATCTTATTGCATGTTAGACATCTCCACTTAGCTGTCTCACAGGTATTTTTAACTAACATGTCCAAAATTTAATCTGCCATCTTTCCTCTTCACTCTAGGCCTGCAATGAGTCTGGTGATCCCCACCTTAGAATATGGTTCTGCCATCTACTCAGCTGCCCAAGTCAGAAGCCTCAGCGAAACCTGACTCCTCTTCCCCTCATTCATTCTCAGGTTATGAGATTAAACAAAATAAGCACGCAGTAAATACTAGCTATTACTATTTTTTCATGGTCAATTCATCATTCAACAGTTAGGGACTTCCTTGAACCTCAGACTAATGCTACATAAACTACTCCCACTGCTCTTATTTTTTTATTTTTTATTTTTTGCAGTACGCGGGCCTCTCACTGTTGTGGCCTCTCCCGTTGCGGAGCACAGGCTCCGGACGCGCAGGCTCATTGGCCATGGCTCACGGGCCCAGCCGCTCCGTGGCACGTGGGATCTACCCGGACCGGGGCACGAACCCCTGTCCCCTGCATCAGCAGGCGGACTCTCAACCACTGTGCCACCAGGGAAGCCCTCCCACTACTCTTAATTGTTTCTCTACCATTAAACTTGTCAGAGTTTTTTTGTAATCATTTGTTCAAATTTTGTCTCCTCCATCAGATGATAAACTCCAAGAAGGCAGGGTGTGTGTGTTACTTTCTGGTTCACCACATTATCTCCAATACCTTCATGTCGAGTGAATATTTGTTGAATGAATGAATTTTTGGAAAATTAGTGAGCTCTCCATAAATAAAATGTTAAAGGAAGAAACAATGATTACCTGTCAAAAACGTTAGACGAGATATTCAGGCAACAAGTGGAAAGTTGAGATTAATGCCCTGTAGGGTTCTAAAATTTAACGATATTTTATTTTAATCTAGAAACACACAGATTCTTATATTTTGCCATTAAAATCAAGACATTTATTTACCTTTGCCATAATATCTGCATAAGCCATATATAAAAAATCTTCCTCCAGTTTGCTATGAAAAACAAGAAAAAAAATCAGTTTTTAAGTAGAAGGTTAGTTACATGCAAAATCACCATCACTGTATAAAATAACTTTTATCTTTCAACAAGTATGTCTTTTTAAAAAGAAACAAACACAAAACTCAGGCAAAGCGATTATTCAGAAATATTGTAGAATCAGAGAGCAAAGATCTTAGACTTCCTAAACAGTGGCCCCATCCTACCTTACGGAAGAGACCTTCAAGTCTCACAAAATAAATGATCTATTGATCTACACACAAATGTAATAACATTAGTATTCTCTTAAAACTACAAAAGTTGAACCAAGCAAATTTACATGATGTCAGGGCTTTTGACAGCAGACGTGATATCTGACATTTGTTGGAAAGACTCCCCCAGTTATTATGCTACTAACGTAGTTTAAAAATATGACGGTCATAATGATTCTTAAAAATTAAGATAGGTTAAAATCTGTTTACTATCCTCTTTTGAAAAATTATGGAAACCACTAATTCATTGAAGAAAGGCTTCCATCAAAAAATACCTGACGTTTTGCAAAGTTATTTTAGCAGTTTTAAACTTATAGCCATCAGAAAAATCCACTTATGAGAAATACCTCATTACCTGACAATGCCAGACAGGGAGCTGCTCTATGCTTAGGGATGAGATGAGTTTGTTAGTTAGGAAATAATAAGAGAAAGAGAGAGAAATCGTGAGAGAAGGATGGATCACATTAGCTAAGAGGGAGAAATGTACATTATTACGACATGCATAGAGGTCAGATGAACTCTTTAAGACTCATGTGGATATGGATTGATAATTAAATTCTCTGCAGAGGATGAGGGAGGCCTGGGGCAAAGTAGGCTTTCTCCCCCATGGCAGGGAAGCAGGTAAAGGTTTTAAAACCTCCGCCATGGCTCATCTACAGAATCAGCCTGTGCGGTGCCCCTGTAATGAGCAGATACTGAGCACATTTTGATTACTGGGCTTATGAGTGCATTTCTTATTTAATTCCATAGAGGTTTGCCCTTTGTGGTTTCCGTGAATTCATATGACCAAGACTGTAGGAACCAAGAAAAATGGAGAATGCCCACAAAATAGATCTCAAAGAAACCTTCCACTGAAAGGATGGCGCACCCACCTCCTCAAGTTTCCTAAGACTTACTGCTGAATGGAGACAGAATCTACCCAGGAAATTTGGGGTCACCAGTGGTCTCCAAACATTTTTGGTACTGAAATTTGCTTTGGGCTCTTTTATTTTCTAAAGCTTGTTTGTGATCAACAGGAAGATTCAGAATCAAGTCAGCCAGCTAATTACAATGTTGTTAAGAAAAATGAGAGCTAGGTAAATATTTGGTAGGTAACTATTAAAGCCTGAAGTTGTGTGAGCGTTGGTTCGTAGTGTATGCCAGACTGGTCCTATCTTTGAACACTTCTCTCTCCTCCCAAGAACAAGATGAAACTGAAACAGGAACATGTGACGGACAGAACACTCAGACACGGGTTTCTATCTGTTCTTCCTACGTCTCGTGCGAATCCTCCCAACCATACCATTTCTCCGTTAAAGCCGTTCGACTGAACAGAAGTATCAGCTGATGGAGAGGATCAACCCGCTTAGTTCCTTCATCTTCTTCCGGAGGTTCTGCTCCAGGTTTCTATACAAAAGTCAAATTTATAAAATTTCACATTTAGGTGAAATGTTCACCCAGACCCAGGAACAACAAATAAAAAGAAAGCCTTTCTCTTCCTATTGTGGTGCGTGAGTGTGTCTGTGTTATATACATTGTACCTGCACGTTTATGCACGTGTGTGTGTTATATTACCGACGCAAAAGTATGCAGCTTTAAAAAAAAAAAAAAAAGCTATTTAATAATGGGACCAAAAAACACTATGGGCAAAGATGACTTACATCATTTAAAAATTCTGAATGCCATTCTTATAAGCAGATTCATAACTAACTGAAAAGTGTATCTGCTACATGGATTTCAGCTTTAGGGAGGGCTCAATTTACAAAGAATTGCAATAAAATGCTACATCACTCCAAGTATAAAAATGTTCATGTAGCAAGGCAAACTGATTATCAAATGAAGCATTTTTGTTGCCTACATAGACAGAGAAAGGCAAAGAATGCTGAATGAGTTAATGTCTGAATCACTTACACATTATTTTTTCTCATTTTCAGTTACTTTTAAAACTTAAAAAAGTAATTTCATTCTATTGGATAGAAGATGTACCATGAGGAAAATTATGAAGCATTTTTACTGACTGTAGAATTAATCAATCCCATTTGTTGAATGATTTAATGAATTTTATATCTCTATAAGAATTACCCATTCAGACTGAGATTCTCTCTACCTAAATATGTTCTTTCTTGGATTTAAGGCTTAATGTTGCAGGTACTGTGTAAATTTCTACAAGGTTGAATATTCTAATATTCTACAGGTTTTGATTTTAAAAAGAAATGAAATTCATTTAAAATATAAGGGGGTAATCAGGGTTAAGGTTTTATGAACTGGATTAGTTTATCCTTTACGTTCCCTGATAATCTGTGAGTTAAACAGAACAGAACTTTTAGACAAGAGGTCTTTAACTTGGGAATCATAACGCCTCTGACTAGTCTGCAGAATTCTGCAGGACTATACGCTTATAAATTTTCCTAAGACGGCTCTTGGTCAGACTTTTAAATAGGTCCACAGCTCATAAAAAATTAAGACAATGGCTCCCCTGAGTGAAGCACTCTCAGTAACACAAGCCTCCTTATCAGCATGGTTGGACTGAAACATTCTACTTGCCGTTTATACTATATTTACCATGACTTCCTGCTCATCCCGTACCCAATCTATCATTCTCTGCCCTGTGTATGTTTAACAACCAGCTACTTTTCATTGGCTTTTGTCAACCTTCGATCTAGCTTTGGTGAAGAATTCTTTATGGTTCAGCTTATATAGTAATATCCTGGTTCTGAGGTGTCTGAAGGTGCTTTGAGGAAGAATTTAAAAGAATAATAGAGTCGAAGTTTAGTTAAATTCTGAATTGCTGGATGCGGATGAGATCTCTTTGAAATAAGAAGAGTGAATTTTTCCCTAAACACTGCATGCAATAACAATCGAGAAGAAAGTTTCCTAAGGCCCACACACTGCAATGATGTTTTCTCTTCAATGTTATAAGATAAATGGCTCACACCAATGTTATCCCACCAAGCCCAGACTTTCTTTCATCTTCTAACCCCATTAAAAATGTACCGCTAAATCTTCTATCAGTTTATCTTCAAAGTAATGTTCTTCTGTCTCAATCCAAGATTTTTCATATCCCTGAAGAAAGAGATTGACAGCCCGATGCCTAAAAGGTAAGCACAATTTCAAACAGTTATTTTTAATTAAAGTGAAAAGGTATTCAGTAGCACTTTATCTCTGGATTATCTGTGCACTCAAAGAATAAAATAAAAATGAAATGCCCACTCTCAACTGGAGAGCAAGATATCACGGAGGACAGAGAAAGGTTTCTCAGATCACACACCGACATGGATTTAGTTATTTCTAGGTTTTGTAACATTGGTCAAGTTATCCGACTTTGTCGACTTTCACTTCTCTCATTTATAAAACTAGGATAACCCCATCTACGTGTCAGTTTTGTGAGACTCAAACTGAGATAAAGAATGTAAAGCACATTGGATAGATGCTCATTACATGGTAGCTCTTATGACATGAAGTGGCTCTGGATAAACGATGTTATGGAATTATCCAGGGCTCCTGTTAGCATCAGATACAGACCCTGAGGACCACAAAACTAAATGTATTAAGGGAACCTTATGGGAGTGTATATCCAAAGATTAAATCCTAGAATACTGATGATAAGTGGTTGCCTACGACTTAAAGAAGACCAGTGAAGACTAAAACCCTAAGTAAAACTCATCGTGAAATTGATGAGATTTATGGCTAAGGTTCCACTCTAAGAAAATCATGCCAATGAGGGAACATCATAAGAGAATACCAGACGTGTTAAAATGAGCCGGCGCCATTGAAGGATGGAACGCTGAGCTTAACAGTATCAAAGGCGGGCTAAGGAATCATGAGACATAAAGGTAGACAGGTTTATGAAGGGCCTTGAAATCCAGGGAGAAGAACCGTCAACACAGATGGAACGGCCAGAACTCGCCATAAATCCTTGCACGAGAGCGGCTCAACCTTACTGGTACATCAGAAGCCCCTGTGGAGCCTTTAAACGGTACACACGCTAAGCCCTCGGATATTCTGATCCAACAGGTTGGGCCTTGGCTATTTCTCAAGCAAATCTGAGTGTATTTCCTAAAAGCACCAGGTCTGAGAATATTCCCACTGGAATAAGGGGTACAATTTTGAATACGTTATATCCGAGACAGTGGAACGGCAGACTCCGTGACATCGTAGAAACTACCTCGGAATCTGCTGTCATCAACATGATGTGAGTCAATAAAGGGAGTTGAAGAGGTGACCTTGAAGGGAAGGATGGTGATGTGAAACGGTTCAAAGGAAAAGTTGAACACCGTATGCTAACACATATACATAGAATCTAAAAAAACGGTACTGATGAACCTAGTGTCAGGGCAGGAATAAAGACGCAGACGTAGAGAATGGACTTGAGGACATGGGGAGGGGGAAGGGTAAGCTGGGAAGAAGTGAGAGAGTGGCACTGACATATACACGCTACCAAATGTAAAACAGATAGCTAGTGGGAAGCAGCCACGTAGCACATGGAGATCAGCTCGGTGCTTTGTGTCCACCTAGAGGGGTGGGACAGGGAGGGTGGGAGGGAGATGCAAGAGGGAGAGGATGTGGGGATATATGTATACACATAGCTGATTCACTTTGTTGCACAGCAGAAACTAATACAACATTGTAAAGCAATTATAATCCAAAAGAGTTGTAAAAAAAAAAGAAAAGAAAAGAAAAGAAAAACTTGATGAAACTTGGAAAATGTCTGTATAGGAGGAACCAGAAAAGAAATAAGAATATGAATTCAAGGTCAATGTTCTATTTGACTAAACTGTGACACCATAATTGAGCCAGCGAATTCAGAAGCAGCACGTGGTTTGAGAAGGAACTCAAATACATTTTATACTTAGTGAGTGACGAGATGGCAAGGAATTCACCGGCCTTCGTGAAATCGAAAAGTTCTGTTTGTTTTGCTTTGTTAGAGGCACGGGGCAGGGAGGAGTTATGTTTTTGTCTTGTTTTTTTTTTTTCACTCCCCAACTTACGTTATTCATTCATTCAAACACTTACTGAAAGTCAGTGCTCTAGGTGCTGAAGATATGAAATTGAACATAGCTCTAAAGGATCTCAAAGTCTGAATCAGAGAGACAAACAGCCCCAATACTATAGGAAAGTGCCCACAACTAGAGGTATTTAAAAGTTTCCTAGAAACAAACAGGAGGAAGCATTTTCAACTTGGAAGAAGTAGAAGGGCGTGGCTTGGTCAGAGATGGTCCAAAAAAGGGATGCAGTTGAGCTGAGCCTTGTTTAACAGACACGGGGAAGATGCCACTTGTATAAAGCTCAGAGTGGGAAACAGCACAGTTTCTTGGGAGAATCACAAGAAGGCTGAAATGGTACCCTGGGCTAGACTTCAATGCCACGGGTTACTTTTCTTTTAACAAGTATATCTCCTGTATCTCTAGGAGAAGGTTGATGGGTCTGTCAAACGTGTTTACGTGATTCCCATAAGTTAGTTCCATATCAGTTCTTTTCCCCAAAGGCTAAATCATCACAAAAATAATAAACAACAATTAACACTGCTTGTGTTATGTTCAGTTCTAAGCACTGTGTATACTTTGACCCATTAAATAACCTGAACAAGTCTATGAGGCAAATTTTACGGTACAAAGTCAGGTAAGAACCTTGACCAAGGTCATGCATCCATAAGCTGAGAGGTCAGGATTCAAATCAAGGCAGTCTGACCCCCAAGACTGAGTTCCTAATTACTCTATCCTGCCTCACATGTGTGAGCAGATCCTCCTGAGTATTTAAAAGTAATAGAAAACAAACTTATGGTTACCAAAGGGTAAAGGGTGGGGAGGGATAAATTAGGAGTGTGGGATTAACATACACACACTACTATATATAAAATAAACAACAAAGACTTACTGTATAGCACAGGGAACTAACTATATTCAATATTTTGTAATAACCTATAAAAGAATCTGAAAAAGAATAGATTTTTATAAATGTATAACCGAATCACTTGAAACACCTGAAACTAACACAACTATACTTCAATAAAAAATAAAAGTCATTTAATAACGACATTACAGACCAATGAGAATACCCGACAAAGGAAAACAAAGTCAAGAATTACACAGAAGAGCCAGTAAATCTTGTCCATCCTTCTCTTTGGACTATTGTTCTCGTGCTAAGGTAGATGCCTCCTATCACTTGCTAGGGGAAGAATAACTTGAATCCATTATAAACGTTAAAGAAATTCTGACCTTGGCAGATTATACAAAGGAGCCATCCGGAAGCAGGCAACCACTGCCCGTTTCCTCTGCTTAGAGAGCAGTTTGTGCCACACGGCCTTCTTCGATCTCTGAGGATGCTCGACCTGAGGTAGAATGACACAAAGACATATGTATTTAACCCCCCAAAGGCCCTCAAAAATACAGCTGCATCTTTTAGCTAAAAACTTTTAGAATTTCAATCCCAAAAGTACCTCCCAATTATTATGGGAAAACCCATGTCCTCAAAGTTACCCAATGCTAAATTTGAAATAGTTTCAAATGTTACATATTTTCCTTAGTAAAAATACAATATTTTCCCAACACTGTGTACTTTAGAAACTATGTCATCTTTAAAAATCAAAGAAATATAAAACTATTCTATATAAAACAATTTTGTATCCTTTTCAGAATTCGGTTATGGTGCCAAAACATAGTTTTTGCCTATGCAAAACAATGAACCTATTCTTATTTATTTATCCATTTCCACTAATTTTATCATAAGAGCTACAACAGTAAACATAAACAGAGGCAGTTAAAGAAAATTCTAATGAAAAGTCCACTGTTCCTTAAAGAAAATTCTAACGAAAAGTCCACTGTTCCTTAATATAACAGGATGGAGAGATGACAAGTCTTTTTGAACACATTAGTAGGAGTGAGTAAAAGAATTTCATTTTGCAAAAATGTTAAAATATATAATTACTTTGTTAGAGAGGGACAAATGAGAATTCAGAAGTTGCAGTAAATGAGGCAAGCAAGCTATGTGTTTAGCTAATGGTGTTTGGAATTTCAAGAAGAAAAAGAGATTAATTATAAGTATTAGAGAGAAAAAAATCCCAGCATAGAATTCTTAATTAGTAATTTCTAGGCAATTGAACACTGTACTTCCCGGACTGTAATATCTCCGGCGCATACATGTAGATTTCTGGAAGAAATAAAAACGTTACATTAGCTAAAAAAGCAAAACTAAACTTATTATCCTTTGCAGTAAAGGGTCAACGTATGAATGTAATAATGCCTGAAGAAAACATTGAGAATGTTTGGATTACAGTGGTTTGGAAATTTTAACAAAACAATTTGTATAATTTGAAAGCACTTATTTCTGTGATCTTCTTCCTTCTATAGGATCAATAAACACTTTTTGATAATTATCCAGTTCAATTTTCTTCTTGGTTCTATTAAGCAAAACAAAACATTGTTGAGACACTGCAGGTGAAAACAATCAAGGGTAGTATTATTCACCTAGAATATGGCATTCTGATCGACATGGGTGATAGTCAACAAACATAATTAACAAGGAAAGACCTTAAATAGTGAATTTTCCTATAAATCAAGTAAATAGATGTTGTTAAGATCTGTGATCCAAGGGTGAACATCAAGATGTGTCTTGTGACTGCTTGAACACCTGGGTTTGCTGCTGTGTTAGCCTGTCTGGAGTTTGAGTATTAGAAAATTCCAAGGAGACAGCTTACTGTCCTAAGAAAAATGACCAGATGTACAGTACAAAATGTTCAGTTGCAAAGGTCGCTGACCCTTGAGCCAGATGAAGTCTTTCCTCTGCACCCACTGTTTTTGCACCGAGTGTGGCAAATGAAAATATTCTTTGCAAACTATTCTATGACTCACAAATTAACATTAGAATAGAGGTATTAAAGCCATGAATTCTGCACACAGATATCTTGCACTCTTTTCTATCTTTTGATAACTGATGAGTTCTTTTTACTCATATTCTTAACATTTTGAAGAATAGTTGGCCATGAAAATCTGACCCTCTTACCTTTTCCTAGATAATTCCTACTTCTTTAAGGTTTACACAGGGATCACCCTCATCATGGCTAGAGTAAGTCTGGGTTCCTCTTATTCTCTCTTCAGTACATTTTGTATCCTGGCACATCTGAATCACTACATATTTATCTATGTGGCCATATACGCCACTAGAGCACAAGCCACTTGAGTAGAGGGACAGAGTTCAGTCCCCAGCAGAGTACAATGCTGCCATACAGTAGTGCATGCAATAAATGTTCACGGGATAAACAGCTGCTCAGTAAAATGAATCTCACCACTTTACAAATAACATCATTCATTATGATCACATGTATTTATGAGTACATAACATATGACTCTAATAAAACAGGGTTCAATAAACTTCATTTAATGTATCTAAAAGTCATTCAAGCAAATCCAGATATGTGCATGAAACTCAGGAAGAATTAAAAACTCATGGTAGAGTAATGCTGTCAGAAATGGTCCTCTAGGAGCCATTGAATTATCACTGAGTAATCTTCCTAAATATGTATATACTTCTGGAAACACAACTCCATGATTTTATATATCACTTAACATTTCATTACCTCAAATCTTGTCATCTGCTGATGGATGATCATTTATATTTGTTTACTATTTCATGAAAATATTTAGGGAACCATTAAGTTGCCTAAATAATATTTTATTATATTATATTATTAATATTATGGTGTTACATAATGTAAACACATATCGATAGCCATATGGTGTAAGAGGATCCTAGCTTAATCTCATCAGGTGTAGTGATAAATTGCATGGCACTGGAGAAGTTATTAGCACTTGGGGGGCATCTGAGTAAGAGGATGCTATATTAGATATACCCTTCGGTTATTTAACTGGCCAGGGCGGTGATAGGAGGTCATCGGATAATATAAAATAGGAATCAAAGAAACACATTTATTATTGCTATGCTAGGAAGTTCTGCAAAACATTCAGATGACAACATCCTGAGGTGACATGGGGCATTTCATTATTTTATGTTCAGTGTAAAATAACCGCCCCTCCGTGTCAGGCAGGTATCGTCATGGAGACCCGGTGACAGAGCACACTCTTGGGTTTACACTGAGCACCCTCAGTCTGGTGTTATTTTGCTGAGTGGACCTCGTGAGAAACAGAGACTGTCTCTGTGTTGCAGATATTTTTACCTAAGCCAGAAGATCCCTTATACAAAACTACGATCCACCGATGGATGACGTTTCAGATATTACTGGTTTGGGAATTCTTGAGCAAAGGTAATAAATAAGAAAATCAAATACACAGTAAGCTCTGTAGCTTAAAATAGAATACAACTGAAAAATGATATAAAAACATTATTTTCACATGGCTCTAATACCAATGCACTGCTCTTCTCTAAATGTAACATATTGCTGAACTTGAGAAAAATTAGCTCAAAAATATTCAAAGGAAAGGTGAAATAAGTGACCTTAAATTCAAAATTCAAATATTAGACCAGGGAAAGATAGTATCTCAAATATGTTTTGACGAGCGTCAATGGAAAAATAATACAGTTATAAAACATTTGAAATCAGGCATAACTCCTCAAATTTTTGTTAGAATGGCTTAAAATTAATTACATAATTTTAGTTATCTGTTTAATTTTAGAAATATTTTGAAAAAGACTATAAAACAGAGGCCTTGATCTCCCCAAATACATTATTTATCCGTGATTACAAAAATTACAAGTTTGGAAATGCTGCTGATTAGATACTAAGGACTCCCAAGTCATAGATTCTTTGTAATGAACATGCTGGATATATATGTTTTCTGGCCCACAGTTAACAAGTTAACACACATCCTTTAAAAAAATATTTTTTATGGTTAAGGCAAATGTGATTGAATCAACACAAAATCTAACCTGTTCAAGATGAAAAAGCACATTTGCTATATCCAAGACCCTTTCCACTGTCTTCTCAGGATCTGAAGTGTCTTCTGTCCTGTTGGGTAGATCTTTGTAAAGAGCCATCTGCCATCTAATGGCAGGATCCTCCACCTGCAGAAAAAAAGAAAAACGTTCAAAAAATGCAGTGTAAAGAGGGGAAGACACACTTCTGAAGAGTCAATCTATAGCTATTTACTGAGCATAGCACAGGGTGAAAACATGACGCAGAGATCAAGACAGAGAAGTAAGTACCTTGTACTCATGAAATTTATCGTCTGGTGAGGAAGGAAGACATCAAACAAACATTTACAGTTGCGACAAGGGCTATTAGAAAGAAATATAAGGTACCTGGAGATTTAACCTAATCTGTCGGTGGTTGGGAAGATTTCCCTAAACAAGTGAAGTTTCAACTAGGATTTAAGGATGAGCTGGAGATGGTCAGGGAAAGCAATCTTTTATCTTTCTCTTTTCCTTTCACAGTCAAACACTGAGAGATTCACATATTTACTTTAGAGACCATGATATAGGATCACATTTATCTATAAATACAAGGATGCTACAACAGAGCTCAGTCTCACTGAAACAAAGATATCAATTAATATAAAGCAACGAAGGCCTACAAAATCACATTCTTGCAATAAACCAATCCACAGACTCTATTTTTTAATACTGTTAAACTTCCCGAGTGAAAGATACAACGGAATTCTGAATGTTTTTAAGAAATATTATTTTAAACCATAGAAACTGACAAAGACAAGCATCTTTCCAGGGATACAGCACTTCAAAGAAATAATTTAGATTAACTATGTCATTAAAAGCGGGCGCAGCAATACTCGTATGTTTCTCCACCCATTAAATATTTCCTTTAAAAATGGGAGATGGAGGGCAATGAAGCAGAAGTAAACGAACAACATCTAAAACTTCACAACTCCTAGCCTGAGAAAGTGTAGTTTGAAATGTTAAAACTAACTTTCATCTTACAGGCAAACAGAGATAGAGCTCTGTGCACTGAACGACTTGTCAACACCATTTGTCTTTTGATAAAACAAAATGTTTTCCTCCATATACTTTTTTCATCTGAGGACTCTGGTACCTCTAGATATTATTCCTTCCAATAAACAATCACTCCCTCTTGTCCTCAGGATTACCAGTCTTACAATTTCAAGACAATGTAGTCAAGAAAGAGCTGGGAACAAAAGAACTCATTGCTTGCAAGTCTGTATATACATGAGGGCCTTGGGGCCTATTTTTATATACATGGGGGCCTTGGGGCCTAGTTTTACGCCTAGCTTAAAAAATATAGAATGAAATGTCACAAAGAATAAGTATTCATTATGTCTTTATTTTCAGGTTTCATTCGTTTGGAGGTGAAATATTGGTTATAAATATGCATCCTTTTCAGCTTTTTTGTTCCTCCTAACTCCTCAATACACAGCATACATTGTCCAAAGTATCCCTACAAGTAACCTCTAGAATATAATGGAAGAATTTCCTCCTGCTTATCCAACACATAACTTTTTTTTTTTTTTTTTCAATACGCGGGCCTGTCACCGTTGCGGCTTCTCCCGTTCAGGCTCCGGACGCGCAGGCTCAGCGGCCATGGCTCACGGGCCCAGCCGCTCCGCGGCATGTGGGATCTTCCCGGACCGGGGCACGAACCTGCGTCCCCTGAATCGGCAGGCGGACTCTCAACCACTGCGCCACCAGGGAAGCCCCAAGACATAACTTTTATTTGACTGTTTCCTGGGAGTGGTATAAACCCCTTCTTAAGAGGTAGTGAATACTTTCTGTCTCTATGTGGGACCATGGTTCTCAAAGTGTGGTCTCGAATTCCCTGGGGCTTCCGAGATCTTTTCAGGGGCACGTGATTGCCTCAAGTGCCCATGCATGTAGTATAAAATTGAGGTTCAGCTGAAGCCTTTATGAACATTTTGAATAATGTTAAAAATCTTTTTGCTATCTGCAAAGAGATCGTGCTCTTATAGGAATTAATCTCCTACTCTGTTCAAGTTAAAATTAAATGGATAATTGAGTACACAACAAAGTACACATGAAATTTGCTCTAAATAATACTTGTGCATTGTGAGTACTGTAAAAGCATGTCACACCTTTATCATATTATATTCCGAAGTGTTAAAAGAAAATGAATATGGTTTGGATCTTTGGAAAGAAACACTTTAATACCCAGTAAGGGATACATTATACTACAGCCACCAGTTTTTGACATTTGGACATTTTCACAATTAAAAAAAAAATCCTCAGAAGGGACATCTGAATAGAAGCAAAGAGTTGACTCAAAATAATAAATTGCTAGACTTATATTACATAACAGGTCCTGTAAATAAATGAAGAGTTTATCCACTACTATGAAAGCATTTCTAAATAATGGTAAATGCTTGGACTACAAAAGCTACTTTGAGCAAATTTTTTACCCACCATTAGAAAGTATGTGTTATCTTGGTTTCCATTCATGTTTCTCTTCTAAATGTACACTGGCTTTGCTATTACATTAATTCTTGCTATCTCGTATGTACTGACTCAAATACACTTATTTAATTTCTGAGCACTAGGTGTAAAATATCAAATTTTCATAGACACCTGTCTCCATGTCCCAAAGGTCCTCAAACTCAGCTATATGAAGGAAATTCCCAACCTCTATTTCAACTGGCGACATCTTTTTTCAAAGTTTGACAATCTCCGATGATCTACTTTAAAAATACATCATTTGTTATCTTGAGAGTCATTAATACAAAAGGATCTGCAAGCAGGATAATGACTGATTAAGATGATATATTTTCACTACCTTACTTGTTAAAGTAACATTATTTGTAGTACTCTTCTAAAGAGAGATTAACTAGTTTATAGGTGCTAAGTGTGCTTTCTAATAATATTGGGCTTACCTTGCCTTGCAAGTGAATATTACTGCGGATTATATCTCGAACTTCATCCTCAGTGTCTTTCTGTCAAGAAATAAATGTTACCTAAATGAAGTCTTATAATGCAGCGACTGTCACAAGTCATTAGAAATAAACCTCTTGAAATAGTATACATTTGAATAAACATCTTTATAGGATTTAATACATGCAACAAATGTATTAAATCGCTCAGATAATTAATATCTGGGGCTTATCGCTCAGATAATTTTTTGATATTGCTGTGACTTGAAACAAGACAACCACCTAATTTAACTCCAGTGAAAGTGCCCTAGACTCAAGACAACTGAATTTCCAGTTCACAAGAAGTAGGGCAGAAGCATGTTCCCTTGGGTTCAAACAGAAGCATGTCTCCAGCATTCTCTGAAATCTCCATGAAGTCATGTTAGCACCCAATAACACCCCCAAGGATCCAGTAATACTGAGGAGCATAGCCTGAGAAGCAAATATTAGACAAAAGCCAATGGGCCTGCATCTCTGCAGCTCCCTTTCCTACAATCTCCCTTCAATTTGCTCATGGTAGGGTCTCAAACTCTGGATATGAAGAGAGGTGCTTCAGTGTGGGAACACGGGAGGGAGAACATGTCCTCCAACTTACATGAATAAAAGACAGCAACCCCAATGTATATTTTTGAAAACTTGCATCCTCTCTGTGTAACCACGAAAAGGAAAACCAGAGACCATCAAGAAATCTTGAGAACTTCAATCTTGATGTTCACAAAGGAGAAAAGCTGCTGATTCAAAAGTCAAATTCGTAGCTAACAACAATCAGCACAATACATTATGCATCTGACATTCAAAATCACTCTTCATAAGTCTGCAGAAACCTCTCATCACAAATTTGATATAGTTCATATGAAATCCATTTTTTTCCACTACCAGTGACTTGTTGCCATCTTTTCTCTTTGGTTTCTGAATATGCCCTGGGGGTGATTAACGTAATTTAGAAATAAAAACAGCCTCCAAAAAAAATATCAGGCAGTCTTTGTGTCTGAGTCCTAGGGCCTGTGCAGAAAAATTGCTTAATAAAGCATTCAATGCAAATGAAATACTGACATAGAGCAGTGAGACGAAGGAATCCAAACACATGAGCATCTGGAGGTTGAGTGATCATTCCCACTGGTAGGAACAGGAGCCTTACCAGACTAAATCGATTTTTGGCCAGAGCAATGAGCTCCTGGTCCCCAGGGGCACAGATGTTCAAGCCAATGGGCAGTAATCGCTTCAGGGCTGCCACGATAAGAGAGGTCTGCATGGAATACCGGTCTCCTTTGCGCTTCATTTTCTTCCTTTCCTGATCAGAAACAGCTGCCTACAGAACAAAGGTAAGTGTTGGAATCCGCAATGACTTCTTGCCTCATAGGACTATGAGCCTTTTCTAACTTGCCTGTAGTTTCCTCTTCCTCGTTTTCTGCTGGTCCCTATGGCTTAGGAATCCCACTGAGGACACCCTTTCTCTTTCCTTCTCAGCATCTCTTGCTGATTTTAAGTCCTGCTCTCAGATTCCCAAATCACTAGAATTTACTGGTAGGCATTTCTAGATAATCTTTTTTTTTTTTTTTAAGAAAAAAGGTTTATTTATTTTTTTGTTTCTTTTTGTTGTTGTTGTTTATCTGGCCACATCATGTTTCCTAACCATGGATTGAACCCAGGTCCCTGGCAGGGGAAGCGCTGAGTCCTAACCACTGGACTGCCAGGGAATTCCCTCTATATAATTTTAGAAGGAAAATGCACATTGTAATTGTAGAGGGGCATGTGGATGCATGAAAAATCCATGGTAATTCCAGATACTGCATGATTTATGATTTTTGGTGGTTAACAGGAAAGAAAAGATTAAGAATAAATGGTTTTTGCTTTGACAAATGCTTGCTTTGCAACACACACACACACACACACACACACACACACAGCATATGTAAAACTCTCATATATTTGCCTTTTATACAGGCTGAACACTTGTCTCCCCAGGGCCTTAATCTAGACGTAATATACTAATCAGTGTTACATAAATATTCAGGATTATCTCTGGATAACCTGTTTACAACTGAGAACAGCCATGATACTTCAGGGTTCTCTAGTGATTTTGTTGAAAACTATGCTTGTGCCAGGGTCACCTCCAATGACGGAGTCTAATTTTCACTGGGTAGTGAGTATTCTTCTTTCTATTAAGAGGACATGTTCTAATGTTAAAATGAAAATAGCTGTCCCATATCTACTTCTTCGTGCATGTTAAATTTCTTTGTAATAATAAATCAAACATTGAAGATAGTTTTATGATAATGATATACTGTAATAGTTTTGGGCTGAGAAATTCAGAAGATCATTTAATATACAAATGATTTGCTTTCCCCAAAAGAAGGCAAAATACATCACAACGTGATAATGAAAGAAGTTTTTTGCAAAGTGAAAGTACTGAAACATCTGAAATCAGATGGTAATGGTAGCTGATACTATATATTATATACTATATATTATATAATGTATAATAATATAATACTATATAATGTATTGTATTATTACATATATAGTATATATTGATATATCAAACCTACAATATCTGAACCACAGTAATAAGAATCATATTCACTTTCCAAAGAGATGTACTTATCGTGTGGATCCCGCTTTTATCTGTACCAATTTGTAAGAGAGTACTCTCGGTAAGTTTAGTAGAAAAAGCACAGTGAATAATTATTTGTACTATTAAATTGATTAACCCATAAAAATAATGAATCAGTGGTTTTACATGAGCTCTCTGCTAAAAGGAAACCTAACCACACTGATAAAAATAATTACCCAAATGAGGAACCACCATCCTAAAAATTAAGGAAATTGATATAAATTATGCAAACATATTTCTACCCAATACTGGTAATTTAGTTTTTGCAAAACAATATTACTCAATACCTTAAAGTCTAAATTTTACTGGTGCTGAAGTTTTCTTTGATTTTAACTTGTAAAAGTCTTTTGGTGTTACTGTTGTAAAAGTAGAAGGAGCTTATACCTGGCTTGATATTTATAAATAT
Source organism: Leucopleurus acutus (assembly GCF_964270905.1). Classification (NCBI taxonomy): domain Eukaryota; kingdom Metazoa; phylum Chordata; class Mammalia; order Artiodactyla; family Delphinidae; genus Leucopleurus; species Leucopleurus acutus. The sequence goes on from NC_139156.1 coordinate 77,122,498, forward strand.
TTAAGCAACCTTATAATAAAAATAATTTAAATCAACACTAAAGGCAACTCTACACTGCTCAGTTTTGAGAAGTACTAGATAAATTAATTCCTACTTATGCTCAAAATATCATCTTGCTTTCTATACCATAGGAAATCTGTAAACTGAAAAGAACAGTCAATAAATCTTTGAACTTTTATGGGTGATATAGTTCACTGTTGGTATGAAGAAATTAAATATACGAGCAGTCAAATATCCTCATGTGCATCTATAAGGGCTGTTTTTTCCTTGTTCAGTGTCGATTTCCTCCCCAGACTATGGCGCTCCATTAGGGAAGTGGCCAAACCTATTTTGTTCCTTTTTGTATATGCAGAACCAAGCACTGTGCCTTACTCATAGGAGCTGTTCAATAATTTGAACAGAACTGCTGAAACTACTGAATTTGCACAGTTCATTTTCAATCCTAACATTTGAATCAGATATGAGTACACAATAACATGGTCAATATGTAGGCACTGAGGGAAGAAATGTTCACATATTGAGATCTGGGAAAGTCATTCTGGCTTACACACGATTTCACTTAAACTTTACGCTAATTAGAACAGCCTGTTTTGTGACCCATCAAACATGCATTGTGCATCTGCTTTAACCACTGAAGAAACAAATGCATTTAAAAAATTAAAATAGAGTGTGGCTCAGACATCCAAAATGGAGCTCAGTGGCCACTGTGAATGTGGTCTGAGACACGATCCTGCATCACAGAGAACTTGAATTTTCTGAACTGTATCAGTCTCAAGGACACCACCAGCCATTCTCAAAACATCTGCTAGCAGCTGCCAGCTGCAGCATTGTAGTCTCAAGACTTCCTTGGTAACTATGCAACTCTTTCGGACCCCGACCAATCCTTACTTAACAAGCACACTTACTTCTTGCCAGGTCCAGTCATAATTTTTGACAAATAACTTACGTAATTTTGCGGTGTTTGCCTTTGTAAGTCTCCCCCATTTTTTAGTACGGTGGAACATAATTCAACTGCTTCTTGAATCTGTGTCTCCCGGGTTATAGCCCTCAGTTTGGCTCAAATAAAACTCTTTTCTATTCCTATTACAGATTGTTTATTATTTCTGTCAACAGCATATTTAAGGAGGAGAGTCGGATAAATGACCTCTCTCTTAAATCAATCTGTATGTGTGTGTGTGTGTGTCTGTCTGTCTCTCTCTCTCACATACACACAGACACATGCACGCACCACAAATATAGCTCCAACAATTTCACCTAAAATAACCTAAAATGTAATAGAGGACCAAGAAAAAGGGAAGAATTTTCTAATATTCCTACAAGAAAATGCCCTACAACCTCCCAAATAGACATAAAATCATAAATGATTTATGAAAATTTAGACATATGAAGGATAAAAGTGAGCATATTCATCAAAAAGACAAGAGATTACAAGTTTTGGTGAGAATGTGGAGGAAAGGGAACCCTTGTGCACTGCTGGTGGGAATGCAAACTGGTTCGGCCACTGCGGAACTGCAGGGAGGTTCCTCAAAAAATAAGAAAAATAGAACTCCCAGAGTATTATGGCCAATTATACATGCACTGGCCTCTCTCTGGGCTACATATATTTTGCTTTAAGTCAAAATGAGCTTCCCTATCCCAGATTTCCTATTCCAAATTGGTCTGCTGGCCAACTTATATACTCTTCTAATTTGGGAAATGGCACTCCATACAAATAGTGATTATTATCCTGCTCAAGCGACTGGCTGAAGACTGATGTGTGACAATATGTCCTTTGGTTGGTGTTTGCATTTGGTCTCAATCTCTGGCCAAAAGGAGTTCGTTTTTCCTGCAGGACTCTGGGAGGGTGGCTCTATCGGCTGCTGTGACACCTTAGACAGACGGTTTAAGGTCTTGTCGCAGAAATCCCTGAAGCTTTCTGCATCTCTCTGCTCTCAGCATTTCAGGAGGGAACACCTCTCTGTTCGTTTCAGTTTCAGATGTAAGACCTCTGGCCACACTACTGGTATCCATTCTTGACACCAGACCCAAATGATACAGCTTTTTGGGAGAGAACTTACTCAGCCCCTGACTACGTTCCACTTCTGAATCCTTCTTGCCATCCGTGGTCAGCTGAGAACCTCAATGATACTGATAACAACTGCAGTTATGACACTGCTATGACCAACCAGTGACTCTCAAATCTGTCCAAATGCTGACACATGCATATCATGATTACTTTAGTAAAACAATATAGGTAACATGTGAGTATATTTGACTCCATTGTTTGAACTAGAAACATTTTTTCTAGGAAAAAAGTTTATTGTACTTACACAATATAAAATGTCAAGCACATATGCAGGCAAAAAAATGTTTTAAAGCAAAGCACAGTCGCTGATTTCTAAATTTTTCATCAATGTTACTGTTATTTGCGAGCTATCTCATCTCAGAGTGTTAGCAGTCATAGGTAAAAAGACTAAAAGGGTTAACAAAATTTGGGGGGGGACGACATTCAGTTTGAGATGCTCCTGTCCATTACTTTTGATTTTTTTCCTGAAAATAGGAGTAAATGTCAATGGTTGTAGATGCCTCAGTTTAGGTTACAGGATGTACAATGCTTTGAGTGTATGCTTGGAGAATCATTGGACTAGAATGATGGAAAAGAGGGAAGAGGATGTCTGTAGAGAGGTATGCAGACCTCTGCTCTGAAGACCTTTAATTTATCTTGAGTTTGATAATACACTGGAGTCATTGTCATCCTCCAAAAGAAAACACTGACCTCTTATGTCCTCTCTCTATGCCTTTGTTAACACTGGCCTACGATGACAATATATTGACAAAGCAGGGTAATTCACTAACAGTTTTCAGTTCAGAACATCCCTGTGAAATATATAGTCTTAGTATAGCATCTTCTGAAGGAGCAGTTCCTCACTCTTTAGGCTTACTGTCTGCCCAGAGGAAAGAAAAGTTATCATCTTTTATGAGTGTTTCAAGAGCACAGATGCACAGAGTAATAGCCTGTAGTAGTCGGACAACTGTTCTAGTCACGCAAAGCTTCAGCCAGCACATTAGCTTTGAGTTCATGTGTAATAGTATCAAATGCATGGCATCCACAACTCTGAATAAGACTAGAGTACTGAGTGATGCTATTTTTTTTTGTCCTGGTGGTTGCCAATGAAACAAGTCAGATGGGCTCTTGGGGTTCATCTCTCTTCCCGTAATGTATTGAGTTGGTCGAGACTGATTTCCGTGGCCACAGTGCCACACTATTTTGCATCTTTGGCCATTTGGGAGCATATTTTGTGTGTTATCCCATCTAATATATTGATTTTCCTATTTAGTGGTAATTCAAAAGATAAAGGCACATATTTTTCAGTGTTTTGAAAGGTCCTCCAGTCCCCAACATGAGTGATGGAGAAAACAAAAATTTCCATTTCATATGTGAGAACTTAGAATTCATCCATGTGGTTCTTAAACAATGCAGCTAATTATTTGGCGGTGTATTTATTTGACACACATAAATGTACAAACATTTCCTCTGATGAATACATATTATTGACTAATTATATCTATATCATACTGATTGGCAATTTTGTGAGTGTGTGTGTATATTAAGCATATCTTTTTTTTTTTTTTTTGCGTTACGCGGGCCTTTCACTGTTGTGGCCTCTCCCATTGCGGAGCACAGGCTCCGGACGCGTAGGCCCAGCAGCCATGGCTCACGGGCCCAGCCGCTCCCCGGCATGTGGGATCCTCCCAGACCGGGGCACGAACCTGTGTCCCCTGCATCGGCAGGCGGACTCTCAACCACTGCGCCACCAGGGAAGCCCTGAGCATGTCTTTTTATTGTGATGCCTTGACATCGTGGGCCCTGCTGATCTCTGAGTGCCCCTCCCAGAGTTAGCCAATTCCTAGAGGTAGAAAATTACTTGCCTGCAAGCACGCCTTTCATATACAAACCAATCAATTCAGAGTCCTTGTCCTCCAATCACCTCCTTTACCTGAATCTCAATCCACCTGCCCTCATCACCCAGGGCCAGGTACCAGACAACTAGGGACAGTCCCTACACCCCAGAGCCCACTGAAATGACTCAAGCTAGCCAGTGCTAAACCTGCTTACCCTACCTCGTCTGCTCCTTTCCACAGAAACCATAATAAAGGCTCTTGCCCACATCTTCCCCTTGCTCCCTCCGCCTCGTGGCTGACCCTGGTGCTTCCCCATGTGTCCTCACTCTACGCTGTGCCTTCTGTTTCCAGGGAACTGTGAGTAAAATCTTCTTCCTCCATGACAGTCATTTCCATGTCTACATGTCTTGCCACACCTGATTACAATAAGTCCCAGGTACCCTTAAAACTATGTGTGTATGTGTGTTTAATCAGTAAACATATTATCAAATCCATCAAATTCCAGTTACAAACCTTCAAAAGATCTAAAAAATATCAACCAATTCAACTAATGAACATAAGTTATATTCACACATTTTCTAGAAAGTAAAACAGATTATAGTAATACCTTGGACATCTTTGACTTGGTGTCCGTAATAAGGAAAGACATATTGTTGATTTCATTTTGTACCACGAAGTTCTGCTCTTCTCTTTTGAAATTCTGAGAAGTCCCAAAGGAAGTTTCAATTAAAACCACAGATAAGTAGTTCATGTAATAGAGGTTACAAAGGAACCCAAACTTTCTACAAAGGTAAGTAGTAATTTGATATATAAGACTTATAAAGAAAGGAAACAAATAGTTGTTGAATATCAAATGAGGGTGCTTGGCTGGGGGCAACAATTCTGGGAACTAGATAGAAATATGTATGTTTCAAAGATGGGAATACTAAGGTTCAGAAAATTTAAGTAACCAAGTCACACACCTACCAAGGGGTAGAATGAATACTCAAACACCAGCTACCTGGTGGAAAGCATATACTGCCTTTTGGGATAAACACAGATTTCCTAAGGGCATGCACAACTATAACGCAACTTTCCATTCTGTCAGATATTTTATCTACTTTTTCATATACCCTAAAATTATTTTATTCATTTTTAATTTAGGAACATAAAAACACGGGCAAAGTCAAGTGTTCAAGCAGTGGTAGTAGTGAAAGCAAATACAGAATAAAAGCAGAAAGAATCACAGAGCTTTAAAAGAGAGGTTAACAATCTAATTATACGTGTTTCTTTTTTAAAGGAGCATAACCCAAGCAAAATAATTTCGTAGTAAGCATCTAACTATGTTAATAATTGATGAGTAATAAAAGATTTTGTATGAAGGACAGTGAATAGACTAAGCCTCAATTTTCATTCAGCTCATATTAACATTCTAATTTTACTATTAATAATATTATAACTATTCACATAGTTTCACCTTTAAAAATTTGGGTTGGAACGTACATAACATATATTCACAGATTTGTGTTTAAAATATGTCCATGAGATTCAAAAGCACGTATTCAGATTCTTTTTCTTATTCTTGAAACTAACACTGGGCATTCATCTAAAAACCTACTGATTATGATAAATACTCAGCACAATTAAAAATCTCTGTGATTGTTTGAAGATAAATTACAAAACTCAAAAGAAGGCTTATATTGCATCAAACTCCCCAGGGAAACCTAGTCTCTCTCCTGACCAGTTAAGTGATACTAAGGAGATGACCTTGAGAAACACTCTGATAGGTATTTACTAAGGGAATCGGAAAATTCATTAAATTTTGCAAGTCCTGGACATATTCCAGAGAGTAAGCACTGTCAGTATTTTCCTACTTACGTGGGATTTTGACCAGTAGATGAACACCTCTGCAACCATGCGGAAAAGGTCTTCTGCTTCTGGGTTAGGCTCTTTTAGCCACTTTGCCCTAGATCACATAATAAATAAAGTGGTGTCTCAGTTACTCCCTAAAGTTAATTAAAAAAAAAAATCACACTCCTAAAGTTAAATGTGAAACCAAGTAAACTGAGGGTGAGCATGCTTGTCCACAGAGCTCATAAATGACTTCAGGGTACAGCTGTAACATTTTAAATAATTTAAACATGTAACTGTCAAAGTGCTAGTTTTTACACCCACAAGGCAGACTGTTCCACAATGGGATTTCCAATTGTAATTTTAAGATGTTTGGTGAAATTCACATCTGATACTGTCATCATCGTGAACAAACTCATTGCTAAGTAGTGAATGAAGCAATTCCACTGGGACGTATGAACACAGTAAGGTTACGACTGAATTAGAGAAATTAAATCACTTTTGAACATTCTACCTGTTATAGTCCACAAATCTAATCAAGAGCGGGTAGAAGGCATAGAGATCTCTGGCCAGCGTGGTGAACTCGTCTAGAATGAGAAGTTCAGCCTCGGACATATCCCCCCTGACCTCGGATTTCAGATGGTCTTCCTCTGATACCACCATAGCTGCCTTTTTCTTGAGTTTCTCCATTAATGGCAAGAAATGAGTTTTCAAGAGCTGAGGTTTCACTTTATTTATAATAGGCTGGGAAAATACTGTTTGAAGACAGACATTAATATTCCGCTCTGCATAAACATTCATTAAAATGAGGATTAGATGGTCATCACAACTGTACAGCACGATTAAGCCTCCCTCTCCTCTAGCACATGACTTCCTTTAGAATTCAGCCCATGCCTCAGTCCTTTTTCTAGTCCCAAACCTAATTACATAGCTGCTGTTCAAAAATGATTACTGAATTGAAACTGATGTGCTTCCTTGTTTTCAAAAAAGAAGGAAAGAAAGAAATTGGCAGCTAATTTAGAAGTTTTAAAAAGACATTCATTCACTTTGGAAATCAATTATTTTCACACAAAGAAGAAAAGTCCCCAAATGGAAAAGTTCCCCCGGCCCATTTTTTAGAAGAGATACACACCACTGAATACTTCTATGAGACCACTACCTACCTAACTACTACGCCATCTCATTATAACTGTCCCCATCCTTGTCCCAGTGGAAGAGTTAGATTACATATAATACTGCTCTTTTATTTAATAATAGTTGTAGTTGTTAGCAACAGGTCTAAACTTGATTAGGCCATTTTTTTTAATTTAATTTTTACTTTATATCGGATTTACAATGCTGTGTTCGTTTCAGGTAGACGGCAAAGTGATTCAGTTATACATGAACATATATCCATTCTTTCTCAGGTTCTTTTCCCATATAGGTTATTACAAAATATTGAGCAGAGTTCCCTGTGCTATAGAGTACATCCTTGTTCATTACCTATTTTATATATAGTAGTGTGTATATATTAGTCCCTCCCCCTCACCTGTCCCCTTTGGTAACCATAAGTTTGTTTTTTAGGCCATTTTAAAAGGAATTTTTTTCTCCCTAAGAGTGACATACATACACTGGGGAAGTGTATAAAAGAGAAATGTTAAAAATCAACCATAATTACCCTACCCAAATTAGTAAGACATTGGTGTATTTTTTTGGGAAATTTTCCCAATAAGTAATATCATACGTAAACTTCTGAATTCAAATTTTTAAAGTTCTTCTTTTAACCCTCCATGATATTCTGAATATTTTCCACATCATAAAATATCGTTGAAATCTTAATGTTTGAAAAAAGCATAATATTCTGGTAATATGGATGTGCACAACCTATTTAACCATACTCTTGTGGCTGGGCATTCAAATTGCTTCCAATTACTCAATGTAAATAGTGCAATGACAGAGAAGCTTAAATGTAAATATTTGTATCTTTTGATTATCCTCCCCCATTCCCGCTAAGAGAGATGACTAAACCTGGGCGGCTTCAAAATCCAGTTTTATTTTTGTCTCTGTCTGCAGAAATCATTAATTTTTACTGCTGTGTTCACTGATTAATCTTAGCGAGATTAGTCAAATCTAGAAAATGTTTACTCACTTAAAAGTAGTAACTATATGGAAAGTTACCCAATGTCTGATTAAATCTACTTTTTTTTTTTTAGAACAGCATGACAGAAGTAATCCAGAATATTTTTTGAGCACAGAGCAAATATTCACAAAGATTGAGAGAGAAAAATTTTAGTCTTCTGTATTTCAAATCTTTTTGGAAATAAACAAATGGAAGTGGCACATTCCTTCCCAGTCTTACCTGCTAACCTTTTCATCCAGGCTCCCTCATCAATTCCCAAGTTATTATATATGATTTTCAGGATATTTCCCAGCAGCGTGTTCATGTGCTCTGAGTTCAGAGCCGTGCAGCACATCTCAGCCCTTCCTGGATTATTCTCAGGTCCGTGCTCCCACCAATGAGACATGTAGCTACACAGCATGGGCAGGATAACTTCCATCACATGTGGCATTTGTGTGTAGCGAATACCGGACTCAGCTAAGTCCACAATTTCTTCCATGAGTTTCTCCAAAGATGGTATATTTGGACAAACATCTTCGACATTAGTTGGCAAATTAAGAGCTAGAGAAGCACACGTACAAATGACATGGATTCAGTGAAAGAAGTGACCCGAAACAGACACAAGCAACCATTTCACACTGGGCTTCAAAACTCGGCCAGACCTGGCATGCCTTCAGCTGGATTCCTCTCCTTTTTTTTTTTTTAAACTGAAATGTAGTTGATTTACAATGTTGTGCCACTCTCTGCTGTACAGCAAAGTGACTCAATTATACACATATAGACATTCATTTTTTATATTCTTTTCCATTATGGTTTATCACTGGATATTGAATAAAGTTCCCTGTGCCTCTCCCTTTTCCCATGGCAGGTATTTCAAACTTTCTTTTTCTCCGAGTCCCTACCCAACCACCTGAAGATCACCAGATGACCGATCCTTCTACTTCAGAACAAGTAGGAATATCAGATGTCTCTTCTTCCAGTTGCCTGCTCTCACCATTTCTGTGTCTGGTCTCACATTCACGTCTGTTCCCCATTTCAGCAGGAGTTCTGAGGTCCCCATTCATGGTTCACCTGTGTTCTGATGCTGTCTACCCTCCAGCAGCCACCTTGCTCAGGACTGTATTTTCAGCTCCTTCTTCTCTACTGCCTCTTCCGCAGCAAACCTATACACGTGCTCAGCTCTCTCCTAGACTGTTTACACCTTTCCAGGTGCTCTCCTAGCCACAGAATTGAAGGCTTCTGCTTTTCACCACTGAACGAATTTATTCTTTTACAATCCTTATCTTACTAAGTGTTTCAAGGGCATTTCACATCACTGACCAAAGTTCCTTTTCCTAAAATCCCCCTTTTCCTTAACTTCAATGCATTCAGTGTTTCTTGACTCTCTTCTGAATTTTGTCAGTCTCCTTTTGCTAACTCTTTTCTCCTTGCTGAACTTTAAATATGGGTTTTCTTTAGGGATTTATCTTGAACTCACTTCTCTTTTTCAGATTATATGTTTGCCTAGGCAATTCTTGCCATTCCTACGGGCTTCTGCTGTAAGAGAATAACTCTCATAGCCATATTTCCTAAAGTTTTTCTGTGTGTCTCATAAGGAATGTGTCAAAAGCAACTAAAATATAACGGGTCTAAATTTAAACTTGACCTTTCCTCTCCAATCTACGCCTTGAGCCTGCACTACTATCTGGTGAGAACAACATTATCCAGTGAGTCACCCAGGCTAGAAACCTGGGAGAAATTCTAGGCTGTGATGCTCCTTCATCTCCTACAGGAGATGATTCTACCTCTAGGATTTCTCGTAACCTCTTCACTATAGACTCCATCCAAGGGAATGTCTTGCCCAATTAGATTTCTTCTGCATTACCACAATCATTTTCTTAACTGGTGATGCACACTCAGTCGTCTTCCTTATTTCTGCCATGATGGAGTTCTAAAATGCAAAGCTACTCATGTTACTCCCCTTTTTAAAGCCAATAAAAGGATCCTTTTTGCCCTGGTACAGTCCCCACTCCTTACCTGACACAGGAAGCCTACCTCGCCTCTTTTTGGCTTTCCATTCTTGCCTCATCTTTTCTCTTTCTTCCCTGAAAACTACTGCCACCTCAAAGTACTTGAAGTTTCCCCTAACGTACCAGACTTTCAGCGTTCCTAATTTCAAGGCTCATCTGTACAAACTCTGCTAAGTCTTCCCAGGTGCTCTCAGCTCAGACTGCTTTTTTGTGTCCCCAGTGTTCCTTATTCTGAATTCTATCACGTATATTCACCAGTCTCTCTACCTCTACTGCAACTAAAAACTCCCTGAAGAAAAAAATCAAATCTTATTTATCTTTGTATACACCATCTTCTCCATCTACCAATAATCATTTGTTGAATGACTTGACTACAAAAATGAATGAAGGAGAATCATTAAATGCATTTCCTTTCCTTTGTTATGCAAATGGCGTATTATAGAAAATAAGTGGGGAAATTATCTGCTCTGTGTATTTCCTTATCTGTAACAAAATAACAATGTGCTTCATTCTTGATTCATTACAAAAATATTAATGAATCAAAAACCTTTAATAAGACAACTTTATAAGACATGCTTATACACAGAATTAACAATCCAAACTCAACTGTGTTTTATTGTTTACAAATATATTGTGCAATTTATGTAGAAAAATATTGCTAAGTTATATTCAACATATTTTTCTTTAACTTCCTCTGTGATATGAAATTCGAATCATAAATTAGGCAAATTAAATAACGATTATTCAAGTTTTTAAAAGGTTCTTTACTTGAAAATTTCACTATAAAATCAGTGTAACCAGTAGCTCCCATATAGACATGAATTACACAGAGAAATGATCTCATCAACAGAGAGGTATGCATTTGTGAACAGCTAATAATTCTTGTTCAAGTTGGGGAAACTCTTGAGGGCTTTTGGAAAATGATTAAAATAAAATATACTTTATCAGACTTAGAGGACCAAACTATCAGAAAAACATCACATGAAATAAAACTGTTCCAACAAGATAGACATACCCGGTGAACCAAGAGAAATGAAAGGTATAACTGTAACAAATAAGAATACCATACACTTACTGACTACCTATAAGAGGTAATCGAATGACCTATTTTTCCATATCTGCTGATTATTCTGTTTTATTATTAAGAGGGTTAATTTGTCTGTGGCTCATTGACTTAGAAGAAATTAAACTAATTTTCTTTCAGAAACACTACGGAAATAGTATACAGCATTCCAAAAAATTCCAAATAATAACACCTAAGAACAAATGGCATGGAGATAATAAATTAAAATAGCCCATTAAAAAATCATGGTCAGAAAACACAACAAATGTCATTAAGTTTTAGCTTCAAATATCAAGTAGTGCACATGCTTCTGTGTTACCTGCTCTCTCTCGAGAAGACTTAGTATTGTAGATGGAGTAAACGTTGTGTTTGTCGAGATGAGTTTCCAAAAATGCTACAGGAAAGGCACCGGCAAAGGCAGCCAGACACTCTCCTAATGCAGAACGTTGCCTGTAAGTGGAAAACGCTTATATTTTTTAAGTCTTCTAAGTGAAAAACTGAAGAAGTTATATTAAAATTGGAAAGGTAAACCTAAAAGGACAATCATAGTGCTACTGCTACTGATAAAAACTAACCCTCAAACCCAATTTCTATACTGCAAAACATCATGTGCTTTCAATAGCAAACTCCCTGCCATTAAAAAAAAAACACACCTAAATCATCTGTCAGCTAAAAAGAAGTTAAAAACAGTACAGACAAAAATAACAACAACAAGAAAAAAAAACCCAAGCCCTGTAAATTCCCTCATAAGTTTGGACATTTTACTTTTTTTCTTTCTTTCTTTTAACATGATGACCTAAGGAACAATTCTTGCCATGTGAATAAATGGATTTTGATAAAAATTTTAAAAATCAAGTACTAATACAAGACACAAATAAAACTTTCTGAAAATTTACCATGTATAAGTAATTTCAGGGTAGCTATGAAATATAAGGACATATTAGATGCTAAAAACTATTGATAACACTTAAAATTAATTTATCATTTTCAAGGGAAGGAAGGGAATCAGACTGTGATCAATTTAGTCAAGGCTTCCCTTGCCACTGATATAAATTCTCTCTCCCTCAGTTACCTACTGAATCCAAGGCTTTACTGGCATGTTAAGTGTTTATTAAATATAGAATAATGTGAGAGTTATTTCAGCAAATTATGAACTCCTTAAATGACTTTGAATATGTATTTTATTTAAAAGTCAATAAAATGGATCAAATTAAGAAAAGGTTACATAATTCTCTTAGACAGTTTTAAATTTCTCACTAAAAAAAATACTTAAAATTAAGTCTGATGATCTAATATTTTAATTAAAAATGACTAGATATATATTCAGCTAGGAGAAAATATCCCTTCATAGAATGACACTGAATAAGATAAAGTTCAATTCAAACATTTCATAACATTTCATTACTAAAGATAATTTAGGACATCAAGAAATTACAAAGAGCATGGGCTTTGATTCAGACAGACCCAAGTCCTGATCTTACTCCTAACACTGTGTCACTCACCATAGGAAAATTACTTACCCTTTTCAAGTTTTTCTTTCCTTACCTAAAAACAGGGATACAGAATTGCAAAATTTCTGGCACACAATATGGGTTCAATAGATGTTTTAAAAGAATGAGACATACTTTATTTAAGAATTTAATAGCCTAAAATGTTTCATATATGACCCCAAAGTAGATCATCTATTTCCAGACATCTGACTGGGCTAGTCCTTTTATTTCATTAATAATTCATCTGAATTATTTAATAATTCACTTTAAGATATAAATTCAATTAGTAACTCTCAGATCAACTCTGATCATTTCTGTTGCTATTCTGGAAATAGCAATTTTTCTTTTAGGTGAGTTATATTAAAATAACTACTTTTCTTTTTAGTATAGTGTCATTTTTTTCAAAATACCTTTTACTCACCTTCAAATTTTTATTTTTATATTCTCCCAAATTCACTTTGTAATTGCAAAGTTAACTGAAAAAATATATATCTTTTTAAAGAATCTAGCAGAAAGATCCCAAATTCTATCAAGAAAAATACCCAGGCAAGAGTAGTAACAACAATAACAGTAACTGCTGAGGTATGAGAGAATTTGGACTACCAGATATTAAAATGTATTAGAAAATAGTAACAATTCAGCCTAGATGGTATTGCTCTAATCATTTAAAAATCAAATAATTTAGAACAGAATAGAAATTCTAGAAATATAACCTAGCAAATATACTTAGTATATGATGAAGAGTTTGTTTTAAATCAGTAAATAAGAGAAATATTTAATAAATCATTATATTAGAGACGTGGTGGACAATTTAAAAAATTGAATTCTACATAACACCGAAGAGAAACAGGAAACAGGCTCATTTCCAGTAAATCCCTTCATACTCCAGGGACAATCATTTCAGACATTCTATGCCTCCCTCAAGCTTCTCACACTTGTTTCTTCAACTGTCATCTGGCTGAAGACTCAACTCAGACTTCACTGAGACAATGAAGGCTATTACACACAGACCATTTACACCTGACTTATCTTCTACTGTTTCCTGTTGCGTAGAGAAAGTTCTGAAAGAAAGCTCCGTGTTCTCCAAGATGCGTTCCTGATCACCCCGTGTCATCCTCTGTACTGTGTGCCAACTCACACACAATAACTTGCCCCTGTTACGTTCATCAGTCTCCTTGTTTTGTTTCTCTCCCTTGATATAAGCTCTCTGAGAGCAGGGATCTATTTGTTCACTGTTGTATCCCAGAACCTGACATTTGATCAGTATTTACTGAATGAACAAAAGGATTAAAAACTAAATCTAAACAACTGAAAGCATGAAAAACCTAGGAGAATAAATATTTGAATTTCTAGCTATTAAGGGTATAGCATAAACTTCTTAAAATCATGAAACTAAGGAGATGAAACATGTACGGTATAATTGCTAGATCTGATTATATAAAAATCCAAAATTCTCATGTCATAAAAAACTATCTGCACATAATGATTTGTATACAAGCACTATAAAGGTAAAAAAATGCTAAAAGTCATAAAAGCAGGAGAAATAACAGGCAAGAAGTTAATAGTTAACAAATACAATGGTTATTACTGATCAGTAAGAGAATACATTAATAGAAAACTGGACAAAAAATAAGAAAAGGCAATTTATAAAATAAGTACAAATGGTAAGGTAAACACACACACACAAATAGCTAGTAACTGGTAATGAGGAAAATGCATTTGAAAATAAAAATAGGATCTCATTTTCAACTAATAAATTTATAAATAGTAAAAAAGGGTAATAATCGGAAATGAGAAATGTGAGGAAATGAGAATTCTCTTGTAAAACTTTAAAGTATGAATTGAATCAATTTTTTTTAAAGATAGTAAAATGTGTATCACAAACCCTTAATACATGCATACTCTTTAACCTAGATCTCCAAATTCTGATAAAGGAAATAAAATAAATATACACAGAAAACTATGAACATAGATCTAGCATTATTTATGTAAGTGAAAAAGAGAAAAGAGCCTACATGTCAAAAATAAAGGAACATTTCAATAAATTATAATACTTCCTTAGGATAAAATATTTTATAGCCATAAAAATCATATGAAACTATTGATAGTTTAACTTAAAATGCAGGTAAAACTTTTAAAATATTCAGAGTAAACTCAATTATCTTTTTCCATTGATCTACTTTCCTTTCGCTTTGTAACTGTCACCTTATTTTAATTATTGTTGCTTTTTAAGTTTTAATGTTTGGTAGGCCATGTGAATGCCCTTATTACTCTAATTTTCTCTCTCAAAATTTTATTGGCTAGTCTCATGCATTGATTCTTTCAAATAAACTTTTAAATTTTTCAAGTTCAACAAAACACAAATTTCTACTTGAAATTCTTTATAATTAAGATTAATTTGGGGAGAATTTACAACTATTCAATATTCTTCTCTCAGAATATCCTTTGACTTGTTTATTTCATTTATTGGTCTTCTATTAGAATGTCTTTTTATTTCTTCTAACGTTTAAAAAAGCCCTCTTTCTCTTCTCTCTTCCACAGAAATCTTACAGAAGTTGCCCATGTGATCTCTCTTGTTCAGTTCAGTGGGGACACCTTATCTTACTTGACCTGTCCATAACATCTGACTCTGCTAATCTTCTCCTCTTGAACTTGAGAACATGAAAAAATTAACTGCCTATATTCATTCTTATTTTGTATTTCCAATATAGAATTAGAAACTGTACTAGCAGATTCCTTCGTAAGACTCATTAATGCTCTAAGTTTAAACTTTCTATTAAATATAGGCTTTACCACTATGGCTTTACATTTTTTGTTCATAATTCGCAACTGTCTTTTATTATATCAATTCAAATTTAGCTTAAAGATTGTCTAATTACTCCCAAGGAATTCAATATGTCAATCTGATTGTTTAGTTTATAACTAAGGAAAAAAGTTATAAAGTGAAGACCCTTGAAATAAATAATCATAACACTTGAAAAAACTATCAATACAAAGTTAAACTTTTAAAATCTTACCTTTCCACATAAATACTCTTGCTGGTCCCCAATGCATACAAGCTAGTCAGAATTCTATAACATGATACCTGTACATCTTCCACTAAGGAAAAAGAGAATCTCACTTTAAAAAAAAACACTTGTTATCAATACACTGTCCTGAGAAAGTTTAGGCTAACAACAAAATTCCATATTAAAGGCATACTAACACTTTAATATTTGAAAAAAAGCAATACAAGAACACACACACATAAAATGAAATTTAAGACCTTTTTCTCAAACAAAATTCTTTTCTTGAAGGAGCTGAAAGCTTTCTAAAGAATTATGCTCTGATTATACAGACAGAATATTATCAGGAACAATTGCTTTAGGTATAATAAAGGATTTCTTCAAGAATAAAACTAAGCACAAGGATATCTGGGAGGACAGGTCCATTTTGACTCCTGTTCCAGAGGGATATAAAGACTGTACCTTTTATTTTAACTCTCAAATGAACAAGAATAAGAATGCTAGAGAACGGGGTGTATCATTTATTTCTGAAATGACCTGAAATTCAAGGCATAAGTAAGTCACTCTTGGAGCTTTTAAAGCTAGAAAATCAAATAAAACCTCTTAGATGATCTCTGATCCAATAAACATGTTCAACAGGCAAAGAAAACTAAGAATCTTGGATTTCTAATGCCAACTCTGCTACCATTTCCCGGAGGACACACCATGACATGAATGGAGAAACCCTCCTCATCCCCCATATTTGTTTCTGTGTCCACATGGGGCTGTAAGTAATGCTCCCATTGGTTCAAGCAGTGTCAATGTCAATGTTTTGAAACTAGTGGTTATGTCATTCACTGATGAGCAAAGGTGGTTTTTACACAGAGCTGTACTTCACCGGGGAGACCTACAACACTGAGAGTCTGAGTGGGTGGATCTGCAAGCAAGACCCACTTGACTGGTAGACAAGGGCTCATATCATCTTTCATGTTCATACAGGCAGGAGAGCAGGAACTTAGGTCACGTGGTTCCTTTTTCATGCAACCTTGGGCATTCTGTGGATATTTTTAATAACCACAGAATTCCAGCCAGGAACGGCTGATGAAATCCCCTATGAAAAGAGAATGAAACCTATAAACAAAAGATATTTGAGCCACCCTAGTAGGTCAGTTATTTAGACACAGAATTTGTCTCAGCAGTCTTCAAATTTATTGGCAGGATAGCTTGCAGAAACAGTCTGCATCGACTCAGAAATAATCTGAAAACATTTAATGCTGCATGTCCTTCGGTGAAACTGCATTAGAAAATTTCCATGGAAAGAGACACCACAGAAAGTGTAAAATTTGGAACTTGGATGTCAACAATGTGGGCGTGACTGTCCATAACCAGTACCTTACTGGTCCCTTCTGCGAATCCATGTGATTCAGAGATCTATCTCTATTAAGAACAGTTTTGGTTTTGTAATTCAAACGTCAACCTAAAGTGTTCTTAAAAAAACAAAACAAAACAAAAACATTTTAATGTATAAGCAGTGTTTGAATAACCTCGATGATGTGGCTGTTAATTTCTGATTGTACTATGTAGATAATGAAACTCTAAGTAATAGATTTACATACATATTAGATCTTCTCCGAACTGATGCTGGCCAATATGCTCAAATAATGATGACAGCATTGGCAACAGTGCCACCGTGGTATAATTGATAATCTGAGTAACACCTTTGGGTTGGTTTCGGGTGTGGGTGAACTGGCCCTGCTTAAGATTTTCCATCGTCTTCTCCAGATCCTCTGCGGCATTGTCCAGGAAAGCTCTGAGTGCACTTTTAACACTTTCCAGGCCAGTCTTCATCACAGTCCTAGGGAGTAAAGAAGAGACAGCTTGTATCTTGTGAGAGGAACACGTGAAATACAAATAAAACATGCTTCTACATCGTGTTTATTTTTGTCCATGACGACATTCACTCAGTCAACCCAATTTTTTTAAAACCACTTTGAAATAATTCTTTCCTATATACTTGAAGTTACAGCAATAGCACTCCGTAAATGCGTAACGTTTCCTAAATGCCTTTGTAGTCAACTTAATTAGGACCTCGGAGTAAACGGCAGTTCTAATGCTTTATGTTTTCCACCTGTGGTCTCAAATATTGAGAATATTTACTTGATAACTAAGAAACCCAGCTCCTGAGTCAGTTTAGTTCATCCCAAATCCAACAAAACTAGAATGTTTTCTGAGGCTATGGGTGTGAAAGAAACAGTTAATGCCAGCTAAACCACGTTACAGAATGATACGGATTTTTTTTTTTTTTTTTACCTTAAGGGTAATAATCAATCTTTTCTAAATAAGCTCTGAAGGCTGAACTTTGTAGAGAAGTGACATTCTAAAGCCGCCATTTCTTGTAGAAAATGAAGGTGAATGGTAGCATCTCCTTTCTTCATTTATTATACAAAACACCTCAAATAAACTTTTAAACACAAAAATGGATAATTCAAGAGTATCACCGCATATTCTCTGTAGAAGACTTTTAGGAACTTTTATTTAGATGTATCCTGGATAATAAGTAAATTAATTGTATGGCCTAAAGGCTGAATCAATCATGCTAACCAAACTGGTTTTGTATTTGGATTTCTGGTCATTTTAATAGTAGTGCAGAGTAGAAAGTGCATAGGCTTGGAAACTGGTATATTTCCACACTTACTATGCAATCTTAAGCTTCACTTTACTCATCTATAAAATGAGAATAAAACCTTCATATTTCCTATAAAGGTAAATGTTATTAGAAATATGGAGAACAACTATCCTGCCTTGAGGCTAATAAAACCTCGAGAGTTGTAGCTCATCATTTTTACCTCACATAATACAGTCCCAATTCAACCCTCAATTACATACCTAGCTGCTACAGAAATTACTTAACATTTAAATAACAATATATATATGATCGTAAAAATAATAAAAGGCCGTTGTATTACTGATTTACAAAAGATAGTCTTTTCACCTACATTAAAGTCTTTATTGCAATTCCAAAGAATAAAGACACTAGGTTCTTCTTCTTATTCCTGTATATCATTATTACACTCATTGATTTATATCAAAATGTATCCATTTACCTTGCATCCAAAGTCTGACCCAAAATATGAAGACAGTTGACAATTGATGTTGCATCATTTCCTAAAGAGGAAACAAAAAGCTGCATAAATTGCCCAGAGAATTTCTCAATGCTCTTCTTTTCTGTGAATGTTCGTGTTCCAAAAATTAGTCAAGGGCACAGTTCAGTAAGGATAACTCAATTCAAAAGAGTTTTTGATAATCAAGTTTAAAATCATGCAGTTTTTCTGCTTAAAAGTGGTTATGTGAATGTAAGTAGAAAAGCAATAAAGCACGTCTCATCAAACAGCTGACATACTCAAGAAGCATTCAAAGCACTGCCTCAGGCTAAAGAATTTTAACTAGATTCTTCAAATATATCCTCCTCCCCATACTAGCTCACCTTATTTTTAAATCATATTGTATGCCAACTTTTTAAGTCAGCTGATATCCTCTGTGACATGAGGTGGGCTAAAAGTCTAATAAATTTAATTCCCTTTTAATTACCCCAAGTACATCTGCTTTCTTACTGCATTCAACTGCATTGAGATGAATTAATTTGCCTGAATTCAACTGCATTGACATGAACTAATCTGCCTGAATGTTGTTCGTCTTCGGTGAAAAAGTGGTACCAAACTATCATGCAAAAAAGCATCAGAGGCTGAATAAGTTAAACATTACTCATGAGATATTTGAAATGGGAGTGACCCTTCTTGAAAATAAGATGAAACCCAGCCATTCTGATTGGCATATTTCATCACAAAGTACAGAAATATGAATCACATAATGAGTACACGTATTTTACTTCGTGATAAGGATACAAAAAAGAAAATATGAATCCAAAGTAACAAATTGATTTGACTGCTCACAATACAGTCTGACACTCATCACTTCCTCATTCCATACTTTCCTATTTGTAATATATACAGTCATTCCCTGGTCCTTAGGTTAAAAACTCCTAATTGAATGTGAGTTTTTAAAACATTTGAGCATGTTATATTCTTCATACACAAAAGGACCCTAAAAGGAACAAATGAAGTATACATGGAAATAACTGTCTCAGAATGTGGGCATACCAGGTTAGTGATATGATGCAAATAAGAAAAAAATAATAAGGTATTCACTGCTGAGACGCTTCAGAAAATGTTCCATTCATCTCGTGCTTTGAATCTCAGAACTTCCAGGTGATAATGAAGACAAAATCAGCAGAAGGGCAGAATTTGTCATGCTCCTGTCTACTGACTGGTGGCAGTGCTAGGGCTTCTACAATACTACAGCCCTTAGAAGTATTGCTCATTTAATTATTCATTCACTCAATAAATACATGTTAAATACCAGGTACTCTTAAACTTCCAATAATAAGCAAAATAGAGTTCTCATGGTACTTGCATTTTAATGGGGGACACAGACAATGAACTATTAAGCAAAAAATAAATCAGTATGTAACATAATGTCAGGCCGCAGTAAAAATATATAAAGCAGGGAATAGGGATTAGAGCAACAGGATAGAATTAATAGGGTGAGTGGTCACCAGAGCCTCCCCAAGAAGGTGGCACCTGAGCAGAGATTTGAATGAAGCGAAGGAACAAACCATGCATATAACTGGGAGAAGGGCCCAGGCGGTGGAAACAGCATGTTTCCGGGGCAGAAAATGAACCTGGTGGTCCAGGCAAGGAAGTCAAGATGACTGATGGGGGTAAATTCAGGGGAAAGAAGGAGAATGTAAGGTGGAAAGGAGGGAAACAGGCTCTAGAGCCTTGCAACAAGAGCAAGCACTTTGGATTGTGCTTCAGTGGTTAAGAATCCACCTGCCAAGGCAGGGGACGTGGGTTCGAGCCCTGGTCCGGGAGGATCTCACTTGCCATGGAGCAACTAAGCCTGTGAGGCACAACTACTGAGCCGGCGCTCTAGAGCCCACGTGCCACAACTACTGAAGCCCGGGAGGCTAGAGACCGTGCTCCCCAACGAGAAGCCACTGCAATGAGAAGCCCGTGTACCACAACGAAGAGTGGCCCCCGCTCGCCGCAACTAGAGAAAGCCCACGTGCAGCAACGAAGACCCAACGTGGCCCAAAATAAATTAAATAAATAAATAATTTATTAAAAAAATAATAATGTATGTTAAGGTTTTGCTTATGGGTTGCATGTTGGTGACGGGGAAAGGAGACGAGGATGACTCCATGATCATTTGGGTGAGCAACTGTGTGAGCAGTTGGGTGAATAGTGGTAGGATTCAATCACGTGGGGAGAGCCCAAGGCAGGAGCAAAATGTGGGGGGAGGGGAGAGGGGAGGGCTGGGCGTTCTGCTTCCGACAGGTCAAGTGTGATGGGCCAATTCATCTCCGGTAGAGATGTAGGCAACTGATACAAAAACCTGGAGTGCAGAGATGAGATCTGAGTTAGAGCTGTCAACTTGGGCCTCATAAGCATATGGAGAATTTTTTAAATCATGCGCCTGAATGAAATTAGCCAGCATGAACATAAATACAGAAGCATAAAGGTCGCAGAGCCTCCAATGTTTGGAGGTAAAAAAAAGATAAGAAGGGTGCAGCACAGAAAATGACAGAGGGAAGGCCCAGGAGGGAGAGGGGATACAAAGTGATGCCTATGAGTGTCATGCAACCAAATTCAGCACCAAATCAGAGAGGCTGGTGCCTCACTCTCTTCCTAAAACTCACAGTCATACTGTCTCTTCATACAGATTATCAGTGTTTGTACTTTGTACTGAGCTTATCCATGCCTTTTTCCAAAAGGAGGTCTGGGGTTCTTTAAACTTCCTTTTGTATAAGCTCATGAGGTGTGATTTTTTTTTTTTTACGTCTTTATTGGAGTATAATTGCTTTCCAATGGTGTGTTAGTTTCTGCTTTATAACAAAGTGAATCAGTGAGGTGTGAGTTTTGTCTCCTTTGCTCCCTGATGCAGCTCGGCACCTAGAATAGTGCCTGATTTAGAGCAGGAGCTCAACTAAATACTTGTGGAGTGACTGGAGTGTGAGTAAAAAGAGTAGGAAAAGACACCAGTGGCCAGACAAGTTCTGTGGGTCAAATGAAAATGTGTGTGCTGAATATGAGATTGCTGTGATTGTTAGTCACAACTCTGCAAGCTACATCAGTTGACACACTTTGGTACACTCCAGAGCAGATACAGTACAACTTTAAATGGAAACATCTCATTGTAAAAAAATGGTGGAGAAAGGACCCTAAGGAATGCAGTAACAGTATTAACTGAACCTTCAGCATTTGAATGTATGGACCAGCAAAAGTATCAATTTTATGGGCATGTATAAATGCCTAAACTAATGGTTAGTCTCGAAGAGAGAAAGTACGTAGTAAGGCTCTTAAATAAAATAGCAACCTGGATATGGTCCTTCTAAAGGCGCTCCAGATCGCCATAATCAGGAATGTCAGTCACGCTATTAGTAAGAACAGGAAGGGCTAGACAAAGCCTAGTAAGATGGTAAAATTTTAAGGTGATGACTGTATTTGTTCACGTTCTTAACGATATGTAACTGCTTAACTGCTCTGAGCAGTATAAAAACCAAAAGTTTGATACCTTCAACTCACGTTTCTTTCAAGGTTCACGCTACTTTCTTTGTCTTCAAATATAACTCTCATCACCTCTAAACACTTAGGGAACCACTTACGGATTGCCTATTTATCTTTAAGATTGTATGTTTGCATCTGTGTGTGTGTGTGTGTGTGTGTGTGTGTGTGTAAGCATCAAAGGTACAAAATTAAAATCACAGCTCATACCTGAATCTAATAACAACATACAGCAAGCACTGGGTTTTTAAAAACATTGTTACCAATTCTCACAAAATAATACAACTCTCTAAATAATAAAAATAACAAAGCTAACGCTGTGAAGAGCCAAAATATCCTTCTTGGATCTTAATCCCAAACCGTTTTGTGGCTTTTGATATAAGATTTCTATAATTCAGGAGTTTTCAATGTCATCCAAAATTTGATATATCACGTACCACTTGTTTTATAATCTGATTTATTGAGAATTCTCAGAATGTTGACTTTCTCTCTTCTGGGAAAACAGTAACAGTCATTCTAATTTTTATTCTTCTTCTTTACGTTTTCTAGCATAGCTCTTGACACAATATCTCATTATATTTTCTTCTTTGAAGAAACGATTTCTCTTGGAAAAATCCTTATTAATAACATGAAATAAAATTATGCTAGAAGATGCAAATTTCTCTCAAAATTATGAAGAGACAGAAATTGAAGCCTGTCAAAGATTTTATTACTTCTGAAGTCAGTGATATTGAAAAGAATAAAATTACTGAGTCCCTAACTTGGTGAGAAGTTTCAGTTAAACTTAGAATATATATTACATATTCTATTCATTTGTCTCAAAGTCAGGAAATTCTCTCAGAGTAATACGTTGAAATGAAAGAAGTATCTATCTCTGTAATACAATCTTCTGATATTATTTTCATTATTATTTTCAAATAATATTATATATTATTTTCATTCTGAGTCTGATAAGAATTAGGTTATTTATAGCAACTCTAATCCAGGAAACTCTTGCCTTTATCATCCACACTGTCATAAAACTACAGAATCTTTAAGTTAGATAAGACCTTAAGGATCCTCTAGTGATGAATACCATACTCAAAATAGATAACCAACAAGGACGTACTGTATAGCACAGGGAACTCTGCTCAACATTCTGTAATAACCTAAATGAGAAAAGAATTTGAAAAAGAATAGATACATGTATATATATATAACTGAATCACTTTGCTGTGCACCTGAAACTAACACAAGATTGTTAATCAACTATACTCCAATATAAAATAAAAATTTTTTTAAAGTAGCAGATTGTGCTACTAATTTCTCCTATTTTCCTTGACTATCATCAATTTTATTTAACCTTCAGGCTTACTGACATAAAGTTATATATAATTTTCTAACAGATTGTGCTTTTTAAATTTAAACCATGACATTCTCAAAATAGTGACACATTCAGTTCTCACATATGCACTATCCGCAGAGATGCTTAGTGCTTTAAATGACTTTCCTTTCATTATATGTGTCCTATTAAACAACACAAGCACAATGTGAACCTTTTTAGGGATAATACAAACACATATAGTCATTCCTCAGTATCCGCAGGGGATTGATTCCAAGACTCTCCCCCAACACCAAGAATCCAAGGATGCTCAAGTCCCTTGTATAAAATGGCACAGTATTTGCATATAACCTACACACATCCTCCTTTATACTTTAAATTATCTCTAGATTACTTAAAATACATAATACAAAGTAAATGCTATGCACGTATTTTTGAAGGATGGCGATTTCAAGTGTTGTTTTCTGGAACTTTCTGGAATTTTTTAAAAAATATTTTTGATCCCCGATTGGTTGAATCCATGGATGCAGGGCCTGTGGATAAGGAGGGATGACTGTACTAATTTTCTAATGTCTCCTGATACAAGACAGCCCCTCATTTAAATACATGAAGAGGGTTTGGGGTCGGGGATAACAGAAGAGTCAACATAAACTTATTCCACCAATTTTTTCATCAGGGAGAGATACCAATTGATAGAATTCACTATATTACTTTATTTACTATTAAAACTCTTTTAAAATTAACATTAAGATTTAGGTACCAGTTTAATCATTCATACTCGTCTAGAGGAAAAAACAAATACTTTAACAAGACCTATTGTTTCATTTAAGCACATGATAATACTTGTCCAGTATTCCTGAAGCTAATGTGGGAGCTGTATTAATGATGTTCTAAGGTCACTGAGGTCAACCAGAAGGAATGTTGGAGTTTGAGGCTCATAATGTTGCAAAATGCTTGCTTTATTCCAGGCATTCCTAGGAATCTGTCTGTCATCAAATTTGGAAATTCTCCAGTAAATCTGGGTGTCTCTAGACAATTAACTGTCTTGCTATATTAAAAACTCACCAGAAAACAGGAAAGTAGAAAAGGCCTCTACCAAAATGTTCATTGCAGCTCTATTTACAATAACCAGGACATGGAAGCAACCTAAGTGTCTATCAACAGATGAATAGATGAAGAAGTTGTGGCACATACATACAATGCAATATTACGCAGCCATAAAAAGGAACGAAACTGAGTTATTTGTAGTGAGGTGGATGGACCTAGAGACTGTCATACAGAGTGAAGTAAGTCAAAAAGAGAAAAACAAATACCGTATGCTCACACACATATATGGAATGTAAAAAAAAAAAAAAGGTCATGAAGAACCTAGGGGCAAGATGGGAATAAAGATGCAGACCTACTAGAGAATGGACTTGAGGATACGGGGAGGGGGAAGGGTAAGCTGGGACAAAGTGAGAGAGTGGCAAGGACATATATACACTACCAAACGTAAAACAGATAGCTAGTGGGAAGCAGCCGCATAGCACAGGGAGATCAGCTCGGTGCTTTGTGACTACCTACAGGGGTGGGATCGGGAGGGTGGGAGGCAGAGAGATGCAAGAGGGAAGAGATATGGGGACATATGTATATGTATAACTGATTCACTTATAAAGCAGAAACTAACACACCATTGTAAAGCAATTATACTCCAATAAAGATGTTAAAAAAATAAAAATTTTTAAAAAATTGAAAAATTGAAAAAACAAAAAACTCACCAGAAAACAGATAAGTAGAAAAGGCCTCTAAATGATAACTATTTTGTGCCAGCCTTCTCAAATAGTTCCTCGAACTGAAAGTATCATTGCTGGTAGAGTTTAATGATTGTTTGAAAAGTCATTAATCATGTGTTACTTCCTTTTCAATGTAAGTGCCCTAAGTGTTTTCATGGACCACTTAAGGAATTTTTTAAAAATGTGATTCTCATAAACTATGACATAAGTGGATATTATATTTTTCCTAATATTCTCAAAGAAAAAAATGTAAAGTCTGGGTTATTCATGAATGTAAGAAAATTCCAAATTGATAGCACTCATCTCATTGTAGTAAGCATCTGCTGACTTATCTATCTTCTCTGTTAGACTGTAGACTTCTTAAAGGTAGGACCTGGTTGGTTGATTAATTCAGTCTTCAGATATGTATAAAAGAGCCACTATGCACCAGACTTCCTGCTGGGCTCTGAGGATACAAAAATAAGCCCTCGAAGGGCTGAGTTTTTGGCCAGAGAAAGAAGTTAATCTTGTACCATCATCAGTGAGATGAAGGAAAAGTATGCAGAGCTATGAGAAAGTTATAATAGTAGAAGGAGAGAGTATAATCAGGGAGGTTGGGGATGGTTTTCCTGAGAGAGTACTATTTGGGTTGAAATGTGAAGGATTAGTAGTTAACCCCATTGTGGGTGTGAGGGACTGGAGAGGGGCATGTGGTGTATGGGATCCCATCTCCGTCAGTAATTACAGCATGTGCAAAGGCCCTGGGCAGAAAGGAATACATTTTCATGAAGCAGAGAGAAGGCTGCTTAAGCTGAGGCATCATGAGGAAGTCAGAGCATGCTGGGAAATGAGGATGCAGGGGTACACAGGGAACAGGCTATCAAACACTCTGTGGCCAGATGAAGAATTCTGATCTTTACTACAGAGAAATGGGAAGCCACTGGCTCCACAGGAGTGTATTCAGTGATGAGATCATTTTGTTGTTCTGTTTTGGTTTTTGGTTGGGGAGGGGGAGAGATATGATTGCTTTGGGGCACAGTTTAGAAGGGCAAGAGGGAATTCTAAGAGAAGGGTGAGTACGTTCATGGAGGCATACAGGTAAGAGACACCTGTAGATTGGCATGGGGTGGTAGCAGCAGAGAGGGAAAGAAATCTGCACTTTTCTATCCTCACAGGCTAAGAGAATGTTCACACACAGCAGACACAAAACTGGTTACTGAAAGAATGCACAAAATGAATGTCATTAAGGCATTCGATTCATTTTCACATGTAAAAAGAAAGCCGTTAAGAAGTCTTGATACACACACACCTGTGCCACCATCACTATCCCTGCTGGAGCTCTGGTTAGCAGATTCTCTTTCCCCTGCAAATGACTGAAAGTCTAAAAATAGGCTATAATAGTAGGAGTTAAGTATCCTCTAAATGCTTTAAAATTAGGCAGTTAGAAAGACAGAATTTTCACTTAGCATAAGTGGGCGAAAATGGTAGGATTAAAAGCAATATTTCGTTAGTCAATAATGTGTCCTTGAAAACGGCAAATGGGATCCTTATTCCTTGTCAACCTGCCTGCGTCTTACCCCATCCTGATTCTCCAAAATACAAGCGTGCACCAACTTGCAATCACAAGCATTTCAGAAGTCAAAAGGGAAGCCTAATATAAAATAGATGCTATTTTCCTTACTAATTTTTTCTATAAAGTATTTTAATAGATACCCCAGAACTACTGTTCTGTAGGGAATATGGCTTGTTCCCCCTTTTTAAAACCCTACCTTTTTCTAAGATAAAAGGAAATGGTTTACACACCTTCAAAAGAATACATGAGGAATAAAAACATGACTCATCTCTCTTTAATTCTTAGTGTGCTTCAACATATAGAAAATATTTTAAAGTAGATAAAAGATATACATAAATATAGAAGTTCAAGTTTGGGGAATCCTCACTTTACATATCAGAAAAATTTCTGAACAGCTACAATCTGGCAGACATCTTGGAATAAATATTCCATTACTGATCATACTCAGCTCCCCACAACGACCACCACCAGGACAAGAGTTTTGACTTTTGTTTTTTTTGTGTTTTTTGCGGTACGCGGGCCTCTCACTGTTGTGGCCTCTCCCGTTGCGAAGCACAGGCTCCGGACGGGCAGGCTCAGCAGCCATGGCTCACGGGCCCAGCCGCTCCATGGCACGTGGGATCTTCCCGGACCAGGGAACGAACCCGTGTCCCCTGCATCGGCAGGCGGACTCTCAACCACTGTGCCACCAGGGAAGCCCATCTAGTTTATTTTAATGCTTCCCTCTTGTCTCCAATTCCACCTTGCTGCCATGTTTCTGGTTAATGTATCTCTTTCTGTCTTTTTGCTCCTTGACACGAAGGCCAAGTATTTCTTTGTTAACCTCAACTTTCACTTCTGTCTTACTTTATTCTTAGGCTAGGTCATGAAACAATTTTTTGCACTAAGCACAGGAAAAACATTTTGATCATCAGTTAATGTCTGCCAGAATACAGAAAAAAAAATAATGTAAAGACAGGGTGAAAGAAAAAATAAAAGAGATTAATATGTCTATGTATTTACAAAAGACCACTGTACATATGCTGTAGGTCTCTCTCTCTCTTCAGGAAAATCCACAACGGTATAATTGATATATCAAAAAGTAAATACTTGGATTATACAACTTCTGCTTCGATCTGGAAATGGCTAGATTATAAAGGCTTCATGGCGCATGTATTTTAAATAACCAAGTTCCCTAGTTTAGTGTGTATGTAATTTGATTTATCTAAATAAGAGCTGTACAAATAAGACTAAGAATACCTTAGATTTGAAAGCTGTACTGTTACAGTTTACATAGCACTTCAACATTCATCATGTCATATGAGATTTTATACATGCAATAGATCTCTAAAGTTGGTAGTTATTTTAATCTAGTTTAAAAATGAAAAAAAACCCAAACAAACCAAAAAACAAAGGTTCAGAGAAGTTAAGTCCCTTGTCCAAATCATCCAGCTGGTTTAGTTGCAAATAGAGGACTTACATACAGGTTTTCTGATTCAAAGCCCATTATTCTCTCCAGGACATCATGTTAACATCTAAAACCACGCTGTAACTGTAACATGTAAAGTTTACGTGTCTAAGACTTAACACGCTAACACTTTGACAAGTCTGTATTAGAGTATGTTTGATTAATAAAAGCTTCTTGAAGTCTGTATTGTTTTACAGGCAAATGCCTAAGCAAATTTGAAACAATAATAAGACACTAGAATAATATAAAGACTGCATTAAAATATGCTTTTGAGATAAAGATACATAGTAGCTCTCCAATAAATTCCTGTTAAAAATACAAATAATAGTATTTAAAGGCAAAGGGATTTAACATGCAATGATTCCTAAATGAAATACAAGAATCACAGAGAGACGGAATGAATGTTAAAATCCAGTTCTTCTCCCCTGACTGGTACAACAAGTTATATTATGCATTTATCTTCAACTACTGAACCCTTAATATATTCTAAGGGAAAAGAGAGATTAAACAACAGGTACAAGTAATACATGGTAATGGAAGTCTACATCAGTAGACCAGTAGATTAGTTTACATATAGTTCCTTTGCCGAGGGTTATAAATCGCAAAATGGCACAAGGCAGGCTTCTGGGATGCTGAAAATGTTCTGTGTCTCGACCTGAGAAAACGGGCAGATACACGTAAAATCTCATCAAGCTGTGTGATCAAGCTGTTCTCAAGATCTGTGTACTCTGTCGTACACATGGAACGCCTCAAAACTTTTAACAATAAAATTATAGCAAAACGTAACACGGGAAACCAAGAAGTTAAAATAAGTAAGAAGCTAGAGAGAGCACACAGCAAGTATTTTATGGGGTCCCCATCAGAGCCTTCCTCTGTCATGAGAAGGTTAAGGAGTATACAAAAGCTCTGTCTGAACAATTTTCATAGAAGCTTTTCTACGATGAAGAGAAGTCAAACAAAAGCCAGCCAACTTAGGAGAGCTTTCTGAAGACAATGTCCCCGTTAATTTTGGATAACTGAAACAATAATGCAAGAACTCAGGCAATTTATGAGAAATATATCTTAAAAACACCCAAATACTGCATAGAACAATATTAGAAAGCAAATACGGCATTAAGTAGTCACATCCAGAAACTATCATTTCTCAAAAAATGTAAAGAATGTAAAAGTTATTTGCATATATATACACATACACACACGTACATGTACCTAGTTCTCAGCTTATCCACTGTGGCTTTTATAGAAATGACTTAATCCTTAGGTTTTCCTGTGAATGGAATGGGACTTATAACATCTCTATCAGTACACTCAATGTTTTCTTACTGAAGTCACCCCGACGCTGTCTCAAAACCTATAGAGCATTGAGCTAAAATTTGCCTTGGCAGTTACGAAGCCGGATGCAGGAAAGCGTAAAACATAAACTCTGCCGACTGCTATGAAGTCTTAAAGCCCCACGGCAAGGAGAGTCTGTGGAAAGTGAGTGACCGCCCTGCAAGGCTCTTTGAAAGCAAGTGCTTGGGAACATGACTTTCAGCTACGTGAATTCTCAGAAATGAACAAAAACTGACTACCATGGGGTGAGGGGTGCTAGAAAAGTCGCTTTTGCCAAATCCAGGCCTCACTGTCTCTACTATGAAGCTCCAGTGTCTGGAACACAGTCGACATGCAAATCTGTAGTCAAGAGCATTAAAAGAGTGCAGTTAAAAATTGTTGGTGTGTAACAGCTCATTACTTTACCTATAAGAGATAACCAAACACAAATTCAGAGGCCCAGTTTGGCTTCACCCCTCTGAAATAAAATATGGCAGAAGCTGCCATTTTCATTCATTTGGCCTTTAATAATATAACCTTTTGATTTTCAAGTGTGCTTTGGACTAGAATATAAAGTCTTCAATTTCACCATAGGTAACGCTACTTATAAACAACCTTGAGGACCTTACCTTGGCCTATGACGACCATGCATCCAGCCATGCAAACATGCATTCATGCAACATAGCAGCACACAACACAGTGCAAAAATGGCAAAGAAAACCAAGTGATGGCCATGCTAGTATTTGTTCAAGGGTCTCCTTACCAAATAGTGAAATCCTATGCCTGACAAGAACTCCAAGTTTGCAGAATAGGCTGAAGACAAAAGAAAAACAAAAGAGAAAAGGGAAAGGGGGAAGGGAAGGTAGAAAAGACAGGGAGAAATTAAATTAAAATAAAACAAAAAAGAAGAAGAAGAAAAAAAGAAAAATAAACAGCTGATATATGAGCCGGAAAAAAGCAACATGATGTCACGCAGAAAGAATCAATTATCTGAGCAGAATGTGGAGTAAAGATATTAAAGAAAGAGTCTTTGAGTGCATATCTTTAACAAACATGGTTAAAAAAGCACATATTATAAGGAACCAAAAAAAATTGAAAGCAAAGCTAATTAATATAAAAGCAATCTATATGAACCCCGTAAGAATATAACTACTAGAAAACCACAAGGAGAAAACTTTAATTTTATCTGCCCCGAAGTACTACTGAGGTTCTAGAAATTTGTTGTTATGGATATTATTTAACAATGGAAGTATGGTGCTTTGGGCATAAAATGTTTACTTTTAGTATGTTTTATCATTTGGCCTTTCCTTCTCCCTGACCTTGACCACACCCCTTACACATATACCAAAGCATCCAGTGAATCTGAACACAATGAACTAGAGAGAGAATTTAAACAACTGATAATCCCTCAGAGAAAAACGTTACAGATGTGATAACTTAAAGGGCTTCTAATGCTAATTCATGAGTTGAACATTTATTTCCTCTAGACTAAGTTCCTGGGTCTTCATGTCCTTCCTGGTGGTCACCAATGGGAGATTCCACATAAAGGGACCCAGCACTCAACATGATGGCATTGGTACGCACTAATGCTTGGATCACAGCCCAGAGCCTGGACAATACCCGTTCTTGTCCTGTCACGTCTGTCACCAGGCAGTCTGGTGGCTTTCTTGCTGGGCCCTATTTTTAGGAACACTCAGTTTCATGCTATAATCTCTTCTAAACATCCCTCAGGATTCAGCTCAGACATGTTTACGCCAAGAAGCCTTTTCTAACACCACGTGTTCCTTCACCACTCCCAACCCTAGCTCAAAGAAGTCCCCTCCCAGCCAGGGGCCATCTGCAAATATCTACCAGGACACTTAACCTCCCATATTACAACTGACACTCTTTTCACTTCTATCCAACACTCTTCTGAACCCTCAGAGAGCACCGGTGATCCACAGCCAGAACTTACCAAAGCTCTAACCTTGAAAATCCATTTGTACAGCACCCCCCCCCCCACTCAGCTTGATTTTCCCCATCATGATGACAGCTATGTCCTCACTGCCCCATCCTCTCTTGCAAAGCTTTCCCATCACCAGCAGTGTGCAGATGTACACTCGTCAGGACTGGGGAGACAGGCTCTACGTCATGGAATCAATGGTGGCAACTGCTCACGGCAGAATGGGAGAAAGGAGTCAGGATCACTTTTATT
Source organism: Leucopleurus acutus (assembly GCF_964270905.1). Lineage (NCBI taxonomy): Eukaryota > Metazoa > Chordata > Mammalia > Artiodactyla > Delphinidae > Leucopleurus > Leucopleurus acutus. Next base: position 77,154,074 of record NC_139156.1, read on the forward strand.
ACAGTAGGCTTTGGCCATCATCTCTCACTTCGGTAACAATGTGAAATAACGTATTGGTGAAAATTAATTATATAGGGCATGGGGTAGCTTTTCCAAGAAGACATTCATCTGCAAGTGCTTAAGTGACTTCGAGGTCTTGGGAAATCTCTTATCAGTGCTAAATATTTTTCAAACAATGATCTATTCAAGTAGATGTTAGACATAAGATTAGACATTAGCCCCCACCCCCACCCCAGAGCAGCATTATTTATCTTTAGGCTATAATTGAAATGAACAAAGACAATAAAACAAAAGCAACTTTCTCCAGGTGCCCTCATTCACTGAGCTTTCTGTGTGTTAACAGGGATCTGTCTCCATGAAAAGAGTGATTACACCTTAGAATTGTACACACTTTGGATTCTTGGAATCTAGTCTATTTTAAGCGACATCTTTTACCTCTTACTCGCTGACACTCTCTAGTATCCAGAGTGAAACATTCTGCGATGATGTTGTATTTATAATACTAGGATTACGTTTTTAACCTATGAATTTGAATTATGAATTTATAATACTAGAATTATGTTTTAATCTAGACCCGGGGTGTTTTGCGGTGATAGGAAACAGAATTGCTCTGTATCCTGAGCACATTTATGTTGGAGAATCTCTCCGAAAAAAATGACTTCTTATGATATCAGCTGCTTCCTAACTCTAGGTGTTCCTAATTAGTAACAGATGTGCCACCAGAGAGACATACAGATATATAGAAAGCTAGGTCCTAATAAAAGACAAATCGTATCTCTCTCCCTTCCAGTGCCACCCTCTTTCAGGGTGTAGCTTCTGTGCAGACTCTAAGGTTTGATTATTATAAACTTTGGCCCGTAGTTTTTCTAAAGACAATTTCCATAATCCCGTTATCCCCTTTCTCTATATCCCTTCATTATTAACATTCTTAAGAATTCATTCTGCAGTTTCCTCCCTGACTCATTGCCTTGTGAGTTTGCTTTCCACCTCATCGCTCTCCTGAAAAACACTCTTTTGAAGTTCTCAGTACCCTCTAAGTAGCAAATCTAATAACCTCCTTTTCCGTCTCCATCCTGGAGAGCTAGCTCTCCACAGTACTTGGCATCATTAACTACTTAAATCTGTGAAACTCTGGTTTCTGTTTTACAGTATTACTTCCCACTTCCTCTCTAATTAATTGTTCTCTCTATTCTTCAAAGATCCACTTCTGAAAACCCTGGAAAGGTAATAATTCTCCAAGTTTTGGTTCAGACCTTTCAGCTTCTCTCCGATTCTCCCTTAGTTTCATCTGCTTTCAGAGCTTCGAGCAGGAGATGGGTATAGATTATCCCCAAATATGTCATTTCTTGCCCTGATCTCTCCAACACCAAACACCTACTTCCCACTTTCTGCTGGATAGCTCCAGCTGAATGACCTGTTAGTACTTTATCCTTCCATATGGTACCTCTTTAACCAAATTTAAACTCTTCTTCTCAAAACTAGTTCTTCTGAAGTTTCTTGTTTTCGCTAGTGAGACCAATATTGTTCCAACCACTCAGCACTGACACTTCAGCCCCAGGTTGGCCTCCTCCTTTCTACTTGAGATAGGACTCATTCCCGAGGCATGCTTATCTTCCCTCTTCCGTGTTTCTCAGACGCAGCCCCTCTCTGCATTTACATCTCCTGCATTTACACTCCCAGCACTTTATATATGGCCCATTTACACTCATCACAACGTAGTTCATGGTTAGCTCTATACGTATGTGTCTCCTCAGCTATCCTTTTAAGTCCATTAAAGTTGGGAACTGTGCTGTTGTATCTGTGTGTTTATCCTCAGACCTAGGACAGCACCTTGTACCCACGGGGCATTCAGAATACTTGCTGAACAAACCCACGGGTAGCACCACCTACTGGAAGCAGCACTTCTGTTACAAGAGCTTGCATCCCTGCCATAGCTCCTAACGCCTGCCATGGCTTCCCAGCCATGCTACTCTTATCAGTCCTACTTATGCTCCCAGACTGTCCTCATTCTTCTATTTAAAAAGCGTCAATGGCTTCTTAATGTTAACGAATTAAGTAAAAAGAATAAAGATATTTTGACAGTTACTCTCAATTACAGTGTTCCATCATGAACCTACATAACCTATATTTCTCCTAAATGACCAGTTTCTACGCTGTACGTTGTTATCTAAAAAATATACCTTTTTCTTAATCTCTGACCTACGTATTTTTTAAGATCAGCTTTGAATGTCATGACTTCCATAAATCTCTAGCCCACCCATACCCATCTAAGGGGTTCTTACTTTACTTTGACTCCTAGAGCACCGCTCAGCTTTCTGCTGCTGGAACAATATTTATTCCCATACACTTAGCCACTGTCACGTATACTCCTGGAGTGCAGATGCCCCATCTCACTCACCTCTGTGGACAGGAGAATATTGACTGTAGACAGGAAATGCTCGATACCTAATTTCTAGTACCAGGAGGTCTCTAAACAACTAATGGGAACAACCTGGTTTTAACTGTGGAGAAATTAATTTAGATCCACATAACTACTGCTACACCCAACTGTTAAATACAAATTAAAACGATCATGGCAATGCTCATCACGTGTATACAGGTATGTTTGTTTATTCACAGTAGCAGGGCCAGTTCTTTTTTTAAACCTGTTTTATCGTATTTGTTACGTATTTTACTCATTGAAGTAATATTTAACTGAAGTAGTAAGAAATCAGAGATTTACAAATTTCAGTGATTCCGTTTCAACATGCCAAACAAATTATTTAATTTGTCTTTGTTAATGTGATAGTGATGGTGGTTGTTTTAAAACATATCTTTATGATTATTAAAGTAAGATTTTTTCATTTTAAAAACTTGGAAAACACATAAAAATAGTAATATAAAATCTACAATGCACTACCTAAAGAAAACCACCATTAACATTAAATTTATTCCGTACCAGTACTTTTCTATACATAAAAATTTACGTTCTTTTAAAAAATCCAAATCAATACTATTTGAACAAATGTTTTATTTTTTAAGTGATAATTTTCCTAAGTTATCATGTATTTGTACCCATCACCATTTTAATGACTGGACAACATGTACCATCACTTATTTACCATCACTTTATTCATTTTTCAACTCTGATTTTTTTCTGAGGATAAATTCTAGCTATGTTTGGCATTAAAGTACTGTGAAGAAATCAGTTAACTTCTGGTGTTATGTCTCTCATTCCTGTGTGTTGGAATGTTAATGGCATACGTTAAATTTTAATGGCATACATTCCCTTTTGCGGAAGTGCTAGTGGGAGAAGTAAAACTTACCAACCCTCTTTCCCAGAAGTGAAGAAAAAAATTGAAGATGAAATCATTAAAAACTGGGGCAGTGTTATTAAAGGCCCCAAAACTACATCAACGGAGGCTAGCACAGAATCGTGATGTTCTTCTGATTTCTTCTATGAGGGATATAGTTGGTAAAGGAGAATTAGTTACTTCTGTAGTTAGTGAACAGTTCTTAGAGTAAAACTGAAAAGTGAATGGCGAAAACAAGACACAATAAAAGGGGAAGGGAAAGAGCAGAGCTTGCATAATTTTTTTTCATTTTTTTCCCTATATTCTCCAACTATATTTTGATTTATGTTAATGAATGTGATTAAATTAACAACACCCTCTAGGAACAAAGTTTCTGTTACAAAAGGTTAACTGGCCAGGAAAGACTAGGAGACTTTGCAGTAGCCTTGGTTCCATAGTGTTTAATGATAACTTGGTGTTGCGGCATTTTCCAGCTACTGTGAGCACTCACCATCCACAGGGGAACAATGGGGCCAGTGGTGTGGATGAGTGCGCGTGTGAAATGAGGAGAGATGGGTCTCTCTCTCCCCTAGGGAAGGCGGAAGGAAGGCCACGCCACAGTGGGGAAGGGGAGGGGGTTATCTGCATCTTGGAAAGTAGCTCTTCCTTCCCTTTCCTTCTGGTAACACAGTTGGTGGAAACAAAGTGAGTTACTGGAATGGATTCTCTGTTATTTTAACTGTCATCCATTTTATCAAATTCACAGGAAGCTTTATTATTTGAAGAAGTTTGGAAACATTTTTAATGCTGCTGCAATCTTACATCACATGATTGGCTGGCTATCTACCTGTTGGTAGACAACCAATTAGACAATAAATTTGAGTAAAGAGATGAGCTTAAGATCCCACCCCCAGTGCTATGCCCCGCAGGAATCTTACTTCCTCTTAACCCTCTGGGAACAGTCTATATTCAATGTCACCTCACCCTGTCCAATAGGCTGATACTGCACTGCCATTCAACGTACCATTAAAGTCAAGTCTATGCTATGAATCTAAAATTGCTCTAGAAAAAGTCTTAATAAAAAAGAGGTTTGTTTCCCAGGCAAGCCTCTGATGACAGATCCACAGATACTGTGAAAGGATAAATGCATATTCTTTTAAGATGTTAAACTTGTGATAATACGGCTAAACAGCAATAGATAACTAAAAAATGTCAAGACCAAGGAAAGCCTGTATTCTACTTTATACAGGGTACTCATTTTTATAGAAAGTTTTTTCAAATACCATCTAAAAGTTGGTTTGGACTCCTGTGCAATGTAATACAGAAGAAGGCTTTCTCAGTAATTGATTCTCATGTATACTAAGTGCTGGCAGAATTTTGAGGACTCAAACTTGAAATCCTCAGCAGAATCACAAATAAATCTCCAAAGAATATTTGGGTTTAAAGAGAAATAAGAAAGCACTGCTAGGATGCTGGCTTGACTGGTGTGAGCAGAAAACTTTATAAAGTATATATGTTTACTTCATTTTATCCCAAGGTGGCTCATAATTTTTTAAAATTTAAAGTTATAATTTCTGAAAATGAGATTCTGCTGAAAAATACAGGCTGGCAAAAACATTCGATTTGAATACATTTTCAGGAATCCAATGTTAAAAAGTATCATTTAACAAAAAATACGAATGCACTGATGCACCTCCAGCCTCTACTTGTGGATTCTGTATTGGGTATTTTGTTCCTTCTACTCAGCATTACATTTAGCAGTAAAATATAAGAAAACTCAACACCTAGAACACATGTATTAACTTGCCAAAACCATCCTTCTCATAGTGTTTGATTCCAAGGGGCCAGGGGCCGGGGAACATGGGTGGGAACTCTTCGCGTGATCCTGCTTCAAGAACCTGAGATGCTCGTTCTCAAAAGGAAATGCACTTAAACAACAGTCTTTATTTTTTATAGCTATTTACCTAGTCACCATTTCTTTCTCTTTGTTTGATGCATGTCCTCCAGAACACAGAGGTCTGCTGGCTGCAGATAAGAAGTATAAACGATGGTTTTTGAAATACTGATCAATTAAAGGAAGAACAACCTGAAAGAAAGGAAAAGAAAACAGATCTACACAGTGGACTCTTCCGGGGGATGAATGAGTGCTGAGTTTTTAGAGCAGCCAGAGTTCTGTCCACATGCAATAAGTCCCCCATAGCCACAGCCATGCCAGTCAGCACCATTTCAAAGTACGCCTCTCATAAGTCTCACTCTGCTGTCTCCAGTCCCTATGTGTGTGTGTGTGTGTGTGTGTGTGTGTGTGTGTGTGTGTGTGTGTGTGTGTGTGTGTGCGTGCGCATGTGTGTAATTATAAAAAAAAACACATCAGATTTTCAATGGTTTGAAATTAGCCTCAGTATTTTCTCAAAATGAAACAGTCTTAATATTTTCACATCATGCAGTTCCGTGCCTGAAAGGTTCAGAAATAATCAGTGATGACCTTCTACTGAGTCTCTAGCATGTCTGAGGATTGTAACTGACATGCTATCATTTCATGTATCCCAGTAACCACTCTGTACGGTAGCGGCCATCATCCCTGATTTCTAGGTATTACATTGAGATGTAGAAAGTGAATGATTTACTCAGAGTCACATTGCCGCTTACCCACCTGCACAAAGCTCCTACCTGGCCTCTGTCAAAGCCCACCTCCCGATTCTGCCCTCTAATCCTGATGGCTGTTGGCCAATTCCTCCCCCTCCTCCGTCCACAGGCTTTGTACCTGCCATTCACTCTGTCTGAGATGCTCTCCCCACACCCCATAACCTACTCACTTCACTCCTCCTGCAGGCCTCAGTGCAGTGGGACTTCATCAGATAAGCCTTTGCTGGCCTGTCAACTAGATAAACTCCCTGAATCCTCTGGTCTTTGAACATCATTTGCAATTTTATATTTTATATGTATGATTTTGGGGGTTAGTCTCTCTCCCTAAGTGTCTCTAAGGCACACAAGAGAAAGAAACATTTCTGGGTTTGTTTCCCATTAAAGCCCTCTCCTGGCCTCTATGACTACTGCTTGTTCTGTTTCATTTACCACTGATGCACCACTGCTTAGGACCTTGTTACAAGCCTGTAGCAAGCGCTAGATAAATATTTGTTGAATAAATAAATGAAAAAAGTAATAATAAATGGCATTACCAGTATTTAGACTCAAGCCTGTCTAAATACATTTTTCCCCTACAAGGTAGGTATATTTTTTAATAATAGGAATACAAAAGCTTTTAGTGATCTTCCTAGGAAGTGGTAACACTGCCTGAACTTAGTGATTGACATATAATAGGTTCTCAATAAATATGTGAATGAATGAATCATAGACTTAGTAGAAATTAAGCCACATTAGGCATGCATCTGCAAACAAAATCACTAGGGGCGCTGAGTGCACAGGCAATGAAATACAAGAATGTATTTTAAACGTGTGATTAGAGGCCATGAACACAGCACTTCTGATCACGGGTTCTCAAGGGCGATTACATCCTAGCAGAACAGATAACCAGCAATGTGCAGCCCAAGACAGACTTCAGAGGACGGATACAGATTTGGGGACTGATACAGATTTGGGGTGCAATACTGAGTGGAAAGAAAAGACAAGAGAAATCTCCCTTACAGTAAAGGGTACAATTCTGAAAACATATAATAGAAACCAAATATTAATCAGTCAAAATAATATGTCATTTTGTAAATGACCTATAACCACCAAATGCAAGTACTCTGAGAGGAAATGGACGGAAATCATTAGGTCTTCGGGTTAACCAAAACATATTGTAAATAGGAAAGCTTCCCAAGGGTATTCTGTCTTTGCGCTAGTGAATCTCCAGGTCATAATTCCATGCATGGCACAGACTAGGCTCAGAGTAAACACTGAGTACGTGAATGGACCCGATGTGGACACTCTGCAACTCTTCATCTCCTTCCCGTACTGGCTGGAGTGTGCACACAGCAAATTCTTGATAAATTTGTATTAAACGGAATAAATAAAAATCATGGGATATACTCTAAATATGAACAATTGATCCTCTCTGAGCCTCAGTTTTCCTCTTCTGAGTAGGATTCAGGTCCCACAAGGATTCTATAGTATAGGTTCTTATAACATACCCACTGATAAATTAACTCATGCTTTTCCTCTATAACAAAGAAATATTCATCTAAAAATTTTAAATCAGAACAATATTCGAATGTTAGGAAATAGATGTTTCTCCTTTATGTCATATGATAAAGCCAAAAAAGAGAACTTTGAGTCAGACTTCACAGAGGATAAAGTCATTTGAGAAGTACGGTACGGAGAGCAGAGCGAGTTAAAGCATGACCAAAGGTGCTGGGAGCACATTTATCCCACGTGATCCATGCAGTTATTTTCATGCCACAGAATATTTAGTCAGAGTAGAATTCACATTTGTAGACAAGTGCATTCCATAAAGAGGCAACGGTCTAAAGAGTATATCTGGTAAACAAACATATTGAAGGAAATGCAGGATGGATTGTATACTGTACTTTAGCAAAGAACTTGATTTCTTGTTCGTAAGGGAAATGTTCTCCTTTGCTTCTGCTGCCACCATCTGTAGACATGAAGAGTTTTTAGGTACACGTTGCACTTCAAACATTGCAAGATATTCACCCCAAATGCTAAGTTTAGAACACATTGCTAAATGCGTTACCCCACTAAACTGAACGCAAAAATATAAAGGCTAACTTCAGTTGTGCAATTTAAAAAAAGATTAAAAACATACCCAAATCAAAATTAAAAAGCTCTTGAGACAGCCCATACATGTGGTTACAAGCACAAACATACTGGTGTAGCTTTGAGATCTGATTGACAAGTAGGGAGGAAACTGGAATAAAGTAAAAATCCCACATTTTTAGCAGGAAAATCCCACATTCTCTTTCAGTAAGAAAGAAGCTCCCTGGGGTGAGAAAAGTGAGTGGGAAATAAGTAAACGTAATTTGTTAGATTTTAACACGGACCTCTAAATAAAGATAGTGACTTCTTGGTGTGACTGCAAGTTACAGCCTTTAATATTAATATACCAGTGGAAAAATTTCAGGAAGCCAGTGCCTGTGATGACGGGGAGGACCACAGCTGTAATACTGGATTGGAAAATGAACATTCTGCTAAAGAATAAAAAAGTTCACCGGTGTCAAAAGATAATTTCCATAAGCAAAGCAAAAAGCCCTGGATTTTCCCCATGGTGTAGAAAATGAGTTCAAGGTTAAGAACTGATTGACTGAATGCGTTTAGCTTAGAAGGTGGCCTTTCCTACCTCCCTCATGCATATAAAGGAGGTTTCATCCATAGAGAAGAGGTAGCAATAAACTATAATAACCACGATGCTATGCAGAACAGATTGGAGAGCTAAGAATTTCAGAACTGGATATAAGGTTTCAGTAAAATCTGTAAGCAGAGCTTCCATATTTTATAAGAATCAAACTGACTTTTGCTTGAAAAAGTTCTTTTGCACATAGAAATATAAACAATTTGAAATACACTTTATTAAATCTTAAGCATAAATTCAGGATAACTTTTAGAGAACTTAGGTAATACTTTGTAAAATCAGACAGTGCTCTTCCCAGGAATAAGTAAAAGAAAATAATGGCTTTTCAAAGCTTGCGAATTTCAATTTCTTTTAAATCACTTTTGCGCTAAATCTCTCTCAAGCGTATTACGCAGAATGGCTGGATCCACCTAAGGGACCTTCTCATATAAACGTTATTGAGACAGAAATTTGTACCTATCTCAATCTGCTAACATTTCAAAGAACTAAATAGGAAATATCTTTCCTTTCGTTATATATTTTAACAAAAATGCCTCTGTAGAAAACGTGAAAAGATTTGGAGAGAGTATGATCTGTGATGTAATACAAAACTTCAAAGAAGGCACAGGTATATTCTTACCATCACCATGAGTCTATGTTTAAGAATGAATATATTAAAGATGTGTTGCAAAGGCAACAAAGTGTAAGATAAAAGAAGACGGTATTACAGAAATTTTGGTTTTTAGTAATAATGAAAAATGAAAATGAAAACAAATGATCGTGTAGACAATCTCAACTCTGCTTCTCCTCTTGACAGAATTCTTGTACATAATTTGCCCTGCCAAAGCCACCTGAAAATGGAACAGGTAACATCAGCAATTGTAAAAAAAAAACTAATTTTGTTGGGCTCTACATTAATCTAACCTTATTTCTCCCCAGAATTCTGTTCATAATACCTTCTCTATCCTATAGAAAGAAAGAAATGTGTGAAGTGGGTGAATCTGCCCTGTAGTTAGCTTCTCACCACTCCTTACACACAAACGCTGTCCTAGGAGGTTTATTCAGAAACTTGAATATAAGGTTTTGCCCTTCATTTTACCCACATTTTACCCTTCAAAGTTCTGTTTCTGCTACCCATACATAAGCAAAAACTTTGCTTATTCCCTTTCCAAACGATCACTCTCTATTCCCTCTTCTCCTCTCTCATCAAAAAAAAAAAAAAAAAGGCTGGATCCCAGAGCTGCTACTCATACAGATACTTTTAAATGTGGATTAGAAATGTCAACACTTAACTTTGTGCATAAAAGCTTCAAAAGTTCACCATGGCCTCATGCTTGTTCTTTGGTCAAATTTCATTCAGACTAATTTGGCTACTAGTCAAGGCGACTATCATATTTAAAAAAATATATTGTTGGATGAGTTACAAAGAGACTGCATATTATAGATTAGTTTGTATAACTGGCCTTTATGATAAAGATGGTTAAGAGAGGAAAAATATAGCATTTGTACTGTAGCTAAAGAGGCAGGTGGAAAAAGAGGGAGGTTCTTTAAGAGAACGATGCTCAAGTAGAAAATCTCTAATCATATTGGGGATCCAGGGGCCAGGAACAAGAAAATACCAGAGCTCGAATTTCTATAAACTTTAATCTGATGCTGTGCTGAAAACTAATATAAATCCTAAGAAAACAGCAGCAAAAAAAGCCCTTGGTTAGGAGGGGTCTGTTGCTGATGTATCACTAAGGGATCTAGGACTATGGGCCCCAAGGAAAGGGGCTGAAAACAGAAAGAATGAGGGTTAAAAAACCAAAACAAAAACAGAAAGAGAACCTTAAAACTGGAAAAGAAAACAAGAAGATGCACCACCAGCAGAGCACACTGCCTTTCAAAAAGGACCAAACTCTACTCCTTTATATCCTAATACCAACCAGTGGCTGGAAGGGGATCTGACACAAAGGTGAGTAACTGACAACTTGAATTTTAATTCAACAATGCTGAGGATAAACACAAAATAAGAGAAGTGAGAGGAGGCTGTCTTGATGATCTGTTCTGAATCTTAGATTTAAAATAAGGAGTTCTTTTTGTACTTAAATGGCACTGAGCCAGATGGGGAAGAGGTCTTTCCTTTTACTCTAAGAGAATAATCAAGTATTCTGTATTGCAGATACTCTAATATAAATGTGTAACGCTGCACAGGCTAAACTCAAGGCCTTTACATTGTCTAGAAATTTGGAGACTCCATAGAGTTTTAGTTTAGTTTTTTTTAAGAGCAGAGAAATTAATTTCATAAGGAAAGATTTAAGTGTACCTTAAAATCTGATGTCCAGCCAATGTATCTTTCAAAATGAAAAAGCAATGCCAATAAACATTTTAAGGAGAAAAGTATTACGTTAGATTTTTTTTAAGTTCTCAAAATTTACCCATCCTTAAAAATGAGTTTGCCTATTGACTTTTAGACTCAAATTAGTATTATGATGGATAGAAAGTGTTTATACCATCCGGGAGCAGACCACAAGCATCCCAGTAGTCTATGCTGTTCTATCTCCTGATGTTGTAAACGTTAAGAAAAACAAAAACTGGGCGGTTAGTAACAGGACTATGGTACCTACCAAACTCCAGGATATACTGGTGGGCTTCGTCCACATAGCGAATGAGTTGCTGAAGGAAACTATAGGCAAATCGTTTCTCAATAGAAGGAGTGTCCAATTCCAGGTCCTTGAATCCTCTAGAAAAGCAAAAAGGAAAAATGGAAACCAACATCTACAAAGACTGTTAGAAGGTAAGGTAAAAACGAAATATATTTTGTTAAATACCTATATAGAGAGAAGCATATTTAACATTTTACATATAGCAATATATAGATGGGTATAGATACACACACACAGATACGGATAAATTTGCAAGGTTAGCTAATATTCTTGTAGGTAAAAACAAAAAAGATTTAATTTATAAAAAATACTTTGCACCTGATATAAAACTGTACTAAATAACTATTACTATGTAATAAAATGTTGCATTTAGAAAAATAGAGTGTCATTTTTGCCTAGGGATTTTGCCTAAATGATGGATGGGGACTTGACATAAGAAGTGTAAGGAACCCAGTTATGTGGCACAACAGCTAAGGGCATTAATGTTTCTGACACGTATATTTTGAACATACTAAACAGTAGCTCTAAGATTTAAAGAGATCACTGAGTTCATTTTCAGCCTTAAATCTGATAGGGATATTTAAATATTCAGTCTTATAACGAGAACGTGTAACTGGAGTAGGTGTGTTTTTACCTGGAGACAGCATAGCCATTGATCTGCAGGAACTTGAGGATGTCCTGTGCTTTTTCCCTATCCTTGGCTTTCTCTTTGGCCGTCAGTGTATCATAGGGTACCAGCAGGGGATGGTTTCCACCTCCTAAGAGGATGTCAAGACAGGAACACAGCAGAGTAATTAGAAAATAATGTGAAATGAGATACGGCTGCATGTATAATAGGACTGCACTACAGAACTTCTGGTGTCCTCCACTTATACACAGGATATATAGGACTCATATAAGACTTCCCTCTCTCGTGCCTTTAATGCTCCAATTAATTTAGGAAACCTGTTCAAAAAAGACTGTGCTTATGCCTTCTAAGAGGCAATTAAAACATGAACATACAGGCATTTGTAATTTCAAATGCCAATGACATCTGCAGTCACACAAGAAAGGAAAAGAAGCTGTGTTCTCCTCTCCACTGGAACTCCAAATGCAGAGTGTATTTATGCACCAGAACATGCACAGCTGGATCCAGTGAAATTACAAGGCACGTTTCGGGCAATATGCTTCCTTTGCCACCACACAGAGAGAAGAGAAAAAAGTGTCTTAAATATGGAATTTTTACTCTGCCTCCCAGATCAGAGAGTACTTTATGGTCACATCTTTCTAAATATACAAAACCCATACTTAGACTGCAGGTACAAGTTGATTGCTCTTAAATATCTACTAAAGTAACATATGTACTTGATTCAGAATTTTGGCAAGAACCTAGGTTTCTACTATACCTCTTCTGGTAAGAAATACTAAAAGCATTCTTTGAGATTTGAAAATTCTGGGAAGCATTTAAACTTAAAAAAAACTGAAAAAAGAAAACAATTTATAAAATTATAAATTTTATAAAATTTTTTGTAAAAATTATAAAAATTTCAAAAAATGCACTGGTAATTCCAGATGTTAAGATTTGATACAGGGAATGCTATTAAAGCAGCAGCAACATGCATAGCATAGTATGTCCCAAATTTAAAGTTTAAAAAAAACACATATAGGAATATATTTTATGCGGGATGCTGAAATTCCTTGAAATATACAACTGCTAAGGGAACACCAGAAAAAACCAACTATTTTGTTTGAATTATGATGACAACATAGAGACTATTAAATCCCTGTCCGATGGGGTTAAGCCAGGAGCTCCCCAAACAATCATAAATATTGAATCGGTCCCACACAAGAAATAAGCAGACAAAAAGACAAAGGAGAAAATGCCATGCTCTCCTAGAGCTTGCTTTGACTGAGAGCGCCATCTACAGAAATGCAATCACGCACTGAACCTTCTGACCATTAGGTGACACTATACACCACAAATGCAAAGGGAGAGTCGGGAACTACCACGTTAACACGAAGCATATTAAGAAGCCATCAGTAATTTTACAGTATGATACAGTTATTAATGTAATATAATACACTTGTCAGTAGAATACAATTCTCATGTGATACTAAGAAACATTTTGTGGACAGCAAGAAGGATATAGAACCAACTACTAAGCCCACTGAGAACAAATTTGACTTCTATCATAATCACAGATAGAATTTAAAAGCATTTTTTTATGAAAAAATTTATGAAGCAAACATTTAATTTAATCATGCTGCGGTCATAACCTATTTAGAAATTCCACTATTGCATGTAGTTCGTTATTCCTAGAGAAACTGGCAACTTAATTTGTAATCCACAATGCTCTGCGGGGGGGAGGTCAGACACTAATAGGTTACTTTGGGAAGGGTGAGGGGCAAGGGGGGGGTGGGGAAGAGGGAAAGAGAGAGAGAGAGAGAGAGAATGAATAAAGCCTAAACTTTAAAAATCCTAAGAACACAAAGTACGCTCTGACTCTAAAACCCTTCAGAACTAGAAAGGGTGGGTTCTTTGAAGTCAGCCAACAGACTGGAAATGATGTCCTTTGCTGTGCCACTCAGCTAATGGCAGTGTGACTACCTTGATCTTGCCTATTTACAACATGAGTATAGATTCTATGAGGAAGGGAGGTAAAGAAACGAGCTAAACCTGAGAGGTGAATAAATACGCAGGAATTCCTAGGACTCTGCCTCAAACATACTGCCTGGCTTGTGTACTCATGCGTGCTAAAGGGTGAAAATTGTGTTGACACCAGCACTGTCCTTAGTGACAGATCATTGCAGCCCAAAATATGTGGTAGTGGGGAAAGAAGAAGAAAAAGAAATGCTAGTTCTTTACATTTTTCACTAATTGGGGAGCATGGATAATATTTCTTGGACTCTCACTCCTTTTTTCTATTCATGACATACTCCTTAAACTGCCTGATTTCCCCCAAACTCCGCTAGCGTCTTAAAGCAGATTGGGAAGGCACTGAGGAACAGACAACCTGGGTGAGCAAAAGAGGAAATTTTCTCCCGGTTTTTCTAAAGCAGATTCATCTTCTGCACATAGATGTAGGGATGATAAAAGAGCCCTGAGCCCTGGATGGGGCTGAAACAAAAGTGGGCAGGTTTGGCACTGACTCTCTTAGTTGTCCAAGTGTCTAAATGACTAAATGGCTATTTCAAGTCATTTCCTTATTCCTGACTTCCTGGCTTCTCTCTTCTCTCCTGCTGTTTCTCTTTCCTACTGTTTTTCAATGTCTCTCTCTCTCAAACACACACACACACACACACACACACACACACACACACACACACACACACACACACACACCCATAGGTACTAAGACATGCAGTAGGTGACAGGCCTCTCCCACACTCCCACCCATATCGTCTTGGAAGCAGAAGCAGAGTTCTCAGGACACAAGTTGGCTGTCAAAGTCTCCAGGAGAGGGAGCACGTTGGAGAGAAGACACCTGTAGCTTCCGTCCTAAAACTGTCCACAGTCTCAAGCCTTTCTGGTTCCACGAATCACTTCTCCTTCCTTTAGCCCCAATAACTTAAAAGCCAAGATCCAGTGCCATATATTTCAATACCTTTCCTGTTGGCCTGCTGTTTTAGTGCCAAACAACTCCGTTTCTCCTTTGAAAGGGTGGCCTTCATGGGGTAAGAATACTAAGTTCACCACCTCACCTTTCAGCCTCTGCTCCAACTATGCTTGTCTCCCCCCTACACAGTATGAATTTGGACCAGTACAAGCTGGATGCAGAGATACAGATGCCTCATTTATGAGTGATGTGCTTCAAAGAAAACACTGACTGTAGGACACCCAATGGCTGGCCCAGAAATTAAAGGATGATGATTTTCTAGCATACTTATTAGAAGTGAGTACTAAGATAGCCGCTTATTACTTTTAGTTGTAACCAAACCATAGTGATTGAAACACACTTAGAAAACAAAACTGATTTTTTTTCATGTAATCTGCTCATGGAACAAATAGTCATTTTGTTAACTAGTTATGTGGACAATGCTCCTTCAATAACCTAAGTGAAAATTCTATAACTCTGTAACTCAGTTACCTATCCATCCTTCCATCCATCCATCAGCCAATCGAACAACTGATCATTCATTTTACAAACACTGATGGAATGTTTCTAGAAAAACAGGTCTAGCCCTGAGCCAAATTCTTGAATAGGCAATTTTGGTACATGGAATCCTTTTTGTTCATTTCTATGCCCAATTCTAATCTGTTTTACTCGGTTTCCTAGTGCTTGGCTGCCTGGTACCACCCTCCAATATCACAGCTATTCCTTTCATTACGAAATATCTCCACCTCCCAAAATGATCTCCTTCTCTATTCTTACCTGTATCAATAAATAAGAAATAGAGAGCTTCCTGGTGTCCAGAGCTGTACAATAAGGATGACAAAAGTAATCAAAATTGTGGCCCTGAACCTGAACTATATTCTCATCGGGGGAAAGAGACCCACATAGGAAGTAACTAAAGAAAACACACACACACACATTATAAACAATATGTGTATAATCTACAGCTAATGCTGCTGATTCATTCAGCTAATACTGAATAAATAACAATGAAAGAGATCATCAGATGCATTAAACTGAAGAAAATATTTATGCAAATATCATATATTTATATTAAGAAATATACTTTTCTCAATAAACTAAGAAAAGATTTGAGAAATGACTAAGAGAATACTAGGTTGTTTCAGTATTTAATAAAAACAGCAGAAAAGAGCAAAGCAAAAGAATATGAGGGGGCGGAGTCAAGACGGCATCCTAGGAGGACGCAGAACTCGCGTCTCCGCACAACTAGGGCATCTACCAGGCCCCAGTGGGGGACCACGGTCACCTGAGGGGACGGGAGGAACCCCCAGCGACCGGGTAGGACGCGGGGTGCGGGGGGAGTGAAGGGGGAGGAGAAGTGGCGGCGGGACGGGACTGGCGTCCCTGAGGGGAAGGGATCCCAGGCCCGAAGGGGGAAATTGGGGAACCACTGGGAGGGCAGAGGATCAAAAGGGAGCGTGGCCAGGTTTCCCCTGCCCACTTGGGCCCCCAGGAACCTGCTGAGATGCCCGGGCCTGATCCTCTGCCCACCGAGGCCCCCTACAGCCACGTGGGTCCTGAGGGAGTGGGAGGTGGGGAAGGGGGAGCAAAAGTAAAGGCCAGACCTCCGGGACCGGCACCCCTGAAGGGTGGCTGGCACCCCAGTGGCTACGGGGGAGACCCTGGGGGAGACAGTGGGGGAGGGGCACGAAGGAACGGAGGGGAACGGGGGGCCAGCGCTTTCGCTGTCCACCTAGGCACCCGGGAGGCTGCTGGGACCTAATCCTCTGCCCTCGGAGCCTCCCTCCTGCTGCTCAGAGCCCAAGCCCCGCCCCTACACTGCCACCCAGGGCCCCACCTCTGTACTCGGAGACCCCCTCCAACGTGCTGGCCCTAAACTCCACCCACACACCCTCACTCAGGGCCCTACCTCCAAACTCCAGAACTGCGCACTCCGGAGACCCTCCTTTCCACATGCTGCCTCTCCACTTCTGCGCAGGTCCTAAGCAGAGGCCCCGGCCCACCCAAAACCCCGCCCCTGCCTAAGTTCCACCCACTGCCTAAACCCCATCCCTATGGCCAAGGCTTTTTTGGTTTTTTCCTCTTTCAGACTGGGGTTCTGCTTTACCTGGTTGATCCACTGTTGTTGATTCCTTTATATTTTTATTTTTCCCAATAAATCTTTTATTTTTCTAATTTTATTTTATTCTTTATACTTTGTTAGTGATCTCTCCTTTTGGTGTGTTGCCACCACCCCCCCAACCTGTTTTTTTTCTGTTCTGGTTTTATTTTACCTGGCTGCAGTTGTTTCAATTATAGTTTTATTTTTCCTAATATACTTTTTATCTTCCTAATTTTATTTTGTTTTTTCTTCTTTGGTATTTTACTGCTCCTTTTCTTCTTTCTTTCTTCCTTTTCTGTTTTTTTTTTTTTTTACTGCACCACGAAGCTTGCGGGATTTTGGTTCCCAGGCCGGAGGTTGGGTCCAAACTCCTGTGGTGGGAACTCCGAGTCCAAACCACTGGACTAACAGAGAACCTCAGACTCCAGGGAATATCAATCAGAGTGAGGCCTCCTGGAGGTCCTCATCTCAGCACCAAGACCTGGCTCTGTCTAAATGCCTGCAAATTCCAGTGCTGGATATCTCAGGCCAAACAACCAGTAAGACAGGAATACAGCACCACCCATCAAAAAAAAAAAAAAAAGGAAATGAAAAGAAAAATATGTTACAGACAAAGGAGCAAAGTAAAAACCTACAAGACCAAATAAATGAAGACAAAATAGGCAACCTACCTAGAAAAGAATTCAGAGTAATGATAGGAAAGATGATCCCAAAACTCGGAAATAGAATGGAGAAAATAAACATTTAACAGGATCTAGAAGAACTAAAGAGCAAACAAACGGTGATGAACAACAAATTACTGAAATTAAAAATACTCTAGAAGGAATCAATAACAGAATAGCCGAGGCAGAAGACCAGATAAGTGAGCTGGAAGATAAAATGGTGGAAATAACTACTGCAGAGCAGAATAAAGAAAAAAGAATGAAAAGAACTGAGGACAGTCTCAGAGACCTCTGGAACAACATTAAATGCACCAACATTCAAATTATAGGGGTCCCAGGAGAAGAAGAGAAAAAGAAACGGTCTGAGAAAATATTTGAAGAGATTATAGTCAAAAACTTCCCTAACATGGGAAAGGAAATAGTCAATCAAGTCCAGGAAGCACAGAGAGTCCCATACAGGATAAACCCAAAGAGAAACATGCTGAGACACATATTAATCGAACTATCAAAAATTAAATACAAAGAAAACATACTAAAGGCAGCAAGGGAAAAGCAACAAATAACATGCAAGGGAATCCCCATAAGGTTAACGGCTGATCTTTCAACAGAAACCCTGCAAGTCAGAAGGGAGTGGGAGGACATATTTAAAGTGAGGAAAGGGAAAAACCTACAACCAAGATGACTCTACCCAGCAAGGATCTCATTCAGACTCAACAGAGAAATTAAAACCTTTACAGATAAGCAAAAGTTAAGAGAATTCAGCACCACCAAACCAGCTTCACAACAAATGCTAAAGGAACTTCTCTAGACAGGAAACAGAAGAGAAGGAAAAGACCTACAATAACAAACCCCAAACAATTAAGAAAATGGTAACAGGAACATACATATCAATACCTACCTTAAATGTAAATGGATTAAATGCTCCAGCCAAAAGACAAAGACTGGCTGAATGGATAAAAAAAAAAAGACCTGTACATATGCTGTTTAAAAGAGACCCATTTCAGACCTAGGGACACATACAGGCTGAAAGGGAGGGAATGGAAAAAGATATTCCATGCAAATGGAAATCAAAAGAAAGCTGGAGTAGCAGTTCTCATATCAGACAAAATACTTTAAAATAAAGACTATTACAAGAGACAAAGAAGGACACTACGTAATGATCAAGGGATCGATCCAGGAAGAAGATATAACAATTGTTAAATATTTATGCACCCAACATAGGAGCACTTCAATACATAAGGCAAATGCTAACAGCCATAAAAGGGGAAATCGACAGTAACACAATCATAGACGGGGACTTTAACACCCCACCTTCACCAATGGACAGATCATCCAAAATGAAAATAAATATGGAAACACAAGCTTTAAATGATACATGAAACAAGATGGACTTAACTGATATTTATAGGACATTCCATCCAAAAACAATAGAATACACTTTCTTTTCAAGGGCCCATGGAACTTTCTACGGGATATATCACATCTTGGGTCACAAATCAAGCCTTGGTAAATTTAAGAAAATTGAAATCGTATCAAGTATCTTTTCCAACCACAACGCTATGAGACTAGATATCAATTATAGGAAAAAAACTGTAAAAATACAAACACATGGGAGCTAAACAATACACTACTAAAAAATCAAGAGATCACTGAAGAAATCAAAGAGGAAATCAAAAAATACCTAGAAACAAATGACAATGAAAACAAGATGACCCAAAACCTATGGGATGCAGCAAGAGCAGTTCTAAGAGGGAAGTTTACAGCAATACAATCCTACCTCAAGATACAAGAAAAGTCTCTAATAAACAACCTAACCTTACCCCTAAAGCAGTTAGAGAAAGAAAAACAAAAAAACCCCAAAGTTAGCAGAAGGAAAGAAGTCATAAAGATCAGATCAGAAATAAATGAAAAAGAAATGAAGGAAACAATAGCAAAGATCAATAAAACTGAAAGCTGGTTCTATGAGAAGATAAACAAAATTGATAAACCATTAGTCAGACCCACCAAGAAAAAAAGGGAGAAGACTCAAATCAAGAGAATTAGAAATGAAAAAGGAGAAGTTACAACAGACACCACAGAAATACAAAGCATCCTAAGAGACTACTACAAGCAACTCTATGCCAGTAAAATGGACAACCTGGAAGAAATGGACAAATTCTTAGGAAGGCACAACCTTCCGAGACTGAACCGGGAAGAAATAGAAAATATAAACAGACCAATCACAAGCACTGAAATCGAAACTGTGATTAAAAATCTTCCAAAAAACGAAAGCCCAGGGCAAGATGGCTTCACAGGCGAATTCTATCAAACATTTAGAGAAGAGCTAACACCTATCCTTCTCAAACTCTTCCAAAATATAGCAGAGGGAGAAACACTCCCAAATTCATTCTACAAGGCCACCATCACCCTGACGCCAAAACCAGACAAAGATGTCACAAAATAAGAGAATGACAGGCCAATAGCTCTGATGAACACAGATGTAAAAATCCTCAACAAAATACTAGCAAAGAGAATTCAACATCACATTAAAAGGATCATACACCATCATCAAGTGGGGTTTATCCCAGGAATGCAAGGATTCTTCACTGTACGCAAATCAATCAATGTGATACACCGTATTAACAAACTGAAGGATAAAAACCACATAATAATCTCAATAGATGCACAAAAAGCTTTTGACAAAATTCAACACCCATTTATGATAAAAACTCTCCAGGAAGTAGGCATAGAGGGAACCTACCTCAATATAATAAAGGCCATATATGACAAACCCACAGCCAATATCATTCTCAATGGTGAAAAACTGAAACCATTTCCTCTAAGATCAGAACAAGACAAGGTTGCCCACTCTCACCACTCTCATTCAACATAGTTTTGGAAGTTTTAGCCACAGCAATCAGGGTAGAAAAAGAAATAAAAAGGAGTCCAAATTGGAAAAGAAGTAGTAAAACTGTCACTGTTTGCAGCTGACATGATACTATACATAGAGAATTCTAAAGATGCTACCAGAAAACTACTAGAGCTAATCAATGAATATGCAGAGTAGCAGGATACAAAATTAATGCACAGAAATCTCTTGCATTCCTATATGCTAATGCTGAAAAATTTGAAAGAGAAATTAAGGAAACACTCCCATTTACCACTGCAACAAAAAGAATAAAATACCTAGGAATAATCCTACCTTAAGAGACAAAAGACCTGTATGCAGAAAACTATAAGACGCTGATGAAAGAAATTAAAGATGATACAAATAGATGGAGAGATATACCATGTTCCTGGATTCGAAGAATCAACAATGTGAAAATGACTATACTACCCAAAGCAATCTACAGATTCAATGCAATCCCTATCAAACTACCGCTGGCATCTTCCACACAACTAGAACAAAAATTTTCACAATTTGTATGGAAACACAAAAGACCCTGAACAGCCAAAGCAATCTTGAGAAAGAAAAATGGAGCTGGAGGAATCAGGCTCCCTGATTTCAGACTATATTACAAAGCTACAGTCATCAAGACAGTATGGTACTGGCACAAAAATAGAAATATAGATCAATGGAATAGGACAGAAAACCAAGAGATAAACCCACACACATATGGTCACCTTATCTTTGATAACAGAGGCAAGAGCATAAATGGAGAAAAGACAGCCTCTTCAATAAATGGTGCTGGGAAAACTGGACAGCTACAGGTAAAAGAATGAAATTAGAACACTCCCTAATACCATACACAAAAATAAACTCAAAATGGATTAAAGACCTAAATGTAAGGCCAGGCAGTATAAAACTCTTAGAGGAAAACAGAGCAGAACACTCTATGACATAAATCACAGCAAGATCCTTTTTGACCCGCCTCCTACAGAAATGGAAATAAAAACAAAAATAAACAAATGGGACCTAATGAAACTTAAAAGCTTTTGCACAGCAAAGGAAACGATAAACAAGATGAAAAGACAGAAAGAGAAAAACAAATGCCATATGGTAACACATATATATGGAATCTAAAAAAAAAGGTTCTAAAGAAGCTAAGGGAAGGACAGGAATAAAGACACAGATGTAGAGAATGGACTTGAGGACATGGGGAGGGGGAAGGGTAAGCTGGGACGAGTTGAGAGAGTAGCACTGACATATACACACTACCAAATGTAAAATAGATAGCTAGTGGGAAGCAGCTGCATGGCACAGGGAGATCAGCTCGGTGCTTTGCGACCACCTAGAGGGGTGGGATAACGAGGGTGGGAGGGAGATGCAGGAGGGAGAGGATATGAGGATGTATGTGTACATACAGCTGATTCACTTTGTTATACAGCAGAAACTAACACAACAATGTAAAGCAATTATACTCCAATAAAGATGTTAGAAAAAAAGAATGTAAGAGACAATAACATAACTGGACTGAACAAACCAAAGAGGCTGAGGATGGGAGATAGAATGAAATAAGAGAAATATTTAAGTTGGGGATAGAAGTCAGTGAGGGAGGTCTATGTAACTAATGGAACACCTCGGGTATTAGGATAAGAAATATAGTTATCTACATCCTAAAATGGGCAAGAGAGAGCCATCAAAATTCTGAGACATGAGGAAATATACACTAGCAATCAGGAAATTAGGAAATAACATTTCCACCTTGAAACTATTACAGCCATATTTGAACCATTCTAATAAAATAAAGCTGTAATGAGCTCTTATGCTGAAAAGACTATTTTATCCTTATCATACGTTCATGTACTCAAACTCTGATTGTTTTTTTTATAAGGATTTTTAGAAAATATTACCTTTGGACTCCAGTTCCAGTTTCTTTTTCTTTGCCCATATATTATGGTAGTTTTCAGCCATCATTTCTGCCATAGCCTTAAATGAACAAAATATTTAGCAACTAAGTTATACTCTAAAAGGATAGCAGAAAAAGATAACTTTGGCTTCCAATATGTAATACCAAAACACACTTTAAATTAATAAATCGTAGTGTGTTAGTGCTAAAACACATGTAAAAGATAATTGAGCACAGCTTTGTTATTTAGAATCTGAACTTCAGAGGATTCTAATGATCTGTGAATTTACAAACCAGCAGAGGTGATGTGATGGGAATGGTCATTGCTCTTTATAATGTTTAAAGATACATGTTTTGTTAATTTAATAATGAAACTTCAAACTAGCTACGGACTTTAAAAATATGTTTATTTACAAGTTCTTATGTTAATTTCTAAAGTTTTAAAAGATGATGTAAACCTTACTGAATGAACATTGAATGCAAAGAGCATCAGACAAGCAGTCTAGATCCATGTCTGTCCCAATCTAGGTCAGTCTGAGGTCTTGGACGAGTCTTGGCCTCTGTGGCCTTTGGGTTTTGACAAGATTACCTCCAAGATTCCTTTCATTTTTGATTTCCAAGTTTACTATGTCATGTTAATACATTCGTGCCAGAGCAATGACAAAGGGCAAGCCAAACAATTTAACAATCCATAGATTTTTTTATCTTTATATACTTATATCTCTTGGAATAATACTAACAATGCCAATATCATTGTCTGATCATTATATTGACCTGTTAACTTATGTTCCATGAAAACAAACTTTATCTTTTCACTCAATCAGGCAATTCAAAGTAGGTTCCTTAGTGACAAAGGAGACAGATAGAACTATGGTGGAGAAAGCAAAATGCCATCGGTTTCCCTGGATAAACAACTTATAATATATATTCTTTCATGCGTAATTAAAGTGATCCTTGAGCAGAGCATTATAAACTACTGATTTAGTCTCTTCTCACATGCAGCTATTTAATTATATTAGGACTTTTACATAGATGTGATCTTTAAAGAAAATATATTATCCTAGAAAAAGTTCTATCAAATTCTACAGCATTAAAAGCTTAGGGTACATCATCTATAAATTCCATGGACCTTCTATATGATCACTACATTCAAATAATTCATGTTGTAAAATACATGCAGGAAGTGTTACAGTATGCTTTTTAAAAATGAAATTTGCAGAATATTCTTAAAAGTACTTACATGCAGATCTCTGGATAGTGTAACATTGCTCATGTCAATGGCTCGGGGGCTATAACCATGGGCGGCATCTACAGAAACCTAGATAATTTGCAAAAAAATAGCCTCTCATTAAAAAACCCAGTAGAGAGAGATTTAAGAGACACTTTGGCAATATAAGGCAAACAAAATTCCAAATGTAACGTTTCCTCAGATAAAACTGGCAAGCAGCTACACAAATTGATTTTGCAAACATATCTAGCAGATTAAATTATATTTGGGTGGCTGACAAGTATTTATGATTGAATAATACATCCCAATACCTTAGGGATTGCCAGTCTGTAAAGCTAACGATCAGGATTCAACAAATTATGTAGTGAGTGCAAGATTCTGAAATATTACCCGAATCAAAGGATAATTGAATTCTTGAGTTTCTTACAAATTCTAATTGGCTGCAGTGAAATTTTCTTTTCCTCACACAAACGGTAGTTAATCAAAGAGGTCAGTATTTATAAATGTCTTTATGGGCCAAATAGATAAAATAAAGGCAACTTTTTAATTTTAAAAGCGCATCATATAGTACTCAGTGATTTGTAATGACATCCTCAATCACCAGAGGGTTTCCTTAATATCTAAATTTTGACATTTTAAGGATGAAATCTACAAAACAAAAAGACAGCCTACAGAATGGGAGAAAATATTTGCAAATGATGTGACTGACAAGGGATTAATTTCCAAAATATAAAAACGGCTCATACAGCTCAGTATCAAAAAAAAACCAACAAACACCCCAATCAAATAATGGGCAGAAGACGTAAATACACATTTCTCCAAAGAAGACATACAGATGGCCAACTGGCACATGCAAAGATGCTCAACATCGCTAATTATTAGAGGAATGCAAATCAAAACTACAATGAGGTGCCACCTCTCACTGGTCAGAATGGCCATCATTAAAAAGTCTACAAATAACAAATACTGGAGAGAGTCTGGAGAAAAGGGAACCAACCCTCTGACACTGTTGGTGGGAATGTACGTTGGTGCAGCCCCTATGGAAAACAGGATGGAGATTCCTCAAAAAACTAAAAATAGAGTTGCCATATGATCCAGCAATCCCACTCCTGGACATATACCCAAACAAAACTATGATTCAAAAAGACACATGCAGCCTCATGTTCACTGCAGCGCTATTCACATTAGCCAAGACATGGAAACAACCTAAGTGTCCATCGACAGATGAATGGATAAAGAAGATGTGGTACATATATACAATGGAACACTACTCGGCCATGAAAAAGAATGAATGCCATTTGCAGCAACATGGATGGACTTAGAGATGATCATACTAAGTAATTCAGAAAGAGAAAAACAAATACCATATGATATCACTCATATGTGGAATCTAAAATATGACACAAATGAACCTATCTAGGAAACAGAAACACACTCACAGACATAGAGAACAGACTTGTGGTTGCCAAGCGGGAGGGGGTTGGATGGAGTGGGAGTTTGGGATTAGCAGATGCAAACTATCATATACAGAATGGATAAACAACAAGGTCCTACTGTATAGCACAGGGAACTGTATCCTGTGATAAACCATAATGGAAAAGCCTATAAAAAGAATGTATATATACGTATAACTGAATCACTTTGCTGTACAGCAGAAATTAACACAACATAAATCAACTATACTTCATTTAAAAAGACAAGAATGAAACCTATCTTCCCATCAACTGCAAGAGGGTTTCACTTACTGTCAGGAATCTTACCTCATTCCACCCAACGGCATATTATGGGAAAGTATGCCACAGAAACGAACTCTGGTTCATGCTTATAAATCTGAAATTATGTTTGATATATTT
The DNA here is from genome assembly GCF_964270905.1 of Leucopleurus acutus. Classification (NCBI taxonomy): domain Eukaryota; kingdom Metazoa; phylum Chordata; class Mammalia; order Artiodactyla; family Delphinidae; genus Leucopleurus; species Leucopleurus acutus. Next base: position 77,179,463 of record NC_139156.1, read on the forward strand.
CATAACTGTGTATATTCTCTTGTCAGACATGGATAAACAAAAAGCTAAATAAAAGGTACAATACACCTCAGATCTGTGCCCGTGAACCAAAGGGAGGCTATCATATGCTACCATTAATCATGTTCTCATGGGCTACACTCAACTCACTGGTCAGTGTTAACTGAATCTTGGCTTCTGTGTCAGTACTGAGCCTCTGCTGGGTACCATCCATAAGAGAATGTGGAATAAAAATCACAGTTTTTTCTCCCTTAAATACCCATGAAAGGAAATTGAGACTTAGAGAACTTAAGTGACTCGCCCAAGGTCACAGAGCTAAAATTCTGAGCAGGCAGGATTCCAACTCAGGCTGTCTGACTCCAGGCCCACTTCTCTCTCACTGTCACCTCTTTCCTTCAACATATCGCAGTATATTTCTTTCCCCAGCACAATACTGCCCCTGCCCTCTCTAATGTAATCAGTTTCCAAGTTGCCAAATTCAAAGTCCTCTTTGCAGCTACCATCAAACTGGTCCTTCTACGCTGGACATGACTAACCACCACTCAACCAGCCCCCTCGTTTCACGAAACCACCCACCTGGCTCTCCACTTCCCTCTCCGATCTCTTTGCCTCCTTCTCTGGCTCCTTTTCCATAAATGACCTCGAAATATTTGTGGCTTTCTGGGTTCCCTCTTCAATTGTTTCTTTCTTTATTCTAAATGCTTTCTTTAGGTGTCCCTATCCACATCTACTTTAAATATTTCATTTATCAACCATGTTTTATTAAACCAAAAATGAGTTGATCCAGCCTAGCATGGCTCTTCTGCTCTAGACTTACATTTTCAACTATTCATTACCATCTCCATCTGGGATTCTATACGTGTATTCATTTTCTACTGCTGCCATGATAAGCGACTGCCAGAAATGTAGTGCCTCAAAACATCACAAAGTTATGAGAACTCGGAAACAGGTCTCAATTAGCTAAATTCAAGGTGTCCACAGGGCTGTGTTCCTTTCTACAGGTTTTATCAAAGCACCTTTTCCCTGTCTTTCCCAGCTTCTAAAGGCCACCCGCATTTTTGACTCATGGCCCGTTCCTCCACCTTCAAGTCAGCTATACTACATCTCTCTGACCTTCCTTCTGTAGTCACGTCTCCTTTGTCCAAAGCCAGGAAAGCGTATCCACTTTTAAGGATCCTTGTGATTACGCTGGACCCACGAGTAATTCAGTAGACTCTCCCCCATCTCAAGATCATTAACCTTGATCACATGGGCAAACGTAATCTCATTGGCAAAGCCCCAGGAAATCAACCTTTCTACAGACAACAGTGATTGGGGATCATCTCTGGAGCCAGAATTCTGCCTAACACGACATCGAAAATCAAAAGCATATTCTCTCCTTGCCACCCACCCCCCAGCACTAACCTCACCTCACATATGCTACCCACCTGGTAGGCCAGTACAGACCCATGGCAACCCCCTCTGATTAGGGGGTTGATTGGGGGAGATTGAAGGCAGAAAGACAAACTCCGTAGGAGGATACTGAATGCGTTGCATGAAACAAAACAAAACATTAAATATCTGAATTAGAGCAAAGACAGTGGACATGGAGGGAAGCGGATGTATCCCAGAGATGTTTTGTAGTAGAAGAGCCAGAATTTTGTGACTTTTAAGTCATTATATCATGTAAATCGTAAACAGCAGAATCAAGTTTTTAAAGTAATTCTGTCTGACTCCAAAGCACTTGTCAACTTTCTTAAGACGGTCCCCAATGTTCTGGCCTGATTTGGCCCCTGAGACCTCTCTTCCCATCTCCTTGTCACTCATGAGCTCCAATCTCACTGGATTCCTCGCTTTCCCTCACACACGCCAGGCCACACTCTCATCTCAGAGCATGTGCACGACTTGCAACATCCTTCCCCCAAATAGGTCCAACTCCCTCCCTTCATTTCAATTTATCTCCTCCATGCAATCTGCTCTGATAACCCTGTATCATACTGCAACTCACCCCCAAAGGCTAACCAACTCCCCTGCTCTGCACTCGGAATCTGCCTTTCCATGCTACGTCTTCTCTTTCCATAATATTTATCACATTTTGATGTAGTATGTAGTTTACTTACATCTATTATTTACTTTCCCCGTTAACGTGTAAGCTCCATGAGAGCAGAGGTTTTTGTCTATTTTGTTCATAGACCTCTTTGAAAAGCTTAGGCTAGTACATGGAACACAGCAGGTGCTCAGTAAATAACTGTTAAAAGAATGAACGAATCATCCCTCTACCCTAGCCTGTGTTTTAGTTCAAGATAGGTAACACTTGCCAAATTTCATTCCCATCTTCCTCTCCTTCTCAGGTTATAAGCTTATTTTTTTAATTTGTTTAAATAATTTATACCCTACATGTGTAATAAAAACCAGATATAAGAAATTAAAGTTGGGAGGTAAATAAAGAATTACTGAGAACCTGTGGAATAGGACTGAAATTGTCAGAAATGTCCTCCTTTTCTGCTGAATTGAGTGACGACCAAGAAGTCAAAATCCACCAGTTTACTGCTCTACTCAGCATCTCCTCACTGATAATTATATCAGCATCTATACACTCTATTCTTTTTTTTTATTTTATTGAAGTACAGTTGACTTACAATGTTGTGTTAATTTCTGCTATACAGCAAAGTGGTTCAGTTATATACATATATATATATATATATATATTATTTTTCATACTCTTTTCCATTATGGTTTATCACAGGATATTGAATATGGTTCCCCGAGCTCTACAGTAGGACCTTGTCACCGATCCATCCTGTATGTAACAGTTTGCATCTGCTAATCCCAAACTCCCAATCAATCCCTCCCCGACGGCAACAAGTCTGTTCTCTATGTCTGTGCATCTGTTTCTGTTTCGTAGATAAGTTTATTTGTGTCATATATCAGATTCTACATATAAGTATACACTCTATTCTATCTCCTATCAAGTTATTGGCTTTGTCATTGTCCATATATTATCTTAATATGCACATTACAAAACCCTAATTGAGTGGCAAATTTCCTGAAATCATGATTCATGTAGTGTTCATGGTAAACAAAAGACATTAACAATGTTATTGAGCCATGTAAAAATAATAATGATCATAATTAGGTCTAACATTGAAATATACGCCTGTCACTCCTTTAAGTGATTTATAAGCATCACAACATGTAATTCTCACAATAACCTTTAAAATTAGATGCTCTCTTCTGTTTCATTTTAAAGAGGAGAAAACTGCAGCACAGGGAGGTTAAGCAGTTTGCCTGAGCTCACAAAAAAGCTATCTACTCCATGGTGCGGCCAGGATTTCAACCCAGACAGGCTGGGCCAGATCCGGCTGAGTTAAACACAGGCCGCTTCTGCCTCGCAGATGGAGTGCTGAGCCCCAGCGGAAGGAAGCTAAGAATATCAGCTCCAGAATCATGTCAACACGTGATCTCAATTCACCCAATTGCAGTCCTTACTATAAAGTGATGCCACCAAAAGTGTTCCTTAATTTATTCAAGAGTGTATCTATTACATAATAGAAAACATCTTTATAGTCACATGGGGAATCAGTACTGGAGAGAAGAAGAGACATTAAGAAGTTTGGCAAGACGATAACTGAAAAAGATGATAATACTGTTAGGTTAGTAATTAAGAAATGGCAAGCTATTTTAACATTTCAAATAATGTTGGATCATGCTTAAAGAATGTTTGTGTGAAAATAATGGCAAGGATTAAAAATTTGTTGCTCTCTGTTTCTGATGCTGATAGAAATATAGAAATATGCTTTCTTTTTTTTTAAACTACTGAAAGGTCAAAGTACTACAAACTCAAACACCCTCTTTTATTTACCTTTGAAGAAATGCTCTCTGGCATTAAAGATATATAAATAATAATGGTAATAATAAGAGTTACCATTTACTGAGGTAAACAGATTGAGTAACGTGCCCAGCAGTTTATATCTAGAAAGTGGTGGTCCCAGGATTGAAGCCCCAGTGGTCTACCTCCAGAGCTGTCCCTCTTAATCTGTACATCTGGCATACGCACCTCCTAATATTTTGAAATGACGTAGGAGATTTAACAATATATGTCATATGTCACACATGTCACTCTGAAAATCATTAAGACTTAAGAGATGATTATATGGGTATCAATTAATAGTTCTATTGAGGGCTTAATGGGAACTGAAAACTGCACTAGGAGCTAAGCAGGGTGCAAGGAAGAGCAGAAGTATATACACAACCTACACAATTATTTTTTAGCCATCTTGAGGAAAGTTTATTGAAATTCAGAAAAACATAACCATGATTTTCCTGGGGTTAAAACAAGGTAATCCTTTTCTGAAGATGGATTGGTTATAGCTTGTGAATTATAATTTACAGAGTCTGTAATCACTTCCGATGTTTTAGAATCAGTTTCTTAAATTTCGCGTTAACATTTTATATCTGACACGATCCAGTACCGTTTTGGAGTTTGTTATGTTTCATCATCGGTTACTGGTTTTTTTTTTTTCAGAGATGCTCGCAAAAGTATGAAATCTGTAAGTTATTTTAGTCTTCTGGTGAGCGTGGCTAAAACTGTGGGATGAACCTTTGCTTCTCTCCCTTTTCTGGTATTTTTGAAAAATTCTATGGATAAGACAGGCAGAGGCATACTCAGCAGTCTTCCCTACTTGCTCTGACAGCAGTGGCAGGAAAAGGCATGGCAAAGACAGCAACAAGAGAACGGAGTACCCCTTTCTGTTGCAGCCCTTCCCTTGCCCTCTCTGGGCTGTGCTCCAGCATGTTATATAGGCCCAGGTTTTCTGGCTAATAGACAGGTCTTTTTTTCTTGTCTGCCTCCTACCATTTCTACCCTTTATTGCTGGCCCACAGAATCGGCACCGTTATTGTTTCAAAGGGCATGTCCTCATTCAACATATACAATTTTAGATTAGAGCACATAATTTTTGCTATGAAGGGCAGTGGGAGAATCTATTTTATTTTTCCTGGCAGAGCTTAAAGTCACTTCCATTATGTAATAATTTCCTTATCTCCTATACAACTTACAGGGAAAAAAAAAAAGACATCATTCCATTCTCTGCACTCTGAGCATTCTGTACATACCACTAGCCTAAATCTTATTGTTGTGGTAGGTTTAACAAGACTGTCTCTAACACCAAATTGTGAGTCTTTAGGAGCAGAATTGGATCTTATTACCTTTGTATTCCTATCACCTAGTCCTCAGTTTGTGCTCAATATTTGTTCAAACAGATTAAAACAAAATGTGATTTAGTTAGAACTGTGCACATGCATGGTAACACTGTACAATATGCTTTACAGCTTCTATCTCCAGGGTACTTAAGAGAATATGATGTAAAACACGCCCAAATCAGAACTTAATCTATTTAACGGTACTATATGTCAAGTAGGAAGCATGGGAAGCACACGCTTTGAGTACCTTCATTTTCTTTTTTTCCAAAATGTCATCTGCATAAATGGCAATAATAAACACAATAGTTTGGTTAAACCAAAGGCAGTGGCCCAAGCAGTCTGGAAAAGGATGACGACAGGTTTAGCTCCCAGGAGAAATGAAAGGGCCAGGTGGTATCTGGTCCCCTCCTTGAACCCTAGGTTCTCAAGGTCAAGGCTGTCCTTATTCTGCCATCTTGAACACAGAAGCCCCAGAGCCAAGCCTTGTTAAGTTGACCCTTGACCTGATCCACTAGCGGCGTGCTCTTCGATTCCTGCGCTGCCTGTCTGGTTCATATCTTCCCTTCGCACGTGGACAGGTGCTCAAGCCCACTTGTATGGAGCATACGTGGGGTTTTAGATCTGGATCACTACTATCTGACCACCTCTCTAGCTCCTAAGAACCAACCTTCAGTTCTTACTGGTAAGGAGACAAAAGCTCTGTAGACAACCTTTTCGTGGATAAAGGAACATATTTTACATCCTTCATTAGCATAACTTTAAGACTTTATCATCGAGTACTCCTTTATATACTGTCAGAAGCACAACCTGGTACATAAACTCCAGTACTTTAACCAAGACCTAAACTCACTTAAATTAAAAGGAACAGAGTTTTCCCCCTTCTGAACTTTATGTTAGTCTTCAGAATTTTCAAGTTAGTTGTTTTGGAAAACACAGTAATTAAATGAAATATTCAAATTATTTTAAAATAACATAAACTGTGGATTCATCACTGTGATTCTTACCTGGCTTGTCTGGGAAATACGACGAGTCCGGTTATAAAGGGCCATGCTGTCTCCCTCCCGTGTCCTTTCAATTCTCCACCCCCAGGCCAGCATAGTTTTTAAAGATTCTTTGATTGGCCAGCGATAAATTTCTTTTTCCTAGAAAAAAATCAGAAAAGGGTGGGGTATTATGAACCTAAACAAAAATTTTAAATATTGAATGCTTTGTTCTGAAATACTCTGTCTTCACCTAAAATTTTTTGATTAGCATTGTTTATTTAAAAATAAAAAAGGAGAGTAAAAAGTCTGAAGAGCAGAGTGTGAGCTGAGACCTCGTTTGGCCAATGCTGCTAAGAGGGAGCCTATCTTATTATACAGCATGAGGCTAATTTCCTTTAGTTTCCCAGATTCTGATACTTCCGACAGAAACTAGAAAGGAGAAACACAGTTAGGAAGAAGTCCCAGATTATATGCCACGTGCCTGAAGCCGTTTATCTGCTTCTCCTGAAGCAGAGAAGGAACTTCCTCTGTAAGCACCAACCTAGAAAATCCTTTTCACTTCACTTTTCAAGACACTGCTTTCCCCTCAAAGAAGTAAAATATATGGAAACATAAATAATAAGCACATTACAATATATTACTTCATTATCCCTTATCAAAAAACTCTTAAGAATGAAAAGAATATTTTCTAAAGTTCTTGAAAATACAGGAGAGGAATAAAAATAAAAAAGAAACAGAAAAGTATGAAGTAGAGAAGAGAATAACCAATTAAATACTGACCGAAAATGGTACTACAGAGAAAAAAACAATACCTAAAAACTGGGACCTTTGAGAAAAGGTAAAAATAGTATATGTAAAATAGACGTGTTAATAAGAAATGTACATAACAAAGAAAAACGTCCCCCCCAAATTAAAACCATATAAACTTAAAAAATAAACACGTCACCTTTTCAGATAATAGTTTATATGGCTTCATTAATGGTTGAACTTTAGACGAGTCTGAATATATTTCTCCATAAATCCATCCGTTTGCCAACTAAAAAAAAAATCAAACTTGTTTTACATGCTTTAATTTTAGAGTGTAGGTGTACATGTGTTTAAGTGTGTACTTGATAAAGTAAATCTAAAATGAACCAAGATAAGGATTAAGGTTTGAACTTTATCCAGCATAAGTCAGTATAAAGAATTTCATCATAGTCAATATTATTTTGAGTAACCACTTGGAACAAATCTTTTTATCCAGAGATTAAATGCATCCAGTCTTCCTTAGACAGGTCCGTGATTATGTCAATAGCCCTCCCCTAGGAGGAGGCTAAAGGCTGCACGACCCCTATGATATTCATTTTGGCCCATCTTGGGACCCCAACCTGTGTGACGAATAAGTGGGAAACACTCATTTTAAACAGGAAAACTGGAGCAGCTGGCTTATTTGGAAGCCTCCCGGAATAATGCTACTTGTTTTGCTCACTCCTTTGTCCAATGACCTCTCAACACACTTGTTCCACGTGATTTTGCCCATATAATTTGGTGCATTCACTGTTTCCCTATATCATTTCATGTATGTCTATGGGATCCGGGTAACTAGGCTGAAATAGCTCAGGACTGCCTTCCTGTAAATCTCCTCTCCATCACCACCCCACCAGCTCAGTCTTTATAGAGGACAGATACTTCACTCTTACTGACTTACCTAGTAAATCGATTAAGTTACTGAACAAAGAAAGAGCCATACGCTTAACAAAACAAAAAGGGGGTTTCTTGGAAGGAGGGACCGGTTGGCCGAGGCAAAGACTGAAACCTAATATCAAGTTTAATAGGGTGGGGCTTCCCTGGTGGCGCAGTGGTGAAGAACCCGCCTGCCAATGCAGGAGACACGGGTTCGAGCCCTGGTCCGGGAAGATCCCACATGCTACAGAGCAACAAAGCCCGTGCGCCACAACCACTGAACCTGCGCTCTAGAGCCCGCGAGCCACAACTACTGAAGCCTGCGCGCCTAGAACCTGTGCTCCGCAACAAGAGAAGCCACCGCAATGAGAAGCCCGCATGCAGCAAGGAAGACCCAACACAGCCAAAAATAAATAAATAAAAATAAATAAATTTTAAAAAAAGAAAAAAAAGTTTAATAGGGTGATACTGAGTTGCCACATAACACAAGCAACCCTTGGAACCTTCGCTCTTTGATTTTCACTGCGCCAAATCAGTACATGCTTATTTTAGATTCCTGCTTCATCTCAACTTAATTTCTCTGACAACCCTATTTTAACCACCTTCTCTAAGTTTAAGTAGGCTTAACTTAAATGTGACCACATTTTTCCTCCAGGAAAATCTCATAATATATATGTAGGACTTATATCACGGATTGCAACTGCTTTAGTTATCTCATTCAAGTTATCTTTTCTCGACAATGCAAATAAAACATGCCATCTTGCCCCGTAAGTGAACTGCAGATCTACTTAGAGATAAGAAATACAACAGAAGAGTAGGAGGTGCAAATAATCACTAAATTCTGATGAATCATTTTCAAGATTTTATCTAATATAAAATTATACATAAAGCTAAAGTTCCCTTAAAAGATGTCTGGACCTAGAGCCACTATTTCTTACTGAAGATCCTAATGATAGTTTAAAAAAAATTTTTTTTGAAGTACAGTTGTGTTCATTTCTGCTGTACAGCAGAGTGATTCAGTTATACATATATATATATATATATATATTCTTTTTCACATTCTTTTCCATTATGGTTTATCACAGGATATTGAATATAGTTCCCTGTGCTATACAATAGGACTTTGTTGTTTATCCATCCTACATATAATATTTTGCATCTTATTACTACTTTTTACTCTCACAAAAATGTATGTTTAGAAACTGTATTTGATTTAATCAATAGATTTTTTGAATTTTTAACACTGTGCTTTTTATGAACACAAATATTCTTATGTGCATTATATGTACATCAGTGGCAGAACTAAGTATTTTATTAGACTAAATATTATGCCAGCAAATCATAATTAAATGTTCTTTCCTAATCTAAAGCTCTCACTTGAAAGTAGAAAATTGTCATGGTCAGAAATATCCGAGCCATGATCATTCATTAGGTGCGTTCAGTACTGAATTAGAATGTGATATTCTGACTTTTACCTTGTCCATTGACCACTTATCATGGGAATGTTCTGCATATTTGTTAATGAAGTACTCCAACTTCTCAGGAATTGTAATACTAGGAGAAAAATAAAGAAAAAAGGTTTGATTTTCAGCACTTACAGGGAATCATATTAATAATTTACTCACAGCTTATGACTGCTTATACCCCATTCGATGCATAACTGTTAAAAAATTGGTTTAACAAGGTACTACTTTTCCATATGGTAGGAACAATATAAGAAACGTCAAGCAGATAAGGTTCTAGCCACTCATCTTATAATGAGTCACACTTTATGTCTTAATGTAAGTTATATACAATAAAAATTATACAGAGTATAAATAAAAATAATTAAAATGTATTCAAAGAAGAGGACAACAGATAACACCAGTTTTTTCTTTAAACCTGAATGAAGATATAGTTAGATTCAACAAGCTTAAAGACATACTTTTCTCCCACATACGTTCTTTGAAGTTATTCCTCCTTTTGACTTAAGTCTCTTAGGCAACAACTATAAATGCGTAAAAGACTGCTGAAATCTGACCTGTTCCACTTCAAATGTACTAAAATTAATTTTAAGTTAATTGCATACAACTAGTGATATGTTAATAATTTTAAATGTTAATGGTCTATATATAAATTCTAGATGTTACTAATATGAACTATAGGGAAAAGTAATTAACCAATTCATGCTTTATGGTTTTGATAACATTTCTTCTTGATGTCTTTCATGCTTAAATAAATATTTAATCCCTCGAACAGACATGGAGTCCGTGCAATTGAAAACCAAGTCTGATGGTAAATGTAAGACTTGGGACTACCAAATATACCTATGAATGGAAAAAATAACTTACTAATGCAATTAACTTTGAGAATAGAATTATAAGTAAAACCTAGTATAATGAGATGGTTTACTGTTCCTTTCTAGCAATGTTATCAGTTAGTAATTGAACTTTATGATATTCACATACTTAAAAAACAGTATGTTAAAAAATCACAAAGATGTAGAAATTATTGATATCACTATGCAAACCTAGTCTGTTAAGAGGTCCCCAAAGGGGCTAGCCGAGGTAAATTAATATACACGCCCAACACTTATTCATTAATTGGATTTAATTAATCAAAGCCATAACATTGTTCTAATGTTATTTTAAAATCCTAGATTACATTGTATGTTAACAAACCACAAACTTACCCAAGTAGGAATGTGAACATGTGGTATTTTGGTTTACTTACTTTAGAAGAGATACAAAGGACCAATCACATAAGCCAAATACTGGGGGGGTAGAGTCTTTTCTCACAGGACTGTTATCGAATACCAAACATGCAAATTTAAGGCATTATCAAACTAATGGCATACCACCTGGCTTGAAACTGGGATCTGGTTATGGAAGCTAAACCAGCTGAGGGGCCACCCAGAGACCTGAAAGTTGAACTCCCAAGCAAATTCAGGTGCTGTGGATGGTAACTACCAAGTGACTACCTTGCTAATACTGATCTTGCTGAGTCACCACGGAATGGGTAAGATAATGTGGCATGGAGAGCAGCCTTCTTGCAAATGGAAAACCATGGTCCCACTTAAAGACAGTAACAACAACAAAAGTGCTGAGACACCTGACGTACCCAAACATCCTATCTGTAGAGCAATTTACGCAAGTAGGTACATGGAAGAGCTTTCATAATGATAAGTAATATATTATCTGTGGTTAAGGTTGTCACACCGCATTCTCAATCCATGCTAAATTTTCCAGAAGTATTCTCATTTGATATTCCCTTCACTCTCACGCTGTGCTTTCTGAGGCTGAACATAAGCTGCTAACCCTAGGCCTGGCTGAGATGTAGTGATGATGAAGTGATGCCCCGTAGCTCACAGAAAGAGCTTTGCACTGCATGCTGGGAGCACCCTGAATCAAAGACTCTGCACAGAAGTTGGCTTCAATTATTAATAAACATTGAGGGTAGAATTTCAACTAAAAAATATAACTGATATACTTTCTTGATTCTCATTATTATAGGTATTGCCATGTGGTTATTTACAGAGAATCCTGACGATATTAAGAGTATATCTCTTGGAAGGTACATCTTATCTACTTCTGATATTTGTAGAACCATTATTATTACTACTATCATTTCATCAAGTAGAGGGACCCCTAGTAAAAGGATACCAATTCAAGGGGGGCATGGATGAGAGAAAGTTCACTTTAGTACCTTATTCAATTTCAGACTTCACACATCATTTACAATAAAAATCTGCTGCAATAGAAAGAGTCCATACTTTGAGGTATCAACAGGTTGTGGGTTAAAGTTCCCTTCAGAATCCATTGATGACTGTTTTTCCATCATACTGACATAATTTGACTCCATGTAGTCTGGAGGCAAAGCTCCCGCAACTGCACTCAGGCAAGGCAGTGCCAGTTTGAAAAGTTCTTGTTCATATTTCTGGGAAGAGATGGAGGACCAAAAAATAAATACTCCATTACTATTGAGCAAAAGCTGTCAACCTGATCACTGCAGCTGACACGATGCTGTAAGAGAAAATCTGAATTACCTTGGGCTGGCTCAACTCCCCGAAGGATTCTTTCTCTAGAAAATGGAAACTATAGCCTGACATCCCATAAGATGAGATGACTGAAGCTTTGTACTGCAGTTGCAGCATAAAAGGAATAAAATCTTTGCTTCTCTAAACGTTTATTCTCCAATAATGGGAAATGAAGTGAACCTAAATATTCTACATGTATAACGTGTCTTTACAACATAAATATAATTTCAGTCAATGAGGACTATTGCTGCACCACATTATAAGACTAGACATGAAAAATACCCAAAGTATAACATTCCAGAGAGTAAGGAATTTTAACTGGTCTGTACTGCATTACAAAGGTATGAAAAATAAAATTCTGAACTGAGAAAGAAATTCTATAGGAGATACGCATAATCAAAATTTCTGGGGAGAGGTATTTGTATATTAAATACATAATTAGTTAAATTTGTATTTGTAGATTTTTTAAAAATCAAAAATAATAATTCCTTTATTATTAAGAAGTTTTTAATTCAAGTGTAGTTGATTTATAATGTTGTATTAATCTCTGCTGTACAGCAAAGTGACTCAGTTATATACATCTAGACGTTCTTTTTTTAAAAAATATTCTTTTCCATTTTGCTTTATCCCAGGAGATTGAATACAGTTCCCTGGGCTATACAGTAGGACATTGTTGTTTATCCATTTTTAAAGTTATCTCACTTTAAATGTTCAATTTTAAATTACAGCTGTAAATTCTTCTCAAAATACCTTCTACATATTATTTCAAAAAGGCTCCGGGTTTACCCAAGGCAATTCAGCAAGAGAAAGCATTGAGTTGTAGCTACCAAATGTAATCACAGATAAACTTCCCTTATTATGCAGTAAACTCTTGGTTATACTATTCCAGTCATCTGATAATGCCTCTTTGGGAATTCAAACTGATTTTGATGAATAATTTAAGCATAAGCATACGAAGCACGTTGTTCTGATTTTCTCTGAAATAATACACTCCAGTCTTCTGAAAGTATATGAACTATTCATTATAAATATGGCAACTATAAGGGAATGTCACATACATAAAGCACTGAGTACTTAAAACTCCGTAGCAGCAAAGTGGGAAAAGTCAGTAAGGCCACTGGAGTATTATAATTTTATGAGATTTAATATTTTATATTTTTATATTTGACAGGATTTCTTCAGGCTTTATAAGATTGGGGAGGTGACTGACTAGGGAGGGTTTGAGTCCAAAGAAGTCCAAATGCACCAGAAACTGATCAACCCATGTGCATAATTTCCTAAAATGCTTAGCCATTTTAAAGTCAGAAAATGTTACGATCACAAGGAACATGTTACCATCATGACTATGAAAAGTTAATATAAATTGCATTCTCAACATTTGTTATAAATGAAGAGAAAAAATAAAACTATGTCAAGTCTCGATGAGCAAAGACAGCATTCCACTATTCCACTAGGAATACTATCTTACCAAGATCCTATGGCTTTTCAGTTGTTTTATCATACAAATAGAACCACAATTACCTTTTGAGACAGGGCATCAAAAATGCCCCAGAACAACTTTCTTGATAAATGAAGTTCTTCTTCTGAGGCAGCTCCAAAGTTTCCCCACCCTCCAGGCAGGCAGTAGTATTTCCAGCATCTTTCATAATGATTTGTCAGCAGCTAGGTGGGAAAACAATTCTAAGAGCACTGAGCTAAAGACACATGGTATATATTTTCCATTTCCTCCCACATGGCATTCTAATGCCAATGCCACGTAATAAGGCCAACTGATATGGAACTGCTCAATCCCATATGAATTCTTTTGGAGAATACTAAGATCTTACATGGGATGTCTCCTTAAATTTAATGCTGAGCACAAGATGAAGACCAAATGACCAATTTCAGAAATTATCTTGAACAGAATTCTTTAGGAGGTTGTTTGGTTATCTGTGTACCCCTGAGTTCTACTTTAGTTGCTATCATTTACTTACAATTTTATGACTTGTTATCCCGTGGAATCCATGCATGTAACAGAGGGATTGATGTCACACTGACCCAGAGGATACAGCACCTAACATGTGCATTCTCAAGGGACAATACCTCTGAGTATTTGTGCTTCTTCTCTACCTACCCTGAATCATTACACTTTACGATTTGCTTCAGAACAGACATCTCTAAACAAACTCCCTAAACTGCCCTACTTCCATAATTTCTTTATCTGTAGCTCTTTGGTGGTTTTGGATGTAATTTATTTTCTTATTGAGGGTCTATGTTGCTTCTTAAGTTTTTAACCTACAAATATTTTGTGGGACTAAACTAGAAGTTCAAAGACATAGATGGAATTTTTCAATTATTCGGTAGCTCTTTGGACCATTTATTCTGGGTATATAAACTGAAAAATATTCACAACTATTTGCCAAATTAATAAAATTATTATTAATAATAATTAAAATAAAATTATTTTTTGAATAAACTGTAAATTTTTGGACCCTCTTTCCTACAGCTAAGGAGGAAAATAAATTGAGTGTTACTCTTATTAAAGCTAACTAGGTCTCTTACCGTATAAATATTTCTTCTCGTTTGGTCTCCCTCACACGAATCACACACACACACACACACACACACACACACACACACAATTTAGGAATCTCAAATGATGAAATATTGAGATCTAATTTGCTTAGAGTAACAGGCAAATATCTATAATGCAAAAGAGTTTTACCACATAAAGTGATACTGTATCTTTTTTCAGGTATTTTCCAGCTCATTTGTATTAAGAAAATTTTGCATGACAAGCAAATGATAAAAACTGTAAAAAAAAACAGGATTTTCAGCAAGGATATAACTTACTTTACATAATTCATCAATTTCTCTAGATTTATTAAACCAAAATCACTTTTTGTAGAAAAAGATTGTTTATGTTAAGTATCTAGGTGTGCTTAGTGTAAGAGCAGCTGAAAAAAAATAGCAGCTTATTTTTATCTTAAACCTCTTTTCATGGCACAATTACTGGGTGGCCATGAGGAAGAAATGATGCTTACCAGGTGGCAGAGCAGAGTGGTCACCTATAAAAAGTCCACTACAGGACAATGACCTCCATGCACAGACCATGCCACTAGATGACACATTGGTACACACCTAATACCTTAAAATCGTGAGCCAGGATTGGTATATTACCTGACAGGAAAATATTCCCAAGTCAATAAGACAGAATGAGACTTGATCATTCACGAACAGAATAATAAAGCTGGGAAGCAAAAATGTCAGGGACTTTACTCTGTGACAAACTGTAACTGCGTATACATAAAGATTATATTTGATCCTTATGAAATGATATTTGGAAACTCTCATTTGATTACCAACTTAGAAAATGTTGTTTTTCAAACCTATTCTTTATGCCTTGAGGTTGCTAATACTTTAGGCCAGGCCTATTACTGTGTTTTCCAGCCTAAGAGTATCTTGGTTCATCTTTTTCTTGTGGCCCATTTTCTTTCCATTGATTTCTATTTCCACTGATTTACAGTAAACCAATCTTAGGATTTCTCTGGTCTTTTATTACTTGTTTAATTTAGGTTGAGGTACACATAGCTACAACTTACATGCCCATTTCAATAACTGGAAGAAATTTTCCAGCATCAAAGATCAAACATGATGTATCTGAGAGATATACATATTGTAACAGGAAACAAAGCCAGAGGACCCAGTAATCAAATAACTACAAACACTTCCTGTACTTACCTTAAGAGGCATCTTTGCATGTTCATTTAATAATGGGACATCAAATACTAATCTTCTGAGTAAGTGCTGCATCATAGAAGGTCTCAATTGGCTGGTGGAACAAAGCTAATTTTAATAATGAACATTTAATAATGTCTAAACTAAGTAGAATAATTCACTAGACTAGATTAGACATGCCAAGAAACTGTACCTACACCTCTCTTCAGATGATGTTAATTTTAGGTGTTCCTAATCCAAAGATTAACCAATAGTTACATACTTTTGTAAAAAGCTACATTTCCAACTCATCTCTAGCTCCCTGATCTGAGGACCAACCCTTATTTGCTACAGGAGATGTTCCTCTTCTGCTCTTTCCCTTGCTACCACTCACAACTGCAGACCCCACTGTTGCTACTAATTTAGTAAATGCTTCTTCCCTCACTCCAGTGAGTGGGAAGGGTCTTCAATGACTAGATCAGAAGCAGAAAGAGGAGGGAGTGTAGGAACAAGAGGAAGAGAAAAAGACTGAGACCGAAATTTTGCCAGAGGAGAAAGGGAAAGAAAACTAACACACAGTGACCATTTACTGTGTCGGCAATCCTGACTGCTTCATCTCCTTTAATATTTAGAAAAAGTCAGTGAGATAGATATTTTGATTCCATTTCACAGAATTTTGGGGTCAGGGAACTAAAATTAGATTATGAACTAACCTTTTTTTTTTTTTCTTTTTTTTTAACCTCCCTCAGTCCCATCTGGCTCCTACACCCATACACTGGTTCCACTATGAGTGAAAACCTTTCCTTTACCAATGTAAAGGAAGGGGCAGGCTGCAAGCTTTCACCTCCAAGAGCTCCTGTCCATCAGAAAGAAACCATTACCCTAGCTAGAGGCCTGAGAAATTGTCACTTTGACTGTCAGAACCTCAAAAGGAGAAGATATGCTTCTGGTTTTCAGAGTAAGACCTTCAAATACTTCTATCTATAGGAAGCGGCTTTCCAGGCTGGAGGAAATAGTCTGTCTTCATCACTGTCACAATAGGTCACACTTTAATATTATACTACATATATTTTTTATCTTTAATAAGTCTCTGTTTTCTCTTCTCTTCTGGAAGAGGAGTTAAAACCATCACACAGTGCAAAGGGGAGAATCTATTAATATTACACTAACGTGGCCGGCGACAGCTCACACGCCAACATCCAGAATAGCATCATTGGTCCAACACTGTATCCAATGGCTAGATACCGAGAGAGTCTTGGAGGAACACTCCTGAACTTGATCAGGAGCAAGGGCACTCTGGTAAGACTCATACCCCAGCACATAAAATGAATTAATTTTATGGTCCAGAAATTGTTGACAACATTCAAAACAATTTGTCAAGGGCCAGAGACTAAATTCTCTTTCTTAAAGAAGAAGAAACTTGGTATAGACTTCATTGCCCACTTACCCACAAATGGAGAGTAAACACACTTCTATGGAATCTCGCTGAGCTTTGGTAAGTGAGCAGCCCTTAGAAAGTCTGTACACGGTGTGAAGTAATGAGTCAATGAGGGAAGCATGGTGCTCAGTGCCGGCAAAAAGAGGAGCACATCTTGTTAACAAAGGCAACACGGCCGTGCAAAGGTACCGATTGAGGGCCAGGGCCATGTCTGTAGCGCTCAAAGCAGCCTAGAAAGGAATTGGAGAGGAGACAGTCATTTGTGTTGGGCAGGAGACAATTTTCAAAGGGATCCACAAGTTGACGTGTACTTTCATTACCTAGAAAACGACAAAAGTACATAATACGGAAACGGATTCCTCTGTTACAGATTTACCTGTGGTTCATGTGCTTTTTTATCACTAAAGACAATCAATTTTCAATTGCTCATAAATAGATAAAAATTAATGAAGTAATATCTATCTCTTCAAAGAGCCCCAGAGGTTCATGTTCTAAAATGAAATATTGGGGGTTTCCCTGGTGGCGCAGTGGTTAAGAACACGCCTGCCAATGCAGGGGAAAACGGGTTCGAGCCCTGGTCCGGGAAGATCCCACATTCTGCAGAGCAACTAAGCCTGTGCACCACAACTAGTGAAGCCCCTGAGCCTGTAGCCCGTGCTCTGCAACAAGAGAAGACACCACAATGAGAAGCCCGCGCACCACAACGAAGAGTCGCCCCTGCTAGCCACAACTAGAGGAAGCCCGCGCACAGCAACGAAGACCCAATGCAGCCAAAAATAAATTAATTAAATAAATTTAAAAAAAATTTAATAAAATAAAATATCAAGGGTAGGATAGATGAAAGATAAAGACACTAATGATATCAAAGAATGTGAGTGCTTCCCTTTACTAGGAGAGGTAAGAGAAAGGAGTTTATTCTCACAGTAGATCTCAAATACATAAATTCTTTCTGAATTCTATGTATGAGTATTAATTATATTTCTGTTCATGTCCACCAGCATCAATAACCAAAGGCTGATTGTCCTACCATGTTATCAACTATACTACTTAGGTTCAGAATTTCACATGAACACAACCAAAAAAACAAAAAAATTCAGTTTCATTTTTGTGATTCTCCTCTCACAGCTTTCACTACTGACAACTCAAGATCTGATTTCCTCTGATATCAAAAAGACTCATTTAATTGAGAATAAAAAGAGGTATTATTATAGCTACCAGAATAACATTTAGAGTTTCAGCTTATTTTACAATGTTTCAAATAGTAGAACACTTACACTGATAATGGCAGATTCTCAATACTGGCCACTGGATTCACAGGACAGATTTGAGGCTATATGTATGTTAATAAATGAAGGCACCGGGAGGATACTGTGATTGGCATGACTCAACAATGTCCACTAAACCTGCTCAATACTTTAACTGCTTTTGTTGAGATGCATAATTATTTATGTTGACTTCGAAGTGAACAGGAGCCACTGTGACCTCCCAAATTAGGGTTATATCAACTTTCTATTGTCTTCCATTGCACCTGATCAGAATGCTTATCTTACTCTTCAGGTTGTCCATTTTCTCCACTATTCAGTGAGTTCCTTGAGGATATAGTCTATTTTGCTTTCTGTTTACCCTATGCTTGCCTAAAAATATAACAGGCACTCAATAACCATTTGGTGACAATGAATGAATGAACATATCTATGAAAGAATATCATATGGCAGAGGCTGAAGAGTTAAAAGTTGCAGAAGTCATTTGTTCAGATCATTACCGTATCCAAAGAAGCAGCAGCCCGCAGATCTGGCAGAAAGCCAACCTCGAGAAGATGGAGGAGGAAATCTTGAACCTCAATTCCATAGACCCTGTCAAGGAACAAAACCATGGCTGCCTTGTGATCTGGGCAGAACCCCGCAGACATGTCAGGCTCCACCACATTCCCATCTAAAAAAGAGAAGGTGACACATCGTTGTTAATGAAATAGATGACAAATGGCTACTTTCCAGCCTTCTCGTGTTTTAAATAAATTTATCCGGTGAATGGTTTTCTGTCCCTCTACTACCCTCAAGCAAAGGTTGGGACTTAGCTGAGGCAATAGGGCAGTGCAATCTAAATCCATGGTCATTTAAATGTTATTTGGGCATCCATTTGTTAACTGTGTATAAGATTAGGACATAGCATTATGCCAGATACCGAGAAGGAAACAAAACGGCACCCAAAATCCAAACTGTAAAACTAAGAGTAAATATCATAAAGCTAAAACGTAAAGCAAGGTTTGCATTCTTTTCAATACAAGAACCTCTTGAAAACTTAATAAAACATTAATAAAGTTCATGTACCCTATGTGATAATCATGCTACATTTACATCATTTACATATTTATGGCTTAGACAATTACAGGATAATGAACAAAACTCCAGGAACCAGTCTGACTTTCAAATGAAAGATGTTTCATTAATCATAATAGCATTTAATAACATTTAAAACATAGTTGAGAGACATGTTATTTTCTCTATCAAGAGTCAAGGCTTGATGCCTATACAGAGGAGTGAATTCCTTAGTATAACTCTGTAGATTCGTAGAAGGGATCACTGATATGAAGAATTAGGGAATTATGTGCTCATTGAAAATACTGGAGAACAAACTTGTTTTCTGTTTGACCATGTGATAAATTATGCCACATTGCTGCTGACCACACACTATAAGACTCTGCAAATACTATCACAGAATCTTTATTACTGATGCAATGTTGGAGAAAGAAGGACCCAGGGAAAGATGATACATGACCATACCCATCCTGAAAGAACACAGTCACAACGCTTTTGTTTTCATTCACAGTCGATGAATGAATTTGATATTTGAATCATGAAAATGAACAAATAACAATGTTTTAAAGGAAATTAGACTGAAGACTAATATGAAATCACTTCCATTCCTTATAATTAATAATAACTAATACACCTAATACCTTCCTTCCTGTAATTACAATAATAAGAATAACAATGCTTGTCATTTGTGCTGTTGTCAGGTATTACGTTAGGAATGTTCCAGACACACTTCCATACAATTTTCACACGTGCACTATGAAGGTGGTATTATTATCTTCCTTTAACACAAGATAAAAAGCGACTTTTAGGGAAGTTAAATAACTTGTCCAAAATGGCACATCTAGTCATTGGCAAAGTTAGATTTAAACTAAGTAAAACTGGATTTAAAATCCAACCCGAGGTAATTTAATCCTTACGTTAAATCAGCATGCTCTAATTTTTGATTAAAAATCTACATGAAACTCCAGTTCCATTCTCCTAAAAAAATCACATTATAGGTAATTTATAGGATTCTATTCTTCTAACAGAAAGCTGTGCCTAAGGAAATGATAAGCAACTCTTTGATCCTGAAATAAGATTTGTTTTTTTGAACACTCATTCAGGTGGACATTCATTTTAAGGAATGCTGTAACTCCAGCTGCCTGGGAATGAAGACTCAGGGATGGGCTGCTGCTTTATGCTCTCCACCTCCTCAGACACACTGGGAACAATACAGCTGATGAACTGCCTCCTCTCGGACTCCTGGAAAATGAACTGGCACAAGGAGGGCCAGCTGCACTGGCTTTACCCTGTGCTGCCTGCATTATTCATCCACCTAAAATGACTACCTCACACAATCTGCCCAAACCTGTCTGGACCAAGAGCTGCAGGAAAAGAATATCTACTTTTGAGATTAGACACTTGCCTCTTACTTTTTCTAAACTCCTCCTTCTTTCATTATCATTTCGGGCTACCCTCTAGTTCTAGGATAATTATAATAAAAATGTATGAGACCCATCAGAATGGCCCTCAGCAAAAAGTCTAGAAACAACACATGCTGGAGAGGTGTGGAGAAAAGGGAACCCTGCTACACTGTTGGTGGGAATGTAAATTGGTGTAGCCACTATGGAGAACAGTATAGAGGTTCCTTAAAAAACTAAAAATAGAGCTACCATATGATCCAGCAATCCCCCTCCTGGGCATATATCCAGAGAAAACCGTAATTCGAAAAGATACATGCACCCTGTGTTCACTGCAGCACTATTTACAATAGCCAAGACATGGAAGCAACCTAAATGCCCATCGACAGAGGAATGGATAAAGATGTGGTACATATATACAATGGAATATTACTCAGCCATAAAAAAGAATGAAATCATGTCATTTGCAGCAGCATGGATGCACCTAGAGATGATCATACTAAGTGAAGTAAGTCAAAGACAAATATCATATGATATCACTTATATGAGGATTCTAAAAAGTGATACAAATGAACTTATTTATAAAACAGAAAACAGACTCACAGGCTTAGAAAACAAACTTATGGTTACCAAAGGGGAAAGGTGGGTGGGGGGAGGGATAAATTAGGAGGTTGGGATTAACATATACACACTACTATATGTAAACTAGATAATCAACAAGGACCTACTGTATAGCACAGGGAACTCTACTCAATACTCTGTAATGGCCTATATGGGAAAAGAATCTCAAAAAGAATAGATATATGTATATGTATAACTGATTCACTTTGCTGTACACCTGAAACTAACACAACATTATAAATCAACTATACTCCAATACAAAATTAAAAATAAAACTCATGGCCTAGGAAAAAAATGTATGAGAAAGGCCTTAGCTAATACTGAGGGGCAGGGTACTAATGTTTAGAGACAAACTTCACATACTAAATACAGAATATATAATAGGAATTATCAGCAATAGCTGGTGATGCTTAAAGAACCAACTGACTTGTCATCGAAACCTAAGAAGAAATATTGATGGTTTAAGTTTTAAAAGTTGATTTAATGCATACCACAGCAAAATAAAAACATACCAGTTTCTGTCTACATTCTCCATAAAAAGAAAGAAGATTAAAAAAAAAAAAGCATCAATTTAACAATGACCAGTAGATGGTGTTTTAAAAATTAGCTTTCGGTGCGACTGTGATAGTTCACAAAAAATCCTTTAAATCCTCAGGTAGACATTATACTGCATATTTATGACAAAAAAGTCATAACGTTACTATAACTCAACCAAATAGGACAGGAAAGAAACTAACTTGGAAAATCTTAAAGACTAGTAAAGACAGATAACTGGAGGAAAAGGAAGTATATTGAAACTTTTGGGGCAATTCTGAAAGGGACATCTGGACACTCTTACAGTCCTTGTTTTTGGTTCTTTGTTATTACTGATTTTAACCGTAAAGGCTAGCATTTTCTTATTGCCTAATCCTTGTGTCACTGTTATTATTCTTATCCTTTTTCCTGAGAGTGTCAATTTTGTGGCTCAGAACGTAGGGGAAAGACAAGATATTTTATTTATTTATTTATTTTTGGCTGTGTTGGGTGTTTGTTTCTGTGCGCGGGCTTTCTCCAGTTGCGGCAAGCGGGGGCCACTCTTCATCGCAGTGCGCGGGCCTCTCACTGTCGTGGCCTCTCGTGTTGAGGAGCACAGGCTCCAGACGCGCAGGCTCGGTAGTTGTGGCTCACAGGCCTAGTTGCTCCGCGGCATGTGGGATCCTCCCAGACCAGGGCTCGAACCTGTGTCCCCTGCATTAGCAGGCAGATTCTCAACCACTGCGCCACCAGGGAAGCACGACAAGATATTTTAGTCAAGTAAATGAATGCGAGTTAGAAGTAAGGTGAAAAGAAGGTAAATGAGGAGAGTCTGTTTATACACAAGAAAAAGAAACTGCCTAAAATGGGCAAGACAAAAAGCTAGGGGACAATTTTTAAGGTCCAGCTTTCCCTAAATTTAGAATGGGTATTCAGTTATCATGGCTGTTTGTGTCATCTGAAGATGTGGGTGTGTAAGGTTAGCCAACACGAAACTTTACTTCCTAACGATACGGCCGGCAAGTAGGGTAGACCGCTTGCCATTACACAGTGGTCCCCTCATTCTAGACTTGAGGTACTGACAGCTAATCTTCTCTGGGCATAATTCATGAAAGAAAAGGGTCATCACGTGTACTTCCTATCTAAATGTGTTTTCGTTCTAAAATCAGAAGTTTGTACAACAATGATATATGTAACGATATCCAATCAATTCTGGAAAACAGAGCAAAACTGCCATTGCAAAAAGGGAGAATGAAGTATAATTTGGGACCTAACATATCTTTTAGGTGCCTTCAGTAACTGCTTAAATTTTTTTATGGGAGGCAGAGAGTGAATTACCAACAGGGAATTAGGCCTTGGGCCCAGGCCATGTGCCATTTCTGTTGTAGTCTGGGCTAGTGCAGGGGCTCAGCATGGGGGAGAATCGGGGCCCTATCACCACCTCCACAGTAAAGCATCAGCTCCTCACTCCATCCTTCCTGAGCTGGGCCCTCCCACCTCCTCCCAACCTAACGCAAGCAGGGCTGTAAGGAATCACAGCTTCTGGGCGTTTCTATGGAGAGTCTGTTGACTTTATTTTACATGCTTTTGAGTTAACATTGGAAAATTAATCACAAGCAGTTCTCAACCAAAAATGGCATGTTGTAAAAGAACGATAAACGTTGAGTTAAAATGGGGAGAAACAAATCTTTCCAAAATGTTCTCCTCAGTCTTGAAAAGAGCACTTCTTTCAACACACTGGCAATTTTTAAATCACGAAGTCAAAACCTATGACCATTGTTCTAGAAAAAAAGTATTATAAGAAAGTGACCATGAAAACTATCAAAAAGAGTGAATTAAGGTGTTGCTGTCAAGAAAGAGAAGAACAGGGGACCAAAGAACTCTAGGAGAGACATTAGATAAAACAGTTGAGATGCTTATTTCCCTTTTCTGGAAACTGAAATGTCACCTGAAGAAGACTTAAAATCTCTTTGGAAACAGAGCTTGGTTAAAAACAATGCATGTAGAAAATATTTTATAAAAAATATATATTTTTAATTGGGGTATAGTTGCTTTACAATGTTGTGTTAGTTTCTGCTGTATGATGAAGTGAATCACCTATATGTATACATATATTCCCTCCCTCTTGGACCTCCCTCACACCACCCCTCCACCCCACCCCTCTAGGTCACCACAGAGCACCAAGCTGAGCTCCCGGTGCGATACAGCAGGTTCCCACTAGCTATCTTTTTTACACATGGTAGTGTATATATGTCAATCCTAATCTCCCAATTCATCCCTCTATGTTCACACATCCGTTTTCTACATCTGCATCTCTATTCCTGCCCTGCCAATTGGCTCATCTGTATCATTTTTCTAGATTTCACATATATGTGTTAACATATATACAGTGGAATATTACTCAGCCATAAAAAGGAATGAAATTGGGTCATTTGTAGAGACGTGGATGGATCTAGAGTCTGTCGTACACAGTGAAGTCGGAAAGAGAAAAACAAATATTGTATATTAACACATATGTGTGGAATCTAGAAGAATGATACAGATGTAGTTCATTTCTTAAAAGAAACTTATGTAGTGTAACTATGCTGCAGGGAAAGAAACCGTGGGTACCGATGATCTTATTGAAAACATCACACCATCCACGACCTACTGAATTACAAAGAATGGAAGTTCACCTTACCTTTGGCTATCGTTGGCATCTGAAAAGCAATGCTGATTACTCCCACCAAATCTCCCAGTGGAATCAGGGATCTCAAAATAGACCTGATTCTGATGGCTTCTCCCTTAGCAGCATGAATCAACTACAGGCAGAAAAATAAAGGAACAAAGAATAACTGTGTGAAATCAATGTTCTAATTCTATCTAGAAA
This sequence comes from Leucopleurus acutus, assembly GCF_964270905.1. Classification (NCBI taxonomy): domain Eukaryota; kingdom Metazoa; phylum Chordata; class Mammalia; order Artiodactyla; family Delphinidae; genus Leucopleurus; species Leucopleurus acutus. Next base: position 77,204,153 of record NC_139156.1, read on the forward strand.
CTTGGAAGAATGGGAATCCAAGTCTAAAATAATTTTCTGTTCATTATATAAAGTTAGACCTCTTTAATAATAGAACCACTCTATGATGCAGCAATTCCAATCCTGGGTATATATCCAAAGAAAACAGAAACACGAATTCAAAAACATATATGTACCCAAATGTTCATAGCAGAATTGCCTAGATATAGCACCCTAAGTGTCCATCAGCAGAAGAATGGATAAAGATGTGGTGTATGTGTCTATCTTTCTATATCTATCTATATCTATATAGATATATAGATAGACAGACACACACACAACAGAATACTACTCAGCCATAAAAAAGAATGAAATATTGCCATTTGCAACAGAATGGGTAGAACTGGAGGGCATTATCCTTAGTGAAATAAGTCCGACAGAGAAATACAAATACTGTACATGATCACTATATGTGGAATCTAAAAGATAAAACAAATGAACAAATATAACAAAACAGAAACAGACCCACAGTTACAGAAAACAAACTAGTGGATACCAGTGGGGAGAGGGAAGGGGGGAGGGGCAAGACAGGGGTAGGGAATGAAGAGATATAAGCTATTATGTATAAATAAATAAGATACAAGGTTATATTGTACAGCACAGGGAATACAGCCAATGTTTTATAATAATTTTAAATAGTATAACCTATGACAATACTGAATTACTATGTTGTACACCTGAAACTAATATAATATTGTAAATCAATTATACTTTAATTAAAAATTTTTTTAACTAAAAATAAATAATAAAGTTGAAACTCTCTCAGAAAGTGCTGTTTCAGGCTTACAGACAGATATTTACTTGCCCCACAATTTTCATCGACTTCAGCACACACTGAGTCACATGCTGCAGTCTAGGCCAACAGGTATATCCATCAGAGTGATAGTTTTTATCCTCTCTGGGGTATTAAAGTATTTTAAGACTGATAAGTCTGTGAATGCTTAACCCCCAAAATTACATATAAATATCTATCCATAACATGAGCAATAATACTAACGGAAAAATGATTATCTTTAGGTTCTGAACATACACTGATATTTAGGCTGGTTTAGCCTTTTTTGTTTTGTGATAAAAATGTCATTGTATATCCACCTATATTCTACCCTGATTTCTCCCAAGGATGGGTTTATAATGTTGGGGAAAATGGTGAACATGGATCCTAACAGGTGTTTTAGACCTTCACTGGCTAATGAAGATCGTGGACCTGACATAGTCAAGGATCTCAGCCCATCTCTGCAACAGACTGGAAGCTTCCAATGCCAGGGAACGCATCTGTTCCTTCACCACAGAGTGTGAAACAGAAGCACAATTTCTGACACCTAGGAAGTCCTCAATTAATAGTTGCTGAAGGTGAATACATTTCTGAAGTGCCAAGGTTAGTCCCTTATTAAGTCACTTGCTTGTTTTTCCCTTTAATATAATAGAACAGAAATCTTCTATTTATTAGCATAATTCCTCTCACGGTTCCTTTGATTTTCCACTTTAACAGGAAACGAATGAATATTGTGGGCATAAAGTTTTTTCTCTGCAATGACCTTCCAGCGCACAAATTTTTGATAGTCTATTCCCATTTACTATAATGAAAATCTCACTGAGGGCAAGTTAAGTCGTTACAAAAAATCAAACTCCAGGTTTTCTGACATTCTAGTATTTCCCCATCCTGCGATTCCTCTCTGTTCACAACAAAAGATTACATCCAGAAAGCAAGAAAGTTTTAACCTATGGGTGTGAGAGAAAGAGACAAAAACTAACAAGCAAACCCCGCTCCTCCTACCCCCCCCCCCCCCACAAAAAAAGACATAGATTCGAAGGGTAGGGAGAAAGGTGATGTGTTGTAACTAAGTCACTTTGGCTTCATGCTCAGAGCAGTTAGAAGTGTATTTGCTTTCTTCCCCAGGACTGGTCAATGTGCTTCAGACTCTGGCTGTTTCCCATCAACAGATCATGAAGCTAATTTTATGGACCCTGGCTAGCATTTTTTAAATTAATATAATGGAAGAAAACAGAATAGATTAGAATAAAGTAGAAAATAGCAGAATGTATTACAGAGTAAAAGTAAGTATCGTTCCATGAACTTCAATTACCTTTTGGTCAAAAAGTTTATGAAAACACTAATCAATAGGGTCTACATAGCTCTTTCCTTTCCCGTGACCTGCTCCCAGCCCCACTTTCCCTTAAACCAGTGGCCAGCATGTAGCAGCTCCTTCAAAAGGACTAAATATCATATAACAAGGAAACAACCCTTGGTAGGAGTGGTGCTTTCTGCATGCACTAAAACAGGAAAGGACACTGTATAGGAAAAATAAGTTCTTTCCTTCTTAAAGTGTGGGGAGGCTTATATGAGTTTTAGAGATATATTAGTAACTGACTAGTCTATTAATGACTCATAACGAAATCTCATCACTAATTTTTGTAACCAAGAAGATATTTCCAACTAAACAAACACTTGTTCAGCAATGAGGCTGCAGCAATTATTTTTAATGGAGCATGAAGATTGATGGTTTTGGATACTTTTGTGGTTTTTGCAAGTGACGGATGTCTTAACAAAGAGGAATAAGCCAGGATTTTTGTTCTTGGACCCCACGGCACTTACATGCATTTCGGGAGCACAGCGTCCTAACAGGTCAATCAAAGCTGCATAAAATGTCATGATGGCATTCCCCATGTGGATGGTATCATCTTCCTCCTCTTCTGTATCACTTTCGTGGATTTTTCAAAAGAAACAGAAAGAAAAGCAAACGGGATAATAAAACGACGTTTCAGATTTATTACATACTTTTCAGAGGAAAGGGACCAGTACGGTAATTAATTCTACTTCTTCTGACACTTTTCACATATGTGTTTAATATACAGCTTGACATTTCAAAAAGGAAAATAAAAATGGGTTAAAGATAAGATTTGAGATTCTATCACCAAGAAGGCATCTGTGGGAACTTTAATATTAAGGTTCCTTCAAAACGGAAAAAAAAGAGGAATTATGAATTTGACGGATTCTGCTCATTCCTACTGGCAGACAAGATATTAACAGAAAATAATTGACTGAAGAACTTGGTAAGTTTACTTTTGTCAACAGCATACATTTAGAGAAAGGGTGACAAAGATCTGTCCTATAAGATGACATATACAAGGCACCCAGTAAGGTGATTTGCCCAGAGTACTTCATAAACGTGATTTCATTTACTCACCTCTCTCTTTACTCTGCCCCACCCACTCACTCCCAAGTAATACAACATGAAAAATATAAATATTTCATTATCTCGTTGATGAGAGACAAATGTGGATGGCCCTGGAAGATCGTGTCATTCCTTGTTTAGTGGCCTGGCCGACAGCTGCCTCAGCTGGACTCAGCAGTCTGCAGAGTAACAGCAAGGCCTGTTGACAATATCGTTCCTCGCAAGCAATGCTGTTCCCAAGGTCGTCAGGTGCACACCCACTCAGGTGGTACTCGACCAGCAATCTCTTGGTATATTTTCTACTTGTTAGAAAAACTAAGGGATTCCTAGTTCCTCAACAGCTAACTGATAAATCTGTAACTTGCTCTTGGAGCGCTCCCAGCCTGGAACCCTGGCCTTGCTGTCGATGGAACATTTATGCCAGGTCTCTAAGTGGGAGAACCAGGGTTTGCAAGACTACCTCTTTGCTTGGAAAATTGCCTCCAATAAGCCCTATGTTATATCTTTACCAGTGGTGCTAGCAGTGTGGTTGCATGGGCCCCTAGCAGGACACTCAGCTCCATAGATTACAAAAATAGGAAGCTGGGACTTCCCTGGAGGTCCAGTGGTTAAGACTCCATGCTTCCACTGCAGAGAACATGGGTTCGATCCCTGGTCATGGAACTAGATCCTGCATGCCACGTGATGTGGCCACAAAAGAAAAAAAAGGAAGCAACACGCCTGGATGAATTTATTGCTGGAATCAAGTATTAACAACAAAGACTATGGAGAAATGTAAGGTAGTCGCTGCCTCCCTGGTCACCAAGACCTTAAGAAAGCATTTTACTCCCCAAGGTGACAACATCCCCTTTTCTCCGCCAACACACCAGTTAAGTCCCCATCCTCTTGCTAAAGGTCTCTTTCTCTTACTATTATCATGAAAACTCGTTCCAGCTAGCCTCCCAGTAAACTCTATTCTAATTTCAAAGGCTCACCTGCCATCATTTGTAAGAACTCACTGCTCCCTAGGGCCCTGAGAAAATTCACAAAATACATCTCCTCCTACAACCTAAGTTTTTTCCGACTAAATCCATACAATCTTCCTGAGGTCCCTCTTTGCTCATTCACCCTATTCCAGCAGCAAATTCCATCCCTTCTCTCAATACACATTTCATTTTCAAGGGAAGAAATCCAGAGTACCAGAGAATTATACTGCAATTAAGAGAACGCAAATTATATTTTGTAAAATTAAAAGTCAAGTGGTATCATTTAATCTTAAGAGTGTGTATATTCGACCTACGGGGTTTTGCTGGATCCACTAGTTGGTGAGGGACCATCTCGAGAAGGATCCTCAGCTATCTTTATGGCTTCTTCCATGGCTGCGAGCAGACCATTCCCACCTTCCCCCCTCAAGGCAGGACCGAAACACTCAGGCCTCCGGATGAGCAATCTCACCACGACATTTGCATTCTCCTCCACGCTTTCCCCTAAGATCAAACGGGGAACAGGAGTAAGCAAACGTTGACTACATGGAAGTTCTGAGCAAACAATGTTATACTAATCTGCTTGTATTTCAAGAAAAATAACTAAAACCTAATAAAGTAGTAGAGCCAAAGTTGAATCCAAATTACTAGTGTTCTGTCCATAAGACTCAGTAAACTTCTTTTCTTGCCCTTAAAATTTTCCAAGTAAAGAAAAGCATGATGGAGGTATAAACTATTCATTTTTGTTAATTTGTTATAGGAAGTGAAGTCTTGATCCTAGCTATTATTAGAGTCTAATTATAAAAACAGCAAGAATGTAAGTGCCTACAAATTTTTATTTAATAATGAAAGCCCAGCATCACGATCAAAATAAATGTTACAAAATAAATTATTACTGTGAAAAAGCCTACTGATTATAAAATATTCAATTTCTTTACTACTATCTACTTCCTTCATGAAAATGCTGCGATGCCTCATTATTTGATACATCTATTTTTTTGGCAGTTTTAATAATGACCATAAAAGACCCTAAGCGATTCATCCTACCATTACAGAAGACAGCGAATCTGAGAAAGTCAAGATATCTCTCTCCTTCAACTGGATTCCACCCAATGTCTGGATAACCCTTCGACACCAGCATCTGACAACTTTGCAGTCCACAACCAGCCAAATATCGCACTACCTGCAAAAACAAGATGATAAACAAAAACGTTATCCCTTGGGTGAGATACTCATTAGAAACTTGCACTAGACATGGTAAATGTTATTATCAAGGGATGGTTTAAAATGAATGCATTTTTGCAAGTTCTTTTTAATCTCATGACCGTCTATATGAACCCCCTTTAGTAAAACCTTAGAATTAAGAAATACTGACAAACTGTAACAAAGTGCTATCATAGTAAAAATGTTTATGAATGAACTCTATGAAAGAAAAATATTCCTAAATTTCGTATCATTTGAGACTTTTACCTACAAGAGTCATAATATTTGATAAACTTCAAAAATGCCTAATGGCCTCTGGCCCGGTGTAAAACCTGAATACATCTGAGATAGTGAAAGATCCATCTGAGATACGATGATATTTTAAAGAAGTGAATTTATTTCCAAAATAAAATATCAGTGTAATGGGGGAAGGGGTGTGTGTGAGAGGACACCTAGAGAAGTGGAGAAAACTAAGCTCAGAGTCAAATATCGCTGGGTTCAAATCTGACCTGCATTAGAACTTAGTGTATCATCTTGAACCACAGTTTCACTGTCTATTAAGTTTGGGATAATACTACCAACCTTTCTGCTTTGTTAAACTTAACACATTAAAATTTCTGCTCAGCTTGGCCTTTTCAAATATTCTGTCTTATTGCGAATGTTGGTTCTCTATATAAGATTTCATAACAGAACCAGTTTTAAAAGAAATCCCTAAAAAAAAAAAAGGAATCCCAAAAGAAGTCACTATCAATGGTAGCAGATGGTTGGAGGAGCAACTTATCAAACAAAATAAGCTACACCTAGCTCAGTCACAAGCTAAGCCAGGTTTAAAAATAAATAAATAATAAAGCTAAAAATATTTTACATCATCCTTATTGAGGTATAATTTATGTATAATAAATTCATCTATTTAAAGTATAAATTCAGTGATCTTTGAGAGATTTATCCGTCTGTAAGAACCCACAACCAAGATGTAGAGCATTTTCCATTGCTCCTCAGGTCCCCGTGTCTTTTGCAGACCATCCGTCCCTACAAACCTTGGTCCTGACAACCTGCCTTCTGCCACTACAAACTAGCTTACAAGTTCTAGGACACTGATACATGCAGTCATCCATTATGGCTTTTCTGAGCCTGGCTTATTTCACTCAGAATAACGATTTTGAGATTCATTCATGCTGGAGTACATGTCAGTCCCTCATTCCTTTTTAGAGCCTAATCATGGCATCTCGCTACTTATGGAAATATCCCAGTGTTGTTTATCCATTCACCAGTTGTCTGGTGAGCTGTCTCCAATTTGGGGCTCAGACGAATAAAGCCATTATCAACATCCATGTCCACATCTCTATGTGGACATATATTTGTATTACTATTGAGTAAGTACCTAGGAGTGGAAAGGCTAGGGGCATATTTATGTTAGATATGTTTAACTTATTAAAAATAATGCCAAACTGCTTTCCAACTGACTTAACCATTTTTCATCCCAACAGCAGTAGATGAGCGTTCCAGTTGCTCCAAAGCCTACTCAGTGTTCAGCATTGTCTACTTTTTAAAAATACTAGCTATTTTATCAGTGTGTAGATAAAAACATTTCAAATTATATATGGGAGAAAATTCTTCAGAGGTTGTTTAGAGATGCAAAGCTTCATGACAGTTGACTGTCATGTCAGAGGGTTTGGGGAAGAGTTCACTTTTTCACGCTTTCAACAGCTATGCGTTGAGCATCTCCCCAGTGCCAATGCTAAGACTGGGAAAAAGCAATGAGCAGCGAGAAATAAATGCCCTGTACTCACTGGCCTTACATGATGGTAAGGAGTAGATTTTGATAAATACATAAATATACAGATTTTAGTAAAATATATTTATATTAAAATGTAATTTTAAACCATAAATATTTAAACTATAGCACGGACATGGAAGAACTGAAAAGAAGGTGACTTTGGAGCAATGACTGAAAGGATGTCTGGAAAAGAGCCATGAGGACGTCTGGCAGAAGAATATTGCAGACGGAGGGAACAGCAAGGGCAAAGGCCCTAGGGCAGGAGCACACCTAGCAAGTTCCAGTGACAGCAAGGGGTCCAGCGTGGCTGGAGCAAAAAGAGAGACCCGGAGAATTGCAGGAAATGAACTAAGACTGATTGGATGGAGCTATTGCAATGCCTCTAAGTGTATGCTCAAAGTGAGATAGGAAGTCTTTCGAGAGTTCTGGGCAGAGGATTAATATGATCCTTTCAAGAGACTCACTCTGGCTGCAAGGGAGGGATCAGGAAGACCACTTAGAATGCAACTGCAATTAAAACATGTGGGAAATTTATCCGTATTTTGGTAAACATATATGTGGCCTAATATGCTTAGAGTGCATGGCCTTCAGTATATCAATGATACCTTGCACTGTAATATGCAAACTTCTGTGATATAAATTGTATATATAAGATGTTAAAGCAATTTCTTTTAAGAAATCTAAACTGTATGATTCAAGCAAAAGTGACAGCAGATTACCGGGAAAGGACAAAAACACAAAAGAATATAGAGTAAGTTGATTCTCTTTCCAAAGAAAAATGCACGTGATCAGAGAAAATACCTTATCTCAAATTTCTTGTTCTTTATAATTTATAATATTACATGTAAGTGTAACATATTTATAATACATAGTATATTATAATTATAATAATTATAACTATAGTATAATTACATTTAAATATCTTGAGAAACCACTATGAACAAGTGTAATTCACACAGACACACGGGGCAGGGATGCTGTTTACCTTTTCCAGATCTGGCTCCCGCAAAGCTAAGGCTAGTTCATTATTATCCATCACCGAGGCTGCTGCCACGTCCAGTGGCGTTGAACCTCTCATAGCTGGTGAGGCTGTTAATTGAAACAAAGATGAAACAAAACCTGAATTGCACTGCAACTATGAATTCCATGTAAAAAAAACAACTTTCACTTAGAATTGAATTTCTAAATGCAATACGTATCACACTAATCCAACTTAATTTACATTAAAGTTTAATTTAAAAATCCAATATGTAAATCCCTTTCACCTTAGAGATTAAATGAAAGTCATAATTTACTTACCAAGACCAACACTGCTGTTTTCCAGTAAATAACTGAGATGATCGAACATTGCTTTCTGATTCTGCCTACTTATACGACAGAAGTAACAGAGAAAACGGCAACAGTTGGCCACCATCTTGGGAAAAGTGATTTCCTACATAAAGAGCATTTAGTTAGCTGGGAAAGCAAAGGATCTTTATAAAACTGAGTTCTGAAGCTGAGGTCTCAATCAGATTGCCCATCCGTGTGTGCCCACGTCTGCCAAGCCTCAGGTACAGAAGACCTTCTTATGTCCAGACTTGGACTCATCTAGTCCTAGAGCCACCAAAATTCAAGCCTGGCACTAATTTGAAGCCTCACTGCCATCAATGGGTTGATCTGGAATTAATCTACAGCCCTAAACCTAAAGGTGGCATGGGCCTGGTTTAGGAACCAGGCAGGCTCAGCTGTGGTTCCTGATTCACATTATTAGCTGTGCTTCCTTGGGGAATTATGCAATCTCACTGGTTCTCTTCTGTAAAATTGTAATAAGATGGGTGATAATATTTACTTGAGGCAAAGGAGGGAGAGTTCAATGAGATGGATTGTGAAAAATACCCAGTTTAATATTTGGAACCACATAATAGGATGTTCTTATCATCAGTGTCGCTGTTGTGTTATTATTAAAATTCCGGGAACTCACATCTTCCCTGACTGGCACATGACGCATCTCCTATGATGAACACCCTTCCTGGAAGGTCTGCCTGCTGGGCCCCAGCAAACACATCTCCCCTGAGACCTAGCTCTTATTCTAGTATGCCACAGATAATCCCTAAAGACTCCAAGTCCTTCTTAAACAGAGTATTTTATAAATATCTTTATAGGTCTGTCTAACTGGTAGTCGGAACATGAGAAATACGGACTCACGTCTATATTTTGAAAAATACGTTTTAAAATTTCAAAAAAACCCTGAAACGTTGCAAATCAGAGGTCATGAAATTGTACTGCTTTATATGGAGTTATATATTATATTATTCTATTTGTTTGGTTTTAAATTTTAATCATTTAAAAATGCACCTTAGTGTCTTACAACAAGTGCTATAGAGCATCGTCTTCAAATCTTGGTCTGGATCAGGAATTTAGTGGAACCAACTGTTGTCTGAATCAAGGGAACGGGTGGGTCTGAAGAGCATGCTTGTGTTATGGACTTCTAATGTGATGGAAATGGACTTACAATTCAAAATCTTACAAAATTAGCGTAGTATTAACTTTTAAGGTTTCTAAATATCCCCGAAGTGAGGAAAATCTAGGAGATAGCAAATTACATAACATAAAAAAAATTGTTATCAATATCAAAGAAAAAACTACAGTCAGACCTCTATATTTGTAGGTTCTACATCTGCAGATTCAACCAAAACGCAAAAAATGCCGAAAGTTCTAAAAAGCAAAACTTGGATTTGCTACATGACAGCATCTATTTACATAGCATTTACACTGTATGAGGTATTATAAATGATCTAGACGTGATTTAAAGTATATGAGAGGATGTGCATTTAGTTATACACAAATACTACACCATTTTACCTAAGAGACTGTGGATTTTGGTATCTGCAGGAAGGTCCTGCAACCAATCCCTTGTGGATACTGGGGGATGACGGTAGAAGCATATCCAACTCTCAGTCTGTACAGTTTTGTCCAATTTTTTTCAAAAAGTGTTCTTTAAAAGACAGTCCTAATAGAATTTATAGAAGTTCTCATTAAGAATATGCCATGTACATATTCTAGGAGGTTACAATAAATGGCATCCCAAGAATCAAAGGGTTTCCTTTACCTTGGACTCCCCACCTCCAAGGACATTCACCATGACCTCCATCACTGTCTCGTGCATCCCAAGTGCCCTCATGAGATTAGGGTGCTGGTAAAACACTTTGTTATTCATGATATCCCTAGAAAGGACAACATAGGTACAAGGGAAACACAGAAGTCAGAGCAAAATTTAAATAAAAACGTATCTGAGATCATGATAAATCTTCTGGAAATAATTACTGGCATGTATGGAAAAGTAAGAGCAATCATCAAGCCATAGAAGTCCATGAGCGCAATTGGGTCTTCCTCAAAAATACTGACAGCCTACCAAAAATAGCATACAAGTCTTCTACTCCTCTCAATTATAAGAAATGTACTAAATAGGTAAACATTCATTTACACGAAACAGACTTTGCGACACTTTTTCCTAGTTTTATGAATATCTAAATTCAATCTTATTTTGTTCAACCTTATTTTGTATAGAAATATGAAGCAGTGTTATACCATGTTCTTATGAAAATTTCTATATAAATAATGGTTGTATAAGCATCTCTGCTTTTCATATATGCTTTTTTAGTACTATATTCATTATTTGTATGTTTAATAACAGTAGCGTTATTTCCTGCCACATTTATGTTACCATTCTGGCGAAATGCTTTTAAAGGATACATATTCTCCCAGAGACACTGAATACACATGAAGTCCAGGTACGAGTAATCCAACTCATTAAAAGGGACATTTAATTTAAAGAAACAGCAGCAGACGATACCTAGAATGTTTTGTACTATTATTATTTCATTACACATTATTACAATACTTACGCAAAAGGTACTTTTAAAGATCTTAATGTTTAGCAGTCCTTGCAAATAAACAGCTCTGTTGATTTTTATTTTAACATATAGCAAATCATGCAAGAATCTTTTCTATAAAACACTTTCTTGTCGGAGCCAGAGCAAGAAAATAATGTACAATCAACGAGAAACCTGAAACTTTCCCTTTGAATCACGTTACCTTAATTGAGTCACTCATCTATTCAGTCATATGCTAACTTTTAGTTCTTCTGGCTACATCAAGAAAGTGGAATAGTGTGATTCTTTTCTTTTCTTTATTTTTTTTTAGTTCTTCGCTTTTAATTTAGCTTTGTTTAGGTCTGTGCTAATGAAGACAGTTTTTAGGTAGCACAACTCAGAAAAATGACTTGGGGGTCCAGGGCTAATACAGGTCTGATCTATTTAATGCAAGGACGAATAAGGTAAACAAAGACATCCTTTCCTTCACACCAGATAGCAGCATAATTATCAAGAGAACCTTCAACTCTCAAACCACAGATGTAATCATGAGGTCTGTTCTCCTGTTAGTTCAAATCCTTTTGCATGACCTAACTTTGGAAGGTATCTAATTGAAAAATCTCATTTGCCTTTAGTTCCAGGTAAATTAAATGGATTTTTAATTCTACCACCAGTAGGCAGGTTGTCACTTATTAAATGTGTCATTTTAGGATCTTTCTAATACCACAAAAAAGTCACATTTTATCTTGTTTCATAATCATTTTGAGTTTTATCCCTATTGAGGGATTTATACGTTAAGAGTACATCTTACTTGTTACATGGTCATTTAAGAAAGAAAGTGCTCTACATTTCCTGGAAGCCTTTCTTTCTCATTTAATTAAGATCACTTCTCAGGAGAGGCCCCCTCAGGTTAGATTTAAGTACTAATATTCCAAAAAAAAAAAAGGCTTATGCACAGACAATTATAAATAAAGAACATTAGCTTGTGTTGTTCAGGTTTTTCTGTTTTCCCTCTTTGTCTCATTAGTATACTGACTTTTTTAGTGTGCAATCATTATAATAATTTTCGGAATATAACCTCCCAGTTTTATGATTTCAAATACTTAATAGTCCCACAGGAAATATATAGTATCTTGTTCTGAATTTAAAATGTACATAAATATCACATAATCTGAGTCTTTCCATACTTTCGTTTCCCCTCAGAATTATTTTTCTAGCCAAAGAAAACATCGGTTATTCTATTTCCTTAGTTGTTTTTCAAAGAGTCAACGCTGAGTTTTTTTAATCCTTTTTATTATTTGTGTTTTATTTTACCTATGTCACTAGTCACCATTATCTCCTCTGTTATCTGTTATTTATAGAACCAGATTAGCTTTTTTTGGTTGGGGGTGCTAAATATTTGTCTTGTACATCACTTTTCAACATTCTACATTCCAGATTTTTACAGCCTAACATTTAGGTATTTTCTCTTATGAATATCATACAGCTTAATTTAAGCTTTTATTTTTCTCTGGTATTTTAATTCTCTCATATTTTCTTATCCCCAAATCATGCAAGCTTGTTAATGATTGCTTAGATATATGCATATATGCACCAGTAATATACTCTCTGAAATTGATTACCTCCCATTCTTCTGAATTCCATTTTCTTTTCCAGAATACACAGCCTTTAGAAGGCCTTTCAATGAGGGACTTTAAGTAAACATTCTGAAATATCTTTGTTTTGCCCTCACTCTTGAATATGGAATATAAACTCCAGTATCCAAATCCACATGAAGCACAAACTCATGATGGTGAAATCTTAGTTGAGCAACACATTGTAAATTGATGGCTCTCTTCTGTTGGAACTTTGTGATATTTCGTTGAGTTATGATCTCTAGTTTTACAACTGAGAATTCTAAATATTGTTTCTTTTCAAGTGTCCTGGCTTTTTCTATTTGCTTTCAAAATATTCTATTTATCACTGGTTTTATGCTGTTTCACTATAGTCTGTCCAGCTGTAGATGTGGAATGATTTGTACTCTAGGAATCTGTGACTTCATATTTTTCATCAAGCCAATAGCTCATCAAAGTTCCCATTCTACATACAGCTCACCTATTCTGTCTTTTCTATAATTCCTATTCAGCATACGCTGGACCTCCTTATACTATCCCCTATGTCTCTTAACTTCTCTTTCAGTGTTGCATTACTAATTTCCTCAGATCTATGATTCAATTTATTAATTCTCTTCAGCTTTATTTATCTATACTTTTATTAATCACTACTCTTAATTTCAATTATTATATTTTTCATTTCTAGAACGTCTATTTGGATATTTTTCAAATTTTCATGGACCTTTTTTCTGTGTGTGTCTTATTTTTGGAGATTTTATTTATTCTTTCTTTTTTTTTTTTTTTTGCAGTACGCGGGCCTCTCACCGTTGTGGCCTCTCCCGTTGCGGAGCACAGGCTCTGGAAGCGCAGGCTCAGCGGCCATGGCTCACGGGCCCAGCTGCTCCACGGCATGTGGGATCTTCCCGGACCGGGGCACGAACCCGTGTCCCCTGCATCGGCAGGCGGACTCTCAACCACTGCGCCACCAGGGAAGCCCCTATTCTTTCTTATTTTTAAACATTTTAAATACAGTAACTTTACGTTCTCTTTCTGGCATTCTACGATCTGAAATTCTTGTGGGAGGTGTTCTAACTCCACTCTTTATTGTATCTGCAGACCCTTGCCTATGGTGGATTGTTTCCTTGGGTGTTTTGCAAGTTTTGATTGTGGGCTAATCTTTAGTAGTATGTAGGATTTTCCTGCAAGAATTCACAGTGATTGATTTGAGAAAGCACACCTCTGGGCCAAATGATATGTGAAGTTCTCAGCTTGGGGATCCTTAGACTACATATGAGGTATAAATGTTAACCCTATTTAAGACTAGTGTATACAAACTATTATATATAGAATGGATAAACAACAAGGTTCTATTGTATGCCACGGGGAACTATATTCAATATCCTGTAATAAACCACAATGGAAAAGAATATGAAAAAGAATATATATATATATAAAAATAAAATTGAATCACTTTGCTATACACCAAAAAGTAACACAACATTGCAAATCAACTATAACTCAATCAAAAAATGTTAACCCCGAAACCCACATAAAGTACAACCTACGATGCTGGATTCTAAGAACAGTTGTTTTATCCCCCATTCTTTGCTCAAGGCCCAATAGGCAGAGGCAAACTTCCTTGTTATTTCCTGCTCGTGACTGTTTGTCCCCCTGTGGATTTTATTGTCTTTTTATTAATCTGTATTTTTTATATGTGATTGTACATTACTGAGAAATTAATAAGATCTAAGATATCTGTTGTATATCATAGCCACCTTAGCATCTAGTTGTAAAATTAGTCATGTTTTGTAATTGAGCAATTTTCCTATTTAGCTTTAAAACATAATCTCTAGAAAAATGACAATCTAATTTAATGATCATAAAATCTAGACAGCGTATTTATACTAATGCACCTACTGTACTACTATTGGGATAAACAACTAGAAAGAAGACATTTATAAGACAAAGGTTGTAACAGTAAATAACCTACCCTAATCCACGAATCATAAGTTTCTCTTCTTCTTTGCCCATTCTCACACTCAGCAGAGAACGAATCTGACCAAGAGATGCCAGCAGGTTGATGGTATCCTCCACGGAAATACCATTGATAGTGTAGGTCTTTGGCAGAGCCCGGACCAGACCCCCAATGCCATCGTACTGTCGATGGAGCAACACGAACATGGCCCTCACCAGCTCAGGGTCTTCAATAACAGACTCTTGGGCCCATCGGACCATGGTCTCAGAAATCAACTGCTGAAGAGTGGCTGCAAAGTAATTATGGATACTTCTTTAGAAAGGAGAATAAGAAGACACATTAGATGGGCATCTCAAATGCACATCTCAGATAAGCCAAACTGGTATCAATATTTGTGCCAGAATTTCAAAAGTATCTTTTTTGAAAAAAATAAACTTCATTTAAATATTCTTCAATGTCAACATGTCAATACCGATGAGTTACAGACATGCAAGGATAAAAATACACAATATCTTCTTTAAAAACTATTCGTAAAACTAAGGTATTTAAGCTGTTTCAAAATTGTAGCCACTTTTTCAAAACTACTATTGGCAATCCATAGGGCAATCAATGAGTGGTCCTATTACTTTTATTTTCTTCGTTCCATTCTTTTCCTCCCAGAAGATCTGACATCATATATCCTTATAAAGGTCAACCATGGGCATTCAAGGAGCTTTCTTTTTATCCAACTGTCTCCTCATTTGAGTCCTTTGTAGTAGCAACCTCATGAAATTATATTTCTACTTCAATTTGTATCCCTAATTGTCACTTAAAATGTCTTCAAAAAGATTTGATTGTGAAACTGTATTAAGTTGAAAAGTTACCCCATACATAGATTACTTGCAATGTGACAAGCAATATAGCACACTTAAAAGCAACAGAACTTCCAAACCTCTTAAAATATATAGTAAAATTATCAAAGCTAAGTAGGGTTGATGTGACTAATTCATACATAGGTACTTAGTTCCTATCATCAGTACACTGTTTGATTTCCAAAAGAAGCTGTTTAACCTGTTTTAATCTATACCATACTAAAACAACAACAACAACAACAACAACAACAAAAACTACCAATTTTAACCAAATACAAAAGTTAGATAAAATGCCAGTATACTTCCACGTATCTCAAAACCATGTTGTCTTTTTAGGTCAAACAACCATGTTGTTTTAATAGGTCAAAACTGATAATAAAAAAAAGTGATTCATAAGAAACTTTGAACTCTGATTTTGAAGAAGACCTGGCTCAAATTTGGTTGTGATACTGAAGAATAAATTTAGAAGTAATTGTATGGATAAAAGATTTCCCTTGTAAGTTAGTGTGAAAAAAACACAAAATTTTCATGAGTTTTTTTTTTTCTTTCCATAAAAGCCATTAATAAACCAACACTGCATCTTAAATGAATGGAGTCTCAGCAATGAGACAGGAAGTCAGCGGATCTCACAGACCTACTTCATGAAACCCTTTTGGATGAGCGTGCAGTGTCTCAAGGACCAATTGCCTCAGTGTGCTTATTTGGTTTCAGAGTATCAGTTGTGACTTTTCAGTTAAATATTATATGGATGAATCAGAAATGCATAAGACTTTAGAAAATATTTCAGAACCAAAATATAGTTACAGACAATATCTATTTAAACTTTAAGAAAAGGTTTAACTTGATGCAAGAATATTTGAAAGTCAATAGCATAATATTTAGATACGAAGGCTAAATTACATGCTTTATACCTTCTCTTGATAAGACTGATCCAATCCCTAAATGTTTAGTTCTCTAGGGAGCCCATCCACCCTTTCAAAGCTGCCATCTCTCAATCTGTTCCTACAAATATGGCCTGAGGCTGCTGTCTACTTCTGGCAGCTACAGGCATCTACTTAGGAATCTGATTCTTGGAAGCTGCAAACTCAACTTTCTCACTGGTTCATCTAGTATAATATTTAAGTGATGAGTAAATGCCGTAGTTGAGTCATTGTGGCAGTGCCCTTTCATAACTTACACGACTTCTTGGAGTCACTCTCAACGGGCTTTTCAGCTTGCTTCTTCTTTAGGTATGTCACCTTTTCCACCAAGGACAGCAGGCGTCCTCTAATTGTTAAATCACTGTTTCCATCCAGAGACCCATCTTCATCCAGCTCAATTCCTAGTAGGAAGAAAACAAAGAGAAAGAAGAAAAGAAAAAATAATATTAAAAAAAACATTTAGGATAAATAATTCCCAGGTTTTGCAGGTTTTTCCATTCATAGCTTAAAGCAATGCTGCCATGTCTGAAACAGCTGATGACACTGAGTTAAGCAATCTTGCCCACTAGCACTCATAGGTCAGAGTCACTCATTGTTCTCTCTCCTTCTTTCTCTTTTTCCCCTGTTCTTGTGATATCAGAGCTATCGGCAGCCAGTACAAAATATAAAACCAAGCAGAGAGGGAAAAGACCCTCTTAGGAGTCAAAATCAGTTGTGCTACTTGGGCTAACCCTCAGGCATCTCTTGACCTTGGGCACTGTTTAGACCTACGGTTCTGCCCTGCCTAAAAACCTCCCTAGTCTTTTATCCTCCTTACTTGCTTCCAAAAATATCAGTGATATTTTAATAAGTCGAGGGACAGAGAGAGCAGATATTAGGTATCCTAAACTAAGGAATACTTTATGTCTGAAGCAATAATTCTACCATTTTAGAGCACTCCTTTATTTATAGTATATATATATGTGTGTGTGTGTGTGTGTAGTATAATCTTCCGGCAGTCATTCAGTCGTTCTTCATTCATAAGCTGAATTAATATACTTTTACTCTCTTCATTCAAATAAAATAAAAATAATATTACTGGCGCTATATATATATATACCACTTAAGAAATGGCTAATTCCTTTTCTTTCGCTGAGACGCAGACGCAGACTTATCCACACCACTGCATAAAGGGAGAAAGAACCACACATTCAGAACATCCAATCAATTCCATTTTTAAAGTTCTTAGAATAAAAATAAGGGAGAATCCCCTTAATAGATTTGGGCTACTGACATACAATTTAATGCCTACAGGTCAAGAAGACCTCTTACCACAATGTGTCATCAAATCTTCATGAAAATCCAAGAGTTGGTCTTGGATTTCTTCGGGACATGGACATTCGCTTTTGTCATCCTTAAAATTGAGAAGCATATTGATCTGAAAGTTTGGAAAAACAAAAGAGGAAGAACTAGAGTAAAAGAAAAGCGAATTCAGGAATGACACAGCAAAGAAGATCATAAAAACCAAAGATGTTCAAAATCTGTTTTTCAGTATTCATAGCTGGTTGCCCAACAGATGAAAAATCATTATCTATCGCTCAATCCAACAAACACCACAAATAAATCATTCAAATCTTAGCATGCTGAGAAACGGTCATGTCTTCTGCTTTCTCTTTCTCAATTCCACAATATCAGACCTTTGTACACTTGGCGTTCTTCAATCAATTAAGATCTAAGTGTTGGTTTTTAAATTTTTTTATTATGCTTCTCCTAAATTTTCTTTTTTTCCTAGTTAATTTCCATGCTATATTGAATATTTTCAAGAACTATTTTTAGAAGGATACAGTAAAGAAGAAGAAAAACCAAACATAACTGAAGAGTAATATAATGGATAACTATGCTTTTTTCTAACATTGATCGTTCAATTAAACAAACTGCAAGAAATTTTCTTCCATTTGTTTTAGTTTTAGATACAATAGTATCAAATTCATAAACGAAGAATAGTATTAAATTCATAAATGAAGAAAAGTCTGTTCCATAATTTTCCTTTAGGAAACAATTGTAAGTTTTCTTTTTAGAGCTTTGTATTTGAGTTTTTTGTTAAACTATTATTTTGAGAAAATTGTAGATTCACATGCTATTGTCAGAAGTAATACAAAGAGATCCTGTGTACCCTTTACCCTGTTACCCCCTATGGTGACATCTTTCAAAACATAGTACAGAATCACAACCAGGATACCGACACTGACAGATAGTCCAAAGAGAGAACAATTCCATCATTTCAGGATCCCTCCTGTTACCCTTTTATAACCACACCCACTTCCATCTTGCTTGCTCTTCATCCCTAATTCCTGTCAACCACTAATCTGTTCTCCATTTCTATACTATTGGCATTTTAAGAACGTTATATAAGTAGAATCATACAGTATGATATATGTATTCCCATATGATCCTTTTGACAACCGTAGGGTCTGTAGTAATATCTTGTTTCATTCCTGATTTGATACTTTGTATCTTCTCTTTCTTCCTCTGTCAATCTCTCTAGAGTTTTCTTGACTTTACAAATATTTTTAAATAACCAGCTTTCGGATTCACGGATTTTTGTAACTGTCCTGTTTTCAGTTTGCATTCATTTCTCATCTGTTCTGTATTACTTGTTTTGGGTTTATGTTGCTCTTTTTCTCAATTCTTGTGATGGCAGTTTAGATTATTGCTTTGAGTGCTTTTCTCTTTTTAAATGTTAAGTATTTAATGCAATACATTTCCCTCTCACACAGTTTTGGCTGTTTCCACAAATTTTGATATGTGATATTTTCATTTTCTTTCAGTTCAACGTAGTTTTTAACTTCTCTGAGACTTGACTCTCAAACTATGGATTATTGAGAAGTGTGTTGTTTAGTTTCCAAGTGTTTAGAGATTTACCTGTTACCTTTCTGTTACTGATTTCTAATTTGCCTCCATTGTGGTCAAAAAAACATTCTCTATAAAAAAATTCAATTCTTTTACATTTGTTGAGGTTGTTTCATGGCTCAGGATATAGTCCATCTTTGCAAATGTCTCATGGGCACTTGAAAAAAAAATGTGTGTTCTGTTATTGGGTGGAGTGTTCCACAAATCTCCAAAAATCCTGCTAGTTGATGACAGTGTTGTATTCTCCTACAATCTTGCTGATTTTCCATCGAGCTTTTCCTTCAAATACTGAGTGAGGGGTGTTGAAGTCTCCAACTACAATTGTGTATTTCTCCTTTCAGTTCTATATGTGTTCACTTCACATATTTTGCAGTTCTTTTGTTTAGTGCATACACATTTGTCTTCCTGGTGGATTGATCTTTTATCCTTTTGTAATGTTCCTGTCAGTCTACGATAATTTTCTTTGCTCTTACCTTCTTTTGATTAATTTTTTAATTTAATTTTTCATGACATACCTTTTTTATCCTTTTACCTTAAACATATCTATATTATTATATTTTAAGTGAGTTTCTTATAGACAGCATGTAGTTAGGCCAAGTTTTTCAAATTCACTCTGTCAATCTCTGTCTTTTACTTGGTGTATTTAGATTATTTATATTCATGAATTTACTGGTATGTTTCTGTTTGTTCTCTCTGAGTTATTTATTTTTCCCAACATGCTTTGAGTTCCTTGAACTATTTTAGGATCCCATTTTGAATTATCCATGGTATTTTTTAGTGTATCTCTTTGCATAGCATTTTTAGTGGTTGCACTGGATATTATATTAATATATACATAATTTATCTCAGTCTACTGGTATCGATATTTTACCAGTTTATCTTCCTTTATGTCCCTTATTCTCTCCACTGAAAATAAAATTGCCTTAGATATTTCTTATGCATACATTTAAAACACATCAGACAGTTACCATTTTTGCTTTGCCCATCAAACATAATTTAGAAGACTCAGGAGGAGAAGGAAATTGTATTTACCCTTAACACCTTGTGCTGTTTTGTCTTCCTTCCCGATTTTTCACATTTTCTTCTTTCATCATTTCCCTTCTGTTTAAAGAAGGCATTCTTGCAGAATAATCAAATTCTGGTAGTTTTCCTTCATTTGAGAAAGTCTTGATTTCCCCTTCATTCCTGAAGGATATTTTCATTGCATATAGAATTCTGGTTGACAGATCTTTGCTTTCAGCACTTGAAAAATGCTGTGCCACTTCCTTCTGTCCTCCGTATTTTCTGATGAGAAATCCGTTGTCATTTGAATTGTCTTTCCCCTATGAGTGTCATTTGTTTCTCAGGGCTTTCAAGATTTTTCTTAGTCAAACTTCTGAAAACTAAAGACAATGATATGTCTTGGTTTAGATTTGGGGGGTATCTCATTTGGGATTTACTCAGTTTCTTGAATCTCTTATCTTTGTACCTTTTGCCAAATTTGAAAAGTTTTCAACCATTATTTTTTCAAGTATTTTTTCAGTTCACTCTCTTTCTCTTATCCCTCTGGAAATCTAATGCCACAAATATGATACCTTTTGCTATATTTGCACTCGTCCCTGAAGCTGTATTTTTTTTGTTTTTTTTACTCTATTTTCTGGTTTTTCAGGCTAGGTAATTTCTATTGTTCTCCCTTCAGTTCAATGATTCTTTTCTCTTTTTCCTCCATTCTGATGTTAAGTCCATCCACTGAAGGTTTTTAAAAATTCAGATACTGTATTTTTGAGCTCTAAAATTTCCATTTGGCTCTTCTTTGTATCTTCTATTTTTTTTTTTTTTTTGCTGCAACTTTCTTTTTTTAGTTTTGTCATCTCGGAGTTTGTATCTATTGATTGTCATTTTTCATTCAAGTTTTTGCTGGTTCTTGGTGTGATGAGTGATTTGTAATTGAAACCTGGATACTCCTGGTATTATGTTATGAGACTTTGGTTCTTATTTAAACTTCTGGCTTCTTCTGACACTATCCAGCAGGAGAGGCTGGGGCGCCTCATAACTGCCAGGTGGAGTGGAAAGTTCATTTCTCCACTTGACCTCCATGAAGGAGAGAGGAGACCTTGTTTCTGCTGTGTGAGGCTGGGAGATCCAGGTCCCCAATGGACCTGAACTCACACAACCCTGGCTGGAAAGGGTAAGAGTGCCTTGGTATATCTCCCTCCCTGGCCTCTACTGACACTCAGGAAGGGGTAGGTCACCACTCAGCAGGGATTAAGTCCCAGCTCCCCACCGTCCCAGTTGGAGCACCTGTGTACAGCCTGGTGAGAGTGGAAGTCTAAGCTCTCCACTCAGTGTCTGCTGGTTTGGGTAGGGGGTGGGGCACAGGGTTTACTGTGGTGTTTGGCTGGAGTAGCATGGTCATTACCTAAAAGTTTTCTGTCTTGCTAGAAAAAAGTTTTTCTGGTCCTTTGGCTAGACAGAGAAGGCACTTGTTGGGGCTTTTCTTGTCTATGCCCGCTGGCGTTTCTGCGTTGGCGGCTTCTTTAGCTCCAAGTCTGGGATAGGTGAGGCAAAAAGAAAACCCAGGGAACTCACCACCACGTCATTCCTCAGCTCCCAACTTCCGTAGCCACTCTTTCTTCTATCTTTCAGAGTCTTCTTATGTTGTCTTTTATGTAATGTCCAGCGTTACAGTTGTACTTAGAAGGAAGAATAGGGAAAGGCACATGTACTCCATCTTTCCAGAAGCACAATTCTCCCAATAGTAGTTTAACAAATGGAATTACTCTGGGAGAGGCTGGACTTGTTCTCTGCCTCAGTAAGTGTTGTTTACAGCAATAAACAAGATTTCATTGTCCCTTCCCTCAAAGAAATTACATTCTGGTGAGAAAAAGATAAATTCTGCAAGTAGTCCCTAAACACTTTCATTCAGAGGTATCTTGGACATAGAGGGAAATGGCAAGGTAAGATACTGACGACGCGATCTGTCAGTTATACCCTGTGACCACCATAGCTACGTTTTGGTAATATCTCACACTATGAGACCCATCCTGAGGTGGAGGCCAGAAAATGCACAACCCTAGACTAGCTCACTCGTGGGTTTAGGCATAGGCTTTTGGTTTTGCTGCACCCAAGGGAGACCTGGGTTTGGAGGTGAGCAACCGGAGGAAGAACCACAAAGAGGTGATCACTATTCCTGCAAGACTGGTGGCAGTGACACTGGGTTCTTCTAGGAGACACAAAAGGCAAAGTATTAAGTCCTAGGAGCCAAGGGTGCCTATTAGCCGGGGCGGTGCTGTGCCAACCAACGAAGACCCACCTGTGCTTGGATATTACTCCCATTTGAAGAACCTCAGAATCGGCACAGTGGTTTCCACAGAGTCCGTAATACACCTGATACCTTTTAATAAGTCTCTCATCTGTTTAAACTAACAGATAATTAGATAATTTTGGTGAGACCAAATAAGTAGGCAATTTTGGTGAGACCTATGAATGCTGACTAAACGAACGTAGCCGGTTTAAAGAGAACAGGAGAAAAATACACTCGCAACTTCCGGTATCATTTTGCAATGTGTGGAACCTGAATGAACTAAAACCCAAAGTAAAAGGAAGACCTTTCAGTTCATTCTTATACCTGCTCTTGAGGCGGTGATCTGAATTCCTTGGTTTTCCTGGCTGTGAGTGCAGCCGACATGTTTAAGGCTTGCATAACTTCGTTATAGCGGAATCGTTGATTGTCTTGGAGCTTGGCTACAAAGTCATCTGAAAAGGCCACAATGGCTTCTATCCGGTGCCTGACCTGGCAGTCACAGAGGTACTGAAGTAGCAGGCACATCTAAAGAGACGATTAAAAAGACACCAAATTTAATTTCTGCAACTTAGTTAATGTATATCAAATCAAAATTTGTGGCAGACACGCTTAGTTGTCAACTCTTCTCCTTTATTAACAGAATCCTGATTTTATGTAGACAGCAATGTGCTCGGTCCCAGGGGATGAAACGTAATTCGTCTAAGCCCAAATGGCAAATACCCTCTGATGTCCCTCTGATGAACACTTACTGTCCCAGCCTCGTCTGCAGCTAGAGGCAAATGAGGTCATGAAGAGAAGTTTGCAAGGGGTCGTCTGGGAAAGATTTTTCACCATTCATAACAGGCTAGAATATCCTCTTTTCAAAAACTGGCTAATGACATGATCACTGGAGGAAGAAGGAGGTGACACACTTTAGGATAAAAACCATAAACTGAGGACTGCAGGAAGATAGTAAGGTCTGGGTTCCTGATGACACCACTGAGCTACTACATTCATTCTAGAACTGTCTACCTCCAGACTTTAAGCTAACTAAGTGGTTTTATTGCTTATTCATTAAATGGTCAGCTGGGTATTCTTTTACCAGAAGCCCAAAGGGTTTTTAACTGATACGGCGCATCAGTAGAAACATGCCTTCCAGAGAATGTTCTGCCCAAGTTCAGGGAAACATTTAAATACACTTTATACCAATTGTGATATAAATACACAGCAGTGTTAAAGAGGACTTTAAAACCCTGTCTATCACCATCCACAACATGGCCATTTCTGTCAATGCCAGTTCTGAGACAGCCCTAGTGTCTATGTCCCTCTCTCCATCCACTTTGGCTTTGTCCCACCCCAGTGTAAGCACTGTCCCCCTCGGGTCTGAACCAGCATGACAGCGTGCTACTAAGTGGCCTCTGGATGACCACCCTCTCTTACTCCCCTCACAGAGAGCTCTACTGAGATGTTCAGAATAAAATTATCCTGCTAAAATTCTTCAGAGGTTTTAATTGAAATTAGAATAAAATTCAAATCCACCGTATGGCTGGTTTTAGAAAACAGCAAGACTCCGTATGAACTGCCTTCTGCCTACTATCTCATCCTCCTTCCCCGCAGACGCTGGTCTGGTCTCTTCCCGAGTCAGAGCCTTTGTCATGTTCCGTGCTCCATGTGAAAAGCTTCTAGAACACTCTTCCCCTCCCTCCTTGGGACATCTGGATGAGCACAAAGACAGGCAAGGTCTTTGATTCTCTAGAAACACAGGCAGGAGGTAAACTCTTGCGTGTGAGAATGGACGCACCTACTGGTGAGCCAGCGTCCTAAGGTTGGAAGGGTAGAGGTGGGGCTGGGAACAGGCAGTGAAAGCCTTGCATTTCAGGCATTCCAACAAAATGTCGGTGAAATGCATCCACGGAAACAAGGAGACGCAAGGAAGCTGCGAATGAATAAGAGGGAGAAGAAGCGTAACGGGGAAGAACAAATTTGACTCCATATTGGATTCGTTTCCTTTACTTTAACCTTTATATTCTATTGCTTTTGCTACAAGTTGATCACTAAAGGGATGTTGCTTAAAGTATACATAATGGTCCGTCTCCAGGGACCCTGCCTCCCATGCCTGAATATTAAGCTAAAATACCTTTGTTTAAGCTCACAGGAAACATCGACCAGGCCCCCTGTGAATGGCTGCAGGAAGAAGAAATTAACACATCCCCTCCTGAATCTCACCAGAACCAAGAAATATCTGCAATAACTTCTTGCCCTTTTTTTGTTTGTTTGTTTGTTTTAACTTTACTTCCACACCTCTCCCTCTCTGCTCTATCAAAGAAACCAGCATCCCAGCCCAGGCAAGATGGTTCTTTGGGACACCAGTCCCCCATCTTCTCGGTCTGCTGGCTTTCTGAATAAAGTCACTATTCCTTGCCCCAATACCTCGTCTCTCGATTTACTGGACGGTGCGGCGAGCGATATGAGCTTGGACTCGGTAACACTGGCAGGACAAAAACCCATCTCCTATGCTCCTTTCAGACAGACATACACACACGCACATGCACAATTATGCACAGCCACCCATACACACAGAGAAATAGCGACATGCCACACACAGACGTGTATGACGGGCGGACACGTACTTGACCAAGGAAACCACCTTGACAAAAATACAAAAAAATATGCCAACTGACTCAATTGGAAAATACATGAACTTCATTCCAAATGCAAGAAAACTAGATGGGCATGTCCCCAGGCGTAACAGGAAGTTGGTTAATTTTATGAAGAACTATCTTTACCCAGGAATACAAATACACACACACACACACACACACACACACACACACACACACACACACACAGAAAAAGAGACAAAGGTCAGTGTTAATAGGTTGTGAAATTCACTGCAATCTTTTTCTCTGATTACCTGCAATTTAACTGGCTCGGGCAGTTTCATTTGGAGCAGGCCTTCCTTGGACCTCTTACCGCCTTTGTTTTCTTCCTCAGCGGCTCCTTCCAGCTTGGAGTCTTCCGCGCAGGGCTCCTTCTCTGGCGACTCTCCCTCTTCCTCGGGACCGGCAGCTTCCTTGAACACGCTGGGCTCAATCAACTGCAAGATGTGTTTCAAGTCCTCGTTGTGGAAGATGCCCATGATGAGCAGGGTATAGAACAACTTGATGAGAGGGACGAAGAGGAACTCCGTGGTCCCCCCGACGGGGTCCCGGGCGTGAAGGCTGCCCTCTTTCACGGCCTCCGTCAGCATCTGTATGGTCTTGGCCTTCAGGATGTCCAGCGGGAACTCAGGGCTGTACTGGTAACCCTCGTTGTTAATGCTGACAAAACTCGGGGAGGAAAACTGCATCCGCGGCCTGAGGGAGGTGCTGAGGCCAATGCCCGGGAGGCCGTGCTTTTTGTTCTCATCGGGGAAGAGGGTGATGCTCTTTGTCTCCTCTGTCATGGGGACGATGAACTCATTGTTCATCATGAGCCTGGCGGTGGCGTAGGAGCTGAGGTGGATGTCAATCAGCAGGTCGTAGTAGCCGGCGCGCAGCAAGCCGGGCATGTACTTGTTCTCGATGGCGTAGAGCAGCTGCGGTTCGTCCACGTGGCTGCACAAGGCGTGGGCCACCCGGTGATTCCCAAGCGCGCAGACGGCCGAGTAGAGCCGGAGAGTGTGGTAGTGGAACTTCAGCAGTTCTTCCTGCTCGGTCAGTTCCAGGATGTCCACAGATCTGGGGACAAGAGAAGTTAAACATGGACACTGAAAACGATTCTCCATCAGAGGAGAAATCTACATACGTCGTTGATGTCACAAGTTATGGAAACAGACACTATTTTTTAAATTAGTTTTCTGCGACATGTTTGATGACAGCATAGATTTAAAAACACCAGTTCTAGATGTTTTTAAGTTTTCTTCCAGATAGAATTTGATGTTGAAAACTTCCAGTCACTAGTGCTTGGAGCTGTCTTCATTCTTCATCACCTCAGGATTCTGAACATCTCTTTTAGATATTTGGGTCTCAAGCTGACCCCGGGGACTCCCCTCCTTTCAGAATTTGAGCACTCTTCGAAAAATCCTGAATCTCCTTTCCCAATTTGGCTAACCTGCTTCAAGAAGCCAGAAGACTTAGCCTTAGGCTATGTTGCTTTGTCTCCGACTTTAGGATCAGCTCTGAGTATAACCAGTCAGTAGGTAAACAGAGGGATAATTCCTTTGACATAATTTACCTACTTACACGTCCCTCACGGACCCAAACATAGGCCAATGCCACCGTGTTTCCACCAGGTATGTGCCACTCATGAAACAAACACTATTAGGGACATTTTCACTCAGCAAAGTTTCTGTTGGGAATCTGAGTTTATATCAGATCATTTTGCTTCTACCACACATCATGACCTTTCAACGCAATTAAACCTTAAGCGTATGTCCAGAATGTACCTAAAGTCAAGTCATTCCTTTTAAAAGAAAATCTATTTTAAGAGCACATAATTCCTTTCGATGCGCTAATTTTTCTAAACTCTTTAAATTACATAGATAGTTCATGGGCAACACTATAGTATTAAAGGTAGAAACTTGATATATTGATAATCAAGGGAACCACTCATTCATCTTGCAATGTATCCTTGGTGAGACTAATATAAGCTCATCAGGACAGGGGCTATTACATACTGTGGTTATTAGCATTCATCCAGCACCTACCTTAGCACACAACGGGTACTGAATAATTATCTGTGATTATTTATTGTTAAGCTTTGTCACTATCCTTAGATACCCTGCCGTCCTGTCCACACCACCTATCCATTGCACCTGTGCTTTTCAGGTCACAGGCATTCTGCTAAAACCCACTGTGGCTTGATGGTGCAGACTGATTCCAGACTCCACCTTCTGACTCTCAGAGTCGGAAGATTCATGCATTATAAAATGCCTAGCAAATAATTACCCACCCTGTGTATCACCTAGACTTCCAGGAAACCACGCATCTGCTGGGCCCAGTTGCTAGCACCTAGTTCTTGGAAAGGTATAATTGAGTAAGCCCCCGCCACCTCAAGGTGTAGTGGAGGATTCCCATATCTTAACTGGGCTCTTCAATCTCCCAAGAAGACTGTTACCCATCCCTCAGCCTGCCTAATGGCCAAAATATATAAACCCGTTTATCGTAGCAACACAAAATATCTGTACTCTAGGTCCTTACTGAAGAACGCAATTCAGTCTACCGTCTGATCAATCTCAAAATGTCAGTTTCTAGAAACAATATATAAGAACTCTACAATCTACGTTGCTGCTGCCACTCCCAATTCACCCCCCATGATTCACTTTATGATGCCATGTTCTTTCCTATAAAGCACCCCTCCTCCCTACCAGACCAGTCTTTTAAGATAAGGGTCATGTCTGTTTTGCTCACTATTTTCTATCCAGTGCCAGGAATACAGTGGGCACTAATACATGTTTGTGGAATGAATGAATGGGAGAAATCGGAAGGAGTTGTAGTCTACTTCTCATAACCTGACTTAGGTCAAGGCAAACCAAAGGATATACCACAACTAATTTAGTCTGTCTTTCCACACCAACCCATTGTAGCAATATTCATACATTAATGAACAACGGCTTTAACTGGAGGAGAGCAAAAGAAATAACTCACTGTGTCATCTGTTATAAGCACAACGCCAGATATATCATCTAGCACATCTTTAGCACGTGCTGTAAATTGCATTGTTGTCAGTAAATATTCTCCTTCCCCCTTCTTCCCTGTAGATGGAGTCATCTTATCGACCCTAGTTACTTTGGGCTTGCCTATACCTGACTTGCCTTGGTCAATAAAATGTAACTGGATAGAACATCTGCCACAAGGGAAAAGAAAACTCTTAGAGGTCTGTTAGCCCTCCTTCCTATCTACCCTTGACCGTGGAAGCTATACGTCCCAGATCAGGGCTGCCCCATCAGCTGGGCAAGAAGGTACATGAACCACATCTGCAGACCATCCCCCCAGCCTGGAGCAGGGCTGCAGGGGACCCACGACCTCCTGTAACATGAGCAAGAAATACAGGTTTCTTTGCAAGCCACCGAAATTTGGGGGTTGCCATTACAGTAAAATCTGACTAATACAACTCATTATAGCCTTTAAAAGTCTCCAGGGGAGAAATTTCCGTCATGACTCAATATCATTCTTTAATTCATCAAATATTACAGAGTACCTATTATGTACTGATCACTGTGCACTGGTGAAATGATGGTGAACAATACAGACAAGATTCCTGCCCTAAGGCAGCTTACTGCCTAGTTAAAGAGGGAAACAACCCCAAAAATAAGTAAATTAAATTATGAACCATGAGTGAGATAGCTCATGAAAGAAACAGAGGACTGACATACGTCTACTACCATTCAATTTTTTTTTTTTTTTTTTTTTTTTTTGCGGTACGCGGGCCTCTCACTGTTGTGGCCTCTCCCGTTGCGGAGCACAGGCTCCGGACGCGCAGGCTCATTGGCCATGGCTCACTGGCCCAGCCGCTCTGTGGCATGTGGGATCTTCCCGGACCGGGGCACGAACCCGTGTCCCCTGCATCGGCAGGCGGACTCTCAACCACTGCGCCACCAGGGAAGCCCTCAATTTTTAAAATATTAGTTAACTGTCATATTATTGGGGCATGAGGAACAGATTCTACTTGAATACTAGTCGGCATTTCCATTTTGGAATCTGAAGTTTGAAACTCATCAGATTTTTCTTTGGCTTCTACGAAGTGTGAAACCAATGTGCAGCCATATCATGGTGTGATGTGAATGACTGTGGACCAGTCCTGGCTTTGTTATTTTCCTATCCTTACCTTCTCTGCAACCTGATTCCAATGACACTTTTTTCTACAAATTTGCATTTCATATATTTTGGGAAATTGACTCAAATTCTTTACAGCCTATAGTAAGAATTTAAATTATCCATTCATTTGCATATAATTTATCACAGGTAATTAACATAAATGATACATTACTATGGCAGGAGTGTATGTTGGGTTTCCATAACGTGCCAACATATTAAATCACAACCTTAAAACTCTCTGCTTAATAGAGAGAGAATATTTTCCCTTATAAAGAAAAATTCGTTCCCAAATGTGATGTTTCTTTTGGTTGCAGAGTAATTTTTATAAAACATTAGATGCAAAATTCCAATAAAACGTTTCTCACATAAAATAAAAAGTATGAAATTAAATTGAATCCTCTAAAGAGTACATTATGAATGCTGTATCTCTCTAATTATTCCACCTAAAAATATACAAATACTTAATGGATTAAAAAAAATTCACCTGGCCAGATTAATTTTTCTTTGGATTTCTTCTGTTTGAAAACAGCTTTATTGAGATATCATTTACATACTATACAATTTACCTACTTAAAATAAATAATTCAATGGCTTTAGTATATTAATGGAACTGGGCAACCATAACCTTAACCTAAGCTTAGAACATTTTCCTCACCCCAAAAGAAACCCAGTAGTACCCAGTGGCAGTCATTCCTCAGGTCCACTGCCCTTGCCTCTCCTAAGTAAACATTATTTTACTTTCTCTCCCTAAAGATTTGCCTATTACAGACTTTTCCTGTAAATGGAATCCTATAACATGTGGTAGTAGTATAACTAGTTAAAAACTCAGTATAATGTTTTAAAGCTTCATCCATTTTGTAGCACATATAAGTACTTCATTCCTTTGTATTGCCAAACAGATTTACAGTACGGATTCACCACACTTTATTTATCCACAAATTAGCTGGTGGGCATTTGGGTTTTTCCCACTTGTTGGCTACTGTGAATAATGCTGCTCTGAAATTCGTGTACAGGTTTTTGTGTGGACATGTTTTCATTTCCCTTGGGTATATACCTAGGAGTGGAATTGAAGGCTCTTACGGTAACTCTGTATTTAACTTGTTGAGGAACTGACCAATTGTTTTCCGAAACACAGGTTAAATTTTAAAAGTATTAAGAGAAAATAAAAGTGCCAAGCATGTCTAAATATATAAAAATGAACATAGCTCCCACAGCTTTTTAAGAGTAGAGTTTTAAAATATAAGAAAAATAACAAGTATGTGTGTCTTTGCATTGTTTTCATGAAATGTTTTCACTCAGTTTGTGACTTAACTTTTTAATGATATTTTGGGAGGGAAACCTTGGTCCCAAACTTACTGATAATGAGGCTGCTACAATGAAATCTCTGCGATTTAATTGGCTGTCACATGGAAAAACTGAAAATCATAAACAAAGCCACCTCTGAACATTCAGTGTACTTTGTATTATTACTATGACTGTCTAGATGCGTATGAACTTGGTTCCAAAGCCCTCAAGGTATTTTCACAATGCTCTTTCACTGACATCTCTTGGTCTCAGTTTTTCCCATCTGTCCAACAAAGGACGGAACTAAGTGATTTTTCTGACTCCCCCTTTACCGTCTTACAGTTCTGTGATACTCTCTTACTCGGCTGCCTTAAGTCAGATGGCAGCTGTACTTGCCTGAACTTTTACTTACTGTTATTCTCATAAGCAAAACAAGAATGAGGAAAGAAATCATACACTATCAAATCACCTCTTCACTTATAATAATTCTGTTTCCGTAACCAAGGAGATGAGACATAGACTTAAACTTGGGATGTACAAAATAACGTCTGCATGGCCCCAAGAAATCAGTAGTTTTTAAACCCCATTTTGTTTCCCCAGCACCACCCCTGAACCCTGGGGTAGGCATCTAATTTGCTGGGTCCCCATCAGACAGTAAAGGATGCTCGGGTCTGACCTGTTCTCCTCTGGGATATGGAGAGACATGAACTGCAGAGGTTCCACACACTGCACCAGCCAGCCTTGGCGTTCACTTATTCGAGACACGTCTACCTTCAAGAACTGGTTGGGCATTCTGCTCCAGAGGACATGTGAGAGGAACTGCACATGGAGACGAGGGGGACACTGCGGCACGGGGTTTTTGTGCTCGCTCTTGAATAATCCCGCTGAGAGAGGCATCACATTCTAGGAGATGGGGAAGCAGAAAAAGAATGAATGGATGACACTCCTGGGGGATCAATAAAGTGACGACTAGAGTTCTGTACAGGAAAGAGATAATGACAGATACCATACGTGTTGAGCAGAGTCAATACAAAAACTAATAGAAATTGGGTTGAGCTGTTTCTGAAAGGACAAGTGGAGAAAAGTTGGGGATGTTTCCTTCCCATATACTCAACGGCACACTGAGAATGCGAGAGCAAGAGAGTATAACCATGTATCTTTCCTATTCCTTTACCAAGCTGGGTCCTCAGGGACGCTGGGCATGTCTTTAGCTGCCTTCATCCAAACATCCCGCAAGACTGGTCACATCCACTTGGCTTTCTCCCTCTCTTATTGTCTGTCCTTTGTGACCCACTTCATCCATCCTTAAACTACTCACACCCTCACTCATCATCAGGTCTCTCAGGTTTGAGAAACCAGCAATAGACCAGAGACAGCTCAACAGATAAACCTGACTGTTAAACAAGAAACACAATTTCCTTCTCCTCCACCTTCCTCCACCTCTAATATGTATCTTCAACCATTCCAATTCCTGCAGTCTGGCCTCAGGGAAAGAAAAGTCTCTACTTTGTCAAAGCTTATTCATTCATTTATGATCATGATACCACCCCTGCCTGCCTCTTCTGGGCCAATAGAATAATTTACCTACCTCATCTTTCCGCATTACCTTCGGTTTCTTCCTCTCCTCTAGAACCTTCTCTACTGCATTATTTAGACTTGCTCATCCTCAAGCTACTTTCCTATTCTCTTTTGCTAATGGGGACAAAAAACCCAGGCACTTGTATCAGGCACTGAGAATGTATCAGTGAAACAAAACAGACAAAATCCCTACCCTCATACAGCTTCCATTTCTTTTTCATTAGACATAAACAAAATCAGTAATTAAATAGTTATTAGAAAAGGGGTCATGGAGAGGAAAAAAAAAAACAGGATGGGGGAATCAGAATGCAGGACAGTAATAATAAACAGGGTGGTCAGAATGGTGTCACTGAAGATGACATTTACAGAACGATCCAAAGAGAAGAACCATGTGGATATGCAGGGGAAGAAATTTCCATGCAGAGGGTACTGTGAATACAAAGAACCCAAGGAGGGAGTTTGCCTGGCAAGTCTGAGGAAGAGCTGGCGGCCAGGGTGGCTGCAGTGGAGTGAAGGAGGGGACATCAGGAGGAGGTGAAGTCAGAGGGGTTAGAGGAGGTCAGCTGGTTTAGAACTTGAGAACCATCATCAGACCTCTGATTTTTACTCTCAGGGAAACAGGGTTTCTAGGGTTTTGAGCAGTGAAGTGAGTGACATGGTCTGATTTTTATTTTAAAATAACGACAGTCACTTGGATTGTTCTATGATAAACAGAAGGGTGAGGATGAATTAGAGGCTAGTGGCGAAAAATACAGATGGGAAATGATGGTGATGGAGGGCAGATCAGCAGGAGGGGTGGTGGGAGAGGACAGAAGGTGGAGGATTTGCCGGGGGGTGGAACTGGGATGCGGAATGTAAAGGAGGGAAGCCAAGGATGACCCCAAGGTTTGGGGTCTGAGTTATTAACTGACAGATCAAGAAGACTCGATCAGGCAAGTCAGGAGGAGGGGGGAGTGATGGTCAGCAGTCCAGTTTTGGACATAATACAACTTGCAATATCTATGAAACACGAAACATAAATGTCAAATAGACCAATAGCAGAGTCTGGGTTCTGAGAAACTACCACTTTTCTGTCAAATTTCAACTTTTTTTTTTTTTTAACATCTTTATTGGGGTATAATTGCCTTACAATGGTGTGTTAGTTTCTGCTTTATAACAAAGTGAATCAGTTATACATATGCATATGTCCCCATATCTCTTCCCTCTTGCGTCTCCCTCCCTCCCACCCTTCCTATCCCACCCCTCTAGGTGGTCAGAAACCACCAAGCTGATCTCCCTGTTCAGTCATCCAAACCTGCTGCCTCCTTTCCCTCACGTTCAATCTCAAATAATAATATGAATTGAATGATCTTGAACAAAATACTACGGCTTCTTCCATCATTTTACTGAAATTTTTCTGGAAAGGTCACTAAAGCCCTCCTACTTAACAAAAATCACAGATTCCTTTAGTCCATATTGTATTGGCTCTTCTGTGGCAGCTGGAATCTCGTTTTACAGAAACTGAGCTCACATGGTTTAAGAAATATGTCCAAGGTCGCTGAGCCAGCATGGTAAAACTGTCTACTAAATTCACCCTGAGGGGTGCCCAGCATCTCATTGTTTACAATTGCGAATTTCAATTCCTTTTCCTGAATTTCAACAGGCTCTTCTGCTTGTTGTTGTATTAGTATCCCTTGGCTGGCCAAACGAAAATTATTCAAATTAATCCTTTTCAGATTAACATATACACACTACTATACATAAAATAGATAACCAACAATGACCTACTGTATAGCACAGGGAACTATACCCAATATTTTATAATATCCTATAAGGGAAGAGAATCTGAAGGAGTACACACACACACACACACACACACACACATAACTGAATCACCATGCTGTACACCTGAAACTAACACGACATTGTAAATCAACTATACTGTCCACCCCCAAAAAAAGTAAGAAAAAAGAAATTAATCTTTGATTCTTCATTCTCCTTGAGCACCAAATCCAATTTCAACAAATCCTATTAATCCAATTCATTGACAAATTCTGTTAATCTCTCCCCTAAAACATCTTACATTTCACTCTCTCTTTACGATGACTTCCATGAATCTCATCGTCTTCTCCCGTGTGGACAGTAAGGGACTGTTGATAGATAATTATTACTGCCTGCTCTCATTCTTTTGAGGGTAGATATTTCTCCACATTACTACCAACATATTTTCCCAAAACAGGTTTGATTATACTCAGTCCCCTGCTTCAAATTTCCAGTAAGGCACCACTGCCTAGGGAATAGGTGTACACTTCTTACTATGGCATTTAAGGCCTTTTCAACTCGGACTACCTTCCATCCCTATTCATCTCTAGCCACATCCCAGAAGCATCCTTTGTTACAGTCACACTGAATTCCTTAACCTTCAGCACTTTCATGCCTATGTATTTTCACTTTCTCTCACCCTCTGTCTAGAATGCCCTCTCCTAGCAAATGTACCCTGAGATCTGTCATTCAACAGTTAAGAATCAACCTAAATGTCATCTCCTCTTTCAGCTTTACCTGATCCACCCCATCCTACTTAGTTGTCCTTTCATTTATGTTCCCAGAGTACTCAATACCCGTCACTCTTGCATTTACCACAATGTAGCATACTTTCCGCTCTTCAAGCCCGTTCACTAGCTTACCTGTGAGTTCAGTGATTACTGAGCTGTATGTAATTTGGCATTTGTGTCCTGTACAAGCCTAGTTTTATTGAATAATATACTCATGATAACCAAAGAAAACCCTTTCCAATTACTTATGTTACCCTAGTGACCTTAACGAGATTACAGAATTTTCAAATACGGAAACTTTTAAAGAATGATTTATGTGATTAATATCAGTACTAATAAAGTATGGAATTAATTGAAGAATAAGTAAATGCTATTTCCTAATAAAAAACAACCTAAATATAATACCAGGAATGAATCTTTCTTACCTTTATTCTTCCCAACTCAAACTGAAAAACGTTGGGACTTGTAGCTTGCGCAAAAACTGCAGGAAATAATTTTGTACTTGGTTCCACCTTAAATAATCAAATGAATTTAATAATATTAGTAAAGGAAGGAACACACAAAAAAATACATTTTCTTCCTAACACCTAAGAAACACTTTACAGAGAAAGACTTTTTCTTCCTCTCATGCAGATATTCTCTTTCAATAATTATTTGGAATATTTCATTTCAGGACTATGTGAACATTTTTGGAGGAATGTACTGTTTACTCTGAAGGGCTTATGGCACTGTTATTACTCAAACAGAAGTAAAAATACAGAACTGACTCATTTGTGTTTCATTTCCTTCTAGCTTATAGTTTACTATAATTTACAAAATGTGTTCTCCACTCTAACGGGGATAAAGGTTTCCTCCCTGGAAGCACAAGGCCATCCCTGACCACATACCTGATAGTATGTGCTCAGCTCCTTGCCGTTGGCCGTGAAGGTGAGCAGCCCACTGGCGGTGTCCACCACGCAGCCAATCTCCAGGCCATTGTTGTTGCGTCCTTGCCCGGGGCTCAGGCTCTCACCCGCACACACCATATAGCAGTTGCTGCGTTTGATGCTGAATTGCAAAAAAACATGTTTATCTTTGAACAAGGACAGGTAGCATGGAAAGCATGGACGTCTGGCAAACTAAACCTAAGTTATGCTGTGCAAGCAACAAGCTCATGCTGAAATGGGACAGGTGTACAGTGGGCCCGATTCTGTGATTCTGAGCAAAACTCCATTGACTTCAGTGGAGTCAGGTCTGAGTCAGGTCTTCCAATCTCTCAATTTCACACCTAATGAAGACGGGTCAACCAGTTGGAACCAAGGATGAGAACTGACCTGCACCTTCCCTCCAAAAACTCAAACCAAACTGGACCTTTTTCTGAGGTTCAAAAAAGTTTAACTATGATAAAGCAGAAACTAACACACATACACACACAAAAAGTTTAACTATGTAATAATCATCCAAATTGGTAATTTTCATTCTCATGGGTTTTTTTAAAACATCTTTATTGGAGTATAATTGCTTTACAATGGTGTGTTAGTTTCTGTTTTATAACAAAGTGAATCAGCTATACATATACGTACAACCCTATATCTCCTCCCCCTTACGTCTCCCTCCCACCCTCCCTATTCCGCCCCTGTAGGTGGTCACAAATCTCATGGGTTTTTGTTTTTTTTTTTTTAAAACCACTTGTTCTGAGATGAGAAGCACCTGTTTCTGAACACTGTCGAAGTCTTTAGGCCAATTCTACATGAGCTGTCAGTGATTCGATAGATATAGAATTTGGCTAAAATTAAGCCCCTTTCTGGACAATTCCTGGTGATCTGCTATGAGAGGCAGACTTAGCTGGGAAGTGCACAAGATCTGTGATATTAACAACAAACCCCATCTGAGTTTCACCCTCAACAAAACCTTTACCAGAGATGGTAGCAAACTTAAGTGATTTGAGTTTCACCTCCTTCCCTTTCTCTACTACTGTGCAGTGCATGTATGAATGAGGCTGGCAAAAAAGGGCAAACACAGGCAAGTAGGAGGAAAAGAGCAAGAAGGCGGAGATAAAGTCAGTTTCTGAAGAGTCAAAAGTTGGCTGTGTTTCTATGCTCTATTTATGTAAGATTCAACAACCTTCCCTAGCCTGTATTTCCTACACCAAAACCATCAATCAGATATCATATCCCTATATTATCTCCTTTCATGGTCCCCATCTCTGAAAATCAAATATATCCCTCAGAATATTCCTGGAAACAGGTGGTTTGGGGACCCCCATACTGACGTAAAGCACTGTTCATTGGAGAATTTTTGCTAGGCTCACTGTCTCAAGTGCTAAGTTCACTGCGGTTCAAGTGTTACAACCTGAAGGCAGGGGAGGGAGCTTCCGGTCACCAAAAATGATGGTGCAGGTATAAAAGAAAAGCAACGTTATGAGGGGGGCTCTTTCTATGAGACCCACCACAGCAGATCAGAGAGGATGCACGGGCACACAAAGTAGATGCAAATGACCAGATCTTCTCTTGTCTTATCTGCAAGGAAGATAGCCTTCTTCACTTTTTTGAAGGTTTGGTTTGAGTTTGGTTTGTTTTATAAATGAAAAAGGATGGCACAGAAACTGTAACCGACTTACCCAAAGCCACACAGCGAGTCAATGGCAAAGCTGAGGAAAGAACCCACGGCTCCTCAGTCTGAGTTCAAATGCGTCCACCTGGTCTAAACCACTAGCCCACACTGTCTTCACCTTTTTCTCCCCACCTCCTAACCAGCTCCCAAGGTACAGATCAGACCACAGGCTAAATGCCTCACAGTCACCTGTCTCTCATCCTCAAACAATGGCTAAGTCATGGTAACCCAAGTCATCAGTCGTGTGCGATGTCACCTGAAGGAATATAGGATTATGACCCCCAAAAGATGCACTGCTCTTACTTTATAAGATTTTGCACTTTTAATATATTCAGATTCCTTACCGGCTTGTATGAGTAACAGAAAGGACATGGACATTAACGGTCTGATTACACTGTTCCTAGAAACAGAATACTATCTTGGACATAAAATCCAAGAGAAAAAAAATGCCTACGTTTATCAACATTTTTATCAAATGTCATTCATGTAAGAAACCGAGGAAAACCAACCTTTCATGCACCTTTCCTTTTTCATCTCCTAGAGTCACGGTCACTGTACGAACTCTGTCCAGGTCAAAGCCTGTATCATACTGTTGGAAATCGGATGTGATCCAGCCCACCCAGACGTTGGCAGGTTCTTGTCCAGGAAAGATTCTCACTGAGTAATAGTACTGTCGAGATAGCAACACCAAGTATTGGTGAAGTAAAAAGAAACAAAACTTTGACTTGCAATGTCTAAGAAGATATGTCTTTGTTTAAAATCGTTTGGCATATTTGCAGCAACATGGATGCAACTAGAGATTATCATACTAAATGCAGTAAGTCAGAAAGAGAAAGACAAACACCATATGATATCACTTATGTGTGGAATCTGAAATATGACACAAATGAACCTATCTATGGAACGGAAACAGAATCATGGACATAGAGAACAGACTGGGGATTGCCAAGGGGAGGGGGGTGGGAGAGGGAAGGACTGACAGTTTGGAATTAGCAGATACAAACTGGTATATGTAGAAAGGATAAACAAGAAGGTCCTACTGTATAGCACAGTATAGGGAACTATATTCAATATTTTGTAATGGATATAATGGAAAAGAATCTGAAAACAATATTGGCTTGGCCAAAAAGTTCATTTGGGTTTTTCCGTAACATCTTATGGAAAAACCCGAACAAACTTTCTGGCCAACCCAATATACGCAAATGTATAACTGAATCACTTTGCTGTACACCTGAAACTAACACAACATTGTTAATCAACTATACTTCAATAAAAAAGAAAATAATAGTATATTCAATACTAATAGTAGTATATTCAATTAGGCTATAACAACAACAAAACCCAAAGCTTAAAGCAGCAAAAAAAAAAAAAAATCCTTTGGCCTAAGCAAAATGTTATAGGCACAAAGGACTGATGTGGCGAAGGAAAAGTCTTAAAACAGAGATCCTGAATTATTTCAGAAATAATGGGAAAAAGAGAAAAGACTATCTGAGCAAAAGATGATCTGAAGCCTTTTATACTTCCAAGTATGAATGGATGGGGGAGTACATATATAGTATGTTTATGTGATAAAATCATCAATCCATTACACAGGTAAGCTTTGAATTCTTCAAGCGGACACAAGGACAATAATCTACGCTATAGCTTTTCTACCTGTTTTATACCTTGAATATGCTATCACTAACATAATATTTGGAACCCTTAAAATCACTCTGAAATAGTTCAGATCTGATATGTGAAAGTCAAGCTCAAATAGGGGGACATTCTAAAAGGGACACAGCTATATATTTTTTCCATTTGGCGTTTTATGAGAAGTGCTTTAAAAATTCAAATTGGCAGACGGCACATCTTGACCTCTAACAAAGTATGATAAATGATCTTGCAGACATATCACTGAGACAAAAGAAACTGCAAAATGTACTTGGAAAACTTAAGTGGCAAATAAAATGCTGTCAAGAAAGAGGATAACAAAACCAGGACTGAGGGTGCCAGTAAGGATTATTTTTCCTAAAATAGCTCTCTTATTGCATAATATCCATTAGAATACACATACATCTTTCAACTTTTCAGTCCCCAAGATATAAGTGTGTAATTATTTTAAAAGTAAGCTTGCTAAATAGTACGAATCAATGTTAGCTATTTGAAATGCAAAGCATGCTCACTGACAAATCGAGATAAATGACAAAAGCTGCAACCTCATACCGTGGACGTTTGCATCAAGTAATCATAGTCGTCCCTCTCATCTGCCAGGACGTCTTCTGTGAGTCTTGCAGAGTGGCTGGTGCTGTAATCTGGCTTTGTCCTTCTGAGCAAAAATCTGGAATGTAGTAGAGGACTAGGAATAAGCAACATTAAAATGTTCTGCCTATCTCAAACACAAACATATAATTAACTTGGTAGAGTGGTTGTCAGCCAGGATGATTAGCTCCCAAGAGGACATCTGGCAAAATCTGGAGATATTTTTGGTTGTCACAACTTGGTGGGGGAGGGGGCCACTACTGGGGGAGGGATCCTGCTAACCATCTTACAATGCACAAGGCAGACTCTTACAATAAATAATTATCTAACCCAGAGTGGCAATAGTGTGGAGGTTGAGAATTTCATATTCAGCGTAAGAAAGGGTGCTAAAACAATCTACCTCCTTATCCATTAAAAAGTACTATTTAAAGAGAATACTCTAAGGTTCAACCAGTAATGTAAATATAAACATCTTAGAAACTAACTCTTGGGAGAAAATACAAATCATATATCTGATAAGGTTAATATCTAGAATATACAAAGAATTCCTACAACTCAGCAACAAAAATGCAAATGACCCAATCAACAAATGGCCCAAGAACTTGAATAGACATTTCTCCAAACATGTTATACAAATGACCAATAAGCACATGAAAAGATGCTCAACATCACGAATCATCAGGGAAATGGAAATCAAAACTACAATGTGATATCACTTCACACCCATTAGGATGGCTACTATCAAACAACCAGAAAGTAACAAGGGTTGACAAGGACTTGGAGAAATTGGTACCCTCGTGCAGTGCTGATGGGATTGTAAAATGGTACAACTGCTATGGAATACAATATAAATATTTTGCCTCAAAAATTTAAATATAGGGCTTCCCTGGTGGCGCAGTGGTTAAGAACCCACCTGCCAATGCAGGGGACATGGGTTTGAGCCCTGGTCCGGGAAGATCCCACATGCCGTGGAGCAACTAAGTCCGTGCACCACAACTACTGAGTCTGCGTCCTAGAGCCCCCGAGTCACAACTACTGAAGCCCGTGTGCCTAGAGCCCGTGCTCCGCAACAAGAGAAGCCACCGCAATGAGAAGTCTGCGCACCGAACCAAAGAGTGGCTCCCGCTCACCACAACTAGAGAAAAGCTCACACGCAGCAACGAAGACCCGATGCAGCCAAAAAAATAAAAAAATAAATAAATAAAATTTATTAAAAAAAAAAAAATTTAAATACTGAAGTACCAGGCATCCCAGTTCTGGGTATATATCCAAAAGAATTGAAAGTAGGGTTGTGAAAAGATATTTGCACACCCAAGTTCTTAACAGCATGATGATTCACAATAGCCAAGAAGTGGAATCACCCTAAATGTCCATCATTGGATGAATAGATCAACAAAATGTGGTATATATACACACACACTGGAATATCATTCAGCCTTAAAAAGGAAGGGAATTCTGACATATGTCACAACACATACGAACTCTGAGGACATTAAGCTACATGAGATAAGTCAGTCACAAAAAGACAAATATTGTACGATTTCGTTTATATGAGGTATCTAAAGCAGTCAAATTCATAGAAACAAAGAGTAAAATGGCGATGACCAGGGGCTGGGGGAGGTTGGAAAAGGCACGTTATTTCATGGGTGTGGAGTTTCAGAGTTTTGCAAACTAAAAAAGTTCCGAGATCTGTTTCACAACAATGTGAATATACTTAGCACTACTGAACTGTATACTTAAAAATGTTTAAGATGCTAACTTTTATTTTTACCACAAAAAAAAAATTCATAGGGCTTCCCTGGTGGCGCAGTGGTTGAGAGTCCGCCTGCCGATGCAGGGGACACGGGTTCGTGCCCCGGTCCGGGAAGATCCCACATGCCACGGAGCGGCTGGGCCCGTGAGCCATGGCCGCTGAGCCTGCGCGTCTGGAGCCTGTGCTCCGCAACGGGAGAGCCCAGAGCAGTGAGAGGCCCGCGTACCGCAAAAAAAAAAAAAAAAAAAAAAATCCATAGAAAAAGTAACTCTTGAGATAGATTGTTAGTGGTAACAAATTAGCTGGCCAACAGGCTGCTTTTTCTTCTGTAGAATCCTTGGTACATAAAGGAGGAGGAAGAGGAAGAAAAAATTGACTTTGGAAATCCCTTACCCACTATTACCCTCTCCAGTGATCCCCTAACATAATAACTATATATTTAAAATCATTTAAAAATTTAAATTAAAAAAGTTTTTTTAAATCATTTTGCATGTATCAATGACCTTTGTTTCAGACGAGAGGGCTTTTCCTGAGCATAATCTTTGTGGTTGTTAAACTCTGGTTTTGTAGCTTCTTTGTCTTTGTCCACTCGATCTGGCACCAGATGGCCATGAGCTGTCTTCATGAGAACCTCAAAGTCCGAATCCACATCATAATCCTCTAAATCATTCTTGGGCCCAAAGAGACCGGCGCCAGGGATCCCTCCAGCCGCAGTCTTGGAGAAGACCTCCGCGCACTCGATGGGCATGCTCAGACGATAAAACATGAGATCCGTGCTGCTGTTCTGAGAGCCAAAGGACTTCTGAGTGACCTTTAAACACGGGCAACTGTCGATGGTGCCGTCAATTCTGGTCACCTAACAAAGGAAGACGTGATTGTTCAAATGCTCATCACCGTCCGTTTCCTGATTCTAAAACCCTAACGTGCATCACACCTTTACAACCCAAAACATGGCCCGCCCGTGGCATAATTTCATAAATGAGATCATTAAATAGAGGGACTGCTGTGTTACAGACATACTCACAGTTCTGTTTCTAACTCAGAAGATGACTTGGGAAATTCATGTTAAAACTGTATATATTCAGATGGAGCCTGACATTGCCTCCATAAAAAAAGAATTATATACAGTTGACCCTTGAACACCGCAGGTCTGAACTGCTTGGATCCACTTATATGTGGATATGTTTCAATAGTAAATTCTATAGCACTACATAATCCGTGGCTGGCTGAATCCGTGGATACAGAGGGCCGACTATAAATTATATGCAGATTAACCCCGAAGTTGTTCGAGGATTAACTGTAGGTAATCAGTCTAATCAGCCTCTCATAAGTACCTAAAATCAGAGGGTAATCCTGTCCTTAGATTCCCCTACAGTGGAACACATCAGAGCCATCATTTTAAGTAAATGACAGTAACTGTCCAAGTAGGAACACCCGCTCCTGGTTTTTGGCAATGGTCTGATTTTCAAAGGAAAAGCAAACCTCAATATGTTCATGGTTTGATGGAACTTGGAGAAACTGAGGAAGCCTCTTGCTTAGCCACATGGTAATATCCCTGTTCGTGTTAACGGCAAATGGTTCATAGCCCTCTTGTAAGCCACAGATGGTGAAATATTTCAAGGTGCTGACATCCTTTCCAAAGTTCATCCTGCCCACTTGAGCCACTCCAAGGCTACATACAGGTATGAATCCTGGGAAGAAAAAAAATACATCAAAATCTTCAGTATCATTCGTATAAGATCCTTTTAGCATGGAATCACCAAAAGTATTGCTCTAAAACTCTTAGCTTTGTGAGAACCGTTGCCCTGAGGTGAAAACAATAGTGGGGTAAAGAGACCACGGACACTAAGTATTAAATGTGACGATCAGAAAACCAGTATTTGCTCTTGGCATCATAATTCCTTAAATGTGGGCCCGAGCTAAGTCCCTTCTTCCACCCTGGACTTCTGTAAAATGAGGTGACTACGAAGCGGCCCCGAGTCCTCTGGAAATCCTGGGGACCACAACCCCCTCCCCACAGCCTCCCAGCCCCGAAGTGCAGGTGACTCTCTTGCAGAGGGAAAATGAGAAAGAAAGTTAAGTGCCAAAGCGCATCGCCAAAGAGCCTGAAATGTGCAAACATCAAACACAGCTGAGCTTTACATGTAACTCGAAGAAGAAAAAAAAAAAGGATTGGAGGCCACATTTTTAAAGGTGTTCATTCACTTATAGCTGCTTTTGATCTTTGAAGAGAATTTTGCCTCTTTTTTTCCCCCTAGGGTACCCTAGATCTAAGCGTAGAAAATATCGATATAAATAAGAATTCGGAAGTAGCTGCTAAAATCCTACTGAAACTCCTCCATCTGTCCCTTTCCCTTCACTGTTGGTATAGATTAAGCAGGGTAATGCAAAATTAACATAAATAGCTAAGATAAGAAATCAAAAAGTTAAAAGTTAACAAGAAACTAAATCAAAAGCAACAGGAATGAAGAAAAAAACAAAATATTTCAATGTATGGCAGGGATGGTTAATCTTTCCACTATTAAATAAAAAGGGGAAACTACATTAATTTTGTTAATTGTCTGAGTTCTTTGGAATCAACTGTCTGGCAAGGGGATGAGATGATACTTTTCAGTGGAGGGGGCATTTACGTACTCTTCATATCTTTTTGTAATATTTTACATGAAAGTTCAAGTAGTCAGCACAATAAACAAGGTCAGTATTGGGATGCAGACTACAAATTAGAGGATCTAACTTGCAGATCAAAAAAGCAGGGGATCCTCAGAATAAGCTGACAGATTTCTACCATTATGATGTCCATTTCTTTCCTTGTTGAAATTAGTGGCAGTGAAAGCAATGTATAACTCTCAAGACAGCACAAGACAATAGAAATTACATCTGATAATTCATAAGGATTTCATCCAGTTTGTATCCTCAATATATATTTAAATAAACGGTTGAATCATAGCATTACCAACCGGGAAGCAAGAACACATCCAGCTGGGTTCAAGGAAGTGTGAATGATGAGTTTCTAGCTAAAACTAAAAAAGCCACAGCTGTGTCTGCAGCTGTGCCAGCTCTTGATGCAGTAGTCAAGGAAAGTTGTCTTACATAAGTGTCCCCAAAGGAATCAAAGAAAAGGACTGGATAAATGCAAAAGATCTGAGACAGCTTGAACTACATTTGCACAAACAGGAAAACCTAACGTTCATTTGACATAAACTAGGGGATACCGCGGCAGAAACATCTCTGCTGATGCT
The DNA here is from genome assembly GCF_964270905.1 of Leucopleurus acutus. Lineage (NCBI taxonomy): Eukaryota > Metazoa > Chordata > Mammalia > Artiodactyla > Delphinidae > Leucopleurus > Leucopleurus acutus. The sequence continues at coordinate 77,248,638 of NC_139156.1, forward strand.
ACACATTTTTCTTTCTAACCACTTTATATGTAGTTGGAGTTCCTACTCTAAAAGTGAAGTTACTGGATACCTTAAAATATCTGTAGAGTAGATCTTTGGGTGTTTGTTATATTAATATCTGAACTTTTCTGTATGTCTGATATATTTTCATCTAAAAAATCAAGTATTTAGTGTTGTGCGCAAAGATTTGTGTCCTAAACTGTTCACCATGGCTATGTATACAATCATAGAATACTGTTTGGACAATAAATATGTGTTTTTATTTTCCTGGAGATGGTATACTACTTAGCTTTTGAAAATCTGGTTTTCAAAAGTTCATTAATATATAGGAAAATATTCACAGTATGTATTATTTCGAGAAAGGAAGATGGAACATACGGCTTATTTTTAAAGATGCAAAAACACCAGAAGGGGTTTTTTTAAATCATAAAAGTTTCAGAATGGTGGGATTTTTAATGCTTTTTCCCTCTTTTTATGTCTCTCAATTTAATAATTTTTTTCAATGAATATGTATTTTATGATGACAACAAACGACAGCCTTCGTAAAAATAAAATATTCATTTAAGGAAATGGGATATACCTACATCTTTCTCGTATAGAAAGATGGAAGAATGATGTGGACATAAAATGGTCCAAACAGCATGTTCTTCAAGTTGCTGAAGTTCAAGTTCTCATCGCTAGTCTCGAGTGTGCAGTGAGCTTGGTACCAGAAATCTTGCTAATAAAATTACACTAGTACAGGAGTGCTGAAAAGTGATTTAGCAGTATGCATTAAGACACTTTCACCTATTCATTTCTTTATCCAACAGATGTTTATTGAGCAGCTACTGTGTGCCAGAAACAAGGAATACTAGGTCACTAACACAGACCCAGCTAAATGTTCTCATAGTCTAATACGGTGGGGAGACAAGTGAAGAAGTAATAAAATAACCTACTGACCCATCTAAAAAGAGGGAGTGCTAAGAGCCGAGGAAGAGTAGAGAGATGAAGTCGGGAAGATTTTGCAGAAGAGTCATCATCTAAGTAGAGGGCAGACAGGCAGTCCTGGGAAATGACTAAGAACAGGGACTTTGGAATCCAAGAGACCTGGATTCAAGTTTCAGCTCCACCACTTCTTGGCAAGTTACTTAAATTCCCTAAGCTTTAATCCTTTCTTCTGTAATATCTACCCACGAGGGTTATGGTTTTAAAAACAAGATCCTGTATGTATAGTGCTTAATATATATGCTCACTAAACTCAATTTTAAATGGAAAAAAAAAAGGTAAAGGAAACTAATAGGTGTAATAAGAGAATGGTTAATTATGATACATACACAAGATTAAATAGGTGTAGTCATTAAAAATCATGTTCAGGGCTCACCAAAATAAAACTATACGGGGAGGTAAAACATGGCAACATTTAAAAACTGGCGATTCCAGGTGAAGCGTACACAGGTGTACATTGCACTATTCTTGCACTTTTCTAAAACGCTGACATTTCTCAAAATATGATATTGGTAAAACTACCACAAGTTATGCTTAAAATACTTTTATGCCTTAGGACAACATATTATATATAATATTAAGTTTAAAAAAGGTGGCAAAAAATTATTTTTACATCTCAAACCTTTAAATGGGAGAAAAACACATTAAAAGTCAAATTTCTCTCTGGGTAGTGGGAATATAATTTTTAACCATTTTCTTATACTCCTTTGCATTTTCCAAATGCTCAAAAAGAATATATTAATTTTATGAAAGACAAATAGATACACTTTTTCATTAGCTTATAGCAGTAGATGGTTTTTCCACTGCTTTAGCGTTTTGGTCTCCTTTAAAGGAATTTATCTGTGAAAGTACATCCATAAGTAGAAATTATGCTTTTTTCTCTTTGTAATTTAAATGAAGTAGAACTTAATAAAAATTAAATTGTATTCTGACTTCAGAAGATGCAGTTTTAATAGCTGTTATGATAATAAAACAACAGATATTTCTAAAAACTACATTTTTAAAATTAGCATATCACAGCAGGAACAACTACATGGCAATGGTATCAAAGCAGATAGAGAGTGGAGGAAAAACTCCAGGTACTTTTCAGTGGCCACATGGGAAAGGGCCAGGCCTCAGTCACTTCCATTTGGCCAATGCCCTGCAAATAAATGTGCTGACAACAGATGAAATGCTTAACACACAAGGCTCCCTAACAGCAGCTAATTCCCTGAGTGTTCATCTCAGTGACCCTTAACGACCATTCATTGAGACAGGAATCATTATTATCTTTTTCCAGTGATTTAAGTCCAATCTCGGCTTAAATCACAGCTAAGTGGCCAGAAAATAAACCCAGGTCTGCCAGATCTCAAGCTCCGTGCTTTAATTCAGGCCTGCAATCACCAAAGAGTAGAGATTTTAGGTTTCCTGGACCATATGGTCTCGGTGAAAACTACTCAAGCCTGTGTTACAGCGCAAAAGCAGCCACAGATAGTATGTAAACAAAGGAGCATGGCTGTGTTCCAATAAAACTTTACTCACAAAAACTGGTGGCAGGCTGGATGTGGCCCTCAGACCTTAGTTTGCCAACTCCTGCTCTAAGTTTTCAATATTCAAACATTGTGTATCAGGTCCCTCCATTTGGCAAATATCTAAAGAACACCGACCAGGTACCAACCGCTACTCTAGGCACTGGAAATACAGCTGTGAACAGAACAAAAAGGAGTCCCTACCTTTCCGGAGCTTATCTTTATGTACAGAAGGCAGATAAAGAATAAATAAATAGTTACCAATATACATAACACAATGTCAGGAAATCATAAATGCTATCAGGACTGACAGAATGTTTTGCCATGAATACACAAGACAAGTTGATAAATGACCTCACTCTTAATCATTTCCTACAGCAAAACATGATAACTGAGGTTCAATTCTTTATTAGCTTGAGGTATGCTGAACGCAAAAATATTCCAACCCAACGAAACAGACTTCCACAAATTCACACACACACCCCGGCACAGGTGAAATGTTGGTCCTACCTTCCTGTCCTTTGTGTTCTCGATCTTCTATTCCAAATACCTTAACTGACACCCTGCAAATAACAAAGTCTGATGTATCTAAGGGAAGTTTTCTTCCTGGCAGTGGGTCTTAAATTAGGACACATGAGTCCAATTGGTTACTTGGGCCTGTGCCAGACCCGCCCTAGCTATTTGTAAATCTGTTAAAACAGTAGCTACAGCTTATGGTTAAAGTGCTTCCTCCAACAAAAGACAGATGGCTACAGCAAATTTTAACTCTCTCTTTTGAGAAGCCTCTTCGCTCCTGGGCAGAGAGGGGTGTGCTGGGAGCGTGCAAGTCCAGCAAAGAGAACTGGCGGTCACAGGATGTGGCGCTGAGAGGCCGGCGTGAAAAGAAGATAAAGCGGATCACAAGCATACCAGCTTTTCCTAAGAATATACTATTTCAGATTTCAAATTTTCTAAAATACAGCTAGGAATCAACATTTATAAGCCAAACCAAACGGCCCAGAGCAGACAGAAATGGCCGATATTATACTAACATGTAAATTTGAGTAATTCGATCAGAAGGAAGGGTAACATTTACTGGTGGCGTACTAGGTGCCAGATAATATATAAGCACTTTCCCATTCATTATTATTATTATGCTTTTTTTTAAAAATTTGGCCACGTTGTGCGGCATGCAGGATCTTAGTTCCCCCGCCAGGGATTGAACCCATGCCCCTTGTGGTGGAAGCACGGAGTCTTGACCACTGGACTGCCAGAGAAGACCTCCCACTTATTATTAAATATTAACCCCACTTTTCAAGATGAGGAAACAACTAAGATGTTAAATCATCTTGTCGAAGGTCCTACAGCTAGTTGAATGGGATGCTAAAAGTTGAATCAAGAATGCAGAGAAGGAGGGAAAAACAAAAACAAAACACACTTGCCTTAGATTTCTGGGCTCTTTAGACTTGCAAGGGGCATGAAAAGACCATTTCCAATTAGTGTTTTTTATTTTAAGGATATGAAAACAGAGGGGCTGGCCATCTGCCCAAGATCATATGGGAAGAATGATTTTCAGAATACGGTCTAGAACCCAGAGCTTCAGACATGATATTTGTTGCTTCTGTTTCATGTTGGCTTCGAAAATGAATTAAGGAATTATGCTAAGTGAGGTCTTAGGGAATTTTCCATGATGGAAATGCATGTTTAGTGCATGGACTCTGTAACATCAATGCTGGCACAATAGGGACATTCCCAAACTTTCTTCCTGGCTCTTGGTTTATTTCAGATAAGCAAAGCAGTAGAACTTTTATGTTTGACCTTAAATATCATTTTAAAGCCATCACACTCTTTCCATCAGTCCAAATCCAGAAAAAAAGAACGCTTAATATACACAGGGTTCTGACATCCTTTATTCTGATTCCTTAATCTTTTCAGTATAATTTAAACATTCAATCTTGCTGTTTGGCTCTGTAGCATTCATAAGTAATAAGCCATTGGTGTTGTAAATAAGCCATTGGTGTTGTACATCTGTATTACCCCTAGTACCTGAAACATTCATTCACTATATGCAAAACTGCCAATTTGCGGATAGGCTAGTATATACACAAATTACCTCATTAACCACCTACAAACTTTATTCATTCTCAAAATGGTCTGTAAGGTACAAATTTCCTCCGTTCATCAATGTATAAAATTTAACTGTCAATTAACGGATCAGTTTAGGCTAAGCAGTTTGAATTTCGCTGAATTCCCCAATCATTTCACAATGAATTTCCCCAAACAACATGTTGTTTAGATTACATACACATAAGCTCAAAAGCTATATATTAAATAATAATAATCTGAAATTTAACACTAAATATGAAAAATCTCCTCACTGCTTTAAGTATTCCATGAATGTAGTACATATTTAAGAGTTTCATTCCTGCAAATACCCAGAGTGTTTCTAGGACAGCTTCCCTTTCTGATTCCAGAGAAAACTATGAGACTGATTACGCTGGTTTCCATCATCTTCCTACTCTTTAGAATTTGTCTACCACTTTGTAGCTGTCTTTATCTTCACTCAAAATATGTAGTGTCCCAACCCAATTCCCTGACTGTTTGAATTGCTCCACTGCAGTGAGTCATAATCCTAACTTCTTCCTTCCTTCAACAATAGTTTATTTTTAATTAGGGTGATTCCCAATAACGTTACTTTCCCGGGTCTGATACAACCCTGGGTCCCAGGTCTGTACCAACAGCAAGTTGTACAGAATGTCACTAGTGACAGAATGGACAGATGTTATATGATGGAGCCAGGAAGGTAGGTATTTGGGACAGTACAGACCCCACCTGATTTCACACCGTGTTGACAGCTACTCTTCTGGATGAGCCATACACGTCTGCCAAATAGTGCATATTTCAACTGAGGGTAAAAAGAATATTGTATTGTAAGTAGACACTGACGACGGTTCTATATTCTGGTTCTTTCTTTTTTTAAAGGCAGCAAAATAAAATCAATAATGGAAAGTTATCCCTCTCTTTTTCCTTAGAGGTCTTTTCTGCCTAAAGCTATGCAGCTATTTTAACTACAAAAATATTCTTCTGGTTTTCTGCCAAGGAAAGGAAGTCCATGCAGTCTCGGCACCAGGAATTCAGTTTTGCTCACTGTCCTTTCAAGTGGCAGATACAGAATCAAAAGCATCCTTTCTGGATTTGATTATAACCATTACGGGTGTAGAACCCGAGGGCCCTGAGATCATCTTTACTTACAGAAGAGCTGACAAGCTTGAAAAAGCTCCAGTGTAATGAGACATTTACACAACGCGAGATACATCCCAGAGCCTACTTTGTAAAACACAGGTAACCTCCAGACAAAATAACTATTCTTTCACCATCTGGCAAGATGTTAAATGACTCTCTGCCTTGCTTTAAATTAAGGATATGATTAGTTCTTCAACTTACTGGTAACACTAAGCTCTTACATAAGAGTAAATTGAAAATGGTTCTAGACGAGTATGGGATATAAGCGCAGAGGGGTCGTGTATTAGTTTCCTCGGGTTGCCATAGCAAAATACCACAGACATTTTCTTTATTCATTCATCTATCCACAGACACTTAGGTTGTTTCCATATCTTGGCTATTGTGAGCAATCCTGCAATGAACATGGGAGTGCAGAGATCTCCTTGAGATCCTAATTTCTATTCCTTCAGATCTATAGCCAGAAGTGGTTTTGCTGGAGCATATGGTAGTTATAGTTTTAAATTTTTGAGGAACCTCCATACTGTTTTCCACAGTGGCTGCACCAAGTTACATTCCCACCAACAGTGCACCAGGGTTCCCTTTTCTCCACACCCTCACCAACATTTGTTACCTTCAGGTTTTTTTGACTATAAATGTTCTTACAGGTGTGAGATGATATCTCATGTTTCTGACTTGCCCTTCCCTGGTGATTAGTGATGGAGAGCACTTTACATATCTGTTCAGTTTCTTTGACCATTTTTAAAATGGGTTATTTGTTTTTTGTTTGTTTGGTTTTGGTTTCGGTTTGTGCTACAGAGTTGCAGGAGTTCCTTATATATTTTGGATTACCCTTTATGAGATATGTGATTTGCAAATATTTTCTCCCATTCCATAGGTTGCCTTTTCGTTGTGTTCATGGTTTCCTTTGTTGTGCAGAAAGGTTTTAGTTTAATTCCACTTGTCCATTTTTCCTTCTGTTGACTTTTCTTGTGGTTGAAAAAATCACTGTCAAGGCCATCGTCAAATAGCTTCTCCCCTATATTTTCTTCTTCGGGTTTTACAGTTTCAAGTCTAATGTTTAAGTTTTTAATCCATTTTGAGTTGATTTTTGTGTATAGTCCAAAATCATGTTGTGCACAGTCACAAAAACATTTTCTGTGTGGTTCAAAATTAGATGAGGGTCCAATTTCATTCTTTGCATATGAATATCCTATTATCCCAACGCCAGTTATGAAAGAGATGACACTATCCTCACTATGCATTTTTGTTATGCTTGTCAAAGATCAGTTGACCATGTATGATAAATTTCATAGTGAAGTTTACCTCTCAATAAAGTTCAGTGATTGTCTCTGTAAAAGTATTGTACACCTTCTGTTAAAGTGATAACTAGTGATCACTGAAAACACCTGACGTGACTGTAAATGGTATCTTCTATTTAATTTAGTTTTCCAGGTTTTCTGTTAGTATAGAAATGCTACCTTGCTAAAGGCTCCAGTTATTCCTAGTAATGTCTGTAGGTTCTATAGGGTTTTCTCTGCAAAAGATTAAATTATCTGCAAATAATTATAGATTGCTTTTCCTCTTATTCCAATTCTTAACATTTCCAATTTCTTTTTCTTGTCTATTACAAGTTTGAAAACCAATTTAGGACTAGAGCCTTTTTAGCACAAGAATAAACTAAAGTACTAAAAGAGTTTATAAATGCTCTATATTTAAATTCCTCTCACATCTACCTGTCTTTATATCTGTGCCATGCTTGATTTAGGATTTTTACCACCTTCATCATTTCATCTTATTGCTACAGAGAATGTCAGCTTAGACATAAATATATTGGCTAGTAAAGCAATCAAAAGAACAATGTGGTAAAATATACAAAAATATATTTATTCTCTACTAGCCCTGTTCTTGTCCCCCACCTAACATGGTAAGAATCATCTCCACTGGGCTCCCGAGGAAGTATATCAAGGCAGGCTCCATATAAAAATTATCATTTAAAAAAAAGCTTCAGTCTCAAATTTGATATGGAATAATCTCTGGCTTTGATAAGATGAACTAGACTCTGCATGAATCAGAAGAACCCCTTTCAGGTTCTTGCTATAGGGCATCATATCTCAATTGGCTAACAGGTCTCTGTGGGTAAAAGTTAGAGTATCTTCTATGTTACGGGCAACTTGATGTGTGATAAAATTAACTCCTGATTAGTTAACTGTGTATGGACTGGGGGAATACATCTAAAGATTCCTGACAAAGAGAAATGCTTGAGGTAGACCAGTTCGCAAGCATTAATTCCTCTTCTCTACCTTTCTGAGTAGACAAGCACTAAGGATGCCCTTTGATAGTTTCGTGAGTCTGAAGATTCAGTTGAAACTAAAAATGTATTGGTCAATGTATTTGTTTTCCATTGCTGTTGAACAAACTACCACAAACTTATCAGTTTAAAATAATGCCCATTTATTATCTCCTAGTTCTATAGGTCAGAAGTCCAGGTATGGCATGACTGGGGTTCTCTGCTTAGCGTCATGGGATGAAATCAAGGTACTGGCTGGACTGTGTTCTCACCTGAGGCTCGGAATCCTCTTTCCAGTTCCTTGGTTGTTAAATGAATTCAGTTCTTTGTGGTTGTAGGACCGAGGTCTCCTTTTTCTTGCCAGCTATCAACCAGGGGCTGTTCTCAGATTTCCACCATGTGGCCCTCTCACACCACAACAGTTTGTTCCTTCCAGTCCAGAAGAAGATTTTATCTCACACTTTGGATCTCTGGGACTTCAAGAAGGAACCAATCTCTTTTAAGAGCTTCACCTGATTAGGTCAGGCCCATATGGCTAATCTCCACTTGATTAACTCAAAGTCAACTGGTTAGTAACCTAATCATGAGAGCTATACCCCATCATACTCAGATTCTGCCCACACTCAAGAAGAGAGGGTTATACATGTCATGTCCACCAGGGATCAGGACTCCTAGAGGTTGCAGTCTTAAAATTCTGCCTACAACAGAGGGTACCACCAGCTCTTTCCTTGGGCTCTCCCCGTTCTCGATCCTGAATGTTTGTCAGTACAATGGTAGGAAGAGATGAGGAAAAATTCACAGAAAACCTTACCAGGGACGGCATCTGCACTTGTCAGCACTATTCCTTTGTTGACATTACAGCCAGAGGACTCTTTGAAAAATGAAGATTCAATTAATCTGTTTGTTTTACTTAGAGATATTCTGAAGAGATTTTTTTAAAAAAATCAAATAGAAGGGAGAATCCTAAAAGAGGACCTGCCACATAGACGAAATAGCTTTTAAAGTCTGAGAACTCCACTCCAGCACTACACAATGCTCTTGATTTCGACCATGTAAGTTCTGGTCCTTTGAGGTGAGATGAGAGGCTAGCAGAGCTTGTTCTCCTACCAGAGACCAGTGTATCTCAGCAATTTTCTCTTTGTCCAGTTCACATATGAGCTTTAAGGTCAAGTCTGTGGTCACTGAGGGAAACTGCAGTCCCTATATGGGAAAGAGATCTGTAGCTTTTTAGAAGAGCCCTGCCTGCATCTTTATGGAATAACCAGATCCTCGCCGGAACTAACTGTACGGCTGTATCTCGACCTGGATTTAACTGGATGACCCCATCAGTCTTTCAAAGATTTCTGTGCTTTTCCTTTTGATGTTATCTAGAAACAACTTATACTGGTCAAGACATCATTTCAGTTGTGTGAGCTGTACAAAAGGCAGAGACATCAAAATATGTTTAGCCATGTTGTCTACCAAGCTGATCAGATAGGATCTGCAGAGTGTGTGCATGTATATGTACATATTTTATATAGAGAAAATTTTCTATCCGTCTTACCACACAGTTCTTTCGATTGCTTTACTTATGACTGAGCTACCTCTGCAGCAACAAAAGGAAATTATGAAGATGTTAAAAAAATACTAAATCAAGCATGGCACAGACATAAAGACAAGCTAGGTATAAGAACAATTTGAAAATAGAGCACTTATGAAACCTCTTTAGTACTTCAGCAACAACAGTATATTCCTAAATTAATGGTTTCTCAAACATGCTCCTTTGAGTCATAGATATCCCCAGGGCTCACTTTCAGTGGTGGTGGGTGAGTTAGGGAGCTCAACTCAGGGCCTCACACTGTAGTTTTACCCAGAGCAGTTCCACTGTATTTTTTAAGAAGCTCTGTAAAGTTAATAGGGAGGAATAGGAAAAATTCCACTCCCAAAAAGCATTTGGAAGTCACAGGCATGGATAAACTCCGTAGTCCTTCTTATGGCAGAAAATGTGGAATTATGATTAACCCCTAAAAAATTAATAGTTAATGGTCATGGCTAAATAAAATTTATCATCTGCCTCAGAGACCAAAAGGATACATCCCAACACATCCAACAATAATCCAACTGATGGACCATAAAATTTTCAGACAGTTCATCAGAATGCTGTATTAACTCGATAACTGAGTTATCAGGATAAGTTTCAAGTCATTTTTAAAATTTCCAAAATTACGTGAAGTGTAAAGTCAAAAAACAAAGTTGTTTGTATGACTGCGCCACTCAGACTCACCTCAGAGCCTAGCTAGCTCATCACTACAATGGTAATTGGTCTCCGTGACAGGGCTGTAGCATGAACATTATGTGCTTAAATAGTATGAACGGCCATTCTTCATTGTTTATAATTCTAACATCATTCTGTGAATCTACGTCATATAAATCAAACAAGTAAAACTCACACAGGCATTTCAAGAATTTAACTTCATGAGAAGAAACGCATCACATGCAAGCATTTTAAAATAACAACCAATTAAAAAAAAATCTCAGGTCATATCCATAGTAGTGGACAGTATAGACAGATAACATAGAAAAAAGTCCTTCTCCCACCTTCCCTGTGATATGCTGACACTGCTAAAAGCAATACTACAGGAGGGGAGATAGGTGATGGAAGGTTAGAGGGCCAGTTTTGAAACCGAGCAGGACCCTTGGGGCTCCTGGGGCCGAAAGCCTTTCTGTGTCTTCCATTTCTTGTTTGTAGGGAACAGACTCCAGCCTCCACAACCTTCCTTGAGTTCCAAAGGGCAGATTTGAACAGTTGCTAATTAGGGAAGGGAGGGGATGCAGAAACAAGGGAGAAACAGCCCAGAAACAATAGTGCAGCCCTAAGGCAGGGTCCTGGCTCTGCCTCAAGGGATACATATAACAATATCTTTAAGCTCTTTATAGAACTAAACCCTCAACAAATAAAAGATGTCAGCATTCTTCATTCCAGTTTAAAGGAACCAGAGAAGCTCTTCAAGAAGACCACCTCAGGTCAGATTAAAGGAGCCACAGAAACTCATCAGATTACCTGAGACCAGATTAAAGGACTGCAGGCCCTGCACACACCCTAATCTTATCAGCAACCGCGTGCTTGAACCAATGCTATAAAACTCCTCACCAAATCCTCCCAGGTTGGGGCACACAGTTTTCGAGGGCAGGAGCCCACTGTGTCCCCCTTTGCCTGGCAAAGCACTAAAGCTATTCTTTTCTACTTCAACCCAAAACTCTGCTCTGAGATTTGATTTGGCACCGGTACACAGAGGCTGCGTTCTCAGCAACAGTTTCACCTGCCACCCAGCGATACAGGTACGCAAAATAGAAATTAAGTTATAAAAATGCAAAATTCCTATTATTTTCACAAACCTGTGTTTGAGAAATGATGGTCATACCTGCTCAAAAGCTTGTTGAATGAATAACTATAGAACTTGATGCAAATAATGAGCTGGCTAACTTTTTGAGGATTGGCAACAAGTTTACAGAGTATTAAAAGTATTTATTGGGGTATATCTTAAAATCCAAGACTATATATATTCAAGTAATAGGATATATTCAAAGCCATTTTGAAAAAAACTGTTAGCTCATTTTGAAATGAGATATATATAAAATATTTTGTTAGATATTATCTTGTTTATATGCTCTAGATTACCACTTTCAGTGATGATGTAAATGTTCTCTATCTCTGCTGTCAAATAGGGCACCATTAGCCATAGGACCCTACAGAGCACTTGAAATGTAGCAAGTGCCACTAAGAAACTCAATTTTTTAATCTATTTCACTTAAATTAACGTAAATTCAAATAACCCCATGTGGCCAGTCTACTGGAAGTACAGCTCTAAAGAACACCTACCTTCTCATTTGCTTCATAAAGGGCTTTTGTTCTTTTCTTACAACCCTGTTCAAGGTCATCTCAGAGCCCCACAGGCAGAGGTATTTTTTCCCTGCATTGTGCTTCCATAGAACTTTCTGCTTTTCTTTATTTCAGAACTAATTCACTGAATAGAAATTATACAAGTGAGAACTTCCCCTGGTATTCTATCATCTGCATAAAGATAGGACAGCTTTGTCATCTCAGCATCCAGCAGAGGGCCTGATACTTGGTAGGTTCTCATTACATTTTGTTTTTTTTGAAATGAATGAACAGATAGAAGCCATAAGCAGTTGATTAAACAGGGAAGTTCTAAACGAATATTTAATATTTGTGGAAAACTGTCATTTTGCCTGCCATTTCTTTTCTTATTCACACTCATAAAAGCCATTTCTGCCTTAGGGGAATCCTAGCTAAGTAGCAGAGAGAGAGTTTCTGCTAAAGTAATTTCAAGGGTATTGAACCAAATAAGCCACATGGCAACCCTGTGATCTACAGCTACAACTCATCTGCTGGCTCACCCTCAAACCAAGATGGCTGGTCAAGAGGCATCAGAACAAAGAGCTTTACTGTGCCCCAAACCTGAAAACGACACGAGATGCAGCACACTTACCATCACAAACATCAAAGTCCTTGAAAGCCAGTTCTGAACCCGAATCATCCAGAAGGATTTCGCCGTTCAGTGTGAACATCATGGTATGTTCTGTCATGTCAACCATACACCCCACAACGTCACCTGCTTGCCAAGAGCGCCCATAGTGCTCACTGCCCTGGTGCCACCGCTGGGCCTAGGGACAGAAGAGTCATTGTCACAGAGAAAGCCAGAAGAACAGCACCCACACACCCCTAATTGGCTCACACAGTAGCCTTTGTATTAACGCAGCGGGAGGAAGGAGTATAGTCAGCACATCTGTCTACAGAAATGCACAAAGCAATGTGGAGGTGCCAGGGGATGCTGAACCCCTGATACTAACATTGTATGTTACTGAATCTTGAGAAAAACCCAAATGCTATTTCATGATTTTCAGAGTCTAATATTTAAAAAATCAAACTGCACATCTTTTCTATTAAAAGAAAAACTGTCTCTTTAGAAATTTATTTTTCTCACTACAATGAATGCTTCCCAGGATATGGGCTGCTTTTGTCTCCTCCCCCAAATACAGAGAGGTATGAGCAGAGACTCAACTGGGAACTGATCAGAGAAAATGACATTCTAGTTTTCATCTATTTCAAAATAAAATCCCATTCCTTGGAAGCAAAGGCACTCGCACTTCAGCAAAATAGAAATCTAGAAGCATTTCAGTACATACTAAAATCAAAAAAGGTTCAAATCAAACAAATATATGCTCAAGATATTTACTGAAATAGTAAGCCAAAAATTGAATATATATGTCAACACTGCCTTATATAATACACATGAAATCTCATAAATGCCTGTGAAACATAGGATAAATGTCACTTTTTAATCTATAAGTATGTTCCACTGATTTATAGATACAAAATTAGTTATATTAAATATTGTGTCAGAAAAATCTTTAAATTTTTCCCTCAAGTACCACCTTCACTGTGAACTGACGTATAACGGGATGTAGTCACCAATGCAAAGCAATGATTTGATTCTTCTAAAGCATAACACATTGTACTTTTTTAAAATTTTAACTAAATTAGGTATCAAAAGGTGTTAAATTTTTCCATCTGAAATAAAAAACAGGATTCAAGAATTGCAATATTTCAGAACACAGTCGGTCAGTTGGCCTAGAAGCCTCAACACTGATTTATAGCCTAGAAATGCTTTCCCACACACACACCTGGGTACCCAGGCATCAAATTTCTTCATGATTGCTTATTTATTCTAATTTTCTTTTTTTTAACTAGAAAATACTTTTTTCCTTCAAAAGGAATACAAATTCACTGAAGAAAATTAGGAAATAAAAATAGGATAAAAAAATAAAATGTCAATAATTTCATCCCCCCAAAAAGACTATTATTATTCTATTATGGCTGTGTCATATATACATATACTTTATTTTTTTATTATTTTTAAAGTTTTTGTCTTGATATTCCTACTAATGTGTTTCTTTTTTATAATTTTTGAATTTTATTTTATTTATTTTTATATACACGTTCTTATTAGTCATCCATTTTATACATATTAGTGTATATATGTCAATCCCAATCTCCCAATTCAACACACCACCACCACCTCCCGCCACGTACCCGCCTTGGTGTCCATACATTTGTTCCCTACATCTGCGTCTCTATTTCTGCCCTGAAAACAGGTTCATCTGTACCATTTTTATAGGTCCACATATATGTGTTAATATACGATATTTGTTTTTCTCTTTCTTACTTCACTCTGTATGACAGTCTCTAGATCCACCCACGTCTCTACAAATGACCCAATTTCCTTCCTTTCTATGGCTGAGTAATATTCCATTGTATATATGTGCCACATCTTCTTTATCCATTCATCTGTCGATGAGCATTTAGGTTGCTTCCATGACCTGGCTATTGTAAATAGTGATGCAATGAACATTGGGGTGCATGTGTCATTTGGAATGATGGTTTTCTCTGGGTATATGCCCAGTAGTGGGATTGCTGGATCATATGGTAATAATTACTTTTTTAAGGAACCTCCATACTGTTCTTCATAGTGGCTGTATCAATTCACGTTCCCACCAACACTGCAAGAGGGTTCCCTTTTCTCCACACCCTCTCCAGCATTTGTTGTTTGTACATTTTCTGATGATGCCCATTCTAACTGGTGTGAGGTGATACCTCATTGTAGTTTTGATTTGCATTTCTCTAATAATGAGTGATGTTGAGCAGCTTTTCATGTGCTTCTTGGCCATCTGTATGTCTTCTTTGGAGAAATGTCTATTTAGGTCTTCTGTCTAGTTTTTGATTGGGTTGTTTTTTTAATATTGAGCTGCATGAGCTGTTTATATATTTTGGAAATTAATCCTTTGTTCACTGATTCGTTTGCAAATATTTTCTCCCATTCTGAGGGTTGTCTTTTCGTCTTATTTATGGTTTCCTTTGCTGTGCAAAAGCTTTGACGTTTCATTAGGTCCCATCTGTTTATTTTTGTTTTTATTTCCATTACTGTAGGAGGTGGATCAAAAAAGATCTTGCTATGATTTATATCAAAGACTTTTCTTCTACACTTTCCTCTAAGAGTTTTATAGTGTCCAGTCTTACATTTAGGTCTCTAATCCATTCTGAGTTTATTTTTGTGTATGGTGTTAGGAAGTGTTCTAATTTCATTCTTTTATATGTAGCTGTCTGGTTTTCCCAGCACCACTTATTGAAGAGACTGTCTTTTCTCCATTGTATATCCTTGCCTCCTTTGTCATAGATTAGTGGACCATAGGTGCAAGGGTTTACCTCTGGGCTTTCTATCCTGTTCCATTGATCTATATTTCTGTTTTTGTGCCAGTACCATATTGTCTTGATTACTGTAGCTTTATAGTATAGTCTGAAGTCAGAGAGTCTGATTCCTCCAGCTCCATTTTTTCCCCTCAAGACTGCTTTGGCTATTTGGGGTCTTTTTGTGTCTCCATACAAATTTTTAGACTTTTCGTTCTAGTTCTGTAAGAAATGCCATTGGTAATGTGATAGGGATTGCATTAAATCTGTAGATTGCTTTGGGTAGTATAGTCATTTACACAATATTGATTCTTCCAATCCAAGAACATGGTATATCTCTCCATCTGTTGGTATCATCTTTAATTTCTTTCATCAGTGTCTTATAGTTTTCTGCATACAGGTTTTTGTTTCCCTAGGTAGGTTTATTCCTAGGTATTTTATTCTTTTTGTTGCAGCGGTAAATGGTAATGTTTCCTTAATTTCTCTTTCAGATTTTTCATCATTAGTGTATAGGAATGCAAGAGATTTCTGTGCATTAATTTTGTATCCTGCAACTTTCCCAAATTCATTGATTAGCTCTAGTAGTTTTCTGGTAGCATCTTTAGGATTCTCTATGTATAATATCATGTCATCTGCAAACAGTGACAGCTTTACTTCTTCTTTTCCAATTTGTATTCCTTTTATTTCTTTTTCTTCTCTGATTGCCGTGGCTAGGACTTGCAAAACTATGTTGACTAATAGTGGCCAGACTGGACATCCTCATCTTCTTCCTGATCTTAGTGGAAATGCTTTCAGTTTTTCACCATTGAGAATGATGTTTGCTGTGGGTTTGTCATATATGGCCTTTACTATGTTGAGGTAGGTTCCCTCTATGCCCACTTTCTGGAGAGTTTTTATCATGAATTGGTGTTGAATTTTGTCAGAAGCTTTTTCTGCATCTCTTGAGATGATCATATGGGTTTTATTCTTCAGTTTGTTAATATGGTGTATCACATTAATTGATTTGCATATATTGAAGAATCCTTGCATCCCTGGGATAAATCCCACTTGGTCAAGGTGTATGATCCTTTTAGTGTGCTGTTGGATTCTGTTCGCTAGTATTTTGTTGAGGAATTTTGCATCTATATTCATCAGTGATATTGGTCTGTAATTTCTTTTTCTGTAGTATCTTTGTCTGGTTTTGGTATCAGGGTGGTGGCCTCACAAAATGAGTTTGGGAGTATTCCTTCCTCTGCAATTTTTTGGAAGAGTTTGAGAAGGACAGGTGTTAGCTCTTTCCTAAATGTC
The DNA here is from genome assembly GCF_964270905.1 of Leucopleurus acutus. Lineage (NCBI taxonomy): Eukaryota > Metazoa > Chordata > Mammalia > Artiodactyla > Delphinidae > Leucopleurus > Leucopleurus acutus. The sequence continues at coordinate 77,265,151 of NC_139156.1, forward strand.
TGATAGAATTTGCCTGTGAAGCCATCTGGTTGTGAACTTGTTTGTTTCTTGGAAGATTTTAAATCACAGTTTCAACTTCAGTACTTGTGACTGGTCTCTTCATATTTTCTATTTCTTCCTGGTTCAGTCTTGGAAGGTTATACATTTCTAAGAATCTGTCCATGTCTTCCAGGTTGTCTATTTTATTGGCATAGAGTTTGCTTGTAGTAGTCTCTTAGGATGCTTTGAATTTCTGCGGTGTATGTTGTAACTTCTTTTTCATTTCTAATTTTATTGATTTGAGTCCTCTCCCTCTTTTTCTTGATGAGTCTGGATAATGGTTTATCAATATTGTTTATCTTCTCAAAGAACCAGCTTTTAGTTTTATTGATCTTTGCTATTGTTTTCTTTGTTTCTATTTCATTTATTTCTGCTGTGATCTTTATGATTTCTTTCCTTCTACTAACTTGGCATTTTGTTTGTCCTTCTTTCTCTAGTTCCTTTAGGTTAAGGTTAGATTGTTTATTTGAAATTTTTCTTGTTTCTTGAAGTACGCTTATATTGCTATAAACTTCCTTCTTAGAACTGCTTTTGCTGCATCCCATAGGTTTTGGATCATTATTTTTTCACTGTAATTTGTCTCTAGGTATTTTCTGATTTCCTCTTTAATTTCTTCAGTGATTTCTTGGATATTTAGTAACACATTATTTAGCCTCCATGGACTTTGTGTTTTTTACGTTTTTTCCCTTGTAATTCATTTCTAATCTCATATCGTTGTGGTCAGAAAAGATGCTTAATATGATTTCAATTTTCTTAAATTTACTGTGGCTTGATTTATGACCCAAGATGTGATCTAACCTAGAGAATGTTCTGTGTGCACTAGAGAGGAAAGTGTAATCTGCTGTTTTTGAATGGAATGTCCTATAAATATCAATTAAGTCTATCTGGTCTATTATGTCATTTAAAGCTTGTGTTTCCTTATTAATTTTCTGTTTGGAAGATCTGTCCATTGGTGTAAGTGAGGTGTTAAAGTCCCCCACTATTATTGTGTGACTGTTGATTTCCTCTTTTATAGCTGTTAGCAGTTGCCTTATGTATTGAGGTGCTCCTATGTTGGGTGCATATATATTTTAAATTGTTATATAGTCTTGGATTGATCCCTTGATTATTATGTAGTGTCCTTCTTTGTCTCTTGTAACATTCTTTATCTTAAAGTCTATTTTATCCGATATGAGTATTGCTACTCCAGCTTTCTTTTGATTTCCATTTGCATGGAATATCTTTTTCCATACCCTCCCTTTCAGTTTGTATGTGTCCCTAGGTCTGAAGTCGGTCTCTTGTAGACAGCATATATATGGGTCCTGTTTTTGTATCAATTCACTGAGCCTGTGTCTTTTGGTTAAAGAACTTAATCCATTCATGTTTAAGGTAATTATCAATATGTATGTTCCTATTACCATCTTTTTAATTGTTATGGGTTTGTTTTTGTAGGTCCTTTTCTTCTCTTGTGTTTCCCACTTAGAGAAGTTCCTTTAGCATTTGTTGTAGAGCTGGTTTGGTGGTGCTGAATTCTCTTAGCTTTTGCTTGTCTGTAAAGCTTTTGATTTCTCCATCGAATCTGAATGAGATCCTTGCTGGGTAGAGTAATCTTGGTTGTAGGCTTTTCCATTCCGTCACTTTAAATATATCATGCCACTCCCTTCTGGCTTGTAGAGTTTCTGCTGAGGAATCAGCTGTTAACCTTATGGGAGTTCCCTTGTATGTTATTTGTTGTTTTCCCTTGTTTCTTTCAATAATTTTTCTTTGTCTTTAATTTTTGTCAATTTGATTACTATGTGTCTTGGCATGTTTCTCCTTGGGTTTATCCTGTATGGGACTCTCTGTGCTTCCTGGACTTTGGTGGCTATTTCCTTTTCCATGTTAGGGAAGTTTTTGACTATAATCTCTTCAAATATTTGTCTTTTTCTCTGTCTCTTCTCCTTCTGGGACCCCTATAATGCAAATGTTGTTGCGTTTAATGTTGTCCCAAAGGTCTCTTAGGCTGTCGTCATTTCTTTTCATTCTTTTTTCTTTATTCTGTTCCATGGCAGTGAATTCCACCATTCTGTCTTCCAGGTTGCTTATCCGTTCTTCGGTCTCAGTTTTTCTGCTATTGCTTCCTTCTAGGATATTTTTCATTTCAGTTATTGTATTGTTCATCTCTGTTTGTTCTTTAATTCTTCTAGGTGTTTGTTCTTTAATTCTTCTAGGTCTTTTTTAAACATTTCTTGCATCTTCTTGATCTTTGCCTCTATTCTTTTTCCTAGGTCCTGGATCATCTTCACTATCATTATTCTGGATTATTTTTCTGGAAGGTTACCTATCTCCACTTCATTTAGTTGTTTTTCTGAGGTTTTATCTTGTTCCTTCATCTACTACATAGTCCACTGCGTTTCCATCTTGTCTATCTTTCTGTGAATGTGGTTTTTGTTCCACAGGCTGCAGGACTGTAGTTCTTCTTGCTTTTGCTGTCTGCCCTCTGGTGGATGAGGCTATCTAAGATGTTTGCACAAGTTTTCTGATGGGAGGGACTGGTGGTGGGTAGAGCTGGGTGTTGTTATGCAGCTAAAATTATCATTAAACACTTATATAATGTATAAATAAACAATAAAAGAAGCAATTGAGGGGAATTCCCTGGCGGTCCAGTGGTTTGGACTCTGCACTTTCACTGCCATGGGCCCAGTTCAATCCCTGGTTGGGGAACTAGGATCCCACAAGCCACAAGGCCTGGCCAAATTTGAAAAAAAAAAAAAAAAAGCAACTGACCAGCTTCCACCAAACTTAAAACATAAAAATTACCAATAATGTTGAAAATGAAAACTCTTGGTGATTGCAAACAACAAACAGCATTCTTATGTCTATTAAATGTTTATACCTATCCTTAATTATTGCTTGAGGATAAATTCCTTCTATGGAATTCCTCTGTCAAAGTGAATATATTTTAAATTAGCATATGGATTTTTAACATTTTTGATAGACAAGGATGATTCATCTTTTTGATATGATAGAGAATCAATATTTCACTTCTTGAATTTTGAATAATCTTGACTATTCACAGGGTGAGGGAAAACGTTTTGAGGCTACAAGAACAAAAGTTTTCCTAGGAACTATTTTCTCAAGGTTGAGCTCAGGAAAGTACTAATATTACTGTACCACCAAAAGGAATACCAGAGGAAATCAAGCCAGGCAGCGTGGGAGCCCACAGCGTGTGGATGCCTGGTGCACAGCAGCCTACAAAACCAGGAGCCTACAAACTCCAGTGCCCGGTGCCCAGCAAAGCACACTCACCTTGAAGCCGTCGAAAGCAAAGGCACGTTCATCTGAGCCAAGCTCCTGATCGGGTTGACAGCCTGGTCTGCTCCAGCCAACTCTCATGTCTCCAGCAGTGACAGCCTCAAATTCAAAATACCACCTTCCTGCCTTCACAGCGTAAGTTTTCTCAGCGCGGAAGATTCGGAACCTTTCTCCTGTGCCGCTGCACACTTCAGCTCTGGCAGCTGTGAATGGAAAGGGATTCTGGTGATGGTTGCATGGGGAATTGAAAGAGGAGGGCAGATACCACTTAACCTACAGAGATGATGCTAAAGATACCTTCTATTCTTATCTTGGCTCATATGTTACAAAGTGTTTTCATATCAGATGGAAGCAGCTGGGTGAAGTGGAAAGTACATGGCCTTCCTTGGGAGATGCTGGTTGTTAACTTTCACTAATGCTGTAGGGCAGATGATGTAAAAAAAAAATTTTTTTTCTTTCCTGTAGAGAAAAGCCTAACAGCCACTTGGTGGTTTGGTAGTGGAAGATGAGATGAACTTGAGGGCAAGAATGGGAAGAAGACAATAAAAGAGGTTTAAACTGTTCTGCATAGGAAATAAATAGACATTTATGGGTAGGAGAGAAGAGAGAAGAAGCACCCAGGAAGTGAGGAGGAGAGAAAGAAAACAACAAGAGAGAGCTATACATTAGCAGAGAATGGGAACCGTTGGTAAGTTTCCCAGACAGAATGGCTAGGGGCATAAGTCTTCTGCTACCCCACCTCTTCACTGTAATGCACTATACACACAAATGCTGTGTTTAAGTGACTTGAGGAAAAAATAAAAGGGTCAGGTCCAACCTCAGGATCCGTGTGGTGAGATGGGGAAAAAACATCTGTAGGACGTGAGGTGCACCAGAGATGGAGTGTGCCAGTGATACAAAACCTCAGACCAGGGGACCTGGAGCTAGAATGACTTGGACAACGTCACCTCCTGGGAAATCACAGCGCATGGGGACAAGGGTCCACTGAACTGATATCAAAGGATATGGTCGGCTCCATGAAGTTTGGGGTTAGATACAGAGAAGCAAATTTAAGTGACTTAATGAAGTCACACGACTAATGGCAGAATTCGGGAGCTCAAACGCTACTACCTGTGTTCTCTCCACTCTACCTTCAGGAGCTCACACAGAATTAGCAGGTACCAGTTAAATATTAGTGCTCATCTGTTCTCAGGAGTTAGGGAAGACCTGATAAATAATAAAAGTTTATTAAAAGCTAAACTACTGATGTGACCAAATAAATAAAAATAGTCACGATATGCTCTAAAGGTTGACGATAAACACACAGATCATCTTTAACAAGTTAAGGTTAGATTGAAGAAAAGAAAAATGGACTAAGAGGTCCCAGCACATAATAGGAGCTGATTTAATGAAATGATCAATTATTACTTTTTGATGACTTTATGGTGATTTTAGGGCATGTAGATGAACTGCATCTGCTGATAAACCTTTCAAAAACTGGGTTAAATTTCTGAATAAGCAACATTTTGTTTTTTCACCTTTCCCCACATATACACACATGCTCACACCTAACGACTTAGTCTGCTCCAAGCAAATCTCCTGTGTCCAGCAGTGACAGCCTCAAATGTCACAACTCATATCATACAATACATTCAAACACCTTACTGAAAACATGAATGCAGTAATACAGTTTAAAAATGAGACATTTATACTACTCTATGCAGCAGACAGCACATACAAAATTCTCTGAAGAGAGAAAGTTTGCTTTCGATACATCCAAGGTGGGAATGGAAAGGGGCTTGAGTGAAGAGAAACATCTCCATGATGAAGGGTACAATATTCTCACATCTGTTACTTAATAACCGAATGATTTTTGGAAGGTAGAATAGTAAACTACTTTTTTGAGGACAAGAAAATTAACTATTAAGGAGATAGTTCTAAATGCCATAATACTAAAACAAAAAATAGGAAAAGCCACATTTCCAGAGTCAGTATTTTCTCAACAAACAGCACACTGATCCACTGCTTCTTTAAATCCTGGCTGTAATCTTCCCTAAACTAATCTAAGAGGTACAGAAAACGAGCTTTGAACTACACAAACATTGGGAGATTCCTTTTCAGGAAAATAAAACGCTCTCACATATTATCCTTATGTTTAGTGATGTCGACATGTGCAAATACAGTCATGCTTACATTCTAGTATGTACTAACAAATTCAATCCCAATTTCCTGAGTATGAAACACTCAGTTTTTTAGAAAACTAAACTGCTGGGAAACTCACATGTCCTTTTTCCTGTTTTATGTTTCCAGGACTTTGGACTCCACGAAATGCACAGTGTGCTCAAGAAATGCAAATAAATGTTAATATTAGTTTAAATCAAATACACTGGAAAATGTGGTATAAAAATATAACCACTATTTATTTAATTTCTTTAAAAGCTCACTACAGAGCCTGGAGTCTCGCCCAGGGCAGCTGGTCCACCCTCATCGGGGTGTCCTGGCGAAAGCCCGCATGGCAGGCAGAACTCGACAAGGAAAGCATCACTGGAGCTCAAGTTTGTTTTGAAAACAGCCTCAAGTTCTACCTGTCCTCGGTGATCTGTGGTTTTCTATGTGACCAGGAAATCAAATTGATAATCTGATCAGTCTGATCTCCAAATTGGAGCAGGAAGATAAAGTGATGACAGAGGAGAGAGCAACTCCCCCAGCCACCCGTCCAGATTTGGAAGTTCTACCTAAAGCCAAAGGGTTAACTTCTAAGCAGCACGTTTTTAGAAGAGAACAATCTAAAGGTATAAAAATAGTAAGAGTTCTGATCTTCCACAGTGGAAAAATGCCATAAACTAGAAAAGACACAAAGTTACCAAGAGAGTCATTTTCCCAAGAGAAAATGTTGCCGCTGGAGAGATAACATGAAACTCTTGCGAGTTGGAGTGAAGTATAAGTTATCTCCGAAATTACATTTTCTTTGAGCATTCCTACAAGCAATTGTTTGCATAAAGGTGACTCAGATACTGAGTGTTTCAAACATAAATTGGTATTGGTTTAGTTGTTCTCTTCTTACTTTTTTATTACTTGTTTTATTTTAATAATATTTTTTAAATTTTATTTTAATAACTTTATTTTATTTTTTCTTTCTTTCTTATTTTTCTCCCTTTACTTCTGAGCCATGTGGCTGACAGGGTCTTGGTGCTATGGCTGGGTGTCAGGCCTGAGCCTCTGAGGTGGGAGAGCCAAGTTCAGGACACTGCACCACCAGAGACCTCCTGGCTTCATGTAATATCAATCACCAAGAGATCCCCCAGAGATCTCTGTCTCAACGCGATGATCCAGATCCACCCAACGGTCAGCAAGCACCACTGTGGGACGCCCCATGCCAAACAACAGCAAGACAGGAACACAACCCCACCCATTAGCAGAGAGGCTGCCTAAAATCATACTAAGTTCAGAGACACCCCAAAACACACCACCGGATACCACCCTGCCCAATAGAAAGACAAGATCCAGCCCGACCCATCAGAACTCAGGCACCAGTCCCCTCAACCAGAAAGCCTACATAAGACACTGAACCAACTTCACTCACTGGGGGCAGACACCAAAAACAACGGGAACTACGAACCTGCAGCCTGTGAAAAGGAGACCCCAAACAAAGTAAGTTAAGCAAAATGAGAAGGCAGAGAAACACACAGCAGATGAAGGAACAAGGTAAAAAGCCACCAGACCTAACAAATGAAGAGGAAATAGGCAGTCTACCTGAAAAAGAATTCAGAGTAATGATAGTAAAGATGATCCAAAATCTTGGAAATAGAATAGAGAAAATACAAGAAACATTTAACAAGGACCTAGAAGAACCAAGGAGCACAAAAACAATGATGAACAACATAAAAATGAAAGTAAAAATTCTCCACAGTAAGACGGGAATAAAGACACAAACCTACTAGAGAATGGACTTGAGGATATGGGGAGGGGGAAGGGTAAGCTGTGACAAAGCGAGAGAGTGGCATGGACATATACACACTACCAAACGTAAAATAGATAGCTAGTGGGAAGCAGCCGCATAGCACAGGGAGATCAGCTCGGTGCTTTGTGACCACCTAGAGGGGTGGGATAGGGAGGGTGGGAGGGAGGGAGACGCAAGAGGGAAGAGATATGGGAACATACGTATATGTATAACTGATTCACTTTGTTATAAAGCTTTAACTAACACACCATTGTAAAGCAATTATACTCCAAAAAAGATGTTAAAAAAAAATTCTCTAGAAGAAATCAATAGCAGAATAACTGAGCCAGAAGAACACATAAGTGACCTGGAAGACAAAATACTGGAAATAACTACTGCAAAGCACAATAAAGAACAAAGAATGAAAAGAATTGAGGACAGTCTAGAGACCTCTGGAATGACATTAAATGCACGAACATTCAAATCATACGGGTCCCAGAAGAAGAAGAGAAAAAGAAAGGGACTGAGAAAATATTTGAATAGATTATAGCTGAAAAATTCCCTAATATGGGAAAGGAAATAGTCAATCAAGTCCAGGAAGCACAGAGAGTCCCATGTGGGATAAATCCAAGGAGAATCACGCCAAGACACAAATTAATCAAACTATCAAAAATTAAATACAGGGCTTCCCTGGTGGCGCAGTGGTTGAGAGTCCGCCTGCCGCTGCAGGGACACAGGTTCGTGCCCTGGTCCGGGAAGATCCCACATGCCGCAGAGCAGCTGGGCCCGTGAGCCATGGCCGCTGAGCCTGCGCGCCCGGAGCCTGTGCTCCACAACGGGAGAGGCCACAACAGTGAGAGGCCCGTGTACGGCAAAAAAAAAGAAAAAAAAAAAAAGAATGAAATTAGAACACTCCCTAACACCATACAGAAACTCAAAATGGATTAAAGACCTAAACGTAAGGCCAGAAACTATAAAAACTCTTAGCAGAAAACATAGGCAGAACGCTATGACATAAATCACAGCAAGATCCTTTTTGACCCACCTCCTAGAGAAATGGAAATAAAAACAAAAATAAACAAATGGGACCTAATGAAACTTTAAAACTTTTTCACAGCAAAGGAAACCATAAACAAGATGAAAAGACAATCCTCAGAATGGGGGAAAATATTTGCAAATGTATCAGCAAAGGATTAATCTCCAAAAACACAAGCAGCTCATGCAGCTCAATATCAAGAAAACAAACAACCCAATTCAAAAATGGGCAGAAGACCTAAATAGATATTTCTCCAAAGAAGATATACAGATGGCCAACAAACACATGAAAGGATGCTCAGCATCACTAATCATTAGAGCAATGTAAATCAAAACTACAATGAGGTATCACCACATACCAGTCAGAATGGCCATCATCAAAATATCTACAAACAATAAATGCTGGAGAGGGTGTGGAGAAAACGCAACCCTCTTGCAGAGTTGGTGGAAATGTAAATTGATACAGCCACTATGGAGAACAGTATGGAGGTTCCTTAAAGAACTGAAACTAGAACTACCATATGACCCAGCAATCCCACTACTGGGCATATATCCTGAGAATACCATAATTCAAAAAGAGTCATGTACCAAAATGTTCATTGCAGCACTATTTACAATAGCCAGGACATGCAAGCAACCTAAGTGTCCATCAACAGATGAATGGATATAGAAGATGTGGCACATATATACAATGGAATATTACTCATCCATAAAAAGAAACAAAATTGAGTCATTTGTAGTGAGGTGGATGGACCGAGAGACTGTCATACAGAGTGAAGTCAGTCAGAAAGAGAAAAACAAATACCATATGCTAACACATACATATGGACTCTAAAAATATATATATGGTTCTGAAGAACCTAGGGGCAGGACAGGAATAAAGACGCATATGTTGAGAATGGACGTGAGGACATGGGGAGGGGGAAGGGTAAGCTGGGACAAAGTGAGAGTGGCACTGACATATATACACCACCAAATGTAAAATAGATAGCTAGTGGGAAGCAGCCGTATAGCACAGGGAGATCAGCTTCGCGCTTTGTGACCACCTAGAGGGGTGGGATAGGGAGGGTGGGAGGGAGACACAAGAGGGAGGAGATATGGGGATATATGTATACGTATAGCTGATTCACTTTGTTATACAGCAGCAACTAACGCAACAGTGTAAAGCAATTATACTCCAATAAAGATGTTTTAAAAAAAGCTCACTACAAATTTTTCTTGGTATTAATATTTACCACTAATCTTTTCTGCTAATAGAGGTAATAAAAACAGGGGTAGTATATAGAAAATTTGGGTCAATAAGAGGTAATGAGGAAGAATTTCTTAGTCCTGGCATTTTCTCCCTGACCTTAAGCTGTTGCACTATTCTGTTGTTTTAATTGAAGTGTAGTTGATGTAAAATATTACATGTTATATGTGTACAATATAGTGATTCACAATTTTTAAAGGTTATGCTTCGTTGTTAGTCATTATAGAATACTGGCTATATTCCTTGTGTTATACAATATATCCTTGTAGCTTATTTTACAAATAATCATTTGTACCTCTTAATTCCCTCTCCGTATATTACCTCTCCCCCTTCCCTCTCCCCACACTGTTAACCTCTGATTTGTTCTCTGTGTCTATGAGTCTGTTTCTCTTGTATTTGTTATATTCACTAGTTTGCTGTATTTTCAGATTCCACATATTAGTGATATCATACACTACTTGTCTTTCTCTGTCTGACTTATTTCACTTAGCATAATACCCTCCAAGTCCATCCATGTTTGTGCAAATAACAAAATTTCCTTCTTTATTACGGCTGAGTAGTTCTCCATTGTGTATATATACACATCTTCTATATCCATTCATTTGCTGATGGACACTTAGGTGGCTTCCACATCTTGGCTATTGTAAATAATGCCGTTATGAACATTGGGGTACTTGTACCTTTTCAAATTAGTGTTTTTGTTTCTTTCAGATATACACCCAGGGGTGGAATTGCTGGGTCATAACTGCTACACTAGTCTTACCCTCATTGATGGCATTCAACTGAACTTGAAATTAACATGCTATTCATAGATATCATCATGCCAAGGACTTGTAAGCTCCATGGATCTTCCTCCAAATGTCCATGTGGCTCATAGTTTATATTCGATATTTCTTACATTAGTTTAGGGTAGCTTGCAACCACAGTTTAAAGAAGCAACAGTTCAGCATTTCTGTTTTTGGATAAAATACTAATAACTAAATGGAAATCTGGATCCACAGACGTTTAAAAACAGATTACGCAGGCAACCTGAAACAAATTTTTGTTGCATACCCTGTAGCATCAAGTGGTTGAACACAAAGTAGGTGCCCTGTAAACACCTGCTGGACTGAGTCTAGGAACAAAGAGTCTCCTGATCCCTGGACACAGAAGCCCAGGTAAATAGCTAATCAGCAGCACCACCGTCAAAGGTACAGAACTCTCGCCCGCAAACATGCAATTCTCATCCTTTGCTTGACTTTTTTTTAAATTTCATTTAATTTTTTATTTTTATTTATTTACTTATTTCTGGTTGCGTTGGGTCTCTGCGCACAGGCTTTCTCTAGCTGCATCGAGAGGGGCCTACTGTTCGTTGCGGGCTTCTCATTGCAGTGGCTTCTCTTGTTGCAGAGCACGGGCTCTAGGCACATGGGCTTCAGTAGTTGTGGCACTTGGGCTCAGTAGCTGTGGCTCACAGGCTTAGTTGTTCTGTGGCATGGGGGATCTTCCCGGACCAGGGATCAAACCTGTGTCCGCTGCATTGGCAGGTGGATTCTTAACCAGTGCACCACCAGGGAAGTCCCCCTTTGCTTGATTTTAAACACTCTACACTCATACAATTCTAGCTCATGTAAGTATGTTACATAAACGGTTTTTAAATTGTTATAATGAATATAACACTAATTGACATTTTAAAAAAACGAACAGTTGGCAGATATATTTCTATCACACTTATCAAAGCTACTCAAAGAAGAAATTTGGGGTTTATGCCTTTAACAAACCACTTTAAGGGCAAGATCTGATAATATACTGTGTTCCTAGTACCTCACAGATCCTAGCACGGAGAGGGCAAACACCAATGACCATTCAAATAGGATGTAAAATATCTATACACGCTGCATTCCAAACCATACATTTAAAAGACAATTACCACTAGAGGGCAGTCAAGATCTAAGCATGTATTAAAATTACAAGTTTTTTATAATAAGCTATGAAGGAAGGCAGGCTAGTCTCTTGAAAATTGTATACGTATCTTGATTCCTTTAGGTGTATCTGTATAATAATCTTAAAAAATCATTGATATTAACCAGTTATCTTTTTAACCTGGTATAATTTCTAAGTAAGCAATTCAAACCTCAATAAAACTTTGTAATGAATAAAAATAAATGACTTTTTCAAATGTTTTAAAATATTATTTAGAACAATTCTCCAAAAATAGTATAATTCAAACATTGAGTTCATATTCATTCTGGAATACACAAATCATCATTCTGCTGACTAACAGAAAATAAATGATAGCCCTGACCAATTACATAAGGTTAGATTCAGTTTTATCAAAAATTTTACGTCCTTTACTTTTTTTTTTTTTTTTTTGCGGTACGTGGGCCTCTCGTGGGCCTCTCAATGTTGTGGCCTCTCCCGTTGTGGAGCACAGGCTCCAGACGCGCAGGCTCAGCAGCCATAGCTCACGGGCCCAGCCTCTCCGCGGCATGTGGGATCTTCCCGGACCAGGGCACGAACCCGTGTCCCCCACATCGGCAGGCGGACTCTCAACCACTGCGCCACCAGGGAAGCCCCCTTAACTTTTGTAATGTCAGCAAAAGCAGTAGAGTCGATTGCAAATTAATGTTTTAAATCTTATCTTGGTGATCACCATTTTGCTTTATTCCATAAAATCTCACATCTATTAATTTCCATTTTTCACCATCCTTGTCCTGAAGGTCACAATATTCCCAAAGCCTCCCAACTGGTCTCTCTGTCCAAGCGCTCTCCCCTCCAATCTGTTCCTTCCCACTGTCGTCACAGTTATTTTGTTGTTCTAAATTCTGATCACAAATCAAGCTTTTGCTTTAAAACTTCCTGGCGCTAGAACTCCTTGTACCACTTTACCGTTTCTCAACTGGGTTTTCAAAATATTCCATGTCTTAGCCTAATCGTTCTACCTCCATTTAGTACTGTTCTTTCCTCACTTACACCCTATAATTTAGCCTAACTAGACAATCAATTTCCCCTCAACTCTTTCTAAATTTAATGACATCAGATATACTTTCCCTCTGTCAGGAATGTCCTTTCTCCCACCAACCTCTTCTTGTTGCTATTTTCATCTCTTCAACAGCTAACTCAGATGCCATTTTTTCCCCTTACTGATTCCTCCAATTGGAAAATGAATCTTTCTTACGTATTTTCCAGATACATCAATTTAATCCCTACTAAGAGGTAGGGGGGCTCTTGGATTCCAGAACACACTGGTGAACGAAAAACAGGATCTCAGGGAATTCCCTGGCAGTCCAGTGGTTAGCACTTGGTGCTTTCATTGCCATGGCCATGGCCCCAGGTTCAATCCCTGGTCTGGGAATTAAGGTCCCACAAGCCACGCACCACAGCCCAAAAAAAGAAAGAAAAAATACAGGATCTCAGCCTCCATTGTGGAATATTTTACGTGAGCCTCTCTGTTCGTTAATCACATAACTTCAGTAAGACTGAACCTTGTAAATCAGCTATCAATGGTTCTACTTTAAATTCTTAAAATGCAGAAACCATGCCATCCTCTGATCACCATTTTTCCTCCCAGTTTTCTCATTTCCTTATTCAAACACATTCACTCTTCAAACTCATTAATTTCCTCTGTGGCTTCCCTTCCTTATCTATACAGCTTTCAGTACCTTCCTGCCCTATTACTCTTCTCCTCACTTGCTCTGTTAACCCCCATCTTTGTCTAATTTTGCTGTCTCATTCTCACCATCTATACTTGCCCTGCTGAGCGTGCTGGGAAACACATGCACACAACAGACTGGCACCGTTACTAACTCAAAGTCTCTAACCTCAATTGGACCATTAATGTTTCTCTGCTTTTTATCTCTCTGAAACCTGCTCTCTGTCCCATCCCACAAACATCTCTCTCTAATCTTTATTGCTGAGTGACATCAGAAGGAATAGCAGAGTATGGACCTCCAAAACTACTCTTCTCTGTAAAAGCAACGAGAACAATGGAAAAAATGGTCAAAATCAACTTTTTCAGAGCTCTAAATATTAATTAAAGACTGGCAGCAATCTGCAGAGTGTTTATTCGATAAAAAATGGTTCAATATTTGTAAGGACAGCAAGCTTAGTGGTGCTTTAACTTGACTTAGGGCTATTCCTTTCTTCCTAGATGCACAGTACAATGAAAACCAACAGGCCTTCAATTAAAGTGAAAATCAGCAAGCTAGAAGCCAAGCCTCTGGAGGGGACAGAGCAGAGTGGGGCTCCTCAAAGCCCCATTCACGGATAACTGTCATATTTCACCTTTCTGGTAGTTCCTTGGAAAGTTCCACTGGCAATACTTACCTTTATTTGACCTGATTCAGAGTTTGCTCAATGCAAACAATCTTTTCCCCAGGGTCATTTGTTGAAAATCAGAGGCCATTTTTTTTTTTTTTTTTTTCGCGGTACGCGGGCCTCTCACTGCTGTGGCCTCTCCCCCTGCGGAGCACAGGCTCCGGACGCGCAGGCTCAGCGGCCATGGCTCACGGGCCCAGCCGCTCCGCGGCATGTGGAATCCTCCCGGACCGGGGCACGAACCCGCGTCCCCCGCATCGGCAGGCGGACTCTCAACCACTGCGCCACCAGGGAAGCCCCCAGAGGCCATTGTTTAACACTGCAGCTGCTTGAGGTGGCAATAACAGCTGAGGCCAACAACAAGCTGTCCGAAATATTAGAAAAGAAAAGCTGGGGAATGAGATATCCTCAATAGGCTGTGAAAAGTTTCAACATAATCCTGGTGATCTAGTAAGCCATGCTCACGCCCAGGGTTCCGGGTTCAGGAAAAGACCTGAGAAGGCCCTAAGTTCTCACGTCTGGAAGACCCTGAGGTTCTGCAAAAGCCGTAAGTGAAGGCTAAGGTGGGGACTGGCTGGCTGTGTGTCCAAGGCGTCTCCCAACATGCACACAGAGTCCCTTCCTTGACAAAAGCTGGGAGATTTACAGGTCCCATTTATGGAAGTCTCTGTCTAATCACAAGCTGACCACTAAGCTGATGAAATAGAGATTTCAGCAGCCACACGTGACAAACAGAACATACTCTACAGAACTAGCTAAGAAAATTCATTAAACAAATAAGTAACGACAATTACAACAAGCACAATAACAAACCCTGAAGGGAGATTCCAGAGTTGACATATTATACTACTTCAAATGTCCAGTTTTCAACAAAACTAGTGAGACAAGCAAAGAGACAAGAAAGTACATCTTATATACAAGGGAAAAAAGTCAATAGAAATTGTCACTGAGGAAGCCCAGATACTGGACTTATTAGACAAAAATGTTAGTTCTCCCTTTTGTACAAGGCCAAACGCTTTACCCATGTTGTGAATTTCATTCCCCCACCCCCAAGCATCCTCAGATCATACTTCATCAAGTTCCTCTCCTTTCCTTTCAACTCTCCTTTCCTCTGATTCTTTTCCTTAGCATTTAAAAATGTCCAAAATTCTCCTATTTAAAAAAATGAAAATTTTAACCCTCTGTTTCTCTCTAGCAATAGTCTCAGCTTCATATACGTGTGTGTGAGTGTGTGTGTACATATATACATATGTATTGAGCCTTGGTTGCTCTGCCTAGTTGTCTCACATGCATCTCAAACTCAACATATTTAAAATCAAACTCAGAATCTCCCATTTCCCATCTCTATCTGCTCCAATTCCTGTGCTCCCAGTGAATGTGAAGGTACTCACCAGCTACTAACCCAGAAGCCATCCCAGACACTCCTTCATCCTTCCACTGATTCTATTTCTAAATGCCAAACAATTCTGTCCTGTGAATTCTGTGAATTCTCTCTATTCACAGTATTGGCTAAGATCAGGCCTTCAACACTCCTCATCTATACTTCTTTTAGAACCACCAAACTGCTGTCCTCACCTCTAATTTTGTTCACCTTCAGCCCATTCTCCAAAGAGCCACTGGAGTAATTCTTTTAAACAGAAAACCCTCGTTTCAGTCTCTGTCTTCTCTCCTTCATCTTCCCCTGCTTCTCAAACTTCACTCCATATTCGGCCACGTAAAGCTATCTGATTCCCACGTGCAACCCTCCCTTGTCACTCCAAGCCCTGACACAAACTGTCCTCTCTGTCTGGAACACATGAACCTCACTGATTCCTACTCATTCCTCTAAATTTCACCCTAGCTTTGATGGTTTTAAAACATGTCTCCAAATATTTTGTCACACTTCCCTTCAAGAAGTGTGGGCTTAAGGGTGCAATGCATTTAGTGACTCACTTCCAACAAACAGAATATGGCAGAAGTAATTGTAACAGGCGTTGAGGCTTCCTCCTCGCACTATCTCTTAGACTACTAACTCTGGGGGAAGCCAGCTGCCATATGAAGGCACTGAAGCATCTCTCTGAGGTCTACATGACAAGGAACTTAGGTCTCTTGCCAATATCCAGAGACAAACTGAGCCCTTTAACCAACAACTATGCAAGTGAACTGTCTCAGAAGCAAATCCTCCAGCCCCACTGAAGTCTTCAGATGACTGCAGCCCTGGCCGACCTGATAGCAACCTCAAGAGAGGCCATGATTCGGAACGACCTAACTAATCCACTCAAATCCCTAACCACAGAAATTTTCAGATAACAAACATTTGTTGGTTTAAGCCATTAAAATTTAGGGAGGGAGGTATTTGTTACACAGCAGGAGATAACTAATACACCTCCTTTATGAAGATTTCTCTGACACCACCAAGATCAGTGAAATCCTCTCTGCTGTGGCACTTGGGCATTAATGTTTACACTGTATGAAAGCATTGACAATTTAGTCTACTTTCCCTGCCTATCCTGAAAGCTACCTGTGGGCAAAACTGTCTTATTCATTGTTGAATCCCCAGAACTAAGCACGGGAGATGTTCAATAACTATGGATTAAAATCAAATGAAAATGAGGATGATTTGAAATATGGAAGTAAAATGAAACCCAAAGATGGATTTAGTAAATATAAGCTCCTTTTCTTCCTTCTTGAAATTCATATAAGTCACAAGAAAGTAGGTAACCATAAGGTAGTAATACATTGCCTCACAGAGGT
Source organism: Leucopleurus acutus (assembly GCF_964270905.1). Lineage (NCBI taxonomy): Eukaryota > Metazoa > Chordata > Mammalia > Artiodactyla > Delphinidae > Leucopleurus > Leucopleurus acutus. Next base: position 77,281,695 of record NC_139156.1, read on the forward strand.
GTTAAGAAGATGAAATTTTATTATGGTTGTACATAATATAAAACACTGTATGTCATCAGAATAACATCTTATCCAGTATCCTCCTGAATGCAGTTCTCACTAAAAGTGAATATATCAGATCTGACACAGTTTATGCCCATAATTGATAATGTTTTCAAATATAATCATCATTATTTTTCTCTGGCATACACTGCTTATTTCTTTGTACAGGGCTAAATGTATTCTCCTCCTTGAATACTGACCACAATTAACTATTTCCTTGAAGACTTAAGGTTATTGTTAGAGCCACGATTAATCATTTCTCTGAGCTATACAGTGGGCTTGTTTCTTTCCTGTTTTCTCCTTAATTCACTGGCTGTCATCTATAGCTTTAGAACTGAGTCAGCCTGACTTGGGCAGCACTCTTTCTATGTAATTTTCAACGAGTATCAGAAACACAATGGTGGAGGAAAGACCTATAAATGTAGGTAAGACTCTAGACACCCAAAACATAAATATTCATGTGGGAAGGAATGAAAATAAAATTGGGGATATCAAATGGTTGATATGTCAGACTTTAAAAGCATGGTTGATTTTTCCCCAAACCTTTTATTATTATCATTATAACATCTCCCAACAGAAAAGATATAGACTGTCATCTCTCTTATCTAATACTCTCTAGGGAGACACAAAGTTAGAAAGAAGCTCAAAAACTTCTATGAGGACTGTACCCTTGTTAGGTACTTATTGTACTTATATTAGGTATATACCTAATGGAGTAGTTGAATCAAATATTTTAAAAGTATGCAGGGCTTCCCTGGTGGCACAGTGGTTAAGAACCTGCCTGCCAATGCAGGGGACACTGGTTCAATCCCTGGCCGGGGAAGATCCCACATGCCGCGGAGCCACTAAGCCAGTGTGCCACGACTACTGAGGCTGCACTCTAGAGCTCTTGAGCCACAACTACTGAGCCCACGTGCCGCAACTACTGAAGCCTGCACACCTAGAGCCTGTGCTCCGCAACGAGAAGCCACAACAATGAGAAGCCCACGCACCACAACGAAGAGTAGCCCCCACTCGCCGCAACCAGAGAAAGCCCTCACGCAGCAACGAAGACCCAACACAGCCAAAAATAAAAACAAATAAATAAATTAATAAAAAATAATTAAAAAAAATAAAAGTACGCAAAAACACTGGAAAATGCTATACTATCCTAAGGTATTATTAATAAACATTTGTATGCCTGATATATCCAATTGTTCATTAAGGAGTACATTTACTAGGTAATTACAAAAAGAGATTGTGGCTTTGTGAAACTAGGAGTCACTATGACTAATGATTGAAGTTCTCCATAGAATGCCACAATCACTAAGGAGATATTAGACACAGCCACTCATAATTATGATAGTTTACTAATAATAATCCACAATTGATGATGTGGGGAGGTAAACAAATGTCTGAAAGTTTAACCAAAAAAAAAAAAGATCAATTAACTCTTTAAAAGACTTACAAGTCTTCAAAATTAACAACGTCTACTCCATGGAAGATCTCATTTAAATAATGAAAAAGCAATCCACAAACTGGGAGGAAATACTTCCAATATCTGACATAGTTCTTATACCCAGAAAAATATACATATATGTTTATATATGTAAATATACACATTTTCACAGTTTAATAAAAAGAAGACAAAACAACCCAGGTTTTTTAATGGATAAAAGATGTGAACAAACACTTCATAAAAAAAGATATACCGATGGCTAACGAGTATAAGAAAAGATGTCAACATTATTATTCTTAAGGAAAATGCAAATTAAAACTACAATAAGATACCATTTCACACCTACTGTAAGGGCTAAAATCGGAAAGATTACCAATTCTTGGCCACGATGTGGGAGCAAAACTATACCTTCACATATTGGTCATGGGAGCATATTTGCAGAACTGCTTGGAAGTTTCTTGTAAAGTGAAATGTACGTTTGTCCTATGACACAGCAATTTCACTTCTATTTACCCTAAAAGAAGTGAAAGTATGAATCTGCACAAAGACTTGTCTACAAATGTTCATAGCAGTCTTATTCATAACAGTCAAAAACTGGAAACAACCCAAATCTATATCAACAGGAGAATGGATTAAAAAAATTGTGGTTTATTATTCAAATGGAATGCTACTCAGCAATTAATTTTGTGATACTTGTAAAAACACGGGTGATCACAAAAACAGTACACTGGGGGACTTTCCTGGTGTTCAACCTTCCAATGCAGGGGACGCAGGTTTGATCCCTGGTTGGGGAACTAAGATCCCACATGCCTCGGGGCAACTAAGCCCACGTGCCACAACTACTGAGCCCATGCGCCTCAACTAGAGAGCCTGAATGCTGCAAACTACAGAGCCCATGTGCTCTGGAGCCCGCCCACCACAACTAGAGAGAGAAAAACCCACATGCCACAACGAGAGAGATGCCTGCGCACCGCAACCAGGGAGAAGCCTGCACGCCGCAATGAAGAGCCCACGCTGCAATGAAAGATCGCACGTTCCGCAACTAAGACCCGACACAGCCAAAATAAATAAATAAATACATAAAATAAAATAAACAAAAACAGTATGTTGAGCAAAAGAAGTTAGATAAAAAATATAGTCATTACTGTTGGTGGGAATGTAAACTGATACAGCCACTATGGAGAACATTATGGAGGTTCCTTAGAAAACTAACAACAGAACTACCATATGACCCAGCAATCCCACTACTGGGCATATAGCCTGAGAAAACCATAATTCAAAAAGATACATGTACCCCAATGTTCACTGCAGCACTATTTACAATAGCCAGGTCACAGAAGCAACCTAAATGTCCATCGACAGATGAATGGCTAAAGAAGATGTGGTACATATACATACAATGGAATATTACTCAGCCATAAAAAAGAATGAAATTGAGTCATTTGTAGTGATGTGGGTGAACCTAGAGTCTATCATACAGAGTGAAGTCAGTCAGAAAGAGAAAAACAAATACCGTATATTAATGCATATATACGGAATCTAGAAAAATGGTACTGATGAACCAAATGACAGGGCAGGAATAAAAGACTCAGACGAAGAGAACATACTTGTGGACACGGTGGGTGGGGGAGGGGAAGGGGAAGCTGAGACAAAGTGAGAGAGTAGCATTGACATATATACACTACCAAGTGTAAAATAGATAGCTAGTGGGAAGCAGCTGCATAGCACAGGGAGATCAGCTCGGTGCTTTGTGACCACCTAGAGGGGTGGGATAGGGAGGGTGGGAGGGAGGCTCTAGAAGGAGTGGACATGTGTATACGTACAGCTGATTCACTTTGTTGTACAGGAGAAACTAACACAACATTGTAAAGCAATTATACTCCAATAAAGATTTTTAAAAAATATATAGTGGGGCTTCCCCGGTGGCGCAGTGGTCGGGAGTCCGCCTGCCGATGCAGGGGACGCGGGTTCGTGCCCCGGTCCGGGAGAATCCCACATGCCGCGGAGCGTCTGGGTCCGTGAGCCATGGCCGCTGGGCCTGCGCGTCCGGAGCCTGTGCTCCGCAACGGGAGAGGCCACAGCAGTGAGAGGCCCGCGTACCGCAAAAAAAAAAAAAAAAATATATATATATATATATATAGATATAGTGATTACATTTATGCAGAGTATAAGAAGAGGCAAAATTAATCTGTGATGATAGAATTTAGAAAATGGTTACTTTTCGGGGGCAGAGGGAACTTCCTGTGATGAAGAAAATGGTCCCCATGTTCGTTTGGGTGGTGGTTTCTCTCGTGTATACAACTGTCAAAATTTACCAAATTGAACTGAAGATCTGTGCCTTCTATTATATAAATATTATACCTCATTTTAAAAATATTTTAAAAAGAACCATTCGCGTTGAGGGCTTATTCTGTACCAGACAGCTGTAGAACTCTTCCCAATTGTTGTGTCTTGACTTGGCAGGGTTTTATTGTTTACCCATCCCAGGGGCCGTGTGGACTGCACACCCGTTAAGGCAGGGATATTTTCTGTATCTTGCATATCTAGCAGTATATGCTTCCTAATAAGATCTACCAAGTATTGTTGCTGTAAAGCGGACTTCAAGATACGTTACATTGTAAGAAGTTACATTATGATTATGAACATTATTGTTATTAAATGGGTATCTAATTTTATTTGTAGCAAATATAAGGATTCAGTAACTACAGTGAACTGTCCAGATGCTAACTACATACTGACTCAACTCAAAGGACTGACATCTGGGGCTGGGATCCTGCCTCTACCATTTAGTAAATGGGAAGACACGGAAGTATCTGAATTTGTTTCCTTATCTGTAAAATGAGCATAGTACACAGACCATCCTCATAGAGTTACTGTGAGGATTAAACAATAATTGCAAAGGTCTTCTAAACACTTGTTACACATGATAAGCACTATATAAATATTACCTATCATTACTATTTAAGATTGAATTCCTATACACAGATACTACACTGAAAATATTAGTCATTAGAGAATATCTGACATAGATTTTTAAAACTTTCTATCAAAAAATACAGGCACTACAATGAAACACGCAGCGCTCATGTCATTTTTGGCAACTTTAAAATATGGATATTATTAACACCAACTCAAAGTACAGGAGCAAAGGATTAAGGAGTTAACCATCTTAAACCATATTCTTAAAAGGTATTATTCAAAGGAAATACGTTCTTCATAGACCCTTTAAAAATCCATTTATTCAACACATATTTATTGAGTGCCTATTCTAGAGTGTTTTCCTTAAAGCAAAATATTGCACTAATTAATTACTATGGCCTATATGTAAGAGTCTAAACAATGAAGGTTTAGAAAACACTAGCTCCCACTATAGGTTTACTCCCATAAACAACTAAAACCAGCTCTTCTGAAGCAGGGCTGGTGGGGTAGGTGGGAGTGAGGGGCAGTATCGGAATCACGGAGTTAACTGCTCCCTCAGACTCTTCGAGAAGGTAAACCCACTTCTTCCCCCGGCGGAATCAGTGCGGCCCGGAGCCACTCTGCTGAAAGATGAGCTAATCCTCCAAGTGTCCTTCAGGACAAAAAATGCTCTAAACTCCTGGCCTAAATTACATACTTGGACTGAAGGAGTCTATCTCGCACTCCCCCTTTTTATTCATGCATTTGGCTTTAAAGAACTTACTACGTGATTTTGCAACAAGAGGAGAAGAAAGCGAAATGAAAATACCATGATCTTGATCGGGCGCCTCCAGGGTGTAGCCATACCCCAGCAGCGTGCGCACGGCCTCACGGAGGCTGTCCTTGTTGGATTTCTTAGTCCGGTCATCTAGAAGGGCATAGGGAACCAGGCGAGGGTTTCTTCTGTTCTTTACATCCTACAGGAAGGCAAAAAAGGTGCATGATCATCAAAGAGTGACCAACAGCATTTGGCAGTGAGACAGCCACCAAATACGTCAAAATATAAAGCATATGAAGGTAGATACCGTGCCTTCTACCTTCCCTTTGTCTTCCCAGGCTGCAGGAGTTACTGCAATACTATCAGTATGAAAGATGTAATCAAGTGAGTAACTGCATCAATTTAAATGGGCCCTCTCCATGAGAAGAAAACGTAAAAATAACAGCAGTAACAAAAGCCAACTTGAAGGATCTCAGTAATCATCTTCCATCTGCCCTGGTCACAAGGCAGTGGGCTAACGTAAGAGAACCTACCATTTCCTTGCCAAGTTGACTGACAGGTCTTTGTTACAAGAAGAGCCTAATTATTACCGGACACCTGATTTTTGAGCCAAAGGACAACACCAGGCTGCTGTGCCTTCTTCAGAGAAAACTCAGTGCATGGGCGGCCATCCCATGACCTCAAATAGCTTGGAAAATATACATTAAGTTGATTCCATCAACTGGGGAAAGCAGGTAATGCCAGGAATACTGAAATAGCTACAAACCTCACAATTCGTATTTTACAAAAGAGGCCCCAAGTTTAAAACGCGATTAAAATGGTGTTGACCAAGCAAGAAGACAGGCTACCTTACGACCTTGGAAAAGGATACCTAATGTGCGAGTAAGTACAAAACTTAATCTCATGGGAGGTGGAGATGCCTCCCATGGGCTGCGAGTCTTTAGGGCTCTAACATTTAAGAAGTTACTTCTTTCCACTCACTCACTGCTGCAGGTTTTCTCCAACTTTCCGTATTTTAGGAGGCATACTCGATTCTCAATTTACCTTAGCATGAAGAACTAAGAGGCTGTGGATATTCCCAAACCTTCTCCAAAAAAAAAAAAAAAAAAATGGTATGTGGTGGACAGGGTTTGTTCTCGCCGGGGAAGAGCAAAGAAAACTGTTTCCTAATTTCTTCTTCCCCCTCTCTAGCAAATCTGTAGTAAATACCTCATCCTGACTACACGACCATCTACTGACACCTGGTGTCCAAATCATCTGGGTTGCTTGATGGGGAACCCCACACCGAAGCCACCCCCAAACACACAAGCAGCGTAAACAGAGTGCCTGCACTGCCAGTGCAGCTTCAAGACACATTACCCAGCACCCCTCCCTTTCAACACTGGCTGCTGCCCCGCAACTTTTCGTGTAGAGAAATTAAGAGGCCTCCGATGAACCACACTCTCTGGAAACGGTGTCCTGGGAATGTGACTGTGAAAAGGAGCTGCCCTGGGGTTTCCACGTACACAAGCGCTTGAAATCAGGTGTGCTGGAGAGGCAGAGAAGAGGGACCTCAAGCAAATGCCTGCCGGCAAGGAGTTTACGACCTAGTTGTGAACCAGACTATGTTAAGGAGAGGGTGATGAAAAATTAAAGACACCGCTCCTTCAGACAACCCAGCAAATGTGTGCTCTGTCAGTGGGGAAGGGGGTGGAGGGATGGAGTGGGAACTGGGGGAGGGGACGGGAAACGGTTCCAAGGACAGCTCTGGCCAGATCAGATAGAGCCCTGTGTTTTTATGAGGAGGACCCTCATGCACAAGGCAGAGGCAGACAGCGGGGGGTTCTGGTTTGTCCCACAGAGTCATGCGGGCCGCAAGGCAAGGGAGCGCTCCTTTGGCAGAGAGCAAATGTGACCCCTTATCCCCCTGTGGTATATGGTTCAGGTTCATACACACACACACGCACACACGCACACGCACACACACACTATGCTCAAGTGGACTGAGTACTGACAATCTCATCAGTTACAACCAGTTTAATTCAATATAAAAATAGCTTATTTTATGAAGTAAATCAAGGCTACCTGAGTTTTCTTTAGCCTTGCAAATGACAAAAGTCACCGGTTAAGAAGAATTTTGGAAACATATTTTTCAAACCAACAGGTAGCCTTTATCCTGAACCATGGCCTAAGCTTATAAGTAATAATCCAGTTTATTCCTAAAAATGTTTAAGTAAAGGCACTGCCCACCATGAGCTGGCAAGGATCACTGTGATAAGAGAAGAATTTGGGCTCTGGAGTCAAAAGGCTTGATTCCAACCTGGTTCTGCCATCTGGGAGTGCTGGACAAATTGTTCTCAAGCTCCCTGTACATCATATGTGAATTGGCAATAAAAACTGTTCATCCTTCATGGAACTGTCGCAAGAGTTAAAGAAGAAAATAGATGTAAAACTCGAGGCATAGTGACTCTGGCATCTTACAATAACAACAAACTATTCTATATGATTTGTTAGGTGAAATGCACTGCTGTAGCCTTTCTTATACATAAGTTATATAATGAAGTTTAAAAATTCAGCGAGGAGGAAAACAGTGGCACAGAGAACATTAATTTAAGTAGCTTTCCCAAGGTCACACAGGCACTAAGAGGCAAGGCTAAATTTGCTCTGCTTTGCCATCTCAATACAGACCCAATGACTGCTAGTTCTTCCTGTGAGTGCAACCATTAATAGAAATCCATGATTCTGAAATCCAGAAAACTCAGAAAAGTCGGTTTTATACTAAGTTTAACAAAAACTCTGTTGGTGACAAAAATGATCTGAATTGATGCAAGGCGGTGGATAATCTTTACTTACCCCTCTTGGTATCATCAGCCTACATTGCTGAACAAAGAATAATTTATATATAGTCTGCTGCCCTGCTGAGGGCACTGTGTAACATGATCAATGTATCACCATTCTGAAAACCAAGAAATAGCTGGATTCTGAAATTCATCTGGTCCCAAGGGTGTTAAATAAGGAACTGTGGGACTTCCCTAGTGGCGCAGTGGTTAAGAATCCGCCTGCCAATGCAGGGGACACGGGTTCGAGCACTGGTCCAGGAAGATCCCACATGCTGCGGAGCAGCTAAGCCCGTGCGCCACAACTACCGAGCCTGCGCTCTAGAGCCCGCGAGCCACAACTACTGAGCCCGCGTGTAACAACTACTGAAGCCCATGGGCCTAGAGCCCATGCTCCGCAACAAGAGAAGCCACTGCAATGAGAAGCCCGTGCACCGCAACAAAGAGTAGACCCCGCTCGCTGCAACTAGAGAAAGCCCGCGCGCAGCAACAAAGACCCAACACAGCCAAAAATAAATAAATAAATAAATAAATACACAAACAAATAAGGAATTGTGGACCCCTTCTATTATTAGTTTATCTCGAACTTCTCGTATTTCAAAAGCTTCTCCTAAAATACAATCTCAGAGAGAGAAATGCCACAAAACCACGTTATAAATCACTGGTCTGGTAATATTCACTGGGCCCCTCATGACAACAACAAGACTTGGGGTGGCCTGACTTCTTGAATCAGGCGTTTCTGTGCATATGTACATTAAAGATATCTATACGATGTGAGTTTTACAATGGTCATTACTTAATCTCTCCTGTTACAAATTATACTAATTCCCACTTAAATCAATCTCAGAGTACGTGCTGTAGAGCTAAATTCCCACGTACCTGTTGGATGCCATAGGTCCAGCCCTGCCGGATTCGATCCCGGGCCCACACGTTATGAGCATTTTCCGCCAACTTGTCCACCATCGCTTCCTGAGATGGGGTGAGCTTGATAAAGCTCAGGTCCATCGGGGCAGGCTTGTATCCACTTGTCAGCTGGTAACTACAAAGCAGAGCCAAAGAAATATATAATGGGCCTGTCCAGAAAAGTCAAGGTTGAAAAATCCCTATAACAGCCTGTTAAGTCCAATTGTTCCTAATTCTTATTGTTCCATAAACCACAGGGGTGACCAGTGGTAATGTGTCCAGCAAGCCTGAGCCCCTTGCACTTAAGCTAAAAACTCATCTGGTGCAAAGGCCACACGAACTTTATGTTTTCATTTTCACACCAATAAAACAGAAACGAGGCAACACCTGTCTCTCAAAGTTGAGAAGGACTTATCTTTGTTTGTGTTCCAAACAGCTGATGCTTTTTTTACAGGATAAATCAAAGTATCGGTAATTAAAACATCTGATAAATTTCTCTTCCTGTTAAGTCCTCATTTTTCTTCAACATTTACATGTCATATTAAAGTAATATTTATTTCATCAATCTGCATATGCTTTCAGATACTAGCTATTCATTATTCTACAGGGGAAGTTTAATGCATTTATACATTATTTCCCTACTGCTATTCCTAGTTACATAATTTAGGAAGCCTCATGATAAGACAGACACTAGGAAATACCAGGCATATAATCATCTAAAATGTGATTAAGGCCTGGATTTTAGGGAACTCATACCAGAGACTATTTCCACACTCTGAGCCGGAGAGGAAAAGTATTAAAATAAGTGTAAGTTTTAACCTCTTGGGAGAAATATAAAATTGAAAATAAAAGGTTTTCAACAGACATATATTAGGGCAATAGGACTGCTCTGCTACAAACACACACACACACACACACACACAGAGCTGTCTCATCTATTTAACTAGAGAGACTGGCACAAAGTCTGTTGTACAGTTGCTTCTCTTTCATTCTCTGTCATTGTTGTGTCCCCTACAATCAACTATGTTTTGAGGTCAGGATCTGCTTCTGATCCATTTTTCTAATTGTCATTATACTTAAAAGAGTACCTGGCAGAGAGCAGCCTTTCAGTCTACAGTTTTTGAAAGAATTAACTTTATTTACAGAATGAATATAAAGAGATATCCATCTTCATCTCAAAGATTCTCCTTTGGTGCAAACAAAGTAAAGAAAATTCACCAGATAATTAAGCTAAGTTTAAGAAATTATCAGAGCATGAGAAAATGGTCTTTAAGAAACTATATATCATCTTTCTTCTTCTAATTATTCTGGGCTATGGCTAGCCTGATTACAAGGTAAGCTCCTTAACAGCAGGGAGCTGAACTGCTTTGCTCCTAGAATAGTGCCTGATACGTGGTAGATATTCAATAAAAATTTGTTAAAGGAATCCATGTATGACAGCAATAAATAATTTAAGGTTGAGTAAAGTTGACTTTACCTTAAATACTCCTACTTCATTATAAGGCATCTTCTATTTTATAAATGATTTATCTACAGGCAAAAGTTTTAGAGAACATTTTGTTTGGTTTAAATAGATCAGATTGGCCCGGCAAGTGCAAAAATTATGGCTAATTACCACCTTATGTCACTTCATTTACATCCACGAGCTAAATTTATTGACGAAATTTTGTTCTGTTTTAAATCAGAACTCTGTATGTTTGGGTAATTAACAATATTTTTTCTTTGTTTTTCTATAAAGAAGCCACATGGGATTTCTGTAATCACTCACACAAATCACTGTATTTTATAGGATTCTGATGTTTAAATGGACAAATCTGTCAACTGTAAGCACAGCCTATATACAAGTTCTCACTCAGAAAATAATTTCTTCAAGAAAGAGCTCTCAATGCATTTCAAATGCACCAAGAGGTGATCAAGCCATCATCGTCTAATTTCCAAGTTTAACATTATTTGCTAGAAGCAGGGTTGGGGGTAATGATAAAGAATTTGGTCTTTTGCATACAGCTGGCCAGTAAGCAAATGAAAAGATGCTCAACATCATTAAGTATTAGAGAAATGCAAATCAAAACTACACCTCATACCGGTCAGAATGGCCATCAGTAAAAAGTCTACAAGTAACAAATGTTGGAGAGAATGTGGAGAAAAGGGAACCCTCCTATATATTGTTGGTGGGAATATAAATTGGAACACTCACTATGGAAAACAGTATGGAGGTTCCTTAGAAAACTAAAAACAGAATTACCATATGATCCAGCAATCCCACTCCAGGCATATACCTGGACAAAACTGTAATTCAAAAAGATACATGCAACCCTTTGTTCATAGCACCACTGTTCACAATAGCCAAAACATGGAGACAACCTAAATGTCCCTCAACAGATGAATGGATAAAGAAGATGTGGTACATATATACAATGGAATACTACTCAGCCATAAAAAAATAAAATAATGCCATTTGCAGCAACATGGATGCAACTAGAGATTATCATACTAAGTGAAGTAAGTCAGAAAGAGAAAGACAAGTACCATATGATATCACTTATATGTGCAATCTAAAATATGGCACAAATGAACCTATCTACGAAAACAGAAACAGAATCGTGGACACAGAGAACAGACTGTGGTTGCCAAGGGGGAGGGGGAGGGAGAGGGAGGGTTGGGAGTTTTTGGTTAATAGATGTAAATGATTATATACAGAATAGATAAACAAGGTCCTACTGTACAGCACAGAGAACTACACGCAATATCCTGTGATAAACCATAATGGAAAAAAATACAAAAAAAGAATGTATATATGTGTATAACTGAGTCACTTTGCTGTACAGCAGAGATTGGCAGGACACTGTAAATCAACTACACTTCAATTGGGGAAAAAAACACAACAACTTGGTCTTCTGTACTCTCCCATCTTCCCACCTGTATTTCTCACCTTCCTCTTGACTTTCCCCACAATAACCCAGCACACGGTAGCATAACAGTACACAATTCTCTTTTTTCTCTCATTTTCCAGTGGTCCTAATTCCTCCTACCTGTCGCAGAGGATACACATACGGTCAAGTTAGGAAGCTAATCTGTGAATAGTTGACTAGAGCCTATGCTACCTCAGTGAGGGATATATACCCTCTAAAAGAGGAAAGATCCTTCCCCTGCAACCAATGCTAATGGTAGACTTGCCAGCCATGTCTTACATGGCATGGGGAGGAATTTTTGAGGGTTATTTTCTATAAAAAATTATAGATAAGTTTTACTAATCTATAGTAGAAGTACACATTCTACTATATGTCTAGAGTATATATATATGTATATATGATAATATTGGCATAAGCATTTCTCTTTAGTTTCTCAATTTTCCTCTTCCTATACAGAATATCTACTAATGTTGCTTCAATTTGTGATCACAAGGAAAACCTACAGAGACACATTTGCATCTGTTGATTTGAAATAACACAATAATTAGTACACACTCATTTTCAGATGTAGACTACGATTCATTTTACTTGCTTTTCTTCATAGCCCTGTGCAAGAAAGAATTTAAAGTGGTTCTTTTAAATGGTCAATAGTCCCATCCAAATTAAAGTTACTAATTCCCATTTCACCTGAACCTTATTTCCACACGGTTTCACTTCATCTTCTATAGTAAAAATACAAATATCTTTGAAATTAATAGACTTCAACCTCAGTAGGTTGATAAAAATGATGACATCATGAATGCTTTAACCAGTGGCATCAATGAGGATTTACAAGACCATTTTTCTTTATGTGAGACATGACAAACTATCAAATCATTATACCAAAATCAGATTTTTAAAAAGCGCATAAATGTACTTCAGCAAATAATGTCCATTTCATCTCATTAATACAAGTTAATTAGGTACATAAAGATCAACTAACTACTAATATAAACTATTTTCTTTTTGTGATTGAAAACGAACAAAGAACAAAGCTTTTGAATAAAACGTGACTGACGTGAATCTTGGAAGCTAAATGGTTCCAAGTAAAGCTTCAGATTGATTTCCAGAGATTTAAAAGTAATAAAGGAAAGACTGCTACAACAATTCTTGGGAAGTAGAATTCTGTAGGCCAAATAATAGGGAAAAGGTATGTCATTAGTAATTACATTAATACAAAATATATATAGCTCATATTAAAGACATCTATGTATTACAGTCTACCTTCTCAAGCTTTCTGGGAAAATTCTGCCACAATCAGCTAATAGATCTCTTTCTTCTGCCATCTATTTCCCTAGTAGGTGTAGTTTTTTACTTCCCTTACTTTAATATGCAAAGTTGCAGTGCTAACAATCATTTTGTAAATTTAGGTTATGAGGAATATATGGTATTAAACAAACGTTCAATACGTTCACTTCCAAAACATCAACGTTCTTTTGTACTTATTAGCTCTTAGTTTTATTTTGATGTGGTATATAATGCAATAATTTTTTTTTTTTTTTGCGGTGCGCGGGCCTCTCACTGCTGTGGCCTCTCCCGTTGCGGAGCACAGGCTCCGGACGCGCAGGCTCAGCGGCCATGGCTCACGGGTCCGGCCGCTCCGCGTCACGTGGGATCTTCCCGGACCCGGGCACGAACCCGTGTCCCCTGCATCGGCAGGCGGACTCTCAACCACTGCAACACCAGGGAAGCCCAATAATGCAATAATATTTTAAAAGTGAGATTAACAAATTATATAAACCCTCTGGGCGTCAGTTGTCTTACAGTAAAATTTCTTTTTAAATACGTCTTTGCCTGAAAAAAAGAAAGCCCTCCTGGCACACTGCCAGTTTCGTTTGCATCCAATTACCAAAGATGTAAACAAAAAGTTGATAATCCTTGGCCCTACCGAGGAACTGCCATGTGAAGCAGCAATTCAGTTCTGTGCTTCATTCCCACCTGACCCACATTTTTTTCTAAGCAGGAATTCTAAATGAGCCTTTGAAAAAGGTGTTCGGTAGAATATCACTTAAGGGCCAATTTAAGTGGTGCAACAAAAATGTGGCAGGATACCCAAAACACTAAGGAACAAGCCTTTTCTTTTTTTCCAGCCTCTCCCACCTCTCGAGCTTACTTGTTTAGTATGAATCAGGTTAAATGAAGCTTGGAAGTCATTACGTTGTGAAAGATGCACGGTAAACATGAAAAGATTATGTCCAAGTTCAGTGGATGTTAGCCGTAAATTTCAAAACCAAATCAGCGCTTCAAGTACCTTGGAACAAATGGGGAAAATCTCAGATGACTGCACACCAGAGACATTAAGAACAAGTTTTGCTGGAAGCGCATCTATCAAAAATGAATACTGCGCTGACATTCTCACAGAAAGGAGATAGGGAATATTCAAAAACCCTTCTCCAGAAAACAAGTACAGGAGAATAATTTCAGTGTGGAAATTAGAAGGGAAAAGGGCAGGGATCTATTTCTTCTACTGCATTTCTTCGTTTTGTTTTTAAATAAATGTGTAATATGATGACATGCCCTGTGTGTCCCCCACCACTAATGCCTTGTTTAACCCAAGGCCTTCCTGTACCTCACAGCCTGTTTGAAACAAAACCAAGAGAGGATCATTTCAAGAGAGACCAAAAAAAAGCCATTCTTGGCTTTTGGATTTTTAAAATAGGCTTTGAAAATTCACTGCAGAGACAACAGTCTTTAGAGAAAGGCCTTCTGATATTAAAAGCTCTACTTATGGATACCAAAAGCGCAAGGCCCTGATGTGTCGGAACATAAAAGGAGACCAGATAAAGAGTCCAGTCTGTCCAGCCCCAGACAGGCTGAATGTTCCAGAGTCTGGAGGAGAGGAGAGCTGGAGGGAAGCCAGGGCTCTCCATCCCCCTGCCCAGATGGAGACCAGACAGATCCAGAGCTGAGGGGAACTTCTGTCTTGCTTACCAGATTGGACCCAGGAGAATGGCCAGGTTCCAGAATCTCCCACACCTCAACCCTTGTGCAGCACAGTTTCAGGAAAACAGACTTGGCAACAAACCAAGTGTAGGCTGTCAGGCAACCTTCCCTCCTCCCTCCACCAAGACACTGCAGTCCCCAAGTTGCCAGAGAGAGCATTCCCAGGGTTCCAGCCTCCTCTTAAAGAGGCATGAGTGAAGCTAAAAGCAGAGCAAGGACTTGGAGGACTCAAAAAGAGATGCGGAGGGTCCCAGCGTGTGGTCCAAAGATCAGTCAGGAAAACACGCATCCCATAATGAGGCAGGAGATAGATGGGCCCCAGGCCGAGCAGCTGGAATCTGTCCCCTGTGGACAGGTACTCCAAGATGAAGACAAGAGAAGGAGGATAGTCAGAGGACCTGAGCCCTGCCCAGATAAAAACGTAGAGAGACCACATTTTCCTCATTCTCGAAGCTAAGGAGGTCTTCTCAGCTACACATGCACGGACAGGCCCCTCGGAGGTCAAAAAGGGAGGGCGCGCCACCCCATGGTAGGTGATGTCAACATACCCATAGGCCTCTTCGCTAGAATCCATGTTGGCTAAGAGACGCACGCGCACACACAGGGGAGGACCCTGAGTTGAACCAAATACAGACTCAGAACCAGGCAAAGCAAGATGATTGGCCACAGCAAACCCGGAAGAAATGTCCCATATAAGTGATTCAAACTACCACGGGGGCACGACTCTTTCTCTGGACTCTTTCTCTGCGTCTGCCCGTGGGAGTCTATTCACACGTACCCTTTTTCCTCGTAATAAACATTTTACCTGTTTCACTACTTTCCATCTCTTTGAGGGAATTCATTTCTACAAAGCTGATGGGCCAGGGGCCTTGTCACTGACCGCTGGTCTAGTGGTTAGGATTCAGCGCTCACTGCCACAGCCCGACTTCAGTCTCTGACCAGGAATCGAAATCCTGCTTCGAGCTGCTGCAGGCTGAGGCCGCCCGAGATCCGCAAGATGCCAGCAGAGACGAATGAAGACAACTAACAAAGACTTCCCTTTGGCCAAACTTGAGTCAGGCTCCTCTGAGCCCTCTTTCTGGCCTCTGACCTTGGGCTCTGTCCTTGTTCTGCTTCGTCCAGTTTCAGCAAGAATCCTGCTAGGTCAAGTTAATGGAAATCCCCCACCTGTGACCTCTGACCCCACTCTTCATCCCCCGCCTTTGATATCCTATCACTCTGGTCTGCCTTCAGCAAGAACCCTATCAAGTTGGTTTTACCAGAATCCCCCTTTTCCTTAATGCTTCCTCCTAGTAATTTTCCATCCACTGTCCCCGACTCTGGTCCTGAGCTACAAATCCCCACTTGTTCTTGCTGTATGTGAATACTGAGGTCTCTCTTCCACTATTGCAACAGTTCTGGAATAAAATTTGCCTTTATGGCTTTAACTTCTGTCTGGCTCTAGTTTTCTTTGATATAATTCAGCCCCTGACAGCAAACTCAAAACAGAATGCCCAACGATCCAATGTCCCCTCCCCATCAGGTGAGTGTCCAAAACAGACGTATAGCCCTGGGAGTAAGACGGGGGTACACCTTGAATTCAAACTTAACAAATATTCATTCTGTAGTCGAATATTTCAGGCCCTGTTCTAGGAACTAATAGCACTGAATAACATGGACAAACAATCTGTATCTTTATAGAAATTACGTTTAGATGAGGAATCAGGCAATAAACAAAATAAACATAAAATAATAGTATGTCAGAGGATATAAGTGTCGTGAGGAAAAATTAAGTAGAAAAGGAAGCATGAGAGGAAGTACAATTTAAAATAGGGTGCAATTTTAAAGAGGTAGAGAAAGACAGCTTGGAGAAGATGACCTTTGAATCAAAACTTAAAGGTGAGAATAAACACAGAAAACAGTGATTTTAATGGAGTTTGTACTGAACAGACAGGGATTAGGTTTCCATTATCAAGCTGTATTCTGGCTGCAAGGCCCATTGGGTTTAAATATGAAATTAAGTCCGACGAGAGCAAATGAAGAACATTACATATAAGCACATTTTAAAATTTGTGGTCTGTGGAATTTACTCACTACACATAAAAAGCGTATATAAATATTTTTTTCTTCACAATCACAGTGTTCATCCTCACAGGAAAAAATCCAGCTGCATTTGTGACACTATTTTTCATTTAGGTAAATATTTACATACACTGAATTTTGTGCACGTGTTTGTGTCTATATGCACAGTATAAATATGGGTCTGCACATTTGGTATCCCTCTAAGCATTCATTTCCGAAAGCCATTTTAAATTTACATATACATATAAGCATTGAGAATATCATTCTTAACCTTCTATCTGCTCCAATATGCTTGAGAGATACCACTTCCCATCACTACAGTGGCTACACACCATGAGGGGGAAAGAAGTGGTGCAGGAGCGAGGGAATTTAGCACTAGGCTTAAATACCTCTCAAAGGATTCGAACATGCTCTTCCACAATTCAACACTACCTCTTACTTCCCAGCGATACACACAAGCAACCAGTTCCTGACCTATGTTTTGGTTTAACAGCAGAGAAGTGCTAACAGAAAGTCTGAATAAAAGGCATTGGTATTCAGACAAGAATTTTACTTTCATTTAAACCTTTACATTTTAAAAAAATCTCAGCTACTCAGGGATATGAGATACTAGGAACCACAAGCTCTGGGACTGGATTCTTTTTCAGTTGCATTCTTCTTTATTCCCGTAGCAACTGGACTCTGCTCATCAAACTCTGCAGTGGGTCAAGAGCTTAATTTTACAAGTGTGGGAAGGTTTATGAATTTAAGAACAGACAGTTATGTGCTGTACCTTTCAGCTGACTGCTGGTGTGTTTAGAGGAGGAAGAGGGAGAAAGGGAGAACTGAGCTACAATAAATCACGTATTTTTTAAAAGTCTTTAAGGATTTTAAGTGAAATGATCTGTATTATCAGGAAAAAAAAAACAAAAACAAAAAACACCTAACTCAGATTGCCTATTTTCAAATAGGGAATGTAGCACATCATTCTAATTACAGTTGGAGTCTACACGTATCCTTAAATCTGAAATGGGTCTCTTGTAGGCGGCATACAGTTGGGTCTTGTGTTTTAATCCACCTAACCACTCCATACCTTTCCAATGGCGAATTCAATCCATTTACATTTAGAGTCATTATTGATATGTAAGGGCACACTAATGCCATCTTATTAATGGCTCTCTGGTTGCTTTGTATTTCCATTGTTTCTTTCTCCTTCTACGTCTACTTCCGTAAATTGATTATTTTCCATGTTGGTGTGTTGTTTTCCCTTTCTTTGTCTTTGTGAATCCATTCTCTATAGACTATTGCCTCGTGGTAACTTTGTAAATTACATTAAAAATCGTAGAGATGAAACAATCCATTTTAGGCTTATCAGCTGTCGCAACTCATCTGTGAAAGCCTGTGAAGGCTCCATCTTTTACTCATTACTTCTATTACTGATATTACAACTGATATTACTGATGTTACAACTTACCTCTT
This sequence comes from Leucopleurus acutus, assembly GCF_964270905.1. Classification (NCBI taxonomy): domain Eukaryota; kingdom Metazoa; phylum Chordata; class Mammalia; order Artiodactyla; family Delphinidae; genus Leucopleurus; species Leucopleurus acutus. The sequence continues at coordinate 77,299,980 of NC_139156.1, forward strand.
TTTATGTGGTATATTCATTCATGATTTATAGTAGCTCTAGTTCTTTTTACTACTCTTTGCCTTTAACTTTTATACTATAGTTGAGTGCGTAACACACCCCCCTAACGCGGAGTTACAACTCTCTGGGTCAAACTGCCTGTGTTTCTCCATCTCCAGTGTATTGTATGCTTTCGTATGTTGTCCTGTTGCTGAGCAGCTTCTTTTCATTCCAGCTGGAAGAACTCCTTTCAGCATTTCTTGCAAGGCAGGTCTACCGGCGGTGAACTCCCTCAGCTTTTGTCTGGGAAAGCCTTTATTTCTCCTTCTTATCTGAAAGGTAACTTTGTTGCGTACACTATTCTTGGCTGGCAATTTTAATCTTTCAACACTTTGAATATGTCATTCTACCCTCTCCTGGCCTGTAGAGTTCCTGCTGAGAAATCAGCTGACAGCCTAATGGGGTTCCTCTGTGCCTTACTTTCTTTTTTCCCCTGATGTGCTTTAAGATAATTTCTTTATCACTGATTTTTTTAAAATTAATTTATTTATGTATTTATTTATTTAGGGCTGCACTGGGTCTTCGTTGCTGCACACGGGCTTTCTTTAGTTGCGTCGAGCGGGGGCTGCTCTTCGTTGCAGTGTGTGGGCTTCTCACTGCGGTGGCCTCTCCTGTTGCAGAGCACGGGCTCTAGGCACGCAGGCCCAGTAGTTGTGGCTCGAAGGCTCAGTAGTTGTGGCGCCCAGGCTTAGTTGCTCCGCGGCATGTGGGATCTTCCCGGACCAGGGCTCGAACCCGTGTCCCCTGCATTGGCAGGCGGGTTCCCAACCAGTGTGCCACCAGAGAAGCCCTATCACTGATTTTTGACAGTTTCATTACAATGTGTCTTGGAGGAAGTCTTTTTACATTGAGATAATAGGGTGTTCTTTTAGCTTTATGGAGTTGTACGTCTAAGTCTGTCCCCAGGCCTGGGAAGTTCTCAACTATTATTTCTTTAAACAAAGTCCCTGCCCCCTTCTCCCTCTCCTCTCCTTCTGGAGCCCAATTATTCAGATATTTGTTTTTCTGATAGAATCTGATAGCTCTTATAGGCTTTCATCACTCTTTTAAATCTTAGTTTCACGTCCTCTTCTAATTGTATTATTTCTAGATTCCTATCCTCCAAGTCATTTACTCTTTCTTCTACATGGTCTGCTCTGCTACACATGTTCCGTGTTACACTCCTCATCTCATTCGTTGAATACTTTAGTTCCAGTATTTCTGTTTGGCTCTTTTTATAATTTCATTCTCTTTGTTAGAGTACTCCTTCCATTCATTAATTTTATTTATGATTTCACTAAATTGCCTTTCTGAGTTTTCCTGTGGCTCGCTGAATTTCTCAATACTATTTTGAATTCTTTATCAGTTAGATCGCAATATTCCACGCCATTGAGCTCAGCTGCTGGAGAATTACCATCGTCTTTTTGTGATGCCATATTCCCTTGACTTTTCCATACTGGTTGTAGTCATGTGTTTCTGCTTTTTGCATTTGAAGTAGCAGAAAGCACCTTAACTGAGCTTTCATGTCTTTTCTGGTTCTTATAACTCACCAGGCTGGCTATCAGAAGCCTCTCTTTTGTTTTCCAGAAGGCGGCGCTATAGCTCAAGCTTGTGGTTTCTCCCTTGCCCATCCACATGGTCTGTCTACTGGAGCTCACTCTCCTTGACCAGAAGTGTGCACAGGGAGCTGGCAGCAGACTGGGAGGGAGGTGTGGGTTTGGCACTTGGTGAGTTAGGGGTGCCCACAGTCCTGGTAGGGAGATCCCGGGAGTGGCACTCCCAAAGGCATGTGGGTAGACTTTCTGCTGAGTGCAGTCCCTTTAAGGCCATTTGAAATTCTTATCTACTTCTATTTCAAAGTCCTCCCAGCCCCTAGCTGCAAGCTCCCACCTTAGTACTCCAGGTGCCAGTGGAGAGACTCCAGCCAAGTCCCACCCAGCGAAGGCAGTAGGGCGCTCTCATGCTCCTCTTTCTCCAAGGAAGAGATATCTCTGCCACATAAATCAGCCAGATAACCACCTTCTTAGAGTTGGGGTGGTGCTGGGAAAAGTTTCTCCTACTGCTTCCGCTGTGACCAAACTCCGGTTTCTTTTTTCATTTGTTTGTTTTCTTTGTTCTTTTTTTCTCCAATGGTGTGTTGGCATCTCTCTTTGGGAGGGCTGGACTTCTGCAAGTTGTCTGTCATGGGCGCGTACCTGCCTGATTCACACTCACCGGATTCTGGTCCCACAGCCAGGAAAGGGGCCCAGGCAGCCTTACTGGCTTCATTAGTTCTGCAGCTTATAGGGAGGTTTCTCTATCTCCTACCAGATGCACTGGTGCGCAAGATTCCTCCTGGGTCCCTGAGAGCTACAGCTGCAAATTGCAGAAACCCCACAAAGGGACTCTTATTCATGTACGGGTATCTAATTCACCCATTTATAAAAGGCGGATGAAAAGGAGGAACATCTTATGCTGTCATGTTACAGACATCACTCCTATACTAGGTATTTTAGAAACTGGGGGCCTTGCAGTAAACAAAGCCCCGGCCTCTTATTGAGTGCATATTTCAGTTTAGGCGCCCCAAAAGCTACACGAATAAATAACGTCAGCTGTAGAAGTGCAAGTGAAAAAATAAAGCAGGTTAATGATCAGAGCATTATAGATAGAATGCTTAAGGAAGACCTCTCAGAGGAGTTTATATTTAAGCAAAGACTTAAATGAAGTGAGTGTTCTTTTGTGTTTTGTGTTTTTTTCTGATTTAAAAAGTCCTTCTCCACCTCATGGTCATGAAGATATTCCACTTGTCTTCAAAAAGTATTTCTGTTTTGTGCAATTGGGTCTTGAATTAACCTGCAAATGTTTGTGTATAGCATAAGGTAGAGACCTAACTTTTTTCTATTTTGCTAGTCAATTATATGAATACCACTGATGGAACAGTTTTCATTTCCCCACTTATCTATAACAAGACCTTTGGCATAGGTCAAATTTGTATATATGCATGTATATATTTGGGAACTCTGTCTCCATTTGTCTATCCCAATACCATTGTAACACTTCCTTCATTACCATAGTTTTATCATAAGTCTTGATATCTAGCAGAGCAAGTTTATCTTCTTTTGTAAAAGACTTCTAGATATTCTTGAACCTTTGAAATTCCACATATATTTTAGAATAGCTCAGCAAGCTGCTTCAAAACCTCTGTTGGCGGAATGACTGGAATAGTATTGATTCTAAGATTAATTGGGGGAGAACTGATATATTTGTTGTACCATCCGTGATCATGATCTATCTCTATTTATTTAGATAGTCTTTAAAGACTTTAAATCCAATTTTAACATTTAGTCTACAGAGGTCTCGCACCTCTTTGGTTAGATTTCTCATCTACCTTAGGGATTTCTTTATTTTTCTTTCTTTTGTTTTTTTTTTCTTGCACTTCTAAATGAGATTTTAAAGGTATTGATCTAGCAATACTGCTGTACTTATTGTCAACAAATAATACTGCAGCTCCTCCTGAGTTTTCAATGCAATAACATTACCTGCTATTGACAACAGTATGTTTTCTTCCTTTCCAAAACTCATCATTTTTTTCTTGTCTCATTGCATTGGCTATATTGAATACATCAGGTAATAGTAGTTTATATGTCTTATTCCTGAATCCTAAGGGAAAAACTTTGGGGTTTTACCTTATAGATCATTGGTTGCTATTGGCCTTTTGTCAGGTTAAGAAGGTTCTCTCAGATCATTGCTTGCTAAGAGTTCATATGCTTGTAAGTAAAACATTTTATGAAATATTTATTACTAAATATATTGGTAGGATCATATGAATTTTCTCCCTCACTCTAGTGTGAATAAATATATTTTCTAACATTAATCCATCTTTTTATTACTGGAATAAATTTAGCTGGGCCATAATATACTGCTAAGTTTGCTAATATTTTACTTAGCATTTTTTTGTATCTATGCCCATAAGTGAAGCTGGATTACAATTTCCCTTCCTCACACTACCCTCATCTGGGCTTTATTTTATTATTTATTTTATTCTCAGATAATAAGTTGTAAAGTGCTGCTTCGTTTTCATTTGAGATTACCCATTCTTAAATATTTGCTGGAAATCAATAGAAAAGTGGTTTGGGATGTGTGTGTGTATTTTAAACTATTAATTCAATTCCTTTAATAGCTGTAGCTCTATTAACATTTTCTTTCTTCATGGGTCAGTTTTGATAATATTATATACAACTGTCAATATCATTTAACTTAGAAACTAATTTGTTAATTATATAAATTTGTTACAGTTTGCGGTCCCTCTTGAAAATATCCCTGTAATTGCTCTAAGAAATATTTCTTTTTTCTTTTCTCAATCTTTTCAGAGATTTTTCTTCCTGCTTATTAGGTTTCTAAAACATGCTTTCTCCAAGTATTGCTTTAAATATGCAACTCTTATGTTTTGATATGAAGTCTTTGCCTTTGCCATTCTTGTATTTTAAATTTTCACAATGATATGTTTGACCTATAAGCTATTTAGAACTATGTTTTAAAAGTTTTAAATATGTCATGACTTTACATGATTTTTTGATTGTTACCTCCTGTGATTCAATAAATATGATATTTACAATATCAACGTCCTCATGTTGTAAAGGATGTTGAGTTTTATAAATGTTCCATGTGTTCAGTGTTCTATATATGTCAAGCTTTTAACTTATAGGGGGTTAAATTGTTATTATTCTTCATTAATATTTATCTGTTACACATATTAGTTTCTGGGAGTTGTGTTAGGAATTACCACTATGATTTTACATTTGTCTATTTATTTTGGAAAATCTATTAATATTTTGCTTTCTTGATTTTTCGAAGCCATTTGACTTGGTGCATACATGAGGAGTATTAGCATAATGCTTATTTTTTGGATCCTTATACATATCCTTCTTTCCTTAATTTTGCTTTCAGAGCTATTTTGTCTTATATGAGGCAACTGACAAAAAGGAAACTGCAGTTTCCTTCTGAACAATATTACTTGGAACATCATGTTCTCATGTTTTTTCAACTTTTCACGTTCTGAATTTCTTGATGTGTCTCCTTTAGCTGGGTTTTATTTTTGTGAGGTGTATACAACGTGAGTTATCTTTCTGAATCTAATCTGACAATCACTATATCTTACCTGGAGAATTTCACTGATTTCCATTTATTGAGATTAATGATATATCTGGATGTATACCTGTCATATTTTTATTTTTAAAAGTAACTATTTTTGGATACACACAAGAAAATATACTTTAAAGCATTCTAAAGAAATGAACTCCATTAACCCACCACCATGGTAAAATTAGAACATTACCAACACCTTGTATTTATCTGTGTGCTCCTCCCCTTTCAACACCTGCCTATACTCCAACAAAGGTAGTTCCTATCCAGAATTATGATGCCACTGCTTTAGAAAAATAGTCTTATCAAATAAGCATATATCCCTAAAAATATGTGCATATGTTTTATGCATATATGGTTTTGAGCCTCAAAACTAGCCCTATACTTTATATATATAACCTTGTAGGATATGCTGTTATACATATTTTTTAATGGAAGGCCTGAGTAAAAAGGTTCGGTGGCCTAAAGGACCTGCTAGAATTTGCGCTCGCATAGCAAGCACATGGTTTCTACTTTAATTTTATGTTTATCTGGGGTGGCGGATAGAAATTACGGAGTGGCTACTTTGTTTTTATCTCCATGATATTACTTAGCACATGTCCAGGACTGCTATTTACACCATGCAGGCCTCGGAAGAGTGGCTTGAATACTTACTAAACTAAATAAAGAAAAAGTAATAATATGTAACAGTTATCATTTATTAAGCACTTATACTCATTTAATCCCTAAAACTTCCCGTCTTAATACCTGTTAGCAGATGAGAAAGCTGAAGTTTTAAGAAGTTAAACAAGGTCAGAAATTGTAGCATAGCAGGCAAAATAACTCCAAGAGCATCTAGTGCCTCAGTTTTCTCATCTTAAAGTGGAAATGATAACACTGACTGCATAACTACTCCTAAAATACATTTTCTTTGTAAAAATATATAAAATTATACATCTTCTGGTGGAAAGTGGGAAACCATATCCAATCAGTTAGGATGTGGGCATGCGTGTTCACACACACACACACAAAACAAAAATAACACACTCGTAACACACTCCCAAATATTTTGTGAGCTTGTTTCCCCTCTGGGCACTGTGATGGACTCTCACCCCACCACGGCCTTGATGCAGCCTCTAGTGTAATACAGCAAGCTTAAATTTTGAATCTGAATTTTATAGCTTACGTGTAAGCAAGGCATCTAGGATTCCATCAAGAGTTTTTTGGGAGCAGTAACACTAAATAAAGTAAGGCCCAGACTATATAATATTACTTAGACATTCAACTTACTTCTTCGGCAGCTTCATTTTTTTCACCTTTTCTTCAGTGTGTTCATCTGATATACCCACATGACATCCTAATGCCAACAAAGTCCTGGAAAAGAAAACCAGACATAAGCTGCAACAATTCCTTCCCTATGTCCAGAACGACCCAACATTAACAGCAGCTGGGCATGAGGTATAACAGTCCACCTCGAATGCAGAGAGAAGTATTTTGTTTTAAAGCAAAAGGAAAGCTTACTTAGTTGTAAATTATTTACTGTTGAGTCATGAGTAGGACATTTGAAAATTAAATGTTTCAATTCAAACACAAAAAGGAACATATTGAAAAGTAAGTGTCTCTACAATCCCTTCCTTCTATTCCTGTTTCTTTCCCTAAAGGCACTGATTGCTACTAATTCCTGAATGTCCTGCTACAATCTATGCATATTCTAAAGCAGCTGTGTGTGTGTGTGTGTGTGTGTGTGTGTGTGTGTGTGTCATTATTTCTGCTTTCCTTTTATGCATTGGTTATGTGTAAGAGTTCTCCACAATTTGCTATCTTGACTTTACAATATAACTTTGATATATGACTTTGACTTACTGTCCTTCATATAAAGCTGGTTTATTTTTCAATAGGTCTGAAGTGTTCCATTCACTGAGTATGTCATCATGTCTTACCCAATTCTCTGTTCACTATCTTTTGTTATTACAAACAATGCTGCAATGAATAACCTTATACATTTAATACATGTACTATATCCTTCATCTGTAGGATAAATTCCTAGACATGCAATTACTGGGTCACAGGGGTGGTACGTTTCAGAGTTTGACAAATATTGCCAAATGTCTATAGAGCTGGTAATCATTTATATTTCCACCAGCAAGGTATGACACTGCCTGCCTATTTCCCATACCTGGCCCAACACAGAGTTATCAATTAATATGCTAATGAGATGTCTCATTTACAGTTTTAATTGGCATTTTTCTTCATATAAGTGCACTTGAGCACCTTTTTCGTATGCTTTGGCGATATCTGTACTTCCTTTTTTCTGTGAAAACATTCCTTGTTCACTTTTCTGTTAGATTTGGGTTTTGTTGTGGCAGTTCAGAAGCCCTTCAAATATATGAGATATGAGTTACAAATATTTTCCCCAGTTTCTTGTCTTTTTACTTTCTTTATGCTGTTCTTTCTATGTAGCGCTTTAAACTTGTTGAGTTTTATGTGATACTTAGAAAGAGATTTCCCAACTGTTAAATCACTTGAAGGAACCGTCCTTGCTTTTTTGACGGGGAAGGGGTGGGGCAGGGGAAGCTATATGTCTTAAGGTAGAGATTTAACTTTATTTCCCAGATGGATACCCAGTTCTCCACAAAATATTTACTGCATAATCCATTTTTACCACTTACTTGAAATGCTACTTTTATGATACACTGAAGTCCCCATATGTTTTTAAATCCTTTTCTGGACTTCCTACTCTAGAAAAATCTCCCTTTCACATGACACATGGGGGTTCCAATTGGCCAGAAACAGTTTATCCAGTGTTTAGATACACTGTATTTTTTTACTCCCTTTAATGAATAAGCTTTTGCTGATTTTCCCAAGGAAGCTCCTCACCATTCACATTTAGAACTCAACCTTGTAAGTCCCCAGACTTAGGGAGAACAACACGCTTTACTATTCATGACAATGAGTGGTTCCACCTATCTCGATAGAATAAGGTGCAACAGCATAAACTTTGGGGATGACAGAATTTCTAAGGTGTGGTCAGTTGCAAAAGGAAGGTAGCAAGTATCTAAAATCCATCTATACTTACCCTCCATCACATTTAAAAAATGACAATATGGAGACAGGTATAGATACATAGATACACACACACACACACACACACACACACACACACACACACTGCTATCAAGTTAAATTTTAGGTTATATATGGCAAAATTGAGATGAGCCCGTGAAATTACCTTGGGAGTGTGAAACTGCAGAAATAGGGATAGAGCAAGAGCTAACTGAAGCTATGAAATTACCTAAAGAATGTGCCACTTCAGATGAGATTGACTGGCAACAGAAGAATCAAAAATTGACTCACAGAACAAACACAGGCTGTGCTTATTCAAACACTGTCCAAGGAACAGGAAGTTTCCTGCCATCACCCTCCATTCATTTATCTATTCAGTAAGTATCTTTTGAAAGCCAGGTCCTGTGCTAAGTTCTGGGGATAAGCTTACAGGCCGGTGAGGACTAAGACAAAAATTAACTATAACACAGAGTCTTGCATGCAGTGACATACGTACAGGGCTATGAAAGGGTCAAGTAGGATCCCAAACCCAGCTCTAAGGGAACTCAAGGGTGACAATAACATTGGGATTTATCTTAAATCCAGGTAGTTAAACTTCTGAGTGCGTGCCTACCAAGCAATCTGATTATAACATATGGAGAACCCTGCCTAATACATTAAGTGACGATAATGGCTAGCACCGTATGACCATCGCTACAATCCAGTTTTAGAATATTTCCATCACCCCATCAGATTCTCCATGCCTGTCTGCAGTCACTGATCATCCCCACCCTCAAGCAATCATAAATGTGCTTTCTGTCTCTAAAGAATTGCCTTTTCTGGGCTTCCCTGGTGGCGCAGTGGTTGAGAGTCTGCCTGCCGATGCAGGGGACACGGGTTCGTGCCCCAGCCCGGTAATATCCCACATGCTGCGGAGCGGCTGGGCCCGTGAGCCATGGCCGCTGAGCCTGCGCATCCGGAGCCTGTGCTCCGCAACGGGAGAGGCCACAACAGTGAGAGGCCCGCGTACCGCAAAAAAAAAAAAAAGAATTGCCTTTTCTGGACATTTCACCTAAATAGAATCATACAGTATTGAATCTTTCATGTCAGGCTTCTTTGACTTACCACGTTCTTTAGATTGATCCGTGCTGTAATGCACATTAGTAGTTTATTTCCTTTTATTGCTAAATAGTATTGCATTGGCTCTATCACATTTTGATTATCCATTCATCAGCTGATGGATGTTCGCAGTTTTTCCAGTTTGGGGATGTTATGTATAATCCTTCTATGAGCATGTCTTTGTGTCAACATAGGCTTTCATTTCTCTTGGGTAGGTACGTAGGAGTAGAATTGCTAGGTTGTATCATAAATTTATGTTTAACGTTTTAAGACACCACCAAGTGGCAGGGCCATTTTACATTCCCATCAGTAATACATGTAGATTTCAGTTGTTTTCTATATCTGCACCAACACTGAGTGTATCTGTCATTTTGATTATGGCTATTCCAGCATGTGTGCGGTAGTATCTCATTGTGATTTAGTTTGCATTTTCCTAATGACTAATGATGTTGAGCATCTTTTCATGTGCTTATTAGCCATTCACATATCTTCTTTATTAAAATATATACTCAAGCGTTTTGCCTGGTTTTTAATTGGGCCGTACGTATTCTTATTACAGAGTTGTAAGAGTTGCCTATATATTCTGTATACAAGTTCTTTATCAGGACTTGGGTGATTTACTACAAGCCCTATAAATGTAAACTTACATGATTTATAAATATTTTCTCCCAATCTGTGGCCTGAGTCTCCATCTGCTATGTGGTTTCTTTTGTATTACGAAAGGTTTTACTTTCAATGAGATCCAGGGTATTGATTTTGTTTTCTTTTATGGATCGCATTTTGGGCATCATATCTAAGAACTCTATGTCTAACCCAAAGAGACTTTTAAAGGAGAACAACAGACCATTTAAAAAATCTATTCAATGCTATCAACCACACCAAGTTCTCTGAGTAAGAACTCTTTGGTCTTTATATTATCTTTATTAAAACCATTTTATTTGACTTAACACGGTTCAACTCACCCATTTAAAATGGTTTTAAAGTCTGCAGAGGGTGGGGAGAGAGCAGCGTGAGCTGTGGAGCTTGTGCAGAGGTTAGCAGAGAGGAACAGAGTATGGGAAGTGGAAAGGGACGAGCTGGAGGTGGGCTCTCCATCTGATTCCTGTGCTTCCGACAGTAACCTGCATATGCATTCAGCACATATTTGCTACAAGATTAAGGGGCAATAATTGGTTCGTGCTGCAATTTAGCACTTCAGGTATATGACCACCGACAAGAAGAGGAAACAGACTGGCACAAAGCCACAGAGAGAACAGGAGGCACCCTGTCCGTGATAACCATCTGGTATACAAAAGCCTGGCTAGAGACTGAGCTTTATTGCTTGTTCGTGGGTTCATTCATTCGAGAAATATTTACTGAGCTCTGTGTAAAGTTCAAAAGATGGTGAATAAAATCAAAATCAGATGCCTGCCCTCAAGAAACTTAGGTCTGGTGGAGTAGAGAGGCCATCCTGTGACTATACATAGCTGGACAGTTTCTATGCTGAGAGATACAAACAGGCTGAGTGCCTATGAAAGGGGGCTTTATTGAATCAAGGAGCTCAGCAAATGTTTCCCGAAGAAGTGACCCGAGATGTAAAGGATGAGAACAGGGCATGGAGGGGAGCATTCCAGGAAGTGGACGTAAAGAAGGGGAAAGGAACGTGCAAACAGGTGTGCAAAACAAAGTCTAGTGTGATGGCAAGCAAGGACAAAGAAGAGCAGCCTCCTACGTGATGATGGTGGTGAGAAGGGAAGCAAGACCTTGCAGGACCACTGGGCAAATTAAGGTACTGCCTTTATCTTAAGAGCAATGGGAAGCCATTAAAAGAATTCAAATAGGGAGAAATGACACTAAATATTTGAAAAAGATCAGAGTACAGAATGGGTAAGAGAAGAGCTAGCTTAATATTTCAACTGGATCTGTCGGGACAGTTTTATAGTTTCAGGTGGGGAATAATGGTAGCTTAGGCTAAAGACATGGAAGCAACCTAAATGTCCCTCAGTAGATGAATGGATAAAGAAGATGTGGTACATATACACAATGTAATATTACTCAGCCATAAAAAAGAATGAAATAATGCCATTTGCAGCAACATGGATGGACCTAGAGATGATCATACTAAGTGAAGTAAGCCAGACAGAGGAAGACACATATCATAGCATTTGACTTATATGTGAAGTCTAAAAAAAAAAGAAAGAAAGACACAAATTAACTTATTTACAGAACAGAAACAGACCCACAGTCATACAAAACAAACTTATGGTTACCAAAGGGGAAAGGGAGGGGAGGGATAAATTAGGAGGTTGGGATTTATACATGTTACTATATATAAAATAGATAACCAACAAGGACCTACTGTACAGCCCAGGGAACTATATTCAGTATCCTGTAATAAACTATAATGGGAAAGAATCTGAAAAAGAATATACATACACATACATATGTATATGCATAACTGAATCACTGTGCTGTACACCTGAAACTAACACAACATTGTAAATCAACTATACTTCAACTTAAAAAAATGGTAGCTTAGGCTAGGGTGGTACAGTGCTGTTCTGGAAGAGGGTGTCAGAATTTCTGCAGTGCTGTACAGCACACAGATGATCATTCAAATCGGAAGTAAGCTGTCTTTTTCAACAATTTAGGTGATAAAAAAAAATCACAGAAAGAGCAACAAAAATTCATATTCACACGAAATCACCCAACATCCAAATAAGGAATATTCTGAAGTAATCGTTTGCTTATTCGTCACTTGGCACTCCTGAGAATTTAAATGAGTAAAGTCGCTAATCTCACCCACAGTATACATATATTTTTTTAAAAAACTGAACTTTATAGAGTGCTTCTTCTGTTAGGCATTACGGTGCTAGAGGCTTTATCAGTATTGTATCATTTAGTCCCCACTACAATTCCATAAAGTAGATACACTATGATCCCCATTTTAAACTGATGCTAAAAAATCTAAGGTTCAGAGAACCTAAGATTCCCTTTGTAGGAGCAAATCCTTAAATCTAGACCATCCAACCGTCTAGGCTCTATGTTCTTACCCACTCTGCTCCAGTGCCTATCAACTAACCAAGTGAATAAAGGAAATACATAAAGTACTGTACTTTCTTTAACTACTGGAATTGGGCATAGTGTGAATTTTGGAGAAATAGGAGCTCTTTTCCCCCTAATTTAAATTTTAAAGGAACAAGTGAAATTAGTTCATCATAAAACCATATAAATATTAACAAATATGAAAAGGGTTATTAGCATTCGCCACAGGCAACAGCACCATGATACGTGCAGTCTAATGATTAATCAAACCAGCCACCAGCAGCTGTCAGGAATGAGATTAGGTTATGTGTAGCGGTCAAAGGCTCGACATACCAAGGAGACTGGTATGGAGATCTCTACACTCCAGGCTTCCCAGGATTTGCCTAGCTAGCTTAGCTGTCAATTGCTAACATGATAGGGAATGTACTGCAAATTTAACTAAAATTTAACTAACATATCTTAGGCCATGAACTTTCAATAAAAACATTTTGTTGTAAAAGATGGGCAAATAATGGGCTGCCGTGAGTTAGCAAGCTAAATATACAAGCTTCACATCAAGACCACAAAGGAAGACAGGAGACCCTGAACAGGCGGTCACAGTGATGTGCTCTGCGTTCCTCAATACAGGCAAGCTTGGTCATTTTTTACCTGTAGTGGTTTCTCAATTCACTCGATTTGTATATACTCCTTTTCCCTTTAAGTTACTAGTAGAACCTAAACTCATTCTAGGCCCAATTTGTTAATTTTCATAAGGAAAGTCGCTACCAGATCTTTGAAGATATATACCTGGACCCAAATCCTAGAATTTGAAACAGTGTCTAAGTTTTATGTTCTGGGTCTTTGGTAAAATAACTTCAATAGAACTAGCTCTTTGCACGTAACAAAACTGAAACAAAACAGAAAAAGGACAAAAGTATTGGTTTATTCCTAATATAAGCAGGTTTTGAGATAAGTGACCTATGGGAACAAATCCAGTTCTTCGAGGCCATCAAGGATGGAAAAGTGCAAAACTATATACTTAATAAGGTACTTCCTAAGTTACTTGCTGATTTGACAGTTGTCTAACCGTTAACGAAAGGACCCTATTTTCTGATCATGCATCTCCAAGTCTTACAGTGAAAAACTGTTCTAGACTAGAAGCTAGAGAAGCTGGATCCAGTCCCAGCACAGCTACTAACTAGCTGTCAGGGCACTTGACAGCTCTATGAGAATCCCCGGCTGTGACATCACTGGTAAACCTGAAATAATGACACTCACAGCCCAGTGTGCTGCTAGGAAGATTAACCCAATACCTGTAAGTGAGAGTGTATGTGAAAAGGCAAAGCTCTAAATAAATAAACATACTAATTAGTATAAAGTGTCATATGGTATTACCACTAACACTAATAATAAATGCCATTATTCAAAGCTCAATACAATACCTTAAATTGGTATAAAAGTTTCTAAACACGTGTTCAAACCTTCATTTGCCTAGTCACACACCGGTAACAATTTATGACTGACATTCTGAGGAGCACTGCATCCAATGCCAAAATCCTTGTATTCCGAAATACCCATAAACATCTGTAGAATACTCTTTGGGAGATACTTACATAGAGCACAAAGACATAAAGTTAATATGCTCAAAGTCTGTTCCAAACAAATATTGATCCAATCTACCAATGCATTATGGAAATTTCTAACCGGAATTAAAATGAATGAAAGCATAATATCAACACTCGGTTTCTTTCGTGTAATACAGATAGGAAGATAGGAAATTTAAGACACTCACTTCAGGGTCTCAAGCGACATCTGTAAGTTGTAATTGCGTTCCTGTTCAGGCAGCTTGCAGAACTCCACCAGACACGGGTGCTGTCTCTTATTGTCATCTCTAACCTGAAACAGAACAGGATATCGACATATAATAGTTCCTAAGGTCAGATACTAGCAATGGTAATCTAATTGCATGGAGGAAAGCAAAGGGGGAAGCAAGAAGGGAAACCCAGACCATCACCCCAGCTAAGCTGCCTCTGTCATCTCCCAGGCACGGCTAATATTCGAGGTCAGTGGTCAAGCCTGGCATTGTCTGGGCTTCCTGATGTCTTCCATTTGGCACCGTTCCTGGCCCCAGTGTCCATGCCTGCTCTACCCTGAATCCCCCATGCCCACTCTCCCAGCAACTTCCAGCATTTGCTTCAATCTTACTTCCTCAATGAGGCTCATTCTGTCCGCCTTCCTAATATGCCAATCTGCCCACCCACCCTACTTTTTTTTTCCCGTAACAGTTACACCTGCGAACAGACTAGGTCTTTATTTATTGCATTACTGTCTATCTCCCTGCAACTAGAATGTATGACCAAAGGAACAGGAATTTGATTTCTTTTGCTTTTTGACAATGTGTTCCCAACACCTAGAACATGCCAGGTACATGGCAGGCACGGAACAAATATTTTGTAAACTGAAATGAATTCTAGGTAAGAAGGTGTAGTAATCACTTAGTTTTGATGTGCAGGAAGTTTTACGTGTTTAGAGCCAAACAGATTAGAGACATCAATGAACATCATGACTGATTGATACAAACTCTTGGAGGTGGTTCCAGCTGTTCATTTCACCCCATGTAAGCTACTTCTGCTCTCACAAGTCACTCCAGTGCTTTACCGAAGTCAGTTAACATCCCACAGCCATTTTTCATATTAATCCTTGAAAACGTGGATTAGCAATCAGAACAAACTAAATTCAAGATTTTAGGGATGAATTAATGAGAAAGATGTTCTGTACCCTTGCATTAGTAATTAGGTTTTTATCTTCTTAGAGACCTAAATTACACAGGCATTACTGCCATGGTGACACCACGATCACAGCCATATGCTGCCAGGGAACAAATTACTCCGTGGTAATAATTACCAGGCTTTATAAATGCCACATAAAATGTAGGTAAACACGAGTAAGAATTTTTTTTTAAGTTTTCAGGAGTCGCCAAGTTAAAAACAAGATAGTTATTCCTTTCTTTCCAGTGATCATTGCAAATGAACAGGACTTACACAAAAGCATATAGTTTATTTACTTATTCAAGTGTGTAACTTTGGAAATGAAATCTAGAGTTACAAAATGTAACACTAAATTCTAAGCATAAAGGTAAAAATGAACATGCCCAATTCCGGAGGTAATTTAATCTGTGTTCGTGTAATTTCCACCTCCCCTCTATTCTCTACGCCAGAGAGTAACTGACCCCATCATCCTCTCGGGTGTCCAAGCTAAAACCAGCAATCTACCCAGATTTCCTTCCCTCTCTTATCCACATCCCATAGTGGAACTTCAAAACATCTGCAGTCATGTCTCTCCGGCCCCACTGCCGGCACACAGTTGGGAAACTCACAACCTCTCACCTGGGCCACCTGAGTCCTCTCCCTGACCCCTTTTCCTGCCTCCAGGCTCACTGCTCTTCCACAAAAACAGCAGAGCAAATATTTAGCACCTCCTGGAAGCCCTCCCTGATTTCACCAGAAAAGCTGTAAATATTCCTCCCTCACAGTTAGCATCTCCATTACAGTACTTAGCTTGTAATTGTTTGTGTATCTATCACTCAGCTAAACCAGAAGCTCTTAAAAAAGGCAAACTGACTAAAACAAGGTCTTTTCGATTTGGTGACCCCAGTACCAAGCACATCAGGCGAATACTAGGCAAAAGGGACACACGAATGCCTGAATGGACAGGCCTGATGTTATTCCATAAAACAGAGCTCTTACATGATGCTCCTGTGAAACACATCGCAAAGACATTTAAAGAAACTAAGTTCTTTCCAAAAAGTAAAAACAAACAAAAAACCCCAACTTATTCAACAGTTCAAACTGCTCTAAAGTAAAACACGGTTGAACACTTCATTTAAAATGTCAAAGAATTTATGGAATTAGTCTCAATGACAGGGATGTACCTAAGTCTAGACTAACAGAGATCATAAAGTCAGGGATGGTGGCCACTTATCTGAAAGGAGTTTTAGGAAAGCCCTTGTCAAAGAAGCAGGACACAAGGTCAATTATTACACGGTAGAACAATGTGAAATCTCCTCACGTGTCAGTTTGAGACCCTCCCGAATTGCTGACCCTCTGACATGATACCTGGAGCTGTGCCTGCCCAGAAGGAGCCCTAAGAAAACAGCCGTTTCGTGCTACCAGCAAGTATTTGAGTGTGTTCCTTGTCCCAGGAAACGTGCCGGGTGCCAGCACTACAGCAACAGACTAAGTGCTTAATCTCCACCCTGGAGGCCCAATAAACATAAAGCCCAAGGTTGCTTTAACCAGCCAGGACCAGGTGAAGGATAACTGGCCGCAACCAGGATGGCTCAGAGACACCGTATTCTCTTTCAGCATCTACAGACTAGCAGCATTAGAAGGTAAGGTATTGAAATGAACTGGATTTAACTGCAAAAACAGATAATAACGAGACCTTATATTTCCTCTTTTTTTAAAAGAAGAAACGTAAGTAAGTTCACTGTAGAACGTAATCATTTAGGCAACCTTTAGAAGCTTGCGATAGAAATCATCTTTCTTGAGCATAAGCCTGTTAAACAGTTCCTGTTACTGTACGGGTTTTTTTTTTTTTTTTTGGAGGGGAGTTGTTATGAGATGTTTTTAAATCCTAGCCTGTAATTATCTTTCTCCAAATTTTGTCCATAACTCAAATCTCTGCCTCATCTTGAACCTTGTGGTAAATTCTGTCAGTAACTCTTCTGGCAATTCGCTAGGTACACCTTCATGATATCTCTCCTTTTACTGACTTTAACTGACGGTAAATATCTTATCTAGCATTTACTCATTTCCTCTATTTTTAAAACTCCATGACTATAGCACAAAACTATACACTTAACAAGGTAACTTTGTAAGTGCTTGCTGATTTGACAACTGTCTAACCATTACTCAGTTAATGAAAGGATCCCATTTTCTGATCATGCATCAGTAAGTCTTAATAGTGAAAAACAATTCTGGACTAGAAGCTAGAGAACATACATCCTAGTCTTAGCACAGCTACTAACTAGCTGTCAGGGCATTTGACAGCTCTATGAGAATCCCCAGCTGTGACATCACTGGTCAAACTGAAATAATAACACACAGCCCAGTGTGCTGTTAGGAAAATTAACCTATTACTTGTAATCGGGAGTATATGTAAAAAGGCAAAGCTCTAAATAAACAAACATACTAATTAGTATAAAGTATCATATGGTAGTATCACTAATACTAATAATAAATGTCATTATTCAAAGCTCAATGTAATAAGTATGACTAGCGGAATACACTCATTTCTATATTCAGTCAAATATAAGAAAGTGTTACAACCTTTGGGATACTTAGGCTATTAATATCATAAAAATGAAAGTGTTGCCACAGTCCTGTTAAAAGACGATATATGCTACACTGGGATTACACGGGAAGTTGTTTTGGTTTTATTTCATCTAAATTTTATTGATAAACCGTAAACTAAGTTCTCTGAAAAATAATCATTTGGAAACGCATGCAGTCATTATTTCTCAGCCTCTCTTCCACTTACGAAACCAACTTGAATCTTTGCCAAGAGCACTTACACTGCTACGTACAATGGGGACTAAAAGAAGTGAAACATCGGAGGAGGAGAGTAAACTGACTTCTTTCCATTTTCAGTTTTCACTTTCAATTTCAGTTTTTTTCCTGAGTTCCTCAGAAATCAATGCTTATTGTCTGTATATGTTAACCTTGATTTAAAAATGTAACTTTCAGCCTGAAGACTGATAACTTTTCAACTGTCTAGGCAACTAAGCCATCCTTCAATGAACCCACCACTAATGTCATTCCCTCTCATAAAGAAAAAATGCCCAAAAACTAAAGTGTAGGGGAAAAAAAATCAATCGGATCGACTCATGTCACCACGTAGCAGGATGAGTGAGAAGAAGTTATGTTTTCAGAAAGATGTATTAACAGAATCTAAAAATAATTTACAAAATTATGTACCGGACCATACTGCCAGCCGAGTTCAATTTTATTCATAACCCAGAGTTCATGGATATTCTCTGCCAGCTTTTCTCTTATCCTCTCCAGGTGGGGAGGCAACACAATCTAAAATTGAAAAAAAGAAAAACACATCAGAAAGAAATGCAAGAAAATGCAGTGTTAATCGTCCTCACTGTGAGTTGAACCAAATAAAACAGTCGCATCAACCATTAAAATATGATCATATAACAAGGTTCCAAACCATCTAATCTAAATTTGTATAACTAGGTATCTAAGCAATTAATAGGTAAATTTGGGGAAATTATGAATGAAAGTTAGAAAGAAAGAAAACAGAGTATTGCTGAGGACAGCCATCATTAAGAAAAAAGTCCTAATGGATTTGGTATAACCACCAGAATATGCATTATTTAAAAAGAGAAATCATCCCAGAGTTCTTAAACCAACCTGGCCAGCACCCACCGGCTAGAATGAAGGCAATTCAGTGTCCAAAAGATAATCCGCTCACTCTCGGCGTCTGGAAATATCTGTTGGCAGTGATTTATGTTTTCCCTAACTCTGTTACTTTTAGTGGTTTCCAAATGTAAGCCTCAGGTGAAAAAATGTGAACCTGTTCCCATTATAAAGGGGAAGTTTAACGGCCTCTTCATAACACAAAATGGTTTTCCAGGTGATGGGTTGGCTGTGCACACCTGGCGAGGTACTGGTATGTGCCCCACAAGCAGTCCCTCAACACAGAGAGCAACTGCCCACCATGCCCATGGATGCGGCAGAGTGTCCACAGGGGGCAGGCCATCCCTGTCGCCTTCCCTCCAAACAGTAGAGGTTATCCAGGGCTCAGGAAATCCTAAATGTGCCAGTGACAGCACAGAATCCCACTGTCCCTTCCAGTCCATTTCCATCCTCCAATCGTGCTTACCGCTCAACTCTGGTAGCGCCATACACACCCTGGCACGTTCCAGCGACGGCAAGACAAACTGAATTTTAGCCATGAACAACGCTTGTTTGTTTATGTTACTGCATCATATACAAAGCCAGCAGGGAGAGACAAGAAATATGGTTCAAGGAACCAAACAATGGAAGCTTCTGAGGCCTGCTATTAATTCTATTTCAGACTTCAGACATTTCTCTCATCTTCAAAAGCTAATGAACAAACCATGAATATCTAACCAACCGGAATGAAGTTACTTCACCATTAAAATAGAGCAATCCTTAATTCATTGTCAATGTCAGGATACTTTCAAGTCTATGAAAGAGAAAAGCAAGAGTAACTGCTAACATTGCTTGGGTGCTAACATTGCTTGGGTGCTATTTGCAAAGTACTGTGCCAATGTGTTACTTATTAACTATATCAAACATACTCTGAACATCCCAATGAATGTGATGAGTAATTTTCTCAAGTCCCAGAGCATACATTCGATCCCAGGCATTTTGATCATAATCCTAGAGCTCATGATCTCAATCTCTACCCAAGATAAAAGTCAGTTAAATCACTTCAAAATACCAAGTGTATCTAGATGGGGGAAGAAACTGAAAACTCCACCACTACCCTAGGTAAGTAAACAACACTCTAAAATTAGTATGCATTACCTCAGGTTGTGGCCCATTAGTACATTATACTATAATACTATATTATACTATATGTAGTATATAGTATAATACTATATTATACTATTATATACTATAATACTATAATAGTACATTATAGTCAATTTACTGGCTTGAAACCGCCCTTAAAAAACAAAATAGAATAGACTAGGCAAATGGCTAAGGGGACATGGTAAGGGTAAGCATTAGTTTATGAAACCAATTATACATATAAATTGTATTACTGTAAAATGCATTTGTATGGGTTGCAGGCAAAAGTTTGAAAGCCACTACATATGGGAATGACTGCAATTCAAACGTTGCCATCACAGCTGAGGATCTGGGTACCTGGCTGGTATCCACGGGGATCGGTGTGAAGGCGGCTTGTGTCAGGGAAACTGTGGGACCCAGGAGGTCCCGTGTGTATGTCCTTTCTTGCTTGTACTCTCGGCTGTGTTCCACTTTCAACTTTTCTTTTGGCAGAACAGCTTCATAACAAGGAGCATACCCGGGCGGAGGAAGGAACTTAAATTCTCCGTGTCTCCCCCCAAGCAGAAAGCGTACCCTGAAAAGGATGCATGTCGGGGTCGGTTATATCTCTGGCATACAGAAAAGTTTCC
Organism: Leucopleurus acutus; assembly: GCF_964270905.1. Classification (NCBI taxonomy): domain Eukaryota; kingdom Metazoa; phylum Chordata; class Mammalia; order Artiodactyla; family Delphinidae; genus Leucopleurus; species Leucopleurus acutus. Next base: position 77,320,442 of record NC_139156.1, read on the forward strand.
TAATCAACAGAATAGAGGAATAAATTATGAGTACAAACTTAGCTTTGTCAGAAGCCACATTTCTTTTCTAAGTACCACCATAATGTCAGTACATTAGAGATTAAGAGCCTCTAATCATAAAAGTAAAACCTGATTAAATTATGTTAATGGCTCAGCAAAAACTTATCACTCTCTGGAGAAATAATAAAAGCATATGCACTCTATCCCTATGTGAATGAAATACCTCTTCATAGTATTTGGTCATTTAATGTCTCAAGGTGCCCAAATAATCAACAGAGAAAGAACAGACTTTCTAAATATCTGTATACTTAAAATTGCAGGGCTGGATGAGATCTGATAAAAAGAAAAAATAGTCACAGTCCGATTTCCCTGTGAAATTCCTTAAAGGGGACTCAAATGATACTTCTACATACTAAATTATCACTTTAATTTCTCTTCCATCTGGTAGCAGCAAAAAAGCAAAGGGTTAGAGGAAACTACCTTGACCCAGCTGACCATACGCAGATAATTTACAAGTATAGCAGGTAGAGGGTGACATGGAAAGGAGTCATCTTGACCTGATCAACCAAAAAACATGTGGTTTCTGTAGAAATGAGGGGGTTTGGACTAGGGTGGAAGAATGTAATGAAAAGAAAAATTAATGAAAATAAATAGGAGAAAATAAATGGTATTTTTAATGCAACATTCTTTATTTACCCTTATTAAATAAAAGAGTGAACTTAAATGGACTTGAAATATTTCAGGAACACTGGATAGAAGGATAGTCAGCAGATTGCCTATCTAAATGGTTGGATATATGAACAAAGGATTCAGCCTCCTGAGATTCTCCTCTTAGGTGAAGCTTATCTTCACCCTTCAAGGAAGGGGCAAAATGCCCTGTGGACGTCTAGACGCCCAGGAGTGAGAGAGAGAAAGTTAGCAAAGCAAGCGTGATGGCAGTGCAGAGTCTTCCATGAAAGAATGAGAAGTGAGAAGGCAAAGAGAGCAAAAAAAACAGAAATACTAACTTGATTCCTGCAGAGAAACTGACAACTGGAAAGAAGAGGCCATCAATGTTGAAATTCTCAAACATGCCTTGAACAGGTTGTCCGTTAATTCGGAAGGAGATGCTTGGGGCACTTAGATCTAAACAGCAACTGATGACATCATCAGTTCTCAACAGATGCTGGTTTGGTGAGCTGACAGTACGGGCAATACAACCTATGGGGAAACACATTAAGGAGGGTAATGCATCTTTGTCTCAGAATCATCTTCAGAACCTGAGTCAAAGATCTGAATAGGCAGTGACAATCACCAAAAGGTACTGGACTAGACTAAATCTTGAATGCATATTAATGTTATATGTCAAATCCTTTACCAAAAAAATTTGTTGCTTTTCTCAGGAGCCATGCGGCTATCTTTATTGTAAAATGGTCCTTCTGACATGCAGAAATTTTTGCATGCAGATGGATGGTATTTGATGCTGATATCATCTTACAGCTGATAATATAATGATGTCAGGGGAAAATCTCTAGGGAAAGGCTTGAAGTCAAATTGCTCCTTTATCACCTACTACTTGTATGACCATCAGCACATGACTTAAGCTCTATAAACCTTGATTTCTTGTAAACCAAATTCCATCACCTTGTAGAGTTGTTATGATGATTAAATTAATGGTTTATAAGAACAGCTCAGACACAGCAGGTATTTATTTCGGTCCCCTTCTCAAAGATTAAATCCATTGTGTTTTATAACATAAAAATATAAAGGGATAATGAAAGCAGAAAATGTGCTCATTTGTGCATTGTTTATTGAGAGACAATACGTGTCAACTGGTTTGTTGTTCTATAACTTATTTCACACAAGGTCTTGGTTGGCTTCTTAAGTAGGATACAGGATACAAGTTGAGGCATGAAAATGATATTTGATAAATGTCATTTCTTGCCGTAGCCAGCCTATAACCTATGCCCATTCTTGACTGTGTCATAACTCCTTGGCCGACCAGTCCCATGGGCACAATGGAAAACAGGAAGGTAAGGTCCTCCCAAACACACACGCTCACAAATGCAAACATACAAAATTTCTCCATTTGAGCAAAGACAAAAATAGATTTGATGATGCAACATTTGCATTTTTTAGAACACCTTTTTAAAAGTTCTAGCATGCCAAGATTTCTACCAACAGCATATCTGAAATGCCAGTGGTAGGGCATATCTACATTTTAAACTGTGTACTTTTTAAAAATTTTACCAATATTCAAATCTGCAAGCAATACATTCGTTATCAGGTGGTCCCTCTAGAAATCCCTGGATATAATAAAGGCAGCTTGTTAAATAAAAGTCACACAAAAGCAACAGAACTCACAGATAAAGGTCTATATCCCTGTTTGTATTCAAGATCTGCAGCTGATAATGTTATTAAACATATTTACTATAATCCAAATATATTGCTCAATCTGAGGGATACTATAACGCTAATACTAATGACCATGGTTAACTGTTTTGCAATGCCTGGAAGAAACAGGGAAGAGAGATAAGGTCACTAGTGACCAGCCTAAGTCCACAGTTTCAATGGCACTCACACTGCTGAATCCACTAGGAAGCATTTTAAGGTTGCATTTACATAAACTCAGATCAAATCCATATGAGAACTATATTCCTGTTCACTGCATTAGCCAGAAAAGAAGATAGCAGTGGTCTGATTCATAGGTCCTGTAAAAGAATCCTTACCCATCTTTCACATACTGCTCTATGACATTCCTCCATATTTTTATACTTAAATTCTCCAAGAGCACCAAGGTTTTTCACACTTTTGGTCCTTACAAACACAGGATGTGGATGCCCCAATCGAGAGGTCCGCAACCCCCGGGCCGGCATCGGGCCGCACAGCAGGAGGTAAGCAGTGCGCGAGCGAGCGAAGCTTCATCTGCCGCTCCCCCCATAGCTTCCCATCGCTCCCATTACCGCCTGAACCATCTCCCACCCCCCAGCCCCGTCTGCGGAAAAACTGTATTCCACGAAACTGGTCCCTGGTGCCAAAAAGGCTGGGGACTGCTGCCCCAATCCAATTCTCATTCACACAAGAGGAACATAGCAATGCTATGCAAAGTTTAAGTTGGGAAGAAGAAATGAAGACAGAGCTCAAAACTTTTGCTGATAAGCCAAATTCTGGTTACAAGGAATATCTCCACCCTCCGATCACAAAAAGTTAAGTGTTCTCTCTCAGAAATCACAGATAGTTGATACTTTAAATCCTACTTCAACTATTAAAAAGAAAAGGAATAGGAGAGTGAACCCAAGAAGATTATGTGAATTACAGTGGATTTAACCACATAACTCAGTCAGAAGCCAATTAGTTTAGATTTATCTTTGTTGATCCTGAATCTAAAATTAGCAATAGATCCCAGGGCTTGAGAGAACATAGCTTTCAACTACAGGCATGGTAGAGTGCATATTTTCTTGCCATTTGAAAAAACAGTCAAATATTTTCTCCTGATACAAAGTTTCAAGACGAATTTCTCTTGAAATTCCACAAGGTATCCTCTTTTCTGTAATACCTGCATAGATTCACTCAATATTTTTGTTGCTCTTATCACTCTGTTTAAAAGATACTTTGCCATGAAAGGCATATTGCATACACTTTCGACTCCAGAAGCTCTGGGATCTTCCTCTGTGTTGACAGAAAAAGCTTCAAACTAAATGCAAACATGAAAATGGTGAAGTGGCGTTATATGGCTAAAATAATGAGATGCAATTCAGCATTTTTTTTTTTTTTACCAGTGTAATGTTTTGTTTCGTTTTTCCCCTAATCTCTGTGTAATGGGAAGACAAGTGAACACGCTTCATTCATTCACCTGAGGACCCATGTTGTGTGGAGTGATACTCAAAGGTAGAGAGAGGGGATAATATCTGAAGATAATAGTTATATTATATATTACGTATTATCAAACAGACATTAACCCTATTTCATCTTTGTCAGGTCTTCTGAAGGCAGGGCTCTTTGCCTTTGTTTGGTGGGTAGAAAAATTCTGGAACAAACATTGTGACTCTCTTCTGACCAGCACCGTACACCTGTGTATAAGACACACCACACTACAGCCTGGGTCCCAACCAGTGCCCCACAGGTTGGATGAAATATCCAACATACAGCTTCATCTCCTCCAGGCTACTGAGCTATTGGCACCAAATAAAGGAAAAATTTAGTAAGTATTACTGTTCGATACAACCACATGGAGTGCTTTTCTTTATAAATTCCTTACCATAAACTCTTAGGTTTAATTAAATTGAATTTAAAATGTTCTTTTCATAATTTATGAGGTCTATAAAGCATTAATAAATGAATACCACTTGATTTGCCCATGAGAGGCCAAGTGCGGCTTTCTGTAATGTAAGGAACCTCTCTCTATTTTCTGTATGTTAAATGTGCTATAAAATATATCAGGTTCATTGTAAATGCCGCTTTATGAATACAAGCGTATGTCTGCAGAGTCCAAATGAATTCCAATACCTACATAATCAAAAAGTAAACTTTTAAATAGAGCCAATCAAAATACATGTTTTAATAAACCTGAAAAAAGAGCACTATTTTTATATATTACTCATATTTAATATACTTTCAACCATCAAAGCTTAGCGGTGGTAGCTAGTGAAATGAACTATTCATTCATTTTTAAACCATTCCACACTTCTGAAACAAAGCATCATTCTACTATGAGCTGACTCCTCACAATACACTTGACAAATTACCAATTCCTGACATTACATTACCCACCAGAAGATGGAACTTAGTCTACTTATTCCAATTATTTTCCAGGATTTGGTTTTGGTTCTTTTTTATATTGGAAGCTAAAGCTTCACACATACCAATTAAAACAAGTAGGAAACGTTTAAGGTTTTGCACTTGATTCATGAATCAGAAAGCCACTTCCGAAGTATACCGTTGAAAGGCAAAGAAGTTTTTTGGAGAGGTACTATAACTGTAAGAGTTTTCTTTTTCCACTAGTGAAATTCTGCTTTTTACTTAACACTCTTATCATTTCAGTGTTACATTTCTGAAATAAATGTACCTGATATGAACAGCACCAATACCAACAGCTTTTAGAAATGTCCAGTGAGGGCAAAAGATTTCCTTCAAAAACACTGTGAAAGAAAATGGATACCACGTACCTGACCAGAGGTGAAGGCCGTCAAATCCATAGGAGAAGAGGTCATCTCCGACACCATTTCCACCCCACTCCTCGCCCCCTCCAGGGTAGGGAGAGTACCCCTCCGTTGAAGCCCAGCCCACTCGCAGGTGAGTGGCTTCGGCGGTCACAAATGGCTCGGTGTGGTCCACCATCAACTCATAGTACCATTTCCTATATTGCGCAGACCCTTCGCTGACACCCAGAAAAATATTGGGTCTCATGCTTTAAAGAGATAGGAATAGCATGTGAGAAAATCTGAATAAACCTTTCGTTGTCTTAACTTACATCGTGCTATTTTGAATTAGTCCTGCTTCTCAAAGACATATATTACACATTAAATATGTTTCCTTAAGTACAACAAATTATTGAAGCAATCACTGAAGTCTGCAGTGACCGCCAACCTTACAGTTAACATTCAGACACTGATGTTTGCTTCTGGGATAACTTGGCAAGGTCACTTCAGGGTCTATTGTTTTTTCTTAACTGCTCTTCAGCATATTTTATATCATTAATCATATTGAAGGGGAGGCACTCAGGATAGCACAGCAGGTCCTCGGACCTAACGGAGTTACTGTTAATCCAGGACACAGAGACATTTTCCTAAGCTGAGCTTTGTGTCATACAGAGTTTGAGGCTGAAGCAAGTCATGGTGTTAGTGAAGGAACCAAGGTAATTAGTCATCTTTGTTGTTCTCTATGCTTTGCTGTGAGAAGAATAATTTCTAGTTCGTTGTATTTAATTGCATTTGACGGAAGAACTTTTGCCCTAAGTTAATACTAGGGATTAGTGAAAGTCTCAGAAAACACTGCTCATTAACGACAGGTCTATTATATAAAGAACCACAAAGGAAGTCTTAAATCAATCTTTTTTAAAAAATCACAACGTAGAAATATACACTAAACCCTACATTTCTGTCTGAACCAGAGTGAAGTAGCAAGTATTTCCTGGACAGCTGCTAAACACAGTGTACTGAAGTTATCACTATCACATATAACAGTTCCTTAATTATAAGCTGTATTTATTACTGTTGTTGTAATTATTATTATTATTTTATATATGGAAGGCACTATGACATGGTGGTGAAGAGCTCAGTCTCTGGAGTTAGTTAGACCTGAGTTCCATTTCCAGTTCCAACATTTCAATCTATAAAATGTAGATAACAATAACACTTTGTGCAAACACAAGCAGCGTAGAATACTTGTAAAGCACCTGGCATTGTGGCTGGGACAAAGTACCCAATGAATGTCTGATACCTTGGAAGGTACACCTAACTGAAAATGTAGTTTTATTGCTTATTTGTAGAATTTATTATACTTTGGACATTTGAATTCAATGTCTTTATTATACATAGTAGGCACTTCACCATTGGTAGTGAAGGATATAGTGTTTTTAGTTATGTTCTAAGAAGATGTAAAACATAATTATATATAATTATATCCCTGTATCATTGTCAGCCTGCTCCTGAGGATGACAATGACAATTCGGCTACATATGAACGTGACTGAGAGCTCTTATACATTTTTTTGTAATAAATGTGTATTTTGCTTGGGTCATCCTATTGTTGTTATCTCATCTGATGGGTAGAAAAAATTCCTACACTCTTCCCTGGGGAAATATGTAAAAGATTCTAATCAAACAAACAGACTGTACGATGTTTTAGCAACAAAGCTAGAACGTGCATTTTTTGTTATGCTACCAATCTGGCGTCGCGGGCTCGCTGAACCTACCTGCTGACGTGGTTCACAAGGCGTGTCTGCAGTAACAGGTCTCTTCCTGGCAGAAGATTGTCACAGATGAGATGCTGGTTAGAACGGACTGCTACCCCATGGCAAACACAGAGGGAGCATAAGACGTCCAGAACCTGAAAAGAGAAGCCACCTTCAGACTCTCATTCCCTTCTCAGGTTCAAGTGTCAGCAGCAATTTCCACAAACACACTTCCTCCAGTTACCTCTGACCCAGTCACTTTAAACATTACAGCCACGTGTCCACTTATTTTCCAACTTTCCTTCATACACACATTGAGAACTGCTCCAGCCTCCCATTGAGGCTATGCATAAGCACTAAGCAATATTACCTGATTGGAATGAAAAGGTGAAAAACACTCACGAAAAATTTGACACACCTTTTAAAAATTATCTTTTAAAAAAATAGTTTTAAAGTTATTCCAGAATTTATTTCTGGCAATAAAATGGTTCACTTACCTTGTGATTTCTTCCATGCTTGTCTAAAAGTGAGATAATGGATTTAATATGGCCTTCTTTAATAATATTTAGAGCTTCTGGACTTTCTACTAACACACAGTGTAAAACTTCAAGAATACCTAAAGAGAAAACAAAGAAAGGGGGGAAATATGATTAACCAATCTACAATGATCAGTGGCTTTCCTCTTCTCTATGTGTTTATTCAGGTGTTGACTGAACATAATATAATTATTATGTGCTCAATGCATTTGGGCATAATGCATAATATCACAGGGCACCTGTGATAGGGGACAGGTGGTGTTTGGAACACAGGGCTGATAACCAAAGATGATGTCGAGTGAGGACAAGGCAAAGATATGGTGTTCAGCTGAGTAAGCAGGTAATTCTGCCTGCAGAGAAATGAAAGAAAGCAACATTTAAGTGGGGCCACAGAGAACTCATTCATGGCCATTTTCCAGACAGGAAAAGATGGCGGTAAAGTGCTGAATGAAGTCTTGAATGGGGGGCATACCTCATGCGCCTGGGGTACAAAGCCAACAGGGGATGGGACAGGTAGGTTAGGGCCAGCTTACGAAGCTTCTAGACACTGGAAGCATAACCCTGCAATAATGCATCCTAACCCATGGAGATCATTACATTCTCCTGGAGGTTTATAGCAGAAAATGTTTCTTGGTTTGCACAACAAGAGAAATATACAAGTTAACACAAAAATAAATAGAAATATACAAAACCTGAAAAAGAAGGGTAATATTTTTAGGTATTAGCTATCAGAGAAGATAAAATGGAATACATCTTTTCTTAAAGTCTAAAACAGAAATTAGAAAATAAGTCTCATTATCAGAATTTTTAGTGTGAACTTGGAAAGCTAAATGGGTACACGTATATTTATTTTTTCAGAGCAAGCCTGCCTTGTCAACAATGAGAATGTAGTTCATTTGTAGCAATTAGACATAACACTTAGAAAGTGTGATCTCTGTCTGAGAGCTACTGTCTGACATCTCTTAGAGTATTGAGAAGGGTCCCAGAGGAACCCTGTAGAAAGGTTTATTCATTTCAAAGGGAGATCACTTTCTTGGAAAAGAAATGTAAAATGCTCAGGTTTACAAATGGTACGGTATAGAAGTAATTCACTATTACTGTCACAATTGACACTTGATCCAAACCAAGACAAGGGCTGTTAATACTAATTTCTTCACCAATGACTTAATGTTTTGAAATATAAATGCACATTCAATGAAAAAATGCCCCAAAAGGTAAGTTAATTTTTGGTGTGGTTCAAAATCTGTTGCTGTATTCCAACAATCCGTGCCTGTTAAAAATCAACGAGAGCAGAAAATAGTAATACAACAGGCTGATGGATAAGTTAAAGAAGATTTTTATATAAGGGTATGGAAACTATTTCTGCTATTATTAAAAAGGTAAGCAATAAAATAAACCCCATCATTCCAAGCTATAAGAAATTAAAACAACAGAAAGGGAACAGCATTTTTTTTTTTTTTTTTTTTTTTTTTTTTGGCTGTACCGTGCAGCATGTGGGATCTTAGTTCCCTGACCAGGGGTGGAACCCACGCTCCCTGCAGTGGAAGAGCAGAGTCTTAACCACTGGACCACCAGGGAAGTCCTGGGAAAGGCATTTTTAATAGATGAGTCATATGTTATCCTGATGTTTTTGGTTTTTTGTTTTCTCCCTATTACTTATTACTATAGAGCACGTGGCTGCCTATGTTTATAAATAAAGTTGTACTGTGTTTACACGCACGTTTGTTCACATATCTTCTTGGAACTAAAAGTATGACCCTGCAGCAGTGCATTGTAACTAATAGAGCTCATTTCACTTTCCTGGAGGTTTACAGTAGAAAATGTTTCTTAGTCTCCAAAACAAGAGAAATATACAAAATAATACAAATGGTGCTCTTGCATTAAAAAGGCAGAGCTGAGTGGCTGCAACAACAAAGTCCTATAGTCCCACAACCTAAAATATTTACTATCTGGCCTTTTACAGAAAGAGTGCGCCAATCTCTGCTATAAAACATAATCATTAAGAAAAAAACAAGTAGAAGATCAAGAAAAATAAATCTTTCATGTAAATAAACATTCACGAAAGCCCACAGCATTCATAAACCTAAATATATCAGAAAAGATTAAAGACTAGATTTTTGGAAATAACAGCACCTATCACAAAATGCAAGAATGGCAATGTGAAAATAAATCTCTGATTTTTCTCATATTCAGTCTATTCTAATGGAAGGGTTTCAGAGTTTTGGGTTTAACATTAAATTTTTTTTTTCAGTGGGACCAGGTCAGAGCCAACAAATAAACACCTAGATGAAAAGAACTACTGCCTCTAGTGCCGATGATAAAAAGTCAGAGGAAACTATTTTTAATTTTAACGGTTGGAATAAACTGCAAATAAACTGCTTTTACTTTTTATAGCAAGAAATTCCTAAAGGAAAACAATTGGAAACACCAGAAGAGACATTTTCAAAAATAAAAACTAGCTAGACTGCTTTATGTATATATTTAAATCATACTGATATATGCCTCAAACACTTAGGTAAAAAAAATGAGACAGAGAAACAGTGCTTGATATTAAGTGGCAATAGTTGACTAAAGATGATTTGACATTTAAAATTTAAATTCACTGAGTGAGACCCAGGAATGGCAACAGTGCAGAACACTTATGGTCAGAGTCTCAAAGAAAAATTGTATAACTTGGTAGATCATAACAGAATTATCGGAATGAAAGAATTATGAAGATGCTACAAAGTGTAAAATAAACACCCACCCAAACTAGTAAGACAAAACATTTTGATAAGTTTAATAAACTTATAGAAATGATTCATGAAATTTTAATAACACAGAAATGCATAATGTATAATGTAAACTTTTAAGAGTAAATACAAAATTGGATATATATTAGGACTGCAACTATGTAAAGTATACTTATTTACATAGTTGCAGTACTAATAAAAACACCAGAAGTTATTATCTCAGAATGTCAGTGCTAGTTATTGCTCGACTATGAGAGAGACCCTTGAACAACATGGGTTTGAACTGCACAAGTCCACTTACACACGGATTTTTTTTTTCACTAAATACATACCAGAGTGCTACGTGATCCACAGTTGTTCAATCCGTGGATGTGCAACTGTGGATACAGTGCCAACTGTAAAGATATACATGAATTTTCAACAGCCCAGAGAGTCGGCACCCCCAAACCCTGTGTTGTTCAAGGGTCAACTGTACTTCTATGACACTACTACACACACTCTATGATAAGAGCACACCTAACTCTTAAAGTAAGAAACATTTCTAGGTCCTGGTTCAAGGTAGTGACATTGGAGGATTCTAAACTCAACTCCTCCCAAGAATACATCACATCTACCTTTATATATGGAACAATTCCCTCTGAAAGAAACGCAAAACTTTACTGAGTGAATCCTATACATCAGGCAAACACAACAAAAAACCCCACACTGAATCAGGTAGGAGAGGCTGAGCCACAATCTCGCTATAAACCCCACTCCCAAGCAGCAACCCACAATCGGCAAGTAACTCACAACCCCGAGCTTCTCCCTGAGTAGCAAAGGGCTTGGAACCCCATATCTGGCACCCCTACTTTAAGACCTGCACCTGAAAGCAAGAGCCCAAAACACCTAGCTTTGAAAGCCAATGGGGCTTGCGTCCACAAGACCCATGAAGCTATAGCAAATTGAGAAAAAGTCCCTAAAGGGGCAGCAGGAACTCACCTACCCCAGGGCCCAGCACAGAGGCAGCCAAAAGTACCCAGTCTTTCTGTAAAAGGCTTATTTGCTTACCTTAAAGCTTTGGCCTGAGGGGCAGGCATCTAATTTAACACAAATCTGGGGACCAACTGAAATTCTCTCCAGAGATGGAGGTTGGCGGGCACCACCTTTGTGCTCCCCAACTGACTTGCTTCAGCTCGTGGGTATGTCCTGGAGGGAGCTTCTGTGCATGACTGGTGCCCCAGTGTTTTACACCTAGTGCCCTGATGCACAGGGACGCCCCTTCATCACCTGGCTGTGATGGCCAGCAGGGCCTGTGCTCGTGTGTTCCACGAAAGCATAACACCCTACCCCGGGCACAGAACAAACAGAGCCAACTGAAACCCACCCCCAATTTTCTGTAAAAAGGCTTATTTGCTGTCTTGGAGCTTTGGCTGGAGGGGAAGGTTTCTGGTCTGGCCCACACATCTCGAGACCCCAGATCATCGGTGTCTCTGAGAAAGGAGCTTGTGTACATATCTGACGCACCGGCTCTTATGGCTGTGAACCAAAGGACACATCCCTTGACAGCTTGGCTCTGGTGCCAGTGGGGCTTATGTTCAAGGCTTCAGTGGGACAGTAGCAAAGAAAAAAACAGTTCTTACCTAGCTATCACCCCAGGATTTGGCACAGAGAGCAGACAGAAATGCCCATCTCCCAGTCTTCCCCTGAATGAGGTATATTTGCATATTTTAAAGGCTGCTGCCTGAGGGTCTGGCTTTCAATCAGCCTGAATCTAGGTTCTGAGATCCTCCTCTTTTAGATGCCGACAGGTTTTGGCATACTCTCTAAAAATAAAGAAACCAACCCATCTATATGCTGCCTACAAGAGACTCACTTCACATGTAAGGACACACACAGACTGAAAGAGAACAGATGGAAAAAGAAATTTCAGACAAATGGAAACCAAAGAAAGCTGGGATAGCTATCTATACCTGTATCAGACAAAATACACTTTAAGACAAAGACTGTAATAAGAGACAAAGAAGGTCATTATATAATGATAAAGGGGTCAATCCAACAAGAGGATATCATATTTATACATATTTATGCACCCAACATAGAAGCAACTGAATATATAAAGCAAATATAAAAAGACCTAAAGGGAGAAACAGATAGTAGTATAATAATAGTAGGAGACTTCAATGGCCCAATTTCATCAATGGATAGATCATCCAGACAGAAAAGCAGTAAGGAAAATTGCCCTTAAATGACGCACTAGACCAGATGAACTGAACTAACATATACAGAACATTCCAACAAAAAGAAACAGAAAACACATTCTTCTCAAGCACACGTGGAGCATTCTCCAGGATAGATAATATGCTGGGCCACAAAACAAGTCTTAATAAATTTAAGAAGATTAAAATCACATCAAGCATCATTTCTGACCACAATGGTAAGAAACTAGAAATTAGTTACAAGAAGAAAACTGGGATAGTCACAAATATGTGGAGATCAAACAACAGGTTACTCAACAACCAGTGGGTCAAAGAGGAAATCAAAAGAAAAAACAGAGCAGCAAATGAAAATGGAAATACAACATACCAAAACTTATGGGACGCAGCAAAGGCAGTTCTAAGAGAGAATTTCACAGTGATAAATGCCTATAATGAGAAAATTCTCAAATAAACCACTTAACTTTACACTTCAACAAACTAGAAAAAGAAGAAACAAAGCCCAAGTCAGTACAAGGAAGAAAATAACAAAGATCAAAGTGGAAATCGATGAAATAGAGACTAAAAGACAACAGAGAAGGTCAATTTAACTAAAAGCTGGCTTTTGGAAAAGATGAACAAAACAGACAAACCTTTAGCTAGACTCACCAAGAGAAAAAGAGAAGGGACTCAAATAAATAAATGAAAGAGGAGATGTACAACTGATACCACAGAAACAAATTGGGAAATACGTTAAAAAATGAATTCTTAGAAACATAAAATACACCAAAACTGAATTACGAAGACACAGAAATTGTGAGTAGACTGATTAATAGTAAGAAGATTGAATTAGTAACCAAACAGCTCCCAACAAACACAAGTCCAGGTTGGTTTCATTGATGAATTCTACTTAACATTTAAAGAAGAATTAATATAATCCTTCTCAATCTCTTCCAAAAAACAGAAGAGAAGGGAACACTTACGAACTCATTTTAGAAGGACAGCATTACTATGATACCAAGAACAGACAAGGACACCACATGAAAAGAAAATTGCAGGTCAATATCCCTGATGAACACAGATGTAAAAATCCTCAACAAAATATAACCGAAACAAATTCAACAATACGTTAAAAGCATGTCAGTCCCTCTTCTAGATGGTTTAACCTTCCTTTATTGCCTCAATTCCCACCACTTCCTCCTACAAAGAATGATGAATACATACTTTTACTTAAATATTAATCATAAAAATTTATTAAGTACCTACCAGGCACTGTTTCAAGCAACGGGGATGAGCAGTAAACAAGGCCTGCAAAAGCCTGGTGGAGCTGGTAGGATCTTTCTCACCTTCACCTTCAACCCTTCGTGCATATATATATATCTTCTTTGCGGTACGCGGGCCTCTCACTGCCGTGGCCTCTCCCGTTGCGGAGCACAGGCTCCGGACGCGCAGGCTCAGCGGCCATGGCTCACGGGCCCAGCCGCTCCGCGGCATGTGGGATCTTCCCGGACCGGGGCACGAACCCGCGTCCCCTGCACCGGCAGGCGGACTCTCAACCACCGCGCCACCAGGGAAGCCCCCCTTCGTGCATATTAATCTCAGATTTCAACACACTTTCCTTTTCTGAGACTGCAAAATCTGAACCATCTTGCAAAGGCAAAAAGTCACCTCACTTGTTGAGTCTTTACTAACGTCCGGGGATGAATTATTCCTTCTTTGCAGTATTGATCGCATTTTATTAAAATTATTTACTTTCATTTCAATCTCCCATGAGACAATGAGCCCTTAAGGGCAGGGACTGATTTAACTGTGCCTAATGCAGAACTGAGGGGCAAGGCATTATACGTATAATACAAGCAACATTCAGCTATTTGCCTTAAAACTTTTATGGCTGTAACTTTCTGAATCATTTATATTCTCATGAGCAAGAAAAAATCTCTGAGGATATAACAAAATGGCTGGAAAGAACTTAATGGTAATGGGAGCACCCAAGTGCTGGGATGGTAGAGAATGTTCCTCACCTTGTTTTCTGTAATCAAAGTACAATGGCCCAGTTTGCTTTTTATCGATAGACTTACACGTTTGTTACCTGGCTTCCCAAACTGGGGAAGCTCTCCATCTGGGGTCAAAGTTGACTGTGCTATTTTCTATTCACGGGTCATGCCCAGGGCTGTCCACGGTTGGACAAAATTTGTTGAGGGTCTGTATGGAAAAACTGGAAACAAGCCACAGAGCAGAAGTGCTGTATTTGGTCTGACTTTACCTACCAGGAGGAATCTAGTCTGGGGATTTCACCTCAGACCAAGTAGGCACAAGCTCCCTGGTGAACCTTGTCCACTTGAGAGAAGGAGTGAATAGAATCAGACTTGGAGCCACTCCAGCACAGAAGGCCAATGAGAAGCTAGAGTAGAGCCATGGTACTTGTGCTCCCAGTGTGGTCACAGGACAACAAGGAGAACCAATTGACCTGGAAAGCACAACGTCAATCCCCCCAGGACATTATTTTCTCACCTATAGTCACAAGAGTTTTGCAAAATAAAACAAAATTAAACTAATCCCAGAACACCGAGGTAGGTGTAGTTTTAGATGGAACCTAGTTCTCAATGCATTAGGGGTAACATGGGTGTGATTCAGATTTGAGAGAAAGGAATTATCACTTACATCTCTACTGCAAGCAACTCCGGAAGGAGTCCATGGCCTCAGCTGAAGATTTCAGCATGGAAACCCCTTGGGCTAAGCTAGTGGTGAGCAAACAGGGAGGCTTCAACCTGGCGCTAACTGGTGTGAATCACACTGCTCCCTAGTTAAGGAAACACTGGGGACAGGGCACATGCAAAACACACAGAAGGGTGGTATCCACTGCAGGATCAGTGACAGTTATAATGAGAGAAACCATGAAGTCCAAATTATTCCAACCACAGCCTGCTTTTTTCTTTTCTCTCTTTCTAGGAGTTAAGATTTTTTGCAACGTTTTGGTCAGACCTTATTATTAGTGTCCCCAGGGCTCACTGAAGGCAAAAGGAAATAAGGAAATTTCTATTTTCGCCCTGGGTAATGAAATTTAAACAAAGTGACACAACAAGTAAAAAGACTGGGGGAAAGACACTGGGAAATGACAGGGAAAAAAAAACATGAAAACGCACAAATGTGAAACAAGCAGACCAAAGCTATCTATAGAGGTTATGGGAGATTGTTTCCGGATGCAGCAACAAGATATGCAGTAGACTGTCATGCTTTTAACAGAGGGACTGGTCTACTCAATATTTACAAGGTTTAATGAGGAAATATAATAATAAGATACCGCTAGTATTCTGCTGTTTTATGTACTGGTTACAAACACAGTCTAAAGCCAACGTGCCCAGATTTCAGTCCTGGCAGATTTTAGGCACATTACTTAACCTCTCTATGCTCCGGTGTCCTCGTCTCTAACACGGACACAATAATGGTGCCCACCCTGGGGGTCTGTTGTGAGAATATGTGGAAAGCATTTAGAACAGGGCCCGGATCCGAGCAGTGCTATATGATCACCTGCTATTATTTTATGGTTGTAACAAAATAACACAAAAGACAAATAAAGTGAAATAAAAAGGATCAACAGGGAAACATCATAAATATGCTTGCTTCTTTTTAAACAGAGGCTAAAAATTAAAAAATAGGAAAAGGTAGGGAAATGCCGAATGGACAACACTGATTAGAAGAAAAATTCAGGGAAAATATTTATTGATCAGCAGGAAGAAATGAAATAAAGGTTAGTTATTAAAATAAAATTAGTTAAGGTAGTATATCTGGGACTGCGGTAAGAGAGCAAGAAGGGCAAGGAGACTCAACGGCAGAAAATTTTTCTGTCTTGAGACAGCAGGGCTGTTGGGCCGAAAACACAGTGAAAGATTAACCAAGTAGCCTTACAACCTTACGAATGCTAAAATAAGACATAAAGCACTCCTGGTGGACAGGAATCCCTTCTCATGATATTATCACCATTATGAGAAAAGAAAAATATGCAAATAATCACTGGTTAGAGAGAGCAGAAGACAAGTCCAGCTAGCGCCATGTTGACTAAACGTCCGAGGAGTCTGGGAGGTTTTTGGGGTACACACCAAATGTGAAGCCATGAAAGAAAGAATATGACAGGTGTAAAGGGATGCATTTGTACCTGGGCCTGTGCATTTGAGAGGGTTCTGTACAGACACACATCTGTTGTTTTGTTCCACTAATTTAAACTAAACTGCCAATGAGTCACAACTCATATCCCATCCAAGCCATCCTTCTTTCATGGGTGGGCACGAACATGGAACTAGAAATGGCAGAAGATTCTAGTTTGAACTGGTTGGGAGCTCAGTTGGCCCTCACCCAGAACAAACAGCAGGAGTTGAATAATGAACCAGTATTTAGCATAATTACAACACATCTTTTTTAACATTTACAGTGAATTTTGCAGGTTACAGATTGAAGCGCTGAGAAAGGAATAACTTGTTATTTTACCGTTTTATGGGTATAAATTTGAATTCAAGGAACCATTTCAGTTTCAGTGTGAGATGAACTGCTAAATTTATTTTTTTCACTTTTTAAAACAAATAGAGAGGGAGAAAAGAAAAAAAAAAGTAATACAAATTTTGCTTTCTTTCCGTAACAGAGGGCTAACTTGTGAAATAAAAAGAAGTCACCCTAAATAGGGTTTCTGTATCTCACTCAAACAGAGAAAGAAAAATGATTTAAATTGACATCAATATTAAAACATATAAAGGCTTAAAAATAATGATCTTAAGAGTTATGGTCACAAGCCAAATTGGGAAAACACATAATGGCATATACTTATAATTTATAATAATGGTTTTGAGGCTAGAGAAGAAAATGGTCTCATTAAATCCTGAGCTAACATAAAGCTGAGAGGGAGAGAAAAGTGACAGGAATGAGATTAAAATATAACAGAACTTGACAAAAATAGGAAAATGAGAGGAAAATTAATAAAACTGGAAGTCAGTCAAGGTAAAGGTATTGTTGCACTGTTATTCATATACAGAAAGGGAGAATATTAGGAATGCCTTAGCAAGAAAAACAAAAAAGTTGGACCTAGGGCATTTTCTTGGAAGATGAACATGAATCCAAAGTTTCCCATGGTAAATAAGCTGAAATAAAACACATAAAATGAGTAATGTAATTATAATGTGCCATCCTGCCTTAGTTAGGCCTCTGATGGTTTGCTGCCTTCAGTTCAGGGAGCCATGATTTATAAAAGATAGACAAACTAGAGAAGTTAAAGGACAGCCAAAAGAAGAAAAGAAAATGTCAATTAAAGGCAGCTTATGATACAACAGAGTTAAATAATAATGTTAGAAATTTTATGCTCTATAAATATGTTTGTATGAATTGTCATGTCTCAAGGCCTCTGAAGTGCTGAGTGCCAGACAAGACACCATCAATACTTTAAGCCAATCTTACCTTGCTATTTATTTTTTTTCATTTATTTGTTCATGTATCACTGAGTACATAAAATGGGCCATTCTCAGTGTTAGGTCCTGGGTATGAGTAAAGTGCAGAGCAAAAATTGATACAAGCGCTGCTCTTGTCAAGTTTACAGACCATGCAAGTTCAATTCTAACTCCATTACTTTCTTTGATCTTAAAAAGATTACCTCTGAGCTTCTTATCCTCAGATTCTTCATTTATAAAATGGAAATTATAATGGAACATACCTTATAGGGTTACTGGGGGAATCCAGTGAAATAATACATTTGACGTTCTCAGCACAGTGCCCTAAATTAAGATTTCCTTGGCCACACAATACAGTCATTAAAATGTATACAAATCCAACAACTGTGTCTCTCTGTGAAATATGAGTATCTATAGAAATTCTGGCAGATGTAATTAAGTGCTCTAATGCCTTTTAAATAAATATTTAGAAGATCTACACATTTCGGCATCTTCAAGATGGATTTCTCCAGGACAAGAGAAATACAGATTAATCAACTCTTCAAAAAGATACTTGCCTCAAAGCAGCAAATATTTATTGAGAAAATTATTTTGGGCAGAAATGTAAAATGATCATAGCATCTGCCTGAGCTTTATGTCAATTTTGAAAGTTCTCTTGCAGCATGAGGACAAGTCAGGGGCATTCTTTCCGATAAGCACGAAAGAAACAAATACAAAGGGATAGAATAAACTAATTCTGCTACTTGGCAAGTGTGAAAACAGGGGAAGGAGAAAAGTTACACGATACATTATTTAATGAAAAACCACAATCTCAGATAGGGTGTTAAGTGCAGAATGGTATGCAGTCCTGAGATATATCAATATGCACGGAGCAAAGAACAGCTTAAAAATGCATTTAAAAGTGGATACAGTTTTAGGAGGGTGAGCAAGTGCTTCCGACCAGAGAATATCAGAAAGTACTGGCAGAGACCTTCAAAATACTTAGTCACATGATGGAGAGTAGCATTTTAGATCATTCACTTCGAAACTGCATGTGTAATGTGATTCAAGAGAGCCAAAGAAAGAGGGGACACAGTGCAGTGATGCCCAAGAAGGCTAGCCGGGTTAAGATACGCCCCAAAATCACTTCCACCTCAGAAATTCTACGAATCTCTGTCAACTGAGCCGGTCTATTTATATGAAAGGGTTATTATTCCCCCTCATGGTATTAGAAGAATACAATTGCACATCATCATTTGCTTCCCCCCATCAGAGGGGCATCTATCATGAAGGGAAAGAGCATGAAATAGAGCCATACTGCAAGTGACACAGTGTAATTATTTCACCAAAGATGACGCTAAAGAATATTTAATAACCAGAATGGCATGAGCAAAACTCAAACAGACGAGACACTGGCATTAAACAGTCATCTATCAGCAGCAAAGCAGAAGAGCTGATGTAAATCAATTACACTCCGATAAAATTTTTGAAAAAAACGAAAAAGCACTGAAACGTCAGTTCTGTCCATGACAATGAGACACAAGTTCAGTAACTGAAGAGGACTAGAAACCGACCAGGTGAAATGCAGAGGTCACTGTGGTTGTGGTTTTGTTTTTAATAAGCAGTTTTTCTCAAGTGAGCCCTCCCTGGATAATATAGTTTCTCTGAGACAAGACTTCCTCTTTTATTCCTCTCGCTAACCAGGATTTTGTAGAATGCCACCCTAAAGGGCCGTGCGCTGAGAAAAATACAATAAGTAAAAGTGGGGAACACTCCCATCTCCAAACCAACCGTGGAGAGTCTAAGGAAGCAGGATGGAAACATGAATTCCAGGAACCGCCCAAGAAAACCCCTGGGAGACAAAGGCTCTCTCCAATTGGTGGGAGGTGGCAACTGCAGCATGGATGGAGACCAGGCACCCAGGACAGGCGAGACAAGCGTAAGGTTGCCATAAAACAAGTGCTTGCCCTTGGCTGCAAAACCGGCAGCAGCAGCCCAGGCCACTGGGGCCAGTGTGGAGTAATGTCAGGAGAGCACTACAGCCCTCCAAGGTCAGGGAAGTGACCAAAACAGGTGCCAACTGACCCCTGCCCTTGGGCAATCAACCTTTCGCATGTTTCTCATCTAAATATTCAGGTGGCTGGTTAATTAAAGCCTAGGGAGACCACCTCTGTATATCATGCTCCTTTCTGGGGTTTAAAGCCCCGGCCTACAAAGCCATCTCTCTATAAAAGCCAGGGATGCTCTCAGCCTGGTCACTTCCGGTAGCCTTCACACTTTAATGTCTACTGCTAGAAATTAGTAACGTGGTTCAATGGTAACTATAGAAAATGATTATAAAATCAATTCTATGTTGCAACGCACTAAATTTTTTTTCTCAAATATGAGACAGTCGAAGATTTTGTTCAAGAACCATTTTCTAGAAATGTAATTTGCCATCAATCCCACACACGGATTTTTAGAAAAGCATTCTGAAAAGGACACAGATTTTGGATAACCTAGCGACTTGGATCATGTTTGCATTCAGAAAAGAATGTTCTCATTTATTTGGACTTTACTTTGGGGGAATTCTTTCTTCATTTTTCACATTGCTGGTGAGATATTTCAAAATACAGGAAGCCCTCCAAATCCGGACCTCTGTCCCCTCTTTTTTCTTTCCAGCTATAACTTAAAACTTTACTGAGAAAGGAAGAAGTATGGCTGTATACTAAGTTTTCTAGCATCATTCAAAAGTGAGTAATTTTGACAAGGGTCTTAGCTAACTATTATTTTTTTTAATTTATTTATTTTATTCTTTTTTTTTTTTTGGCTGCATTGGGTCTTCATCGCAGTGCGCGGGCTTTCTCCAGTTGCCGCGAGCGGGGGCTACTCTCTGTTGCTGTGTGCGGGCTCCTCGTTGCAGTGGCTTCTCTTGTTGCGGAGCATGGGCTCTAGGCGCGTGGGCTTCAGTAGTTGTGGCACGCGGGCTCAGTAGTTGTGGCTCGCGGGCTCTAGAGAGCAGGCTCAGTAGTTATGGTGCACGGGCTTAGTTGCTCCACGGCACGTGGGATCTTCCCGGACCAGCGCTGCACCCATGATCCCTACATTGGCAGGTGGATTCTTAACCACTGTGCCACCAGGGAAGCCCCTTAGCTAACTAATAAATTAGTAACCTTTAATTTCTAACACATGATTTCAAACATTTAGAGGGGATATCTTTGAAAAATGTATTCTCTGCTTCCCTGTCTTAAGTGACCCAACAGCATTAA
This sequence comes from Leucopleurus acutus, assembly GCF_964270905.1. Classification (NCBI taxonomy): domain Eukaryota; kingdom Metazoa; phylum Chordata; class Mammalia; order Artiodactyla; family Delphinidae; genus Leucopleurus; species Leucopleurus acutus. The sequence goes on from NC_139156.1 coordinate 77,341,407, forward strand.
ACATAATTTATATATCCTGATGACCCAAGATCATCATTAAAAACACCCATCACTGTAATGTGCTCTAGGTGAATCTCTGGATGCAAAGGGATGGTTATGGTGTGGGGTTACAGAGTCAAACACATGTTGATCCCAACAGCTATCATAAAAGATTTTCTTGAAAAGGTCTCCAGTATCATCACAATTCTGATTTAGTGCTTCTTATAAGGTTCAGGTACATAAACTCCTGGGTTTAACATAGCTGACTTTCTGCAAAATCAAAAGCTTTCAATCAAGAGCTAAAGTTGCCTTCTCCATGGCTATCTCCTAGAACACTGTCCCTTTCTCCGTTAGCATTAGTGTTGTATGAATTGCTGGTATCACTTAAAAAGGTTAGCTGTGATTTCTGCATCCCTAACAGTGGATCTCATATAATATCCTGTGAACTCATATTCTTTCTAACTCAACTGCTCACACCTAAGTAGATTCTAAGGTGGAAGAGTTTCCTACACACAAGATTCTGGGACCAATTATTCCACTGGTTACAGATTTTTCCCTTTGAAAAATGATGACCTTATGCTTTGCAAGAAATAGCTGTGCCATCTTTGGAAGCTTTAAACTATCATGTTTCCAGGTAGCAAAAGCTGGATTGGACATGAGCGCAAAGCTCTGGCAACACACGACCACTCAAAGCCCCTCATCCTGCTTAGCCCCAGAGGGACTTCATTCATGGCACTGGCTAAGAGTGGGAGGAATTGGCAGGAATCCCTAAGAAGGCCATTTTGATCCCTGCAAAACTATCTGGGGGAATAGACTGTGTAAAAAATAAGACTTAGAAAAAACATGCAGCCTCCTGACCAACGGACTGTTCTTAGCCATCTCTTGAAATGCTCGAAAAGTATTTCAAGGGTTAAGAACATCCTAAAGAAACACCCAGCCTTCGGAAATACATCAACTCAATCAGTGTACCTGCTCATACAAGTCTTTTGTCTTTTCAATTAAATTTGGCCCAGAGACACAGTCACACATGAAGTCTGGGCCAATGTCCGATTTATCTCCCCTGCCCCGCAAGAAATTCATAGTGGCTGTTCTTAAAAACTGATCAGATATTCTAAGAAGGCTTTATGCAGCAGCGATACTGGTCAACTTTAGATAATGCAAAATGTGAACCAAAAACTCAGCTGCCTCTTTATATCATATAGTGAAAGAGCAGTTGGCTGGGTAGCAGATGCTGCCGGGGCCCTGGTCAGACTCTCATCCTCTCCATTCAGTGAACACTGCCTGATTTCCACCTGCCAGCATCTGCATTTCTTTGCTTCGAGATTTGTTGTGACCACAGTGGTAGCCGGAGGAGCCCCAGAACTAACGCCTCCAGAGGGCAGCACCAACCAATGAGAAGCTGGTTATTAACACTCCACCCCCCTCGCCGCTCAGGTGGGATAGCTCTAAGGCAAAGGTCCGCAGAATCACCCCGCCCCCAAGTAGCGCCAGATTCCCACGGCGGTAACCTGCTTATCAACGCACCCTCTCTGGCCCCTTCTCTACCTTGGCTCATGTCCACTCACGCCCCAGATAAACTTGCCCTTCGACCCTTGTCTCAAGCTCTACTTCTGGTGGAACCCAAACTAAGGTAAGCTTTTTCCCTAACACATCCTTTTGCTGACTCTTTTCATGTCTTCATCAGATTTCTACTTAAGTTTGCACCAGTTTATTTTGAGTTTTGTCCATTGCCCTTTTCTGAAGGCAACTGAGAGCTCGTAGACCCCCAGCTCTGCTCTGCTGCTCATATACAGACACAGAAGCTATTCGTACAGCTGGGAGATTGACAAGCAGAGGAGAGTGTGTATTCAGCAATCCCAGATAGAGAGAAACGAAGATGCTGCATACGGAAGCACTCAGTAAACAATACAGCATGATTGAAATACATTTATATTATTTCTGTGTGTGCATATACATATATATGCATGTCCTTATTGTTACTGTCTCTTTTAAAAACTAAGCAACATTCTATTTCCTCTAGGGAAAAAACGCAGGTCACTAAAAGAATGTAGCTACAGCAGAGAAACCTGTTCAGTGAAAAAAATTTTAGATACTTAAAAACTAGGAGGCTACAAGGTATACTGAACATATTTCAAGCCTGACTGTGAGAGAGCTGGTTTTCATCTTGGCTGTAAAAATTCATTCTAGCATCTCAAAGCAGTCGTTTCAAGGTTCTATGCCTCAATTTTCTTCCTCCAAAGTGAGAATGTTAGGTGAAGCATTCTCTAAGGGTCCTTCCTACTCTTGACTTTCACCCTGCTCTCTCAGAGCACAAGTCCTCTATTTTAAGTAGAAATGCCTGCGACCAACACCTGGATTGGGAAATGATCATAGCAAGTAGCGATGTGTAGCCATTGGAACTGTGCGTGTAACTGACTGAACTGAAGACTGTAAACATTGGACTCCGTGTGGCTGAGCCTGAAACCATATGCAAGCCTCTGTGTCCCTGTCCTTTGAAGTGAAAGGCTTTTGCTTTAGTCTCCCAGGCCTCCCTTAAGTCTCAAAAGTCTGGCTCAAGAGTTCAAGATTAGGAAATGCGAAGATGCAGAAACAAAGAACAGCCTTGGGCCCAGAAACTAGTAACAATGTAGACTATAAATCTGCCACACAGAATCACAGAACTCCCAGTTCCCTGAAAGATACAGATAGAGGCCCAACACACATTCCTAGACTGTTTTTATAGGAAGCGGACCCCAACCAGATGAACATTGCTGACCGCAAGTGCATACACTCAACAGTGTTTGAAACCAGAAGGTTGATGATGCTTGAAACTTCACCTTGATGCTAACCAATCCGAGACCCGTGCATGAGCTGATCACACACCCTGCAGCCCTCTCCCTCACAATGCCTTCCCTGAAAGCCACTGGGAAGCTTGGGTCTTTTGAGAGTGAGCTGCCCATTCTCCTGGCTTGGTGTCCTGCAATCAACGCTGCACTTTCCTTCACCACAGCCCAGTGTCGGTAGACTGGCTTTACTGCACCCCAGTGAACGAACCCAAGTTTGGTCCTGTAACAAGCTTAAAGGATGCTCTGCTCTGTTCTTTCCTTCTCTCTCTCTCCTCTTTTCCTTTGAGCTTTTTTTGCTGTGCATTTTTAAAAAAGTGAAGCAGCTGATTTGTCCAGAATTCATACTGCATCCTGAAGGTTGCTCTGTTCCTTTCTCTTTCCAGATACTCCCTGGGCCAGGGAAAGAGACCAGCATACTTTTTGTATCTACGGGAGCTTTCCAACAATTCTAGATGCTTTGAACCAAGAATTTATCCATTTTGCAATCCCCGCCATCATCTTACTACTATTTGATCACTTCCTCCTAGTAGCTATTCAGTTTTTCCTTACTGAATATATTCCATATTGATTCATAGTCACCTCATTCATGCTGTGATACCCTGAAAACCCTTGGCTCATAATTCTTGCACCTTTTTTACCTCAACCATCTCCTTTTCTATTTTTGCCACCCAACAATCCAGGAATGCCTCAGAACTCATTGTTACTCAAATTTCTCTTAACTTAGATTTAAGTTCCTGAATCTTAAACTTTGAAAGTTCACTCTGTGACTTACAAGTAACCTCCTTTGACCATAGCTATCTGTTCTTCTACCTCTCTATCCATTTAATTCCAACAAACCTGTCCCTGAATGGGTCTTCATCATGAAAAGTCATGGCATTATTTCTGTCTTGACAGGTATATTATTAAGTGAATTCAAACTGTCATTCATTCAATCAACAAATACTATTAAGCCCCTACTAAGTGCCAGATGGTATGGCAGGTCCAGAAAATACAAAGATCAATAAAACCGAGGCCCTACCTTCAAGGAGTTCACTACTAATGTAGGAGATGGAGAGGAAAAATAAGTAACAGAAATGGGCAGTAGTGCTATAGAAGGGCAGCTAACGGAACACTAGGGAAACAGATGGAGGAGCAATAGATTCAGTTTGGGGTGTCCCTGAGGCAATCTGCGGTGCCAGAGTTCAGGCAGGCCTGGTAAGCACAGGTGCATCTCCACAACAACGTAGAAGTAACATACTTGTTAGAGACAGACGTATCAGATTTATTGCCTTTAGCTATTTTACGATGATGCAGACTGTTTATTGGTATTTATTAAATCCCTTTAAAATAAACTATTGTGCTACATGATTTGGAAAACTAATTTGTTTTCCAAACCTGTCCACATAATCATTTGAACACAAGTTAAAAATGTGAATTCCAAACCGATCCTTTTTTTTCAAATTCAATTCACTTAAAGAACAAAAACAATTCACCCAAACCAATCCTTTTACCTGTGTGGTACTGTAATGTACTAATGTATTAGTACATCAGGAATGATTGATTTGAAAAGTAATGGGAATTCTGGCTCTTCCGTGGCTTTCGGAACTTCATTCTTTTTTAAATGTAAATGAAGATACGGTTAGACTGCTTTTCAGAAATAACTAATGAAAATTCCAATGATTTTAGCAATCAGAAAACTTTCTAACCTAGTAAAAGGAAAACGTTTACATTGCACTGAATCTCAGTTTTTATTGTCTTAAGGGACATAAAATAGAAAAAAAAAAAAAAACAGGAAAAATATATCATAAAAAGGAGATAGTGGAAAACATACCAGAAGAAGCTTCCAGTCTTTCCAATCGGCTGATTAACCAGTCGAGGGAGCCAGAAAATTGAGCACAGTTTTTACGATTTCCTCTAATTAGAGCCGCTGCAAAACAAAACGCAGATTTCACAGTTACGTGATTTTCTAGTTCAAAACCAAAGTAAGCTAATAGTAGCCATAAAATGTTGGATCGAAAACAAAATACCTTTATTTTATACCTAAAACGCATACAAATACACACATATATACATACACAAAAACTGAGACATTAAAAAAAGAATTGATATTTATTCATGGAGACTGAAAAAAACACTGCTTATTAGAAGGACTATATTTTGAGAAAGTAACATTTCATACTGGAAAGTCATAATGAAGGGTAATGGAAAAACCAGTGTCCTGGGAGTTTCCTCACTTGGATTCTAATACGCCTTTCTTTTAATTAGCTGTAAGACTAAATTATTTAATTTCCCTAGAGCTCAATTTTCTCACCTATATAATGAAGAAGTTAAGATAACATCAGTTTACCAGAAAATGTGGCACAAAACACTAGGAGGTAGAACTGGTAACTACAACAGACATGCAAAGAGATACCATTAAATGTTACAGGAAAAAGAGGGTGGGAGGGCAGAGGGCTAGTAAGTTTGAAAACCATTTTTCCCCCTGTATCTCTTCTTTCCATTTAGAGATTCACAATGCACATTAAAGACTCTAAGAACTAACCCCTGCAATAAAGTCATCTATTCTAACTTTGCTTAACCTAGTGTTTTTCTACACTTCTTTGACCAAATAACCCATCTTACATGAAATTCCTATGTGACCCTTAGGATCTCTTTCAACCCAACTGATATACTCAATTTAAAACTTTTATTGTTTCTAAATCATTCACTTCTTTCAAAGCAAATGTGGTAAATATTTTATGTAAATTCTACTCTTATACCCATAAGATTGTTCAGAAACTGTATAACTTTATAAAGGGCTGATGAGATTTTTATATAAAAAATATGTTTAATGTGAAAAAGATGTTGCTATAAGAAAAATCACTATTTAAAATCTGGTAGTGCTAGGAAACAGTCTGAAGAACTGAAGTTTGAGAATACCACCTGTTCATCTCCTTGTTAAGAGCAAAACAAAGGAGACCCTGTAGCAACAGAGTTCAATTAAACTTAAAGACTTCCTTCACATTTCCTCTTTCCTCCCCCAAAAAGTTGTTACCTGGCCTGAAAGTAAGAAAAGAAATAATGACAGAAAAGACAGGAAGGCTTCAGTTCTTGCAACTGCATAAGAAAAGCTCTTTTGTGAATGGAGCCCCCATAACATTTGTACAAATATTACAACGTGATGTATTCAATTACTTAGGCTCTCTTCCAGCTCTGGGACCAAGAAGAACCAGCTACACACACACACACACACACACACACACACACACACACACACACAGAGGGACAAGTGTGTCAAGGATGAGGTGTAGTAAAGGAATGAGGAGTCCTATATGCTCAGTGGGACTTCTAATTTTAACCTGTAGGAACATCTGTAGAACAGCAGCAACTGGGGGAAAGTATACGGTGAAGTTTTTGAACCTTTGTAGTTTCATTTGTTTAAAATTTAACCCACTCCTTTAATTTTGACTTCTGGTTTTTAAAATAAAAGATATTAACTATTTTCTAGAGGTCAAATGTTAGAGATACGGTAATTCTTGAAGAAACTAATAACACACAAATAAACCCTTTTAATAAACCATGGAACGTTTAAGAAAATCATACAGTAAGCCACAAAGAAAACTTCATTAAACTTACTACAAACAGAAATGGTGTACAGACTATGTTCTCTGACAACAATGTAACGAAATATGAAATTAGTAAGAAAAGCAGAAACAAAAATAAAACCTACATAAGAGTTTAAACTCTCTCCTAAATAATTTTTTAGTCAATGAGGAAATCAATACCACAATTTTAGAATATCTAGTAAACATCAAAAATAGCAATGCTACCTTATACAATCAATGGTCGATGGTCAAAACTGTACTTAAGGAAAAATAAACTAAACACTTTAATCGCTAAGTAATGGTGAAAAATGTTAACTAAACACTCCTTTCAAAATATACAAAAAGAATATCAAAAATATTAGAATAGGAAAAACAGAGAGTAATAAAAGCAGAAATTAATATGTTAGAAATAGTAGAAGTGATCTATGTAATAAACTGAAATATGATTATCAGTATGGTTAAGGATTCTTTTTTTAAATATAAGCTAAATACCAACGACATTAATCAAGAAGAAAAGAGAAAAAGAACAAAGTTAAGAAGAAAAAGGAATTATAAACACAGCCACTTTATACATCTCTGTACTGGAATTTTTGAACATTTAGGAAAGAGGATGGCCTCCACATATATCTTTTTTCACCAGAATTGACCAAAGAAGAAAATCTAAATAGAGTAGCAAACCACGAGTAATATTGAGAAGTATGTCAAAGACCAAAAACTTTTTTTTTACATTCAAGAATTAAGTCATTTCTATAATAAACTGTTCCAAAGTAAAGAAAGAAAACCTCCCTACTTTTCTACAAAGACAGTATAACTTTGATATCAGTGCCTACCAAAGACAGTATGATATAAGAAAACTAGAGGGAATGGGAAAAGAATCTTAAAAAGAGGGGATATATGTATATGTATAACTGATTCGCTTTGCTGTACAGCAGAAACTAACACAACATTTTAAATCAATGAGACTCCAATAAAAAATTTTTAACAAAAGGAAAACTAGAGGGAACTCTTACCTATGAAAGCAGATCCCAAAGTCTTATACAAGGATGGTATTTACAAACCATATTCAGCAGTGCATTAGCATTAACTCAAGTGGGGCTTCAATACTCCAGTGAGACAGAAATGTATTAGGAAATCTGTTCATAAGTCACATGAAACAGATGATCTCGGCAGACTCTGTATGTACTTCTAATCAAAAGAAAATTGAACTCAGTCAAACAGAATGCCTCCTGAGCATTATGAATGTGTGTGTGCATGTGTGTGCACGTGCGGAGTATGTTTCCCAAATAAACAGAGTGTGCGACTTATTATAATTCAGCAAGTTACCCATGAAAAAATCAGCTGAGTTTCTAAAGTAATGGAAAAATATACAGAGAAATACAAGAAAGCTCATTCTAACACTATTTATAATAGCAAAGCACTGGAAACAGCTTGAGTGTGGGCTAAATAAATGATGACACATCCCTTCAGTAGGGTGGAGTACATCCACTAAAGCCTGATGAAGGTTTACAGTCACTGCCGAGGAAAGATGTCCACAGTACAGAAGTCAGTGGAAACAAATGCTATAAAAGAATACTGAGACTGCGATCCCATTTTGGTGAAGTAAATGGATATACTCGATATGCACGTGCACAGAATGGAGAAATTGAGTTTTTTAGAATATTTCTTAGAGAATGAGAGCTGACTTTTTGAGAAATAGATCATGATAAGTTGCTGGGATAGAAACAGACCTTGAGGAACATTGATAAGGGTGGGAGACCTCTCCCCGGGTCAAAAGGGGAAATTTTCTTATTCTAAAATGGGGGATGGGGGGAAGGAATGAATGGAGCTGGGAGGAAAAAGGGTCACCCTCGGTGATACGATTCTGCACAGGGACCCTCTGAAGCCACAATAAATTCTGTAAAATAAATAAACAAGCAAACAAATAACTCACAAAGGCTGGATAAGAATGGAAGTTTGCACGAACCAGTGAGGAGGTGACGGTCTGCAGCAAGATATTATGTAACCTCAGAGAAACATCAGATAATAAGGAAGAAGCATGCAAGTGGGAGACAGTGTAACCAAATAATGCCCCTAAGTGTACAGACATCAAAGGGAAATCTTAAGTCCGCCCCAGTCCATGAAACTGGAACGTGGACCAAAGTCAACTAAACCTTCAGGGGATCAGGCCACAGCTAATGTCCACTAGCAGGGATTTGCTGTTGTTTATGTATGTACGTGGGTGTGTGAAATGTTTTACGTGTACTTAATGTTATATTTAGAGTCAAAGAAATATTTTTTAAAGGTTATACACCAAAATGGGTGGTTACATTTAAAAGTCGTTTCTACCTTCTTTTTTTGGTCAATTATCTAAGTTTTTTTATCATGAAGATGTATTCATTTTTAAGTTAAAGGACACAATAAAGTTACTTTCTTTTTAAAAAGAGAAAGGAAAACAATGCCATTAATACTGACAGTGGTAGTAGCTATCAGATGGCTCGGAGCGCCACTCTCATGGCCAAAGAACAATGGCAACTTTACATTGTACCTCAATGTACAGAAACAAACTCAAGACAAATGTCGTTTCATGCATGCTATACCTTAAAATACTCTGTTATTGCTGCCTAATTGGCCTGGAAGAAAGTTAAGACCTTTCACCCGCCATACTATTTTTCCTCATTTATTTAAGAAATATTAACATTAATGCATCAGGCACTATGGTTGGCCCTGCAAATATAAGCTTGAATAAAGTGTGAATATAATACAATGGTTTGCAGGTCTTTTTCTAGCATATTCTAAGCTCCTTTAGAACTGACGCTCTGTCTTATTACACTTTTGCACATTGCCTGAAACTTAGAAGGTATGTTATTTCTTAAGGAATAAATAGTATCCTTACGGAATAACATCGGTCTTAAGTGCAAAATTTATTTATATATTTTTTAAAATAAATTTATTTATTTATGGCCGCATTGGGTCTTCACTGCTGCATGCAGGGCTTTCTTTAGTTGTGGTGAGCAGGGGCTACTCTTCGATGTGGTGTGCGGGCTTCTCATTGCGGTGGCTTCTCTTGTTGTGGAGCACAGGTTCTAGGCGCATGGGCTTCAGTAGTTGTGGTGCGTGGGCTCAGTCGTTGTGGCTCGCAGGCTCTAGAGCACAGGCTCCGTGGTTGTCGCGCACAGGCTTAGTTGCTCTACAGCATGTGGGATCTTCCCGGACCAGGACTCGAACCCGTGTCTCCTGCGTTGGCAGGCGGATTCTTAACCACTGCACCACCAGGCAAGTCCCAATTTAAATACTATAAACAAATTCTGAACTAAGCGCATATATGATGGAAGTGCTAGTTCAGTGAACCAAACTTCTTTTGGTATTGAGTAACTCATTAAATCCTTAAACTTTTATCTATCAGAATACGAAATGCAAGTAATATAGGCACTTAATTGAAAAATCATTACTGTTAAAAATAGTCTATTCTGTATTTCTTACTAGTATCATAACATCCGCATGTCTTCATGCTTTTGTCTTTTAAACTCTGACTCAAAATTTCTCAAAATACTAACAGAATCAGAAAATTACAGATGGACTGAGATAGAAGGACTTCCAAGATAACGTTCACTTTTAAAATTTATTCAACAAATACTGATTACCTGCTTTGTATCAGGCACTGTTCTAGGTGCTGGAGACACACAGGAAATAAAACTATGTTTCTTGTTGGAGTTTACTTTCAAAGCCTAGAGATACTAAGTGAATAGGCCTTAAACAGCACAGACAAATGAGGAGGCAACAGAACTATAATCCAGAAAGGTATTTATAATATTCAGATTGACAAGTGAACACTTCTAAATCTTGAAAACCATAAAAAACAAAAACAAACAAAACAAAAAAAACCCTCAGAATGTTGTTGAAGAATTTAAGAGTGTAGTCTGTGGGTTCCCAGAGTAGGCTGCCCCAAAATGTGCCTCTATAGCATATCGAGTACTTTGAATTAAAGCTACTTAAGAAATGGCCAAAGCAAGAGGGACACTCTGACCCTCCTTTCTGTCTCCCTGAAAGCAGGATATAAATCTCTCACAAGAAAGATTCATTTACACTTCCTGCATCTGGAGGTATAAGGACAAGTTTACCACCAGAAACAGGGAGTCTGGGTCAAGAAACCTTTGTAAACAAACCCTGTTACTTCTCTAATTGACAATCCAAAGCCCAAACTCTGCTTAGATTCTTCATTAGTTGGGCACTCAAAACCCAAGTTTCTTTGTCCTGTCAATTCCTCACAAATTTATTGTTTCTTTGTCTAAAAGGTATAGAAGCTGCCTGCTCTGGCCACTTCTTAGGTCTCATTTCTATGACCTCCATGGGCATGAATTAAAATCTATTTCTTTTTCTCCTGTTAATCTGTCTCGTGCCAATTCTATTAAGGACTCAGAAACTGGTAACTTCTCCCATCCTAAAAGAGTAGCGGTCTATCCTGTTTGTTTCATACTTCGAAGTTTCATAACATGAGTAATCATAGGGAGAATTTGCCAAAGAGCATTTCTCGGGACATCTTTAGAAAATCATCCTGGCTCGCAAGCCTCCTGTAGATTAATTGTGTGGATGTCAGAAAAGATGTATGAAAGCATGCCTCAGCGATGCGTTTCAAACTATGAACATCGGTGTCTATGAGATCCTTAGGTCTTCCAGATGGCAGGCTCATAAGTCTGCCTTTGTCCTTCTCCACTTAAACACATATTAACTATATCCACGTCAAATTTTTAAATTGTTACAGATTATCATTCCCACCTTCTCCCTTTTCTCTCCATGCTAAATAAACCTGCTGAAGTAAAAGAAGAAGGTTTATTTCACACATAACCTCATGAAAGAACCTACTGTCTACCTTTTTGCAAGAATCGGGAGGAGGCTTAATAAATTTGAAGTTAATGATACTTGGAGCAAACTTTCTGATAGGTGAGTAAAGAGGGACAATGAGATATAAATATCACATTGAACTCCAAGTACTGCCGATCTGAGACTTCTCCAGCCAAGGTGAAATATACACTTACGTATACATGTCTACCTATCTTATGATTACACCCACTTCAATAAAAACTACTGGTGTCAGATGGTTCTTCAGTCAACATAAGATTTTATTCACTATTTTCTTCCTAAGCATGAAATCAGTGCTCACTACAATAAAAACAGATTATCAAGAGTGGTCAAAGGAACATTTAAGCCACAAAATCTCTCATAATTCTATTCACCTGAAACAACCATTATTAAAACTACCATGGATATATTGAAAAAGATTCTCTTTATATGTGCTGACACATTCTATTTTTTAACTCAACTGGAATGAATATATTAACTTTTCCTTTCATTATCAATTATCTAGCATTACACATTTCTGTTACCTATTTTTTTAATTCTAAAAGTAATACATGTAAATAGGTTAAGAGTAAATGTTCATTAGAACACACAGAAAAATAAAAGATCTCTCCCCCAAGAAGCAGCCACCTAACAGCTTTCTGTGCATCCTTTCAGAAATGTCCAAAATATATACAAGAATGTATATGTCTCTACCTACTTTTACTTTTATGCAGCTGGAATCTATCTATGCATACAGTAAGCATCTTGCTTTTTTTTTCCCCCTTAACCCCATATCCTAGATTGTCATACTAAAAAGACCAGAAACCGAGCCTGTTTCATACAGTTTTCCAATGGTATACTTATCTCAATTTTCAAAAACACAGTTTTACACTCTATAGGTATACTATTACTTATGTAACCAATCCCCTGTTGATAGAAAAATTGTTTTCAATTTTATGCTACTTATAAACAATTTTTCAGTGGACATCCTTTCCACAGTTGCACAAATATATCCCTAGAATACACTTCTTAAAGTAGAAATTCTGAGAGTAAAAGGATATATACATTTAAAGTTTTACGTGTATTGTTGACCAAGGTTTGTTTGGTTTTTTTGAATTTCATCAGTTTATACTCCCACCAAGAAGATGCTTCGCAACATTTTCACCAATGATGGGTATTACCATTTTTTTGTCTGTGCCAATCTAATAAGTGAAATATGATCTCTACTTATTAGTTTAATTTCCATTTCTTTATTTGCCATGTTGAGAATCTTTTATTATTTTATTAATTGTTCTGTGAACTACCCATTGCCATCTGTTGTCTGTTTTTCTATTAGGCGATATTCCCTTTTCTTATACATTTATGAAAACTGTATATTACACAAACTAGGCCTTTGTCTTTCATATAGATTGACTATTTTACAAAATTCCCATGTTTTTTATTTTGTAATGATATTATTTATCCTAAAAGTTTTAATTTTCATGTAGTCAAATTTATCAGTCTTTTACTAATCACTTACTAACATGATTTAACAGTAACATGTACTGAGATGGTTGAGGCAATAACTGTACAGCACTGTGGCTAGCTTTGCTATTTACACCACCTGTCTTTCTTACTCAACCATAAGCTTCATGAGAGCAGGGACTACATCCTGCTAACAACTGCACCTCATTGCCCAGATTACAGCATATCCCCTAGCAGACACTCAATTAATCTTTGATGAATGGATAAAGTTTCTATCAAAACCCAGGTCCATTGGACTCCAAGCAGTCTCTGTTACCAAGGATGCCCCTTCAGGAGACTATACAAGCAATTAAGAGGAAAGATATTTGAGAAAACAGATAAAAGGGAAAAGGAAGCTTTTCTGAAGAGATATATATATATGTATGTATATATATCTCAAGTGTTTTGCCTCATATATATATAATACATATATAAACACACACACACATACTCGCACGCACACACACATACACGGGGGTAGGGGATTAACAGAAACCCTCTGAGGAATAGCAGTGTGAAACTATAGAAGTTAAAGTTAAGCGTGTGTGTGTGTGTGTGTGTGTATACATGTGGGAAGTACATTCAGAATTTATGTCTTTCGTTGCATAAAAAATTAGTTTAAAAGCCACAAGGCATTCATTGCCTGAAATCACTGTGTGCTCTCTTAGTGACATACATGGTTATTATGCTATCTTCCATTATGATGTGAGTTCTAGGGGGTCCTAATTATGTCAATTTTAAGTAATAGGTCCCTTAAATCCTTCCTTAATCAAATGGGATGTAAAGAATTAAGGAAATAAATGCATATACTTAAGAAATATATGCTGTATACATACATACATACTTAATATAGAATATGTATTTTCAATAGAAATATATATTATCTGTATATCAAGTCTCTGATATAAAATAATTCTAGACAGTCTGGAGGGATAGTACTGGATTGGAGGTAAGGACAGGCAGGACATAATGCCGAATGACTAGAGATAAATTGGCTGAAGTCACAGGTGAAAAAGAAGGGACAGACCAGCCGTGGGGCTTGAGTACTCTGAAGACTAGAACAAGTTATACACCAAGTATCAGAGAGTCAATGAAAGTGCATGAGGAAGTGTGTGAAGGCTTCCCAGAGTCTAAAATAAAGATTGGTGGAGAAAAGAAGTGGAAGCACAGAGATTAACCAGAAACCTCACAACAGCCAGCTAGCAACACGGTCTCAGGTGTTTACATCTCAAACATCTGCTGAGCACCGTCTATGCACCAGAGATGGAGGCTACCAATGTATGAGGTGTGTGATGCTGGGTTCAAAGAATGGGTGAAGTAACAGAATGTAGCATTTCAGCCCGGAGGCAACTACGAAAGAAACTTTGTTCCTCCACTTCCTGATGAGGAAACCAAGAGGAGGGTGTATCTGCAATAATCATGATGCTACGGCCTTCTATCAGCTAATCCAGAACTTTCCTTTCTATATCCAACAGTTCCAACTAAAGTTCCTTTCCTAAGACATATTTAAAAGGCAGAAACAACAAGAACAAAAACAGAAGTGGAAGAAGAAAGCATGACTATATTAACGAGGGAGAAGATGACAACGTAAGTATCCAAAAGAAGTGGGCATATATGATAAGAAGAACAATAATATGCTAATGTTAAGCCTCTGACGTACATCATCACACTGAAGCCATCCAACAACCTTATGAATGTCTGCAAAGCGTGAACAGGAATGCATCATACCACTGCAATTTTTGCTGAGCATATGCCAAGTTACCTAGAAGTTGCAGATACAGATCTCCACCCTAGATGACTCGCCCCCTTTAACCAAAGGCAAAACTACTGCTCTGGCCACCTGTCACGCTCAGAGATGGGTTTAAATACTAAACATCATTGACTTTAGTGCAACTAAAGTAAAACTTGAAAGCCTCAATTAAGAAGCATGTTATAAAGCCGCTGTAACTATTACACGATCACGTTAAATAGACATAAGTCGGGTGCCTTGAAAGCCCAATCATACTTCTTACCCAGCAACTCATACAGAGAATTCAGAATCGATTTCCAAGATTCCCCTGCTTCTCTCCCAGCGACATCCGCAAAGTGTGCAGCGCTGCTGTACACGTGCAGCCTGTCTATACACTCGAGCACAAGGTTGATCATTCCCTGGAAGGGTAGAAAAGTCCCCATCAGAAACTGCGATTCTGCTCACAGGGAAAAAAAAATGCTAAGTTGTTTTTTTTTTTAAAAAAGCCTGGCGCAAAGTAAGTCTGTTAATCATAAAGAACATTGAGCTCATTTACTCAAAGGACAGGAAGAAACACACTTGCATGTGAAATAAAATGTTCTTGAAATGATTCGAGTGGTTTTTAAATCCTGAGTGCTATTCTCAAATAGAAGCAGAAAAATATAAAAATATGTACTTCATACTTACATTTGCCAGGCTTAATAGTAGAATGACGAATCCATCGTAACAGTATTCTACCGTAAGTGAAAGGGTTCAGAGTGTGCCACCCCAAAATATGCCACTTTGGCATAAGGATTATTTTGGGCTGAAGGCAATTGAGAAAAAGCGGACACGAAAAATTCCCTACCCTTCTCTGTTCCACCAGGAAGGGCAGGAGGATGCTTGAGACGATGTTTGATCTACACATCAAACTAGCCCTTACTGTCCACTAGTTTCTCCCATATATTTCCTTCCCACAATGTGTTGCCCCTCCAAGCTCAAAATTCCTTTCGTCTTATCACTTCCCTACAAATTTATTATTCTTTGTGTTGAGATGCTATGTAAACCTGAGTTCTAACCACTTCTTGGAGTTACCCATCACTGAGTACTCCCATGTATACACACGGTGCACACATTAATAATCTATTTGTCGTTCTCTTGTACATCTGTCTTTGGTTGGTCTAAACTGCAGGGCCCCAACCAATGAACCGGAGTAGAGGAAAATGATTTTTTCCCCTACCCTGCAAAAGCGTAAGAGCAGATCCTTACTTTTAGGGAGGACACCATCATCATCATCATCAATCATTCCTTTTTAACAGTAAACTGAAGATATACTAAATTAATAAAGAAAAGCTCATGAAAACGTATCTTTAAAGCAAATCAAAAATTCATTACAGAACTTTGTAAGAAGCTGTCTACTTTTCAAATTATGCTTTTAATTATGCTTTTACTTTTCAAATTATGCTTTCTAGATCAAGGTTGTCAAAATGAGGCAAAGCCCATGAAAGGAAGAGCTATAAAGAGTTGACAAATTAAATTAACTTACTTCACACAAAGAATGTAAGAGGCATTATGACCCTAAGAACATTTCTAGATTCCCATTCAGACTGTCTTATATGAGAAATTGAGAAAAACACTAATCCAAGTCAATATTTCAAAATTTCACAGCCCAATATTTCATTTTATTTTTCTAGATATTAAATAAGTATAGTATACCTAACAGTTTGGCATGTACAAAAAGAAATGATCCTGATAAACGATTCCATGTTGCTATTATAGGTTTATGTTGACATTTCCTGTGCTTTCATGCCATTGTGAGCTCTAGAAAGGTCATTTCTTTTCTACACAGTGAAAAAAAATCCTCAAAAATTAATGTACGTTTCAACAGCTTTTGATGGAAAATTAGGAAACAGTTTTAAAACTAGAAGAACATAGATTTAGGAACTATGGGAACTCAACGATGTCCACTAACCTTTTTTCTTAAATACTTTTTACAAAGATACTTTCACCCAGAAAAATGCATTAATCCACATACAGGGGGCACCGAGAAGAATGGGAAGACTTGCTGATCTGGCCTGATGTGCCAGCTCAGCTCTGACATCCTCCCACGGAAATTCTTGAATACATGGTACTAGTTTGGACACTAGCATCAGGACCATTAGATGTGTCACTTGGTCCTTCTGTTATTCTGCCTATAAAATATGCACTTGGGCTCTTTTTAGCAGGGGAACTTCCGGAAAATAAAATCATACACAGAATCTTAACATATGCAAAAAGAAAAAATGGGGGTGCTCTGTCCAAGCAGGGAGTCTGCAGCCTGCCTCCCAGGTGGCCCTCTCCCAGGCAACTTCCATCCCCAACCCAAAGCTCCAGTGGATCCTGAAGCATTTCCAAGGAGCCCCAAGGAACCTGCTGAACACTTCGAATACCCTTGTACTTTCCAAAGCCTGTATCCATTTAGACGCTTTTGAGAGTCTGTTTTTATATAACGAGCATGAAGCAAACTACTGTGTAACAATGATCAGAGTGGAAGCCGAGCAGAGAGTAAAATAAAACGTCTTTTGCCAGAAGCAAAGAGTGTCATCTTTTAAAATTAATACTTACTGAGAGAGAAATAAAAACCGTTGCAGGATTCCCCCAAGGCCTGGTTCCCTCGTTCCCCTGTACAGTAGTACACCTGCTCATGTATATCTCAAAATGCAGATGTCAAATAGATAGAGAATCTTCCCCACCAAGAAGTTGTTTCCCCAAGACAACGACAGAAAAGAAACGATCATTGGTAGAAACTCACCTCTTCCTGGAAGAGATTCTGCCGATTTTTTAGAGCTCGTAATCTGTTCTGCTTATCTTCATGCTCTAAGTGCTCATCTGGTGGGTGGAAGTAGCCAATCAGGTCCTGCAGACTTAGACTTACCGACTCTATAGGTAAGTCTACAGTGGAAGCCTTCGCTTTTTTGTTGAGAGCATCAAGGCCCCTAAAATAAATAACAAATGTTTCTCCACATCAGTGATTCACAATTTTGTTTTATTCTTTTTTAGTCTATAGACGATTGAACGCTTTACTCTCTCTCCCTATATGCCTGTAAAAGGAACATATAAGAAAGGCCCTAATTTTCCTCAAACAAAAATAATGAATATATTCAAATGAGAAATGTTCTATTCCGTCAAGTATATATAATGCTATATTTAAAACATCAGTATCAAGAGAAACTCATCTAGAAGAAAATCTAAAGGATCTGGAGAACCAATGCCTACAAAACCAATGGTCTAAATATTTAGAAACCAACTGATTTTCATTTTACTATAAAACACTATATACTTCACCATTTGAGATGCAATTTCCTAGGCTCATAATTCTGACATTTACTTGTTCTGTTTTGTTTTGTTTTGGGCATAAACACCGTTAACTGCTATGCTATCACTGACACTCACTGCCATCCTGCCTAATTCCTGCCAATTTAAAGATATATCCCAATGATAATTATTTAGAAAATTCACTTATTAATCAGAAAACAATATATTAACATGTTTTTCCATTGTCTGAAAGAGATGTATTTAAGAAGTAGATTAAGAAACAGCATCGAGTTGCATTTTCTAACCTTTAAAGAAAAGCATATGACTGGCATGTAAATGTGTTAATTTGTTGGTCTTCTGAGACTCTGAATTTTAAAACTCATAGCTTTGTATGTATCTGGAAAAAAACACTTTAAAGCACAATGTTTGTAAATCAAAATTATTCCAAAATAAAAAGCTCAGTAAAAAACTACCCAACAGATACCATAAAAGAATGGGAAAATGCCTATACTATAGTTGATATAGTAACATTCATATTAGTCATGACAAAATTTGATGCATAAATATTATACTTCCTTTTCTGCCCTCTGCGTTGGCAAAATTATATGGCAATATTTTATTCCAAGGAAATATTTCTTTCTAGTTATCTGACTGCATTACAATTTTTATTTTAAAAAACAATAAAAACCTTATAAATGAAAAAATAGCTTATCTTTGAACTTTATGATGCTATTATTTAAAATATATCATTTACATAAATATTACTAATAATTTTGGAATATTATACTTCAGCTTTATAAACAGTTCAAATAGTAAAACTGCATGACTATCTTAAAGTTTCTACCTGTAATTCCAAATCAAGTACATCAATGAAATTCATCGATTACCTTGTCTTGCCATCTCTACAAGGCCTTCTATGCCCAAAAAGCAACAGAAATGACTTGTCAGAAGAAAATTATTTCTCCCTTTCTAAAATGAATACTCACATGCAATGTAACATTGCTGTTCTAAACATTTTAACCCATTAATTCTAGTTGAATGATAAATATAACAAAGTCAAATTCAAATCCCATCATGCAAAAGTAAATAAAATTCAAAAGTAATTCAAATATAATATCTACATTTTCAAACCTAAAGAGAAATAATAGCAAATGTCAGTTTTTAGGTTATTAGGTTGAATATATCTGCTATCAGAAATGTAACCATTCAACTGCTTTCCAGGAGAAGCCTCTTGTCAGACAAATGCTATCCAAGACTCTTAAAAATGTTAATGATATTGCAGCCATATCTTTTTCAATCCATCTCCCAGCATAATGGAAATTTTAAAAAATAAACAAATGGGACCTAATTAAACTCAAAACCTTTTGCACAGCTAAGGAAATCATAAACAAAATGAAAAGACAACCCACAGATTGGGAGAAAATATTTGTAAATGATATGACCGACAAGGGATTAGTCTCCAAAATTTACCAACAGCTCATGAGACTTAATATCGTCAAAACAAACAACCCAATCAAAAAATGGGCAGAAGACCGAAATAGATATTTCTCCAAAGAAGACATACAGATGGCCAAGAGGCACACTGAAAAGATGTTCAATATTGCTAATTATTAGAGACATGCAAGTCAAAACTACAATGAGATATCACCTCGCACCAGCCAAAATGGCCATCATGAAAAAATCCACACACAATGAATGCTGGAGAGGGTGTGGAGAGAAGGGCAGGTGGTAGAAGCGTGCTATGCCACAACAAAACTTAAAGCCATGAATTCCAGCTCTACATTTTATAATCTGAAGATTAAATCACATTACAAACATACATTCCTCCCTTATCCCATTTACTTCAAGAATACATTTATTCACTAATGTGTATAAAATGGATAACTAATAAGAACCTGCTGTATAAAAAATAAATTCAAAAACTAAAAAAAATTTTTTTAAAGAATACATTTATTAATATACCTGGAGGAAAAAAAGCTAGACCTTTTTTTTTTTAACAGTGCAGAAAAATAGAACCCTTTCCCCTATACATGAAAACAAATGCAAACACACCCTCACACACACCCCACCACCACCACTACCCTAACCTTGGGGAGAGAGACCAGAAGGGTCACAGAAAATAAACTGCATAAGAAAAATACAAATGAACAAAAACAAAACAGATCTCAACTTCCACTCTAAGAAGTAGAAAAGAAAGGTCTGAGTTTACATTTTTTAAATGAGTCTCTTAATAGTATATAAATCTACATTAATAAAATGAATACCTAAAGATTTTACTTTGAAAAATACATGGATATTTTAAAATATTATAAAGATATTGAGGTTTTAAATACTTTTAGTGCTTTTATGAATGTGATAGAAGGATCAAACTATGCTACTTAAAATAACATACGCTTTACAATGTCCTGTAATTATGTAAAACTTTTCAAAGTTTCTAAGCTATATTAAAGAAGCTATATTAAATTTCATTAAGCTATATTAAAGCTATATAAATTCAGGAATTCAAATAATTCAGTAATATTAACAAGCACATAAGTAAAATCCATATATATAGAAATATATATAAAAATGATGAATTAAATAATATAACCAGTGGGTGAATATTCTAGAAAGAAGAGAAAAAAATAAAGCTAAATTAAAATTTAATTTTTGAAAAACTAATACATAATTAAGGTCAGTTAAATGTAAAAAAGAGAAACAGACTCATTATCTTCATCCATAGCATCTGTTACATGATCACAGGAAAGAGACACACTTTTAAAAGGAGATGCTGGATAACCAGGAAAAGATGGTAGTTTGATGATGGGCTTGTGATTAGAAATCTGAAGGAGAAAAAAACTACCAATATAGAACTAGCAAAGATTAGACTACATTTGCCAGGGGAAACATGGAATCGCATCTCAAAATACGAATTTCATGTGTCAACTACATCTGAGTTGCTTTCAGCCAAGATAAAGTGAAACAACCCTCCTCCCCCTCCAAAAAAAACACAAGACAAAATATTTGGAGAAGAACACATTTCAAGACACTGGACATCAAGAAATAAAGGACAGATATGGTAACAACCAAGGTGAGTCCTACAATGGCTCCACTTTGCTTTAGGAGAATTTCTAGGCTATGATACAGGTATGAGAACCCAGGTGAGGCAAAGAAGACTCCCTGAGTTGAGGAGACATTGCTGAGACTCTGGGAGACCAAGGTTGCTAGAGTTTGCAGGACACAGTACCAGAGAGGAGACCGCTACACAGGAGTGGACTCTAGAGAAATACAGAGGGTCCCCCTCAAATATTCAGCAGAGGGTTGATCAACACATACACGAGAGAAAACTACCCAGGGCAGGGAACAAAGCCTTCTGAAATAATTAGAGAAAATAGTAACCGATACTCACACGGGATGTGAAATGGTGCCTCTTCCCATCAGTCAGATTGGGAACCCTTGTAATTCATGGGGCATCACGTTGAGTAAACAGATGGTCTTGCCTCAAGAGTGGGGAATAATTACCCCTAGATTTAACACGGATCTGCACCCACCCCAAAAATCCTAAAAGCAAATTCCAGAAGAATCAAACTTAACCAAGTAACTTAACCGCCTCCCAGAAAAACTCAAAAATATTGACAGGAAGACAAAAATATCCAGTACCCAACAAACTTACAGTGTCTGACAACTAAATAAAAATGACCAGATAGGTAAAGAAGAATCAAATATAATCATCAATAAGAAGAAAAATCAATGAACCAAAAGAAAAAAAAAAGTCAGCTTAGAATGTTAAACCCAGAAAAAAAATCACTTAAAATGAAGGTAAAATAGGACATTTTCAGATATACAGTAGCCAAAGTTTCCATCTCCAGGAGACCTACACCATAAGAAATGTTAAAAGAAGCACTTTGGGAATAAAGATATACTACCCACAAGAAATGCAAATCCTCAAGAAAATAATAAAGATTAAAACACCTGAAATGGTAAATATATGCACAAAATATTAGGTGCATTTGTTATTATTTAAATCTCTTTGAAATCTAATTGACCTTAAATAAAAATGATAAAAATGTACTGTGGGATTTATAACGTCTATAAAAGCAAAACATATGACAAAAAATCACAAAGACTGACCTGAAAGTAGGCTGTGGTAAGTTAAAGCTGTATGCTAAACATCTTAAGCAACCACTAAAATAACCAAAAAAGGAATTATAACTAACAAGCCAACAAAAAAAGGAGATAAGATGGAATTGCAGAAAATTCTCAACCCAAAAGAAGGTAGAAAAAGAAGGAAAAGGGACAAAGATGAGAAGGGACAAATACTGAACAAATAATAAGATGGCAGGCAAACTTATATATCAATAATCACATGAATATAAATGGACTAAACTTCACAATTAAAAGGCGGTGATTGCCAAATTGGATAAAAAATCAAAACCCAAGTACATACTGCCTAAAAGAAATGCACTTTGACTCTAAAGACAATAGTAAGTCAAAAGTAAAAGTTTTTTTTTAATATACAATGATAACACCAAGGAAAACAAGAGAGCGGAAATGCTGTATTAACATCATACAAAGCTGATGTCATACCAAATATCACTAGGGATTTTAAACAGGTGATTTCATAATAAAGGGGTCAGTTTATTATACCCTAAATTTTTTGATGAACCTAATAACAGAGCTTCAAAATACATGAAGAAAAAAATGACAGAACTGCCAAGGAGAAACAGAAAAATCCAATTATAGTCAGATTTCAATACCCTTCTCTCAATAATGAATAGAACATACGGACTGAAAATCAGTAAGGAAGCAGAAGATCTAAACAACACTATCACCTATCTAGATCAAATTGACATTCTTTAGCACTCCACCCAGTGAAAGGAGAATGGGCACATGGAACATTTATTTTCCAGTGCACACAGAACATTTACCAAGATAGAACATATTCTGGTAGAGCAACTAACAGAAAACATTGTGAAAATGTCTGAGAGGACTTGTAATTGAGTTGATTAGTATGACCTTGGCTATGAAGGTAACAGAAAAGGGACCGGTGCTTAGACTGAGTTATAACACTGTTCCTGGTTCAGCGACAGAGTAAGGGCTGTAATTTGTTCAGGCTGCCTCCGAGTAGCCATGCCTGGCTCTCCATGCAACCTACATACCTCTTCCTGTGCACCTTAAACCATCTCTAGATTACTTATAGGACACAATACAATGTAAATACTATGTAAATAGTGGTAAATACAATGGAAATGCTATGTATATAAACAGTTCCCAGAATGCAGCAAATTCAGGTTTTGCTTTTTGGATCTTCCTGGGCCATAAAACATGTCTCAATAAATTTAAAAGCATTCAGTTTTACAAAGTATATTCTCTGACCACAGTGATATTAAATTAGAAATCAGTAACAGAAGGATCTTTGGAAAACCCCAAATATTTGGAAACTGAACAACCTATTGGTCCAACAAGCAATTAAAAGGGAAACTGAAACACAGCACAACAAAGAGTGAGAGATGCCACTAAGGACAGATATTTTAGCACTAAGTGACATAAGAAAGGTCTCAAATCAATGATGTCAGCCTTCATCCTCTGAAACCAAAAAAAAGAAGAGTA
Organism: Leucopleurus acutus; assembly: GCF_964270905.1. Classification (NCBI taxonomy): domain Eukaryota; kingdom Metazoa; phylum Chordata; class Mammalia; order Artiodactyla; family Delphinidae; genus Leucopleurus; species Leucopleurus acutus. The sequence continues at coordinate 77,364,683 of NC_139156.1, forward strand.
AATTTAAACCCAAGGCAAACAGAAAAAAAGATTAAAGATCAGAATGGGAATCAGATCATCTTTTTAAATGATCATCCCTCCCTCAGTATCTACTGGGGGTTGGTTCCAGGACCTCTCTCAGATATCCAAATCTGTGGATGCTCGAGTCCTTTATATAAAATGGTGTAGTATTTACATATAACCTACACATACTCTCCTGTATACTTTATATCATCTCTCGCTAACCTACATAATACAATGTAAATACTATGTAAATAGTTGTAAATACAATGTAAATGCTATGTAAATAGTTGTCATCATGGTTCAAACTCAAGTGTTGCTTTTTGAAACATTCTGGAATTTCTTTCCTAGTATTTTTGATCCATGGTTGGTTGAATCCACAGATGCAAACTCCTTGGATACGGAGAGCTAACTATAGCTAAATATAGGTTATATAACTAACCTGTTTTATCAAGATAAGTATCATAAATGAATTTCATTCAAATAAAAACTGAATTTCAATATGAAGCAGCAAATATATAATTCAGTAAGTACTTTTACCACAGAATCCAAATTTCTCATGTTTGGTTCTCTATCTAATCAATTAAGCAAGTGTTAGATTCTAAAATTAAGCTTCCAAATCACAGACATTACTTTTTTAAAAATAAATATGATTGGTCTTGAGCAAAGAACAAATGTGCAAACGCAAACCACGTCCATGATGAATTATCGTATCTCGACCAACATACAAAATGCCATTTAAGACATGCCGTCACTACATTAAGTCTAAACACGGATATAGTATCTTTCTGACAAAATATATTTTAAAACAAATAATCAGTTTTTTCTCTAGTATTAATTTAGCTCTTGCTTGCCAAATGGAATCTCCATAGTGCCTCTGAAAATACCACACAAGTCACAACGTAAGAAAAATTTGTCTTTTTGTAGTTGAAGAAGTCAGTACTGATGCATATAATTACACAGAAAACAGACTATTTTAAAGATTTATGATTATTTTCCTCAATCCTTATAGAACTGATTAGGCTGTAGTCAGAAAGAACCATGGAAAGAACAAGATGGAAAAAAAATCTAAGTTGAACTGATCCTAAAATAAGTTATAATTTCAAAGTCAAAAATTTATTTATTACAAGAAGTACCATAAAAAATGGTAAGAATCTGATGCTTACCCCATCTCTAAGCCTTACTCCCTCTAAAAGGGTTTAGATGAAGCAGAGAGGTGAGATGAATACTAAGGATATGATGAAGCCGAATGCTGTGCACATTCTTTGATTTCATGAAAGTATGCACACAAATGCACACACACACAGTGGGATGGTTTATAAAAGAAGCAGAGAATAATTAAGTGAATATTTACATAATCTTGGGTGGCAAAGGTCTTTCATATGCTGATTTATAGAGTAAACTATGATGAAAAAACACTTTAAAATCTTTCCAAACCAGTAAGTTGAGAAAATATTTGCAATTTATATATGAGTATAGGAAATTAGTATCGCTAACATTAACAAAAGCTCATAACAGCCTAACAGAAATATTATCAAATAATAGGGTAAATCACAAAGAAAAAAATAAATGAAGAAAATTGGTCAACACCCATTTTTCACAACTCTCACATAAATGCAAATTTTTAAAATAATTATAAGTAAATATGTACCTACTATAAATAAATACATATATACATCACTTTTTCCCATCAAATTGGTAAGCTTAAAGAGATACGTAATACCCACCACCAACCAGAGTATATATTGGTATAACGTTCCCAGAGAACACATTGGACACAAGTTTGATTTAGTTTTGTAGATACACAATTGTTTCCATTATTAGGGTGGGATAGGTTACTTATTGCAAGAATCATTTTTTTGAGTTCAAAACTCACGAAGTAGGTAGGCTGTACTACCTCCAGTGTGAAAGGGCTAGCATAGGGATATGTTATAGAATAATTCTGACATACAGTTATCAATTATAAGTTACACATATAATTTTTAAAACCACAGTCTTTTTTAAAAAATTCATTTCAAAGAAAGACATAAAATCATCTAACTAGCATTTTCTAACGGGCTCTGCAGAACTGCCAAATTGTATGAGATTTACCACCATAGTATATTTTAGAATTGTTTACTTGTAAATCTGGTAAGAAAATTAAAATAAAATATTAAACCACCACCACAACAAAGGACAATGTACCTAATAAATCTATTGAAAAGGAAGACCGTGCTCCGGATGACACGTGCCGTCCGTGATTCTTCATGCTGAGATCTGGACAAATTCAGGCCGTCATCCATGTGACCTTCATGATGCATAATAGCCTGCACGAAAGCAGAAATAACACAATTACTGCCAATATCTCCTTTTCAAATGGGTGTTAAGAAGCAGGCAACTCAACAAGGTGAGCCATGACAGTAAACAGGGTCAAAAGACAGGTGAAGGGAACTGTAAGCTGTCAGGTTCAGGTAAAATAATATGCACGGGTCCCTGTACAATTAGTCATTCAATATATTTATTCAGCTATTGTTTTAAAGATGAATCAGTTGTTGTTTTAAAGAACCAATCAATAAATATATTGATTTGAAAAACAATCACTAGAATGTTTTCACATATCTATGTTCAATGATTCATCCACAGTCTAAGCAAACTCTGAACAAAGCAAAGGAAAACATTACATGGGATACCAGTTATTCGGTAGTTCTGAACATAGCTGGGTTCATTAATAAGTACTGAGCAATGCTTCTAAGGCACCTCAGTTCTTTAAAAAAAAAAGTGTTTTTATTTTATTCTTTTAAAAAAAAATGTGTTAGCTTTATGTTTTTGAACATTCTAAGAAAGAACAACATGAAGAGATAAGTGCAAAATATTAAGTGAACAGCGGAATCAATTTCACAAAGTGAACAAACCACGTAACTAACACCCAGATCAAGAAAGAGAATGATATGGCACCTTAAAACCTGCCCTGGAGCTCCCTTCCTGCCCCATCCACCACAATGTTCCCCACCTTCATGACTTTCAACAGCAAAGGTCACTTGTGTACTATATGTAAATGGAACCATTTGTGCCTAACTTCCTTCACTCAACACTAACAGCAAGATGTTTCTAGGACATTTAATCAGGTATACTGAACTAAAATTAGCAACTAGAACTAAAATCATAAACTACCTAGAAAGCAATGTAAAGAGGAACTCCTAATACCAAAATCAATGAGACATATACGTCTGTGTTCAAAGTCAATTTTGTAGCCTTAAATGCCTTCACTGACAAAGAAAAAAATGACTAAAGTGAAGGAACGTATTACTCATTTTAAGACTCTAAAAATGAAAAACAAATTGAATAGAAAAGGGGAATTAATGAAGATAAAAAGAGAATTTAATGAACCAGAAATCAAATAAAATACGAGAAAAGGATGAATAAACACGAAATGTTTATTTTTTGAGAAGATAAAATAGTTAAACCTCTCACAAACCAGGCTAAGGATAAAATGGAAGGAAAGAAAAAAACACAGAGAAAAGAATGTAAGATACAATAGAAGACATTAAAATTATAAAATGATAATAAGACAATGCTATATGGAACTTAATGGCCAAAATTTTTTTTTTAATTTAAGAACAAAACTGACTACTCCAGAGGACAAGGATGGCTTCCCAGCAAGCTAAAAATCATCAAAAGGAATCCGCCCAACAAAGTAGAAAATTTGAGGATACCAATTTATTAAACAGAGATTGGAAAGGAAATTTAAGATCCAATTTTTAAAAGATTATAGGACTAGACAGTTTTACAAGTGAGCTCTAATGAACTTTCAAAGAAACGATACCCTTCATGGTAGACTAGTCAGTGAACTACGACCGCTGCCTTTTTTTATATAGCCTGTGAGCTATGGATGGTCTACAATTTTAATGGCTGAAAAAAGACCAAGAAAAGAATATTTCATGAAACCTGAAAACTGTATGAAATTCAAATTTCAGTACCCATAAACAAAGAAAAATTAATATATAAATTTCATATATAAAGTGAATATATATGATAATTCTAGATAAATTCTAAATGAAACATAAATAGAACCTAATAAGATTTCAAAAGAATAATAAACTAGGTCAAACTGGGTTTAGTCTATGAATGTAAGGATTCTTCAATATCATGTCTATTAACCTATTTATCAACAAAGTAAAAGACACTAAAACATGATTTTTTCTCTCTTCAACGGATAAAATTTAGCAATCATTGCTAATTTTTTAAAAAGTCAGATAAAATAGAAATAGCAGGATATTATTTAAATATATATAAACTATTTCAATTGTCCACAGGATGCAAGAAGGCATAACTTCTGTGAAAATTCGCAATAAGAAGTCATACTGGGATGAACAACCAGAATAGATGAAAAGACAGCAAGCTGAGATAAAAAGTGACCTGGGTGAGATAACGAAAAAGACAAGAAAACTAAAATTTCAAAGACATGGAAAGACATTAAGGAACAGAACCGCATCAAAGAAAACAAAGTGAGTGATTTGGGGGACACATTTGAGAAGCAAAATGCAGAGATTGTGTAAGAACGACAGGAATGCCAAAGGGGAAGACAGCTGACCTGGAGGAGAGAAACTAGCTGTGCTCCTGAGAAAGAAATTACAACTGTAAGAAAAGGAGGCCAAAGATACGCTGCACAATTCTCCTGTCAGTTTTAAAAGACCTACGTGTGCTGATTAAAAATCCTTGGTGACACAGACATAGAGAACAGACTTGTGGTTGCCAAGGGGGAGAGGGGGTGGGGAAGGGATTGATTGGGAGTTTGGGGTTAGCAGATGCAAACTACTATACAGAGAATGGATAAACAACAAGGTCCTACTGTATAGCACAGGGAACTATATTCAATAACCTTAAAGAAAAATGTATGTATATGTATAACTGAATCACTTTGCTGTACACCAGAAACAAACACAAAATTGTAAATCAACTATACTTCAATAAAATAAATTTTAGAAAATCCTAGGTGACAGATGCATTTCATAATTCAGAGTTTTCAGGGTTTTTTTTTTAATGTAATACAATGTATAAACTGTACATGTGGAACACCCAGTATGGTACGTACATCACTGCATAATCAATGAATTTATATTTCTGCAGCAAAACATGAATACCCACACTAAGTGGGATACATAAAACCTATGAAAAGTGATTCAGACTTTTTTTTTAGCTAACCAAGGTTTTACTCATATGAAACAACAACAGAAAGTCAGTTTCAAATATGTAACGATTTGGCGGATATACCACCAACATGCTTTTCTCGAAAAATAAAATGATTTGAAGATACTAGCTAACTGGGAAGTGTATAAAAATTAGGAGACCTAGACTGAGAAGTCCTCACCTGTCATGACCACACTGAGGTCTCTCGATAAAGATTTAATATAACAGATGGTTCTAGAAGTAGTAATACATTTACAGTAGAGGTTGTGTTAGATTATCTCTTCTATGGCCTATAAAGTCTGTTTCACATGTTACTTTACTAATGGAAATAAGACTGGTTAGCTTCTCAACACCCCTGTCAAATTCTTCTATAAAGCAAGCTCTTTGTTAGCCTATGATGCAGAATGTTAAGTCCCACTCTGACTTTAATCCATGGTTAAGGAATAAGAGAGTGGAGTAATAATAATGACAACAGGGTGAGAGATAAATGAAATGAGTGGAGAGCACTGAAAATGTTGAAGGTGACCGATGGATGGATACACAGGGTCCATTGTACCCTTTTTGCATATATTTGAATTTCCATGATAAAAAGTTAAAAACAGCGAGGCTCAGTCGTGGGACAGAATGAACGCTATACAAATACTGAATACAAACACATTTAAATTTATGAGCCGAGATCAAAGACCCCAAAGACAAGCAATCATATTATAACGATTATACGGGTCTGCGGGAGAGTTGTCCCAGGCTCTCCATCCGAAGCTCTGAGGAAGGTGGTACAGGGATGCACTTAAGCCCAACTCCATCAAAGCAGGATTAGCTTCCCACTCCACTAATATCAGCACTGGTCACTCTAAAAAGATAGCAATAACCTTGAACAATCCATACTGGAATGTGTATATGTTACGATTAGGAAATCTACTGAAAATAAACATTTCTTCCCCACTACTTCCCTTCCAAGGTCTATTACAGAAATAACAGTTATCCCATTATCTGATTCTGTGTACTGTTACATGGCGGTGTAAAAACATGAAATGTGAACAATCTAGTATCAATGCTATGTACTTGCCATAAAGAAGCTCACAAATTAGAGAGAGAGAGAGATGTAGCCTAGTAAATAAAATAGCACAGAGAGTGTATATAAAATTTAATAATATACAAATATTATGAGAACGCAAAGGAGGGTGTACTAGATGAACTTAGATAGGAAGAACATCTAAGATCATCTTTAAACTTAACCCCTGGAGGACAGATAGGAACTGGGTGGAGGAAAGAAAGAAATTTAAAAGGGCATTTCAAACAGAGGAGATGGTGTGTGCAAAGGCGCAGACGTGGAAAAGCCACGTTTCTTTGAGGCATTGGAAGGAATGTGCTGTAAGTGGCTGGTGTGCTGGGGAACCTGAAGACACCTAGAGACTGGACAAAGAATAGGAGAATGGGGCAGAGACAGATGGGAGGCAGGTCAGGAAGGGCGTCACATACTATCAAAAGGCGTAACTGTCGTCTTGTAAGCGATGGGATGTCAGTGAAGGACTCAGAGGTGAGTGTATGAGCACGTCTGCAAATGAGTTTGGGGAATAAAAGAAACAAAACTCACAAACACTAAACATTTCTACGCATGAGCATTATTGAGCATTGTAAAAAAGATACTGTACACACAATCCCAGCAGCATCACAGAGGACACAGTGAATTAGGCAGACCAAGCTAGGATCCAGAAGAGTAGCGTATTTCTTCACCTAGTATTTAAATCAGTGATATAACAGCCGGCGCTGTTCACTTACAAAAACCAGAGAGTTTATTAGGGTGGGACTGGTCCTCTAGCATGTAAATTACAAACATTAGCGGGTGGCAGACAGGGTTAGCTGCTTCTTTTTGTCGTGCATTTGTGTTTTTCGTTCATTAATAACGACTGCCATAAATACTGTTTTGAAATACTCTTACCTTACGTTGTATGGATCCCATTCTCACAGATTTCACATCCACAGACTGGTAAGTTAGCCACAAGCCCGTATTGATATGCTGTATATAGCATACTGAGTCTCCATATTTTATTTCAGAGGTTCCCATGCCATCAACCTCTTTTCTCACCCCTACATCCAATTTTTCCTAAGAGAGAGAGAGAAAAAAGATAAGGTTTTAAAAACACTAGTTTATATCGAAAAGACTTTGCCTTGTTGTAAATAATGTTCTTTGAAAAATGCAACTCTCTGCCATCCTCTGAAATAATAATGGTCAAATGTTCCATGCTAGCAGTTCAACCTCTACTGGAAACTGAAGTAGGAGATTGCAGAGATAAATAACATATTCCTGAATTACTCATACTGGCAGAAAATTATTTTGGCCATAACACAAAATTTTATATTGCTTCATGGCAAACTCCAAACCAGAGATCTTAAAATCAGTAATTTAGGCTTCATAGTCTTTCCAGATTATTATTTTTGTGATTGATGACTAAGAGCATAGGATTGAGGGACAGAAAAGTCAATTTTGAGTCCAATCTCTGCCACTTATTCCGTCTGTGACCTTAGGATAAGTTAATTAAACGTTTTAAGCCTCCGTTTTCTCATCTGTAAATACAGCTAACAAGAGACTCTCCCCCAGAGTATCGGAAAACATGAGATAATGAATGCAAAGTTCTCAGCACAGTGCCTGAGATAAACACTTCAATAAATTCTAATGATTTTGACCATGAAAATGGTATTGATAATGGTGATGATGATTTCCTTCTTAATAAGGATGTTAGACATAATGATGATTTCTTGCAAACTAATCAAGGCTATAATTCAGTTTCAACTACTTGCAGTTTCTAACTCAGACCACAGAGGTATTCACTCCTAAAGGGCTGCCATGCTAAGCTCCCTATGCTATGAAGAAGCAATCAGTCCTCTGATACCAACTAAATGTTTCTTTTAAATCCCTATTTATTTCTTATAAAATTATTTATTTATTTTTGGCTGTGTTGGGTCTTCGTTGCTGTGTGTGGGCTTTCTCTACTTGTGGAGAGCAAGGGCTACTCTTCCTTGCGGTGCACGGGCTTCTCATTGCGGTGGCTTCTCTTGTTGCAGAGCACGGGCTCTAGGCGCACGAGCCTCAGCAGTTGTGGCACGTGGGCTCAGTAGTTGTGGCTCACAGGCTCTAGAGTGCAGGCTCAGTAGTTGTGGCGCACGGGCTTAGCTGCTCTGCGGCTTGTGGGGTCTTCGCAGACCAGGGCTCGAACCCGTGTCCCCTGCATTGGCAGGCGGATTCTTAACCATTGAGCCACCAGGGAAGCCCCTAAATCCCTATTTATTTTAATGCTTCTTCCTTCAATTTTCCCTCCATGCTTCATTCTGATCTTTAAGAACTCATTACGTCTTGAATTTCTGTAGAGTTCTTAAAATAACAGCAAAAAAAACACAAAAAAACCTAATGTTCTTTTGGTTACAATACCTCCTTTTGTGGTTTCTTATTCTTCTCCTTGTTAAATTTACTAAGTTTTGTCTATTTCTTTGGCTATTTGACTGTCGTGTGAAGTTAGTACCAGTTACACAAATGTTTTTGAAGATTAGGTTGGAATAAATTTTATGTCTGTTACACAAAAAGGAACAATTCAAGTAAAACAGATTTTTTATTTCTCATGGTATTATTGCACCATACTAATAGTTAGCAAGTCCAAAATAATTACGGACACTCTGCCAACAATTGAAAATTAAAACTGAAATGAGTTGCAATTCTTAATGCAAAAAGGGTCAAGGTCATATAAGAAAGTAAATGCAATTATGAGTTAAGCTGATTTGACCATTAAGCAAATAACTTGAAACACTATTCTAAGAATCTGCAATAAAACAGACACCAAACCATTCCAATTTCATTCTATCAAACCAGACAAACTACTAATCTACTTATACCAACCCTATAAATAGGAAAATTAAATTCTAGGGAAAATATAGAACAATGCAATTATCTCCTCAAAATAAAACAAGGGGCCTGTAACGTTCTTTCTGTTTGTCTTTTATCCCAGGAAATGAGTATGTAGTCTATTTATAGGCTTGTGGACTGTGCTCTGAGAAGCCTCAGTTACTAAGTGCAAAGGTATGCTGTGTTTGCTTTTTACTGAAGTAGTTCACATCTCTCTCTGGATTAGAAATTTTAATTGTGAAACTTCATGATGACCAGGTTTTCATAACTACTCTGATCCTCAACTCAGGGAAGAGCTGCTAAAATGACATTAGAGAAGAACAAAAGAAGTGTGATTATTTGCTGAAGAAACACGAATAAAGGCCAGTCATGCTCTTTCCCTCTTTTATTTCCTATCATTTTCTGTAGCTCAGGCTTAGGAGAAATTCAGGTGAAAATCATCTAGATGCTGTGACCAACCACCAAGTCAAGAAAACGTGACAGCAGGTAGAAGTTTCTAACAGATAATTAGTCTGTATTACTAGAAATAAAGTGTCCAGCTTAGGCGAATAGTGATCTTCCTAAAACCCTATATTAGCTACCCTATATCTAAATTAGTGGCCTTTAGTTTCAGCATCGCTTTGATTTATTTTATAAATCATCTAGATTTATTTTTCTTTTGAGTTATTCTGGCTTTGGGAAATGACGGCGTGGTTTAGTTGGGCTAACCCTCCCACAGATAACAGAAAATTTGGAAAAAATATTTTTCAGAATCTACTGGAAGGCACTTAAGAGGGACCAAAAGCAGAGAGAAAGTGAACAGCAGACTTCTCTCCAAAGACAGGGTACCCAAGTGATCTGTAAAAAGCAGCCTTTGCCTTGGGGCATGGCCCGCCCAATCCGCCTGGAGCTCAGGCAGAAAAAAGCTGCTGCCCTATTGATACTTGAGGTATCAGAGGACACAGTTTGGGGCTCACAGGCAGACAGAAAATTAGATAAGCTAAATCCTGGATAAGAAAAGTAGCCACAAAATCTGTTTATAAAATTTGCCCCAGGGACTTCCCTGGTGGCGCAGTGGTTAAGAATCCGTCTGCCAATGCACAGGACACGGGTTCGAGCCCTGGTCCGGGAAGATTTCACACGCTGAGGAGTAACTAAGCCCGTGCGCCGCAGCTACCGAGCGTGCACTCTAGAGCCCGCGTGCTGCAACTACTGAAGCCTGAGCGCCTAGAGCTCGTGCTCCGCAACAAGAAGCCACCGCAATGAGAAGCCACCGCAACAAGAAGCCCATGCACTACAAAGAAGAGTAGCCCCCGATCGCCGCAACTAGAGAAAGCCTGCGTGCAGCAACGAAGATCCAATGCAGCCAAAAATAAATAAAATTTAAAAAAAAATTGCTGACCACTATACTACGCATGCTCAGGGGAGGCCCAGTTAATGGCAGCAGCTAGGAACCGAAATAACTGAGCACGAATAAGTAGTACAAGCAACAGCCTACTGCCAAAGAGAGAAAGAAACCAGAGTTTCACTCGAGCAAGGTTTACTGCCTGCCAAAACCACAGTCACTCTTCAGAGAAAAAAACAAAACAAAACACAAAACTACTCCCAATCCTAGCCTTCAAACAATCCTACTCACGAATGCTTGGCAAATCTAATTTTCAATCGAGTATCAAAATGCGTCCAGAAGTAAAACAGATCAGCCTGAAAAATAATAAGTGATATTTTGGCATCGGGTACACCAAACTGGCTCGTGACTAAGTCAAAACTACTTCTGAACAACTGTCTTCGTTAAATGATACATACTCGTTGGATAAAGTAGACTCATGAAGAAATTTAAACTAGTCCCATAGGATTATGTTTTTATTATATGGACAAGGTGGTTCAAAGGGTCTTCTAGCATTCATTGAAATCTTCCTTCAATGTCTCCAAATTGTTCTGTCAAGTGGCTGATAGGAAGAAAACAAAGGCCTTTATCCTTAGATGATGGAGTGTTTCTTTGGGTAATAGCCAGTTCTCCTTAAGACAAATAATGGCTGAAGTCAGGAGAGTTAAAAGGTCAAAACATTTTTATTTATTTGCTTCTTTATGGGGCCACATTTTGGCACAGAATAGTTGGTCGCTGTGAAATATGAGTCTAAAAATGCTACAGGGTCAGAGAAATCGCTGGGACTGACAGACCAGGCCAAGCTTAGCCCATCCAGGGCAGAGCTGCAAAAAAAAATAGACAGCTTGCTTTAGCCCTGGTGTTCAGAAACTTCATGAGGAGATACTCTGGTGGGTGAGGTTGTGGCCAGAAGGGCTTTAAAACTTTTCTTGTATTGGAAGGTGCCAGCAGCTTTTGCCAGGGAAAAGCTCTTTGCAGGAAAGAGCTCTCTACAGGGGGCCCCTCTGTCTTGTCACTAACCTTACACCAGGTACCCCCCATGCTCTACTCATCTCCGGCCCTAGCACCCCTTTCACATCGTCTGACCACACAATACCTTGCCTAATCCGTTGGTTCTTTCCATTGATCAAAGAAGTAGAAATGAAGAATAAGTAATTAACAGGTGACCAGATCTCTTCCCTAGCTTCCGCGTCAGTAATCTCGCCAACAAACTGTGTGAACAAGACAGTATCCCAAGAAAGACCACGAGGAATCAACAAGCCTGCACACACGCCTGCACGCAGTGGGGCATGGCGACGACTCTGACCCCCTATCTCAATGATTCACTGAGATGACTTCCCTGTTTCCCTTTAAAGGCTTCCATGGTTGAGCAGAATCTTCAGAGGTAGTTTTTGGGGGACACTGAGTCCACCATCTCCCCAGACTGTCAGCATTCGGATTAAAGGCAAGTTTCCTTTCTATCAGCATTTGTGAGTATCGATTTTGTAAGCAGCGAGCAGCTGGACCTGATTCAGTAATGGAGGGTCTTTGAGGGGCTTCCACGGGGCAGTGAAACAAGGTCACAGAGCCTTAGGTGAAGCCCTCTCATATCTTGTACTAAACTTCCCTCCTCTGGAGTGTGGGCAGAGCCAACGAATATGTTGGGACATCACTCCTGCAATGAGGTTATGTTATATGGCAAAGGTGAGAAGATCTTGGAGATGTAATTAAGGTCCCCATTCAATTGACTCTGAGCAAATAAAATGGGAGGTTCTCCTGGGTGGGTCATACTTAATCAGGTGAGGTCTTTAAGGAGGGTTTAGGCTTTCCCTGAGCTCAGCGACTACAAACAGTGCATCCCATGGGTTCCATTCTGCTTACAATCTTCCTTTCCAGGCCACTTGCACTATGGACTCCAGGCTTACTCAGCCAGCTTCATAAGCTCAGAAAGCGGGTCCATGTAACACATCCCTTCGTGTGTATGTATCTCATGCTGGCTCTACCTCTCGTTAAACTCGGACCCATACACCTCATCTTTTTTTCATTTTTGTTTTTTGTTGGTTTCTTTTTTTCATTTTTAAGGACACTCATTGCTTTCTAATTTTACAAGCAATACATGTTCACTGCAGACAACGAAAGATACCTAAAAGTATAAAGTAAAAATTAATGATCCCCCATAGCCCATCCCTCCCAGAGATACCCATCATTAGCATCTGGATGCACTTCCTCCCAGTATCTCCATTTTCTAAAAAATTGAAGTATAATTGGCCTACAACACTATGTTAGCTCCAGGTATACAACACAGTGATTCAATACTGCTATACATTACAAAACCGTCACCATGATGTCTAGCTACCATCTGTCACCAAAGATACTACAATATTATTAGCTATATTCCCCATGCTGCACATATCATCCCCGTGACTTATTTATTTGTAACTGTAAGTTTTTACCTCTTAGTCTCCCTAACTTGTATCTTAAACATTTTTTGAGCCAAGAATAAAAATCTCAAGTAAAACAACATACTAAAACTATGTCCTAAAAATATTTTGTTCTTTCTATTTTTGCCATGTGCTCCATAATCCTTGTAATCTCATTGGCAGTCTTATTTGAGGTTGGTATTCCATCATTTCAGCAGCAAAAGGTTTCTATTCATGGGGCGTGAGAGGGAAAAAACTGGAGGAAGTCACCCACAGACGAATATTTTTAGGGCATTTTAAGTTTAAAAAAATGACATCTTGGGGGTAGTATAATACGTGGGTGATTGGCAAGACCTACCTTATGATGAAAACTGACATTTCAACACACTAACGTAATGGTTAAAAATTCTAGGAGTAGAGAAAGTGAAGAATAGGTCTAAGAAAATCTGCATGAATCGAATTCTTCATGGTATAAAATGTTTTCTTCAAGAAAAGACCAGCATAAGCATTTTGCAATATATATGTGCATCAAATCATCACATAGCACACCTTAATTTCATACATTATTAAATGTCAATTATATCACAATAAAGCTAGGGGAAAAAAGAGGACCAACATCAGTGATCTTATAAACTGTCTTCCACTTTATCTGTTTATTCTGAATATATACAGTCATCAACAACTGTTGATTATTCTGCAAATCCTGAATTTGAGATGAGATTGGCTAGTGACTGTTCACGTTAGTGCAAAGATATCCCAATGACAATCAAAACAATTGCTCCTTATATTAACTAGTAGAACAGGTTTTTAAAGCCATTCTCATAATTTTAAGTAAGAATGATCTTAATGATTTGTAAAAAATAAAAAAGGTATGTTTCAAGAATATATTTTCAAAACAGTCTCACATAATCATAGGTAAGGGAATGCTACTGTAAATGTAAGGGTTCTTTTTTTTTTTTGAGTTTGACTTTTTTTAGGTTGAATTTTTGAATTTTATTTTATTTATTTTTGTATACAGCAGGTTCTTATTAGTTATCCGTTTTATACATATTATACACTAATATGTCAATCCCAATTTTAAAAGTTAAATTTTTCATCAGTAATGAGAACTTGATCTGTAACACAGTAATTATGTCAATCAATAGTCATTTATTAATTGTATACTCAAAATATACCAAAATTGAAGAAATATCTTACACACACAAGTCTTTGCCTTCCAGAAATATAAGTACTCATTATTTTCACTGGAAACAGCATAGCAAAGATACATAAAGATATGGCAAGCATTTTCAACTTGTCAGTGGCACTAAGGGAAAAAAAAAAAAGAATCAAATACACCTTTATGTAAATCTGATTATTTATTTCAAAGACCAGGGGCCATGACCAAATGTGATGATTAACAAAAGGATGAAAGAAACTGTTGAGCTATACTATCTTCTCCAAAATGTTGACAGTATAAAAACTATTTTATTTTTAAAACATACAATTTCATCTATAATTAAGGACTGCACTTTTATTCTAGTTTAGTTAGTTCTAAGTTCAATGCTTTATTATGTAATTGTACTTTTCATAATTTTTAATTTTAATAATTAGCCCTATTAGTATCAAAATATGTATATATTTGTTAAAAACTGAAATACACACACAATACAGTGTTGCTGAGTGATGGATAGTACATGATTTTAATTTTCCCCTTACCTCATTTTTGCAGTATTCCCTTTTAAAATCCTCTAAAATGACTATACATTACATATAATGAAAAAGTAATTTTAGAAAGAAAGTATAGAGTTACTATCTTGACTTCATAGGAAACACTTTATTACCTACTCTGTCAGTGATTTTAAAATGAAAATTCTTTGATTTTAAAATTAAGATGCCCTCCAAAATCTAAAAATATAGTTGTCATGATCCAGCACTCCCACTCCTGGGCATATATCCAGAAAAAACTCTAATTCAGAAAAATACATGCACCCCTATGTTCACAGTAGTAATATTCACAATAGTCAAGACATGGAAACAACCTAAATGTCCATCAACAGATGAATGGATAAAGAGGATGTGGTACATATATACAATGGAATACTACTCAGCCATAAAAAAGAATACATGCTATTTGCAGCAACATGGATGGACATAGAGATTATCATACTAAGTGAAGTAAGTCAGAAAGAGAAAGACAAATACCATATGATATCACTTATATATGGAATCTAAAATCTGACACAAATGAACTTATCTACGAAACAGAAACAGACTTGCAGACATAGAGAACAGACCTGTGGTTGCCAAGGGGGAGGGGATGGGGAAGGGATCAACTATACTTCAATAAAATAAATTAAAGAAAATAAAAAATAAAAATAAAATGTTTTCCTGGATTTCACTTCCACCTTCACCACTCTCAACCATGTTATATACAATTATCATAGTGGTAACTGACAGTGGGTTATTAACAAGCTGTGTATTACAGTGGTTCCATAAACGTGAGGTCCATGTAGACTAGTTTTAGAGAAACCAAACAGTTCATTAAAAGGCAATGTTGGAGAGCTTCCCTGGTGGCGCAGTGGTTAAGAACCCTCCTGCCAATGCAGGGGACACGGGTTCGAGCCCTGGTCCGGGAAGATCCCACATGCCACGGAGCAACTAAGCCCGTGCACCACAACTACTGAGCCTGTGCTCCACAGCTACTGAAGCCCTCGTGCCTAGAGCCCATGCTCCGCAACAAGAGAAGCCACTGCAATGAGAAGGCCGCGCACCACAACGAAGAGTAGCCCCCGCTCGATGCAACTAGAGAAAGACTTCACGCAGCAACGGAGACCCAACGAAGCCAAAAATAAATACATTTATTTTTTAAAAAAAGGCAATGTTGGAATCCTAGGTCTCTGTACTTTCAGTGTAACCTATGACATTACAGAATCACCAAAAGCCAGAAACAGAACCTCTGAGCAGAGACCACAGAAGGAGCTGGTCAGTAAAAATTCTTCAAATGCAAACTATACTCTAATACTGACAGAACATAAGCAGAGATATTTGGGGGGAAATGTTTCAAAAACTATTGCTTTGGGCAAGAACCGTTATCCAGAGATTTTGAAAATATTCATAGCTTTTGAGTCAGTATTTCTGTTTCTAGGTCTAGCCCTAAAGAAATAAATGTAAACTGTGCACAAAACTTATGTCCAAGTATATCAGTACAATGGATGAATTTTTTAACTGATTTTTTTGTTACAAAGGAAAAATGGCTATAATAATAGGCAAAATAATCCAGAGATTTTTTTTTTAAGTTAAAGAAAATGCTTTCCCCTTGCACTCATACTCTCATACACCTTCCATTTTGATCTTTCTTTTTATTAGTTTTATTTTATTTTTTTATATTTTATTGAAGTATAGTTGATTTACAATGTTGTTAATTTCTGCTGTATAGCAAAATGATTCAGTTATACATACACACACACACACACACACACACACACACACACACATTCTTTTTCATGTTCTTTTCCATTATGGTTTATTACAGGATATTGAATATAGTTCCCTGTGCTATACAGTAGGACCTTGTTGTTTATCCATTCTCTATATAATAGTTTGCATCTGCTAATCCCAAACTCCCAATCCTTCCCTCTCCCACCCCCCACACCCATTCTCATCTTTCTAAAGCAGCCAAAGTTAAAAGATTAGTGTAGATTCTTCCACATCTAATATATAATCATATATAAACGCACACACGGATCTTTTTCTTAAGTAAAAAAATAATAAGATTTTTAAATTGCATTACAATTTTTTTTCTTCACTCAAGAATATTATGATGGGTATCTTTCCAGATCAATATATTCTGATAGCTAATACCACTTAGCTATCAAGTCTATTCGTTAAACATTTGAGTCTACCAATTTTTTTGCCATGACAAAGAATGATAATGTGCACAGTTTAATTTTATTTCTGTAAGAAAACTCCTCTTATTAAAAATACATTTATACAGAAGACTGCTAGATCAGTGGCTGCATGTATGCAAGAAAGACATTTTTGAAATATGTTCACACTTGTCTCTTTTGCACTTACATTTCCATTGGAATAATCTAGCCCATTTTGCTAGAGGCATCCATTTACCTCCTGGAGAATTAGGATTGTCAAAGAGTGAAAAGAGAAAGATCATGTATTCATCTTTCTATAGCAAAATAGGATTTTTGGAGACCATGGGCATATGATTGTTACAGACATAATGAAAAGAGAAAGATGAACTCAGTATTCAGATTTCTCCAGCAACAGCAAGAACTAGGGTGACCACAGTTAGACAATATTGTCAGGCACCTGCCCGGGAGGCCCTACATGAGGCCCTGGTGTACCTCCAGGCCCCTGGGGCAGCCCTGACAGCCTGGGGGTGAATAAATGACTAGCCAGTCCAGGGCTCCAGGCCTGGAAGTCAGGCCTGGTTACTGAAACCCACCCTGGCTAGTGGTTTGGAGCAGAGGTAACCTCATGTTCACTGGATCTTCTTCTGTGCTCAGCCAAGTGACATGGACAAGTGGCTCATCTCTCCTGCCTTTAGTTTTTCCATCTGTAAAATGGGGATCCTGATTCTCAGAGAGATCAGTTACGGAGAATATTCAGCTCATTGGCAGACTTACAAGAAACAGAGCATGGTAGCAATTATCATCTTTAAAAGGCCAAGAAATTAGGGAAGAAAGGGCCCTGCTTCCCAGTGCTGTCAACAAGCTTTAGGAGGGCACGCACTGTCAGCATGTTCCCAGCTCCGAGTCAAGGTCAAGTCAGCCCTTAAATATTCCTGGGTGAATAAATGTCCACTTCCCTTCTTTCACAAACCTCCCTTCTCTTCCACCACCTTACTTTAGTAAATTCTACTACAATAAAAATATTGTTTAGTGTTTGGCTTTTTACTGATAAATATCTTATTTGTTACTGGATTTTGGAGTTTTAAGAAAATATTATTTGACTTTTCACTGCTTCACTGGAAGCAATCAGAGCACCTTTCATTTTTCCTCTTTCTCCTCCAGTTTTTGTTAGATGTATTTTTCCTTTTTAAATGCCATATACTGAAATTTTTTCTAACATCTTTCATTGTGATATGGCTGTTCAGCTTTTTCTACTTCTTTGGGATTTTATTTTGGTAGATTATATTTTGCTGGGATGTCGTGCATTTCTTTTCACTTTTCCGATTTCCTACCATTAAGCTGTATGTCATTTTACGCTATCGTTTTTACTTGAAAAGGGCTTCCACCATCAGATAACTGATGCGTCTTTGGTGGGTTGAATTTTTTTTTCTTTCTGGACTGAGGTGTCATCAGTGGACAAACTAGCAAATTCCCACCACCCTGGTTAAAGTCTTGAGGAAGAAGCCCATCAGCGTCAAGTTTGTTCACAGTGTGATCAACTGTGCTTTCCAACTACAGACACAAGGAGCAACTAACCGCCCACCTGAGGTCCACCCAGGTACCCTCTCCAGAGCCCCGCTATAGGTCCCTACAACAAATTATAGATGCCAATCCTGTCTCAGATTATCCACTGGAGTTGACCAGCTTCGTCTGTTTTCACCATAAAGGATGGGGACCTACACTGGCTGTCTTTCCAGGAGATCTCGGGAGAATACATCAAATCAGAAGCATCTTCGACCATTCTGTGTCCTCCAAAGCAAGAAAACTGAGAGCGTGGCACTAGGGATGTAAACTGAGGCTGCTGTCTTTTTAGAGTTACTTCTGGTCTTGCTCAAACTTACCTTTATCTGTAACAGGGGTGTAAAGTTTTGCATCTCTGAGACAAAAAAAGCTAACCAGTAAGTTAATACCATTCCTATCATGATGCCCAAGTTTCACATTCTTCATTTAATTAAGGACAGAAATACACAATTATCACAAAAATGCACATAATCGATGCTTGGAATGTGTCAAATGAACAAGTGATTTTCAACTGTCCCTGAGATACTTCACTCTTCAGGACATCTACTGTTTTCCTGAGGCATGGTTAGCAATCCATCGCGCTGCGGGGTTGGTGAGCGACGAATCTTTCATGAGGTACTGCGTGGGCCCAGCTGTGCTACAGCACCAGCATTCCAACTTGACTTTGATGTGCATTTTTTTTTTTCTATTCTACTCATCATCTAGTTCAGAGGGATTCTCATGAAAGATATTAAGTATTCTCTTAGAGGTTCTGTTCTTACAAATGATTCAAGAACGTAAGAAGAAAGGTCTGCATATAAGAGCATCTGTGTGAACGCTCTGGTGTGCCCATCACATTGCTATACGACAACAGCACAAGGTCTGTGCTTACTGCACTGTCAACACCTAAGAAAACTAAAAGGGGCTGGATGGATGTGCTACACGTAAATAACCAAAGAACTATAAGCCAGGTGCAACACCTGGGAAGGTGTTAGTGGTTTAGGAAATAGGCTTTACTGAAGGGGAAGGCATCGAAGAGAAAATGGGAATTTGAATATACATGTAAAACATACATCATTTCTTTTTGCATTTCTAACATCAAAGGAAATGCAGTAGGGATGTACTTAAAGGAAATCGAATATTATACATTTCTGTCTTACCTTGGAAGATCGGAAGGTAAAGGCTGTTGATTTGACATCAGCTTTTTCTTTGTCCATGAGTAGAAGGCTTTTGTCTTCCATGAGGCTCAAGTATTTTCCTGTTGTGACATGGCGTAGTCGGAAAGGCTGGCCCCATCTTATGTGGCTTCCACTCCACCTAGCGAAAACAGTTAAGACTTGATCCAATAGCAAACACAATGACAGGAGAAACAGCAATTAAAATGTATGTGTCAGACAATGAACAAAGGTGCTCTGCATACACCGTCTTCTTTAATGATCCCCCAAACCTTATGATGTTGGTGTTAGTAATTTCGTATCACAAATAAGAAAATGGTTATTCAGAATGATTAGGTAATATTCCATGTCATAGAGCTAACGGTAAGTAGAAGCAAAGTTTAACTCAAGATCTTCCGACATTAAATGTAATACCATCCACACCAAACACCACTCCATGCAAAGATGACCAAGAACTTGTGTTCCAGGTTAACCTCTAATCGCTAGTCACAGATATAGACACTGTGAGTTTAAATGATACCTTAGCATTTACTAGTTATTTTTGGATTTGCACAGACTTGAAAACTAGTGATATCAGAGTCAATGCCTAATTATGATAAACTGGAACTCATATATATAAACTGAAGTATGTATTTATCTGAAAAAAGAAACCTCTTCCTATGCTTTAAATTTTAATAATGTGGAACAATTATGTCATTAAAAACCAATGAACAAGAAAGACAAACCAAGAATATAAATTCTAATAGAGTCAAGAGGAAAAACGGGAAAGCAAAATTGAATGCAACACAGAGAAAATATAAACTAAGATTGCAGAAGAAAGATAAAAAGCAAAGCTGTGATCATTAAAGTCTGCTTTTAAAAATAATGACTTTCAGATAGGGTAGAAAAGAAAAATTAAGATACAGACCATCCTTGCTTTGCACAGTACTGTGTTAACTGAAAGCCGTCATTATCAGAGCCTTGCCCTTACTACAGTACAGAGTGGAAACAAGGTTCTGATAATGGTGACTTTCAGTTATCATGCTAGTGTGCAAAACGAGGACAGCCTCTTATCAATGACGTAAAATCAAATTTAAAAAATAAAAAGGATTTACCATGCATACAAAATCAAAAGAAAATAGTGATGGTAAAGTTGATAGTAGAGAAATTAGAATTCAAGGCAAAAAAGTATAAAGGGGACACTGTCGGGTATTTTATAATGAGAAAGATATACTCTAAAAAGAATGTACCATGTTATGAAGCTTCACATGTCAATGGCAAACAGAAAAGGAAACTAAAGAAACACAAGGATAATTTTTTAAAAGACAATTATAGTGGAAGCTTTACCACTACGTAAGGAATCAAATAAATAAAAAGTAAAGGTATGGAGGATTTCAATATGACTTTATTAATTAATAAACCAGTTTTAATAAAGAAGCATTCTAAACTTTTATATTCTACAAATCAAGAACACTTTAAAAAGAATTCACCAATCTTAGTGAACTATAAGTCAATTTTATGCTGTTTTCCCAACCTGGATTTTTGACCTGAACCATTAGCCTGGAAAATTAACAGTAGAATGATATTGTAATAAGTTCATTTTTACATGGATTTGTTTATAAAGACAATTACTTTGGAAAAGTCCTCCTACTAAATTAATAATCATGTACCAATAAACCCTGATAATAACACGGTATTGTCTTAAAAATGAAATTAAAGTTCATTTACCGAAAACAGCATGTTAAAGCATTTCTAGTCTGGTAATAGTGTATACTTTTCACCAGAATTTCTATACGGTATTCTGGATACCATGTTCAAATCTATTTAATACGGCTCATATACATAAGCACTCCTCTCAAGCCACTGTTAGAAATGGAATGAATCTGGCCAATCGTCAGCCAAACTTTGTGAAGTCTAAACACATTTTCGTTAGCTCACAGGTCCAAAAGAGGAAAAGCCCAGGAGAATCAAGGGCAAGAAAATAATCTTTCAGTAAAAACTGAAAACAGTTATAGTAAAGAAGTTATATAAAGCAGCTTCCTATGTTATTAGAAAACCGTTCCATATGTATTATCTACATTTACTTGTAATTATCTCAAAGAAATGAGGAGCATTTGGTCACCTGTCATGATATGTTAATTTTTTTTAAATTCGTAACACATAAGAAAGTGGAATTTTACTTAAAATACAAAATGCATATTTATAATTGCAGTGATCATGCCCATTACAGAAACGAACATATATCCTACTTACAGTGTTCTGACAACTTTGTACTGGGGTACAATACAGGAATGTGTTTTCTATTACATTTGACTCCCAAAATTAAAACTTACCTTGTTAAAATGTTCATAATACTGAAAAACTTTTGACAACATAAATGTTATGTAAGTAAGCAATATAAAATATATAATTACTGGACTACATAAATTATAACAAATACATAGTTTGGGGCCTCATTGGAGGGAAAAAATACATATGGTATCCCCAAAATTATAATACAAACATTGACCTTTGGAAATAAAGTTCTGTCATAAACATAAGCAGGATCTTTGACTATCACTTCCTAAGTAAAAAGAAAAATTAATTATGTGGCCATCGCATATAATAACACATGCAAATTAAATGCAATCTAATTTGTAAATTTACAGTGAGGCCAAAGTAGGTCAAAGATGCAACAAAATCTAAAAAAAAATTTTTTTAAATAATTACATCTCTTACATATGAACCTCCTGCTTTCCTACTGCAGATATACATCAAGGGTCATAGAGTAGAATCAAAACACCTCTCTTTAATTTTTTAAATGGCTGAAAAAGTCCCTCATCTGCCTTGGCTGTCAAGCGCCCTTGCTGTCATCTGGATTCTGAGAGGCACAGCTACAAACACACAGTGATAAAGTACCCCCTTTCATCTCCATTATTTGAAGAAGGCCCAGGCCCTTTCTATATATCAGTCAACCAAATTCAAAGTTAAAACAAACTCCAAACTTCCCCCTTTCAAACTTCAAACATTAGTCAACAGCAGGGGAACAGAATTAAGACCACGGGATAGGAACACGTGCTGAATAATGGGATTTATGTAATTGCAGTTCATCAACAACATTGTTGACAATAAAAGGGAACTCTTGTGGGGCTTTCAGGAGCTCTCATCCTTTTTTTTTTTAAACCTATAAATTGAGACAGATTTAGGTCCTGGTTTCCTCAAAAAAAACAAAAAATCATTTCTTTAAGCATACAATTGTGAAGGGTAGGTAGATCTATAAATGTGAAAACACATCTGGAGTCTGTTTTTTAAAGGCAACAAAACTTCTCTAAATTTCACTTTTTTGGACTATTTCATTTCTCTGATTAAGCTGTCATTTTTATAAGACACAAGGCAAATTATAAAAATACATGTATATATTTGAAATTCTTTTCCCTAAATTCTCTGAATAACTTATGAAGCACACAAAAGCTATGACTTTTCTTCCCTTTCCTTTATGTCATCTCTTCTTTGTCCATCACATTAAGAGGTGCACTTCCCATAAAATTTTACTTTTAAGTTCAATGTTTATCAAAAGTTTTAATATTTCAGTGCATTTGATCAACTATGACTTTATACAGAAGAAATTTAATATCATCAATTAATTAAGAATTAATGGGGTTAATATAGAAGCACTTTTTTAAAGTCACAAACTTATAACCACAGAAAATATAAAAGATAAATTTAATTTACATGCATTTTTTTTGTTGAATAGGAGTATGACACAGTGAGCAGAAAAGTCTTTCAATCATAAAAAAATTCCAATTGGGGTACTATTCTGTCATGGGAGAGTAAAGGAAATATGATTTCAATGAGAAAGATGAGTAACATCTAATTTTTTCACTGTTAAAGAGACCATGTTCAAGTATTTTTAAATAAACAAAGATGGGTATTAAATCACAGCAGAACTTAGAGACAATGGGATACTTTTATAAGAGTGGTGTAACCATTTTATCTTAAAATGTCACTACTTATGTCACTGTAAGTTATATTCTATGCATCTATTTAAACTGATAATGAAAAAATTTCTGTGTCAAGCCTAACAATGATCAAAGAAATACAAAGTTTTTCGAAATCATTGTATGGGATATGTAAGCAAAACAAACAAAAAGACAAAAAACTGAAGACCACTGAACCATTTTAATCATCATTAGATAAGCATTAATCTCAAAATATCAGGTTGACAAAGACAGCTATTCCATAATAAGATAGTTCCCTACAGCCATCCATGAAGTCTGTTACCCTAAATCAATAATTTTTTAAAGTGTCATATAACAGGGAACATACATTGAAAACTTACTGATTTTTAGGTAAAGGACTAAAACATCCAACCTTTTATTTTTAATTTAACTGATATTTAAATTCTATTTAAAATAGTTCAAAATGACACCTTTACCATCAGTATTGCATTTACATAAAGGAACTAAAAGTCAATCTCTGGACAGCTTTTTGAAGTCACCAGAAAAAAAAAAGGTCATTGTTTCTATAATGAATACACAGTGACTTGTTTGCAATCCACATTTCTCACTCAGCTATCAAGCTATTTGTAAGTAAAGATAGTGACTGCCAGTTATGGCTGTCACATCTCACTCAGGTTCAAGTTTCCACTGTTTTACATGTGACTTTACAAGGTTAAATCCAGACCTGAAATGTGCGACAGGGTTGCAAACAACTTGTCCTGTCTCCAAACCTTACATCACTCTGCTCTGGGAGCTCTTCCTGCCAGGAGATGCACAGACTGGGACAAGACAATATTATAAAAACAAATGAGGCTAAGCGCAAAAGCAGATGGTATAAAATTGGTGCTTACTACCTGGTGAATGTAGGCTAGTGAAAGATAAATAAAGGCGGAAGGTAAAAGAGGAGAGACTCTCCACTTTCTCAGGGTTTCATTTGCTTGCTGGTTGTCAGCACAAGAGCACTCGAGGTACTTTGTACCCGGAGCGTCAGGCTGTATTTAGAAGTTCTACTTACGCAACTCTTAGCGTCTCTAGTCTCCACAGGGAACGTGCGTGAACAGATACAGCACCACCTTCGTAATGAACAGTTCTGTTAAAAGAAATAAAGAGTCCAATTTTAACATTGCATTCTTGGACTCAATTTTTCGAGCCAATTCAAAGAGAAAAGTAAACGGGAAGGCTTTGGAGAAACAGTAAAAGCTACTTTTTGGTAGGAGACAATATAACTGGAAATAAAAATAACAACAGTGACCTGAATAAACATTTGATTTAAACACATTCCTTCGTCTTTTACTCCCTCTCATCCCATTCATCCCCTCTCCCTCACCCTGGCCATTTTTCTCTCTTTATCCCAGTGAATACTCTCACCATTAAACTTAAGTCCATAAACGTACTCCACTACGAGTTTGAGTTTAGGTGTAGTTTAATATATTTCAACACATGCATATAATTATTTGCAATTCTAAATTCTTTCTAGACATTTAAAACATTTTAAAGAAATGTGAAAACACATTAATTTTAACGTTTCCATGACAATCTGTTAAATGATAAGAGATAGGAAAATGTAAACATCAATAAAATGTAAATATCAACAAAAAAGTCACACACACAAATTTCTTTGGATGTACATCACACATACCAAAATTCCAAAGCTCTCGTAATAACAATTTGTTAATATGTCAGACGTGATGCAAAGTAATGTGTATACATTATCCAAATTGGTCTCTATACCATCCCCTTGAGATTGGTTTAAGGAAAACAAAACTTGTTTCCTGTTTCTTTCCCAAGTGCTCACCATCTCCCCCCTCCACTGGGTCTCTTAATCATCCAAACACACATAACCCTGTCCAGTCACAAACTTAATAACGTGTGACCATATTTTCCTCCCCTGCTTCCCCTGCTTTTCTGCCTCATTACCACCTCCTCTTAATCCTCAGTGCACTCAATCTTGTCTGCAGACCCACTTCTCCACTGAGACAGATTTAGCTGAGGCCATCAAATGACCTTCATGTTACCAAATCCAGTGGACTTATTTATTTTAAACACTTTGGAAAACCCTACTGCTTTGACAGTTTTCCTAACACCATTCTCGCCTGCATTCCTCTTACCTACTCAGATATTCCTTCTCATTCTATTTTTATTGTGGAACTTTTCAAAGACACACAAAAGGAGAGAGAATATTATAATAAACCCCAATACACCCAGCACATAGTTTCAACAGTGATCAATATAGGGCCAACCTTGTTTCACCTATAACCACAAGTTTTCCTTCGACATACAACCTCCACATAAAATAATACAAAAGTATTTTTCTATACTTGATATACATATATATAAAATTTGTTTTTACTGGGCTTCCCTGGTGCCGCAGTGGTTGAGGGTCCGCCTGCCGATGCAAGGGACACGGGTTCGTGCCCCGGGCCGGGAGGATCCCACGTGCCGCGGAGCGGCTGGGCCCGTGAGCCATGGCCGCTGAGCCATGGCCGCTGAGCCTGCGCGTCCGGAGCCTGTGCTCCGCAACAGGAGAGGCCACAACAGTGAGAGGCCCATGTACCGCAAAAAAAAAAAAAAAAAAAAAAAATTTGTTTTTATGAAATACCCATTCACTGTTCAAATTTTCCCAATTGTCTCAAAAATGTCTTTTTCAGATTGAACTAATGTCATTTGCAGCAACAAGGATGGACCAGGAGATTATCATACTATGTGAAGTAAGTCAGACAGAGAAAGACAAAAATCATTATATCACTTATATGCAGAATCTAAAAAAAAAGATACAAATGAACCTATTTACGCAACACAAACAGACTCAGAGACTTGCAGAAGGAACTTATGGTTACCAGGAGGGAAGGGTTGGGGGTAGGGATAGTTAGGGAGTATGGGATTGACATATACACACTACTATATTTAAAATAGATAACCAGAGGCTTCCCTGGTGGTGCAGTGGTTGAGAGTCCGCCTGCCGATGCAGGGGACACGGGTTCGTGCCCCGGTCCGGGAAGATCCCACATGCCGCGGAGCGGCTGGGCCCGTGAGCCATGGCCGCTGAGCCTGCGTGTCCGGAGCCTGTGCTCCGCAACGGGAGGGGCCACGACAGTGAGAAGCCCACGTACCGCAAAAAATAAATAAATAAAATAAAATAAGGTAAAATAACCAACAAGGACCTACTGTATAGCACAGGGAACTCTGCTCAATACTTTGTAATAACCTAAATGGGAAAAGAATTTGAAAAAGAATAGATACATGTATATGTATAACTGAATCACTTTGCTGTACACCTGAAACTAACACAACATTGTTAATCAACTATACTCCAATATAAAATAAAAATTTTTTTAATGTAGCAAAAGTCATAGAAAACAGAATGATCAGGCATCCTACCGAGAAACATGACGTAATCATTCTCAGGTTAACTTGCTTTCAAATTTTATTCTATTTTAATAATGAATCTACTTTTATCCATCATGTCACAGGATGGGAAAAATCTGAATAAATTGTTCTTCAAGGAAAAAAATGTCTTTTTCTTTGTTGCTTTTTCAAATCAAGATCCAAATGAGATGCATAAATTGGTTTGGTGTCTTTATTTTATTCTAGAACAGTTCTCCCTTCCTCTTCTTTTTTCCTTCTTGCCATTTGTTTACAAAAAAAAACTGTATCATTTGTCCTGGAGTATTTTCTACATTCTGAATTTTGCTGATAACATCCTCACAGTGTTTTTTAACATCTGCCTCTACGTGATAGATCTAGAAATCTAGAAACTTACTCAGGTTCAAGTTTGTGATTCTTGGGCAAGAACATTTCAGAAACTGGTGTTTGCCTTCCTATTACATCACATCAGGAGGTAATAATGACTACTTGTTTATCTTTTGACATTAAACTTGATTCAGGATCACCCTGATCCATCCATTATAACCTAAGAATTTTAGGTACATCAATGACCAGGGTCTTCAGTAGGGGCTTTTAATGGTGGTTCTGAATATAATCATGTAGATAGCTTTTAAAATCCTGAAACCTTGCCCTCACCACTGGCCAATTAAGCCAAATTTGGAGTCAGGTGTTTTAAAAGCTCCCCAGCTGGTCGTAAGGGGGAGCCAAAGTTAGGAAACTATGGCCTACCCGTCTCTAAACAGTAGCACTACTGACACTTTGGTCCAGGTAGTTCTTTGCTGTGGGGGGCTGTCCTGTGCACTGTAGGATATTTTCTACATTCCTGGCCTCTGCCCACTACATACCAAGAGTAGCCATCTACGCTGTGATCCAAGTTGTGGAGATATATATATATATATAAATCTTAATATATAGAATATATGTTATATAAAAATACATTCATATATATGTGTGAATATGTGTGTGTGTGTGTGTGTGTGTGTGTATATATATATATAATTTTATAGAAAGAATTTACTATAAGGAGTCTGCTCATGCAATCATGGAGGCTGACAAGTCCCAAGATCTGCTGGAGACCCAGGAGAGCTGATGATACAAG
The DNA here is from genome assembly GCF_964270905.1 of Leucopleurus acutus. NCBI lineage: Eukaryota > Metazoa > Chordata > Mammalia > Artiodactyla > Delphinidae > Leucopleurus > Leucopleurus acutus. The sequence goes on from NC_139156.1 coordinate 77,392,507, forward strand.
TTCCGGTCCAAGCCCAAATACCTGAAAACCAGGAGAGCCAATGGTATAGTCCCATTCCAAAGACTGACAGGTTCAAGATCCAAGAAGAACTGATGTTTCGGTTTCAGTTCAAAGGTAAGAAATAACTGATGTCTCAGCTCAAAGGCAGTTAGGCAGAAAGAGGTCCCTCTGATTCACGAAGAGTCAGCCTTTCTGTTCTATTCAGGCCTTTAACTGATTATATGAGGCCCACCCACAGGAGGGAGAGCAATCTGCTTTACTCAGTCTATAGATTTAAATGGTAAACTCACCTAAAAACACCCTCACAGAAACACCTAGAATAATTTGATCAAATAATCTGATCAAATATCTGGATACTGTGTGGCCCAGTCAAGTTGACACATAAAATTAAACACCATAATAACTGAGAGAAAGTCCAACTTATCTACTTATATTTCTAAATCTGGAATTAATATTTACATTGTGAGTGATTCCTTTTTTTTCTCCCCACGATAACTACAGATAAATTCAGAGTGTTTCCGAACACTTGGATCATCCCAAAAACGTTAGTTTGATCAGTGAAGCATGAGCAGAAGAATTGTCTTATACATGAATTACAAAAATAACGATTAGGTCATTTTCAGTTTACTTTTGTTTCTTCAACATAAGGAAGCCTTAAATTTAGTATATTATTTTAACACTGGACAGCTCATAGTCAATTATTACTGCAGTACCACAGACACCACCTTTTTTTTTCCTTCAAGTGAACTATTTCTTTTAACATTTACCATATGACCTTAAAGCAATGGGGATAAGGGATGTTGTCATTAGTGTTCTACTTTTTGAACACATACTGGTTTCTTTCTTGTCCAGAGAGAGGCTAGAGTGTGTAACAAACGCTGAACAACAAAAGAGGGAACAAAAATAATACAAGGAAATGTAATCAGTCACATCCAATTTTGATGATGAATCAATTACACAAGTTAAAAATAAAGAAGAGTAGTTTACTGGCTTCTAAAGATTGACATGCTTATGTAGAATTCAGTAGGGACAAAAAAGTCATATCACTGTATTTTAGTTACTGCAATGAAGAGCAGTAAAATAATATCAGAATTCTTCATTTTTCCAAACTTGATGTTCAATAAATGAATGACTGACCAGAGAACTAAATTCTCTTTTGAAAAATGTTTTTTTAAATCCTAACGAGATAGACTTTAAAAGTCATAATTGGTATCCATAGGAACTATCACTACTTTTTACCTCAAAAGAAATGTGCTGCGTTAATCCATGTAGCAAAAATGATTACTTTTCCCCTTTTGTACACATAAGTTTACTAATTTAAAGTATCACTGAACATTCATAAAATCCATCACATGCACAGGCTAAAGAATAAAAACCATGTTATCATATCAATAAACGCAAAAAGCATTTGACAGAATCCCACATCCATTCACAGTGAAAACTCTTAGAAAACTAGGAATAGGAGGGAACGTCCTCAACTTCATGAAGATCATCTACACTCAACATCATTCTTAATAGTGAGAAACTAAATAATTTCCCCCTAAGATACAGAAAAAGGCAAGAATTTCCCCTCTCACCAATCCTTTTCAACATTGTACTAGAAGTATTAGCTAATGCAATAAAACAAGGAAAAAAAGGTATGTGAATTGAGGAGAGAAAAAAAAACAACTGTTTTCTTTTGCAGATGACATGACGGTCTATGTAGAAAATCCCAAAGAATCAACAACAAAAATAAAACTCCTGAAACTAAGAAGCAATTATAGGAAGGTTACAGGATAGAAGATTAATGGAAAGATTAATGGACAAGCTCAACTTTCTTATATACCAGTGATGAACAACAAAACTTTGAAATTAAAACACAATACTGTTTATATTACCACCAAAAGGAAAAGAAAGGTATATTTCTTACAAAATATGTACAAGAGCTATATGAGAAAAACTACAAAAGTCTGATGAAAGAAATCAAAGAGTAAATAACTGGAGAAACATTCCACATGTACAAACAGGAAGACTCAATACGGTCAAGATATCAGTTCTTCTCAACCTGATCCATAGATTCAACTCAAACCCAATCGATAACCCTAGGAAACTAATCAGTTATCTTCAAAGCAATTCTGAAGTTTATACAGAAAGGCCAAAGACCCAGAATACCCCAACACAATATTAAAGGAGAACAAAGTTGGAAGAACGACACTACCAAACTTCAAGACTTACTAGAAAGCTACAGTAATCAAGATGGTGTGGTCCTGGTGAAAGAGCAGACAAATACATAAACGGAACAAAATAGAGATCCCTAAAATAGGCTCATACGAATATAGTCAATTGACCTTTGACAAAGGCACAAAGGTGCTCCACTCCTTCCAATGAAAAAAGGATAGTCTTAAATAGGTAGAGTACAGGAGATTTTTAAGGCACTGAAACTATTCTGTGTGCATTACAAGGGTGGATATATGTCATTATACATTTCTCAAAACCCAGAAAATATACAAAACTAAAAGTGAATCCTAATGTAAATAACAGACTTTAATTAATACTAATGTGTCCATATTGACTCATCAGTTGTAAAGGAAGTACCACACTAAAGCAACATTTTAATAATAGGAAAACTGCAGAGGAAGGTCTGGAAGCGATATGTGGGACGTATCTGTACTTTCTGCTCAATTTCTTTGTAAATCTGAAACTCCTCCAAAAAAGAATGCTTATTAAAGCCACAGTAATCAAAAGAGCATGTTATTAGCACAAAAACAGATATATAGATCAATGGAAGAGAATAGGGAGCCCAGAAATAAACCAATGCATCTATGGTCAATTAATCTATGACAAAGGAGGCAGGAATATACAATGGAGAAAAGACAATCTCTTCAACAAGTGGTACTGGGAAAGCTGGACAGCTACATGTAAATCCAAGAAATTAGAACACTCCCTCACACCATATACAAAAATAAGCTCCAAATGGTTTAAAGATATAAATATATGACATGACACCAAAAAACTCCTAGAAGAGAACATAGGAACAACATTCTCTGACATAAATCGTACCAATGTCTTCTTACAGCAGTTTCCCAAGGCAAAAGAAATAAAAACAAAAATAAACAAATGGGACCTAATCAAACTTAAAAGCTTTTGCACAGCAAAGGAAACCATCAACAAAACAAAAAGACAACATACGGAATGGGAGAAAATACTTGCAAACAATGTGACCAACAAGGGGTTAATATCCAAAATATGCAAAGGGCTCATACAACTCAATATGGAAAAAACAAACCCAATCAAAAAATGGGCAGAAGACCTAAAGAGACATTTTTCCAAAAAAGAGTTACAGATGGTCAAAAGGCACATAAAAATATGTTCAACATCAGTAATTATTAGAAAAATGCAAATCAAAACCACAATGAGATATCAACTCACACGTGTCAGAATGGGTATCATCAAAAAGTCTACAAATAATAAATGCTGGAGAGGGTGTGGAGAAAAGGGAACCCTTGTACACTGTTGGTGGGAATCTAAATTGATGCAGCCACCATGGAAAACAGTATAAAGGTTCCTTAAAAAAACTAAAAATAAAGCTAACATGTGATGCAGCAATCCAACTCCTGCGTACATATCCTGAGAAAATAAAAACTCTAATTCGAAAAGATACATGCACCTCAATGTTCACAGCAACACTATTTACAAGAGCCAAAACATGGAAACAACCAAGTGCCCATCAACAGACGACTGGCTTAAGAAGGTGTGGTATATGTATACAATGGAATACCACTCAGCCATAAAAAGAATGAAGTATTGCCATTTGCAGGAACATGGATGGGCCAAAGAACATTATGCTTAGTGAAATAGGTCAGACAGAGAAAGACAAATACTACGTGTTATCATTTTCATAGGGAATCTAAAATATAATGCAAATGAATCTATATACAAAACAGAAACAGACTCACAGACACCGAAAACAAACTTATGGTTACCAAAAGGGAAAGGTGGGGAGGGACAAATTAGGGATATGGCATTTAACAGATACAAACTATTATACATAAAATAGATAAGCAACAAGGATTTACTGTATAGTACAAGGAATTATATTCAATATCTTGTAATAACCTATAATGGAACATAATAAAAAAATAACTGAACCACTATGTGGTACACCTGAAACTAACACAATATTATAAATCAACTATGCTTCAATTTCAAAAGTCTTAATTTTTAAAAATCACTTATTTAATGTTTTTTTAAAATATTTATATATTAGGAGAAAATATACTAGGACTATACTAGGAAGAAAATGAAGAGGATGATTATAAAATTTAGCCACTTTTATGCTTTTCTTTTGTTTTGAAAAATATCACATTTTACTAGATTTAAAAATTTTAGGTTGGCAGTTACTTTCTTTAAGTACTTTTAAGCTTATATCCAATGTCTCCAATTGTCTCTTACTTGAAGTGAGCTGTAAATCTTACTGTTGTCCCCTTAAAGATATCACGTCTTTTTTTCTATCCGTTTTTAAGTGTTTAATTTTGTGTTTACTTTTCAGTACTTTTAGTTTGATGTAAGTGTGGTTTCTTTTCATTTGTCTTACTTAGGGTTCATAGTTCTTGAATCTGTGGCTTAATATACTTAGTCAGTTGTGGAGAATTCTTAAGCAACTGTATTAAACATTGCCTGTGCCTTGTGAACTTGCAAGCACTCTTGTTCTCTGTCTCCGTCCTGCTTTCCTTCTCCTGCTGCCTCCCTCTCTTCTCTATCCTTTTATTTTTGGAACTCCAATACATGTATGATAGACCATTCATTATTTACCATGTATTTCGTATGCTCTTTTTCATATTTCCCAATCTTTTGACTATCAATGTTTCAGTATTAGGTCAGAATATTTCTTCTGACATTATTTCCAGTTCAATAATTCTCTTTTCAGCTATGTTGAAGCTGATATTAAATCTATCTGTTCTAATATCAGTTATTTTAATTTTCAGTTTTAGAATGTCTATATGACCCCTTCTTATAGTTACCAGTTCTCCACCAAATTTATTCACCTGGTCTTTTAATTCTTAGATAATAATCATAAATATTTCAAATTCTACTTGTGATAACACTATTATCTGTGTATCCATGACCTGTATGCCTTTTTCTATAGTGTGTTTGCCTTTGCTTTTCAGGTGGGTCCTATTTTATATGCCTGTGCTGTATAACAAAGAATTTGGCTGACCCATGCCCCTGGTTCCTAGAAGGGAGATTCTAAACCCTTGAATTTCCCAAGTGATGTAAGAGACTATGTTTTTCATGAGCCTCTTAGATCACACCTTCATTTATGGTAATGGGGGCACTCGTCGTGGGCCCCCAGATAGCTTCAGTAAGAGGGTTGGCCATGCTGGAAAGACAAATCAGATGACCAGAGGGTTGGAAGTTTGATCCAGCCTGACCTCTGAGGAGTGAAAGTGTGGTAGAGATTAATTAAATAATTGAGTACATGATTGAACTCAAACACTCCTACATAACAAAACCCCAAGAAAAACACTCTAGGACAAAAGCTTGACTGAACTTCCTGGATGATGGACACACGATGATGTGCCAGGAGGGTAAGACGTCTTGATCCACAGGTACAGGGAAAAGAAACTCTACATTTGAAACCCTCCCAGACCTCGCCCTATACACAGCTACATCTGGCCCGATTTGTAATCCTTTATAATAAAATTGTAATCGTAAGTACAGCACTTTCCTGAGTTCTTAAATCTAAAGGCGTTATGGGAACCCCCAAATTTGTAGCCAGCTGTACAGCAGTACAGATGGTCTGAGGACCACCCCTCTCCTTGTGGCTGTTGTCTGAGATAAGGGCAGTTTTGTAGGGAACAAAGCCCGTAATTTGTATGATCTATTAATTCTGGGGAGTTGGTGCCAGAACTGCACTGCAGTTCATCAGTCAGGATTGAGACAAAACAGCGTGTTGAATTTGGATTATTAGATACAGTATGTGTAAAACACAGAAATCACTTGAGCACTTTGTGTTAGTCCCCCAGCCCCCAAAGATGCACTTCTGCTTCTCGCAGGTAAGGTAATCTAGGGGCACCAGCAATCCCACATCATCTTAATCCAAATGGTAATTAATATTATTTGAGGCTGAGTTGCAATACTTGCAAGGGCTGCTCTATTTCCAGTTCCTCACTGCTTCAAGGGTACAGTTCTTTGAGCTCCCTCCTAAAGTGCCTCTTCTTTGGTGGGTCTTGTACTACCACTTTTGATCCACTTGCACTCTGATGCTTCCAACAGCTCTGCCCCACTTCTGAGCCACTCAGCCACTGCAATCCCCTGGAGAGAAGAAGCTTCCTCAGATGCCGAACTCACTCCTCCGTCTCCTATTTTGGGAACCTGGCTCCACACATTTTCACTACTTTTTTAGCTCTCAATTATCTTTGAACAGATTTTTGGTTTTTCTCAGAGGGAAACATAGCTTGGAATAACTCATCTACTATTGTTATCACCATCACTTAAAAAAATTCTCTTTAAAATACAATTATTTTCAACTTTGAGTCCATCAAGCTAGTGTGGAATTCAAGCACTTATTTTGTTTTGTTTTGTTTTTGTTTTGTTTTGTTTTTTGCGGTACGCGGGCCTCTCACCGTTGTGGCCTCTCCCGTTGCAGAGCACAGGCTCCAGACGCGCCGGCTCAGCGGCCATGGCTCACGGGCCCAGCCGCTCCGCGGCATGTGGGATCCTCCCGGACCGGGGCACGAATCCGCGTCCCCTGCATCGGCAGGCGGACTCCCAACCACTGCGCCACCAGGGAAGCCCTCAAGCACTTATTATTGTTGCTGGAGTAGTACAGTAATCTCGGACCTTGGGGAGTAAGTCCAGTTCATTTGTTAGATCTTCTAAGCGCAGGGCTCTACTCACATGCTCCTGTCCAGTCTGAGGGCTGATGCTTTCCATTTACTTGAGAGGCTCAGAACATTTTGCTCAAGGGAAAAACCCCACAGCCACTGCCCTCTGAGTCTTGCCACCTCCTGATAAGCCAGGATGAAATGGGGAGTAGCAAGTTCTCAGGGAGCAGAGTACTGGTCAGCCTGAAAGTGGAACTCAGAAAACTCTGCTCCCTCCCCAGTCTCTATGGATGGTTTAAAAAAAATGTTTTTAAGATAACCATAGATTCACATGCTGTTGTGAGAATATAGAAAAATCCCTTGAACATCTGTCTGGTTTCCCTTAATAGTAATATTTTTCAACTCTAATATAATAGTTACATATATACATAGCCTTAATAGTTACATGTGTAACTATTATATATGTAATATATATGTAACTAATAGTTATATATGTAATGTAACTATTACATATACATGTAACTATGTATTACATAGATATGTAACTGTTACCTGTATATGTACTATTAGATATGTAACTATATTTTAAAACTAGTATAATAGTTACACATATATGTAACTACACATATATTCAAGTTACATACATATGTAATTGAATATATATATATAAAACGGTTTTTCAAGGAAGATATTGACTTTGATACAATCCCCTGATCTTATTAAATTTCTCCAGTTTTGCTTATATTCATTTGAGTATGTGTCTGTGTGTGCGTATTAAATTCTATACCATTTTATTAACTGTGTAACTTCCTGGAACCCCATCACTGTAAAGGTCCTACACCCCAAGGATGCCTCACATTGCCCTTTTCTAACTAAACCTACCTCCCTCTCGCTCCCCTCTCTTGATTCCCTCACCCTGGATAACCACTAATCCGTCCTCCAGTTCTAAGATTCATTTCAAAAATGTTATAAACATGGACTCACACAGTATGGGATCTTCTGGGATTGACAATTTTCACTCAGCATAACCGCCAGGAGGTCCATCGCAATTGTTATGTATCAACAGGCCATTCCTTTCTATTGCCAAGCAGCATCCCATGCTATGGTTGTACTGCAGATTGGATAACCATTCCCTTGATGAAGGACATCTGGGCTGATTCCAGTTTTCGGCTATTACAAATAAAGCTGCTTTACACTAAGTACTTGTGAAGAAGTATTTTTGTGAACACAGTTTTTGTTTCCTTGAGATAAACACCCAGAAATGCAATTGCTAGGTCGTATGGCAGTGCATGTTTAGTTTTTTAAGCAACTGTCAAAATGTTTCCCAGAGCGGCTATACCATTTACAAGCAATTTATGAGCAATCCAGTTTCCCTGCATCCTCACCAACATTTGGTTATCAGTATTTTGTTTTGTTTTAGCCATTCTGATAAGTGTGTAGTGATAGCACCTGGTGGCCTTGTATTTCCACCATCGCTAATGACGCTGAACATCTTTCCCTGTGCTTACCTGCGATCTGTATGCCCTTTCAGTGAAACCACCGTCCATGTTTTGCAGCCATTTTCTAATTAGGTTGTTTGTTACTGTTGAGCTTTGAGAGTTCTTTCTGTATTTTCAGATTATTTGTCCTTTGTTGGACATATGATTTGCAAATATCTTTGGCCAGTCTATAACTTATCTTTTCATCCTCTTCACAGGGACTTTCACAGAATAAAATTTTCTCATTTTGATGAGATCAATTTATTAATGTTTTCCTTTCATGGACATGTTTCTGATGTCAAGTTATAAACTCTATGATCTCAAAGATTTTTTCCTAAATATGTTATAGTTTTATGTTTTACATTTAAGCCCATGATCCATTTGAATTAGATTTCATGTAAAGTGTGAGGTCTGGGCTGTGGTTCATATATTTTTGGCGTATGGGCGGTCCATTTGCTCCATGTGTGTTCTGAGTCTGTGGCAAAATCCTTTCTTCTCTCTTTTTCTGTCAGAGGGAACCTCTCTCTCCCTGTGTGCAAGACACTAAGCATAACAACCTCCTTGGATTTAGTCTTTAGGGAATAAAAGTCAGGAAGGGAAGTGCCTTCTAGAAAAGTTCAGCTTTCTGCCAACTCTCAAACCTCCCCCGAGGAGAAAAGTGCACTGGGACTGCTAGCTGCTTAAGTGGAGAAAAATAATAGGAAAAATACTGGGAGAAAACATACGTTAACATCACAAAAATTCCCTCGCAGGCAAAAGTTTGGCATGTTGGCAAGTATATGAGTTTTCTCTGAAAAAATCCATAACATACATCATACTGTCAAAATATCCACAAACCACCCCACCAGTTTGTTTAAATCACTGCCTTCAAGGCTCAGACTCCTGCTGTAGGAATAGGGATGCTACCCTGTGGAGTGACGTGAAGTCAAGATGCTTCCAATAGAAAAGGCTCTTAGCCAGGGATGTGGGACTCATAGGCCTCAAAATAGTGTTCTGTTCATTCAGGTTGGTCGGCTGGTTTCTGCCCCTCCCGGAATCGCAAGCAGACAATAATCTTTTAGGAGTCACTGAAATCCTACAAACGGGGACCTGACTCAAACCCCTCTGAATTAACCAGAGCGGTTCTCAATGCATGCATCCCACTGCTCTCCTTCAACAATCTACAAGGAAGTGCATGACTTTTTCTTCTCCATTAATTTCTTTCACAAACACAAAACAATCAGCATTTGTGTGCAGATTCCCATATATTTGTCACTCTGTGAAAGGGGTACAGAAATGAATGATACAATCCTGGCTGAAAACTAAACAGAAGAGATGAACACACACACCAGTAAAGATAATAAATGGCAGTATGTGATATATGCCATTTCCCTGGGGCAGTTAAAGACACAGACAATTCTACTACCAACACGTCCTCAACCAAATTAAGTTCCGTGTGGTCATGTATTACCAGACCCTGGATGTTGAGGATTCACCTACGAATCCTTTGAAAAACAGAAAAATTACTCACACACCATTTCCACTGAGAGTTGATACTGAATGGCAGGTTCCCAACAATTCTGGGGAAGAGAAGCTTGTTCTACTGACTTACAGTCTGGCGGAAGTATCACCTCAAAATCAAAGGTCAGCACAGATTCCTCCTTGTCTAATCCTCCTCAACGGGTAGAACAGTAAGATACGTTTTCTACGATCTCATTTTTTTATAGCCAGCACACAGCGAAATGCCTAGAACATACAAGCCCTCAATAAGCATTAAAGGAATTGAAAAATAGACCCAGGAATAAAAGATCATTGCAGAGAGAAATTATCAGTGTTTCAGTTTACACGTTTTCTCAGTAGGATTTCTGCTTGCACACCAGTCTACTACGTAAGGGCCTAAGAGAGTGGCTGGGCAGCTAAGCCCCAGGCAAGCTCCCAGGAGCCTCTTCACAGTATCAGAGAAATCAAAAGTATATGCCTGTGCAACACTTAGAGGAGCATCACATATTTACTCAGGGCTGAGTCTGTGATATTTCTATTCAAGTTGCTGCACAAGGGGAAACAGGTACTGAGACAGGACACGGATGGGCCTCAGGCTGAGCAGTTTCTCCCCTGTGGACAGAAACTCCGTAACAGCAGAAACTCCATAAAAGCAGGATGATAGAGGAGGCTGGGCCCTGCCCAGATAAAAGACCACATATTCCTCATCCTCGAAGCCAAGGAGACCTTCCTGACTACACACGCACAGAAAGGCTCCTTGGAGGTCAAAAAGGGAGGCGGCGCCACCCCACAGTAAGTGATGCCAACTACCCACAGGCCTCTTTGCTAGAATCCATCTTGGCTAAGAGGTGCGCACGCACACAGAGGAGGACCCTGAGGTAGACCAAATACGGACTCAGAACCAGGCAAAGCAAGACGACTGGTCAAAGGAAATCCGGAAGAAATGCCCCATAACAGTGATTCAAACTACCACAAGGGTGCGACTCTCTCTCTCTGAGCCACCCGTGTGGCTATCCACACGTACTGTACACTTTTTCACTGCTTTCCACCTCTACGTGGAAATTCATTTCTACGCAGCTGACGGGCCAGGGCCTTGTCGCTGGCCACTGGTCCCTGGTGGTCTAGTGATTAGGTTTCAGCGCTCTCACTGCCGCTGCCCAACCTCAATCTCTGGCCGGGAACTGAAATCCTGCTTCAAGCCGCTGCAGGCCGAGGCCACCCAAGAGCAGTATGTTTTGAGATGTCACGTCTGCATAAAATATAAATGAATAATCGTGGATTAAAAACAATAACATCCTTACACTCCGAATCCATATTAAAGAGTCATATAACTAGGACTGGAGCAGAGAAACATCAACAAACATTTGCTGCTTTCACTTTTCACTCCGTAGGGAATATAACACAGCCACAAAGGAATTGGGAAATTTAAAAAAGAGGAAGCTTTTCTTTTCTTCCTGAAAGATATTGCTTACACCTAGATTAAGTTAAGAAACTAAACGTGGACCAGTAAAAACGGTCTTAAATTTTCACTGAGAAAATAACTGGGAGATTTCTCTTTCTCAGTGTTGATTTTTAATCTATTGTCTCTTCCCAGTCACTCATTTTCAGTGCATCCAACACCTCCATTGGTTATTTTTTCATTTTTACTCTTATCCGGTGGCTCCAATCTCTGTGAATATTTTTAATCCTTTGCCTTCAAAGCTTGTATTTTGGAAAACAGTGCCTTCTAGCCCAGTCATTCCTTGAGAGTGCGGCTCTAGACCAAGTCAGGCTGCTAAATGATGACAGGCTGAAGCAAGGCCAGGGTGCTCTCTGCAATCAGCAGGGAGGTTAAGTTTAGGGGAAAGACTGCATCTCTCTCCAGGGAGAAGAGGCAAAGAAGAAAAAAATAGCTCTCCTTCCTGTGCCTACTCTTGTAGCAAAACTATTTGGGAAACCTGTCCTAGCCCCAGATGCAGGCTAAAGAGGTATACACAGGACACGAAGAGAAGGAAGAAAAGTTCTTATATGATAACTTGACCGTTTTGGAGTAAAACAGCGCAGGCTCAGAAGCTTGCGCCGAGGTAGGTGACTGAGGGCATACAAACCCTGCGGGGTATTAGTCATCCGATTGTGTACGTAGACATAAACCACGCCTGTCCTTCTAAGCCAGACAGAGAGACACTTAATTCATTAGATCAAACCCATCTCATGCCTTATCAATTATTCACAAGTAAAGCTCATTGAATCATAATATTAAAAGGGGCGTGAAGGCAAAACTATTGTCATGCATACATACGGCATGGCTTTCGCCTGCTGAGTCACATCCTGGAAAGCAAATGTAGCATTTATTTCCAGACATTGTCAGAAACAATGACTTAATGGTCCTGAGTTTGAAAGGAACAAGACAGAGCAAGTATATGCCAAGAGTAATGCCTGGTTAAGATGGAAACAGGACAACTTCTCTATCCACGCTCAAGCCTGCCTGTGCGCTCTCTCTCTCTCTCTCTCTCTCTCTCTCTCATACACACACGCGCACACACACACACACACACCATCAGGTGTATTTTATCTATGCATGCATAGGTATGTGTGTGCATTTATAAACAAGCATATTTAAGTTTTTATTGTTACATATCCCCACTAGAATGTAAACTCCTTGAGAAAAGAGACTTTGTATCTTTTTAGATACCAACAACCCCAGCACTCAGAACATGGTGGTCATTCCACAGATTTTTATTAAATGAATAAAATTACCTATGAGCTATGTGGTAAAAACTGTTTTAACATACAAATAATGCTTTTCAAAAAACGTTCCCCTAATACCGGTTTCCACATCAGAGATCTCACATAATAATTCTGAATAACACTCCCCTAACTCATCTTTCTTAAAACTTATTAATTTAAAAGTATGACATACTTAATTCAGGTAGTGCATAGTTAATCCATTAGTAAGCGTGTGTGCACATAAAGTAAATGCCTTTGTTGACATTTTATTGTATTCCGTAAAAATGGATGGAAGTAATAAAGTGCAATCCAGAGACAGAATCTAGAACAGAAAACATTGCCCACATAAAAGACTTCATGCTTGAAATGAAAACTGATAATCAAATTTCAAGGCTCCAGAATGAAATCTTTTTTTAAAGCAATAATTTAAAAGCTGTGTGGCATCCGACAGATCTCTTGCCAAGTAGCAGAACTTGTTTCTCCTTAATTTATCCCATCTCACTATTTGAAAAGTTTGAAAAAGAACAAAGAAATTACAATTCTACAGTTAACGTTCCGTGCATTTCTCCCTTTCCCCCGCCTGCTCACAACGTCTATAGATGATAATTTTACGACTTTTATTGTTGTTTAGACCAGTTGTATACTGGTAATTTTAGAGTCACACATCTTTCTGGAAAAATCTCAAGAAATTTAAAATAAAACCATAGTGATGCTTTCCGTCACGAACATGTCAGAGTTCAATCCGTAAAAGCAACATGAGCAGGAAGTGTGGGGAAAATATATGTTTAAGTAAACTTTGGTAGGCTTCATTCTCCAATTCAATTCCACTTAACTGAATGGGACAATATATGCTCTTCATTCTGGGGGTCTGGTTAACACTCCCATGACAATGCCCAGGAGACCACATACATATCCAGATCTAAGTGTGAAGAGGTAGTTAAAGATCACTTCATCAGAGAGAGAACAGACTTGTGGTTGCCAAGGGTGGGTGGGGATGGTGGAGAGGGATGGAGTGGGAGTTTGGGGTTAGCAGATGCAAACTATTACATATACAATGGATAAACAACAAGGTCCTACTGTAGAGCACAGGGAACTATATTCAATATCCCGCGATAAACCATAATGGAAAAGAATACGAAAAGGAATGTGTATATATGTATAACGGAATCACTGTGCTGTACAGCAGAAACGAACACAACATTGTAAATCAACTATACTTCCGTAAAATAGATTATAAAATAATAATAATAAAAGATCACTGCATCGGTATCTAGAACTACAGTACCCATCACTGAACTGCATTTTCAACTGCTACAATTATAGTTCTATTATGTATATTCAAAACTTGTCATGGGAAGGAGGCATGAGCAGATTGACAAATTCACTTACTAACCCAGCATTTACGACCAAAATGGTCCTAAATTACTTAGAAGCAACTGTCACTTCTGACCATCTCCTTAATCAATTCCACTACTGCTTGTAACAAACCTGATTTGACTTTAGTTATTTAACTTTAATAACAGAATATAATTGAGTGTAGCCAGATCATAATCAGTGTGAAGAATTATGAGTTAAAAGAAATCTTTATATATTTCCCTGGAACTTCTCCAGCTCTCAGAAAGTCAAATTATTTTTACTTCTTTTTAAAAAATGAATCAAAATACATTTTTAAGGTTATCACTATGCGTTTTTCCCCCAATACAGATTCACATCAATTAAAGAAAGGCTGCCTCCTGGCTGTACCGTCCTTTGCCTTCCCCTCATTCTGTAAGACACTGAAGGGACTTAGCGTGAGGACAGGGGAAGATAAAGAAATTTCTACACACTGATATTAAGAAGACTTGAAGCAATAAAGGGCTCTATAAATGTAAAATTTAAGGAATTACTTTTATCATTACATGTAAAAAATTGTTCAATCTCACTCTGTAATCAAGACATAGATAACTTTCAGTCTTAAGCAACATCCCTCAGGCTCCTGTTGCCTATTTCTGACTCATTTTCTCCCTCAAGTCATGAGGGAGAAAGGGATGTCATGAGGCATGTCAAGTCTGACATCCATTTTAATCTAATTTCACCCGTGTAAACACGCCGTACAAGGGGCACTAAGGATGTGTTCTTACTGACATCACTACCTAGAAAGAGCTGCAATGTGTTGATCTGAATACATGTTGAGATTAATTTGACACAGAAATGAGTAACATTAAGTCAAGAATAATACAGGACAGGGGACAGGAGCAGCCTTCAGTATGCATGCAATGGGAAAGCGGACCCAGACCAATACCAAAATGTCTTTGACATTTCCCCTAGTTTTCTCTGTAATAACCAGCAATGTAAAGAATTACAGCAATGTAATAACAACCAGCAGGAGAGATGATCATATTAAGCGAAGTAAGTCAGACAGAGAAAGACAAATACTGTACGCTATCACTTACATGTGGAATCTACAAAAATGACACAAATGAACTTATTTACAAAACAGAAAGAGACTCACAGACTTAGGAAACACACTTATGGTTACCAAAGGGGAAAGACGGCAGGGAAGGATAAATTAGGAGGTTAAGCTTAACATATACACACTACTGTATATAACATAGATAACCAACAAGGGCCTACTGTATAGCACAGGGAACTCTACTCAACATCCTGTAATAACCTATATGGCAAAAGAATCTGAAAAAGAATAGATATATGTATAACTGATTCACTTTGTTGAACACCTGAAACTAACACAACATTGTAAATCAACTATACTCCAATTTAAAATTAAAAAAACAAATAAAAGGCATCCCCCCCAAACAACCAATTAGCAGGAAATCTGCTCTGTAAGTATCATTTTTAATAAAACCCGTCTTTAACATACAGACTCTCTAATGTGCAGGAGAGGTGCAGGAGAGGTGGAAAACTGCAGTCATTGCCCGCGAGCTTAGTCTAGGAAATCTGGGATCTATCCGATGCTGAATATTCTCATTTGGAAATGAAAAAAACCCAACTGTTAAAAGCTATGCTCATCCATTCCTGGCTTCTAAAGCTTAGCAAGAAGGAGGAGCCCTTCCCCACCTCTCACCTACCACATTCATTTCAAAACAGAAGAGGGTTTTCTTTGATATAGTTTAGCGTCTCTTCCCCTAAAATCTACGCTCTACCATACTTTCACCCGCATGCCCAGGGTCCCTCAAACGTTCCCATATCTGACTAAATGCTGCTCTTCTGTCTAAACAACAGTGATAAGATAGCAACAACAATAATACATTTGTTGATCTCTTCATCTGCATCAAGGTTTTACATGCATTTTCCTACTGAACCTTCACAACAATCCCGTGAAGTAACAGCTAACATTTAAGCCGCATTTCACAGAGGAGAAAAATCATGTTTAAAGAAATTAAGTCACACAACTGTTAGTGGCAGAGGCGAGGCCCAAACCCAGGTCTAGAGCCCATTCTCTTAATTACAAATCTCTACAGTGTCTGTAGAAAGAGCACGTGGGCTCAAAGAATCACTTCGTTTCAAGTGCTTCGTTTAACAAGTCAGAGACTAAAGATCCAAAAGACTAGGGCACAACCTCGTTCTGCTCCTGAGTCTCTCTGATGATATTATATCACTGAACGCATCTACACCCCAAGCCTCCTTTGGGTTCCATAACGAACTTCCCTGGCTCTCCACTTAACTACCATTCTGCCTCTCTTGTGCCTTTTCTTCACCTGTCAGTGTCCTAAATATCAGCCTTATCTAGGATTCCGTCCTCAGCTTCCTCTCTAGTTAGTCTATTCCAAGGCTTTGCAGCCTTTTAAAGCAATGCCCAACTTGCTAAACGTAACACTCTAGTCACTGTTCCTCCCTCTCTACCTAGGGCTCCCATTCTTTCAAGTACCCCCTGTGCACTTGCGATTTATATCCAACCCAAGCTTTGTGTAAGTTAAAGACTCAAAAATTCCAATTTCCCATAGACCCTTTATTTTACTTCCCATAGACCCTCTGTACTCACCAGTGGCCAAAATCTCACTCAGTCCTTTGTATCAAATCTGTCCATCTCCTACAATCTTTAACACCATCTCTCTTCCCTAGAGTCAGAAACTCTAGGGAGTTTCTTGCCCTTAAATATGATACATTCTCTCACCGACCACATACAGTTCATCCTTAAACGAGTCAATCTGACCTGAAATGTTTCTGGGCCAGGCTGTCCTATTCTAACGGCCACTCTCCAGGATAAGCTTCTCCTTTTCTCTCACATAAATGACTTCATCGGCCTTCTCCGAGTTGGCTTCCCTGCTCCAGAATCTCTCCACCTCCGATCTAAGTTCTTCTTGTTCGTCAGAGACACTCTTTTCAAAGAGACCTGACCACGTCACCCCCTCCCCACACACTCCTTCCCAACCATCTCAGGGTAAAAGCAACCCGTGGGAATGGCACTAATGAGCCTTCAGAAACTACAAACAGAACTACCATATGACCCAGCAATCCCACTACTGGGCATACACCCTGAGAAAACCATAATTCAAAAAGAGTCATGTACCAAAATGTTCATTGCAGCTCTATTTACAATAGCCAGGACATGGAAGCAACCTAAGTATCCATCATCAGATGAATGGATAAAGAAGATGTGGCACATATATACAACGGAATATTACTCAGCCATAAAAAGAAACAAAATTGGGCTATGTGTAATGAGGTGGATGGACCTAGAGTCTGTCATGCAGAGTGAAGTAAGTCATAAAGAGAAAGACAAGTACCGTATGCTAACACAAATATACGGAATTTAAGGGAAAAAAATGTCATGAAGAACCTAGGGGTAAGACAGGAATAAAGACACAGATCTACTAGAGAATGGACTTGAGGATATGGGGAGGGGGAAGGGTAAGCTGTGACAAAGCGAGAGAGTGGCATGGACATATATACACTACCAAACGTAAGGTAGATAGCTAGTGGGAAGCAGCCGCATAGCACAGGGAGACCAGCTCGGTGCTTTGTGACCACCTAGAGGGGTGGGATAGGGAGGGTGGGAGGGAGGGAGACGCAAGAGGGAAGAGATATGGGGATATATCTATACGTATAGCTGACTCACTTTGTTATAAAGCAGAAACTAGCACACCATTGTAAAGTAATTATACTCCAATAAAGATGGAAAAAAAAAAAAAGAGCTGACCAAGTTTCCATGTCTAGTTTCCATGCTTCTTCCACCCTGCCCCTCATCAGTCGGGAATAACTGCAATTCCCAGTATGCACTGCATCCCTCTGAGTCTTCTGTTTGGAATTAATTCCTCAGACAAACCGTCTTTTGAATTCCCTCTCATCTTTTCTATGAACCCTATCAACACACCATTAGCACCTTCTTCCTAACCTACTAAAAGCAGCACTTTTCATTTAGGGCATTTTTTGAGGCTCTGCATTTCATGCTTCACCATAAGCTAGGTCTACCTGGGGAGAGGTAAGACTAGTACCCCGGTCTCAGAGTGACTCTTCCCAAGGTTAAACAGCTAATTAAAGAAGTACTAACTTTCTAAATGTTCTCTGTATCTTTCTTTAAACTACAAAAATAAATATTTATCAATAATAGTTATCTAAGTGATACGCTGATATTACGAGAAACCTCCACTAAAAGACTTAAAGCCACATAATAAATCACCCGGGTCATGCCTTCTCTCCCAATAATCGCTTATTTATGCATTCCACTTACCATATTCATCCATTAATTGGTGAGGCAAAATGGAACATTCAAATCACCCTCAATATTTTTATGGTTTTGTATTATTTGTGCACTTTTCCCCATGATCCAGGCTACTGCCATCTTGGCCCAATGCCAAATAATATTAACGTAAGAGAGATTAAAATCACATAAAATATTAGGGAAAGTGCTCCATTTTATTATCTATCTCAGTAAATGGGAGGTAACAGGAAAAGGTCCTAAACCTCTGGGCAATCTGAGAAGTCTGAAACTGAACTGGAGACTAAACATTCCAGAAAGAGGATTCATCAAAACGAATGAACATTTCACAAAGTTTTAAGTAAGTGAATGTGTTCATTCCTCCCACTCAGTTTATTGTATTCACTGCTTCTCACCATGTTTTAATTATACAAGAATTTTCTGCAACTCTATTCATAGGTAGTCAAAACCATACATGAGGAAAAAACTACAGAGGCGGCCAGCAATGGATCACTTCAGTGGACAGATGAATGACAGTGGCCCACTTTCTCCTATGCTAATGGCCTGAACAGACAAATCCTTAATTTACAAAACTTATATCAAAACAAGAAGATGCAAGGCTCAAGGCGCTGGGCTCAGGTACCAACCTTCGCTGCTCTTCACCGTGTTCTCCTGAAGGGACCGTGAGGCATTCATCCATGTGTCCATGAAGCAACCTGAGGACGTCACCACCAATCAGATACCCTAGAAGGGATTGAAACGCAGTCACATTTGAACTGTCATCATCAGATGCTGACAGCTGAACAGATCATTGGCTCCAATCTCCTATGTTCCTAGACAGAGACACAGGAGTCCAGCAAGGCTTAAGTACCTGGCCAAAATCACAGAGATGGATGGTGCCACCTGCCTGCCACCTCTGAGCCCTGGGTTCCCAAGTCCCACAGATAGTGATGTTCCCACGATTATACATGACCTCAGCCTCATAAAACCCTCCACTAAACGTGCAAGCCTGGATAGGCTCAGATTTGAACTTACGTAAGTGAGAACAACCAGAACACACAGATATTTCCTGGGAAAACCCTGATGTACAAGCACTGCTGTGATCCAGTTCTAAGTCACACACCCTGGAAGATGAGAAATCTTGACAGTAGCCTGCCTAAGCAATACCCTGAGGCCAAAACACTGGAGAAAATCACCCCTAGAAAGCTAGCATGTAAAACACACACAAAAATAAACTAAAGCTGACGGCAGCATAAAAATAAGAGGAGATAAACCTTCACACAAACTTCACTTTTAAATAGCAATTCAAATGAGTTCCTTAAATGTTATGTGTCTGCATTACAGAATATTTTGACACCAACAGCTCTAATGAATTTACTCATTATCACAATCCCAAAGATGACTGCCAACTCTGCATCGGGGACCAGCCCCCTAATGGAAGTGGAGTTCTCACCTTGGGCTGCTTCACTTCCTGAGCTGATTGGGGCCACGCTCCAGAGGGTCTGCTGGAAAGCGGCGTCCACGTGCAGGCTGCCGTTGCCATAAGACAAGTGCTGCATTAGAAGCAAAAGAAGGCCATCACTACAGGCTCTGGGTAAGTCTCAACACAGAAGTGCTTCTGGCAACTCAAACTGAACGCTGCCAACGTGGGACTGTCCACGGAGAGCCTCCGTTGCAATCCCGTCACTCAAAAATGAAGAGACTAGTAGGAAAAAAATTGGAGTTTATATTTGACTTTAGGTATTTTTCAGCTTCCTTCTAAGAGTTACTACTTAAGCCACTAATCCGAAAACACAAATAAAATAGATTTGTTTGTGAAAACAGACTATTTTGTTTTAAAGGCTTATTGATGGGCAAATTTGTACAGATAGTAGGCCCTTACCATTAAAATTATAATTAAGTTTTTACCTATCACACTGTGACAGTGTGTTGACAATGAAGTAGGTTAAACCTACTGGACTAATGTGTTAGTTTCATGGGGTCCTTTACGAACTTTTATCTACAATCTGATGTAATAGCTATTAGATGGCAATATTCCCTAATAGGTATCAAAAACCAAGACAATACATGTCCTTCAAAATTCAGACATTACAAATCTCAGATGTTCCTTCTTAAGTCAAATGTATTAAAAGAACATCCTATTTCACACCTTTGAGAGCCATCGTTGATGAGTTCTGAAATGATAAGTAAAGAAAAACAAAATTATGAGTACAGACAAATGACTTGCTTATTTCACTAACCATTACCTGGCTGCTGCTAGAATTTCAAACATGCAAAGAACAACCACCTTTTTTCTTGCAGTCATCTGAGTAAACATCACCAATATTCCTAGAATGTTCCTGCAACACTTTCCAACGCTGATGACGGCCTAAGCTTTTTTTTTTTTTTTTTTTTTTTTTTTTTTTGCGGTACGCGGGCCTCTCACTGCTGTGGCCTCTCCCATTGCGGAGCACAGGCTCCGGACGTGCAGGCTCAGCGGCCATGGCTCACGGGCCCAGCCGCTCCGCGCCATGCGGGATCCTCCCAGACCGGGGCACGAATCCGCGTCCCCTGCATTGGCAGGCGGACTCTCAACCACCGCGCCACCAGGGAAGCCCCAGCCTAAGCTTTTAAAGACTTCAATTGCACTAAAACTTTCCCAGATATCTGACCTTCCTAGTTAAGACAAACAGCAGTCACGGCATGCAGAAGCTCACTGGTATATGCCACAAGCCTTTCAACATCCAAAGGTCTCTTCTGCCTAAATATACTAATCTCATGTCACCAGCATAGGGAGGCATTTCGTTTTCTTTCTCTTAAAAACAAAACCCAGGACATTTGTGACATTTGACATATATGTAATTATCTTATCAGCAACTTTCCAATCGATAAGATTAAAAGTGGATGCTTCAGGTTTAGCAATAACCTGCTTACCCCTCTCCCATCTCAACCAGCTGTCTGTCTTTTTACGACCTCCTTTCTACCTGGACTTGTCATTCTTATGCAAAAATCCAGCTAAGATGTCTTTATTGAATTAATTTCTTCCCTAATATATTAAAACTCTTTAACTATTTACAAATAAATCATATGCCATCTGCTTCCACAAACAAGAAAAATATATTTTTCTTCATAGCCCTTATCACAATGGGATCATTTAGTGTATTTTTTATTCTCCCTCTTGTAAGCTGACACAGGCTCACAACTGTATCCCTAGCATCTAGCAAGGTTACTCAATAAAGAAGTATGTGCAGAAGTGAACCAAACCTTTAAAATCAAAGTGGCATAAACTTTAAAAAAATATTTTAAATTATTCCTTAAATGTTCCTATTTCAATGACCTGAGCCAAAATAACAGCACGCACACACCAAAAAAGAAAAAAAGAAGAAAAAAGAAACCTGTGAAACCATATGGATTTTATCAAACCATCAGGAGATGATTCAAAATACCAATGCTTATATTTTTACTTTTGAATTCAAGTGAAAGCTCATGCCATATTACGATAAATAGATTTGTTCATTCATCCTTGTTCATTGAATATACTACGTATAAAGCATTGTGCTAAACATTAATAGAACACATTCCCCACCATGAGGGTGCTCGTAAGCTAGAAAGGTAAGTAAAATATATCCACAAAATGATGTGAGTCAGTGTTTTGAAAATATTAGCTGAATTGTAATCAAAGTGCTACAGGAATTGAGAGAAAAGAACACTTGGACCAGCCTAACTGGAACACAGTTCATTGTCCTGGGCTTCAGGACAGGTGGTATTTCCACAGGAGAGATAGGGTTCCATGTGGGACGAGGCATTTGAAGAGCCAGTAGGACCATTTGGCCTGAGCATCACATTTATATACTTAGAGATGCTGTCTCCAAAAGTTTGTACATACACTGAATTTGCGTATGTGTATTAATAATGTTAATGCGCTAAGTGTAGATATTTTTTTAAAAATACCAAAACTTTTATAAACTACTTTGGAGATTTTCATTCTTAATACACCAGAAACCTTGTAATTGTAAGTGACCTGGGCTTTTTTGGTGCTGTAGGCTCTAATAAGGGAAATGGTACCCAAAGGGGCAGAGATACGGGAACATACAGCACAGCAGAGAGTTTCATCTTTGGGGCTTACAGCATATACTTAGAAAGAGAGTGAGAGATAGGCCTGCAGAAAAAGCAGGTGTCAGATCAAGGACCTTATAGGCAATAAGGAGCTACTGCAGTGAAAAAACAATGGGAACGGGGGGAGGACGAAAATGCAATCTTCAAATCATATCTAAGCCTAAAGGTACACAATAAATATAACCATAAAAAAAGGAAAATTTCAGTCTGTTGGAGAAAGTAAAAAAAAAAGCCCTTAAGATCATATTACACCATTTAAAGTTATCTAAATCATGTCCACTCTGCTCAAGAAAATATTCTCTAAGCATAACTATTTCGGATGCTTCTATTTAATTTTGCCACTTAAGCAACAAAGGGAAATCTGAGTAAGAACCACACAGGCTTGTGATGGTAAATATTCAGAATGCAGTAACAATTTCAGTTACTGACACTAACTAAGATGGGTTATCCTTAAAGCCCAAACAGATGTTGTCAGAGGTTGAAAGCAAAGCTGGCCTTAGGCTGAAATATGTAACTGCTCTAAAATTTACACACCCACCAGGAGCACTGCAGGCACTTTGGGGAGTGATCTGCTCTCTCCTATCACCTTGATTCTCATGTTAGTGACTCTCAAGTTCTCATGGACACACAAATCATCTGAGGATCTTGTCAAAAAAAGGCAAATTTGAATTCAGGAGGTGTGATGGGGGACCAACCAAGGCCACTGGTTCAAGAACCATATTTTGAGTAACAAGGCTTTATATGATAGAAGCACGAAATCTCAGGAATAGAAAAGATATTATTATAAATCACCTCCCAGGAGTTCTCAACCTGGACTCCACTTTGATACTTTTAGTTTCCTTTGTAATCCAGTGTATATATTTTATACATTTTAAAAGATAATGAAACAGAGTCGGTAAGCTTTCTCCGACTGTCCGAAAGGTCCAAGGCACAAGAATTTCTAAGAATATCCGAATTCAACCCTTATCTGATGCATTTATTCACTCATTTATTTCTCTCATATTAAGTGTCAGGCACTTGGCCCTGGTGATGCAACACACGAGAAAATGATCCTCCAGTGACAGGGAACACAAGTAAACAAGATACATCACTCCTCAGACTTCACTTTTTTATTCTGAGAAAAAAACGAGGGACACAGAATAGATGTTCTTTCCAAATGGAACAGTCTATGATTCCATCACCTGAGCCACAGAGAGAAAAAAAAAGGCTCAAGGTAAATAAATAAAAAATAAATTGGATGGAATCTAAGAGAAAAAAAAAAAAGAAAAGAAAAAGGTCATGAAGAACCTAGGGGAAGACGGGAATAAAGACACAGACCTACTATAGAGCATGGACTTGAGGATATGGGGAGGGGGAAGGGTAAGCTGTGACAAAGTGAGAGAGTGGCATGGACATATAAACTACCAAACGTAAAATAGATAGCTAGTGGGAAGCAGCCGCATAGCACAGGGAGATCAGCTAGGTGGTTCGTGACCACCTAGAGGGGTGGGATAGGGAGGCTGGGAGGGAGGGAGACTTAAGAGGGAAGAGATATGGGAACATATGTATATGTATAGCAGATTCACTTTGTTATAAAGCAGAAACTAACACACCATTGTAAAGCAATTATACTCCAATAAAGATGTTTAAATAAATAAATAAATTGGTTGATACGATGAAGAGCTTGAAAATATTTATGATCACTGTCTTTTTAGCTATCAGTATTTTTAAGCAACTTGAGGGAGTTCGGTAACTTACTATGCAATCAGAACACCTAGCATTTATTGGCAATTCAGAGGTGGGTATGAGAGAAGTAAATTTTTCTGAGCCCTAGAATAGCTTTCTTTTAAGCATTTTTCATCACTTTTTAGATTGTGGGGTTTTGCTTTTCCTAATTTACTTTTAGACAGTTGTTTGGTAATATTTTCATGGATTTTAAAAATCTGTCTGCTACCTCTACTCAATACTCTGTAATAACCTATATGGGAAAAGAATCTAAAAAAGAGTGGATATATGTATATGTATAACTGATTCACTATGGTATACACCTGAAACTAACACAACATTGTAAATTAACTATACTCCAATAAAAATTTTTTTAAAAATCTGTCCGTTTCTATAGGTGACAGAGAAAATTATTCAAAAATCAATGTTTCAAATGAGAGAAATCCAATCCACGTGTTGAAAACCCTTGTGCATACCATGGTGATTTTTATATCTTTCTAACACAAGTAAAAATTATTTTTGCGTGCTTTACCTTATTTTGTTTAGTCTGAAAGAGATTCACAGTAATATCTATTTGACCAAATTTCCTCTCTTTTAAATTGTATCTTTCTCTTATATTTAAGCTGCTTTGATAAAGCCTCCTTTAAAAGAAAAAAATAAGTCATTCCAGTGGGTCAAAGGAATTTTTCTTCCTCTTAGATATTCCTGAAAAGAGGATTAGAATATCATTTCATATCAGAATATGAAACAGCAAGATTAGAAAAGACATTATTTGGATGAGTGGCTTACAACCTTTTCTGGAGATAAAACCCTTTATTCCTGAGAAATCATGTACAAGGTTCATCACATAAAGCAGAAAAGGGCAGAGCATCCTAGGTGGGGCCTGGGCTCCGGGAGCCCAGCACAGTCCACAGGACACCTCCGCAGAGGACAGAGTGAAAATCAATCCTTCAATCCGTTTTAATCAATTTAGCATCCCAATAGTTGTAAGCTTGATTAGAGCAGCAAATGCACAATTAGATAGTTCAAACGTAGCTTAACCATCACTGTTCCTGAAGAAATATTAGATCAAAGGCCAACAGACACTAACAAATGAAAAGTTACAAAGTCAATGACAGGACGTGTTTACTTTTAGTAGTTAGTTTTAACGGATGTGTTTTCAGCCGTATTTCTTATTTATTTTTAACCATGTCAGCATCTTCTCAGAATATGAATC
Source organism: Leucopleurus acutus (assembly GCF_964270905.1). Classification (NCBI taxonomy): domain Eukaryota; kingdom Metazoa; phylum Chordata; class Mammalia; order Artiodactyla; family Delphinidae; genus Leucopleurus; species Leucopleurus acutus. The sequence continues at coordinate 77,417,629 of NC_139156.1, forward strand.
TGGCTTTCACATGATAGCCCTTTATTTAAAATCAACTGTAACTGTCTCTTCACTTCTCACTTCCCAACTTTCCCCTCTTCTGGTTAAATATCTACAGTTCTTAATAGGCACAAATCTCCTGGGTAAATTGTGATGACAATTCACTAAGCAATTTTTATATGTGCCATTCATAGAGCTAAGAGTGTTGTCTGGATTAAGCATTCAATCCTCTTAATATCCCTGTGAACTAGGCTATTACCCCCATACTGCAGATGAAGAAACTGAGGGTTTGAAGAGGTTATATGATTGGCCCAGGCTCATGCTTAGCAGGCTCCGTACCCATAAACTATATATATATATATATATATATATATATATGCCCAATTTTCAGTTATTCAGCTTCAGTACGAGGATTATTCCAGCTGCCGCTGTTTAGTCCAATGTCTTTTACTGCCTCGCTTTTTGCCCTTTCACTTCCTCCAGATCCTTCTCACTAAGTACCATGTAGGTCCTTGAATCCGTGAACATAATACTCTGTATTCTCACTACTAATGACTCACAGTGGAAACGTGAGGTAGTAATTAACTATCCCTACACCCATAGAAACATCCTGCAGCATCTCTAACCTAAACCCTAACACTTAGTTACTGTCTCACGATACTCTCCTACAGTTCCATGGGTTTGGTTTGTTTTTTCCACTATTTTTTTTGAGGCTGGAAGCCATGTGTAATCTGTCCTTGGTCATTCCTGTGGTTTCTACTATATGCTAGGTCTATACAGATGATCACTACACTCACTGACTCCATCATCAAATAAAAGTGAAATTTTAACAATCTGGTTGGCTTACTCTCTGGAGCTCTATATAAAAGGGTATCAGAAAAGGAACTTAAATAAGTTGGCTAAAATGTAGCTTGAGGGCTTCCCTGGTGGCGCAGTGGTTGAGAGTCCGCCTGCCAATGCAGGGGACGCGGGTTCGTGCTCCGGTCTGGGAAGATCCCACGTGCCGCGGAGCAGCTGGGCCCGTGAGCCATGGCCGCTGAGCCTGCACGTCCGGAGCCTGTGCTCCGCAACGGGAGAGGCCACAACAGTGAGAGGCCCAGGTACCGCAAAAAAAAAAAAAAAAAAAAATGTAGCTTGAAAATTATCTGTGAATGTAATTAATCATGAGGTTTACTTATTTCCCTAAGTAACAGAAGGGGCACCTCAGGCATTACAATTACTGCCAATGTTTGTACAGTGTTCTTTAATTCAAAGCATCTTCAAAATCCATCATCTCATTGCTTCATCACGGTAACTGTGGTGCTAGGGAGAATCAGCACCATTTTGCAAGTGCGGAAGCCAGAATTCAGGGAATTAAGTGACTCAGGAATTTGCTGGTAGAATTGATGCTATAAGCTCTGGCCTCAGTGAGATTCTGAATTTTCTCCTCCTTCTGTGCATAATGATACCATCCTGTCAAACAAACTCTGCTGTGTAGTGGAAAGAACAAGTGATACAGCAAAAACATGCATACTTCTGTCCAAATCAAAATAAGATATGTGTAGAATTTATATACTAAGAAGCATGAATTATTTTTATTACTGCTATTGGTTTCCAAGTAAAACTACAACTCGAAATGTCTATCTCCCGATCAAAATACATCACCTTCACATATACAGCACAGGCACACAGCAAGGGCTCAATAAATGCTTATTTGACGAGCTGACACCTTGGATTGTCCTAGAAATGTGCGTGGTGCCTGATTCCACCTACAATGCTTGAGAGACAAGAGGGGAGAGATGCTCCAAGCCTCCCTTTAGCTCTGCACCATTAGACGTTCCATTTAATTTAATAGTTCCTGTCAGTTACACAAGGCCCTGTTTCACCACTTTCCTGTCTTCATCATTACCTCTTCCCTCAAAGCAAGTAAAACCACACCCTTCTTCCTAGAAACGTTTCAAAACTGGAACTGTGTTGGTAAGCAAAAACTGACTTGAAGCACCCCCAGACCCGCCTTATTTCCACGTTCACAGAGCCCAAGGGTACCAACTACTTACTTAATTCTAAAACAACTACACACAATATGTTGATTTAAGGCAGTAGGAATATACTTTCTATAAACTAGCATGAGCTTAACTGCAATGATGCTCTAGTTCTGATTTTTGTTTCAATCATCATCCACTATGATGTCTGGGATTTTTTAATGTGGATATTCATGTAAAGTTTATAATACCATGTTTTATATTTCTTTGCTTTCTCAACCTTAAAATAGAATATTTTCACTGACACCCTTCACACTTCCATTGATTTCAATATTCTACGAAATTCTGCACATGATTATTCTTTAGCAAAAATATAATTTACTACAGAAGTTAGATATTGGCCTCACCACAAAAGTAAAAAATACCTTCAATGATTAAGCATAAACTTCTTTCTTCAATCTCCCATTTCTAGCCCTTTCTCTTTGAAACAATGCAATGTCAGTGAGGGAATTAAACCATTTTTAAATTTTATTTCTCCTTTCTTAGCATGGCAAGTGTTCCTCACATAATAATCTGCTTTCATAAATATCAAAATAGGTAATCACAGCCTCATTAATATAGCCTTCTCATTGGGCGCAAAATAAAGTCCATGGAATTTCAAATTCCTGATTGGACTGCATTTACATGCTGTTAATAAAATAATCCAAGAACAGGCACTATCGATGTCACGAACTTACATATCAAGGGCACGAGGGAAGCCTGTCTAAATAATCCTGGTAAGCCACACTTCCACACCTGTCACATTATTCTTCTACTTAGGGAGTTATGTATAATTCATCAAATAGAGATACAGGCTTGTTTCTAAGCAATTTTCCTAGATAATTTGCAATTTCAGCTTTAAAAAGATCATTCTATTGACCTGTCACTTATCATATCACCAACTACATGATCCGCCTTTGCACACTTACCAAGTACCTTTCGGAGGACACACTAACTAAGATGAGGTCATCTCCAACCCGTACTTTTTCTCCTTCTGAGCGCTGCTTGGAGGCAGGATGGATGGTCCACCAACAAGCTTCACCTGCACAATGATTGAAATGTGAAACACAAAGAAATGCCTCAGTTTCAAACTCGATATTCTTTGCCAGTGACTCCAACATACAAGAGGGAAATGAAGTCCTCAAAATCAGTCTTCTTAAAATGAAACTGTCCTATTCACACAGACGTCAGAAATTTGAAATAGAACGCAAATTCGTCTCTTAGACCATGAAAATCAAAAAGAATTAGGCCAAATTAGCTTAGAATCTAAAAAAATAGTGGGTATATGTATAACTGATTCACTTTGCTGTACAGCAGAAACTAACAGAACATTGTGAATCAACTATACCCCGATAAAAATTAGAAAAAAAGGGGAAGAAAGAAAGAGGGAGAGAGGGAGGGAGGAAGACATACTGACATGAAAAGACTATTCTCATAGAAACGGGCTGTGACATTAGGGGAAGTTTGGTGTCTCTTTCCCCCACTAAGAATTGCTTTAAAAGGATGTTTATTTATGCTAAGACAAGGCCAATTTCACCAGCCACGCTGATCTAACTTCGCTCCTTACACAATCACATGTTGTTACACTGCTCACACTGCTCTCTCCTATTAACATCTAGTTTGCCACTTGATTTTCAAAAGGATTTGGGTTTTTGTGACATGACAGTTGCATTATAACAATTTAAAAAACCTCTACTTTTGGGGGGATGCTGATGCAAAACAGGTACAAAACATTGTCCCCTAACTTTTACTATCCTGTGCCTTATTTTCCAATATTGTGTTATTTTAAAATGTGGTAGTTTCTATTAATCTAGGAGTAAAAGAGTAGAGAATCCTACAGAATTTTCTGGGATACATTATAAAAATATCTGGGTATACATAAAATCAAATAATTTCTTGCAGAACAAGTCAAGCATACGCCTCATGAACCATAGAACCATACTTCAGTCTCATCACCTAGGATATAAACCTAAGCACACAACTTTTCAATCTGTTCACAGTTCCTTTTGAAACCTTTAAGTTCTACTGCAAAATGGGAATCGTTTTAGTGATATCTGTCATCTAACAATTATCATTCTCTGTGCCCCGCTTTATTATTTCTCCATAAAACTTTTTTTTTTTGGCTTCTTTACTAATTGCCCAATGCCAAAATGTAAACTCCATGATAGCAGAGCATTTGTATGTTTTGTTTACTGGGGTTTCCCCAGCTCCTACTAGCATTCTGTAGGCATTCAATAACAATTCATTTTGCATAAATGAGTAAATGAGTCAGCAAATAACACTTCTTAAGCATATTTAACAGGCAATATGTAATCTATGCCCTGAGCTGCTTTTCTTACACAAACCATATTCTTACTTGAACGTCATGTTGCAGAATTCCTTATCTTCATCCACTCAACTCACATTTTTAGAGTTGTAGGGAGTTTTTCATTCATTCACTCAAATATTGATAAAGCACACACTATTTGTCAATCATTGCTTTAGTAGCTGGGGATATCTCAACAAATAAGGAAGAAAAAGTTACCTGCCTTGTGAGTTTCATTCTGATCAAGGCAGGCACACAACAAATGATAAATATAGTAAATAGTTCAGTAATTCAGAAGAAGTAGAGACCAATGGGGAAAAGAGAGTAGCATATGGGTGTAGGGTGAAAGACTGCCTTGTTTGGTGGGTTTCACTGTTATATAATCATCTCAATGTATGAAAACAAGTTATAGATCGTGCATGTCTTTTACTCCTCTTGAGAGAGAGGACTGAAGATTTTTTTTCATGCAACTATGTGCTGAAGTAAATTAATTACAATGAGAAAACTAAAACTACTAGCCAAAATACAGAGGAATGATGGAGCCTATAGAAAATGAAATAAACATGAGAAGAACACATTTATCTTTTTGGTGTCTGGGATTCTTGGAATTTCTTGTACGAGGCGATGTGTTGGTCCATTAAAGTTAATCAGGTTGGTAAACAGAAATTTATTTTTATCCATTTGTTATCAGTGAAAATTTTAGGGTATGGGAAAGTATTTTAAAAAGGAGGGCATGTGTGAACTTGATCCCACCCATAAAAGCAACAACTTAATGAGTCGGTCTATTTCCTTCCATTCTTTTTTCTAGTTGGTCTTTTATTTATTTTTAATTTCTATTTCCTTCCATTCTTTTTTCTAGTTGGTCTCTTATTTATTTTTAATTCCAAAATCGGGCATGCTCATTGTAAAAGATAAAGCCATCAAATTGTACAGAGGTGTATAAAGTGTAAAGTTCTCAAAGCATTGAGAATAAAAACACAAATAAAGCCTATACTTTCCTATCTGGAGTCTCCAAAAGTATAAATGTGTTAATATGTTTTTTGTTTCAAAAATATGTAAATACATAGATATGGAGCATATGATGACCTGTGGACAGGGGAATGAAGGAGGCTTTCATTTGCTACTTTTTTGTTTGAATGTTGACATTGACAATGTTACATGTGTACACTTAAAAATATTTTAAGATGCAAGCTGAAAGGTAGATATGCATTATAAGATATGCATTAATAATACTTTACAAACTAATCAGAACACAGTAATATGGTTAACTATCAGCAGAGCATAAGTACTGTTTTCCTACCCAACTCCAACAAAAGAATAAGGTTTGAAGTCTAGTTTGCACATCAAGCTAATTATGTGGGGATGACCCACCAGCAGAAACAATGTACATTTCCTCCTTCTATTAAAACCTTTCCTAGTTAGTCATTTATTTTTTTCCTGAATTCGTCCCTAAGAATATTCAACCAGTTTATCTTCCAGAATATTCAACCAGTTTTATCTTCCATCGTGTCTCAATACGTCTCCCAATCCAATCCCTGCCACGATCTGAGCGCAGCTTCATCACGGACCAAGGTGCTCACCTGTTGTGTCCTCTTGCAAGCCAACATCAAAGGCCAGTTTATCAGTTGAAGACCGAGAGGTGGACAGGCAGCACAGATACTAAAAGACACAGAATCAGTAGCTGTCACTAAACATTTATTGTCCATTCCAAGTCTAATTCTGAGCACTTACACAGCCTAAATGAGGAACAATGCTGTAGAGGAAATGTGGTTTTCTTCCCCCTCACAGAAAGACTGCAGAAATATGTCCTGTCGGTAAAAGAAGACAAGTAATTGGGGATATGTGTGTACATCTCTCACTTCATCTGATACGCACAATCATAAGCAAAAGGACAACCTGATCTGTCAGTTGGAAATCTTTCTCCCAAGCAGAAATTTGAACACTATTCACTTCTAGCTTCTAGTTTTGTTTTCATTTTTAAAATTTTAACTCTCTGAAATTTATCCAGAATTGAATTTCAAACGGTGTGTGTGTGTAGCCTGTCGCTTCACTGCAGGGAGGGTTTGTCACGTGTATACCAATGTGTGTTTCCCTAAGAGGAATGGAACTCTCCCAACACCACCATCTCCTGATTCCTTTCTCTCCCTCTTAAGTTTTCCTAACTATATATTCTTGGACATAAAATTTAGGATAATTTTTCAGGGCAACTCCTCTATCCCCACCCCAACCTCAAAATCCTCATTAAGTGTTGCAAGAATGAGAACACAAAGATGAATGTGGTATGAGCTCAAGATACACTGCCATCTACACCAACCAAGCGCAGTGCCGGAAAGAGCAGGAGTCCTGCAACAGGACTCGGGGGCAATGCTGGGGACTGAGCAAGCACAGACGCCCAGAATCATGGGACAAGTAATGAGAAGCCTAGAAAACCCCTCTGACGGAACAGGGTTCACCCAGCTCAGGGGATGTCTGTGAGCATAAGGAGGCAGGTGATACACGGATTGGGGACAGATGTGCTGGCACATTACATGGAATTCGGTGCCGTGAGGATGTAAAAATCAACTGACCTGGAGCCTCTGTCTCTTGACTGCAAACCACTGACCTCCCAAGTTACAGAAACAAGGCTTCAAGGGTCCCCAGACATGTTCCTAGCTAGTCAGAGGAGTATGAGTCTGACCTCAAGACAGGCAGCCCATGGTGGCCCCTGAGGGTTACAGACCTTAGATCTAAGCATATTAAATATCTGCCTTTATTTGAGAAAAAGTAACAGTGTTATAATACTGATTTCCCAGGTAAAAACTTAGTGATCTCTATTAAAGTCTTCTGCAATAATATTTCTCAATAATATTACAGTACCTGGCACTGCAACTGTTAGCGTACATTTTCTCCTCTTCTAACGTTCACAGCAACTGTGAGGCACACACTATAATTATTTCACTAAATGTTAATTAAATTCTGTTAAGGGTAAAAACTTGGTCTTATTGACTACTATATCTAGCACACAGGAGGTGCTAAATAATATATATTGACTGAATGGATACAATTTAAGCAATTACAGGCTTCAAGAAGTTTGGCATGGTATCCACGGCTGTACAGCATAGAGGAAAGTGCGCCTGAACCCAGATCTACCAACCAAGTTCAGGCGCTTACCCATCTATATGTATCAAGGGTATTTTTCTGAAAACTGACTCTCATATTTATTATTTTATGTGTTTTCATTGCTATTGAAAGTGGAATTCCTTCCATGCAGTTCTAATGTGTGAGTGCTATATGCAAAAAGGTTGTTTTTATATATTTGTCTTCTATCCAGCCACTTAAAAGTGTTCTCCTTTATTTTATTTCATACCTTACTAAGTCAGCCAAGATTTCCAGAACAATGTTAGATGCTAGCATATTCTTGGGAGGTTTTTTTCTTTTAGTTTTGTCAAGAATGGATTCAGTGTTTGACAATTAAGTATGAGGTCATTGATTTGACATAAATATTTTCTTTATCATTGAGAAAATAATCATCAATGCTTAGTTTTTATTAGGAATTGGTATTTTTATTAAAAACCTGTTTCAGCACCTGTTAAGATGATCACAGTTTTTCTCATTTGACCTACTAATGTGATGTAGCACATTAACATAAATGATATTAAGTCATTATTAAAATCACATCTATACTTCTCCTCTACTTCTCTTCCTATAATTTTCAATTCCATTAACCAGATTTTTCACGTCAATATTCATGATGATGAAGATTGATGACTTTTTTTGTTTTTTTTGGTATTGATATTGAGGCTATGTTTAAGCTTTTGCTCAGGAACAGTTTACACATTTTGGGAATTATCTCCTTCTTAAAAGAAATGATTATTTTATACTTCCAGGTATTGGACTATTGTGTAGTTACTAAAATAAACTTGATGAAAAATTTAAATAATATGGATAATACTTATACTGTGATAATATGTAAAAAAAAATCTGGATATAAATTTGGTTATATAACAAGATCTCAATTATATTGAAAAAAATTTTAACGACAGCAAAGATTGAAAATTTTTAAAAAGTCCCCAACAGTTTTCTCTCATTGGTGTGATCATGAAGATTTTTTTCTTCTGTAATTTCCAAATCTTACAGAATGAATATGTAGTGTTTTTATAACTTAATAAAGCTTTTAAAAGAATGGAATATTTATATATTTTATTTTATACATATTTTATACACACACACACACACACGCATATATAAATGAGAATGAGTAAATTGTGCCTGAGAGGAACCCAGTGGATAAATGGATAACTGGGTGCAAGAGGAGCTGATATGGAAAAACAAAGAGAACAACTAGTTAAGAAGGAAAAGAAGTTAGTGGAGAGTTGAAGGTGGGACTCGCAGTCAGTTTTTTATACTATTTTTCAGTAAGGATGCTTTAATTCTCTAATAAATAAACGGTTTGAAATAAAATCAGAAATGAGAACTATTTCTTACTTGACTCTTAACACCTCTCTCCTCCTAAACCTAGTCTTTCAAAAGTAAGATACGAAAAATAGAAGTCACATAATGATAGAACTGAAGGACCTTAAAGGTCCTCTAAGCTGTCATCTTATAAATGAGAAAACTAAGCAGGATATAAAGATATTCAAAAATACATACAACCAAGCTTGTCAAAGCCATCAATGAAATGGGATTACCAAATATTTCCTGACCACATATGCACAAATGGATCAGCATGACCACAGGGGAGATGCAGTCTACACGTGTACTCACCATGCCGCTGTAGGAATGGCGCAGCAATATGGCATGTCCATAGAGGAGCGTTCGGTGGCCACCACCTTGAGCGGTCTGCAGAGAGCAGAGAAAGGGTCGACAAGGAAAAAAAGAGTAAATTTAACTAAGTCCATAAAAATGCTCTCTTGTTCTCATGGAAAAGTTTAATGGGAAAAAATAAAAGAAGAGCTATTGCAGATGAGCAAAGTGCTGTGGAAAGAATGCTTAAATTGGGACAAAGCTACCAAGAAAACCTTCTCCTGTGGGGGGAGGGGGCTAGCAGTTGATCTAGTTCTTAAAGAATGAACTCGAGTTCAGTAAATACCATAATTTGTAATTTTTGATTCCCAGTTATTTGTTGTCTGTATTTCCCATTACACGGTGGTCCGCGTCGAGCAGGGGCTACAGTACTTTGGGCATCGTGGTATACCAGATTCCTTGCAAAATGCCTGGCACGTAGTGAGGACTAAATAAATACTTCTTCAGTGAATAAGTCTTCTTAAAACACAAAATTCATCAAATCATCCTCAGGCTTAAAAACCTTTCATATCTTCCAACTGTTTACAGAAAAAGCGTCCAAATTCCTTTATACGAGATAGCGGAACGCTTCTCAAATTCTAGCAGGCTTACAAATCACCTGGAGAGCTTGTTAAAACACAGAACCCTGAGCCTACCCCCAAGATTCCGATCCAGTAGGTCTGGAGTAAACACAGAGATGTTTCATTTCAAAAATTTTCCACATGACCCAGGTGCTGCTGTTTTGGGGACAGCAGTGAGTAGTACACACATAGAGGACTTTAGTCTCAGCCCTTTCTAGCCTCGCCCCCAAATCCCTTGTGCTCCAGACAGACACACTTTCCCTGCCCCGACCTTTCTTACTGCTGTCTTAGAACACAATACTCCTTCCCTCTGTAGTCTTTTCCACCTCATCGACTGTTTTAAACTCAGGTTAAGGGCTCCCTCTTCTATGAAGCTACAACCTGAGCTAAATTTGAGAAGCCAGATGGGTTCCCCGATCCAGGTGAGTAAAGGTGTCATAGGAAACAACTCCAGGGTATTAAGAAAGAGGAAGGGACCATGGGATTGCAGTGCTGGGTCGCAGAGAAACTAAACAGGAGTCATAAAAGTAGATCAGGGTAACATCACGGGAGGTACAGAACATTATGCCAAGGAGGCTGCCCTTTTTTTCTGTAGGAAAAAGAGGTCTTTAAGGATGACTGTGATGTTACTGACTTATACATACTCTAAGAAGTACAGGAGAAAGTACTTTAATATTCATTATTATTATAGCTTTTTTACTAAAAATATATCCCCTTCCTATTGTTCCACATAATTTCTTAAAATAACTTTACATGTTATGCTTAAAAGACTTCCAAACCATTTAAAAATAGGTATTAAAAGGTACTAAAATTATGAGAAAAAAACTGCTTTACAAAAAAGGAAAGTTACTTCTTCACCTCCAGAGTGAAAAAGGGAAAAATCTACTCTGCAAAACTATATTCCTCCTAAGAATGAGGCCCTGTTTAGAGAGTACTGTTATTTGCTATAATATATTTGATTTACTGTGGCCAAGAACAACTTATTTACCTTGTCTGATTGGGACTAGTTTGGTAGGAGCTTACCTTTCCCTACCAGATATAAGTTCCAAAGCTACAAGATCCAGCTGAACTTTAATGACACTAGACAGTCATACCAACCAAAACAAGATGTTTTTAGATGAAGAACAAGCTTTAGATTTAACCAGAGTGCTGTTTTTTCTGTAAAGCTTTGCCTGTGCATTTCATGTGTTCATATGTACATATATACATAAATGGTAAAATTGGTTAAGAGGAGATATTTTAGTATCTGAATTTTCTTTCAAATATCTTATATAGAGATTTTACACAGTTGTCTATTATGGATTTAACACTACAGATTTCCTCACTACTCAAATGCTAATTTATGTCACAAATTTAGTTTTAATACAATTCCTGTAAAAGTATGCAAATAATCCACACTAAATTAACTTTGTTAATTAAGAGAGCACTGTTAACACAAGTGAATATAATTTCTGTCACATGGTCTGCAGTCCTTTTCCTCTAACTTGTCATTTTAAATAATACTACTGTGATTGGTTCTGATTCAGGACAAATAAAATGTATAATTTCCACTCTTGGGCAGGCTGGATAACTTATTCAACAAACATTTATCAAAAGAATTGTGTTTGTGGGATGCATCCAAAGACGTACCTTGGTTCTTTATTTGTGCTTTCTGATTTGGTCAATCAATCATATCAATTTTCTTGTTAAATTTGGCCTGGTCCTTGCTTTAATTTAAGTGAACAAATATTTATGGACTTCCTCTGATGTAGGGAACTACCAGTACTTTAAGAGGATGGTTATACACCTGTTAAAGTACCGGTTACACTGGCTTAGCCATCTCCAGGGTTATTCCTTCAAGACTCTACAGCATGCTGCCTCAAAGTGGACTGGGTAATCCCCCAGGGCAATTTCAATGAGAAAAAGTTCATCACTGCTGGGTAATAACATCACAAGCAGTAGTAATTCACTACTCTGGAACAAGGGTTCCATTTCTCCTCCGGCCACCCAAACCAGAACCTTACAAGCTCACAGTGCTATGACCATCATAACCTTTGGGAATCCAGCCAGGACCAACTAGATAGAACCAATCAAGCTAATGGACCAACAAGTTCAAGGCTAGCCCACCCCTCAAAATCGCACTTTGGAAAAATACCTTGGTGCTTTCTGAAGTTAACATGTTCACTGTTCCTTGGACTCTAAAACACAGGCAAAGTAAGCGGTGCTTTCCATTGCACCAGTTAAGAGAAAAAGTAGAAAGTTAAATTTTATGTAACAAACCTTGTGTTCACATTCATGTCACCTATACTTTAGTCCTACTGATTCTCCAGTAAACATTATACAAAAGAAACACTTTTTTCTATTCATTCAAAAGATATTTATCGGGTATCTTCAAATACTGTATCTGAGAGGTACACTATCTGATGTCAAGGGTATTAGGCATAATAGGCTCACAGCTTGTTTTCCTCTGCCTTCAAAATGAGAGTTTTCTCTAATTATTCATTCATTCAACAACTATAAACTGAACCCATGCGTTTCCCTACCAAAGACTTGCACACTAACAGCAAAGAAAACAGAAGTTTAAGAACTAATTCTCTCTGCATTTCTTACCACCTCCAACTACATGTCGGATTATCAGGTCTTTTTTGTAAAAGTATTACCTGGAACTTACATGTCCTTGACATACATTTCCGAGTGTGACTTGGGCCCTACCTGTTTCTGAAAATGCAACCGTCTGTCCCTCACACCCCAGCTCTCCCCTGTGATTGGCTGGGCCTGTGGTATGGTTGGTGAGCTGTGAACAGCCCTCTATGGCCCCTCTGCAGATCCTGAAGTTGGCTTCTGCTAGACTGCTGTAGTCTCCCATAGGTGAAGGGGGTTTACGCTAAGGGGCTGCTGTTCTTTCAGGGAAAAACACCACCAACCCAAGGTAACAACTACCATTTCCAAACTCCTCCCTCTAAATATTTCTGGTGTCAGAGAGCCAAGAATCATTTAATAAAGGGTAAAATTGAACTTTCTGAAAATATCAGTTAAAAAAGTTTTTTCAGTTCTGTGCGTAGGTTTGGTCCCAGGACCCCTGAGATGACTGACAGGGCTAATATTAAACGATAGTGTAAAAAAGTTGAACTGGTGAACTGTAAGTGGATAAAAAAAAGTTCAGAGTACGTTCAAACAAAATCTAAGCAACAAAGCTGTACGTATTCTAAACAAACCACACTTCAACTTTTCCAGATTATTTTAATACCAATTTGGTATTATTAGGTATTCCTATGCCTTGAGCTTTCCAGCATCTTGGCCCAAAATGTGCAATCAGGGTACCCATATTGTAAGCAGAAGCTCTGATGGAAATACTTCTACATTTACATTTATTCAGAATAAGATGCAGTCATAAGGTATCATTTATTAATCTGTTATCCTCCTCTGTGGGGAGGGGAAAATTGGATCATTGTAGCTACCTTTGAGGTATCACTGTTGTTACAAGCTTAAAATACAACAGCAGAAAAGCACAGTACATAAAACCAGCATAGTAATGACTGAGATCAACTAGAGAGGTTTAAACATGCATAAACATTACTGGCTATGTGTTTCTGTTGTTTGGGGTGTTTTCCCTCCTCTGTGTTTAATAAAATATGTTCGTACCACATATTTGCTTAAGGCGTCTTTAGTGTCACTGCTATTTAAAACCATTTAATTTATTAACTATATAACACCTAAATATTATAAGGTTTTCTGTTTTACTAATCATTTTTTCTGTACAAAAATGCTATGCTAATCAATGTAGGACATTTCTCATAATTCCAGGCCCTTATTATTCGAGAGGTTTTTTTTTTTTTTTTTTTTAAATAAATCAGAGCTTCCCTGGTGGCTCAGTGGTTGAGAGTCCGCCTGCCGATGCAGGGGACACGGGTTCGTGCCCTGGTCCCGGAAGATCCCACATGCCGCAGAGCGGCTGGGCCCGTGAGCCATGGCCGCTGAGCCTGCACGTCCGGAGCCTGTGCTCCGCAACGGGAGAGGCCCGCGTACCACAAAAAAATAAATAAATAAAAAATAAATCAGACTCTACAGGAGAACTTTTCTATATCCCTTGATCATTATAACACACCATTTCAGAAGAAAAACAACGAAATCTTAAAAAGAGTTTACTGCTTAGGTAATACTAAGCTACACAACCAACGTTTAAAACGATAGACAACAACAAAAAGGAATTTGCCTTGGAGAACTTCTTTCATAGTGCTCAGATATTTAAGCAGGGAAGCTTTTAAGTTTACCTTCAAATACAAAGAGTGATACTCGGGTAATGAGTTGTTTCAGGGAGAAAAACAAAAAAAATATCTCTGTGCGTAAGCCTTCACATCATCTGAACGTGACTTTCCAACTCAAATGTGAACAGCACTAGACAGAGGAGGAGCACAGAACTGCTGGCCTGGCATCTGGTCCACCTGGGGTCCCCGGCAGCAGGAGCCATGCAAACAGCCCTGCCATCTTCAGTAGTGAATTATATAACAGGTTCAAAGGATGATTATAATAATTAATGAGAAATCTGGCTTCAGTGCAAAATAAATATGTTTGACAAACCAGCTGACCACTGTCGAGACAGCCACTTGGCATTAGATGGCTAACTTGTGAGGGAGGGTGTCTTAACCAAAGGTCTCCAGAGGGAACAGACCAGGACTAGGACAGGACTAACTGATCACTGCTCAGTGCCACCAGCAGAAATGAGCACCTGCGACAAGGAAGCATCTAGCTGGTTCTAGGAGGTTCTAACGATGTGTGTCCAGGTCTGAAAACCAAAGCAAGTCACGACTGAAAAGTGAAAAAGCTGCATAAAATTTAGCATCCTTTTCCTTGTAATTGGTTTAAATTACTATAGTTTAATGCATAGGCCCTCGCTTAGTCAAATTCTAACCTTTCCAGATGATCCAATGCAGGTATGAAAATAAGTTATTGGGTTTCTGGCCTTGCGGCTAAAAGAAGTCAGAGCTTAATTAAATTACATCAGGTACACCACCTGGTTTAAACCAAATGGACATCATTTTTCTATTTGCATTGATTTTTATATGAATCAGCTCTCATGAAAGAGCTTGAGGTACATGCTTCAGGAACTAAGCCATTTACTGTTCTCCAAGGAATCACAGAAATGGCATAGACAAAGGATTTGAATAGGAGTGAGATGATAAAATGAGTACAGTAAATGCAGATTTAGCAAGCAAAACTGCTAATTTTTAAAAAATCAAACCCAATTTCATTATGTATTTATTTAGCCTTGTCGCGCGGCATGCAGTATCTTAGTTCCCCTACCAGGGATCGAACGTGTGCCCCCTGTGCCCCCTGCAGAGTCTTAACCACTGGACCGCCAGGGAAGTCCCCTTCATTATTTATTAATATTTGCAAAGAGGGAACATATTCTTGTTTTCTGCGGTTGATAACATTTTCCGAACCAAATCCCTTGTTTCGTGATCTGCCTCATTGGGCAGTTCATGTCCTCGCTTCCCAAGGTAACAACAATAGTTTCCACTGAAAAATAATGGCTGGAATTATTTGAAATTTTGGAAAATGTTTTGGGTCCTTGTTGATAGGGACTTCAAGTAAGTGTTCTGCTCTGTCACCCTATCCAAACTGTCAAATTCTTAATGTTAACGAATAGGTCCACGTGTCAATACAACGCTCCTGGTTCAGAGTTTTGTCAACTATGAATGTAACTCCACAGAAAATGAATCCTTTGCTTCCTTTTCTTCTAAGCAACCTTTTAAATCTACATCCAGAATTTTGATTTCACACTTTTCAGAGTTTATATCTTCTGAAATTTTTGAATATATTAAGCCTTCATTACCTGAACACAATTTCTCTACACAATTTTCCTCAGCTTTTAGGATAAAAATTAAATTTCATGAATGTTACATGAGAAATGTAGCAGGTATATAAAAGTGAAACAACACATTTCTACTTTTTCTCTTAAATAATGACATTCTGCTGTTCCTCTCTTTTCCCTACACGTGTCCTTCAATGACATGACCATGGATTTTACTCTTCTCTTTTAGTTTGCCTCTCTTAAAACCTTTTGGTTTTTCTAATTTGATTGAGGAATAAGAAGAAGTCAAATTATTTTCACATCTCCTGGAGTAAGCAGTTCCCTAGGAGCTTCTTGGTGCCTCTCCTAATTTAGCCTCTTCTAATTTTCCAGTGTATGAATTTGCTATTGTATTCATGCAACAGTGCATAAACACAAAACAGCCAATATAATTCCCACAGTGAAAATTCTAGATGGAGAACGACAGGAAAAAAATCTGTGTCAATGGGAGAAATTCCTAACGTTGGCTAAGTAAGACTTAGTATGTCACAATATGACCCAAAGATGTCAAATGTCAATAAATGTAAACATGGGATGTATTTACTGAAATTTAAAAGTTTTGATTTAATTTTTGAAAACTTTAAAATGTGAAGAAAAGTGCCATGAATTCAAAAATTAAATATGAGTAACCAAACACAAAACATACAAAGTATTACATATACGGCAGATGATCCAATGCCTTACCTTCATCATGAATTTCTGTAGGGGCATAAGGAAAAGAGAAAATATTAAATATACATTATTTCAAAGACATTTTAAAATACCTTAGTTTTAGACTCCACTGTTCTAAATGGAGTTACATGAACAATAAACAAAAAAACATTCACTGTGTTGTCACAACAAAACTTAATATCAACTACATGCTAGAGAAAAGGTGTAGCAAGCCAAACTCTTTTTTAGAATGCTTTTACATTAGTTCTTTCTTTTCTGTGAAAACATGCTACTTGACTTTAATGCGTGATTTAATTTACAGCAAATTTAAGCACCCAAAAAAAAGTAGAATCCTAAAATTATATTCTGACAATGCTTTAAAAAATTTTTCATCTCATCTGTTGCATAAAAAATGCAGTAATATAAACAGCAACCCAACTAACTTAAGTAAAAATAGTGGATTAGAAACAGGTACGGTAGACCATCAATTAATATGCTGTGATGAGCTGCCCATATTTCATGCAAAAATGACAAAAAGCAATTCTTTAGATACTACATATTGTGATATGTGAATTTCAAAGAAAAACCACAGAACTTTTCTCTTTTTCTCTTGACTCGGCCACTTCTCATGATTTACATTATAACAGCTCTTTTTTTCTTCTACAAAACATAATATGTACATATCGATATATTCCTTCCTTTTTCTTTAGACCCATAAAGTTTCTTTGACTTCTTACTCCTAGGAGAGGTAAACAGATGAAAAAGAGCAAAGAAGGAAAAATGATAGTATGTTTCCAAACTTAGGGCTACATTTAGCTGTCAGGTGCATGTAAGTCCTACAGAGGAAAAAATACACACATCCACATTAGTCTTAAAGAAAACAGCAAGAGAAAGTTTTCTAACATAGATGTTAAATACCACACTTGTTTCCCTGAAACATACATACATAGTAATATATGTATATTACTAAATGGCAATTCTATTATGACTGATTTTTTTCATTTTCAATATTATAATGTTAAGGAAAAATTGTCAAGAACCATTTCATTCTCAGCTTAGAAAATATAGGCTGTGTAGTTACATTTTTGTAGCTAAGATCCATGGTAAATGATATCAAGGAACTTTATTTACTCCATGTTGATACTGACTGATCACATGCCTACCTGTGATCACCAGTGATGCAGATATCACTGAGGAATTAGGGAAAATCATTTAAGCCTTAATTCAAAGAAAAACAAAAATCCAAAATTTTGCTACAGAAAATGGTTTATAATAGATACTTTCTTCATGAGATTGTTGGGTTTTTAACTCATTTAGGTTTTAGAGATTTTTCGTTCAGAAACGTCTTCAGTCTGATTTTGTCAGCTACCTAGGTGGAACTACTTTAGAATTGTAGGAAATAGAAAAAAAAAAGTCATCTAGCTACTGAGGTCTGCTCTTCGTAATTTTTAGTTGTGTGTGAATACAGGATGCGCAAGTCACAGAGAAGAGTGATCTGGACACAGGATAAAATAAAATGAATGCTGTAAATTAGCAAAGACTAAGACGGCCATCTACAGAACGAGAAAGAAGAGCAGATGTGTCAGACACGCATTATTTTCAAGACAATCAGGAACATGAAAGATTATCTGTGGCAGTACTGACATGAACCTTTTGTACAAATCGTCTATTGGTCCATCTATTTGACTTATTACATTAGAAAATATTCAAAAGGGATCATTCAAGGGCAAAGAAGAAGTCAAAATACATTAATATATAAAGGAAAAATAGATTATTTTAATCTCAATGTAAACACTGCTTAAGTATGATGAAGAGCAACAGAAAAAGAATGAAAATTAAAATCCTTTACAAGTTGATGACGTGATAGAAAGAGAAAAGAAACTCATGCATGAAGATAAATGTTGAAACAGCCTCAATTTAGGTGTAAAGCATTATCAGTTTTATGCTTACAGTAAGTTTAATAAGGAAATCAATTATTTATTTTATTTATTTATTTTGCGGTACGCGGGCCTCTCACTGTTGTGGCCTCTCCCGTTGCGGAGCACAGGCTCCGGACGCGCAGGCTCAGCGGCCGTGGCTCACGGGCCCAGCCGCTCCGCGGCATGTGGGATCCTCCCGGACCGGGGCACGAACCCGCGTCCCCTGCATCGGCAGGCGGACTCTCAACCACTGCGCCACCAGGGAAGCCCGGAAATCAATTATTTAAGAGCTAAAATTTCATTAGACAAGATACAGAGATGGATAATTATAAAGACAGAGTCCAGGCATGGTGCTTTCTGTCTTAGAAGAAATTTGGGGATGAAATTCAATTGACACAGAAACACAAAGCGGGAAATTTTAGTTCTTTAGGGCAAAACTACGAGTGGCAGTAATTCAGTGTCCCAAGTTTAGTTTAATTACTTCAGAATGGACAACTCAGATGAAGCTTCAAATGTGACCAAGAGCTGGGGACATAAGCAACCCCCCATTATGCTAGACTAACATGAAAACCAGGAAGAGAAACAGCAATCCTTATGTTCTAACTCAAACAAAGATGGCCCTGGGAGTCTAATGGATGATAAAAAGAAGCAGAAGTCTTTGCTCTATATGTCACTTGATCTAGTAGATCTGAAAACCCTAAGGGATTTTCTTAGCATATGCAAATAATTATGAGTAGAAAAACAAGTCAAATAGCAATACTTTAGTCTGAAAATTGTAATCAAACATCAGACATCAAGAGATTGCATAATTATGTTCCATCTGTTACTGGTACAAAGAAAGAAACAGAAATTGAGGTGATGTACAAACTTCCTCTACCATAATTTTGCCTTTCAGTTCAAACTTGGATTTTTTTTCACTGTTATTTCAGGTTTGTGAAATGACAACTGATTACAAAAATTAATTCCTCTATAAATGGGCCTTTCTTAGAAGTTTTAAAAGAACCTTTGCTAAAATGTCTTCTTAAAAATTATATAGATATGGAAATAGTAACAAAGCAACAAAATAAACATTTGGGGGCTACTAAAAAAGAATTATCGTGCTTCCCTGGTGGCGCAGCGGTTGAGAGTCCGCCTGCCGATGCAGGGCACACGGGTTCGTGCCCCGGTCCGGGAAGATCCCACATGCCGCGGAGCGGTTGCACCCGTGGGCCATGGCCGCTGAGCCTGCGCGTCCGGAGTCTGTGCTCCGCAACGGGAGAGGCCACAACAGTGAGAGGTCCGCGTACCGCAAAAAAAAAAAAAAAAAAAAAAAATTTATCAAATAGGACAATCTGAGAGACTAGGGCAAAATTTTGCCTCTGGAGTCCTAACATGAAGTTTCCACTGAGGCAGCGAAATGTCCTACTCTGCACACCAAATATCCATCAGACTTAAGCCTCTTCTGTCATCTTTTTTCTCCTTGTATCAAGATGCTAGGATTCTCCATAATCCTCCAGCTGGTCTTCTCTCCTCTGTGAGTGAGGATACATGTGGTAAATTTCATTATGTTGAGAAAAGGAAAAAATATTTCACCACTAAAGACTTGGGTTTGTTGGTGGCTTTTTTATAATTAACCATGCTCCCCCAGAATTTTAGAGGGCAAAAGAAATTTAAGATTAACAATTCCAAGTTCCAAACATATATCAATATATACTATCTAATAGCATATGTGGGTATATCTTTGTGAAAAACCTCAACAATTTCTCTTATGATGAAGATATCCTATGTAAATGCTTAACTTTCTAAGACTTCCCCACTGAAAATACTCAAGACTGCACTGATTGACAGACATGTTGATGGTGGGCCCAGAAAGCGTCTAAAAGAGGGTTCCGCTTTTAGCCCATGAAAAAGCAATTATACATATTATGATACAGCCCGTGGCAATGCTCTTGCATTACTCATATTAATGACCATCACTGGCAGCTAGTGATATGTGTATGCTGGTATTTTTTAATAAGAATTCAGTATAATTTGGGGGCAGATTGGGAGCAACTGCTGTCTGTTTCAACCTATCAACAACTCTTTATAGACAGTGTCTAAATGGACTGTCTTTTCTCTCATGTGTAAGGGTCTGACATATATATGTATATATAATTATCCAGTTCTTCTTTAGAAGAATAAAGGAAAATAATTCTGATAAGTTACTATAAATCCTCATCTTTTATCTCTGTGACACATTTATAAATCACTGAGCTACATGAATGTCTAAAATATGAAGTAGAAAAGCTATTGAGGGCTTTTTTTTTTTTTTTTGGCAGTATGTGGGCCTCTCACTGCTGTGGCCTCTGCCGTTGCGGAGCACAGGCTCCGGACGCGCAGGCTCAGTGGCCACGGCTCACGGGCCCAGCCGCTCCGTGGCATGTGGGATCTTCCCGGACCGGGGCACGAACCCGTGTCCCCTGCATCGGCAGGCGGACTCTCAACCACTGCGCCACCAGGGAAGCGCGAGGGCTTCTTCCTTTCCCACCTTTCTCTCAATCAAAAACCAACAAACTGATCTCTATGGAGAGTATGTGGATCATAATGACCTGAGGACCTATAAAGCCTGCCCTACACTCAGAGCACCACCTACCTAGAAAAAATTGTCTCTATCAGGATACAGAAGATTCTGTGTATTTTTTTCAAAACCATTTCAAACATGATTGAATCTTGATAACACGAGAGCACTTCATAAACCCTCATATCATAGTAGCTGCACGAAAAAATGCATTATTAAAACTACTCTCAGAAACATTTGAAAGGATTTTGTATTTTAATAATTCCAACAGCATCAACGTATTTTTTAATAGGTATGAGACATCATTTGGTCTACAGACAATGCTTCACATACAACAATATGACAATGTTTTCCATCCCTTTATTGTCCCCAGCTCCATCCATGACTGCGATCCCAGGTCTCCATGTTAGAAACCAATGCTAGAGGTTAGGGGGCTAGAGGGCTGAGGGTGGAGTAGATGGAAATAACAATTCATCACGTTTTAATGCAGAACTCACAAATGTTATTCCCTCTTGAAGTAAGAAGAGCAGCATCTGATGACTCAATGAGCTCTTGATTAAACACAAATGCCCAAAGGTGCTCAAAGAGACGCGGGAAAACAGCTAGAGGGTGGAAGGAAGGGAGGAGGAGGGGGGAGAGAGAGACAGGTTGACTGACGTGTGATGAAGCTTCCAGAATGATGCTATGAGAAAATTTATAAAGAAGCAAGTCTAATTTTCAATATATTTATGTTTTATAAGGCTTCTAAAAGTCTCAATCTGGGGTTGTCACCTATGTTCTGTAGACAAGCAAATATAACGGGGTCTTAAAATAGGACACCTGTTTCAGAACAAAGTAGTGGCAAATACTCTCATATTCCAAACCACACTGGGATACCACCCAAACAGGGACACCAAAGCAGGTGGCTGAAAATCCAAGTGCTGCCCTAAGCTGGCCCCCAGCTCCAGTCTGTCCGGAGAGGCTGGAGAGCAAAGAGATGGTTTCTTAGAGAGAGGTGTTGGTTGGCTTGGAGTCCTGTTTCCCCAGAGCTTGCCCTCTGCTCAAGCCTAGAGAGGGTGGCTTCAGGGATACCTGTGTCCCAGCAGAGTCACGTTACAACTGGCCAGTGACCACACTGCCAAGAGCAAATGGGGGCCACACTAGATGGAGCCAGCCTGGGACTGTCTTCAATGCCACCAAGAGACCAGGGATGAGGAGGTCATCACCGCTGATCAGCTAGAGGATGGGGCACATGGGTGCAGCAAGAGAACCCCAGCTCAGAGGTTTCCGGTGACAGCATCTCCACTGGTCACTGCCCAACTACCCAGAGAGAAAGTCACCTGAAAACACCTGACCAGCCCCACGAATGACAGGCTCATCAAAGAAGACCTGCCTGCCAACTTTCCTCTTCTCCTTGCCAGGACACCCCGAGAGGGTCAGAAGCCGCAGGCAATGCTCAGGCGTGTGTGGGAACTGGCAGAGGGAAGTGAGATGCAGATTCCCCCCTACTCCCCACCCCCTCCAGGCTCCTGCCGGGAGAGGCCTGAGCTGTAACTAGAATTAACATCAAGAGTGTTCCACTACACAGGACTGGGCATTTTAATTACTGAAATGAGACTTATGTGACTTGAAATGGCTGGGGGGGGGGGGGTGTTTCATTGTCTATGAGAAAACATAGAACCCGTCCTAATTTAACCCAGGGCACACAGGAGAATGAGCCCCCAGAGCAGGTAGGTAGGCAGGGGATTAAACTGTTTTCTCTTACCCTTCAAGTAACAGTAAAAGGTAACAAATTCTACCTGTGACAGTAGACTTTGAAGCTCCCTATGGCAAGCGCGTAAGATTTGACCTATACGGGTCTTCAAAGAAAGAAACAGCTCAAATCTAAAATTTACTGAGACCTATACATATAGTGATTATCAGTTACCTAGAGCAAATCCAGCTGGATATCTTCATTATATGATATCTCAATGAAGGTACATTTCAGTATGGATACGTCTTATCATTAACATAACAGTAATATTTTAGAACCAGAAAGGGCTAGCCCAGATTCTAATCCTATAAACAAGGAGACGAGACGAATGCCCACAAATAGCTGACATAGGTTATGAAGTGAGTCACAGAGCTAAACTGCATGACTGTCAGCTCAATGTTACCGCCAATACTTTCTCAGAACTAGAAAGCAATCTCTAAGGTAAAGGTTTGCAAATAAACCTACTAAGAATAAATTTTGAGATGAGAAATCCCTATGAAAATGAGAGGGAGAAAATCCACACAGCAAGGCACTTCAAAAAAGCAACCAAATGCAGAGGAAAGAATGGGGATACTTCTAGACAGCAGGAGAAAGGGGGTTCATTCATTGAAATATTCTATTTCCAAAGGAATTTAAGCGGCTTGAGTGGCTGGCTCAAGAACTACTGATTCGGATACAGCACAGGGATACCGGAACGGAAGTGAAGGGATAAAAAGATGAGACAGGGACTTCTCTGAGGATAGCTAATCTTGGGGAAGGAGCACAAAACGGTGAAACACATGTTCTTAGAAACAGGTTTCCATCCCCAAGACAAGAATTCGGATCAGAATTTTAACTAGAGGCAGAGAAGAGAGGAAATTTCAAAAAGAAAGAGCTGAGCAAAATTAATAGCTTAGTTATGAAGAAACAGATGATGAATTAAAATTATTTCCAGAGTTATAACATAGAAGTAGTAGTTCTCAAAAATCCATCCATGGGGGGCTTCCCTGGTGCCGCAGTGGTTGAGAGTCCGCCTGCCGATGCAGGGGACACGGGTTTGGGCCCCGGTCCGGGAGGACCCCACATGCCGCGGAGCAACTAGGCCCGTGAGCCACAACTACTGAGCCTGCGCGTCCGGAGCCTGTGCTCCGCAACAAGAGAGGCCGTGACAGTGACAGGCCCGCGCACCGCGATGAAGAGCGGTCCCTGCTTGCCACAACTAGAGAAAGCCCTTGCACAGAAACGAAGACCCAACACAGCAAAAATAAATTAATTAATTAATAAACTCCTACCCCCAACATCTTCTTTAAAAAAAAAAAAAATCCATACATGGGTGTCATCATAATGGAAATGGTAAATTTAATAAACAAAACTTTCTTTAAGTATAAAGGGCTGAAAGAAGTTTAGGAAACAGGGCAGCTGTTTGGGAAACACAAGTGAAAGGCTACTGAAAAGACAACAAAAGTCTCAAGATGTTGCCTCAGGGTAACTGCATCCCAGAATGAGGGAATATAATGAAAGTAAAATGAAGTCATCATGTAAGCCAGTATTAGCTGATTCACCATAGTAAGTCACAGGGCAAATACGAACAAAACAACACAACATGAAGGGCCTCACTGTTTTGCACACAAAGTGGATCAGGAATATCAATGTTGGTGAAACTCTAATTTCCATTCAGCATTAAAAGGAGTTCAGAATCGGAAGGATCTTTCCCTTTCCCTCTGTCCCCCTCCCTCCCTCCCTCCCCGCCTCTCTCTCAATAGTTGAAGAAACTGAGACCAAGAATAGTAACATACTTTGGCCATATCACTTTGTCACACAGTTGGTCTCCAAATTAGCCTCCAGAATCCTGCAGCGGTTAACTTTCTTCGTGATATTTTCTCATTCACCTTCACTTTTTAAGATTGTATGAATATGTATAAAGCCTTTTTCTATAGCACATGGGAAAATACAAGAGCTAAGCAGTAGGATTCTAAGATTAAACAGTCAAGATTTTTCGGTAAAAGATACACAATATTAATAATAAAAGCCTTCTCATGGACCAGAAGCCTATCATAACGATAAAGCCGATTACACAGAGACTATAATGTTCCAGGGATAGAGAATATTTTAGTAGATTCCATTTCAGAAGAAGAAAACTAGAAACTTCTAAAGGTTCTAACTGGAGACTGGTAAAATACGTGTTGACTACAACAGAGCAGTTATTTTGAATACTCATAGTACCAGCCACACTAGGAAGCAGAACAAAAAGATTAGAGGCAACAGCAAACATGCACCCATTTATATCACGATCTCTTTGTAAATACGTGGAAACACATACCCATTTTTTCACATCAACTTTCTGTGGAAAGAAAAAGTCAAAATAGTAACAGGCAAACAAATAAGTAGCTAGCAAGGTTTTAATTACTGTCATTTAAATAAACTGAAATGTGGTCCCTGCACCAAAACCTACTTCCAATTCTGAAGGATCCGAAACGGTATCCAAACTTTTAATTAATAACATTTAATCTTCTCAAAACACACAAATTTCAATTAATTTAGTAATCAGAACTTCAAAAGGCATTAGGCTGAATATGTACCAGGTACATGAAATAACAATAATCTAGTATATTCAAAAGCAAACGTGAAGATTTACCTAATTCTCAAACCTACAGGCCTTTGATTTAGGAACCACTATTCTCCTCTAACTATAAAAATGTATTTAACGAAAAAGATCAGTTTAGAAACACAGCTTCTAAGAATAAATCTCTGATGAAATAGAAGTAAAATTTCTCTTAGCCCAATCTTTCTAGTATTATATAAATGTTCACAGTATAACAAAAGGCATACTTTGTCAAATAATTCTGAAACTGCATCAGAATCCAAGTATTGTTTAAAATGTAGTTATTAATGAATGCATGTTAGTCTCATACGACTCTTTAAAAATTAAGTGAATATAATTATATCCAAAGTGTAAAACAGAATAAAAAGCCATATGTCAACGACTGCCGCTACAAGGCCCTAAGATTCCTAGCAAATCAATCAGAATTTAAAAATCTCAACCCTGAGGGATATACTCTCTCTCAAAGGTAAGTTTCCATAATCAACCTCCCTTCTTTAGCACATATGATTGGGGATCAGTGAAACCTGAGGTCTGCTTCAGACTCTTCATGCATTTACGTTTACTTGCAATTCTTTGTTCTTTAGAAAATTCATTAATCAGGTCCAAAGCTCATGCTACTTCGCCATAACTAAGAATCTCCACTCCTTATTAACAAGCTTCAAGAAGGAAATGCGCGTAAGATGCATATACATTGTGATTACTTTTTAAATGCTATAAAGTGATATAAAAATATCAACCTAAATACACAGGTGGGATTGTTCTGAAGGCCCAGTGAGATTCAATAGATTCAACAGATTACTTAAAACAGAGCATTTTGGCTTCGTCAATAATTTATTTAGTCTTCAGAAAAATCTCTTCTAAGCCTACCCCCAACCTCTGAATTTACAAACACATTGTTATTTAAGAAAGAATACTTTAATGAATGGAAAGCCCTGGTTTTCACTGTAAGTTTTCAAGATATTTAGCTGTTACCCAAAGCTCAAGTCCTCATTTTAAGCATGAACCTATTAAAGTGATAAATCTATTTCTTTAGATCCTGGGGCACAGGGAAACAATTTAGTCATGTCCAGTATAATATAATTATCATTCACTTTTCTACCTTTAAAAGGACAAATTCTTATATTTATTCTCTTCCATGAAAAATAACTTAAGGAAATGTGAAATGATTTCCCTTTCATGTTTATCAGGAAACCAGGATATGCCATGCTTTTTCAATGATTAACAAAGACATTCTATTATCCCATCATTATTTTCACATCAAAATGTTAAATATACCCACACACACACGTACACACACACACATACTTGCATCAGTGCAAAGATAAAGTGTTGTGGGATTTTCCTGGAAGAAAGAGAAATTGTAATCAAGAGTCATAGTTCCTAGTATTAGTAACAGAAGCTCTTTAATGATCTATATTACAAAAGTGAAACTTTTTTAAGCAGCAAGAATTAGCAATAATAAAACAGACTCAGTATCCAAATACCCAAAGAAAGGCTTAGCAACAGCATGTGCTGGGAGTGAATTTCCAGCTAAACACAGAAGACAAGACAAATGGTCCACAGAGTTAAAAGACTGATAAAGTACAATAAAGCTGTAATTATGCATAAGTGATGCAGAGCAATTTCA
The DNA here is from genome assembly GCF_964270905.1 of Leucopleurus acutus. Lineage (NCBI taxonomy): Eukaryota > Metazoa > Chordata > Mammalia > Artiodactyla > Delphinidae > Leucopleurus > Leucopleurus acutus. Next base: position 77,444,131 of record NC_139156.1, read on the forward strand.
TGACACATCTCTTATGAATGTTATCAAGAATTATTTAATTAAATGCCTACAAACAGTGAAGAAGAGAATGATTTATATGAAGCTAATCAAGGAAATATAAAGCTCACAATGAACTTGACCAATTTTACAGTTTAAACAGTTACCAAATCCATAAAGCATAAGACAAATGAGTACTTATTCCAATAATTTTTTATCCAAGTATGTGGGATTTTTAAAAAACATACTGATTCCATTAATTTAGAGAAGATAAATATTTAACCATCTGTAGGAAACAGCATTAAATATTTTAAGACCAACAAATGAGCAAATTTATTTTCAAATAAAAACACAATTTCCATTAAGGAAAATAAAACAGTCATTTAAATAGCAACTTGACTAAGCAGAGAGGACAGAAGTTAAGAACATAATACAAAAGTAATTAATTATAAATTATATCATATGACATGACATCTCCATTTTTGTATTCATGTTTTAATATGTGCATTTAATTAGTATATTTTAATAACTGTAAATATATTTAATTAATATAGAAGTTATAAATTAGGGCACAAAACATGAACTATTCCATACCTATAAAAATGAGTTTGGTTGCTTCTTCCAAGTTGCTTATTTTACTGTTTAAGGTAAAGAATGTTATTATTATTAAATCTATAGGTCATATAGTAAGGAGTTACTATGTGCCAGGCTTTGAGCTGAACACTTTACATGTAATCTTACTGACTGCATTTTATACATGAGGAAACAAACGACACATAAATGTGTTACACACTTTCCTCAACAACAACAAAGTTGTTGGAAAAAAAGGATGGAGCTTCATCTTGAAATTGGGTCTTTAACTTGAAATCCCCACTCTCCTAAGCTCTACTATGTATGCCAAAAACAAGATACGTCACCTTTTTTCTCTTTTGTTTCAGATTTTTAGTCTCTCTTTAATTTGGAATTATTCACCAACCTATTTCTCATGGTAAGTGCCACCTAATACAATGTGTTAACATCAAGATAAGAGAATGTAAAATGAACCTAGAGATTCTTATGATATCGAACATGTTATTTAGTTTCAGTTATTCAAATAGCATGTCTGGTTTTTCACATAGATAAATTTCTAGATAATTACAACACAACAATAAAACATCCAACATAAATATAACATTTTTAATATCAAGGCATAACATAAGAAAAGTAATTGAAATATTTAATACATACCTACAATCCATTACCCTGCTAAGTTTTTAAAATAATAAATTAGAGAAAAGTGAAAAACAAAATCTACTCTACCCTATAAGTAATTCTCCACCATACATGTTGTTTAAGATTAGGGGGGAAAACTTGAAAAATCTGCACACTGTGTTCCAGGATTCAAAACATAATGAAGTCGTTTCAATTTCCTAAAAGTAAAACTGATTTGGAGGGCCCACATTTTTAATAAATACAAATTCAGAAAAATATATCTAAAGCAGTGGTACACATTTAACTCTCATCAGGAGCGTATGAGTTTCACTTGCTTCACATCTTGATAATACTTCTAGTCTTTTAAATTTTAGATCTTCTGGTGGGTGTGTAGTAATACCTCATCACAGTTTTCATCTGCATTTCTCTGAAGCCTACTGTGATGAAGCATTTTTCTGTACGCTTTGGATATTTTGAATATATCTGCTGTTAAGAAGTATTTGTTCAAGTCTTTTACCCATTTTTTACTATTAGGTTGTCTATTTTTGTTCGTACTGATTTCCCAGAATTGTTTATATTTTTCAAGTATTCTCTCCCAGTCTGTGTCCTGTCTTTTCCATCTCTTAATGGTAACTCTGATGACAGACATTCTTAGTTTTGGTACAACTTCTCCATCTTTTCCTTCATTGCTGGTGCTTTTTGCCCTGAAAAGATCCTCCTACATTATTTCTGAGAAAATTTATTATCTTAACTCTTACCTGAGACCTCAATCTGTTTGGTATTGGTTTTCTGGGTATATGGTGCTAGGGAGGGAATTCAGATTCATTTTCCCCCTCATTCAGCTGTTCAGTTGACCTTGCACCATTTACAAAAAGATAATTCTTGCCTCCACTGTACTGCATTGCCACCTCCGTCATAAATCAAGTTACTAACATGTGGAGGTATTTATGAACTCTCTTCTATTTTGGCCTATTTTTCTACGCTTGTGCTAATAACGTACTATCCTAACCACTGTTCCATCAAAATAAGTTTTGATATCTGGTAGCCAAAGGCCCCAACTTTGTTCTTTTCTTCAATATTATATTTGTTAATATTGACCCTCTCTATTTCCTATAATGTTCAGAATAGACATAAATTTTCATGCACACAAAAAAAAAACCTGCTGGCATCTTGATTGAGATTGCATTGATTGACAGATCAATTTGGAGATAGCTGCCATCTTCATAATATTCAGGCTTCCAACACTGTATATCCCTCTTTTTTTTAGGTCACCTTTAATTTCCTTCAAAATGCTTTTCGATTTTCTATGGAAAGGTTTATATATCTTTCATGAGAATTATTCCTAGGTACATGATGTTGTATTGTACCAATAAAAGTAGACTCACTTAGAAATTTTAATTTTATGTTTGCTTTTTGCTAATATATAGAAATGTAACTGACAATTTATACTGAGTTCTCACTTTACTAAATTCACTTTTTAGTTTGTTTGTTTGTTTGTTTTTGCGGTACACGGGACTCTCACTGTTGTGGCCTCTCCCGTTGCGGAGCACAGGCTCCAGACACGCAGGCTCAGCGGCCATGGCTCACGGGCCCAGCCGCTCCGCGGCATGTGGGATCTTCCCGGACCGGGGCACGAACCCGTGTCCCCTGCATTGTCAGGCAGACTCTCAACCACTGCGCCACCAGGGAAACCCCTAAATTCACTTTTTAATTCTAATAGTGCCCACCTTCACCCCTTTATTTAACATCACACTAAAATAATTCAACATTTCACTGGTTTTCCATTTTACAGAGAGCATCTATCCGATTAAAGAGTTCCCTACATTACAAATTTACAATAAATGATTTATTTTTTAAATGTTTTAAATGTATCAATTAAAATATGTAATCTTTCCCTTTATGTCTTTTAATATGGAGAAAGACATTAATCACTTTCATGAATACATTAACTACTGTTGAATCCCACCTTAGTTATAATATGCTATTGATTTTATATATCCATAAATTTGGTTTGCTAGTATTTTGTAGAGGATTTCTGCATCTATGACCTTGACGAATATTAGTGTATAACATTTTTTCTAGCAAGGCCTTTCTAATGGTTTAGGACCATGGTTATGTTGACATCATAAAATAAGTTTAGAAGGATTCTGTAAGAGGTTAAGATTGGTATTACTGCTTTCTCAAATGTCTGCTGGAATTGACCAGAGAAGCCATCTGGGCCTGTACTTCTTTGTGGTAATGCTTCTTTTTTTAATAGTCAGCACTTAATTTTTTAAAATATTTTAAAACAGATATAATTGACATATAACTTTATATTAGATGATTTGATATTTCCATATATTGTGAAATGATCATTACATTAAGTCAAGTTAACATCCATAACAGACATACTTTCAATTTTTTTTGTGATGAGAACTTTTAAGATCTACTATCTTAGCAACTTTAAAATATACAATACAGTGTTATTAACTACAGTAATAACTGTATATTATATTACAGTGCTGTATATTATATCCCCAGGGCTTATTAATTTCATAACTGGAAGACTGTATCTTTTGACCACCTTCACCCGTTTTGCCTCTCCTACCACCAATCTGTTCTCTGTAACTATAGGTTCAGTTTGTTTGTTTGTTTTTCAGATTCCATATAAAAGTGAAATTATATAGTATTTGTCTTTCACTTGTCTCACCTAGCATAATCCCTTCAAGGTCCATCCATGTTGTCATAAATGGTAAGATTTATTTATTTATTTTTGAGGTACGCGGGCCTCTCACTGTTGTGGCCTCTCCCGTTGCGGAGCATAGGCTCCGGACGCGCAGGCTCAGCGGGCATGGCTCACGGGCCCAGCTGCTCCGCAGCATGTGGGATCCTCCCGGACCGGGGCACGAACCCATGTCCCCTGCATCGGTGGGCGGACTCTCAACCACTGCGCCACCAGGGAAGCCCGATTTATTCCTTTTATGGCTGTATAATATTCCATTGTATGTATATACCACATTTTTTTACCCATGTATCCACTGATATACACTTAGGTTGCTTCCACATCTTGACTACTGAAAATAATGCTGTGATAAATATGGGGGGGGGGGGCATATATCTTTCCAAGTTAGTGCTTTCATGTCCTTTGGATAAATAGCTGGAACTGGAATTGCTGGATCATGATACTTCAATTTTAGTTTAATCTCCAAAATTTACAAGGATTAATCTCCGAAATTTACAAGCAGCTCATGCAGCTCAATAACAAAAAGACAAACAACCCAATCCAAAACTGGCCAGAAGAACTAAACAGACATTTCTCCAAAGAAGATATACAGATTGCCAACAAACACATGAAAGATGCTCAACATCATTAATCATTAGAGAAATGCAAATCAGAACTACAATGAAATATCACCACCTACCGGTCAGAATGGCCATCATCAAAAAAATTTAGAAACAATAAATGCTGGAGAGGGTGTGGAGAAAAGGGAACCTTCTTGCACTGTTAGTGGGAATGTAAATTGATACAGCCACTATGGAGAACAGTATGGAGGTTCCTTAAAAAACTAAAAAAAGAACTATCATACGACCCAGCAATCCCACTACTGGGCATACACCCTGAGAAAACCATAATTCAAAAAGAGTCATGTACCACAAAGTTCACTGCAGCGCTATTTGCAATAGCCTGGACATGGAAGCAACCTAGGTGTCCGTTGACAGAAGAATGGATAAAGAAGATGCGGCACATATATACAACGGAATATTACGCGGCCATAAAAAGTAACGAAATTGAATTATTTGTAGTGAGCTGGATGGACCTAGAGTCTGTCGTACAGAGTGAAGTAAGTCAGAAAGATAAAAACAAATATTGTACGCCAACACATATATATGGAGTCTAAAATATTTTTTTTAAATGGTTCTAATGAACTTAGGGATGGGACAGGAATAAAGATGCAGATGTACAGAATGGACTTAAGGACATGCGGAGGGGGATGGGTAAGCTGGAACGAAGTGAGACAGTAGCACTGACATACATACACTACCAAATGTAAAACATAGCTAGTGGGAAGCAGCCACATAGCACAAGGAGATCAGCTCAGTGCTTTGTGACCACCTAGAGGGGTGGGGTAGGGAGGGTGGGAGGGAGAGGCAAGAGGGAGGAGATATGGGGATATATGTAGCTGATTCACTTTGTTACAGAGCAGAAACTAACACAACATTGTAAAGCGATTATACTCCAGTAAAGATGTTCAAAAAAGAAAAAAGAATCTAGACAGATCTTAAACCTGCCACAAAAATGAGTTCAAAATGGATCACAGACCTAAATATAACACACAAATCTATAAAACTCCTAGAAGATAACATAGGAGAAAATCTGGGTGACCTTGGGTTTAGCAATGACTTTTTAGGTACAACACCAAAAGCATGATCCATGAAAGGAAAATTGTTAAGTTGAACTTCATGAAAATTAAGTCTTCTGCTCTGTGAAAAACACTGTTAGCTGAATTAAAAGTCAACCCACAACTGGGAGAAAATCTTTGTAAAACACATATATGATAAAATACTGGTAGTCAGAATATACAAAGAACTCTTAACTCTCAACAATATGATATACAACGGACTACTACTCACCCACAAAAAAGAATGACCTAATGCCATTTGCAACAACATAGATGGACCTAGAGAATATCATACTAAGTAAAGTCAAGTCAGAAAGAGAAAGACAGATACCATATGATATCACTTATGTGTGGAACCTAAAACATGACACTAATGAACTTATCTACTAAACAGACTCACGGACATAGAGAACAGCCTTGTGGTTGCCAAGGGGGAGGGAGGATGGAGGAGGGATAAACTGGGAGTTTGGGATGAGCAGATGCAAACTATTATATACAGAATGGATAAATAACAATGTGCCACTGTATAGCACAGGAAACTATATTCAATATCCTGTGATAAACCATAATGGAAAAGAATATGAAAAAGAATACATATATATATATGTATGTAACTGAATCACTTTGCTGTACAGCAGAAATTAATACATTGTAGATCAGCTATACTTCAATTTTAAAAACTTAACAATATGAAAATAAACAACCCAATTTAAAATTTGGCAAAAGATCTCAATAGACACCTCACAAAAAAAGACACTATGGCAAATAAGCATATGTAAAGATGGTCTACATCATATGTCATCAGGAGATTGCAAATTAAAATAACAATAAGTTACCATTTACACAACTGTGAGAATGGCTAAAATCCAAAAGTTGACACCACCAAATGCTGATGAGGATGTGGAGCAACTGGAACTCTCATTCATTCTTGGAATGCCACATGCTACAGACACTTTCAAAGTCGGTTTGGCAGTCTCTTACAAAAGTAAACATACTCTTAACATATGACCAAGCAATCTCTTTCCTTGGTATTTACCCAAAGGAGCTGGGAGCTTATGTCTACATGAAAACCTGCACGTGCGTTTATAGCGGCTTTATTCATAATTGCCAAAGCTTAGAAGTAACCAAGATATTCTTCAATAGGTAAATGGATAAACAAACTGCTGTACAACTGGGCAATGGAATATTACTCAGTAATAAAAAGAAACAAGCTATCAAGCTAGGAAAAGGCATAGAGAGAGCTTAAATGCATATCACTATGTGAAAAAAGCCAGAATAAGAAGGCTGCATACTGTATGATTCTAAGTATATGCCATTATGGAAAATGCAAAACTATGCAGAGACAGTAAAAAGATCAGTGGTTAGAAGGGAGGGAGGCATGAAGAGGTGAAGCACACGAAACTACTCTGCACAATAGTCTGCACAATACTCTGCACAATAGGTGAAGCAGTGAAACTACTCTGTACAATACCAGTAATGGTGGATACATGACATCATGTATTTGTCAAAACTTTTAGAATGTAGAGCACAAAGAGTGAACCCTAACGTAAACTATGAAATCTGAATGATGATGTCTGTCAATTATAACAAATATATCACACTAATGCAAGGTATTATAATAATAAAGGATGTAGGGGAGGGGAAAGGTTATGGGACTTTTTCAGACAGTTTTCTGTAAATCTCAAACTGCTCTAAAAAAACATATTCTAATGTAAATAAATTATATATAATACATACCAAATAATTATTATAAAATGAGAGACATGTAGAAAAACTTAAAAACCCAGTGATATGGATCCACGAGTAGAAATATTATTTCTGGCAGAGAGGATTATGAAAAAATGCAAGGAGGATACCTTCTTGGACATAAGCATAGAAGGATAGGGTAAACTTTTGAATGGCTCAGAATTCTAAGTTGAGGAATTAGTGTGGTTAAGAATATGAGTAATGTATCTGGGGAAAATAGAGCACATTCAGGGAGTGAGTCCAATTTGGACAGAGAATGGACAGCATGAAAAACTAACTAAAGCTAGACATGAAGAAAAACTAAAGCTTAAGTTCCTTCATGACAACTGATTGTTCACTTAGCAACAATTAAATTAGGAACAGTCTGCTCAGGGAACAGTTGTTCAACAGTTCAACCTAGAAAGAAGCCATAATCAAAACAGTCCTTGAGAAAACACCATAAGGGCGATCTAATTATTGGCTGAATCCCCTGGTGCACAGATTTCTTCCTAAGCAATTCTTGAATAGTTTTCCAAGGAACCAAAAACTCCTTATGGTGAAACTAACTACAAATTTACTGAGTTGAAATAACGATGTAGCATTCACCTCAAATCCATTTTGGAAGTATAGAGACTATACCTCATGATCAACTACATGATACAAACCATTTTCCTACTCATAACTGTTACACACACTAATACCATTAGAAAGAAAACAAAACAAAATCTCCAGGCCATGGGTGTATAAAGAGAATCTCAGTTTTTACCTTTGCCCCTAGAATCTTATTTTTAATCCTTCACTTCCCCCCAAAATTTATAGTTTATATTATAATGCACAGATTCCACTTCTGTCCTGTCCTGGAAGACACATCCCTAGCCCCTCAGGCTCTCCCTCACCATTTCTCCTACACAGAGGTAGGAACATAAGTTACTCATGGTACATCCGTAGAGTGAACAAATGCAAGTAACTCCAGCTTATGAAGTATTAAATTTTGCTGGCCTAACGTTGCTTCTTTTGTTGTCTCTGCTGTGATTTATCACTTCTCCCTCTCTCTCTCTCTCTCTCTCTCTCTCTCTCTCTCTCTCAATCTGTCTGCACTGTCTAATCTCATTGGGACACTTTTCTCTCATGTCAGATCACGTAACCATTTCAACAGGTTCTTTTTATCTCACACCAGGCTCACTGTCTCCAGAACTATGGAAATCAGTGCACTACAATATGGAGCCCATTCTGTGTGCCCTGGGTGTGCTGCTCTCTGTACTACTCTGTCAATGGTCTAAGGACAGTTCTAAGGTTTCTTGTTCCAGTAAAGAACTCGACCACAGCTCTGTTGGGGTCTTAGAGCTAATGGCATCACCATTATCTCAGAAGTCAGAGAAGTCACATCCGGTCATACCTCCAGTACTGACCTCACGCTGTCAGAATGTTCCATCTGGTCTCGAAGTTATACAGATCCCAGTGGACTTCGTCTTTCTCTCACAGCTCTGAGATTAGTTGCAAAAAAGTATAGATTCTGAGAGTGATGGCTACAAGTCAAAAGAGTGGCTTGGATTCCTTTTAAGTCCTCAAATCTCAAAGGATATGAAAGATTTTGTACGTGTAGAAATTACCTGTATTTTTTCTGGGGAACACGTCTGAAACTTTTATATGATTCGCCAAGGTACCATGACTGGGGATGGCCATTTAGTTTCTCACCCAGACTGGGGCACTACGGACAGTGAAAGGGGGATAATAGGAATTAAGCTGTGACAGGTGTTAACCTGAACTGTGCCAGACAAACAAGGATGCATGGTTATCTAACCCCAAAAGGTTATTTTCTCATTTTCCCTTCTGAATATGTTTCTTTTCTCTCGCAATAGAGAAGGGAAAGGTGAAAAACAGCTGCACTGAACAGTCAATGTTCTACTTAGGTTCAAAACTGTCACCATAGTAGTAGACACAGAATTTGGGGCACTTTTCAGCCCCTTAACTTTTGGTTTATATATTCTATTTTGCAATCCCTCAAGTCAGCAAATATTTCCTCAGTATCTAGTTCATCTCATGCTTTGTCCTAGGTGTTACTGGTAAAGCCAGTGAACACAACAGATCAAAAACTTTGCACTCATGGGATTTACACTCTAATGCGGATAGACAGCTTATTTAAAAATAAAAATAAAAACAGAAATATATAGTATGTCAGAAGGAAAGAAATGCTTTGGAGAGAACTCAAGCAAGGTAAGAAACAGTGCTAGCGAGGGGGTCGAGGAAATAAGGGGAACTGGTATTTGATAAAAAGTAGTGAAAGAGGATGTATTCTGTCAAATTAGACTGTTTTAAAAAATACAGTTTACTTTAAGAGAATAAAAATTAGAGGCTGTTTGGCTCAATAGGTTACGAATATCTTTAAATCACTGGTAAATTCAGGAACAATCTAGCACATAAATTTACTATCTGACTCATTTGCTATCAAACATTTACAAGTGAAAAATATTTATTTTAAATAGCAAAAAATCTGAGGAAGATGTTCAAATTGAATGATACTAATAGAATAAAATAATCTACACATTCAAGAGTCATAATCTAAAACAGTGCATAATGCTGGTGGCATGGTGATTAAATTACATGTTGATTAAATTGACCTCCTTATTGAGTTTGGTGCTGGTGTCTCTAGACACCACATCTTTCAAATACATAGCAATATGTAGTATACTTAGCTTCAGAGTAGGAAGTAGTCTTTCTGGAGAGAAAGACAATAAAACAGAAAAGGTCTACAAATAGAGGATGCATATCTCAACCACACACAAACGTCCACATTCACCTAAGTGGTAGATAAATAGTTGCTGCTCAGTGAATATTTTTAGCTATATGCCCTTTAGGAGATAATAATCCCATTCACCTTCTAAATCACTGCACCAGTTTCACAGATTAAAGACAGGTACGTGATTATGTACACAGACTTCAGACAAGATGCTGGCTAACGAACACACCCAGTCAGTAAATGTGTTAATTTATTAGCTTTAGAGCCCCATTCCCAAAAAGCAGTATTTGTGCTTTACTAGGGATGTTCGTGAACAGCAAGGCAAATAGAACCCAGCCTCTTGAACTAAAATGTTAAGTTATTAGTAGATAATTGGGGATTTCAGTTTCGACATAAATAGCCAGTAACATAATCTTGCCTACAATATAAACAGACTAATCCATTAAACTTTTCACTGTTTTTATCTGTAGAGGACCTCAGCCATTTATGACAGGATGTGTGCCTTCATACAGGGGAGGTAGTGGTAGGAAAGTACTTAAGAGCTCCCCCCTCTGTACTCTCACTGGACTGTTTACTATCAAAAGCACACTTCACCCACATTCATTGATATGTCTACCTTTTCTTTCCACTATTAGATCACTAAATTCCTCAAGAGGAAGGATGCCTTCTTATTTATCCCTGTATCACCAGCCCAGAATTCACAATAGCAACTCAATACACTTTTGTGGAATGAATACTGCATGAATCAGTTGGGTGGAGAAGAGACATGGGTTTTCCATTTCCCAGCTTCAAAGACCACTGAGCATAGACTGTGATTTCTATTCCTAGGTAAGGATTTAACTTGCTAGATCTAGTTTGGCTTAAGAACCTGGAGGATCTCAAATCTAAATAAATACTTCCAAATAAGGCTTAAGGGTACCAACTCCACGTCTGCTCTATATCGTAGCAAAGAACGTTAGGAATCGTCCAACGTTCATTTACAAATATAACCCTCCTCTTTCTTCCCAAAAAAATCCAGTTTTGTAGAGGCAGCCTTTCTTCCCTCCCTCCCCATGCTCTGAGCCAGTTGTGTTAGCCACATTTTCCCTTGCTGGTAAATAATCTGGGCAATGAGTATGTGACAGTGGGCATAGGGGAAGTCTACCAGGAGGTTTCTAGGAAAATCTCCTTACGCTCATAAACAAAAGCAAAGAAAGTCAGCTGCTTTGTGGGCCTAGAGATGCCGCTGAATTTGAATATCATCAGATGATATGATGATACAGCCCTGTTGTAATCATGAGGGAAACTAGCCTAAGAACCAAACAGACAGAGAGAACAGAGTCAAGAGAATTCTAGAAAAGCTGAGCCGGAGCCCTGCTCAATTAAACCTGGATTCTCTTCCTTTGGACTTTCTGTGTCCTTATATTTTTTAACCATATATGATTAAATTGTAGAAGATGATACAATAGTCTGTAATATGATCCTGTTTATGGAAAAATATTTTTTTATACATGATGTTCTAGATGGATATAAGGCAATCTTAGCTGTCGTTATCTTCAGGGGAAAAAAAGGATTATGAAGAAGGTACTTTCATTTTATACTCTATTACTGTTATGAAAATAGAAGATTGACATGGTTCTGGAATTTAAACTTCAAGGGAAATTTAAGTGTATTTTTATATTGCATGCATGATAGGCCCTAATTACTTCTTCCCAGTTTTACTGAGATATAATTGACATATATCATGGTGTAAGTTTAGGGTGTACGGCATAATGATTTGACTTACGTATGTATATTGTGAAATGATTACCACAATAATTTTAGTTAGCATCCATCCTCTCATGTAGATAAAATAAAAAGAGAAAGCAAAAAAAGGGAAAAAGGGCTTCCCTGGTGGCGCAATGGTTAAGAATCTGCTTGCCAACGCAGGGGACACAGGTTCGAGCCCTGGACCGGGAGGATCCCACATGCTGCGGAGCAACTAAGCCCATGAGCCACAACTACTGAGCCTGCGCACCTAGAGCCCATGCTCCGCGACAAGAGAAGCCATGACAATGAGAAGCCCGCGCACTGCAACGAAGAGTAGCCCCTGCTCGCCACAACTAGAGAAAGCTCACACACAGCAACGAAGACCCAACACAGTCAAAAATAAAAACAAATAAATTAATTAATTTTTAAAAAGGGGAAAAAAACATTTTTTCTTTGTGATGAGAACTCTTAGGATCTACTCTCTTTACAACTTTCCTGTATATCGTACAGCAGTGCTAACTACAGTCATCATACTGTATATTATATCCGTAGTACTTATTTATCTTACAACTGGAAGTCTGTACCTTCTGACTGCTTTCCTCCAATTCCTCCTCTCTCCACCTCTGGTAACCACAAATCTGATCTCTTTTTCTGTGAGTTTGTTTTTGTTGTTGTTGTTGTTTTAGATTCCACAAATAAGTAAGATCATACGTTTTTTGTCTTTCTCTGTCTTACTTCACCTAACATTATATGCTCAAGGTCCATCCATGTTGTCACAAATGTCAGGATTTACTCATTTTTTATGGCTGAATAATATTCCACTATACAGATATTCCACAATTTCTTTATCCATTCATCCATCAAGGGACACTTAGGCAGTTTCTGTGTCTTGGCTATCACAATTCTGCTGTGAACATGGAGGTGCAGATATCTTTTCAAGTTAGTGTTTTCATTTCCTTTGGATATACTCCCAGAAGTGAAATTGCTGGATCACGCGGTAGTTCTTTTCCCATAGCAGCTGTACCAGTTTACAATCCCACCAACAGTGCACAAGGATTCCCTTTTCTCCACAACCTCGCCAGTATCTGTTATATCTTGTCTTTTTGGTGATGGCCATTACAGGTATGAGGTGATATTTCACTGTGGTTTTGACTTGCATTTCCCTAATGACTAGTGATGTTGAGCATCTTTTCACGTACCTGTTGGCCTTTCATACATCTTCTTTGGAAAAATGTCTATTCAGGTCTTTAGTCCATTTTTTTTTTTTTTTTTTGCTATTTTTGCTATTGAGTTGCATGAGCTCTTTATATATTTGGGATATTAACCCCTTATCACATAATATGGTTTGCAAATATGTTTCCCATCCCACAGGTTGTCTTTTCGCTTTGTTGTTTCTATTGCTGTGCAGAAGCTGTTTAGTTTGTTGTAGTCCCACCTGGTTTTATTTTGTTGCTTGTGCTTTACGTGTCACTAATGACTTTTAACATTATCAATACATAAAATTTACTGATTCCTTACTATAGTCTAGGCAGGAATCTTGCTGACACAAAAACAAAAATTGTGAGTGTGGTATTATTTTTCTTTATTAAAAAGTAGCCCCAGTCAGTCTTCGGCCCTGGTCTCTTCAGAGGCAGATATCTACTGCCCCAAGAGTATTTAAAAGTGTAATCACAATTTTATATCCTAATTGTTTGATTCTGTATTTCAATGGAGACTTAGACTGCGTAGAGCAGTAACATATTTGAAAACGGATGAACAGTATCAAGTGTTTAAGTAAACTTCAATGTTCTCCCCAGTGAATCATTCGCCCAGCCATCTGAGAAACCTATTTTTAATAATGTACAGAATACAACCTATATTATATGCTTCACAGCAAGGTTTGCCAACCCTTCCTTTTTCCTCCACACTACCCCAATTCACTTTAATGAAGGGAAAGCAAATGGAAAAATATCAGTATGAAAATAAAACTCAACCAGGGCGGATGCAACATTAACTCTTAATTTTCGATCCGTGGCCTATCCGCCCAAAAGCATGAACAAATAAGTCTTTTAGATGTAGTGAACATGAACCAAAATACCAGAAGAATAAGAATATAAAAGAATATTAAATTTATTTAAATATAAGTCTAAAAGAAATATTGAGCACCACTTTTGGAGTAACCAATAAATACCGAAAACTCCTTAGAGAATAAAGTGTTTTCAATGTAAAATATGTGTGAATCTATGGATTAGTATGTATATATAAGATAGATGGAAAATAATATTGATTGGTTTGCAGGAAAACCAGGCTCCTGTCAAACCAAAGTACACTTTTCAGTCCTTCTTCAACTAGATTTCTCTGATTTTCATCTGATGTTGTCAACAACATCTGACTGAAACTCTATACTTCCATGATGTAGTAGGCCAAATAGTGGCACCCCAAAACCATCCACATCCTATTCCACAGAGCCTGTGAATATGTAACATGATAGTATGTTGCTGGCTTTGAAGAGGGAACATGGGCCACCAGCCAAAAATATAAGCCAGAAAAGGCAAGGAAATAGATCCCTCCCTAGAGCCACCGTAATTAATGCAGTCCTGCCAAAACCCTGATTTTAGCCCATTGAGACTAAGTTTTAGAATTCTTTTTTTTTTTTTTTTTGGCGGTACGCGGGCCTCTCACTGCTGTGGCCTCTCCCGTTGCGGAGCAGAGGCTCCGGACGCGCAGGCTCAGCGGCCATGGCTCACGGGCCCAGCCGCTCCGCGGCATGGGGGATCTTCCCGGACCGGGGCACGAACCCGTGTCCCCTGCATCGGCAGGCGGACTCTCAACCACTGCGCCACCAGGGAAGCCCAAGTTTTAGAATTCTTACCTCAAGAACTTTAAGATAATAAGTTCATGGTGTCTTAAGCCATCAGGCTTGGAGTAATTTATTACAGCAGCCATAGAAACTAATACACATGGCTTCTGTAACTATTTTCTCCTAGTTTTCCTCTTATCTCCCAGATTGCATCTTCCCACAGCCTTCCATGGAGTCCTCCTCTTCTTCCCACTGCTTTATTAGTGACATCCCCTTAGGCCCTCCCACTGCTCTCCTCTTATTACATGGATACTCCACAGTAAAGAGCTTCAAAGCATAGACTTCAGAGCCCAATGGAGATAAATTCGTACCCTAGTTCTACCACTTACTAGCTATGTGAACTTTTCAGATACTGTAGTTTTCAGGTCTTAGAAATTCCATTTTGTTTCTTTGAATAATTTTTATACATTGAGTTTTTTTAATCTTTTTGTTCACAGTAGACATATTTTCCTTGATTTCATTGAACACAGCCATAATGGCTGCTTTAAATCCTTGTCTGGTAAGATCATCTCCAGGTTGTTCTTGGTAGTCGTCTCTCTTGAGATTGGGTCACATTTGCATGTTTCTATATATTTTAAGCAATTGTGAATTGTATCCTGTCCTTTTATATTGTTGAGATTCTGGATTCTGCTATATACCACTGAAGAACGTGGATTGTATTTGCTTTAACAAGCAATCAACTTGGTGGGACTCAAACCACCAACTGCAACATGCTTGGTGGCAGTGCAAACCTCAGTGCAGTGCTGCCCTTAGCAGTGGTAACTGAATTCACACCTGCCCCCCATACACGTGGCTAAACGTCAACCAGACACTTGAGCAGAGTGTATGCACAGAATGTGGGGCTCCCTCTCTCTGGATTTCTCTTTTCCAGGATCATTCCTTGACTTTCTGTCTTCAGAGAGACTGTGCATGTTCTTTTAGAGTTTTCGCTACCACACAGCACTGACTTCTGTCAGCCTCCAGGCGAAAAGCCTTAAAAAATATAAAAGTCATTGGAACCAATTCCATTTTCCAAGTCTGGCTCCTCTCCAGAATATGTCTGCTTTTGGTCAACTCTCCGGAGCCTTGAGGTAACTGGGGATTTTATTGCTGTTTGTTTGTTTTGCTTTTAATATTTGGACCAAATATGTTTTTTAATACTTGGGCCAAATATGATTTTAATATTTGGACCAAATATTTGGTCTGGAGCAAACATGTGCATTCCCAAAGCAAACACGATAATAAGATAACAGCGTAGCTATAGTGCTTCCTGTGTGCCATGAATGTTCTATACACATTAATTATATGGACTTATTAGATTCTCACAACAACACTATGAAGGGGACACTATTTTTCCCTCACTTTATAGACGAGAAAACTGAGGTACAGAAACATTAAGCTGCTTTCCTAAGATTACCAAGAATTTAACTCAAGGAGTTTGCTCTAGAATCTGTATGCTTAACCACCATGGAAAACAGCACACAACTTCTTGAACTACAACTTCTACTCTTGCATTTATACAAAATGATCTTAAATGCAATTACTTGCCTGAAATTGGTACCTCAATGTTTGATAAATGTATTTTTTAAAAACTCATCTGTGGTGCTTCAATGTTTAAAAAATGTATTTTAAAAAAAAAAAACACCTCATTTACCAGTAAATTTAGCTGGTTAGTTCTTGATGCATTTTTGAATACTCTCAGAGTACATGCTTTAAAAAAGCAGAGGTTTTATTAGAAGAATGGTACACTGTATAATAATACTCTGTATTCTATAACTTCATTTTTCATAAAAACTGAACATGTCTGAGTCTGATGTACCTCTCTATTAATAATTAAGTCACAGTGGTATTTTGTAATTACAAGACAGTATATAATTTAGAAATATGAAACACTTAGGATTTCCTATAAAATAATAAACCATTTCAGTAAATTGAAACATAAAAATCATATTAGGAATATCTCTGGACATATTATGCATGGTCCTCCTGGCAAGTACTAGTTTCTAATAGAATTCTAAAGAATAGTCTAATGAGACCAAGTTGTTCCTTGGAGAAAAATTTTAAGTGATTTTTATATTAACAGTTTTAATATTATTTCTTCTTGTCTTAGAAATGATGTAGCAAGTCCAAAGAACAGTCAAAGGAATGCCAAGTTCCACAAACCCAGTCCCTTCCTTGTGCTAACACTATATCTACACTTCCATGATAACACACATCACACTGCACTATAGTTTTCCTTCTATTCCTGCATTAGACTGTGAATCCATTGATGACAAAAATCACCTATTATTCATCTTTCTATCCACAGAGTCTTATAAAGTATATCTTATAAATGTTCAAAGTTTGCATTAAATAAATGAATGATTACAACTGACTGACGTTCATAATAAGTAATATTTATAATATTACATTGTAAATTTTATAGATATTTAAAGCATCGGTTGTAATTGAAATTACAGAAAACTACCAATTACCTATAATAATGAGGAAAATATATGACGTAAAGTGAATGAATGATACCAATCAGAATTACCAAAATTACGAATTTCCTCCAAAAAGCAGGATATAAGGGACAAATATTGGTTTACTTTTACTTTTTGTTTCTTGGTTCAAGCTACTAATTGTCTAACAACAAGGCACCGATAGTCAAGTGGTTACAAGCCAAAGTCAAAAGGGACAGGGTTCTACAATTCTCCCAGAAACAGCTAAACCAAAAGACAGAAAGGACAGTCAAGGTTATCTTTGTATATAGTCTCCTAAATAGTAATACAAATAATAGGCCACTTAATATACTCGTGGGGTTAAACAAAAGCAATGCCTGTCAACAAATGATAACTATTAAAAATAGTACTTGAAAAAGTAAGAATTATCAATAAATTTCAGACTGTAAAACCAAAGCTCCTTCCACTATACTGTCTCACTTTTCACTTCATATCTGTGCTTCTATGAAATGCAATCCTTAAATTAAACTAGGCATCACAAAAATAAAAATTAATGGAGAAAGTGTTCATCAAAAATGTTTCTGAATTAAGGTATAATGAAACAAATACGCAAAAGCATAGGATCACCTAAATTATTAAACTTTATTAACTAGAACACACACAGAAATAAGCAAATACTATCACTGACTGTATTTTCACCTAATTATGCCACCATTGAACTGGCACGACTACGTCTCAGAACCAACTGGCTGGGATACTGGAGGAGGGAGAAGGGGGACTCTGGACCAGCCAAGGTCACAGAGAAGGAAACTGCAAGGGATTGTAGCAGTCCAGCCATTTCTTACAGGTATGAGAAGAAGAATAAGTAAAACAATAAAAATAGCCACTGTTAAATGTATGCCGAATATTCCACATACCTCATCATTTAATAATTACTAAACCTGATGATAAAGACTGACCTTCTCCAAAGCCACAGAGTGAATATGTGGCACAGCTTGTATTCTTAAAACTGTTCACAAATTCTACAAAACCCTGCTTAGGCCTATGCTGTATCACCGGGTATGCCAAAAAAAAAATCTGAAGAGAGAGAGGAGATAGAAGTAGATTCAGAAGCAGACAAGTTATCCAGAACCACATAAAACCCAGAGGGAGACGAGAAAAATTAACACAAGCAAGGATGTGCAGGTACAGAAGCCCAGGCAAAATCCGGCCAAACGGACGGGCAATGCTCCCGTAGTCATTTTTTCCTTGTTTTATGTGCATTGTCTCCACCCTCAGGATTTTAAAGGCTCTGTGAACAGCCATTCAGATAAAGCTAAACAGGTCTTGGCCTATTTATGACTGATATGCTTTGATTAAGAATAAAAGCTAAATGATGTTTAGTGGAATTATATACATCAGATCTAGATCTGTCTTATCTGCTTAATAAAAAAGTGTGATGTTTTTAAAAATCCCTCCCAATAAAACCTTTCAGAAGGCTTCTTGTGCCACTTATATGTTAGTTATTTTACCAATAGCCACAATAAGCAACTCTGTGGAATCAAAACTTCATAAATTAGGTAATATTTCTGTTGCATTTTACGCATCTCCTTTTGTTATCGATAATCTTCATGATTTGTTTTGGCACAAGTGATGTCGGGAATTTCCTGCTGGATTTCCTGCAGCTTTAATAAAACCATGCATTTATCCTGTGGGACCCAAGAATACAAGCAAAATGGTACGTAACCACAGGAAGAAAAGTCATGGTTCTAGATGAGAAATTTCTTTCCTTATCATCATCAAGTGTGTTTGTTGTATTGCTACCATGCCTATGACAGCATTTTGGACATTAAATAGTATCAGTATTAAGTGTATTGAATTACACAAAGAGTTTAAGAAGAATTATTTTTTTAAAAAAAGAACAAGGCTTCTTAGAGAAAGTTGATCACGAGAGAGTGGGAGAATCAGGTAATACACAGGTTCTTTCCGATATGCTGTTAACTGGTAGGGAAAGAAATGATTTCAAGAAAATTAGCATCACTTTCCTGACACACTTCATCCCAGTCAAAGTGGATCTTTCTTTAAGCAAATCTACTGCATATAATTTATTGTTAGAGATGACAATTTGCTTGACAAAAGTATTGACATTTGCCACAGATTCCCATAATGAATTCAAAGGAGACATATGAGGTGCTCGTAAAGAGGACGTGGATACCTACGGAGTCCAAAGACTGACTCCTACAAGTGCCGACAGCATCCACTGATCCCATGTAATCAAACGTGCTCTTCAGCCGGTTTGCACTATTATGATGAAGATGGTTGTTACAGTGGAAAACTAGCCCTCCTGGTAAATAACCTCAGCCCTAACTCTGATCAGCCCACAACTCCTCCACGATACCCCCAAACTGGTCAGACCACCCCCCAAATCTCCCCAGGACCTTGACTCAAGCATTTTGACTGAGGTCCACTCTGAGTAATCGATGCCTGTGTCAAACTAGTTACGAAGTATTTTGAACATCACTACCGGGTATAATCAAAACTCCTCTGCAGTCTAAGAATCTTTCTTTCCCCCAGAAACAGTTTCATCTGGAGCTATTTGACAGTGGTGTCTTCCTAAAAGTTACTAGCTTGAAAGTGAGATTTGGCTCAATGAAATATGTTCCTTTCCTGTAGCAGGTTTTTCTCAAGTTTTCTTTTCTAATTAATGTCTTATGGTATCTACGCTCGTCTTTTTAAATGGTATTCCACATATCACATAAATTACCACTTTACCTCTGATAGAAACTTTCTAGATAGAGTACAACTCAAAATAAAATCCAGCTAAATAAATATATGGGGGGAGGCAGAAATTCTAATAAGTATCTTCAAAACATAAGTCCAAAAATAGTATTTTCAACACTTCATATATACACAGAAAATTGAGAGCTTGCCTAATCCAACGCCATGATTCTAGGGAGGTAAAACATCTCCTCAGAAGTTTAAATTTAGAAAAAGCATCTTAGCAATATAAAATTAAATTTATGGGAACTTAATCGTAAGTTGGTATCTACAAAGATAAGTGAAATGACAATACACACTTTTCTAGACGCTCATGCAAAAGAAAAAGGATTTTCCTTTGTGAAAACAGATTTGAATTTCAAAGTTGATATGTGATGTTGAAAAATCAGGAGGGGTTATTCCAGGTAGAAAGAAAACTAGTTAAACTGAGAAATGTTTTATTCCTCTTTGATTCAAGCCTAATCCAAAAGCACTGCATTAAAACCCAGAAAAAACATTTTTTTAACTTTATGTAGTTTAATACCTTAATTTCAAACTGTTGTAACCAAAAATGAACTTGAAAAATTAAAGTAAGCATAACATATTTGGATCTTTTTAAAAATAAGCCGTTAGTCTAATATCAAATAAAGATCACTAAAATTTCTCCTCCATACTTACAAACGTACTTTTCTCCTCCATACATACATACATATGTCGTATAGAATTAAATTTTTTAATTAATTTAAAATTAATGTACAAACCAATTAAAGTCCTAAGCTGTGTGACACTAAAATTTAAAAAACTACAAGGCTAATGAAAATACATTACATCAGAATTGATCACTCATTTTCTGTTAAACCATATATTATCATTTTTTAATCTCTTTACTTATCCAAACCGGAGCAATGATTAACAACAAAAACAGCAACACATGGACCAATAATGGCAAATAAAAATTTTCAG
Source organism: Leucopleurus acutus (assembly GCF_964270905.1). Lineage (NCBI taxonomy): Eukaryota > Metazoa > Chordata > Mammalia > Artiodactyla > Delphinidae > Leucopleurus > Leucopleurus acutus. The sequence goes on from NC_139156.1 coordinate 77,464,825, forward strand.
TTTTATTCCTGGAAATAGTATAGCTTATTAAACCATACACTGCAGTAATTATAGCAACAAGCAAACAAATAAACAGGAAACAAAAATTTGACCATTCATCCTCCTGCTTAATTCTAAAATTTAATGAATTGGCTAAGAATGGGCAGTAGCCCAGAAATCACTCACAGCATAGAATGGAATATAATTTAAATTACCAGATAAGCTTTCAAAGAAAAATGTTTGCACTAGGGGACAGAATAAAAATTTCAATTTTCAGAAGAAAACAATTAGCTATTTGCAAAATTACAACTGTAACACCATAATTTCGTTACTTCAAATATATGAGTGCCATGAAATTTTACCTGCCATAAAGAAGCTTAGGACACAGCCACATGGTTAGAGGCATTTGAGAATGAAATAAAGATTAATGACAGCCATGCATAAAGCAATTAATTGAAAGAGCCAAACTAACAGCTCCAAAAACGTTAGAAACACAAATGCTGAAGGAGAAGATTCTATTGTAACCGTTGACATAAGCATGAGGTTCAAGGACACAGATCACCCTGAGGATGGATTTTTTTAAGTTCTTTAAGACGTCACCAGATCTGCTGGATGAAGCAGAAAGGCAGACTTAAGAAAATCACAACTAAAAGGCATTTACATATTTTGGTCAAAAGAAAATCTCCAAAACCTGTGAAAGAAATCATTCATAGAGTAGCTGAGATCATTAAAATACTGCAAGACAACATAAATTAAGTACTTGCCCCTTGTGACTTCTCCACAGTGTTAGCCAGCATCTCCTGCAGGGCCCGGACAGAGAGGGACTGTTCCAGCACAAAGGTGCAGATGGAGAGGTCTGGGGGGACATTCTGTGCAGAAAGAAGGAAAGCCGCCATCATCATCGTCGTCGTCGTCATCATCATCATCATCACCACCACCACCACCACCATCATCAAGCATCTAGACCCAATTTACCTTTTTATACTTCGGTTTCTTTCACAGAAAGAATAAAGAGTACTTGTCAATTCTCTAATATGAGCTCCCAAATCATCCAAATACATTGTCTACACCTCTCACACTTAATCTGCATTTTAATTTACGGATAACTATAAGCTACCATTTACTGAGCGCCTACTCTGATTAGGCACTGCACTCGGAGCTTTATCAATAACTCCTGTGGTCATCTACGGTAAGGATTATTACTATTATTGTGTGGACAAGAATATAGAGAAGTTAGGTTACTTTTCCAAAGTCACAATTACTAAATTTTTCAAGCCGGGACTAAAAAGCCAGACTTCTCTGACTCTAGAGCATTCATTTCTAGTCTATCAAGTACTTCGCTGATAAAAAATGAAAAGGACAGAAGAATACTTTACTCAAATTAACAGTGAAGTTAAGCAAACATAAAATTGATTGGTATAAAATATTGATTTACACAGGCTTGTTCTTATCCACAAAGACAACGATTAGCTTGTCTTCCTCAAGTTGGGTATCATATCTGGCCTCGAACTTCAGATGCAATAATTTGACTTCTATTCGGTGTCCGCGTACTGCTTTATTTTCTCACTCATTCCTTTTCCTTTCTATTTCCTCCCATCAACTTCCATTCCAATCAAGTAATAACCCCATAAATTCTGAAAATCCCAACAAGTAACTACCAAGGAGGTGAAGGAAACAGGATAAGAACCGACTGTCAAGTTACAGAGAACTACCCCAATTAGGAACAAATGCATTATCGTGCATGCATGCTTTTACTTTAGATAAAGCAGGATCCAGGAGGCAATCCAGCTGGGTATGGGAAGATGTTCAAAGGAGCATTTTCACAACAGAAGAACATTATAAATACATTAAACACAAAACACAAGCGAGAATATGTCTTCTTAAAAAGAACATTAGGAGGATAAATTGATAACTTGACGCAGTGCCTCAGAATTACAATTTACAGTGTTAAAGTACTTACTAAATGGAGCCACTACCAATAAAAAGATCCTTACCAGCAGAGAATGATGCTTTATGGTTTCTAGGAAAGATTAGGTGCCAGGGTTCTAAAATTGAAGTTAAGATTATTGTATGGATAGAAGAAGCATATAATCACTAGTTACTCATACCGCACAAACCTTCCTGACACCCATGTTTTGCTTTGCTTTGTTTTATTTTTTAATGAACTTTCGTTTTCTGAATTCCTCTATCCTCTTATCATGGGCTTCTGTGGCCCCCAGCCCAACTTCTTTCCATTCCTCCTCTAACTATCTCAGCTAGTAGTCAAAGGAATCTCTCAAATCTGGGTGCAGCTACTACTTTTATACTCTGCGGTAATGCAAGAAATTTTCACAAATTGAGGTATGGGGAAGTCATTCTGGCTTATACAAGATTTGGCTTGAACTTCATGCTAAATGGAACAGTTAGCAATGCATGCATTGGTCTGTCAAACATGCAATCTGCTTTGACCATTTTTTTTAAATGCATTTACCAGGTTGTTCAGAATGTCCACTTCGAAGATAGGAAATGGGGGCATTTTATCCCTACAATGCCAATGCTGGTACTCCTTCAAAGATGAGTTTCCCTTCCCAGACAGCAAGGTCATGCTGAGTTGCTGTGTATGTGCTAATCTTTCTCTTTTGAGACCTTGAAGGGATGCACCCCTGTTTTATATTTGTCCTCTGTTCTCACAAGATATAAAACTGTGGTTCAGGCATTCAAAACGGAGCCAGATAGCCATTGTGCACGTGGTTTCAGACACATTCCTGTACTACTGAGAACTTGAATTTTCTGAACTGTATCAGACTCAGAGACTTCATCAGCCATTCTCAAAACAAGATCTGTTAGCAGCTGCCAGCTGCACCCTTATAGTCTCAAGGTCTCCCCTTGTAACTATTCAATCATTTCAGACCTCAACCAATCCTGGCTTAACAAGCGCCCTTACTTCTTGCCAGCTCCAATTATAATTGGCAAACCACTTATGTAACTTTGTGGATTTTGCCTATATAAGCGTCCCCCCATTCTGTAGTCTAGAAGAACACATTTCAAGTGTTTCTTGAATCTGCCTCCTGGGCTATAGTCCTCAGTCTGGCTCAAATAAAACTCTTTTCTATTCCGATTATAGAATGTTTATTGATTGTTTCCACTGGCAGCAGTCAGCCAGACAAGGGCTTTCTTTCCAAAATCCTCAGATAAAAGACTGGAAGCTTGGAAAGGGACTCTCTTCTACTGTGAAATTCAGGATAAGCTCTTTTAAACTTAATATTCTCAGTTCTAACTATATTAATAACAATTTATCACACTAAGACAAATGCTACTGGGAAAAAATTGATTACGGTAAGTGTTTATTTCATTCATATCCATTTAAACTGTGAGAGTTTGGAAGCTACACTTTGACAAATAGCACTGGTAGAGAACTATGTTAAGAAATGGTGTGCTAGTGAACCAATTTCTAAAAATAAAAAGCCGTGACTTGCCCATTTCTGTAGTGTAAATACTCCAATGATGGCTGGTTTCAAAGTGTAAAAGTTTACAAATCAGCTCACAAAACTGCTAAATATGCAACAATTAGCTCTCAGGAAACTCTAAGAGCCATTGCCAACACACCACTGAACTGATTTCATGAATTGCTTTAGAATCAGTGTATTATAATAGTTAAGAGATTGGATTCTATAAACAGATCACCTAAGCAAGCAAGAATCCTGGCCTCACTACGTACAAGCTATTAACTTTTCTAGTCTTTAGTTTCCTTCCCTGAAAAATGGGATAATACTTATACCATCCTCATAGGGTTGCTGTGAAAACATAAATGAGATTATCTAAGTAAAGAGCTTATCACAGTGTCAAGACCATAACAAGAACTCAAAATAAGGGATGTCATTAGTTAGTTTTGCATATTGTCATTTCTCTCCATCTATGGCATTTATGAAGCACCACTCATTTCTTAAAATTGGTTCTTAAATGGACTGTTTTAGAGAAATCACGTTTGAAAAGTCAAAGCATTAACTATGCAGCTGTTCATAACATCTAAAATGTTCTAGTTATTTTCAAGAAAAAGGCACTTTCTGGTAATATTGAAAAGTTTACATACTGGGTATATTTAAATTGTTTCCTACTTCACTTTAATCAAAATGTTAAAGTATGAATCACTGGAATATCTTACATTTATTTTAAAGATCCTTGAAAACCACATGGATCTGAAATGAATTAATCCTGCCAAACAAATTTCATTTTTTCACAGAGCGACATACTTGCTACAGATAGTGGGGTTTAACAGGAATAAATGAACAATCAGCAAAGGCAATTCTCTCTCAGAGACTCTACCCATCTTTTTTTTTTTTTTTTTTTTTTTTTTTGCAGTATGCGGGCTTCTCACTGTTGCTTACTGTTGTGTCCTCTCCCGTTGCGGAGCACAGGCTCCGGACGCGCAAGCTCAGCGTCCAGGGCTCACAGGTCCAGCCGCTCCGAAGCACGTGGGATCCTCCCAGACCGGGGCACGAACCTGCGTCCCCTGCATCGGCAGGCGGACTCTCAACCACTGCGCCACCAGAGAAGCCCTACCCATCTTTTTTTGGACCTTTATCGCTCTCTCTTTGCCCCCTCCCCCCTCAAAACACACATAAATGTAATAGAAAAGCTGAGCAGTTAAAGAAAGAAAAAAGTTTTACCCCTTCCAGTAAAACTTGAAACAATACAAATCAGAGCCTGGAAAGAGAAACGTCTGGTTGTTCTAGGCAACAGAATCATTACCAAAACCTGTTACTTTTTAAAAGTAACTACTTGTCACTTTTTAAAGTAAACTACTGAAAGTATTTCTTAATTTAGATGTATATTTCTTCAAATAACCCTGACATTTTTAGAGTTAAACCACACTGCAGCTTTTATGTTAAGGCTTAGTTCCCACTTCCCCAAAATAAAGTTGTCAGTGGAAAAAAAAAAGGGTCTCATTCATTAATTAAAGATCAACTAAATGGCCCCTAACAGCAGGCACAAGAGATAGAGTCTATACAGCTGTAGTGGGAACTTCAATTCACAAGCATTTGCATGTTACCATCTTTTCCTTAGTTTTTTTCTTTACTCAAGTACTCTTACTGAGAAATTTAATTTTTAGAACTTCAACTGGAAAGAACTTTACGTGCCCCTACAATGAGTGTGCTCCCAAACCATGAAATAAACCCTTATGTAATATACGTTTTACCTTACAGGTGCTTCAAAATAGACCACATCAGAACATGAAACAAAGAACTACTGCTCAGCCTGTACACCTACCTGCCTCTTAAACATTACACTTATTTTTCATACAAAATTAAACCAGAGAAAGTATATACTTCGGTCTGTCTAAATGTGTATCCAGGCTGCCCAGAACCCAAAGCAGGCAGGTAGGAGGTTCATAATGCTTTTCATATGGAGACAAGACCAATTTGATATGGACAGGTGTGCTTTGGCAAAGGTAACAAACCTTAAGCAAGCAGCATGGCTGCGTGTCTTCTCTTCTTTTAAAATACAAACTGGTCCCCGTTATTCCCTGCCTGACAAACATTACCTCATCTTACAGGTAAAGAAATTCTCAAGAATAACCACAACATAGCCTCTGGCTTTGCTGGCACTGGAGAGTCTGTGTGAAATCAATTAGGTTTCCAACCGAGGGATCCATCGAACCATTAGGCATACACAGATGCATATGCCTAACTCACTTACAAACCTATTGAAACATGTCGTTGACTTAACTGAACTGCAAACAATAATTGGGGCTATATACGCTACAGCAGACCACCTCTCTTGTTATCACTGTGTACAAACTGCACACTAACACACCACTCCATTTTAAGGTCTCGATGCCTTTGCTCATACTTTTTTCTCCCTCAGCGTGACCTATCCATCTCCAGGTCTCCACCAGTGGAAAACTATTTCGTATTTTTAAATCACACATAAATAAAATCACATAGAAAAACATTTTCCTTGGTGAAAATTCAAACAATACTGAAAAATTGAATTCTCTCTTTCCAAATTTAATTATACATACACTCCCTCCCAGGCATAACCACATGGGAGCTGGATAAGCTTTCGGAGGTACATCTTTCCAGGCCTTTTCTTATGCATTTGCATACATATGTAAGCTCACATCGAAGTATCTAGATTGGCTTTTCCCATTAACGGGCTCACTTTGTATAAATTCCATATTTTAATTTATTAATATGTATTGAAGATCATTTTCTGTTAATAGGTCTCTATCTACTTCATTCTTCATGACAGCTAAAGGATCTAGACAAGCCATATGCCTCCTGAAGACTGGTTCAAGTTTCATACTATGAAACATTGTTACTCAACTTGGACCCTCACTCTCCCACCCCACCACGACCAGTCTGAAACGATGATTTGCAGAAGAAAGTGCTCAGTGTTTGAAGAGTTGATCTCAAACTACGGTTTCACCTATTTCTGGAAAATTAAACAAATGCGCCTATAGGGACACAGTAGTAACAGCCCTATGGCGGATCTTTACTTTGGTTTTTGTTTTCATAATCCTAAGTTTCTAATATGAAGACAAGTAATTTACCTTTTTACACTGCCTTTCAGTTGTGCACCAAATAACCTTCAGAGTAACACAGAGATATCTCAAAATGTATTTTGAAAATTCATGAGGTATTAAATCTTGATAGCTTGACAGCATAAGCAAATGGGCAGGTCACTGTACCAAAGGACACGGGATTCCGAGTCAGTGCATAACCAGCCAAGGGATCCCAGGTAAATCGGTCTGAGCTTCCCCATCCATTAAGTGGCAACATACCTATCGCACTTCACAGAAGATTTCTGAAGTCCAAAGAAGAAAAGCAAAGCATTACAAACTAGAAAATCCCAACAAACTATCATTTTCTCTGCCTAATTAAAAAAATAGTCTAGCTCACATTGAAAGCCAGAATCACAGAGATATAAATTAAGAGAAAAGCTTGTCTTCTACCAAGAAATGTGAAGACAGGATCCTTTGGAGTGGAACAGATGGTCTGAAGTTGATGCAGGTTTGTTTTTTCTCAGTCACCCATCTGCTGAGTGGCCTTGGGCAAGACACCATATCCACTGAGGGTCAACGTGCCCACGAGCTATGGAGACATCAAACTTCTCCAAAAAATAAAGATGTTGTTGTTGTTGAAGTTGCCAAGTGAAGACATGAAACAGGCAAAATCACACCTACCATACAGGGCGCAACATCCTTTAAAATGTTTGTATGTCCTACAAGTCCAATGTAATTATGATGCTGTATCCCACTGACTTATATGAACTACTTTAGAAAAGAAATATCAAGCTGGATAAAAGGAAAATCTTAGTTCACTTTTTTCTCTTTATACGTCTTCAAAATTCCAATCATAACATTTCCCCAGCCTGGAAATGAGGTTCTTGCCAGACTTTCACACTTTTCTGTGAGAGTTCATAGCTCCAGGTAGTGTTGCTTGTCATATTCTTTTTCTCCTCATCCCACTTTGCACCAAATATTAACAGAACATTGTCTTAGAGAAGGAAATATGTATCCTGCATCAATCACAGGATAAATTCTTTCTTCTTTCAGAGATCAGCTTTTTGAAAGACAAGTTAAATGTGATCATAGCAGATGAAACGGATATGCCTGGGTTTCCCCACGTCCCAAGCCTTTGAATCTCTTCAGAAAAGCTCAAGTCATTCCATGTGCCTTTCTTTTTATTTTTTATTTTTTCTGTGGTACGCGGGCCTCTCACCGTTGTGGCCTCTCCTGTTGCGGAGCACAGGCTCCGGACACGCAGGCCCAGCGGCCACGGCTCACGGGCCCAGCCGCTCCGCAGCATGTGGGATCTTCCCAGACCGGGGCACGAACCCACATCCCCCGCATCGGCAGGCGGACTCCCAACCACTGCGCCACCAGGGAAGCCCCCCATGTGCGTTTCTTAACAACACAGGTCCAAGTCAGAAAGGACCTGTTAGCACACTAAACAAGTGGTAATTAGCAGTACATCACCACTACAAAGAGCCACAGCTCTGCCAATTAGCAGTTAACTATGAAAATTAATTATGAAAATCCTTAGTGAATTAATAGAGTTTCATATGATTTGCTCAGTGTTCATGTTTCTCCTTGGCACACATCTTCTCTAATACAATCTTCTTTAAACACCATATTAAGTAGATATGCCAGTCTACCTTATTTTTCTAATTATTTTAATATTCAGCTGACTCAAATGTGCCAGTGCAAATCTGGAGGTATACTAGTTTGACATTCCACCCTGCATGACCTCTCTCCTTCTAATATCATAACAGGAATAGTGTATTAGGTCAACTCTGTTCACACGTATCTTAACTGGGAGCCACTGTTGGTGAGAACACACATACTTAGTATGCTGAAAGCAAGACACTCAAAAGGAAACAAAGGAAAGGGTTCTGCTATGAACTGAGCCTCAAGATGATAAGCAGGTATGTTAAAAATCACATGTGCTACTAATGATTCATTGGATGCAGCCTCCTGCCTCTGAACATTGCTAAGTCAAACCCATCTACTGTCACAATCTCCATAAAAGCTTAACAAACCAACCCTCCACACTCTAGGTGATGGCCCACTTACCTAATTTGCATGTGAAGCACACAATTTCTATTCATGTATCACCATGACGTTCCAGGAAGTTGGGCTCAAATGAAGAAACCTGCTGTTGAAAAAGCTATGACGCTTCACCACTAAATTCAGAGTTCAGAGCTCAGTAAACATCTGAATAAACGCATGAATAAGCAAACCACAAGAAGAAACAAATCGGTGGAAATAGTGGAACCACCGCTATAATTCAACTACCCACCAATTACTTTGGAGCAAAGTTTCACTCTGCTCGAGTCTTATTTTAAGTATTAGCAAAATAGGGACTTCCCTGGTGGTCCAGTGGTTAAGACTCTGCGCTCCCTATGCAGAGGGCCCAGGTTTGATCCCTGGTCTGGGAACTAGATCCCGCATGCTACAACTAAGAGCCTGCATGCCTCAACTAAAAGATCCTGCGTGCCGCAGCTAAGACCCGGCGCAGGCAAATAAATAAATAAATAGCATAAAAAAAAGAATTAGCAAAATATATACATATTCATTACATATGTTGTAAGCAATTGGCAGTGTCATGATATTGAGTACACAAAAATAGTTTTGGCAAAAATAATGTATGGTCCAAGTATTTGTCAGATATCAGAGTCTGTGACATCTCAGCCTTGCCTCCCTGCAAGATCCCAGTGAACCACAGGCAGTGATCAAACTTGGTGGATCCCCCAGTGAAAATTTCCAGTGAACCATAGAGGTGTCTTCGGGGAGTGCTGTGTAAAGGAGATTCAGGTAGAATCGATTCATAAGTTCGTTGCCTAAAAGTATTCGGGAAAAAAATACTTTTTACCGTAACCAGGTCAACCTGATCATCTGACACAGGACCTCTGTCACAACATCCATACCGCCTTGTCTCATAATCTGCTTAAAGAAAGGGAACAATTCACACAAACGTGTGGACACGGGCAATCAACAGCTTCTGCCTCACCTAGAGCACTATGAAAAGTCAAAAGGAGCCGAAAAAAGCGAAAACGAGAAATATGGCGCCCACGTCCAGTTATGCAGGCAAAGAGGATATCTTCAAATTTAATTAACAGTGTAATACAGTGCCGATTTATTCAGGCATAACATACAACCATCTCGCTCTTCGTGGGTATCTCATTCCATGGAAGCGTGCTGGATAATTCCATCTAAATTAATTTAAAATGGCAAGAGCTAAATTAATTACTCATTATCAGTCTGAACGAATTAAGCTAGAAGCAACTCAGTAATATCACTTGGAACCTCAAAACTGAAACTCCAAGCAGACTCAGATGGAGACAGTCAACACCTTGGAATTCTTACTAGGATTTTGCTCACACGGGATTCCCACACAGTTTCAAGAATTAAGAAGTAACTGTGTAGACACAATTATGTAAATAATAATGGCTACATGACTTTTAAAGCATCCTCTGTGTGCTAGGTCTTAATTCTCACCACAACTCTATAAGAGAAGTATTATTATGATCTTCACTTTAGAAATGAGTAAATGGTGAGTGACAAAATTAAATGACTCGATCTAAACCAGAAACTATTAAGAGGCATATCTGCTTAGCCTAAAACCCATATATCACCTTGTCCCACTCAAGGTAATATTAGCCTGATTATCAGCTGTTCTTTTTCTCTTTTCGTTTTCCTGTACATTTGTGGTAATAGTTTTATTATTGATAAATTAAACTTCAATGCGACAGTGTACATGCTCTAAAAGAACTCACACATAGAATCAGAGCCATGAATACCACAAACTCCATGACTTTCACTTGAGAGACATCTCATAAGTTCATAACCTGGTATGAGCCCCTCTGGCAATGTATTAGCAAAAGCAAAAGTGTAATAAGGCATTAACATAGTGATCCTTCCTAGATGATGCCTTGTGGGTATATCTGGATACAGGGATCTTTCCCTTGTTATCTGAAGATATGAGTCATCATATAAAGGAAAATATGATATTTTCTGGTTGAAGAATCTTGACAAGAGAGGTATATAGTAGAATTAGAAAACTAAGTCAGGAGAGATACTTCAGGTATGTTATATAGAACTGAAACTAAAACTGTATCTGTGAGACTTAACCCTGAAATAATGTTAGGTGATCTGGACATACTCCAGAGTCCTATTAATCCATATAATCTATAAACATATAGCTTAAGGGAACAGAATACAAATACAGTTTGGGTGACCAAAAATTCCATCTCACCTAACACATAATTTAGTTCAGAAGGGAGCTATCTGTAACACAAAGAAGTAACACAAAGGATATTTTAAGGAAGATAACTCTAACAGCTGTGTACATGATGTATGAAGCCACAGTGTGACACTATTTATGTTCAAGGATCAATTCAGGAAAGATAAAAAGACTTTAATGAGCTACATTTTTAAAAGAAATTATGGGGACTTCCTCTTATGGCTGAGTGAGGAGGTTGGCAAATCCTCCCCCTAAAAAGCAAGCTGGATAAAATTGACAAGAATAACCTTTTAGAGCCGTGGGACGTAACCAGAGGCATAAAAAAATATGACAAACTTTTATGCTTGAAAACTGCTGAACTTCAGGTAAGAACAGGAAGAGTCTGTGGTGCTATTTCTGAAGCCTGCTCCCATCTCCCCACAGCTCAGCTGATGGGCAGCTCCTGCAGGAATGTGGTGTGGGGCAGGTTGGGAGGACCAGAAGCTGTACCACCTTATGAAAGGGGGCTCGCTTGACTGGGAGCAGATGCCATGCACAATGCATTGTATGTGAAAGTGACACTTTCCAGAGAAACTCAACAGCTCTTCTAGCCTCATTCAGTATATTCCTGACTGAAGTTGAAGCATGCAGAGTAGTTCCAAACTATTCACACACTCCTGGCTAACTCTGAAGTAGCATGTACATAAGAAAGACACAAAGAACTCGCAGAAAGCAAATCTGGAACAGATTTTAGATAACCTGAACTTCTCATGTGCTTCTCCACCCATACACAGGTCCATATGCAGAGAACAGAACTCTTACTGTTTGAAGTACCTGAGTGCAACCTCTGTACAATCACTGCCTTAACTCTAAGCTATGCAGAAACAGGGTAACTTTTAAGAACCAGGCTAAAATAAAAGAATGAAAAAATAAAATGGAGCAGTGACATCAATGACAACACATCATAGGGGAGACATCTCACAGGCAAATTACTAAACAATAAACAAACCAACAAAAACAGGAACAACCACGTTCTTAGCCCAGGCAAGTTACTAAACAACAAAAAAACAAACAAAAACCAGAACAACAACCTTCAGTGGAGAAATACCAGAATTTATAGTTCCTACAATATATTATCTAAAGAGTCCAGTTTTAACAAAAAGAAAAGTGGCACAGGCAAAGAAACAAAAAAACAGGAAAGTGTAACCTATACTGAGAGAAAAACAGTCAAGAGAAACTGTCAGTGAGTATCCCCAGATGTTGAAATTAGCAGATAAAGGCTTCAAAGAAAACTTCAGACATACAAATAGGGACTTCCTTCGTGGTGCAGTGGTTAAGAATCCACCTGCCAATGCAGGGGACATGGGTTTGATCCCTGGTCCAAGAAGATCCCACATGCCATGGAGCAACTAAGCCCGAGTGCCACAACTACTGAGCCTGCGCACCTAGAGCCCATGTTCTGCAACAAGAGAAGCCCCCACAATGAGAAGCCCGTGCACCGCAACAAAGAGTAGACCCCACTTGCCGCAACTAAAGAAAGCCCGTGCACAGCAACGGAGACCCAACGCAGCCTAAAATAAAGTAAAAAAGAACATACAAATATATTTAAAGAACTACAGGAAAAATGTTTAGAGAAATAAAGAAAAGTACGATAATAATTAGTCAATGAATAGAAATGCTCAATGAAGATACAGGAATTACACAAAGAGAACCAAATGGATTTGAGTATAATAACTAAAATAATAAATATGCTAGGGGGGTCCAACGGCAGATTTAAAATGAAAGGACAAAGAATCAGTGAACTCAAAGATCATTTAATAGAAATTATTCAATCAGAAATACACAGAGGAAAAAAGAACAGGAAAAAAATTAAATGAGCCTCAAAAACCTATGGAATAATATACAGGTAATGGGAGTCCCAGAACAACAGGAGACAAAGGACAGAAAATATATTTGAAGAAATAATGGCCAAAAACTTCCAAAATTTAAAGAAAAACATTAGTTTAAACATCCAAGAAGCATAAAAATACCGAAGTAGGATAAACACAAAGGGATTCACACCTAGACACATCATACTCAAACTACTGAGAGTCAAAGACAAAAAAAAGAGGAAATATTTAAAGCAGCAAGACAAAAATTTACTCATCACAACATGATTAATTGCTGACTTCTCACCTGAATCAAGAGAGAACAGAAGGCAGTTGACAACTTATCAAAGAGCTGAAAGAAAAAAACTGTCAACCAAAAATTCAATATTGAGCTAAACTTTTTTTCAAACATGTAAAATAAATACATTCCAAGATAAACAAGGATGGAGAATTTATTGCTCCACAGTTCCCTTACAAGAATGCCCACTCTCAACAACTTTTATTCATCATAGGACTGGAAGTCCTAACCACAGCAATTAGTCCAGAAAAAGAAATAAAAGGCATCCAAATTGGAAAGGAAAAGTAAAATTCTCTCTATTTGCAGATGACTAATATTATATATCAAAAATTCTAAAGACTCCACCAAAATTTCATTAGAACTAATAAATAAATAAAGTTTCAGGATACAATTTCAATACATAAAAATCAGTTGTGTTTCTACATATTAACAACAAACTATTAGAGAGAAATTTTTTTAAAAAATCCCAGTTTACAACTGCAGCAAAAATAAAATAAAATACTAAGGAATAAATTTAACCAAGAAGGTGAAAGATCTGTACAGTAAAAACTATAGAACATTACTGAAGGAAACTGAAGAAGACACAAATAAATGCAAAGACATTCTGTACTCAAAGATTGGAAGAAGGATATTGTAGAAATATCTACACTACCTAAAGTGATCTACAGATTCAATGCAATCACTATCAAAATTCCAATTCATTTTTCATACAAATAGAGCCAACAATCCTAAAAGTCATATGGAACTACAAAAGACCCCAAATAGGCAAAGCTATCTTGAGAAAGAAGAAAGCTGGAGGCAGCACGATTCCTGCTTTCAAAGTACATTACAAAGCTATAGTAATCAAAACAGTATGGTATTGGCATAAAAAGACACATAGACTAATTGAACATTATAGAAACCCAGAAATAAATCCATGCATACATAGTCAATTCATCTACAGCAGTAAAGCCAAGAATATTTAATAGGGAAAGGATAATCTCTTCAATAAATGGTGCTGGGAAAACAGGATGGCCACATGTAAAAAAAAATGAAACTGAACCACTATCTTACACACCACACACAAAAATAATCAACTTGAGATGGTTTTAAGACTTGAAGGTAAGACCTGAAATCATTAATACCCTTAGAAGAAAACATAGGGGGTAAGCTTCTTGACATTAGTCTTGGCAATAATTTTTTGAATTTGACACCAAAGCAAAGGCAACAAAAGTTAAAATAAACAAGTGGGATTACATCAAAGTAAAAAGCTTCTACACAGTAAATAAGACCATCAACAAAATGAAAAGGCAAATCATATCTCTGACAAGGGCTTAATATCCAAAGTGTATAAAGAATGTATATAACTCAACTGCAAACAATATGATTTAAAAATGGGCAAAGGAAGTGAATAGACGTTTTCCCAAAGAAAACATAAAAATGGGCAACAGGTACAAGAAAAAATGTTCTACATCACTAATCATCAGGAAAATGCAAATCAAAACCACGATGAGATATCACCTCACACGTGTTAGAATGGCTATTATCAAAAAGACAAGAAATAACAAATACTCGCAAAGATATGGAGAAAAGGGAACCCTTTAACACTGCTGGTAGGAACTTAAATTGGTGCAGACACTATGGAAAACAGTATAAAGAAAAATTAAAAATAAATCTAACACATGATCCAGTAACTCCACTTCTGGATACAGATCCAAAGGATCTCAAGGAGATATCTGCACTCCCAGGTTCACTGCAGCATTTTTCAAAACAGCCAAGATAAGGGAACAATCTAATTGTCCATCAATGAATAAACGGTAAGTGGAAAAAGAAGATGTGAAACATATACATATAAATGTATACGTATATATTTATACACACACAAAGCATGGAGAATTATTCAGCCCTGAGAAAGAAAGAAATACTGCCATTTGCAACAACAAACATGGCACTTGAGGGTCTTATGCTAAATGAGACATCAGACAGAGAAAGACAAATGCTATATGATATGGAATTTTGAAAAGCCAAACTCAGAAACAGAGACTACAACGGTGGTTCCCAGGGGCTGAGAGGTGGGGAAAAGGGGAGATATTGGTCAAAGAGTACAAACTTCCAGTTTAGGATGAGTAAATTTTGAGGATCAGTCTACAGCACAGCAGTTACAGTTAATAACACTATATTATATAGTTCAAAGTTGCTAAGAGAGTAGATCTTAAATGTTTTTGCTATTAAAAAAGAACGGTAATTACGTGATGTAATGCACTATATATGTATATATATGTATATATAATATATATACACCACCCATATACATATACACACACCATATATATGATATGTATATCATATAAACATATATAATAAATATACATATATATGATAAGAATAATACAAAGAGAATGAAGCTATGTGGAATAAAGTTTCTATATTTTGCTGGAATTAAATTAGTATTAATCCGAAGTAGACTGTGAAGTTACATTGATGAGTTAAAACAAGATAAAATAATGCATATTATAATCCTTAGAGTAACTATTAAGAACGTAACTGAAAAGATATATAGAAAAAAAAAGGTTTCAACATGGCACACTAACCATTTACACAAAATAAGGAAATAACAGAGAAACAGAGGAACAATAACAACAAAGGAGGAATATAAAAACTAAACAAAATGGCAAATGTAAATCCAACCATTTCCTTCTTATTTTAAAAAGAAAATGTGATAAATATATAGAACGGAATACTATTTAGCCTTTAAAGAAGAAGGAAATTCTGACATTTGCGACAACGTTGATGAACATGGAAGGAAATAAGTTGGACCCAGAAAGACAAATACTTCATGATCTCACTTATATGTGGAATCAAAAATGGTCAAACTCATCGAAGCAGAGAAAATGATTGTTGCTAGGGGTTGAGGGTTGGGGGAAATAGATGTTAATCAAGGAGTAGTAAGTTTCAATTATGCAAAATGAGTAATTCTGCAGATCTAATGTACAGCGTGGTAACGACAGTTCATAATACTGTACTGCATACTTGAAATTTGCTAAAAGAGTTGATCTTAAGTGCCCTCACCACATAAAAAACTATCGTAACATGTGAAGTGATGGATATGTTAATTGGCTTGATTGTGATAATCATTTCACAATGTATACATATATCAAAACACCACAATTTACACCTTAAACATATACAATGTTGGTCTGTCAATTACAACCTCAATAAAGCTGGGGGGAAAATCCCATTGCCTAATAAATTAAGACCAAGCTCCACTATCTGGTATTCATATTCTGGATCCAACCTAATTTTCCAGCCTACGTTAAATGCTTACTACAATAGACTAAATTAGATAATTCTCTACTTTTCACAAATACATTTTCCCATCTTTGGCCTTTGTCCAATTTCTACCCATCCTTCAACTCCAAGCTCAAATACAACCACATCCATGAAGCATCTCGTGATGACCCAAACTGCCACATATTACACCAATTTGTATGCAACGTATCTTTCATACTCCTTTGTAAGCTAATGAGACAGTGTTACCTCCATAATGCCTTACTTCTTATGTACTTCGTTGAATAGTCCTACCTGTGCCTCATAGAAAAGTCCATTAAAGAGAAACCATTTTTGTGACATGACACCTGTACCGTCTCATTGCAAATAGACCACTGAAAAAATATTTGTAAATAAGCCCTAGAAATATTTTTAAGTTATTTAAAAAATATTAACTGATGAGTTTTCAATAATGTAGCTATGATTTGTCAAAGATAAACATATGTTAAAATAATGCAAATACTAACTGTAATATTCTGATGATGGTCTAAAATTTCTAATTTACGCTGATTGGAAAAAATATCTTCATAGGGCCGAACGTTAAGCAATCAAAATCATCATACACAGAATTTAAATGTATTATTTCAGGACCCTCTACTGTAGGAAATGAAATAAGATTCATACACACCCAATCCACTCACATGTAGGTTACCAACCTGAAAGATTCATTGGATCTTTACAGGAATAAATTCTTTGGTGATAAAAATTACACACTTCTAGGGCTTCCCTGGTGGCGCAGGGGTTGAGAGTCCGCCTGCCGATGCAGGGGACATGGGTTCGTGCCCCGGTCCGGGAAGATCCCACATGCCGCGGAGCGGCTGGGCCCGTGAGCCATGGCCGCTGAGCCTGCGCATCCGGAGCCTGTGCTCCACAACGGGAGAGGCCACAGCAGTGAGAGGCCCGCGTACCGCAAAAAAAAAAAAAAAAAATTACACACTTCTAAATCTTTTATTTGGCAAGTACCACAATAGACTTGAATGTCTGATGCCAGGTTTAATCCTAGTAAAGAGATTTAATGATAAAATCACCCATTAAAGTAACCATCCATCTATTTTCTACAAGCTAATCAAGTTTATATTAATTTCATCCACATTAACCAGTTTATGTTTATACCCATAAGTGGTTGAAGAATGAATGACCTAGTTATTTAAGTTTTGGTGTCTGCTGAAATGCATCTTTGTTAGACTGATCTCATTTCCTGCGGAAACCGATTTCCTTTCCTTTATGACAGAGCACCAGGCCAGAAGGGCAAGTGAAAAGCAAGCAACATAAAGTACCAGGGACTTCAGGAAAACCTCCATCTCTGTTCAATGAAACATTCCCATCATTAAGCATTAACTTGCTCAAACTTTTACAGGTTACACCTGTAACACTAACCAACTTAAACAGTTCACAGTGAATTGATATATGCTCAATAAAACTAGCAATTTAGTTGTCATAGTATGCTCAAATTCAGATTAGCAGTCTGAGTACCTGTAAGGCTACTACCACGTTTTACCTATGTAACTTTAAACCTTTAGCTAGAAACACATTTTTAAAGGACAATATAAAAACTCAACTTCTTAAGTAAAGCTTTATCTTCAAGGATGCCTAATTGGGATATGTAAATGTATTCTGGCCTTTAAAAATTCATGTTGAAATATGAAATACTTTTTGCTTTTCTGAATTTGACTTCTAAATTTGATTTTACCACTAACTTATTTATACAATCTTTGAAAAGAATTTTTGAAAATTTTATTCAAAGTGGAATGTTGGGATCTGGTTCAGAAACTCATCAGGAAATCAGCAATATGATGGTAGAGAGCCACTGAAAGAAAAAAAATGAAATAAAACAGGATGCTGTGAAACATCTAAGGTTAATTTCAGGGACCTGGAGCAGAAGCATTTCATTAAGTTAGAAACTGGAGTAGATATTAGTAGTCTCCAAACCTCTTTCCCTGTACACTGTATATTACTTTCTTAATGCCGATGTAACAAATTACCACACATTTAAGGCAATACAAATTTATTCTCTTACAGCCCTAGCGGTCAGAAATCTGAAACCACTGGGCTAAAGTCAAGATGAGAGCAAGGATGATTCTTCCTGGAGGCTCTGAAGGGAGAATCTGGTACCCTGCCTTTTCCAGCTTCTAGCGGCCACCTACATTCCTCGACTTGTGGCCCCTTCCTCCATTTCCAAAGCACGTGACTCTAATATCCGCTTCAGTTTTCACATCCCCTTCTCCTCTTCTGTAGTCAAATCTCTCTGAGCCTCCCTCTTATGAGGACACTTGTGAATACAGTTAGAATTTACCAACATAATCCAGGACAATCTCCTATTGTCAAGATCCTTAACTTGCATCTGAAAAGTCTCTTTTCCCATATAATGCATTCACAGCTTGCAGGGACTAGGAACTGGATATTGGTGGCAGCAATTCAGCCTACCATATACTCTATAAGCAAATATTTTACATTTATTTGCAAAAAGGAGCATATTAAAATGTTATTTTCATCACAGATCTGTACGCCAGTACTTACATATATTACAAAAGATTTAAAATGAAAATTAATGATAAACAATATTTTCTATAAATTTTATTATAATTGTAATATAATTAAATCATTTTTTGCTTGGGTTATGAATATAATGTGACTAAATATGCTTCATTATTTTTAAAACCTTAAGATTTAAACTTTGTGATACAATAATTGGAAGGCTGGTTTCAAGTTCAGTCTATCTCAAAAATTTGTTTTAATGGCTTTTGAAACTGCAAAAGAAATGTCACAAACAACGCACAGATCCAAATGGAAAAGGATTCATTCTAATCCACCAATTATAAAAGGATTTTGTTGAACTTCAACTACTAACTCTCCATTTTGCCTGTTGTCAGTCAGTTCTTAATCACACAATGTTTTATTTTTACATTTTTAACAAATGGATTCAAATTTCACTTTACCTCATTATTTAAACAATTAGAAAATTTGACATTCACTTTTTTTTTTTTTTTTTTGCGGTATGCGGGTCTCTCACTGTTGTGGCCTCTCCCGTTGCGGAGCACAGACTCCGGACGCGCAGGCTCAGCGGCCATGGCTCACGGGCCCAGCCGCTCCGCGGCACGTGGGATCTTCCCAGACCAGGGCACGAACCCGCGTCCCCTCCATCGGCAGGCGGACTCTCAACCACTGCGCCACCAGGGAAGCCCCGACATTCACATTTTTTAAAGTCTGCTTATGTCAGAGATTACATACATGACACATTTAGACCATTTTCAGCAATATACCGATGTAATTAAAAAAACATACTCAAACATCCATTTTCAAAATGTTCTCTCCATGGTAAAATTACTTGGAGAACAGGTGCTTTTTCATTGTAAAAAATGTCATCTTCACCCTGGAAATATCTTCAAGGGAATATGCTATGAAAAGCTCCCAATCATCAATCATTACAAGTCTGGAACAGTTAAATTTTTGTAAAATTAAACCTTCAAATTAAGTACTTGGCCACAAAATTACAAGAAGACTGTCCATGGTGTAACCACTGCACATCTCATTTTAAAGTACTATTAAAGAACCTGCTATGTAAAAAATAAATTAAATAAAATTCAAAATAAATAAATAAAGTACTATTAAGATTTTATATTCTGGCTCCAGCTTCTCTGCTTCAATAGCTGCCTAAGAAAGAAAGTGTGAATTCCACGTAAGGAGCTAATTCTGTGAACTTACCCAAGATTCTCATCTTATTTCTGGTCAAGCAGCCACTCCATTAGTGGTTATATCTGCCCATTTTCCTTCATCAACACCATCCTCATCCTCCCCAAATCCTTGCTTTTGCAAGAGACTTTTTCACTATTGAGAACACAATCTTCTCCGTAATACTTCAAAATGTTTTTTAAAAGTAGCTCTTAAGGATTTTCATTATTGAAACAAAATCAATGCAATTCTATGGCCCATCTCCCATGCTGCATAACAACAGTCCTACTTCTTTCACTTTTTTTTTTTTTTTTTTTTTTGCGGTACGCGGGCCTCTCACTGTTGTGGCCTCTCCCGCTGCAGAGCAACAGGCCCCGGACGCGCAGGCTCAGCGGCCATGGCTCACGGGCACAGCCGCTCCGCGGCACGTGGGATCTTCCCGGACCGGGGCACGAACCCGTGTCCCCTGCATCGGCAGGCGGACTCCCAAACACTGCGCCACCAGGGAAGCCCTTCTTTCACTTTTTATTCAGCAATGCTTTCTATATGTCTTCCAGCAATATTTCCTTGCACAAATATGCATCTTTGTGTGTGACATGGTTTCCTAGTATTACTGATATTTCGGCCAGTTTTAAGATAGTGTTCCCCCCCCCAGAATGTGACTTTTTGTCTTCCACTTTTAAAGAAGACACAATAAGAAGCTGCTAGATATTTTTCAGGGACACTGCAAGTCATGAAACTCAAACCTCATGATCTAAATATTTAGTTTCCTTGCACACATGTGTAAAAATCTCACTAGGATATGTACCTAGGAGTGAATATCTTAAATTAGTGTGCGCACACCTTCAATTTTATTAAATAGCCACAGTTTTCCAGTATACATTCCTACCAGAGTTGGGTGGAAATTCCTATTGCTCCAGATTTTCACCAACAATAATACTCCCAATCTGTGAAATGATCCTTCATTGTGCTTTTAATTTGTATTTCCCCAATTAATCATGAGGGTTGATAATGTTTTCATATTATAACGGTCCATTTGTATTTTCTTTTCTGTGAAATGCCTGTTCACTCGTATCTCTTTTTTCCTCTGGTCATCATTCACATAGATAGGAATAATCTATGTATACTGGATTCTATTCTAGGTCTCAAATTTTGTGTTTTGGTATGCAACAAACCGAATAATAAAACTTAGGTTTTCCTTTGAGGGTCTATACTTTTCACTTTGTTGTTAAAATACATTTTCATAGGGCTTCCCTGGTGGCGCAGTGGTTGAGAGTTCCCCTGCCGATGTAGGGGACACAGGTTCGTGCCCCAGTCCGGGAAGATCCCACATGCCGCGGAGCGGCTGGGCCCGTGAGCCATGGCCGCTGAGCCTGCGCATCCGGAGCCTGTGCTCCGCAACGGGAGAGGTCACAACAGTGAGAGGCCCACGTACAGCAAAAAAAAAAAGAAAAATAGTATGCTACAAACAATATTTCTAACTCATGAAAACACAAGAAACTAAATATTCTAATATTTGCAACCTTGAGTTTTACAGGGATAAGAGGTGTGTATTTAGTTAAGGAAGATCTCAGGGGAGTATAAGGTAGAGAATAGCATAGGTATTTTTTTTCAGTCTCCAAGTAGAATTTTAATTATGACATTATAATTTTAAAACGCTATTAATTATTCAATTCAATTTATCAGTGTTTAAAGACTATATGACAATTCAGTGGTCACTACAAAGTTAGTTTATACTTAAATCAAAGCCATGTGTCACAAGCTACATTCTCATTCCCTGTAACATTTATAGGTTCATTACATGTTCCATTGGGGGAACAGAGGTTCTTACCAATTCAATTCCACAAACATTTAGTGAGTAATTACTATGTGCCAGGAACTCTAGTTTTCCATTAAATTTACTTCTATTATTATAAGACAGTTATAAATATGACTTGGTTACAACTTGGACTGATTGGCAGAAAACTCAACAGATTTTACTGGTGCCATGATGTCCTCGGCATTGAGAGAATAAAGCTGAAACTCTCCAATAAGCTCGTTAAGTGTTTATTTTATCAAAAATGTGGAAAAGTCACATGTATCCCTGCTGTCATCAATTAATTCTCTACCATCCCTATAACTACCAGCTGATGACTAACTGTTAAGGGCATTATCTGAAAAATTAGGAGAGAAGCACTTTGTCTAACACAGCACTGAAGATCTCATTTTCTTTTGTGAATTGCCAATAACTCATAACAGTCAGTGAACATACAGGATCACTGAGAAGTTTACAGTGCAGCAGGGCTACACTCAATATGTTACCAACAAGGGTATCATTTAAGCCTCACCCATTTTTAGAAATAAGAGATCAGACAAATACTAAAATTAACATATACCTTGGGCTTCCCTGGTGGCGCAGTGGTTGAGAGTCTGCCTGCTAACGCAGGGGACACGGGTTCGAGCCCTGGTCTGGGAAGATCCCACAAGCCGTGGAGCAACTAGGCCCGTGAGCCACAACTACCGAGCCTGCGTGTCTGGAGCCTGTGCTCCGCAACAAGAGAGGCCGCAACAGTGAGAGGCCCGCGCACCGCGATGAAGAGTGGCCCCCGCTTGCCTCAACTAGAGAAAGCCCTCGCACAGAAACGAAGACCCAACACAGCAAAATAAATTAATTAATTAATAAACTCCTACCCCTAACATCTTAAAAAAAAAAAAAGAAAAGTATACCTACATGTCAACTGGGATACAAAAGGAAGTACAGCTGACCCCCTTTCCCAAACAGCCATGTTTAATAGACTAAGAGATTGCAGAAAATTAAAGGAGTACAATAATCAAAGGGGAAAAACACTAACTAAGGTAACCAGATTGCCAGTCAGGCAGAGAAATTCTAATGGCTCTGTTAGTGATGACTCAAACCTCCCTTAACCGAAACAACAGGGAAGAAACCTCTTAAATATCCACTGTCTATATATCATTTTGTTACAATCTCTCAGCAATCTTCAGTAAGCCTCCCCTATGCGATAGCACTTCCCTATGTTACAGCCAAGGCAGAGGAAGTGCTTCTTGTCAGGTGACTTGTTCAAATCCAAAGAGAGAGGAAGTGAAAACCCTCCCCTAAAATCTGGGTCTCCCAAAGTCAAGCGCAACACCTCCTCTCCTCCACCTTGCAGATGTGAATGCCGCAAGTCAACTGTATTCTTCAACTTGAGAAATAAAAGCGGGAGCTGGCATCTCAGCAAAGGAAATTATTTTCCAAACATTATTCCAGGTTAGACCTTTGGTTTGTGCTTTCCATTCTAGCAATTTAAAACACATGATGAATTTGTCCGCAGCTCTACAGCCCTTAGCGTAATTAAAACCCATTAGTTTGGTTCACAGTATAATAATTAGTTTGGTTCACCACGTGTGCTGTGAAAACATATTTACCTAAAAGCTCCTAGGAGGACATTAAATATTCACAACCGTCAATAAAAACTTAGCAGAACATGTCAAAGTATAAAACTTTTTATTAGCAGATGTTGTAACTCACCACTCAGGAATACTATACTTAGGTTCAGCCAGTACTATCTTATGACTTCCAACTATTAGTGATGGGAAAAGTATCTGGGGTGCCTCAGAAAACCTTTCCTGGCTCAGAAGGCCACTACACCTAGTGTCGTTACAGCGCTGAGAATTTTCTATTGCAGAGTCCCGAAAGAAGCTGCATGTTCAAAGACCCACCCTAACCTCATCATGTTGTTTCGTATCATTCTTTCTCTTTACTATTAACCTTTCCTGACTCAAATCTTACACTTTTCTTCTTCTATACTCAAATCGGTAAGTTTCGTCCCCAGCTCCTTTCCTCCAGTTAAAGGTCACCTTCTGAAAGCCACACTGGAATAAAAACATTCTGATCAATGATAACCATTCCACCAGAAGAATAAAGAGGAGGAAATAGAAAAGTCGATAGCATTTTAAGAAGTTAAGCTAAGACTAACTCTGAGTTTGGAGCAAAATCTATGTAGATCCATGCAATAAAAAACGAAACTCTAAGAATTGTACTTTAAGTGTTCACAGTTTTGAGCAACAGAAGCATCTCAGCACATTCATACAAATGCCAAATAGTTTATCAGAGACACACATATAAGACACAAAAACAAGATAAAAGTGACTCTTACAAAAATACTTTTTCCTTTCACATACATGTGAAATTATCCTCATTCACCCTGTTATGTTGCTGCAGTGGCACTGGTCTCTTGGGGCTGATGGAAGCCCCAACGAAAACAGAATGAAGCCAATCACGCCAAGATTAAGAATTCTGATTCCCTAAGAAGATTAGGAGAATCTGAAAACAAAACTAAAAATAACACTGTGTCATCCAGTCACATATTACATCTGCAAAGCCTAGGCCAATGGTTCTTAGTCTTTTTTTTTTTTTTTCCTGGTCATAGACCTCACTGTTAACCTGTTGAAAAATGGATATATTCATAATTGTGGCTACAACTTCCAAGGATTGTGAGTCCTCACAGGTCAGCCCTGGATGATTAGAATCCTTGTTGGAAACCATGTATTCCTGAGGTCAGGGACCTCACTTTCATCTTTCTATACCGGCACGCAGCACTGCACCTTCGTCCATCAGGCAGCAGAGCTGACGAATGAGAATGTGTGTCCGTAGTCAAGTGACCACAAGGAATAATTTGACTGGTTAAGGGAATGAAGCACTTGCTTCTGAAGGAATAAATGATTCAAATGCATCAGAAGCATCACTGTTTATATATATGTAAGTATATGTGCGTATATGTATTTGTACATATATATGTATATATGTGTGTGTATACATATATACACACATGCACACACACACACACATAAAGAAAAAGCCTGGCCTTTTAAAGGAATCCAAATACTAAACTTCTATTTGAGTGCTTCCAACACATGATGAATACTCTTTCGCAGTGAAATTCTCAACATGAGTTCCAGAATACCTTTATTAAAACTAAGAAACTTCAAAACTGAAGGTATTCAGGGTGGCTACAGTGCTTCAAACTTATTCTGAATCAAGTCATTACTATATACGCCCAGTTGATGTGATTCTTCTAAAAATGCTTTAAAATTGTTTGAAATACGTACTCTTCCTGGGTTTTAGAAGTGCACCCAAGTCTTTAAGCCTAACACCCATGTTTATCATACTTTTCTGTGGGGAGGCTATTACAAAAATGGTGGATGGTGATTTTAACTTCTATGGAAGTCATTACTCAGCATTAAAACACACCGAAGACTTTATGCCTTACCTGTTCCTGCAGTTTGTTAGGGCAGAGCACAAAGATTACCTCCAGCCCCCTTCAATTATTTAAATCTACAGACCAGCCTCATGGCTTTGTCTTCTTTTATTCGTTTCCCTCCTTTTCTTTACACATCAATCTTCTTCCCCCTCTCAAGTATTTCTACTTCTGGGATGGAGTTTTCTATTAGTTTCTTTTCTCTCTCTTCTCCCACATAGGAAATAGGACTATAATTATATCTTTTATCATTTTTTGACAACTGCTTTGTTCCTTTTATATTCCTTACTTTTTCCAAATATGACTTTTTTTTTTAATTTCCAAAGGCGTGATTTTAGTTTTGTGTTCATCATGTACTTTTCAACTTTTGCAGCAACAAAACAGACCTACCACTAAAAGTCAACTGTATACGGCATTTACATTTTAGTCCCCTGTGACTTTGTGCATTATTAAACTCACAGACCATTCTCCTAGTTTATTTAGACAATAAAGATTCCAAGAAAGATTTTTGTATTCTTAGAAGACAAAAAAACTGTCTCCTTTGCTGAGCCATTCTTTTCAGATCTATTCTTAATGTTGGAAGTACTTGCCCTGAGCCCCCTGCTCTTCTGTATTCACAAATTTCCCCCAGAGGATTCTCACCCAAACCCATGGTTTTGAATACAGTATATCCCCTGCGTACGAACCTTCAAGTTGTGAACTTTCAAAGATGCAAACCTGTGTTTGCAGGTCCAATCAGGTAAGTTAGTTCACATGTCTGGTGTATGTTGTCAGGCACACGCATACTCTATAAGTGGCTGTGCTTTTGTGCACTTTACTGTACAGTACTGAATAGAGTACAGCGGAACAGTATCTTTATTTCTTGCCTGTTCACTCGATGCCAACCCCTGTGTGCCAGCTGTTGTACTGTGCTACTGTACTTTTCAAGGTACTATACTGTAAGATTAAAAATGTTTTCCTTATTTTTTGTGTTTGTCTATTATGTATTATCTGTGTGAAAAGTATTATAAACCTATTACAGTACAGTATAGGCTAACTTTGTTGGACTTAACGAACAAATTGGCCTTACAAACGTGCTCTCGGAACAGAGCTCGTTCATATGTAAGGGACTTACTGTACCATAATATAACCCAATGACTCTCAAATCTATGTCGTTAGACCTGACCTCTCCTTAGGACTCCAGGCTGATATTAAGCTGCTTATTTGATGTCTCTACTTGATGTCATAAACCCAGCACAGTCGAAATAGGACTCAATATTAATGTCTTCCTCTCTCTATGCCTTCCAGCCATCTTTCTCATCTCAACAATATACTCAACAATATACAGAATCTTGTGATTCCTCTTTTTCCCTTACCCCTCAAACCCAATGCAATAAAGATTCTGAATCCAATTACTCCTATTGCCTTTACCACCCCAGCTTAAGCTTCTGTCATTTGTTTTCTCTAATCCTTTCTCCACGTGCAATCGGTACAAAAATGAGAAGCATAAATCATGGAACACACTTGCTTACAACCATCCGGTAGCTTTCTACTGAACTTAAAACCCAAATCTCATTCCCTAGCTTGCAAAGCCCTTGATGATGTGGCCCTTGCCTATCTCTTTGACCTCATCTCATGTCACTTACCCACTTCACCTGTTAGATTCCAACCATGCTAGCCTCTTTCTGTCCTCAGAACAATGCATGCTCATTCCCACCTTAAAGTCCTCACACCATCTCTTCTATCTGCCTACAATTCTCCTTCCTCTACACGTCCAACATCTGGTTCCTTCTGGTTATTTGGTAGAGAGGCCTTCTAAGACCAAAGCAGTCGAATGGGGTCACCCTATCATTTACCACCATCTTATCCTCCACAGTATGCATCACTAATTGTTAACCAAATTATTTATCTTCTATCTTCATTCACTAGAATGAAAGATCACAAGATGATGAACTCCATCTCCATCACTGTCTATCACCATGATTTTGGACATTGCTTAGCACATAGTAGGCACTCAATAAAGTGTTTATTAAATGAATTAAGTTAAAGAATGTATTTTAAACACAAAAAAACTCTATGAATTTCATGGCACTGATTTTCTTCCCTTTTTACAGAAAGTTACCACATTTCCTAAAAGATCAAGTAAACATTCATTTTAGACAATTTTCATGGAAATGTTAGGCAATAAAGAATGTTAAAATATTACATTACAATGTTTAGAATACTCCAGAAATTATAGTACCTCCAAAACCTACATGCTGGTAATTATACATGAGAAATTATTGCGTTTTCAATAATTAATTAAAATGCAAATAACCCATACTTCAATGTCTCTTCACGTTATCTAAAACATCACATTTTCTGTTTAAGGAGTTGAATCTCAACTTTACGTGAATTTTGCTGGCAGTGTGAAATATACCACCAAGATCTGCTATGGGTTTTTCCCAAATTTTCTGGACCCCATCCCTCTTGCACCAATACAGATTAGATTTTTCATTACATGATACTTAAGATGACTGTATGAAGCAATACTCCTGCCCTTCTTCTGGCTTTTCTGCCTCCATCTTTATCCCAAACACTATAAGTACAATTTTTAAAAGAACATTTTATTTAAGTAATTTCCATGTCCCCCTCAAAAAAATACCAAACAACCAAACCCATACACTTTAATTCTATTTCACTAACTCTTCTCACAAAGACGTTATGCCCTAGGTTAATCAACGCTTCTTGAAATCTCCAACACATAATTCAGTGATTGCCAATCTGTGGGCATGCAATTAGGGATGATTAAAAAGAAATGCAACCACCACACATTCCTAAAGCATGTCTGATACTGAATAATTACACATCTTGAAAGTTAATGCTTATATGTGTGTGCATATGAATTGCATATACTATTTTAAAATTTGATTAATCAAAGACAACATTTTATTTAAATATTCAATAGTGTTTCTGAACTCACAGTAGTATTTTTAGTCATGTTCCATTTTCGCAACAGACACCAAACATACAACTACTATGATGTTAAAGTCCTGAAAGTTTTTGAACTTTAAAGGGGGCTCCATATTTTAAGTTCTACTCTAGTCTATTTCATTAATTAAACTCAGTACAAACACTCTGCTGACAAGCCGTGTGCCTGCTACACCAAAGCAAGACCAACACACACTGCCTTATAAGTCTCCTTAACAAAGTAAGCTTTTCTCATGATCAGCCCCTACACACCTGAAACATTAATATGCCATCAACTGCAACCAACTAAGGTAAATAACATGTATATTTTAATTCAAGTCACTGTTTACTCATCAAATAGTAAGCAAGTAAGAAAAAAGTATTAAAGTTCTTCCTAAAAGCCTCTATTACTTTACTCTCATGGGTCTGAAAGTTGCTAACACTACACTCTTTAGCACTGATGGAAAATTACTGGAGAGTACCTCTTAACCAAAACTGAACAAAACAATTTTTAAACATGAATTGAAATGAAATTTTAGCACACAGGGATCATTTCGTATGATTAGATATATAAGGAGACCCATCACCATACCGTACTAGTAAGTTTACTACCTTAACTTCTTGATTTTAAACTATTTAACTTATCGCTTACCAATATTACCTATTTCAGTTTATTCAACAGAAATAAAAATGGGAGAGTCAATGCAGTGAGCTCCTTGAGTAAATCATAATGAAAGGTAATATATTCAATGGATAGAAGATGTCAATATTTTAAAAGCCATATCTCAGAAGTTGGTTCCATTCAAAAACCATTCCAAATGTGTTCAATTATCCTTAGAAAACTGACTTAAACCTTAAAAACGTATCTCACGCTGTAGGTAAGCTGGGTATTTATGAGAAATGAGTCTATTAGAACAGTTCTGTGTTTGTCCGAAGAGCAAACCCGAAGATAACTCAAACACATGGAAGTAATATTTCCTTCTAAGGGGTGAACTACCCTCTATGTAGCTCTAATAAATATGCTTTCTGTATAGCCATGGGCTACTAATCTCTAAGTTCTTCCCCAAAATAACTACACTTATCCTTCAGGGTCTGACTTAGGCATCACTTTACCCAAAACCCTAAGATTGAGCAAGGTAACCTTCCCGTAGGTTCCATCAGCATCTTGTACTGGACCTTAAATAGTGCTTATGACATGTAAATAAAGACTGACTTCCTATCTCCACACCAGCTTGCATTTTCAATAATTAATTAAAATGCAAATAACCCACCTGTTGAAAGCTCAACAGCAGCAGGGATCGTTTATTATTCATCACTTGATCCCAAGAGCCTAAAACTTACCAAATGCTCAATTAATATTTGTTGAATTGATTAATTAACAAACTGTTCAAAAACTCACAGAACACATGAAATTTGAAAGAGGGGGGTGGTCCTTCTTTCTAACTGAAAACTAGTAAATATCCAAAATGAGTCAAACTCTGTTACTTCTGAAAATATAAAATCTACAACACTGTTTATAGGTTATGCTGACTCAATTAATTTTAGGAGAAAGAAACTCTTCTGTAAACCTATCCAAACTCAGTTTTAGAATCTATTCACATTGAATTTTCTGTAGTGATGGAAAATAACTGAATGGCATCCTAATTAGTAATAGCAGAAATAATAATAGTAAACAGTAAAAACCACTGGTTGCATTTACTGTGCATTTACAATGGACGCTGTTCAAAGAACTTTTTATTTATCTCATACTATCATTATAATGACAGCATAAGGTAAGTACAATTATCTCACACATTCTACAGCTAAAGATACTGAGAAACAGGCATTATGCTAATAATGGTCCACGGGCACATCCCGTATAAATGTCACATGGGTATAAATACCATTATGGTATTTTTTGACGCTATCAAATTGATTCTCTTTGCCAAACAAGGCAAACACAAACCTTTAATCTGTTTTTTACGGTAACTATTTATAAAATCTATTTTCTACTCTTTTTATCACTTTAATATCCTCTGGTATTTTTTGACAGATATAATGCTAGCAAATGGAGAGTACGTATAAAAATTACACAGTTCTAAAATATTATATTCAGGTTAACACATCCTAAAGTGTTGTTTCCCTTTTCAAAATATTAGCCAAACACTGACAATACATATTCAGTGAGGAGGCTATCACTCTCTACAAATCTACATCTTTGTACATGTTTATGTATTAACCAGTTTTGTTACAGTTTCCATTATTACGTATGTGTTTGGCCAAAGAATACAATCTTTTTACTCTGTTCTTCCCTCATGTCTTGTCAATAAGACTGACGTTTTCACCAGAGGTTTCATGCGTCCATTTTACATTTGGTCCACATGTCTTATCATTTCTGATACTATTGTGAATAACTTTCTTCTATTAAATTTTCTACTTGGTTTTGCAAGAATATAGTGATATTAGTGTGTATCAATCCTATATCCAGAAACTTTGCTGAATGATCTTATTACTCCTAATAATTAATCTGAAGATTCCCTTAGATTTTCCCTGTAGACAGTCATATTATTCTCTCTATATATTGACAGTTCGGTTTCTTTTTCAGTCGAGCCCCAATACTGCCATGAACTATCTCTATAACTTGGAGCGAGTCACTAGGACTCACTTTGTTCATTTATAAAATTAAATGATTGAGTCGGGAGATCTTTAAACAAAAACCTTCAATATTCTAAATTTCCTAAATTATATTACACTATATACACTTAGAACACCATGTTATATTCTGTCCCACCCTGTACCCAACCCAGTTCCTTTTGACTGGAATCCTCTGAACAGCAGTAAGTCTTTATCTAGGGTTTCAGTCCAAGTGGCAAAAGCACATGCTACTTACTCAACAGACATGCGATCCCTCAAATTTCCCAGCTCCCTTACAGTCAGATCAGACCATTAGCTCTGAGCCATTAGCTGTAAGCAGAGATGATGTGTCTCCTTGGGAACAAAGCACCCAGAAAAGGAAGTTAGTTCTCCATACTCTTTTCTTCCCCTGCCATGGTACTTAAAGTCATTCTAGACACGGAATGTTAGTTACCTGGGGCTCCTGAGTCACCACCTGGAGTAGGACCCCCTAACCAGTGGTAGACATGTGACATGTACACAAATTAAATCACTGAGACTTCGGGGTTCATAGTTTTTTCTTACAAAAGCATAACTTAGCTTCTCCTGACTAACCCAGGATGGCAAATCAGTTTCATTTCAGGTGCAGATTGATTGGTAGTAGCTTCCTGGAATTGAAAAAAATATTGAGAAACTTTGGGAAAATTAGAAAGGAATGCCATGCACAGTCAATGGCTCCCTAAGTGTGGGAGACTGGGTGAATCGTGAACCCCGACTTAGGTCATATGTTTTATGCAAATTGAGGCTTATGAACTAAAGGACTGGTGGTAAACTTCAGTTACTAGTGGCTTGAAAACGTAAGTCCAAACCGCAGCTGGTTACTTCTCATAGCTGCAGCATATTTCTCTAGTACAAACACCCTTAGCTCTTCTCCATTCCTATATACCTGTTCACCGAGTTGACTATCTTACCCCTACACTAAACCCTGAACTACGATCATTTCCAGCCAAGCAATTTCTGCTGCAGGCTTTTAAGGCATAACCTTGAGAACGTAAATCTAACAAGACAAAATATTATCATTCACGACATCAAGTCCCAGATTCATTACTTGAGTGTTTACTGATCATTTTCAAAATGTTCTGGCTACGAATCAAGCATCATTTTCCATAAGCTATTTTCTAATGAAGAACTTCAGAAATACAAAATGGTATGAAAGGATTATAATAAACACCCATGTTTCAACAGCCAGCTAAAAAGTAAATTATTACACACACAGGTGAAGTGAACCAGGTACCCAGACCTGATTTCATTGTTTGTTACCCTGAAGGAGTTATAACCATTCTGCTGAATTTAATATTTATCATTCAAGGGCATTTTTCAGAATTTTACTACTGATGTCTACATTGTAATACTAATTCCAGAATTGTTTTTCATACTGTAACATGATATAAATGGTATTATACTGTATATGTCATCCGTAATTTTTTATTTTGCCCAACATTATATTCCTGGGATTTATTTTTGTTGATAAGTATGGTTATAGTTTTACTGTATGCAGTATAACTACCTTGTTTGAAATTGATACAATTTAAATATCAACTTCCCTACTGACAAAATTGAGAGTTTTTTATTTTTTAGAACAGTTTTAGGTTCAGAGAGCAAAACGGAGAAGGCACAGAGTTTCCATATGACCCCCCAACACACACAGCCGTCCCTGACCAGAGTAGTACACTTGTTACAATCAGGGAACCTACACTGAAACATTAGATTATCACCCAAAGCCCACAGTCTGCACATTAGAGTTGACTCTTGATGCTGTACATTCTATGGGTTTTGACAAATGTACAATGATTTGTATCCACCATTATGGTGTCACACAGAACAGTTTTGTTAGGGAACTGTTGACCAAAACTGCCCACCTCGGCCAGCACAATGATACCCACTTACATGAGTTGTCTCACAACTGCAGGTCCCAATGAGAAACATGGTGCTGCCACTGAAAACTAATTGGAAGAATTCAGGAGGGGCCGAAAGGAGGGAGGAGACGCCAGCCCATAATATGTCCTGCCAACCTCCTAGAATCCTTTGCTCTGGAATCCACGTTGGCTGAGAGATGCATGCATCACCAGGAAAGACCCTGAGTCAGACCAAATATGGGCCAAGCAAGAGGACTGGCCAGAAACAACCCGGAAACTCACCCTATTCCCAGAAAACCTGAGACTGTGCGCCACGTGGCAGAGCAGTTCTCCTGGGTTCCTTTACCCTCCTGCTCTCTGCCCAGGTGCCCCTTTCCAACAAAGTCTTTTGCTTTGTCAGCATGTGTGTCTCCTCAGACACATTTCTGAGTGTTAGACAAGAGCCCACTCTCGGGCCCTGGAACGGGTCCCCCTTTCTGTAACAGTTTCCCTGCCCTAAAAATCCTCTGTGCTCCACCTATGCATCCCACCCTTCCCACAACGCCTGGCAAACACTGATCTTTTTACTGTCTCCATAGTTTTGCCTTTTCCAGAGTGTCATATAGTTGGAATCCTACAGCAGGCAGCCCTTTCAGATTAGCTTTATCCTTTACAGAAAATAGTAAATTA
The DNA here is from genome assembly GCF_964270905.1 of Leucopleurus acutus. NCBI lineage: Eukaryota > Metazoa > Chordata > Mammalia > Artiodactyla > Delphinidae > Leucopleurus > Leucopleurus acutus. The sequence continues at coordinate 77,497,993 of NC_139156.1, forward strand.
CTAATGAAAGTGCATGGTACCAATTCCATTGTCAATCAGTGTTAAGATTAAGCATCATTACGGTCACAAATATGAATATTTACTCTGGTAACATGAAAAACGTTAAATTAACTTCCTTGAAACAGGAAGATTATGTCTGTGCATTCTTTGGAAGATACAGTAAGATAAAAAAAAAAAAGCCAAATGGGGCTTCCCTGGTGGCGCAGTGGTTGAGAGACCGCCTGCCGATGCAGGGGACACAGGTTCGTGCTCCGGTCCGGGAAGATCCCACATGCCGCAGAGCGGCTAGGCCCATGAGCCATGGCCGCTGAGCCTGTGTATCCGGAGCCTGTGCTCTGCAACGGGAGAGGCCACAACAGTGAGACGCCCACGTACCGCAAAAAAAAAAAAAAAAAAATGTACTATGCACTTGAGATATAAGATGAATGAGATGTTGCCTCTGCCTGTAGGTGTTTTCCTGGTAATTATTTCATAATAGTTTCAAAATGTAAAGGGTCATGTGATTTTGCAGCAAGAGGTACAGTAGAAGGAATTCACTATGCCTGAATGAGAGAGAGAGGGAGGGAGGAGAGGGGAGAGGAGAGGTGGATAGGAAGAGAAAGGAGGAGGGAGGGAAGGAAAGAGAAAGGAAGGGAGGATAAAAGAAGTATCTTTTCAGGGAGGAGGGGATGGAAATAAATGCAGGAGGGCTTCACAAAGGAAGGCAAATTTGACAGCTGCCTAAAGGATGAACAGGCTTCCTTTAGGTGAAGAATTATTCAAGGATGTTCCAGGGAGAAAGAGAACAGAGCATATTCAAAGGCAAGCTGTCTTCCAGCAAACTCAATCAGGCTGGACAGATTACACCTCCAGGGAAGTTTATGTGTGTCTAAATGTACAGATCAGTACGAAATGACAAAGATTCGCTCTTTGACCAAACTCTCCCCAGGCGCCTCTAAATCCTCTTTTCAACTAGGTCTCAGCCTTGGCCTATAAAAACCAAAGACTCTCAACAAAGATGATTTTGTCCATCCCTGCCCCCCGGCCAAACTCACATTAAGAGATAAGCATGAACATAGTTTCTAATGGCTCAAGGCCACAACCCTAGTGTGACTCTAGCGCCCGATGAAAGGGCCTCCATGAGAAAGCTCAAGGCCACCAAAAAACACCTGACAACAGGCCCCACCAACCTCTCTTAGAGCATTTACTAAAAGGTCTTCCAACTGTGAATCCTTCCTCTGTCCCTTTCCTATATATTAATATCTCCTACAACTCGAGGGTGTCTTCCTCAAGTACCTGAAAGCTACTCCTTTGAAATGTCATCATCAGGAAGGATGGCACCCCTGTCTCCCAGTCTCCCCGGGAGAAGAGAATCCGAACTTCAATACTTGCCAGCTAGCAGACACAGTTGGCCTAATCAATATTTATGTCGACCAACCCTTGGCAATTTTTCCCTTCCCTTACCCTACTGAGTCCCCATGTGCCCCCCTCCCTATTCTCTCATTCTCCTCTTAAAATACCCAGTAAAGTCTGTACGAATTGACATTGAGTTCAGTTCGTGCTGGGCTCTCTTCTCTACTGCAATAGTATATTACTGATTACAATCTGTCCTGACCATTTTAACTAGTGTCTGGCTTTGCTCATCTTTAGTAGTAATAGAGGATGAAATAACACAATCCACCATTCTAAAGCATTCAGTAGCTCTCCTTATCTTTCAAATACAGTTGTGCTGGTTGCATGGCATTTGAAGCCCTGCCCCAAGCCCAGAAGAACACTTGGGAATTCCCAGTCACTGACAAATGCCTCTTCTTCTCCGTCCTCTGTCCTTGTCCTCCTTCTCATATGCATCCTTCCACATCACACTCTATTTATCTACATTTATATTATACTCATTTATTCTTTCATTCACTCATATGTCAAACACATTCATTAACTTATTAATTACCATCTGTCAAGGAGTCCCACTCAAATGCCACGCCTTTACATTCCTAAAACTTCACTATTAGCTCCACCCAGAGTATTCTTTCCCAACTGGAGAACAGGGTGAGTACAGGTAACCTGCAGGCAGAACATTTTTCTTCTATAATATCTTTGATTACTGCTCCTATAGTATTTGTTCTAGCTTCTCCTTTAGGAATATAATATTTTCCACATGTTATATGAGGGAGAGACACTCTATAGTCCATGGGCCAAATCTGGTCCACTGTCTGTTTCTGTACAGCCCATGAACTAAAACTGCCTTTAACCTTTTTAATGGTTAAAAAAATCACAAGAAGTAATATTTTATAAACATAAAAATCATAAGAAATTCAAATTTCAGTGTCCATAAATACAGGTGTTTTTTGTGACACAGCCATGCTCATTTGTTTACATACTGCCTATGGCTGTTTTCATGCCACGATGTTCCAAGAACTGAGTAGTTCTAACAAAAAGAAAAAAAAACATTTGATTCACAAAGCAGAAAGTATTTATAGAAAAAAGTGTGCCAACCCCTGTATTAGGTAACAATTTGCTGCAGTGTGTTCACTCCAGTGATGGTTAAATCATACTCTCAGATCTAGAAAAAAAGATGGTGTGCGAGACCTTTTTTTTTTTTGTAAACAGGCATTCTCACTCAATTCAGCTCTGATCTTCTGACTTAGCAGCTTCTCCTTCCCGAGCCTATACTTCCACAATCCTGTTCCTGTCTCCGCATATGCCTTTACTACTTTGAGAGGACTAACGCTTCCAAAATGCACTGGGTCATTGCCAGCTTCCTGCCTACCAATGCCCATGCCATTTGGTGGGGATCTGAGTTGATGGGACAGAGGGGTGGAGGGTACAGAGAACTGCTTGTTCACACTATGCTTGTTAGCACCGCCTGTGGGGCAGAGGCAGAGAGGTTCGATGGACTGAAGTGCCTGCCAACCTTTCCTTAGTGTTTGAGGTAAACCTGTGTGTATCAGAGGTGAATTCCAGGTAGGTTTTTCTCCAACTGGTTCCATGTACCTTATAATTAGTGGATATCTCTCCCAGATTTTAGATTCAATTGTTTTTCAGTCTAAGATTTCAGTGTTTTCTTAAGTTTTCATTTCATTTTGAGACACACTGACCAGAAGCTCATCTTTGACTACAATGAGAATTTCTTTAAAATCTTTAAAATATTCCAAGAATGAGTCTTTAGCTCCTAAGACAATTTATCGATGCTGTATTATTCAAGTATTCCATAAAATGCTTCCACCTTTGGGGATTTCAATTATGTCATCATCTTTATCCTTTCGAGTCACCACCCTTTCCTAGTAAGCAGCATCAATATGTGTTTACAACACTGAAGAATTATTTCCACACAACTTATAAATTATAATTTAACAAACAGTTCCATTCTGGCCAATAGAATGATCTGCCAAAAATTGTTAGACATTTTCTTATAACTTTTCTGTTTTATCAGAACTTTAAGTAAGCAATCATTTATTCCTTATAGACTAGATAGTCATACATCATTAGGGTACTTCCTTTCTGCCACACCCACCACGTACTTTGTTTTCCTCTTAATGTATTGGGGAAAAAATAATTATATAACTAAAACACAAGGATTCTGAGAAACAAACAATGCTATTAATAATTTATGTTCTTTCCCAAACACATTGGTCTTTTACCTCCCTTTTGCCCAAAATTCTGTGAAAGTCACAATGAATAAATAGAAAAAACGGCAATGTTAATATTTATTTTCCTATAATTATGTTTTATTACCTCAATTAATTTTTATGAAAAACACTGAGAAAGCATCTGATATTTAAAATGTCTTATAAACTTGATTTTTAAAGTGAATCTTTCTTACATCAGCCAGCATTTATCTTATACTGACATTTTTATTATTCAAAAATTCTCACTTGAATAAGAGCAGCAGTTCATCTGGAATATCACAACTATTATGCATCATTAATATACTAATGCATTATTTATGATGGTGAATAATATCCTGAAATGAGAAGTCACTGAAGATAAAAGATTGCTCTATCATGTTCCATTATGGGAAGATATACTTTTAATTAAAGTGATGCCATAGGAATTGGAAGAAAGAGTTCTTGATATTGTTCTACCTAAAAGGCTCAACTTCCTTTTTGGAGGCCTAATAAAAATCAATAGTATTGTTTTATAGGTACGGTAAGTATGGACCAGTCTTAGAAATATAGAATCATTGGAGTGTTGGGCTGAAACAAATCTTAAAGATCCTCTTACTATATCCGTCCTGAGTCCACAGAAAGAGTAGTACCAGAAAATTATATGTGTAGCAATAAGATCATTAAACAAGAATCCTATTTTTTTTAACGAATTTTCGTTTTTGAGGGACCACTCCATTACTATTGATAAATGATTGGCCTAAGACAATCATTGGTCCCCTTTTGAACTTAATGTAACCTTGAGTTTGTATCTGTGTAGGTATGTATGTGTGCACAAGCATCATTCCATATATGTGTATCTTTCAGTGTACATTCTAACTGGTCTGCATATATGAAGGCTGTTGGTACACTGATTTTATAACTCACTGTTCTATAGATGTCTCTCATAAGTCCATTTTTGGTAGTTTTTCCACTGACTCATTTGGTAGTCTTAGACATATAATCAGATCATCTGCAACTAGAGATGCTTTACCTCTTCACATCCAAACTTAAGTCTCTATGTCTAATAACACTGGCTTGTCCCTCCAACACACATGCACAGCAGAGATACTGAACGTCCATCTTTAACTTATGTCCAATTCAAGCAACTAGTGTATAGGGATATAGGTATACATATAGCTGATTCACGTTGTTGTACAGCAGAAACTAATACAACATTGTAAAGCAATTATACTCCAATAAAACACACAGACGGACCTAGAGAGATCATACTAAATGAAGTATGTCAGACAGAGAAAGACAAATATCATATGATGTCACTTATATGTGGAATAAAAAAATTATACAAATAAACTTATCTTCAAAACAGAAACAGACTCACAGACACAGAAAACAAACTTACGGTTACCAAAGGCGAAAGGGTGGGGGATGGATAAATTAGGAATTTGGAATTAACAGATACATGCTGGGGCTTCCCTGGTGGCGCAGCGGTCAAGAATCCGCCTTAAGTGACTCAGCCCATGTGCCACAACTACTGAGCCTGTGCTCTAGAGCCCGCGAGCCACAACTACTGAAGCCCACACGCCTAGAGCCCATGCTCCACAACAAGAAGCCATCGCAATGAGAAGCCCACGCACCGCGACGAAGAGTAGCCCCCACTCGCAGCAACTACAGAAAGCCCAGTGCAGCAACGAAGACCCAACGCAGCCAAAAATAAATAAATGAATTTATTTAAAAAAAAAAAAGATACAGATACATACTACTATATTTTAAACTGGTAAACAACAAGGGCCTACTATATAGCATAGGGAACTACATTCACTATCTTATAATAACCTGTAATGGAAAAGAATCTGAAAAAGAATATGTATATATATATTCACACACATATATACGTACATATATATAGGAGGTATAACAGAATCATTTTGCTGTACACCTGAAACATTGTAAATCAACTATACTTCAATTAAAACGTAAAAGGAATTAATGTTTACTCCAGATAAATTTCACCATGTTAACTATTTTAAAGTGTGTAATTCAGTGACATTCAGCACATTCACAATGTTGTACGACCATCACCACTAACTAGCTACAAAAAATTTTCATCATCCCGAAAGGAAATCATGGACCCATTAAGCAATCACCCTCCGTTAAACCCCTAGCAACCGCTAATCCACTTTTTGTCTCTATGGATTTGCCTACGCTGGATATTTCATATAAATAAAAACCATACAATATGTGAAAATAAACAAACAAACCACTAGTGTTCCACCCCCGGTAAATAAGGTGCTGACTTTTGAACTGAAGTGTGCAAGTGTGTGTGTGTGTGTATGCGTATGTGCGTTTGTAAAATAAATGTTAAGGAGCTATCCATCAATTCTTATTTTATTATTTTTTGAAACATAGATTTTAAATTTTGTCAAGAGACTTTTCCCTACCTTCAGGGATGTCTAAAGAATTCTTCTCCTTAGCTCTACTAATATGAAGAATTATACTAACGGATTTTTTGGTATTGAGCCCCTCTTGGATTCCTGGAATAAACCCCACTTGGTCATGAGGTATATTTTAATGCAACATTGTTTTCTGTTAAAACATATTTTATTTTGGAATTGTGTATCAATATTCCTAAGTAAAACTGTTCTATAATTTTCCAAAATATTTTTTTAAGATTTTGGAATCCATGTTATACTCAATGAAACAAATTTGGAGGTTTTCCTTCTTTTCCTATCTTTGGAATAACTTAAGCTTCATAGTTAAGTAGGGGTTTATTTGACCCTGGTGCAATTCTTGTCAGGAAATTCTTTTATTACTTTATTTTATGACAATTAGTCTGTTTAGACTTTCTGGAGTATACTTAATTTTTCTACAGAATGATTCATTTCATGAAGATTTCCAAATCTACCTGCATATAATTGAGCAAATGGTCCCTTAGGATTTAATTTACTGCGCTGTGACTGTTTTCCCTTTTGTACCTTCATGTAACTTCTAATACACAAGAATATTTGTACTTTCTCCCTTTTTCTTAGTTTGTTGAATTTTTTCAAAGAACCAATTTTTAAATTAACTCATCAATTTCCTTTTTTATCTTTATTAATTCTATCCTGTTGCTTTCTTTTGTTTACTTTGTTATTCTTCTAGTTTTTTATCTGCTTGTTTAATCCATTTATTTTCTTTTTAATTTTTATTAATACATGCATTTAATGCTAAAAATTTTCTCCTGATAACTTCCTTAGATATGCCCACGTATTCTAAAACATCATGTATTCATTTTCATGACGTTTCAGAAATTCTTCCATTTTACTTGACACTTCTCCTTTGACCTAACATTTACTTCATAGTGTGCTCTGTAGATTTCAGATAGAAATAGTTTCTTAATAGTTTATGGCCTTTGTATGCAAAGTCAGGTTGGCTAGAATCTCTGACACATATTTTCTTTCCCTAAGTTTCTTAATATGTTACTCCATTTTCATTTGGCATAAAGCGTTGGTCTTAAAAATAAGTTATCATGACAATCTGACTTTCCTTCCTTTAAAAGTGACTTGGTCTTTTTGCCTGGATTCAAAAGGTTTTTTTTCTTTACCTTTAAACTCCAATAGCTTTACTGTGATTATCCGTCTGGGCCAACTAAGAAGGTGATTTTCTACGTAGGCACCATGCATTTTCAATGTGTGGTTTCAGGCAAGTGTTCTCGAGCTTTGGTTTTCTTCCCAGGGTCATTTATTATAAGTGCATTCTCTTATACCTAACATTTCCTGTTGTCCTTTTTATTTCAATGCATTATTTTATACCATATTTAGGTTCACAGCAAATTTGAATGGAAAACACAAAGATTTTCCCATCACTCTCTGCCCACAGACGTGCTAAATAAGCCTCTGCCATTATTAACATCCCTCACCAGCTGGTACATTTGTTATAAGAAATGAACCTTCATTGACATATCTAATCACCCAAAGTCCACAGTTTTCACTCTTGGTTCTGTACATTCTATGGATTTTAACCAGTGTATAATGGCATGTATCCATCATGAGAATATCATACGGAAGAGTTTCACTGCCCTAAAAATCCTCTTATTCATCCCTCCTCCCTAACGCCTGGCAACCACTGATCTTTTTACTGTCTTCATAGTTTTGACTTTTCCAGAATGTTATACAGGTGGAATCCTACAGTATGCAGCCTTTGTGGATTGGCTTCTTTTACTCGATAATATGCATTTAAGTTTCTTCCGTGTCTTTTCATGGGTTGGTAGCTTATTTCTTTTGAGTACTGAGTAATATTCCACTATCTATATGCAACACCGTTTATTTATCCATTCACCTACTGAAGGACATGCTGGTTGCTTCCAAGTTTTGACAATTATGAATAAAGCTGCTATAAAGATCCACATGCAACTTTTTGTGTGAATATTTAAACTTTAACTCCTTTGGGTAAATACCAAGGAGCATGACGGCTGGATCATATGGTCAGAGTATGTTTAGTTTTGTAAGAAGCCTCCAAACTGTCTTCCAAAGCGGCTGAACTATTACGCATTCCCACCAACGACGAGTAAGAATTTCTGTTGCTTCACAACCTTTTCAGCATCTGGTATTGTCAATGTTCTGGATTTTGGTCACTAACAGGCACAGTGGAATCTCATTGTTTTGTTGTTGTTGTTGTTTTTTAAGGTTTCAATATTTTATTCAAGTTTTATTTTAAGTGATGTTAATGACAGCATTTGAAGGGGAGGAACTAATTCCACACAAAATGAAAGACTCTAAAATGTACCCATTAAACTCCTAAAAAATAAACTGAGTGGCGAAAATACAAGAGAAGTTCAATTTAGATGCTGAGTGTTGTCGCCATGTGACTACAGTCACAGAGACTCTTCCCAGCTTGCAGCTGGAGCTCTTAGAAGCTATTTCATACTCTGGTGCAAGGGCCAAAAAACACAACATGAGAAAAAACACAATTAAGTCCTGAATCATTGGCTTCATCCCATGCACCTTCTCCACCCCATAACGGCACAGAAGAAACAGCTACCACTCCCTGCAGACTACTTTTGGTGTAAAAGAGGTGATGGATTGGGGTGGAAAAGGTCCCTGCCTTAAAAAGTCCCTTTCAGATGAGTTTGTATACACCAAAGAGCCTCTCCTCAATCAGCGTAGGAGACCAAGGTTCCGTTCTCAGGAAATCACAATTTCGTTCATTTACTTAATACGAATTACAAAGTGCCTGCAAACTACCAACATCCACTTGCAGCCGTTTCTAGGTAAAAAAGAAACCTGACATCTCTAGAGGGGCCGGCAAGCTCCCCCTCAAGTCTACAGCTGAAAGGACCTTCTATGAAATTGGGTTTCTTCTGTACCTCTGAAAGGGTAACACCCTAAAGCTGGATCACCTTTAACCTGGAAGTCTAACATGATATTTAGCGATACTTGCATCCCAGACATACAACATTAAAAGGTACACTAAATTCTGAAGGTAGCTATGCTGCAAAGTAGTTTAAAATTAAACGACTGTACAGTATTCATTGATGCTTGGAACTCCAGCCCTAGACCAAGCCTGTGGCCACGAGCACTGACATTCCTGCCATCCAGCAGAACTGACAGTGTCAGTTTGATACCTGGCTTTAGGGTCTGAGTATATTCTAACCCTATCGGGCTGGAGTTGTTCACTGTAGCCGAGAAGCGGGCGTCAGGGTCGATCTGGTACTTGGCTGCTATTCCGAAGCGAGTGTTACTGTTTCCCGCTGTCCAGGCCAGATTAACAGCAGCCTCCAACTTCTTGTTCACCTTCTGATAAATGGAGCCGCCAAACTCCGTCCCATCATTTACATTAGTGTGAAGCTGGAATTCAGATTCATCGGTCTTGTAGCCAACCGCAAAGTTGCTCTGGATCACTCGAGACTTTGTGGTCTCAAAATTCATCTGGTAGTCAGCCAGCCAGCCAGCCCTCATAACCCAGCACGAGAGCACCTGGGTGGAAGGCCCGGCAATGTCGAAATCCACGTCACAGCCCAGGTTGATAATGTTCCCGCTTGTACCCTGTCTTGATTTTAGCATTTTTTTCCCCAGTGTTTGGTGAGAAGGATGAATCGAAGGTCAGCGTCAGGCCACGTGCAAGCTGACCTTCCACAGTAATCTCCGTGCCTAGTGTGTTGTCAGTGTTCCATTTCTCCGTAAACGTGAGACCATATTCGGTCCACCTGTAACTTGGCTTCCAGACTGCCCGTCACTCTGGTGGTCTCAGTGTTGGCTGAACTTGAGCTTGTAAATTCCAGTCCATTCTCAGATTTTGTTTGCAAATCAAGTTTTATTAAGCCAAATGCACAGCCTTGGTGATGACATCCCTAGCAGATTTGCCAAGATCAGCACACGTGGGAGGCACAGGCATCTTCTGCTCAGAAGCAGTGGCTGTGGGCTCCGCAGCGGCTACGGCGGGGGCTGCGGCATGAGGAACAGAGCGAGCGGCGGGGCAGAGGGTCTATCTCACTGTTTTAATTTGCACTTCTCTCATGACGTAAGACGTGGAACAACTTTGCATGTGCTTATTTGTGATCTATATACAGGTATCCCCTGCTTTTCAAAAGCCTATTTTTATGCCAGTTTGCTTTTAGGGAAGATCTACATTAGTACCTGTTTGTTAATCAAAAGAAATCAGAAGAGGATTTTTGCTTTTACGAATGAAGGCAAGACGTAGAAACAGCGTTCAGCTTTCGTCTTGCAGCAAGCCATTACAGATCCAGCCCATACTATCAGCAACAAGAGTGGCACCAAGGAGCATGACGGCTGGGTCATATGGTCAGAGTATGCTTAGTTTTGTAAGAAGCCTCCAAACTGTCTTCACGCAGTCCTTCCTCAGAAGCTACACTCGGCATCTCGGCATCAGGCAGCCACAGCTCTGACTGTGTCTGTGAGCATCTGTGCTTTATCTCAGTTTAATTTGTGCGTCTGTTAGCAAGATGTGTCCTAAGGTAACTGCCTGTTTGCTTTAAGCCATTTTGCCATATGAAAAGTTTCATAGGGATGCTCTACTTTCAGATGGCAGGGGAAACCTGTTATCTCCTTAAATGAGGTGTCTTAAGGCCTCTGGCCCATTTTTTAAAATCAGGTTGTTTCCTTATTTCTGAGTTTTAAGAGTTCTTTCTATATTTCGGGATGGGCCTTTTCCAAGTATTTTCTCTCAGTCTGAGACTTATCTTATTCTTTTCACACTGTCTTTCTCAGAGCAGAAGTTTTTAATTTTAATGAAGTCCAGCTTATCCATTCTTTCACAGATCATGCCTTTGCTGTTGTAATTAAAAACTCATCAACACACCCTAGATCATCTAGGTTTTTCTAACTACGTTATCTTCTGGGATTTTACAGTTTTGCATTTTACGTTTAAGTCTGTGATGCATTTTGAATTCATTTTTGTCAAGGGTGTAAGGTCTGTGTCTAGATTCATTTGTTTGCATGGCGGGGGGCCAGTGGTTCCAGCACCATTTGTTAAAAAGACTATCTGGGCTCCATTGGACTGCCTTTGCTCCTTTGTCAAAGAACACCTGACTTTATCCGTGGGTCTATTTCTGGGCTCTCGATTCTGTTCCATTGATCTACTGGTCCAATCTCTCACCATTATCACACTGTCTTGATTACTGTAGATTTACAGCAAGACTTTAAGTTGGATAGTGTCAGTTCCCCAACTTTGTTCTTCTCCGTCAACACTGTTGGCTATTCTGGTTATTTTTCCCTCTCCAACTAAACTTTAGAATAAGCTTGTCAATACTCACAGAATAACTTGCTGGGATTTTTACAGGGATTGCCCTGAATCTGTAGATCAAGTCAGGAAGAACTGACATTTTGACAGTATTGAGTCTTCCTATCCATGAACACAAAATACCTATTTAATTTTTCTTAGATATCTTTCAAAGTTTTGTAGTTTTTCTCATAGAGATATTATAATATTTTATTAGATTTATACCTAAGTATTCCATTTTGGCATGTTAATATAAATGGTATTGTGTTTTTAATTTCAAATTCCACTTGTTTATTGTCAGTATAGTGGGAAGCAATTGACTTTTGTATACTAAATTTGTATCTTGCAATAACTGCTTATTAATTTTAGGAGTTTTTGGTTGATTCTTTCAGATTTTCTACATAGATTTATAACGTCATCTATGAACAAAGACAGTTTTATTTCTCTCTTTCCCATCTGTAGGCCTTCTATTCCCTTTTCTTGTCTCAATGCATTAGCTAGGACTTCCAGTACAATGTTGAAAAGAAGTGATGAGAGGGTATGTTCTTGGCTTGTTCCTGATCTTTGCGAGAAAGGTTCAAGATTCCCACCATTAAGTATATTAGCTGTAGGTTTTCTGTAGATAATCTTTATCAAGTTGAGAAAGTAAACTAAGACTACATGGGAACTAAGAGTTTTGTGGGGTTTTTTATCATGAATGCATGTTGTTTTTTCCAACACAATTTCTGTATCTATTAATATGATCATGTGATTTTTCTTTTTCTATTGATGTGATGGATACATTAATTGATTTTTGAATGTTGAACTGGACTTGTATACCTCGAATAAATCCTATGTGGTCAAGGTGTATAATTCTTCTTATACATTATTGCATTCTATTTACTAATATTTTCTTGAGGATTTTTATATCTACGTATAAAGAGATATTGTCTGTAGTTTTTTTTTCTTGTAATGTCATTATCATATTTTGATATAAGGGTAACGGTTTCATAAATGAGTTAGGAAGTATTCTTTCTGCATCAATCATCTGAAAAAGATTATAAAGAATTGGTATAGTGTCTTCCTTAAAAATAATAAGTGAGGGAATTCCCCGGTGGCGCAGTGGTTAAGAATCCACCTGCCAATGCAGGGGATACGGGTTCGAGCCCTGGTCCAGGAAGATCCCACATGCCATGGACCAACTAAGCCCACGTGCCACAACTACTGAGCCTGCACTCTAAAACCCGTGAGCCACAACTACTGAGCCCTCATGCCACAACGACTGAAGCCCATGCACCTAGAGCCCATGCTCTGCAACGAGAAGCCACTGCAATGAGAAGCCCGCGTGCCGCAACAAAGAGTAGCCCCCCGCTCGCGGCAACTAGAGAAAGCCCACACACAGCAACGAAGACCCAACACAGCCATAAATGAAAGAAAAAGGAAGGAAGGAAGGAAGGAAGGAAGGAAGGAAGGTAGGGAGGAAGGGAGGGAGGGAGGGAGGGAGGGAGGAAGGGAGGGAGGGAGAAAAAAATAATAATAAGTGAATAATCCATTGGGCCTGGTGCTTTCTGTTGGGAAAATTATTAAATGAATACATATATATATTTAAATACAGTATTGCTATTACTACTTTCAACAATCTGTTAGGTCAATTAAGAATAAGAAAAAAAATTTTATTTTAACCACTCATTCTCTGATGCTCTTCCTTCCTTGCTAAAGAATAGAGTTCTTGACCTATATATTTTCCTTATTACTGCAAAACTTCTTTTAACATTTCTTGCAAAGCAGGTCTACTGGCAAAAAATATCCTGAATGTTGGTTTGTCTGAGAAAGTCTTTCTTCTTCACTTCTGAAGGGTAATTTTGCAGGATATTGAATTCTGGGTTGGTATCGAGTTTTTTTTTTTCTCTCAACACTAAATACTTCACTCCAGTTTCTTCTTGTTTCCAGTGGTGTTTTGAGACGTTGGATGTACTTCTTATCTTTGCTCCTCCATTGGTAAGTTTTTTCCCTCTGGCTTCCCTCTGGACTTTTTAATTTTCTGTACCTTGAAAATGATACGCCTATGTGTAGGGGTTTTTTGCATTTATTCTGCTTGGTGTTCTCTGAACTTCCTGGATCGGTGGTTAAGTGTCTGACATTACTTTGCAGAAATTATCAGTCTTTACTGTTTCGAATATTTCTTCTATTCCTTTCATCATGATTCTAGAGAACTTCTGTAGGTGTCCTACAGCTCTTAGATACTCAATTCTGTTATGGTTTTTCTTTCAGTCATTTTTCTCTTTGCTTTTCACTTTTGCAGGCTTCTTTTGAGATACTCTCAAGCTCAGAAACTGTTTGCTCAGCGACGTCCCATTTACTAATAAGCCCATCAAAGGCATTCTTAATTTCTGTTACAGTGTCTTTGATCTCCAGCATTTCTTTTTCCTTCCTTCCTAGAATTTCCACCTCTCTGCTTACATTGCAGGCAGTCTACCTTATCCATTGGAACCTTTAGCATATTAATCATGGTTGTTTTAAATTCCTGGTTTGCAGTTGGAAGTCTGGTGGGCCTGGATTACCTATAGATACTATTCTGCTCCTTCTTCTCTGTGACATATAAAATTACATCTACATACATAATGGAAAAATGTAAATAATTATATAAATAAATGTAAATTAATTACTCCACTTATACAGTATACATAAATTATATGTGATTATAAATTATACACAATTATATATAAATTATATATGATTATATATAATTACATATAACTATATATATATAATTATATATATAAAGTTATATAAAAGAGACAAATAAGGAGCAGAATTATGTCTACAGGCAACAAAAGCACACCAGATAAACAGATAAAAATTGAGATGAGCTTCCTTGAACGCTTGGGAAAGGAGGGTGGGTCAGCATAGCTTTTGTAGCTTCAGGGTCCTGCAGCAACTTGTTCTGCTGTTCTCATCTAGTGTTCAAAACCAGGCTTTTTGATTATGAGATCTATTGGCTGTTTCCCTGCCCCACTTTCACCTGGTCCTTCTCTATCCTTTGCCCCTATCCACCCTGCTCAATCTGAACTGGATTCCCAACAATTTCCCTCAGAGCAGGGCTTTGTCAAGAAAAGAGCCTTATCTGGTTAGTTTCACAAGTCCATAAGCCAAGATTGCTCTAGAAACATCCATCCTTATCATAGTTCCTTTGTTCCTTCCTAGTTTTAGCTTCTAGTTTCACATTGGCCCACCATGTTTTCTAGTGAGTACCTGTCACCAGTTTTCAGAGACAGCAGAAACCATGTCACCTCCCCTACACTTCCTCCCCTACACTTACTGAAACCAGAGGTGGGGATAACTTGTCACCTAGTTTGCTTTAGATATTATATCGTCTGTGGGTTTCAGGTTTTGCCATCGTCATAGGTCTGTTTTTATGTGGAGATTCAAGGAGATTAAAAACTATGCCTCCCTAATAACTTCTCATTTCTCCATAAACTTTTTAATAATAACAAGGTGGGTATCTCTGAAAATGACTAGGTCCAAAGAACAAAAGCCCAACTTTTCAATTCTAAAATATAGAAACAAAAATGTCATTCATATAAGGAGTGTGCAGTAAATATCCATAATTATGAATTATGAATAACTATTTAAACATATCATCAGATTTAATGCTTCCATTTTCTGCAAGAAAATCTATGCTGGAATTATGAAACATTCTCTTTCAGGCACAGATCAGCCTGAATAAATATCCTAGGAAAATGAAACAGTCTTCTGAAAAAGTAACTCTTGCATTTGATTAGAAGGTTCTGTGCTTAAGGTTTTTCTGGGATCATTTCCAGGAATATGTATATAATTTACAGTGACTGACTACTCAATGCCAGCAATAATTCTGTTCTCCCAACCTTTATAATAAATGCTGGAGACACCAATTTGAGAGGTAAAAAAAAAAAGGCCATCTCTCACTTTCTACCAATGAATGTCAAATCCAGATATATCTGCATGAAACACATCTGCACCCAGGCTTAGATAGTTTAAACATCAACTGAGATCCACAGTTTTGACTCTTTGCTATTACAGAAAATTAAAAGTCTATTTTATAAAATAAATTGCCCTAAGACTAGTGGTTGCCTTTCAAATTTAATAATCCATTAAATCTTATGAATCACTCACTAGTGCTTCATGCTAAAAAAATAAGAAAATAAATGAGCTACACCCAGGTCCTCAGGGAATTTAGAAGCTGCTGTATGGTACCTGGGAGTATACATACTTACATATTCAGGGAGAGAAGATGTTGTGGATGTTACACAGAATTAAGCCCAGCTAACAATATAATAGAAATATAAATAAATCACTTAAGAAAAACAGAGAGAAAAACAGCCCAGAGGAGGGACTATTTGAGATAGGCTTTGAAGGACAAGCAGTATTTCACCAGCAGGAAATGTAAAGGAAGGATATACAAGTCAGGGAGAACAAAGTAAAACGGAGATATGAAAAAAAACTGACACAGTAGGGAATCATCGAGTAATCTGAGTAGGGGAAAGAAAAGAGTATTTATGTTGTAAGAACTTTTAAAAACAGTTCAGATTGGTTTACTGGACTTCAGTTACTATTTTATTCTATGCTTGATAAACAATTTCAGTATCTCATCTTAAATACAAATTTTCAGATAAACTGAAAAAGAATAACAGAGCACGACAACAACAAAAATGGTTGAAATGGTCAGTTCACTATGTCAACAGTCACAGCGAGATAGCCAAGTATCCCTGCAAAGAATTAACCAGTTTATTTTTTTTCCAAAAATTTTTTTCAGTTTTTTTTGAGATACAATTGACATGCATCACTGTAAGCTTTTACTGAAGTATAGCTGATTTACAATATTATATTAGTTTCAGGTATACTAACATGGAGTATACTAGAGTGTTCCACGTATGTTCACTTCTAGGATTTTATGGTTTAAGGTCTGACATTTAGGTCTTTAATCCATTTTGAGCTTATTTTGTATACAGTGTGAGGAAATGTTCTACTCTCATTCTTTTATAGGTAGCTGTCCAGTATTCCCAGCACCACTCACTAAAGAGACTGTTTTTTCTCCACTGTATATTCTTGCCTCATTTGTCATAGATTAATTGACTGTAGGTGCCTGGGTTTATTTATTTCTGGGCTCTCTATGCTGCTCCATTGATCTATGTGTCTCTTTTTATGTCAGTACCATGCTGTTTTGATTACTGTAGCTTTGTAGTATAGTCTGAGGTCAAAGAGCATGACACCTCCAGCTTTGTTCTTTTTCTTCAAAATTGCTTTGGCAATTCAGGTCTTTTTGAGTTCCATATACATTTTAGGATTATTTGCTCTAGCTCTGTGAAAATTTTATGGGTATTTTGATAGGGATTGAATTAAATCTGTAGATTGCTTTGGGTAGCAGACATTTTACGAATATTATTTCTTCCAATCCATGAATAGAATATCTTTCCATTTCTTTGTACCATCTTCAATTTCCTTCAACAGTGTTTTATAGTTTTCATAGTATAGGTCTTTCACTGCCTTAGTTAAGTTTATTCCTGGGTATTTTATTCTTTTTGATGCAATTTTAAACAGGATTGTTTCTTGTTTCCTCTTTCTGAGAGTCCGTTGTTAATATATAGTAAGTGGGGTTGGAGTGTTTGCTGGGCTCAGGCTGTGGCATGCACTGGGGCAGTCACAGGCAACCATCTCAGCAGTTTTCAATCTGCCCTCTCCACCCTGCTTCAGGAGCAAGCCAGCACAAGCACACTGCTCACAGGCAAAATTCAGGCTTCCCATAGCCCTCTTTTGAGTCCCACCAGCCCTCCCACCAGCCCTCCCACCAGCCAAAGGGGCTCATTTTCCCTGTGTCAGACCCCAGGGCTGGGGCATCTAATATGTGACAGGAACAGCTGACTCCCCAGGGCAAATCTCCACCCGTGTACCTCTCTTTTCCTCTGAGTCCCCTCCCAAAGGCACAAGGTCCCAACCTGATCACTTCTCTTCCCTTCCTACCCGATTCCATGAGGATCTTTCTCATAGCCTTGGCTGTACAGGAGTCTTTCTGCCAGTCTCCAATTAGTTTTCAGTGAGAACTGTTGCACATGTAGATGTATTTTTGATGTGTTTGTGGGGAGAGGTGAGCTCCACCTCCTCCTACTCCTCCATCTTGATCTATTTCAAGATTAACCAGTTTAAATGAATGCCTAGCCTATTTCAGTGCCTTGACTGCTACATGACATACCTAACTAGAGCATGAGGAGAGTTCATTTTTAGTACTGGAAACCAGCTCTTACATTAAAGGACCAAGAGAACCATAGCCAGTACAGTGAAAAATAAAAACCCAGCTAACTAATTGGGCTGCCTCGTTCTAGGCACGACAAAATTCCAGAAACCACAGGGAAAATACTAAATATTAAAATTCTTAATAAGTTCTTTTTAAGAAGAATATTTTTCACAACTGATACCTACTGTGGTAATTTTCACAAAGAGAATGCTCAATAACACTTGTCAAATTAAAACTAAATCTAGGCAGGGCTATAAAATGCATAATGTTTTGTCACTCACCATTACAATATTAATAATGTGACTTGGCATTAAATTACTATAATAAATAAATCATATGTATACAGTGCTCAATGTTATTCCACAGAGTAATGAAAGGGATACTGTGATATAAAGGGAAGAATCAGGGACTCGAAGCCAAAAGACCGAGGTGTTAAGTGTGAAAAGCTATTGATGACACTTGCTTTGAGTCGCAGGAAGCCTTTGGCCTAGTACCTGCCCTCTACCAGCCCCCATGTCCTCATGGGTACAGTGACTATAACAGCAATAACCATGCACACATTCTCCTATTGTGACAATTACATGAAATCATGCAGGTCAAAGGACTCTGTAAACTAAAAAGTGCTACACAAAACATTATTAAATTGTTTTCTGGTTGATTTTCTACCCCCAGAAACATCTTCATTTCCTCTCTTTCCTTTATTCTACACAGTCATCTATCAGCACATCCTCTAAATCCTACAAGTCTATTCTCAACCCCCCCAAGTTTCCCACCACCATTGCTTCTCATCTGAAGACCCAGCAGCTGCCCTGCAGACTTCTGCAGGCACCTTCCACCTGCTCTCACTGCTTCTAATCTTACTCTTCCAAAAGCTTCTAATCTCTCACCAGAACCCAACCATGCTGGCAACTTGATCTCGGACTTCTATCTTCCAAAACTGTGAGCAATAAATTTCTGTTGTTTAAGCCAAAAAAAAAAAAAAAAAAAAAAACCCACAAAAGCCTCTAATCCACAGAAGAGCTAAATCAAATATTTACTTAAATATTAAATCAAATTGCATTGCTCACCTGATCCAATGGCCTCCCTTTATATTAGGAAGGAACCTCAATTGCTAACCAAGGGCTGACAGGCCCTTCACCTCTCCTCACCAGTGGCCCCATTCGTGGTACTAGAGCTGCAGTGGCTTACCTGTTTTTCCTTAAACACTCTGCAAGCACATTCCTAACGAGGGGCCCTTGCATTGCCTGGTTCTTTCCAGAATGGTCAAGAACTTAGTACTTCTCCCTCCCTCACTTCATTCTGCTCAAATATCACTGCCTCAGAAAGGCCTTCCCTAAACACCCTTTGTGAAAGGGTGAGTCCCTGCCTTATCGCTCTCCACCCTGTTACTACTCTGCTTTTCCTCACAGCCCTTATCGGTTCTGAAATTATATCACTTATTGACATTGTTAACTTTTCCCCTACTATATATAAACAGCACGGGGCAAGGACTTTGGCTATTCCTGTTAACAATCGCATCTGAGTTATTTGCAAAGAGTAGGGGCTCAACTGAAACTTTGCTTAATGAATAGGGAAAAGACTGTTCAATTTCCTTTAGTTTCTGTTCCATAGAAAAGAGCAGAGTGCCCATAAATAACTTCAATGCCCCTATTAAAACCCCAACATTTGAGTAGCCTGAAAAGGCTTTATCCCACCTTAGAATTCGAAGTGGACTCCAAGAAGCAAAGTCTGTTGCCAAACCCTTCTGCGGCCAAACACAGTTTCTGCTGTTCTTTGTGGATGGTTGCAGTACACTGCAGAACCACTTCATCATCCTGCAGAGGGGAGGAGAAGAGAAAAAAGTGAGATCTGGCATTACTTAGTCTAAATCAGATCCACAAGGTTATTATTTAATGCTTTTGAAAATCAGAGAAAATAGGGACTTCCCTGGTGGCTCAGTGGTTAAGGATCCACCTGCCAATGCAGAGGACACGGGTTCAATCCCTGGTCCAGGAAGATCCCTCATGCCACGAAACAACTAAGCCGATGAGCCACAACTACTGAGCCTTCACTCTAGAGCCCGCGAGCCACAACTACCGAGCCCACGTGCCACAACTACCGAAGCCAGCACGCCTAGAGCCCGTGCTCCACAACAAGAGAAGCCACCACAATGAGAAGCCCGCACACCGCAAGGAAGGGTAGCCCCCGCTCGCCGCAACTAGAGAAAGCCCACGCGCAGCAACGAAGACCCAATGCAGCCAAAAATAAATAAATAAATAAAATTTTTAAAAATTATTTTAAAAATTTTTAAAAATAAAATCAGAGAAAAATAAATATATGAACAACTGTCCCCCAAAAAGCCAAAGAATCAATTCCTAGTGTACTTTTATTTGCAAAAAAAGATAACTGGGTAGGGGGAGGCGGGAGAAGTTATTGCTATTCAAGGCAATCAACAGCTTTTTTTTTTTTTTTTACTGTCATTACTGATCCCCAAAGGCAACCTGCATGGAGAAAAGTAAAATACAGGATTTCCATGTTAGCGCTCTTACACACTGCTTTAAATCATCAAAACTATCAAAAAATGGTCTGACATATTCCTAGGACATCAAGTATTATCAAGAATGGAACAGATTCTACTAGCAAGCACACACACATCGTTCCAAAACTGACACAGGAAAACAGGTCAATAACAGAGCTTCTGGGTTCAAATCAACGTGACAAGTCATCTTAGTTCAACCACACATTGGCAACTTGATCGTCTTTGAAATGATCCTGCATTGCTTAAAAATGTACAGAGAGGTGATCTGCTAGTTCAGTCCTCTGCAATCCAACACTTGGTTTCCAATCAATTGCAGGGTTACAGGAAAAACTGTACAAGGGAAAGATGATCCATGCGATGACTCAGTACAGGCAGCATGAACACGACAAGATGCATGGGCTTTAGAATTAGCAATAGCTGGGTTCTTACCCCAGTTCTGCCGTCTACAAAATGAGGAGGGAAGTGAGATCAACTAACTTACACAGTGACTGACATACAAAAGGCCCTAAATCAACAAGAAATGCAAGATATCATTATCATTTTTTAACAGATTCTAAGTGGCAAATGCCTAAAAAGTCTAGCCATTTATATTTTGACATTTCAACCTCAAAGAAACAGGATACTTAACAGAGAAAAAAAAAAGCAAATAGACTCATCGACCCTTTTAATTAGAATCAAAGCGAAAAAGGAATATGAGTACATGCTAGAAGATGCTCACCATGGTAGAATAGTAGAGTGGAGGTGATAAGATACGGCAAATATTCAAGAGCAGAAAACAAGCCTCTTTGGTTAACCTAAAGAATATGCTATATCAACTGGAAAAGTGCAGCTGTAATTTAATAAAAACCCTTATCATGCTATATATTTATTTTATTTCCTACGTGGTAGCAGCAATACCTAATAGCTGGCTCATAGTACCGGTCACAGCCAAGCCCAATCTCTTAATAATTAGCTCCCAACTCTCCCCACAGTGCTCAGTGATTTCCAGTGAGCATTCAACTGTTACATTTTAAAAGTCAACTGCTAAAAAAAAAGCACTATTTTCATATAATGAGTACATCTGAACATTAATTCATGTTCAGCATAGCTATAATAAAAATAATGAAATACCTCTGTTGCTTATATAATCTGCAAGGTCAAAGATACATCATGTTTTCCAAATAGGTGGCACAGTAACAAAGAACTGAATTGTCCTGATGTGCTCAATGCCTTCCCAAACTGCCACAGTCTTTTGCTATCTTGTCTCACCCTATGGAACTAACTCTAGCGAGTAAACTACACTCTTGGGTAAGATAGGTTCCTTTGGATACTGGAGGCTATCTAAACACAGTTAGTAAATAATTACTGTAATGTACTAATTAAAGACGTTTTAGGAATGAGAATAAGAAAATACAGCAAGGTATAAGGCAGGTGAGAATAACAGTGCTACCCAGTAAGCCCGAAAGAAGAGAAGGTGTACCATATTTACCAAAAATACAGTGCATGCCAGTCCTGGCATTAATTTATTTAATCCTCACAATATCCCAGTAATATACAGATTATCCACAGATACACACATGAGGAAAATAAGGCTCAAAGTAACTTGTTACTCACAGAGGGCTGAACATACTTATTTCTAAGAATTGGTCATTAGACCTAACTTATTTGAATGTAAAAGTCCTCAACCCCACACTGCTTCCAGAGGCTCAGTTGATTTTTTAAGACACTTGTTATCTAGAGAAGTACTTCTCAATCTTTAACATGCATCCTTTCACCTGTAGGTCTTGCTAAAATACAAGGTCTTGGGTAGATTTTGCATTTCTAGCAAGTGCTCAAGTACGAGGGGGATTCAGAATGGGTCCCAGAAAGGATATGGATCCCAGAAAAGATGTGAGAAGTCTTTTATAAGAGTTTGGAGGCAGTCAGTAACAGATGAAAATTAAAATAAGTCTGTGGACTTTGGACAGAACCAGAAATGAGAGCACATTTCTGGAGATGCTCATTAATATGTGATACAAACCAACTATATAAGGGAAAGGAACCAACAATGTACTGAACTACTCTATTAAATTAATAAAACCAACTCACTTGTGCAGTTTCCTTACAATTTAGTGCCTAGGCATTGTGTGATGAAGCGCCTGGCCACGAAGCGACACCGAGTTCAGGGAGCTCTGCCACGCCACTAACAAGAGAGCCATGACTACAGCTTTCAACTATGATCCAACTTTGATGGATTCTAGCCTGACACACTTATAAGGCTTTTTCCAGTTTATCTGGGAGCTGTTTCTATTTTACATTCCAGTAAATGAAGAGTTCCTTTTTGACTGAAAGTGAAATATACTGAGCACTGATGGACCAAACACCAATTCGCAAACACCCGCCTATTAATTAACCCATCATTCATCTCAAAGCACAATGTTTTCTCCAGAACCACTGTGGTTGGAGAGCCTACTGACTATGCATTTTAAAAATTCTTGGGCTTCCCTGGTGGCGCAGGGGTTGAGAGTCCGCATGCCGATGTGGGGGACGCGGGTTCGTGCCCCGGTCCGGGAGGATCCCACATGCCGCGAAGCGGCTGGGCCCGTGAGCCATGGCCGCTGAGCCTGCGCGTCCGGAGCCTGTGCTCCGCAATGGGAGAGGCCACAAGAGTGAGAGGCCCGCGTACCGCAAAAAAAATGTTCACCATCTGTATTGTATCCAATGCTGTCTGTCCGCAACGGGAGAGACCACAACAGTGAGAGGCCCGCGTACCACAAAAAAAATATATAAATAAAGTCCACCATCTGTATTGTATCCAATGCTATCTGTCAAGCAGGTCAGATTAAACTCCATGGAAACCAGGTGCCCAATGAAAATAAACGTTTTACTTAAAACCCAAGGGAATCATACCACCGTTCAATTTAGACCACTGCTCCATAAATATACGTTGGATTGAATTCCTTTTGTTAAATGCTCCTGTATTTTTCCTATGACCTTACAGCTCTTCAGCACAGAGATCAATTATTTATGGGGGGAAAGCCAGCACTACAATACTGCATTCCAGGCAATTTTGTGAGGCGTAAATAAGACATGATTTCTCTAACAAATGCTGCCACGTCTGCTGTAACAGTACAAAATGGAAAATAATTACCAAATAACACCACCAACAGCTCCTTTCAAACATTCATTTATCACTGAAATATTTTCTGAGGACATAATATGTTCTAGGAAATGTTCTAAGCCCTTGAGATGATTTACGAAATAAATCAAAGATCCCTGAACTTATTAGGCTTACATTCTAGCAGGGAATAGAGACAATAAACAAAAAGACAATAAGTTCATAAGTTATGTTAAAGGTGAAAAGTCTATGTTAAAAAAAAAATTGGGGGCTTCCCTGGTGGCGCAGTGGTTGAGAGTCCGCCTGCCGATGCAGGGGACACGGGTTCGTGCCCCGGTCCGGGAAGATCCCACATGCCGCGGAGCGGCTGGGCCCGTGAGCCATGGCCGCTGAGCCTGCGCGTCCGGAGCCTGTGCTCCGCAACGGGAGAGGCCACAGCAGTGAGACGCCCGCACACCTCAAAAAAAAAAAAAAAAAAAAAAAAAATTGGAACAGGGTAAGGGGCTCATAGTGCTGCTGTGGTGGGGAAGATTGAAATTATGAATAAAATTAACGGGTTTCACTGAGACAAAGACTTGAAGCAGGGAAGGGGCACTAGCTATGTGAGTATCTGCAGCATGGGCAGTCCAGGCAGAAGCAAGGCCAGTGAAAGCCGCCCAGGCAGAAGAGTATCCGGCACGTTCAAGAAACAGGGAGGATGCCAGCGCAGCTGGAGTGGATTAACCCAGGGGGAAGAGGATGGTGGGAGACCAAGTCAGAGACAACAGAGCCTGATCAAGACAGGCCCTGAGCCCAGCCTGAAAGCCAAAAGCCTTTGGCTTTTACTGAGGGACAGGGAGTCTATGCCATAAATAAATGAAGAGTTAAGTACTATTATTATGCTTTTGAGTATTAACAGATGAGAAGAGGCATTGTGAGAGTAAATCCCTATTACCCAGCAAAGTGGCTGAACAGGATTCAAATCTGGGTCCACCTGACTCTGTAACCTAGACCCCTAACCTCTGTGCTGTACTACCTCCTACAATGATATAAAATCACTGCACTAACAGTCTGGCTAGAAATCTACCCAGAAACTAACCCTAGTATAATCCCCTGGTTTCCATTCATCAAATATGTTTTAGCGATGTGGCTATAGGTAAAGTGAATAAAGTTACTATATGCAGATTTAACTGTGTTAAAAACAAAACCAAATGAAAAACAAAATCACATGAAAAACAAACTTACATAAAATAACAAGGAAACTTCTTTGAATCGAGGAGCAGCAGGCAATGGTGAGGTGAGAAAAAGGTTGTCTATCATTAGTAGGTAATTAAAATTTAGTCAATGATTAAATTTTCGACTGAGAAACGGCTGTCCAAGGTAGTGCTACTTACTGGATTTTTAGGAAAGGAGACAGAAAGGCAAAGCAGAAGACAGAGATCAATACAGACAGAAGAGGAGGAAGGGACCTTTTTAACTTCCATTTCAGAGATGGAAAAATACCTATTTTTCTGGGCTATTGTAGAAAGAATGAATGTATTAACATCTGCCATATCCTTCGGAACTCATGAAAATACTTGATAAAATTAAGTTGTTGGCTCTGAACTCAGCACAGCATCTTCCTCTTTAATTAACTGCTTTTCCACTTTTCTTATTACCCTAAAACCTAGGAAATAGGAGCGGTGGTGAACCAGGATGGCAGAGGATGCCCCCAGGGCAGGCAAAGGAGGTGGCACTCTCTACAGGGAGCTTCCAAACTGAAATGAAGCCCACAAAAAGCTGGCCTGATTTTCAGTATCACCATGTACAGGCGATTCTAAACTCTGTCAGAAAATACAGTTCTACCCACCTGGCTGCCTGCCGCCTCTTCACATAGACCACATATCCAAGCTGCTAAAGCACCAGCAGAAAGCTACGCACACGCACGCACACACACACACACACACACACACACACAGCAACTGGTATATTAAACAGCACAAATAATTTATAGATGAAGATACAATCCTATAATCTGATCCCAACTACAGAAGAACGGACGTAGATCAGGACTGATGCACCCATAAGACCACATGAGGAAGCCATTTCAGCATTACGACATGTTGTATCCCATCTACTCTCTTGTGAAATTTTATTTCAAAATGCGTGAAAAAACTTTGAAACTGCCCTCATGAATATCACCCAAGACAGTGATGGCAAACTATATTTCTTAGTAGAAAGTAAGGAAGAAGTAAAAAAGTTTCCCAGAGACCACTAGGTAAAGGAAATTTCTTTGTTCTTAGGTTTTATTTTTTAATTTCTCTTTTAAAGATTTTTTTGATGTGGACTATTTTTAAAGTCTTTATTGAACTTGTTACAATATTGCTTCAGTTTTATGTTTTGGTTTTCTGGCTTCGAGACATGTGGGCTCTTAGCTCCCTGATCAGGGATCGAACCCGCACCCCCCTGCACTGGAAGGCAAAGTCTTAACCATTGGACCACCAGGGAAGTCCCTGCTCTTAGGTTTTAAATCCTTGAAAATAAGTACATTTCTGAAATATTTTAAATAACTTTTAAGTTAGAATTTTAAAAGATACAGGAAAATAAAGAGCCTAAAATAGCTTGGACAACATATGAGGTCATAATCATAAAAATAGAAGCAGTTACAAAAATTAAGCATTTAAGTTGACCTTTGTCATAAGAGAATTGACATGCAAGTGAAAAATCAGATCTAGAAAGACTGAACATATTGCAGACATTCTAACTCAGTATTTGTTTCACGTGAGATAGATTAAAGTTGACAGAGTCACCAACAATAACATCAACAGAAATGTACCTTTTCCCCTTTTCCACTTGGAAAACAGCATGCATAAAATCTGTGTTCCTAGCTCTGAAATGATCTGAATTTCCTACTTGGCACTGAAGATTGCCTCACATGTAAAGATGAAATTCACCTTAATATATGTGCTGAGTATGAGATTGTTACCCTGACTTTCTCACACCTATACATGGAATACACCCACAGAAAGAGCTAGTAAAGAAAATCAGTGCTCTTACTTGCACATAAAGCATTGACATCACACACTGAGACAAGCAGAGTAACTAACTGATCACTCAATAATGTCTCCCTGTCACCTGGTTGATGCTCAAGCAAGTATTAAGAGACAAAAGAGAGTGCCGGATGGGCTGGCCCCTTAGGAGTCCTTCTGCAATTACACCAGAGAGTGTACCTATTGTACAAAGTATCACTTACATATGATGCTTCTATGAAAAATTAAGTGTATTTATTCATATTACTCTGAAATACTTAGTAGCTATGCAGAACAGATGAGACCCATATTTAACTATAAAAATATGTGTATGTTATACATAATATATTGCTTGAGATTTTGCATATGCATATTTTAGAATATTCAAAGTTCTGCTCCTCCTGTCTGCAGAATGGCAGAGACCCAGGGAGAAAGCTGTAGAGCTTCTCAAAGATCCACACCAGACTTGAATGCATAAACCACATTAAAGTGCTGAAGAGCAGACAACTGTGTACGAATTATTGCAACATTTTAAGGAAGGATAATGAAAAGATTTTATGTAAAGGAAGAATGTTGAAAAGACAAAAAAAGACGGAGAAGTAAGTTTAGAGGCAATTTTCAAGATCTGAATCTATATATCAATAACTCTTTATTTCAAGACAGGCAATTCCTGACTCTTGAGGACACTATGCTTTCTTGTATCACATATACACAGACTCTCCCTCTCTCTCTCTCTCTCTCTCTCTCTCTCTCATATATACAAGTCTGTGACCTCCAGTAACTGTAATTCTCTTGTTACCGCACAACACAAGGACAAATTTTCAAGACTGATCAAAAAAATAAATAAATAACAGCCAACTGGACATATACATATTATACCACCCACTGGAGAATAAACACCAAAGAGTTTTTAGCAAAAACACAGAGCACGAAATAATATTATTCATAGGAACTATTTTACTCTTGTTTCTGGGATATGTTTTGATACGTACCTCCCCACCTGCATTTTTATGCAAGGGTTTCATGGCTCAAACTGTATGGACATAACATTTAGCTATGGATTCAGAGGCTTGCTTTTGAAAAACACAGGGAAACATGAGCTTGCAATTTCGGCCTCCGATTTACTGCTGTAATTGGCAAACTTATTAAATTCTGTTCTTGCTAATTATAAATATTTAATTCTGTTCTTGCTAATTATAAATGTAATTCTTTAATGAAAACGGAGGTTACCATGCAGTGCACCAAAACCTCCATATTTTTATAGGCTTTCAATAAATTTCCTCACTTTTCTTGCAATCTGTGAATATTTCAGCTGAAGGCTTTTCTCTGACCTGGGAAAGAATCAACGAACCACCAAACTATACCTGAGCATTAAGCTATTTCTGATAAGAGTCAGGTTGTACATATGCACCCCAGAAAATGAGCACAAGCAAAACAGCAATTTTCAGCCTTCCTGTTGTTTTCACTCAGCTTAAGCCAAGTATTATAAAGATCAGCAAAAGGTTACTTTGTACTCGAAGCAAAATCATGATACAAATATTAGGACCGGCTTTTGAAAAGCTTGGTGAACTCACAAGTGCCAGTTCAAGGGGTCAAATATAATGGATGGAAAATACAAAAGTTACCCAGATAAAGTGAGACACACAAAGTATCTGTTACAGAAATCTTGTGTTTGTGCAAAAAGAGTCCCCTAGAGCCCAATTAGAAACTCAGTGTCTTTATCTGTTAGGTGGAAGTTATATAATAATGTTATGTAATAACAAGTTTTATAAGAGTTAGTATAATAAGTTACAGAGTAAGAATTAATATAGTAAGTTATATAATAATTAATAGTAACTTGCCCACTATACATAACTATTATTTAATCATTTGTAATACTAAATAATATGAATTAAGTAGAAAACATTACTTTTGGACCAGACTCACTCAGAGTTTAAATCCCAGCTCTCCAGCTCTCCTTTTACTAGTCACTGTGACTGTCAGTATTTTCATCTATGAAATGAGAAAACACCTACTTTACACGGTTGTTGCATGCAAGGGATTAAATTAATCAAGAATCTAATAATTACAAAGTGCACAGGAAAGGGTGCCCAGAATATAAAAGATGATTAATAATTGTTATTTCATCATTCCTATTTTTGTAAGAAGTAAATTCACTTATTCAAGTCATGACCACCAACATAGCAGAACAAGTTCTTGCACCCATGGAGCTTATACTCAAGGAAGAGATAAATAATAAGTAAATGAATAGTTTATAAAATTTAACATCAGATAGTGATAAGAGCCAAGAATACAAAAGGACAAGGTCAAAGATATCAAGAGTAATGAAGGGGATTATATTAGAGGCTGGTCAGAATCAGTCTCTCTGACGAGAAGACAATGAACAAAGATCAGAATAAATTTGGGAGTGAGCACATGAAATATTCCAGGCAGAGAAGGGCAGCAAACACAGCAACCCTGCACTAGGAAAGGGTCTGGTGAGTGAGGGGCTGGGGGGATGAGTAGAAGAAACAATGGCAGAAACTTAGCAGGGCTGGATCCAGAGGGGCTTGCAGGTCATGGGAAGGGCTCTGGAGTTTGGTCCAAGTATGATACTAGCAATCTACAGCTTTAATGCAATCCCTATCAAAATACCCATGACATTTTTCACAGAACTAGAACAAATAATCCTTGAATTTATGTGGAACCACAAAACACTCAGAATTACCAAAGCAATCCTGGGAAACAAAGAACAAAGCTGGAGGTATAACCCTTGCAGACTTCAGACTACACTACAAAGCTATAGTAATCAAAACAGCGTGTACTGGCACAAAAACAGACAAATAGGTCAATGGAACAGAATAGAGAGCCCAGAAATAAATCCACACACCTATAGTCAATTAACCTCAAAGACAAAGGAGGCAAGAATATACAACGGAGAAAAGACAGTCTTCAACAAGTGGTGCTGGAAAAGCTGAACAACTACATGTAAAAGAATGAAATTACAAGATTCTCTAACACCATATACAAAAATAAACTCAAAATGGATTAGTGATCTAAATGTAAGGCAAGACATCATAAAACTCCTAGAAGAGAACATAAGCAAAAAATTCTTTGATATAAATCGTAGCAGTATTTTCTTAGATCACTATCTCAAGAAATAAAAGCAAAAATAAAAAATGGGACCTAATCAAACTTAAATGATGTTCCACAGTAAAGGAAACCATCAACAAAATGAAAAGACAATCTACGGAATGGGAGAAAATATTTGCAAATGATGAGACCTACAAGGGGTTACTAACCAAAATATACAAGCAGCTTAAACAACTCAATATCAAAGAAACAAACAACCCCATCATAAATGGGCAGAAGACCTAAAAAAACACTTCTCCAAAGAAGACATACAGATAGCTAACACGCATATGAAAAGGTGCTCAACATCACTAATTATTAGAGAAAATAATGCAAATAAAAACTACAATGAGGTATCATCACACACCAGTCAGAATGGCTACCATCAAAAAGTCTACAAAAAATAAATGCTGGAGAGGGTGTGGAGGAAAGGGAACCTTCTTGCACTGTTCGTGAGAATGTAACTTGATACAGGCACTATGGAGAACAGTATGGAGGTTCCTTAAAAAACTAAAAATAGAACTACTATATGATCCAGCAATTCCACTCCTGGGTATCTATAAAGAAATAAATGAAAACTCTAATTCAAAAAGATATCTGCACCCCAGTGTTCACAGCAGTAGTATTTACAGTAGCCAAGACATGGAAACAACCCAAGCGCTCATCAACAGACAACTGGCTTAAGAAGGTGTTGTGTGTGTGTGTATGTATATATATACACATATATACACATATTTACATACAATATGTATACACACACACGTGCACACAGACACACACACACACTGGAATATTAGCCATAAAAAAGAATGAAGGATTTCCCTGATGGCGCAATGGTTAAGCATCCGCCTGACAATGCAAGGGACATGGGTTCAAGCCCTGGTCCGGGAAGATCCCACATGCCACAGAGCAACTAAGCCTGTGCGCCACAACTACTGAGCCTGCGCTCTAGAGTCTGCGAGCCCCAACTACTAAGCCCGTGTGCCACAACTACTGAAGCCCATGTGCCTAGAGCCCGTGCTCCACAAGGAGAGAAGCCACCGCAATGAGAAGCCTGCAAACCACAACAAAGAGTAGCCCCCGCTCGCCGCAAATAAAGCCCATGCACAGCAACGAAGACCCAATGCAGCCAAAAATAAATAAATTTTTTAAAAAAGAATGAAATATTGTCATTTGCAGCAACATGGATGGACCAAGAGAATATTACGCTTAGTGAAATAAGTCAGAGAAAGACAAATACTATATGATATCACTTATATGTGGAATCTAAAAAATAATACAAATAAATCTATATACAAAAACAGACTCACAGACATAGAAAGCAAACTTATGGTTACCAAAGGGGAGAGAGAGTGGGGGAGGCACAAATTAGGAGTATGGGATTAACAGATACCAACTACTATACACAAAATAGATAAGCAACAAGGATTTACTGTATAGAATAGGAAATTATACCCAATACCTTGTAATAACCAATATGGAATATAATAAGCAAAAACTGAATCACTGTGCTGTACACATGAAACTAATACAATATTACAAATCAACTATAGTTCAATAATAAGTAAGTAAGTAAGAAAGATGAAAACCAGAGAGAGTTGTGAGCAGAGGAGAGATGTAGCTTATTTCCATGTTAAAAGAATCACACTGTCTGCCATGTTGAGAACACAAATACTATTTGAAAGGTTCTCACTGTAGCCAAAGCAAAAGAAGATGGTGGTTTGTATTAGAGTGTTGCCTGTGGAAGTGTTGGGAAGTGGTCAGAGTTTGAATATAATTTATAAGTAGAGCTTACAGTATATGGGATGGAGATAGAGAAGAAAAAGAATATGTTAAGGTTTCAGGCTTGAACACCTGGTTAAATGCTGGTACCATGTCCTGAAATGGGGGGCACTGGGGGAAAACAGCTTGCAGCAGGGGAGGGGCTTGTGAAGGCAAGTTTGGACATATTAGGTCTGTGATGACTTTCATCCAAATGAGGTCTCAAGTAGGCAACTGGATATATAACTCTGGAATTGAGGAAAGATGCCATGGCTGAAGATAAATACTTAGGAGTCCACAGTATGAAAATGTATTTAAAGACCATGATACTGGTCGAGGGGAATGAACGGGTAAACAACAACTAGAGAATCTAAAAGTGAACCCTAAACCTAGTGCACACCGACATCAGAAGGTTCAGATGAGAGAATTCAATAAAGAAGAATTATAGTGAATTATAGTGAACGGGCTGTAAGGGAGAAGGAAAACCAGGAGCCAAGTCAGATAAACGAGCTACAAAGGAAAAAAGACTCCTAACTGTTTTCTGAGCAGAGCGCTATGCAGAAGCTGAGTGAGATGAAGGCTTAGAATTACCATCACGGTTGGCAACGTGGTGTTCACTGGGGGTCTTGCCAAAGGTCATTTCAGTGGAGTAGTGGGGATCAGACCCAGAACAGAGGGGATTTAGGAGAGAATGAGAGGAGAGGATGTGGACCAGCAGGAATAGACAACCCTTGAATTGTGCTAAAAAGAGGAGCAGAGAAATGGTACAGTAGCTGGACGGGGATATAGAGTTAAGGAAGGAAATATCTGGGGGCTTCTGTAATATTTCAGGAAAGCAGGCTAGGGCGAAGAAATGATGGGAGTCGATATTGTAAATGGCTATACAGGGAAGACCTCTCTGATAAAATGCTATTTGTCTGAATGAAGTGAGAGGGCAAGCCATGAAGATATCTAAGAGAAGATGTTCTTGATGTGCTTGGGAAATATATTATCATATGTTTATATACTGATAGGAATAATCCTGAAAATACCCAATAAAGAAAAAAGGCTTGTAATTCAGGGAGACATGGGGTCAGTGCATCTCCGCCCGGGGTTGAGAGCACAGGTGGAGGTAGTGGCCTCAGGTAGGAGCAAGGGTGGGGTTCCTGGAAGGTGACTGATTCAGTGGTGGGAGGATGCAGAAGTTCTCTTCCAAGGGCTTCTGTTTTCTCAGTGGAATAAGAAGTAAAGTAGCAGCTGGGAGTGAGAAAGGAAGACAGGATTTGAGGAATGCAGGACAGTACACTGCCTAGGGAAACAGAGGAGGGCTGCCAGGATCCACTTGAGGTTAGAGCCCTAAACATTAGATGATACACATTTAAATGAGAGAATGTCTACAAACTCTAAAACACTATGGAATCATGTGATACTATTTTTTTTTAAATGGGAAAAGAAAGATAATGGCTGAGTAGAGAGGATAAAGTGCACTACAAGTATGGACACAGGCTGGACATGGCAAGTCAAGTATTATGAAAATGCTTGGACAAGTACCCTCAATGCACTTAAGAGTCCACCAGGAAGAAAGAACAAGTAGATAACTGACTGTCCTAGAGTAAACGTGTACTACAGCACCATGACGGAAAAAAGCTCAGGATGCCAAAGAGCAGAGACAAGGCTGGATGAGTCACACTGGGAGCACTGTCATGGCCTCCTGCTGTGCCTTTGTCTCTCTACCTTTTTTAAAAAAACTTTTTAATTGAAGTATAGTTATTTACAATGTTTCAGGTGTACAGCAAAGTGATTCAGTTATATATATACAGAGAGAGATATATGTTCTTTTTCAGATTTCTTTTCCATTATAGGTTATCACAAGATACTGAACATACTTCCCTGTGCTATACAGAAGGTTCTTGTTGTTTATCTATTTTATATATTATAGTGTATATCTGTCAAATCTACCTTTTAATGTAACAGACTTCCCTAGAGCTGTTCCCTGTCTGCTATCCAGTTCAATTTATCCCAGGACAACTTGAGGCATATTAGGAAAGGCTGTTACAGTTGCCTAAAAAAAATATACTTCCACAGGGTCAAAGTATAAATTACTCTGCAAATCTTGAAGTAGATGGATGGAATTCCTCATCGGGACCACGATTCACAAATTCATCACACTTCCTGCTTACACGTTTCTTTTCCTAGACTACACTCTTCAAAGACAAGGACCATGTCTCATTCCTGCTGCACTTATGACAGCCATCATACCCAGAATATAATAGATGCTCCATAAACGTGTGATAGATGAATGGATGAATTAGAAGGTACAAATTTAAAAACAACAACAACAAAACTCTAGCCAACATGAGTTAACAGAGCAGTTTTCCCACTTTTTAGCTGGTTAACCTTGGAATAATCCACTTCAACGAGATTCAATTATCTTATTCATTAAAAAATTACCCTTACCTATGTCATACTATTATTATAAAGACTAATTAAATGAAATAATCTAGGCCTTTGCAAACTGTGAAGTACCATATAATAGTTGGCTATTACTAGCATCCACGTAACTGCTAACTTGGACTAGGAACAGAGGTCATGAACAAGGTCATACCCGGTTTCAGCAGCATGGAGAACCAATTAAAGACCTCATCACCTGTAAGAACTTTGCACTGGTCAATATTATCCAGAAAAGACAGACACTGGTATTAAGCGACACAAAGGATAAAACAAATTGTAAAAAGGTATTCACTATGAGAAATACATAAAACACATTTGATTTGGACAAAGAAAGTATTAACCTTCCAAAAGTACCCATCAAAAATTTTGTCCACAGACTGACACTTTAAATTCCACTGGTTTCTGATACCCTTTGAAGGATGTTTAATTCAACAACTTTTTAAATCTTCATATTAAAGAAAAATTACCTAAGAGGACATTCAATGTCAAGCCATCTTTGTATGTCTTTTAAAAATCCAAAAGGGATTTTTTAGAAATCTCTCAATGTTAAAATAGTATCACAACTCAATCTTACTAAGTCTTATTATCATGAAAATTCGGTTCATTCCTTTATTGCTTTACATGCCTCTCAGGGCAAATATGCAGTTACATAAAAACATCCTTTTCTATCCTTTCCTAGCAATCAAAAGGTGAAAAGACTATATTACAGAAGGAGCTTCAAGATGGCGGAAGAGTAAGACACAGAGATCACCCTCCTCCACACAAATACATCAGAAATACATCTACACGTGGAACAACTCCTACAGAACACCTACTGGACGCTGGCAGAAGACCTCAGACCTCCCAAAACGCAAGAATCTCCCCCATGTACCTGGGTAGCGCAAAAGAAAAAAAAAAAAAAACAGAGACAAAAGAATAGGCACGGGACCTGCACCAGTGGGAGGGAGCCGTGAAGCAGGAAAGGTTTCCACACACTAGGAGCCCCTTCGCGGGCGGAGACTGCGGGTGGCGGAGGGGGGAAGCTTTGGAGCCGCGGAGGACAGCACAGCAACAGGGGTGCGGGGGGCAAAGCGGAGAGATTCCCGCACAGAGGATCCGTGCCGACCGGCACTCACCAGCCCGAGAGGCTTGTCTGCTCACCCGCTGGGGCGTGCGGGGCTGCGAGCTGAGGCTCCGGCTTCCATCGGATCCCAAGGAGAGGACTGGCGGCATGAACACAGCCTGAAGGAACTAGTGCGCCACAGCTATAGCCAGGAGGGAGTCCGGGAAAAGGTCGGGAGCTGCCGAAGACGCAAGAGACTTTTTCTTGCCTCTTTGTTTCCTGGTACGCGAGAAGGGATTAAGAGCGCTTCTTAAAGGAGCTCCAGAGACGGGCACCAGCCGCGGCTAAAAGCGCGGACCCCAGACACGGGCATGACACGCTAAGGCTGCTGCTGCCGCCACCAAGAAGCCTGTGTGCGAGCGCAGGTCACTCTTCACACCTCCCTTCCGGGAGCCTGTGCAGCCCGCCACGACCAGGGTCCCGTGACCGAGGGACAACCTCCCCGGGAGAACACACGGCGCGCCTCAGGCTGGTGCAACGTCACACTGGCCTCTGCTGCCACAGGCTCTCCTGGCATCCATACCCCTCCCTCCCCCCGGCCTGAGTGAGCCAGAGCCCCCGAATCAGCTGCTCCTTTAACCCCGTCGTGTCTGAGCAAAGAACAGACGCCTTCAGGCGACCTACCCACAGAGGCGGGGCCAAATCCAAAGCTGAGCCCCAGGAGCTGTGCGAACAAAGAAGACAAAGGGAAATCCCTCCCAGCAGCCTCAAGGAGCAGCGGATTAAATCTCCACAGTCAACTTGATATGCCCTGCATCTGTGGAATACCTGAACAGACAATGAATCATCCCAAATTGAAGAGGTGGACTTTCGGAGCAATAATATATATATTTTTTTTTTTTTTTCCCCTTTTTCTCTTTTTGTGAGTGTGTATGTGTATGCTTCTGTGTGTGATTTTGTCTGTATAGCTTTGCTCTTACCATTTGTCCTAGGGTTCTGTCTATCCGTTCTTCTGGGGTTTTTTAAAGTTTTTTCTTAACAATTATTTTTTATTTTAATAACTTTATTTTATTTTACTTTCTCTTCTTTTTTTTCCTCCATTTTATTCTGAGACGTGTGGAGGACAGGCTCTTGGTGCTCCAACCAGGCATCAGGGCTGTGCCACTGAGGTGGGAGAGCCAAGTTCAGGACACTGGTCCACCAGAGACCTCCCAGAACTACGTAATGTCAAACGGTGAAAATCCCCCAGAGATCTCCATCTCAACACCAAGACCCAGCTCCACTCAAAAGACCAGCAAGCTACAGTGCTGGACACCCTATGCCAAACAACTAGCAAGACAGGAACACAACCCCACCCATTAGCAGAGAGGCCGCCTAAAATCATAATAAGGTCACAGACACACCAAAAAACACCACCAGACGTGGACCTGCCCACCAGAAAGACACGATCAGGCCTCATCCATCAGAACACAGGCACTAACTAGTCCCCTCCACCAGGAAGCCTACACAACCCACTGAACCAACCTCAGCCACTGGGGACAGACACCAAAAACAACAGGAACTACGAGCCTACAGGCTGTGAAAAGGAGACCCCAAACACAGTATGTTGAGCAAAATGAGAAGACAGAAATATGCAGCAGATGAAGGAGCAGGTAAAAACCCACTAGACCAAACAAATGAAGAGGAAACAGGCAGTCTACCTGAAAAAGAATTCAGACTAATGACAGTAAAGATGATCCACAATCCTGGAAATAGAATGGAGAAAACACAAGAAACGTTTAACAAAGACCTAGAAGAACCAAAGAGCACACAAACAGTGATGAACAACAATAAATGAAATTAAAAATTCTCTAGAAGGGATCAATAGCAGAATAACCGAGGCAGAAGAACGGATAAGTGACCTGGAAGATAAAATAGTGGAAATAACTACTGCAGAGCAGAATAAAGAAAAAAGAATGAAAAGAACTGAGGACAGTCTCAGAGACCTCTGGGACAACATTAAAAGCACCAACATTCAAATTATAGGGGTCCCACAAGAAGAAGAGAAAAAGAAAGGGACTGAGAAAATATTTGAAAAGACTATAGTTGAAAACTTCCCTAATATGGGAAAGGAAATAGTTAAGTCCAGGAAGCACAGAGAGTCCCATACAGGATAAATCCAAGGATCCTATACAAGATAAATCCAAGGAGAAACACGCCAGGACACATATTAATCAAACTATCAAAAATTAAATACAAGGAACAAATATTAAAAGCAGCAAGGGAAAAAGAACAAATGACACATAAGGGAATCCCTATACGGTTAACAGCTGATCTTGCGGCAGAAACTGCAAGCCAGAAGGGAGTGGCAGTACATATTTAAAGTGATGAAGGAGAACAACCTATAACCAAGATTACTCTATCCAGCAAGGATCCCATTCCGATTTCACGGAGAAATTAAAAGCTTTACAAAGAAGCAAAAGCTAACAGAATTCAGCACCACCAAACCAGCTTTACAAGAAATGCTAAAGGAACTTCTCTAGGCAGGAAACACAAGAGAAGGAAAAGACCTACAATAACAAACCCAAAACAATTAACAAAATGGTAATAGGAACATACATATCCATAATTACCTTAAATGTAAATGGATTAAATGCTCCAACCAAAAGACACAGACTGGCTGAGTGGATACAAAAACAACACCTGTATATATGCTATCTACAAGAGACCCACTTCAGACCTAGGAACACATACAGATTGAAAGTGAGGGGATGGAAAAACATATTCCATGCAAATGGAAATCAAAAGAAAGCTGGAGTAGCAATTCTCATATCAGACAAAATAGACTTTAAAAAGACTTTAAAACAAAGACTATTACAAGAGACAAAGAAGGATACTACATAATGATCAAGGGATCAATCCAAGAAGAAGATATAACAACTGTAAATACTTATGCACCCAACATAGGAGCACCTCAATACATAAGGCAAATAGTAACAGCCAATAATGGGGAAATCGACAGTAACACAATCATAGTAGGGGACTTTAACACCCCACTTTCACCAATGGATAGATCATCCAAAATAAAAAGAAAAAAAGGAACACAAGCTTTAAATGACACATTAAACAAGATGGACTTAATTGATATTTATAGGACATTCCATCCAAAAACAACAGAATACACTTTCTTCTCAAGTGCTCATGGAACATTTTCCAGGATAGATCATATCTTGGGTCACAAATGAAGCCTTGGTAAATTTAAGAAAACTGAAATCGTATCAAATATTTTTTCCGACCACAACACTATGAAACTAGATATCAATTACAGGAAAAAATCTATAAGAAATACAAACACATGGAGGCTAAACAACACACTACTTAATAACCAAGAGATCACTGAAGAAATCAAAGAGGAAATCAAAAAATACCTAGAAACAAATGACAATGAAAACACAATGACCCAAAACCTATGGGATGCAGCAAAAGCAGTTCTAAGAGCGAAGTTTAGAGCAATACAATCCTACCTCAAGAAACAAGAAACATCTCAAATAAACAACCTAACCTTACACCTAAAGCAATCAGAGAAAAACAAAAAAAAACTCCGAAGTTAGCAGAAGGAAAGAAATCATAAAGATCAGATCAGAAATAAATGAAAAAGAAATGAAGGAAACGATAGCAAAGATCAATAAAACTAAAAGCTGGTTCTTTGACAAACAAAATTGATAAACCATTAGCCAGACTCATCAAGAAAAAAAGGGAGAAGACTCAAATCAATAGAATTAGAAATGAAAAAGAAGAAGTAACAACTGACGCTGGAGAAATACAAAGGATCATGAGAGATTACTACAAGCAACTATATGCCAATACAATGGACAACCTGGAAGAAATGGACGAATCCTTAGAAATGCACAACCTTCTGAGACTGAATCAGGAAGAAATAGAAAATATGAACAGACCAATCACAAGCACTGAAATTGAAACTTTGATTAATAATCTTCCAACAAACAAAAGCCCAGGACCAGATGGCTTCACAGGTGAATGCTATCAAACATTTACAGAAGAGCTAACACCTATCCTTCTCAAACTCTTCCAAAAATAGCAGAGGGAGGAACACTCCCAAATTCATTCTACGAGGCCACCATCATCACTCTGATACCAAAACCAGACAAAGATGTCACAAAGAATGAAAACTACAAGCCAATATCACTGATGAACGCAGATGCAAAAATCCTCAACCAAATATTAGCAAACAGAATCCAACAGCACATTAAAAGGATCATACACCATGATCAAGTGGGGTTTACCCCAGGAATGCAAGGATTCTTCAATATATGCAAATTAAGATATGTGATACACCATATTCACAAATTGAAGGAAGAAAACCATATGATCATCTCAATAGAGGCAGAGACAGCTTTTGACAAAATTCAACACCCATTTATGATAAAAAACCTCCAGAAAGTAAGCATAGAGGGAACTTTCCTCAACATAATAAAGGCCATATATGACAAAGCCACAGCCAGCATCGTCCTCAATGGTGAAAAACTGAAAGCATTTCCACTAAGATCAGGAACAAGACAAGGTTGCCCACTCTCACCACTATTATTCAACATACTTTGGAAGTTTTATCCACAGCAATCAAAGAAGAAAAAGAAATAAAATGAAACCAAATTGGAAAAGAAGTAAAGCTGTCACTGTTTGCAGATGACATACTATACATAGAGAATCCTAAAGATGCTACCAGAAAACTACTAGAGCTCATCAATGAATTTGGTAAAGTAGCAGGATACAAAATTAAGGCACAGAAATCTCTTGCATTCCTATACACTAATGATGAAAAATCTGAAAGTGAAATTAAGAAAACACTCCCATTTACCACTGCAAAAAAAACAATAACATATCTAGAAATAAACCTACCTAAGGAGACAAAAGACCTCTTTGCAGAAAATGATAAGACACTGATGAAAGAAATTAAAGATGATACAAATAGATGGAGAGATATACCATGTTCTTGGATAGGAAGAATCAACGTTGTGAAAATGACCCTACTACCCAAAGCAATCTACAGATTCAATGCAATCCCTATCAAACTACCACTGGCATTTTTCACAGAACTAGAACAAAAAATTTCACAATTTGTATGGAAACACAAAAGACCCCGAATAGCCAAAGCAATTTTGAGAACGAAAAACGGAGCTGGAGGAATGAGGCTCCCTGACTTCAGACTATACTACAAAGCTACAGTCATCAAGACAGTATGGTACTGGCACAAAAACAGAAATATAGATCAAAATAACAGGACAGAAAGCCCAGAGATAAACCCATGCACATATGGTCACCTTATCTTTGATAAAGGAAGCAAGAATATACAGTGGAGAAAAGACAGCCTCTTCAATAAGTGGTGCTGGGAAAACTGGACAGCTACATGTAAAAGTAGGAAATTAGAACACTCCCTAACACCATAAACAAAAATAAACTCAAAATGGATTAAAGACCTAAATATAATGCCAGACACCATCAAACTCTTAAAGGAAAACATAGGCAGAACACTCTATGACATAAATCAGAGCAAGATCCTTTTTGACCCACCTCCTAGAGAAATGGAAATAAAAACAAAAATAAACAGATGGGACCTAATGAAACTTCAAAGCTTTTGCACAGCAAAGGAAACCATAAACAAGACCAAAAGACAACCCTGAGAATGGGAGAAAATATTTGCAAATGAAGCAACTGACAAATGATTAATCTCCAAAACATACAAGCAACTCATGCAGCTCAGTATCAAAAAGACAAACAAGCCAATCCAAAACTGGGTAGAAGACCTCAATAGACATTTCTCCAAAGAAGATATACAGATTGCCAACAAACACATGAAAGGATGCTCAACATCTCTAATCGTTAGAGAAATGCAAATCAGAAGTCGAATGAGGTATCACCTCACACCTGTCAGAATGGCCATCATCAAAAAATCTACAAACAATAAATGCTGGAGAGGGTGTAGAGAAAAGGGAACCCTCTTGCACTGTTGGTGGGAATGTGAATTGGTACAGTAACTATGGAGAACAGTATGGAGGTTCCTTAAAAAACTAAAAATAGAACTACAATACGACCCAGCAATCCAACTACTGGGCATATATCCTGAGAAAACCATAATTCAGAAAGAGTCATGTACCAAAATATTCATTGCAGCTCTATTTACAACAGCCAGGACATGGAAGCAACCTAAGTGTCCATCAACAGATGAATGGATAAAGATGTGGCATATATATATATATATATATAATATATATATATAATATATACACAATGGAATACTACTCAGCCATAAAAACGAACGAAACTGAGTTATTTGTAGTGAGGTGGATGGACTTAGAGTGTGTCATACAGAGTGAAGTAAGTCAGAAAGAAAAATACCATATGCTAACACATATATATGGAATCTAAAAACAAAAAGCAAAGAAAAATATGGTCAGAAGAACCTAGGGGCAAGACAGGAATAAAGACGCAGACCTACTAGAGAATGGACTTGAGGATATGGGGAGGGGGAAGGGTAAGCTGGGGCAAGGTGAGAGAGTGGCATGGACATATATACACTACCAAACGTAAAATAGATAGCTAGTGGGAAGCAGCCGCATAGCACAGGGAGATCAACGAGGTGCTTTGTGACCACCTAGAGGGGTGGGATAGGGAGGGAGGGAGACACAAGAGGGAAGAGATATGGGGACATATGTATATGTGTAACTGATTCACTTTGTTATAAAGCAGAAACTGACACACCACTGTAAAGCAATTATACTCCAATAAAGATGTTTTTAAAAAAAGAATAAAAAGACTGTATTACGAGCAAAAACTAGATTTCTTATGAATAAAGAAAGAAGGAATTTCCTGCCTGGGATTCTCTGGGTGATTACTGAAGAGGGGAAGTAAAAACCATGAAAATATCACCCCAGTTCATATTAAAGATATCTAGGCAAACGATGATTTATTGAAATACTGACTGAAACACAGCCCCAAACAGTTACTTCTCTTTTGAAATAAATGGACCTTCCCAAACTATGTATCACCTTTGTGTGATTCTAATCAGATTCTGCAAAGACCCATAAGCATCATGGATTATAGTCAAGATTTGGGGAACATTACGTAAACCTGCGAATTCTTTGCTCAGCCTTTCCATAGGTTA
This sequence comes from Leucopleurus acutus, assembly GCF_964270905.1. Taxonomy (NCBI): domain Eukaryota; kingdom Metazoa; phylum Chordata; class Mammalia; order Artiodactyla; family Delphinidae; genus Leucopleurus; species Leucopleurus acutus. The sequence continues at coordinate 77,539,618 of NC_139156.1, forward strand.
GTTTACAGTGTAACTTTCAACTTTAAAACTCAGCTAAAGATACCCTGGACGCTTTCTATTTTCTATCTTTGCTTTTAGCATAACCAGCAGTAGCTTCCCTTTCAAAACAATCATTCCCCCACCCCACAACTGCCATAGGTTCCACCCACCTTTGTCCAGTTATGGCAATACCCTGTGGAGGGGTCATTGTTCTGTAGAATGTCTCTCTTTTGTGTGTTCCCCCCGGGGTGCAGAGCACTTCAGACTCATCTACAGTGGCCAGCAAGAGCCAGCTTATTAAGCTGTGATCGGAGCTCCTTTTCGAATCAACCCCAGAAAGTCTCTTGTGCTGTTGAACAGAAAGAAACTTCCAAGCTACCAGAAGCACCTCCAAGGTTCCATGGCATCTGAGTGGGGTCCTTTCCTAACGTTTCCTTCAACCTGTAGTTACCATAAGTATGTCTTTTATTAAAAATTACCCCTGACAGGAGCCCTTCCGCAATGAATGGGCCAGAGAGGGAGGGTGGCGCTCTGAACATGAAAGTCTGTGTAATTTCAAACGCCACAGCCAAGGGAAATGACAAGAAAAGTGGAGCTGTACCTCAAAAGCTGATTTTACAGAAACAATTATTTTTTTCAGGAGCTCAAATACTTACTCTTCCTGGGCTATTTAATCATTTTGAGGGCTTTCTCTCCTCCCTTCTTCTGAAACAATCTCAGAAAACATCAGGAAAGACAATGGTTGTAGAACTGTTTATAATAAATTATGAATCATTGAAAGATCTTTTCTTCCAAATTGAAATAAAAAAGAGATAAGAGCAACAATTAAACGAGTGCCAGTACTAGACAAAATTTGAAAAGGTATCTTTCAATTAGTACCAATAATCACTTGCACAATAATATATAGGCCCGCAAGAAATAGGGTAATAACAAGGACAAAACTTTTTATTCACCTCCCATTAAAATTGACAACCAAATGTTTTAAATTACCCATTGCTTGGCTGAATTTATAAATTAAGCTAATGGTCACTGAATCACCATCAAACTGTTAAAAACAAACAGTATTTAAAAAGTAAAAAATCACCATGTGTACTCCTATTTCTAAGTAAAAACCAAATCAAACAGAGTAAGAAGACAAAGGGTGCAAACCACCAAGTCAAAAAAACATGAAAGTAAAAAAAAAAATGAAAGTAATTGAAGTTTCAGTTACCTTCAAAATGAGTAAGAAGTTATCAATGTTACTTGAGGATTCAAATATTTCAGAAACAATGCTGTTGTCCAAAAAGCAAATATGCCTGCCTAAAACTGAATAGGACTGGGAATGCTACAATGCTGCTGGCATAGAGGGGGTCAACTAGAGTGACAAAGCAGTAGGACAAAGAAAGAAAACAGATTAAAGCACTCATGGCACAGGGTGACTTCAGACTAAAGCCACTTCTGCAGTCAAAGGAAATGTTCAACAACTGTGGACTGATAAACCTGTTTAGAGTCTACGAAGAGACAGAGATTTCCCAAATTAAAATTCATCTACAGATTTTCTCTCATCACCGCTGCCCTTTCACAACATTATCTCTGTTGAGTTTCTCTTCCCACTTTGATACATTATTTAAAACTCCTCAGCTGACATCAAACTTGAGTCTAAATTTATAGAAGCCTTGTTTTTGACAGCTCTGTGATCTCCATCTATTTTTATGTTTGAATGGAAATGAACTTTTCCGTACACATGCTAACCCTACATCCTTACTGTTCCAGGACCCTGACAAATAGGGAAATAGAGCTGAATTTTATTTCCACGTTAACAGGTACATGCTTGCCTGTAGAAGCTTATGTAGAGATTGTCTCATGCAGCTGCTCAGTGCATGGTGAGCTCTGCACTGACAATCTCCAAAGTCCAAAGAGAGGCATTCCAACAGAACCAAAGGGGCCTCCAAAGAGGCCAATTGTAATACAAACAAGTTACCTTTCACAAGAACTGATAAAACACGAAACAATGAATGATTATATGATCCAGCAATCCCACTCCTGGGCATATACCCAGACAAAACTATAATTCGCACCCCAATACATATACTCCAAAGATACACGCACCCCAATGTTCACAGCAGCACTATTTACAATAGCCAAGACATGGAAACAACCTAAATGACCATTGACAGATAAATGGATAAAGTAGATGTGGTACACATATACAATGGAATATTACTCAGCCATTAAAAAGAATGAAATAATGCCGTTTGCAGCAACACGGAAGGACCTAGAGATTACCATACGAAGCGAAGTCAGAAAGAGAAAGACAAACACCACACGACATCACTTACCTGTGTTATCTAAAATACGACAAAAATGAACATATCTACACAACAGAAACAGATCCACAGATACAGAGAACAGACTTATGGTTGGGAGGAGGGGCACGGGGAAGGGAAGGATTGGGAGTTTGGGATTAGCAGACACAAACTACTATATATATGGAATGGATAAACAACAAGGTCCTACTGTACAGCACGGGGAACTATATTCAATATCCTGTGATAAACCATAATAGGAAAAGAATATATATATGTATAACTGAATCACTGAGCTATACAACAGAAATAGGCACACTGTAAATCAACTATACTTCAATAAATGTTTTAAAAATAAATGATTAAAAATCATTTATTTTTAAATAAAATAATAAATAAAATTTTAAAACTTTTAAATAAAACCATGAATCCACTGGTTTTTATGAGAGAAACATACTTTAAAGCCTTTGCTGTAAACGTCTTTGAAAAAGGGAGTCTCCATTGGAACTTGTGGGATCAGACTGGAAGCACTAAATGCGGAAAGACGATTTTTTCTAAATTTCTAAATACCACCTTGTGCATGAATGTAAATGGATAGTAACATTTAAGCTGAAGGGAGTGGCAATCTGTTGTTTGGACAGCCCAGTCATCACTGCCCCTTCTGGTGAGACATCTTGATATTCCTCTTTGGAGGGACTTTCTCCTCCCAGACTCTCAGTCCAGGTGATTTGGGTAGGGGTGATTCCACCCTTCCTCCCCTCTCAGGGGCAGGGGTCACACATATGACCAGGACCTTCCCTCTTCCTAGCAACATGACCCCCGCTGGCACAATGAGACTCGATCCCAGCAGTGGAACTCTTAGGAAGGAGAAATCTCTTTCTGCCAGTCTCAAAGCTAGTAGAATGTGGGCCTGGAGCTGCAGGTGACCATCTTGTCACCTCACAGCAAAAAACCTATCTGCATATGTAGCCAACCAAGACGAAAACAGAGCCAAGAAACAATGGGATCAGCCTAAGTGGCATCGTTTGGATCCTTGGAAAGAGCCATGATTGAATTTAAACCTACCCTGGACCTTTCAATTACATGAGACAACACATCTCTCCTTTATTGTGGCTTGAACCAGTTGGAGTTGGATTTCTGCACATACATCCGAAAGATTTCTACCGGTACCCTAAGTAAATCAACGGAGCATTGGCAACATTAGAACTTGAAATTCACAGAACCTCAAACCTAATGCCTTTTCAATGAAAGGAAGTCATTTTCTGTAGGAAATTGCCATGGGGACCTTGTGCTAAAGTGATTTCCATGAGGTTACTGCTCATCTGCAAGAATTCATGGTATTTATCTTCTCAATCCCTTACTTCAGAGTAACAGGACAAATGGTGACCTCACACTAGCAGGAGAACTCCTAAACTTCTGAAAAAATCTAGGATTCAAATTCATTTTATGATACCAGGGAATTAAATATCAGGTGAAAACAACAGACTCTATGAGGCAAAACACTTGCGACCTTCTGTGCTGAAGCACTAACGGCAGCTTTCATGAGCGAGCCAAATGATCTTCTCTAATGCTAAAATCTTGAGAGAAAGAGAAAGATATTCTTTTATCCAAACTCCCTCCTTCCCCGCTGGGAATATTTAAATCTTAACTATTCCTCAGAGTCCTTGCACTCATGCAGAGTATACTGCTGATGAAAAAGTGAGATGTTCTCTTGGTATATATACTACATCGTGGAGTAACGGCTCAGAAAGAAAAATTAAGAGCCTTGTTCAAGTGCACTGCTGCCTGATCACTGAAGGCTGGGCACCCCCAACTGGGTATGTTCAGAAACATTTTTCAAAGGAATAACAACAAACATATACATATTTCCATATATCGGCAACAGTTCCCCCATCTTTTGCATCATAATTTTTTTGCATTTATATATGTCTACTTGAAAGAGGAGGCAAGAAGAAGTCTGACTGGGAAAAGTGTATTAGGCTGACGTTGACCCACGTAGAATGATCATTCTCCTGGATCCCCCTCTTCCTGATTGGTTTAGATTCCTTCACTGTTGTTTTTCCCAATTGACTTACAGATGCTAGTAAATATGCTAGAGAATATATCTCATTATCCAACTCAAAACAAAGTCGAACATTAACTACAAAGGTCGATTGCAAATCTATTACAGATCCTATAATATTTCTATATTAGAAGTTTTCATCAATAAATACAAAACTGCTGACTTTATTAGGTCTTTAACAATTATAGTAATACGTGAATCGCAGGTCTGTTATCAACCTGCACATCCTGGGCACGTACAGATCAAAAGAACACAATTCCAGTACAGCCCATCTAGCTGGTGGTTCCACAGTCCTCATCGTGGCTCCTCGTACTGGAGAAGGTCAAGACCACGGGGTCAAGAGAGAGATTAAAATCATCAATATTTGATTACCAACATTACCATTCTCTGAACTACGGGACCATCACAGAATACCATAGTAAATAAAGGATACTCACAGGGCCTCCAACCATTCCCCACCCACTTTTCAGGAAAGGACCAAACCAAAAACATCTTAGATTGCAGATCTCCTCAAAATAATATCTCAAAGCACCCCATTCCACTATTAAGAGTTTCTACCATCAAAACGATCTTAAATTACTTAAACTCAAGCTAAGTTCTTTCTCTCTTGTTGACTGCTCAAAGGATAAAGAATCTGCTGCCTGCCATCTTCATTACTTTTTGTTACTTTTATACCGAAAAGAACCTCAGACTTCCTTTCTCTACCAGTAACTCCGCGTGCAACCTTGGATGAACCACTGAATTTTCCTACATCTAAATTTCCTCCTCTACAAAATAAAATATAAGGACAAATTTGTGGATTCTTAAGGCTTTTCCTAAGTTAAAGTTCATTTTGTAACTCTAGATTGGTTATTGTTCCTTAGACTCTGTTCTACCTCTTAAATACATGCCCCATCTGCATTTTTCCTAAACTCCTAGCCCTTTCTTGCCACGTCCCAAGAAAAAAAATAATAATAAAGCAAAAAGAGACCAAAACAAGGAAATTTCAATGCTATTCACTGATCCACTCTGTCACAGTAACCACCGCTGGCAAACATGAGGTGAGCTAATACAGCAACTAGCAAGTGTCTGAAACACAGCAGGTATATCCTTTCTTTTCCTGCTTGTATCAGGGGTAATAATAGCCATCCCTTGGTCTTTAGAAATAAAATCTCTCCATTTCGTAAATGAAGTTTTAGGTGTTTTATTGTTGTTGTGTTTGAAAACGGTTGTAGGATAGGATGCTGTGGAGAAGAAGGAAGAACTTTTTGCACATGGGCTCATCTGAGTCCCTCAGAAGATGCTGGAATGAATGGAGGGTTGAGAAAATTCCTAGACATAGAATACAAAAGAACACTGGGGTAAAGGTAAGTATGTGTTGAACATCAAGGCTTATTTCACATTCCCACCTCAAATACACATACACATGACACACGAAAAGTTAGCACCTGCCTGTTCAAGTGGTGGCACATCTATACCCTACCTTTTGCCCTAAAGACTATTTTAATGAACCTGGTGCTCAGCCTTAAAGGATGATGGGGAAGTAGCTCAATGCTCTATCATTCTCTTAAACCCCTTGTTACGTCGATGATATCATAAGTTTGTTATCTTCACATCTGCTTAGAGAGCATCAATGTTCCAACTGCGGTAGCCAAACCCAAACTTTTCCAACTGTTTGAAAAACCAGACAATAAGTAGTTCACTCCACAATCTCTACTTCGAAGGAACTGTACCCCAATTCAGATTATTCCGGGTTAATATCCAGGAACCACTTTGAGAAGCAACCCTACAGTGGATAGAAACCATAAAACCAAGCAAGACAAAGAATCTGACTGCTAACGCCAAGATCAGAAATTGCATGGACCCCCCCAACATCTGATCTTATCAGACTACCCCGCAATTTCTCTTTGGGGGCTGCTCTCAGGAGGTTGGATGTCAGATCAGAAACAACTGCTTATCAATGACCAGGAGAAGGTGAATCAGGAAGGCCTAGACAGTGACCTCCATACACTGGGGAGGGCCTTTGACTAAAAGCAGGAAAGCTCCTCTTATTTAAATGACAACTCTCTGGAATTGTTTATTCTGCTTTTTTGCAAACACTATACAAAGAGGAAAAGTCAATGCATATGGACTGGGGTGGAGAGGAAGAGACCTAACAGTAAAACCTAATCCTTTACCAACCAGTCAGAATTGTGGAGAGGATGCATGGGCTTCTGAATCAAGACCCCTCAAAGAAGATACCAAGTGGACCCCAAATCTCAAGGAGGGGTAAGTTAGAGCTTTCAACCACCTGTATCATTTAGAGTAGAGAGGATACATTTTTACAGCACCCATAAGCTACTTTAAAAATTAACTAGACTCTTGGGCATTAAAAAACACAACACAAGGGAATTTTCTGGCGGTCCAGTGGTTATGACTCCGTGCCTTCACTGCCAAGAACATGTGTTCGATCCCTGGTTGGGGAACTAAAATCCCGCAAGCCACATGGCACAGCAAAAAAAAAAAAAAAAAAAAAAAAATCACAAAACTGTAAGCTTCCTCATGACAGTGGCCACGTACGCCAACTTTGATTCCCCTACATTCGCTGCAATGTCTAGAGATGAGAAGCCATCACTAAATGTTACTGAATGAAAAAGCGACTGAATAAAAAGTGTTCTTAATTTCTGCATTTACAGACTACCTGGAAATGTTTTCCAGTCTCTAGAATATTACCCTTGAATCCACCACCTGTTTAATATTCACAGCAAAAAGAAAAGTAATTTAAAATTATGAGTATGTTTACATTAACATTTCAATTTACATATTTCAATTCATTTTCTCCGTTAAGAACTTTGAGATCATGCCAATAGAGAAGACATAAAAAATTATTTTGACACCTGAGATTCAATGACAAGCCAATTCCCACTGAACAGATATTTCAGATATAAAATACTTGCCGCTTTCTGGCAAGTATTGTGGATTCTGTCCAGATAGAGTCAAAGGGTTGATGAAGGAGGTGTGGTGAGTGACAGAAGAAAATTCAAAGATCCATTTTGAAAGTTCCATCTGGCACTTATGATTCCATGACTTTACTACCTAAGAATTTGTGTCTGTCAGGAAAGTCACAGACGCAGAAAGGAGACTCGCTTTTGCTGAAAAATAAAGGTTTTTCTCTAAGGATAAGGTTACTTCAGAATATTCTAAAAACTAAACGTTGGCAGCTCTAATAATCAAGGAAAATGCATACTCAGTGCGTTCCCCATGAGTCCCTGAAGGTCAGCTACTTAGGACTTCATGTACCTATGCCCAGCACTGACCAGTAGGCCCATCTTTTGTGCGTCCTCAATAAACGTTTACTGACTAAATTCAAGACACTGTCATTCTCAGCAAATGAAATGATTTATAAAATAATTTAAATGCAGAATTCACACCAAATCTTTTGCATACAAAAAAAAACCCAACAAAAACAAAATGAGGCAAAGACACAGACTTGAAGTGGAATGCATTGCAGTCAATCAAGAAAAACCGGGTACCATTTTTTCTTCCATTTAAATTATGTGTTCTCTTTCCTCTAGCTGGTAGGGCTTCGGTTATTTACTGTCTTGAAGAAAGCAAAGATGTAGGAGATTATAAGATCAGCTTCCATCAATGGTGGGAGGTAGATTTTCTTGTTAAAAGAAGGAACTGCAAAATTCAGCGGGCTCAATATGAGAGCGCCTTCCTCCTAGAAGCTGGAAGGCTCTGGGGATCTTGAGGGTAGGAGCAGAAAGCTATTATTCCTGCAAATTTCATACAGCTTACCTAGAACTTCAAAATGTTTCTCATTTTTTGGTACTTTGCTGGTAATTATCTAAGTGGCAAAACATCACACAGAACTGTCAAGCAGGATGTACGATCCAGGTTTCCAGGTAGGGGGTTAAAGCAAAGGACTACTGAACCTTTAGGGTAATACTGTTACCTCTGACAGAGCTGAAAATCCAACTTTGCTTTTTTTTTTTTTTAATGTTGAGCCTTCTTTTAATTTATTTATTTATTTATTTATGTTTTTGGCTGTGTTGGGTCTTCGTTTCTGTGCGAGGGCTTTCTCTAGTTGTGGCAAGCAGGGGCCACTCTTCATCGTGGCGCACGGGCCTCTCACTGTCGTGACCTCTCTTGTTGCAGAGCACAGGCTCCAGACGCGCAGGCTCAGTAGTTGTGGCTCACGGGCCTAGTTGCTCTGCGGCATGTAGGATCTTCCCAGACCAGGGCTTGAACCCGTGTCCCCTGCATTAGCAGGCAGATTCTCAACCACTGTGCCACCAGGGAAGCCCCCAGCTTTGTTTGATTGGCAGTTCATGTGCTTATCGACCTACGTATCTACAGTTGGCACTGTTAATGGTTGAGTCACATTTAAATTAGAGTTTGGATTTGCAGAATTTCTATACAAGTTATATCTAAAAGGGCATATCATTCCAAGGGCCACTCCAAAAATATATATATAAATAAGAAGATGTGGTATAAAGAGAGAGAATGGAATACTACTCTGCCACAAAAAAGAATGAAGTAATGCCATTTGCAGCAACATGGAGAGACCTAGAGATTATCATACTAAGGGAAGTCAGACAAAAAAGACAAATATCATATAATATCAGTTATTTGTGGAATCTTTAAAATGATACAAATGAACTTATTTACAAAACAGAAATAGATTCACAGACACAGAAAACTTATGGTTACTAAAGTGGATGGGGTGGGGTGGGGGATAAATGAGGAGTTGGGATTAACAGATACACACTATTGTATATAAAACAGGCAAACAACAAGGGCGTACTGTATAACACAGAGAACTATACTCAGTATCTTGTAATAACCTATAATGGAAAAGAATCTGAAAAAGAATATATATGTAACTGAATCACTTTGCTGTGCACTTGAAACTAACACAATGTAAATTAACTATATACCTCAATAAAAATATATACATATATCTTTACTATAGAAATTTTTTAAAAAAGAAGTATAAGACTACCAAGCTAAGAATGGCGAGACTAAAAGCCATCACACTTGACTCATGCACGACACACATGCTAAGTTCTAGCCATGTAATATGAATAAAAATCCAGTAAACATTCATCAGAAATTCACCCAATGGAAGGAGGGTATAGAAGGTCACCTAATAAGAACCCATCAATAACTAATACAAAATTACTGAATAAGATCATGAGAAAAAGTAAAAGCTACTTACGTACCTAAAATGATCATTTATGTCATAAACTTCTCTCCCCAAAATAACAATAAGTTATGTTCAACCAACGGAGTTATGCTCGCACAAGGGGCAATTTCAAGAAGGATTAAAGCCATCTATGAACCTCTAAAAAAGTCTAAGTTTCCATCTACCAATGTGTTCTACCAATATAGTTAAATACATTTTGGGTATTAAAATGAATTGGAGCACAGACACTCATCAAACAGTAATTTACAGTATTCATGGAAATATAGGAATTATCTCAGGCTATTTCTTCTTAACACATACACCTGCCCTACTGCAAGATGGTGTTTCTTCACTCTTCACACTCTTCTCCTGTAGATTTCCTGCTTTCTCCTTCAATATCCTATCATACTGTGAAAGCTAATAAAAATAACAGTGATGCACGGCTTATACCAAACACCCTACGGATGATGCAGTAAACAAAAATGCCTTCAGTGTTGAAATACATTCAAGCATAATTTCTAGCATTCAAAATTTTCTCTCCTCTGTTCACGATTTTTCATATGCTATGGTCTGAATGTTTGTGTCCCCCCTCAAATTCACATGTTAGAACCCTAATGCCCAATGTGATGGTGTTAGGAGGTGGGGGCTTTGGGAGGTGATTAGGTCATGAGGGTGGAGCCCTCATGAATGGAATTAGCACCCTTATCAAAAAAGATCCCATGGAACTCAGAGCCAGCCCCTCCTGCCATATGAGGACACAATGAGAAGCTGTGACCCAGAAGAGGGCCCTCATCCAACTATGCTGGCACCCTGATCTCAGACTTCCAGCCTCCAAAACTGTGAGAAATAAATTTCTGTGCTTATAAGCTACCCAGTGTGTGCTATTTCATTATGGCAGCCCAAACGGACTAAGACATCATATGGAATACAGAAGTTGCTACCTAAAATTAATTAGTTAGAAACAAGCTACAGAACACTGGGTCAGCAGTGAAAAGACCTCCCCTTGTTTCGCACCTCCTGGAGTTAACAGGCTTCCTATAGCCTCATAGCATTAGCCCACAGGAGTCCCAGAGATGCTAAGAGATTGGTCCACCACCACCCTGACTCATGGCAAAGGAAACAGGTATTCATGGTGTCTCCTTTGAAAAAGCCAAGTGAAACAAGACTGGTAGGAGGGCGTGGGGAGCGAGAAAGGCTTGACAACACATAACTACTTACTTAGGCAATGACTACGATGCTATGGACACAAGCCTCATACAGGACATTCAGGGCCACTCTAATGCCACATAAATCCCCCTTCATTGGGTAACATGAAAATGCACTTTCTGTATTTATCGCCATATACTGCATTCTGTAGAAATTAACAAACTTCTGGCCTCAGGGGGAATTTATGTGGGTAAAACAAAAAGGTATGATATTAATTAATTAACCACGTCCGCCCCCTAAAGCTAATGATGGGCTCTCCATCGTGGATTCACATACATCTCATCAATACGAATTAAATGTATTCAGGAAGTTTTGAAAAGCACTTATTCACTTGCTTTACCCACTCTTGTTCAGAAAGGCATTTAACTGGCTTAAAAAATAAACAGGGAAAAGCAGATTTTTAAAATGAGCGAAATATACAGCTCTTTGATTTTTTTTGTATAAAGCGGCTTAGAGGGAAAACAATTCAATCAGCTACATAAACAAATCTCATAATCCCCAATCATCACACTAAAATCACGTTCATCTTAAAATTACCACAGATTTAACTTGTATACAATGAAAAGCAAGTATGCTCCAAATTTTGAGCAGTCTAATTTTTAGGGTATCATTTAAAAAATAAAAACATCCCAGTATGCAACTGACTTCCATTAAGCCAACTGTCATGGGTAGGACTAAATCTACATTTGGTAAAGAGATAAGCTTGTTTTTTAAAAAAACTGAGTATGTCTCTACTTTCAAAGACAAGTCCTTGAAAGTATCTCCATTTGGAAAAAAAGGTATAATTTTAAGAGGCTTACTTATTCACTTCAAGTGATTGCTGGGTGTTGCTCTTACTGTATTTTTCTTTTTTTAATTTGATTTTTAGTTTATTTTTTATACAGCAGGTTATTAGTTAGCTATTTTATACATATTAATGTATAGATGTTAATCCCAATCTCCCAATTCATCCCACCACCACCCCTCCCAACCCCCGCTTTCCCCCCTTGGTGTTTACTGTATTTTTTCTAAAACTATTTGCCATTACATGATTGGATAACAAGTCTAAAACTACTATAATTGTGATATGTAGAGGAGAGATTAAATTCAACACTCCCTCTTAAATAAATCAGGTTGTATTAGGGATACTATTGGAAATATTTATTTTAAAAGGTTTTGAACCCATCACTAAGGTTACATTTTCCCTCTCTCTGTTTATGCGAGCCACAATTTAAGTTTGACGTTTTCCAGTTCAGTTTGTCAACCAGCATAAATAAAAGATGGTCTCTTTTCATGATTAGTTTCAGTTATTTTTCTCAGAGCAATGTAATATTTCAACATTTTATTCACCTTTAAAATTAACAACATATATTATGACACTAAAGAAAGCATCTAGACTGCATTGTACAGGCAGAGGGCAGAGCTCTAAAAAAAAGGAAGGGGATTTTGCCAGGCTACAATTCTTATACATGAGCAAACAGGATGGGGCTGGGGAAAATGCTCTGTGACACCCAGCAAGTTCATCGCCGGCCCAGTGTGTGGGATGCAGGGATGGCGATTAGATTTGAAGCCCATGGAGGTTCACTGAGGCACTTCAGTTTATGTGATAGGCTTCAGCCATAAAAAAGAATGAAATAATACCATTTGCAGCAACATGGGTGAACCTAGAGATTATCATACTAAGTGAACAAAGCCAGACGGAGAAAGACAAATATCTTATGGTATCACTCACATGTGGAATCTTTTAAAAAAAAGATACAAATGAACTTATTTGCAAGACAGAAATAGACCCACAGACATAGAAAACGAATTTATGGTTGCCAAAGGGGAAAGCGGGGAGGGGAAGGAATAAATTAGGGGTTTGGGATTAACAGATACACACTACTATATATAAAATAGATAACCAACAAGGACCTACATAGAGCACAGGGAACTCTACTCAATATTTTATAAGAACCTAAAAAAGGAAAAGAATCTGAAAAAGAATATATAACTGAATCACTGTTGCTGTAGATCTAAAATGAACACAACACTGTAAAGCAACAATACTTCAGGAAAAAGATTGGTTTGGCCATAAAGTTCGTAACATCTTATGGAAAAACCCAAACGAACTTTTTGGCCAAACCAATATATAGAGAGAGGGGAAAAAAAAGCTTCAATCCAAAGCCCTCTGGTTTTTATTTCACTGTGTTTTGTGGATCAAGACAGAGTAAGAACCGCTCAGCATATGAATCCTAAGAATTCTGCACTAACATTAAATGCCGCCTCCGTGCCCCGACCCAGCCTCTTTCCACCCAGTCGGCTGGACCACCAGGATAGGAGCTACTTCAACTCCCTGACAGAGATCTAGGATGCCTCTGCCCATTGAGCCCTTGAACACAGGCCTTCAACCAAAGTCCGTCATTCAGGAAGTATTAACAGACAAATCTTACTACAGCAAACACAGTAAAATTCAAAAGGAACAAAAGCACTAACATCAAACCATCCACGTCCCTTTCCGGCAGTGATGACCTCCCCAGGAGAACATGCCTCTCGCAAAGGATCTCCTTCATCCCTCTCCAGAAGAGAAGAGGAAACACAAGAAGCGCCTGGTGCAGAGCCCCAATTCCCATCGCAGGGATGTGAAATGCCCAGGATGCTCTGCGATCACCACCGTCTTCAGCCATGCACAAACAGTAGTTTTGGGTGTTGGCTGCTCTACTGTCCTCTGCCAGCCTACAGGAGGAAAAGCAAGCCTTGCGGAGGATGCTCCTTCAGATGGAAGCAGCACTAAAGGCAGCCTGAATCAAGATGAATGGGAAACCGTCCCAATAAACACACTTCGGGTTAAAACAAACAAACAAACATAAACCATCCACCTCCAACACGCATAAAAGTCCATAAAGTACTACATTTCTAGTATTAGATTATTTTTCAGTTAACATATGGACATTTAAGGATTTGCCAGCTTTCTTTTCTCAACCAAATTAAAATCAGGTAGATAAAGCGCCACCCACCACTCTCCCTTTCAGGGACACATGTTATAACATGTCAGCAGAGCTGGGTTTACAGCTTTTTATCACCAATGAGCTGTGTGACCCTGGGGGAGTAACTTCCCCCTTGAAAGCCTGTGATTCCATACCTGCAGAATACTTCACAGAACTGAAAGAAGCAAGAATTAGAGTGGCTGGCACAGTTCTGGGCACAGTGTTGAGTGCAAATAGACGTTAGCTATCACTATTTTTCTTCTGTTGCCTTCATGTCACCAAAGGCTTCTCATTCAAGCTATACACCAAATAGCATTCCGAAACCATGAAAAAGGAAGAGAATTTGGCAACATGTTTTAGATAACATTTTACGGAAGCTTTAGACAGTACAAGTCCTTACCGTTTGCACGTAATTGTTATTAAACCACTACGCGACACAAACGCCCTCCCCACTCTATTCTAGATGACACCTCTAGAAATTAAAACCTGGCCTCCTACACTGTCTTGTCACTTTTAAGCACAATGCATTTCACCAATAATCACTTCTGGTCTATCCCCCAAAAGTAGCAACCCTGTTTCAAACACTCTTAAATGGTGATTACAATAGGGAACAAGTTCTCTCTAAATCTACTAAGTTCTCTGTCAAAAACGCCTATACAGAGGCTGTATTCTGAGGTCTCTAAATTGCTTTGAGATCTGAGGTGTTTTTCTAAATAAACAGAATAACTACTCGTATCATATAACATTCCCTAGGACAACAATGCCTTCTAAAGCACAATAGTAGGTCACACTGTCAGTAATAAACAAAATACGTAAGCAACACCATTGAAAACATAAGGGAAAAGACAAAGCACTTCAAAGACACAGAAAGGAAACAATGGGACCTAGGTCCAGAGGGATACGCTTTTAAATCCTAGAAATCGGTGAGAGGTGAGACATGCAGCAATTTAATACAAACTCAGGATTCCAACTATATTTATACCAACACGCAATTTTCCCACCAAACCACAAAACTATTCCCAAACATCATAGCCACCTGTCCCATTTCCTAATTCTAACAGTAATGTTAACTTTTCGCTAGATTTCAGACTTGATCAACTCACATCTCTAACATTAAAGAACAGCCCTTTCTCACCATTCCTGGCTTCTGTTCGGAAGGATTCTCCCTGACCACCCACTCCAGGCCTCCCTCTGCCCCATCACTCTCGCCACCCCCAGGAGCCAACCTGAACCAGCTGACTGGGAAACTTGGGGAAAAGTAGGCACGCCTGGCTCAGCTCTGCCCTTTCTTCCTCTTGGGAACATGCTGCACACAAGGATAGGTTCCCCCATCCGTGATAAACGTGATGTTCTAATCTTTCATCTGCTTTACTCTTGTACTGATATTTCCCACATTCTTCAGAACTTAGGCAAGAAACGAGATGCTGTTGACTGGGTCTACTCAAAGAACAAAACACCAAGACCACCTGAGAAGAGGCAAATAAAAGCAAAACTCTCACTGATGATGCAACAGGGAACAAACAAATGTTCTAAAATACTCAGGACCTCTGGAAACACAGCATAGTGGTTAATGGCGAAATATCTACAGCTGGAATGCAATATCTGAACCCCTCTCTGCCAACTATAAAACTGGGGGCAAATTTCTTAATTTCTCTGGGCCTCTGTTTCCTCACCTGTCAAATGGGGATAATAATAGTAACTTACAATTATTAATATATGTAAACATAGAGAACAATGCCTAGATATAATAAGCTAAGTAAATGTTAGCTATTACTAATATTACCATTTTTCTTATTTCTTTTTATTACCGTTATTACTATTACTATTTTGCATCACAAGACTTGAAAAGAAATACTCGTCCATGATAGGTTAGATTACATTTTATAAGTTCATGTCTATAGTAGGACTCCAAGAAAAATGACCTGTAATGGAAAAGTTGTAGGAAAATGAATCAAATTGGTCCAGTATGGGTGATGTCACCTGAAAAGACAGTTTTGTCTTACAGCACAAGAGGAAATATAAGGGTACACCATTTGGCACACACACAAAAATTCTTTGTTTCTGTTTTTGTTTTCTTTTGTTTCGGCTCTTGTTTTTCATGTCAATAATTGCTCTTCGGCTGCTCCCCAAATATGTGATGTGCGTGAATCTGCCTGATGATAGACTGATCAGGGCAAACCTGTGGTGTGGACAAATATTTTTCTGGATGACAGAAGAAAAGTTAGGCGTCCTTTGCTCAGGGTTTCTATGACCCAGGACGAGTTACTTCTCTCCCTGTATTACATACCTTAAAAAAATAGGAGGAGAAAAGAAAGTTCTGTTATTTGACTCACCAGAGTACATATTAACTGACCAAATATGCCTACAGCTAAAATACCAACTCTGGAAATAAAGTTAGGTTATCAGAGACCTTTCCTCTTATTAAAGGAACCAAAATCGACTTTATGCCTTAACTTAGCATTGTTCAGGAACACACATGCCTCTTTGCCTATCACAGAGACATACAGAGTCCTGTTAACAGGCTCAGATGAATCACCAGCACTACTCTTGAGGACGCGTCTTTTCTTAAGGGGTCAACTTGCTCTGACAGCAAGCATGCAGGACCACAGCTCAGATGGAAGCTTGCAGACCGGCAGCACAGAGATGCCTCGTTTTTAGAAAAGCACAGAGTACCTTAAGTTACTGCTGGAAAAGTAAGTCTACTCTGTCTTGGTGGGACAAGGCAGGTGCCACAGGTTCTAGAATTCTCATCTTCCAACCTACAGAAATAGGTGCTACAAACAGGGAATTAAGCAAAACGCTGGATGCAGTAGATCTTTTCATTGTCTTAACTTCTTTTCTATTATTCAACTACAGGCTATAGATTTCTTAGTTCTCACCAAACTTGCATCATTTTAAACCGACTTGTATATGTTAAAAAGGAAGAAGATCTTAAGTAAAATGCTGAGCCCAAGTAACGCAGGACAAGCCTGCCTCATATTTATCCTGAAAACAATAATTTGAGGAAGAAACATAAGGTTGAGGTTGGAAAATGCTATTACTACTGGACTATTAGGAAAAATCTCCCCAAGGCTAAAAGCAGAGTGCATCTCTATCTACCTCACAGGTACCATCAAGACCTTCAATGCAGACTGAAAACCTCAAGGAAGAAGAAAGACATTTCTTTCCAGAGTACTACCAAAAGAGGAAAAAGACGACAGACGCAGCAAAAGACAGGACTCCGGGTGAACAAAATTAAGAGGTTTGAGTATCTTTGAAGAGCTGTAACATTCAGAGATTCTCTCTGGCTTATTTTTGAACCAACATATCCACTGGCCTTAACCTTCCATTTTGATACATTCTGAAAGGTGACACAAAATGTTACACTAATGCGACAGTCCCAGGATAAAACAGGCACACAGGTCCTCCTGTAGCCACTAGCCTCTCCTTTCCATAGTCCCTGCCAACCGTCACTCCCAAACCTCTCACACGGTCTGCCCTGGAACAAGCTGTTGCTTACATTTCAAATATTTGTCTTAACAAAAACCAAAACATAATAAGACAAAACACGAGCAGGGTGACTAATTGTTCAGTTGAAAGATTGTGATGTCATTTACAGAATGGAACACATCATTCCCCCGGGGTCCAGGCTGAAAGGGCTGGCACTGACCTGCTGACATGGAAAAGATTACCCATGTCTGTGCTGACGTTGACCACCACCCGGAAAAGGTCACTTCAATGAGCCACTTGAAAAAGACATAAAAGCATCTCCTTCCTTGTTAAATCACATAGTTGCTCTATACGCATTTAAATCAAGAAATAGGTAAGAAACCAGCTACTAATTTTACTTGAGAATACGTAAGTACTAAAACACTAAAAGATTTTTCTTTTAAAACAATTGATAGCATACATGTCTAAGTCACTATAGGTGTTGTTATCAGCAAAATGTCTGAGATGGCCTGAAATTTCCCAGGATTTCCATGCCCTTCTCTTTTTGAATCACATCTCTCCAGTACAGAACAACTCTATTATTTCTTAACATTACATATGAATCTAAACACTACATATGAATCTTAACATTACATATGAATCTAAAATTACCTCAAAAATAAAAATTAAATTACAAATTTAAAAAAAGATAAAATAAATCACATCTTTCCCTATCATTGTAAGACCTATAAAGTATTGACATGTACACACTCCTATATTTAAAATAAAATGCCTTAAAAAATATCAATCATATGAAATCATTATGGAAATTTTAATAAAATAAATATAAGATCTATATGCTAAAAATTATAATAATGAGAGAAATTAAATAAGTTCTAAATAAAAACAGCTATATACCAAAAAAAACCCACAAAAAGGTCATGGTTGTGACCAAAACAAAGTTAATCAAATTATTTCTACTACTGACGGTTTCATTCAGAAAAGTCACACTTCCTCTTGCACATTTCATCAACTAAATTTAATGTCCTAAATAAGCAGAAGTGAGCTCCTGTTTTGGTGTTTCATCAAATCAGTAACTTCATTCAAGTCTTTTACTAATCAAAATACTAATAAATGAACATTCTTCCAGAAAAGTAATGGATTTAAAGAATATAAATGTGTAAGATACTTTAGCTAGCAACTTCCAAGGCCAGGAGGCATATCTCCGATGTTAGTGAATGAAAGAGACAAGCAGACTTTGCCTTGCTGGACTCCTTCCAAACGCTGAGGATAGTTTTGTTCTCGGAGGTGGTTTCCCCAACCACTACTTCTTGATATTATTCTCCTGACATTCCTATATGTATTTCCTCCACTACAAAATACCTGCTCAAAGAGGCTATTGTGAGCATCCAAGATAATGGCACAGAGTGAACACTACAGTGTGGGACACAACAGGTGTTCAACGGTGAGCACCTAATCAATCATACATGCTATGCAACATTATAATCATAGTTATTAGCACAGACATACATATGGGGAAGGTATGTCCTGTATCTGCTGCTCAGAACAACGCCTGCCACATGGCAGGTCTCAAAAGATAGCTGTTGAGCAAGTGGAAAAAGGAGATTCCGAGATTGTTTAAAATTGCACAGCTTTAAGTAACTAAGCACGAGTAGAAGCCGGAACTCGTGGCCCTGGTCTCATGCTCCTTCCAATTCACGGTGAGCCCTTGTTCTGATGCTGGCCTTTGGTGCCTGTCTCATTTGACAGTCATGTGAGGTAAGTGTTGTGCTCCCCCATTTATACGTGAGGAAATAAAGGCTGAGAGAGAAGAGTTAACATCCCTTCCCTCCTTCTGACTCTCTACAGGATCTCAGTTTTGTGCAGGTATTCATGTGCCTCAAGGGGCCACCCCCCTCTGAGCTGCAGAGGTTATTCTCACTTTGTTAGTAGTTATTTCAGGAGTGGGCATTTGACCATTGTCTGGTTAATGAGACCTGAGAGAAGTCTCTTGGGGAAAAGGATTCTGGGAAAACGTTCCTCTCTAGTAGGCAAGGACCATAATAAGAAATGGTCTTTTTTCTTCCTCTAGTCATTGTCACGTGCAGATGTGATGCCCGGTAGTCCCGTGGCCAACTTGCTGTGAGTTAACAGACAAACATCAAGTGTAACAGAGAAGAGAGATGGATCGCCTCCATCAGCCACCTCTCAATGGGCTCGACCTCTAGACTTCACTGAGCAATTCCCTTCGGTATAAGGCATTTGAAAATAAGAGTCTCTTATTTGCAGCCAAAAGCACCCCAAGTGGTCTCCTGCCCAAAGTGAGAGAGTGAGACTCAGATGTATCTGATGCCCTGGCTTGTTCTTTTTTTTCTTTTTGGCCACACTCCATGGCACACGTGACCCTAGTTCCCCAACCAGGGATCGATCCCATGCCCCCTACACTGGAAGGCAAAATCTTAACCACTGGACTGCCGGGGAAGTCCCCTGGCTTGTTCTCTTGATTGCTGTATTTCACTGGACGGTGGGCACCCCACCCAAAGCCAGAGGCCACGTGAAAAGAAAGCACTGGCTGTGTGACAGTTCCCTTCTAGATACTTCATATACATTATGTAATTTCTTCCCCATAACCCAGCCTTTGACCCTAGGACCCAAATGCCAAATTCACCATAGTGAACTGCCTCCTGAAGAAGGCTGGATTTTACTAAAGCTGAAAAATAAGTTTTTCTTAAGAAGCAATCAGTTGTATCAAAAGCCTTGATTTGCAAAGTACGGGAGAAGGACAATGTGCTTAGGAGGTGAAACCTGTAACATCTTGGGTAGTTGTTCAACCTCCCCTAGCCTGCATTTGCTCAATTACAAATCACCTACTCGGAGAAGCTCCTGTGAGACAGCAGGTATTCAATACTTAATAAATACTCATAGCTAATAGTCCTTCTGAATCGTATCTACAGTAGCACTGGAAAAGAATCTATGAGCAGAGAAACATTTGAGTGGTTTCATATTAATCCTGTAATCATAATCAATAAATCACAGTTTTCATTCAGCAAGGATTCCTCTCAATGTTTATCCACCATCAAAATGAAAAATAACCCTTAATAATCTATTATCTTACTTATCTTTCCAGAGATGACAGGCAATTATTAAATCCTACTGATGTTTCCTCAATGGAAGAGCAAAATGAAAAATGAATGTGTAACAGAAAGCATCCAACCAGCTTCTAAATAGCTCAGAAATGTTAATAGCACAGCCAC
Source organism: Leucopleurus acutus (assembly GCF_964270905.1). Lineage (NCBI taxonomy): Eukaryota > Metazoa > Chordata > Mammalia > Artiodactyla > Delphinidae > Leucopleurus > Leucopleurus acutus. Next base: position 77,559,906 of record NC_139156.1, read on the forward strand.
CCTGCATATCAAGATACAGATTTCACAGAGCACTAAGTTATTAGTCACTAAGTGATTTTAAATTCTGCCATAAATTCCCTTGTCCCCATTAACTATTATTTCACATTCTGAATGCCACAGTAATAAGCTCTCTGAGCCCAACCAGCAGAGCAAAGCCTCTGTATGCAGACCACAAACTCGAGGTACAGATCCCTGCTCTCTCTCAGTGCGTACTCAAGGTGCCTCGGAGAAAAGAGAGGTCCCCTCTGGTGGGCACAGGGGAACAGGAGTCAGCAGTCACTGTTCCCATATAATCACAGTTCCCAATTCCACCCTCCCGTGCCTGGACCTTGGAATTTGCATCACCACAACTAACATTTCCTGCGCTAGTTTTTACTATGCACTAGACATTGCTTAAGTACTTTGCAATCCTGTCAACTAGGTGCTATTATTATCCCCGTTTGACAGAGGAGAAGACAGAGGCACAGAGAAGTAAGAAGCCCAGGGTTAGTATGTAGTGTGCAGCCAGCATTCAAAGCCAGGCCAACTGTCACCAAAGCCTCTTCTTTTAACCACTGCCTGAAGCCCTTGGTAACAACTAGTTGGTATCCCAAACTAAACCTTCCCAAATACTCCCATGGTCACTTTAGGTACATCTCACTTTCCATCCACTGTCTTAAAAAATCTATCTTTTAGACTCTAACATCAAGAAGACAAGTAGCTCAACAAGTCACCTGAAGCCTGAGTCGCCAAGAAGGAAAAGGTCTTTTTTGGGTTTTTGTTTTTACTGAAGTATAGGTGATTTACAATGTTATGTTAATTTCTGCTTCAGAGCAAAGTGATTCAGTTATACATACATATACATTCTTTTTTTTTTTTTTTGCGGTACGCGGGCCTCTCACTGCTGTGGCCTCTCCCGCCACGGAGCACAGGTTCCGGACACGCAGGCTCAGCGGCCATGGCTCACGGGCCCAGCCGCTCCGCGGCATGTGGGATCCTCCCGGACCGGGGCACGAACCCGTGTCCCCTGCATCGGCAGGCGGACTCTCAACCACTGCACCACCAGGGAAGCCCACATTCTTTTTTATATTCTTTTCCATTATGGTTTATCACAGGATATTGAACATAGTTTCCTGTGCTATACAGTAGGACCTTGTTGTTTATCCATCCTATATATTATAGTTTGCATCAAAAAGGTTTTATTATCAAGATTATGTCACCAGGAACTAGCAACACACAGAGCAGAGAATGAGAGCAAAAGATTTCTTTGAAAGGAAAATCAAGTAAATAAGACATGTCAGAGCTGTGACTGAAGATGAGGCAACATCACTTCCCTTTTGAAGGTCACTTCTCCACCCAGGATGCTCAGTGACCCGCCAGTCACGGTGCCCATTGGGGAAGCCTCCCCCAGAGTGGAGAGCCTCCTTGGGCAGAGGTCCAAAAGGCTTTATCCCACCAGCCCTGCACCCATTGTGTAAGAACCGTACTTCCTATTAGAGACTAAATACTACACTGTTTAGTAGTTAGAATTTCAGGAACCCTGGAGGGGCAGGAGAGGTGTGGGGCACAGTCTTCCACTTGGACAAACATTAATTAAATACCCACTGTGCACAAGGCATTGTGCTACCATTCAATGAGCATGGGCTACACCAGGCCCTATAGTAAATGCTTCAAATTGCAATATTTAAATAATGTATTGTATATATTACAGCTTTTAAAACCTACAATCAATCAATTTAACCCCAACATAAGGCTTAGAATCGTCATTTTTCTAGGTTGTATCGTAGGTCCCCAACATATTTTATCATTTTATTGACTTTTTGAAAAAAGCAAAGAAATTTTTGCTTTAAAGCCCAATATTCAAGGCTAAGTGTTGCATTATTATGTATCAATACCTATTGAAACAGGAATATAGGTGGAAAAGACTAAATTCATAGTGATTCAGATGTTATACGGAACCTGAATTTCATCTATGAACCAGAAAAGTCTTCAAAAATCACAAGTGAATTTAAGTTGAAAGCAAGAGGTCCTCATATATACATGATCTTACTGGACTAATATTTTTCATCCCATATGTTGTTATAGGACTTACACTGAGAATGACGTAACATGTTCTTTCCTTAAATATTTTTAATTTATACTTTCTAAACTAAAATATTGGCTTATTATGGCATGAGATAACACTTTGACAGTTCCATATTTTTAATTCCTTAAATGTTGTGACCTAACACAATCTGAATAATATAATTACTAGAATATAATGGAACATATTTGGAGATTCCTTAAAAAACTAAAAATAGAATTCCCATATGATCCTGCAATCCAATTCCTGGGCATATACCCAGACAAAACTTTAACTCAAAAAGATACATGCACCCCAATATTCATAGCAGCACTATTTACAATAGCCAAGACATGGAAGTAACCTAAATGTCCACTGACAGATGAATGGATAAAGAAGATGTGGTATATATATACAGTGGAATATTACTCAGCCATAAAAAAAGAATGAAGTAATGCCATTTGCAGCAACATGGAAAACAGACTAGGTTTTGAAGACCAGCAGATATGGGTTTCCTAGTTTTGTAACCCTGGGAAATTGCTATATCCACATCTTTAAAATGGGACTTATACAGGATGTATATGTAAACTGTTTAGCTCAGTTAGAGATTACCATACTAAGTGAAGTAAGTCAAAGACAAATATCATATGATATCACTTATATGTGGAATATTAAAAAATGATTCAAATGAACTTATTTACAAAACAGAAATAGACCCACAGACATAGAAAACAAACTTATGGTTACCAAAGGAGACAGTGGGGGGGGTACAGGGGGGAGGGGATAAATTAGGAGGTTGGGATTAACATATACATGCTACTGTATATAAAATCGGTAAACAACAAGGACCTACTGCATAGCACAGGGAACTATACTCAATATAATAACCTATAATGGAAAAGAATGTGAAAAAGAATATATATGTGTAACTGAATGTGTACTTTGCTATACACTTGAAACTAACATGACGTAAAGTATACCTCAATTTTAAAAAATAAAATAAAATGTTACTCCATTAAAATATGAAACTCTGGCAACATGAGACTGCAAGTAAACAGTATTAACCCCTCAAACTATTTGTTATGAATTAATAGAGAAGCTCTTTAATTATCATGGAATGCACCTGCAGTATCCCACAAACTGAGCTGAATAGTTTTCATATATATCCTGTATAACCCCCATTTTAAAGATAAGGATATAGTAACTTCCCAGGGTTCCAAAACTAGGAAACCCGTATCTTCTGGTCTTCAAAACCTAGAGGGAAAACACCCTCTTCATTTGTGTATGAATATAATTAAAAGTATTTGAGTATGTTTACAGTGATTACTATAGATCAAAAACGCCCATTTAAAAAACAGTCGGCCCTTGGTATCACAGAGAGATTGGTTCCAGAACCCTCCCCCTCCCAGGTACCAAACTCTGCGGATGCTCAAGTCCCTTACAGCCCACACGCCGTATCCGCAGGTTCTGCATCCGCAGGTTCTGCATCCGCAGATCCAAACAACCACGGATCCACCCTGAGTTGGTTGAATCTGCAGATGCAGAACCCACCAATACAGAAGGGAAACGTGGCAACATAAGTACATAAAAACTACTCCATATGATTTCAGGAGTGCCAGTGAACAGGAATCTTCATTTACAGCATCTTAATTTGTTTTAGAAAAGAAGACCGATAAATAATAAATATATGCCCCTGAAAACCAGAGACAACTACCTAGAGAGTCATACCAGTGCTAATCAATATTTATCAATATTTAAGGGGCTTAGAACTCACAAATACAGCCTTCTGCAATATTCTAAAACATATACTGGTTTTCCATACAAAATATGCTTCTGACTTGTAGGCTTATGAATTCTCAAAAATGATCGTGGGTTTGGAGGTGAGATAAGCCCTGGCTATTTCATTTTCTAGATTTCAAGTATATTTTCTAGATTTCTAGTATATTTTCTCTATCAGCCTTTGATTTTCACATGAAAAGGATTTTAAAAGGCAACAGTATGGAAATCCTAAAGGAAAAAGAATGTCAGTGGGAAACACTATCTATTCATCTAATCTTGACTTCTAGTTAAATTTTTACAAAATAAATGAAAAAAAACCTGGAGGATATTTTAAAACTGAAAATGTTAAATGCTCAGAGAGGGCAACTGAAAAATAGTAAAGTGTTTATAAGTACAGTATTAAATAATGACTTACAAACACTAGGACCTAACATGAGGTTAAAGAAAGTGCCAGTGGGAAGAGCTGGCAAGATGGTAACATACTAGAGACGTTAGTTTACTTTTAGTTAGTCAGTATGTCATACTTTAAGAGTGATGTTCTTTTTTAAGCACTGAGTTATAGGTGCCTAGGAAACCAATCAGATCTCAGACACTGAAGGTTGATGAACCAGAGGCACTGTGCTTTACAAGGAGAAAGTATTTCTCTCAAATCTTGCCAGTGCTACAGATTTTCCTCCTGGAAAGTTTTTCAAATGATTCTGGGAAGAAAAAAAAATTCTTTTCAAGGTTGCTTTACCCTGGTATTGCTGGCTCAATTCCCAGGCCCAATGAAAGTATAACGAGTGCCAGAACTAAGATGCCAGTCTTGTTTATAGAACAGAATGAACTTAAACCATATATACCCTTACCTTCTCTGAGTTGACTGCATCTGATGTGTGGAACATGCTTCTTGGACCATTTTTTTTCCTACTGCTCAAGAACTGCAATTCCTTGTAAAATTTCTAATGTCAAACTCCTTGGTACACTTGTTTCAAAAGACTTTAAAAGATGCATGTCTGGGGCTTCCCTGGTGGCGCAGTGGTTGAGAGTCTGCCTGCCGATGCAGGAGACACGGGTTCGTGCCCCGGTCCGGGAAGATCCCACATGCCACAGAGCGGCTGGGCCCGTGAGCCATGGCCACTGAGCCTGCGCGTCCGGAGCCTGTGCTCCGCAACGAGAGAGGCCACAGCAGTGAGAGGCCCACGTACCGCAAAAAAAAAAAAAAAAAGATGCATGTCTTTGATCCAGCAATGCTCTTTCTAGGGACGTTTCTTAAGAAAAGAATTTATTATGTTCACGAAGGTGCATGTAAAAGGATTTTCCCTGTAGTATTATTCATTATGTTGAAAAATCGGGACCTCTTAGATGTTCATTAATAATTTTTTAAGTTCATTGACAGATCATATTTATCGGCAGAATGGAACTTAAGGGGACATTAAAAACACCAAAGGCAGCTCTGTTTGGCCCGGAGCAAAAGTACTAAAAGATTTTAGGACTCACTTTTCGTTTCCTCTTTCCAGCCCCAAGTCTTGGTAGCCTGGCCATCTCCCAACACCTCCCACCCGCTCCCCTTAGGAAGGTGATGAACCTGTTACATCCAGGTTGAAAGCTTGCTTTTTTATAAATCTACAGTATTAAAAAAGAATTTTATAAATCTATAGTATAAGAAAAGAAGTATGGGGGTACTCGTCTCCAGATTATAGGATTAAGAGTGAACCTAATTTTTTTCTGCATTGTGTTTAGTATTTCCTGAACTTTTCCCCAAAGAACATCCTTTGTAAACAACCAGACAAAAAACACTGCAAGAAACAGTCAAAAACAGGACAGATGTCTGCAATTTTTTTAATGCTTAGTCATCTACCAAACAGATTTAAGATGGCACTGTCATAAAACTGCCAAGTATCTTTGTTGCTCTGTGCAAATCTGACTTCAAATATCTTATTTATCTATTTAATTTCCCTCAACTAATTAACTTCATTTGTTTCCATCATCAATTTTCTCTTAAGTATGTCCCACATAAAAGGTGACACTTTCCTCAGATGGATACCCTACTTATCAACCATCCTCAGGAGTAATAAGTCATGCTAGTTGGAGTGAAATTAAGTGGGGTGAGTCACTAAGAATAATCCTTAAACACACACCGCAATTATTCAGTACACACAGAAAGCACTTGGGCATTCAGGGAAAACAAGCATGACATTGTTGATATTTCTTAAAAGTGGGGAAATCATGGTTCAGAGACCTGTCAAATGGATAAATAAACCAAAAAATAAATCCACTGCAATAAAATTGCCTCCTGGAAAATAAATGATTCGTTAGTTTGGCTTAAGAACTGATACAATGGTAGAAAAAGTCCTAGACTTGGTATAGGGAAAACCAGATTTTCATCCCAGCTGTACCACTTACTAGCTATGAAAACTCTAGCAAGTCTAAGCTAAAGGTTTCCTCATCTGAAAATTAACTCTGAAAAAATGTCAGAGGGTTACTCACGGTACAAATGCAAAATTATCAGGCTAAACAGGCTGACTCAAAGAGCACAACCAATTCCTAGCCTCTCTAGCATCACTGCAGAGTGAACTAATTAGCTGTACACATACAGTCAAATACGAGGGCCAGCATGGCCCCAGCTCCCTGAGTCCGTGCCATGGGATCACACTGCACTTGAAATGGGCCATGGTGAGCCTAGAACTCAGTGATCTCTGGACCAGATAAAGTTTAAAAGTTTCTATGCCCTATTTCCACAGGGAAGAACTACACAAACGCATCCAGGAACGCCATTCGATAGCAAGTATCCAAGGCCAAGGCTGAACCCGAACATGGCACTGCATGAGACCTACTCCCTCAGTAGCATGTAGATTTCTCTGTGTGATGAAAACCAACTCAATCAACTCCATTTGCTCTCCCACCATTTTCCAACAGAAATATCCATGACAACACATGAAGGCTGCAACAATAACAGCACCAGAAAATCAATTACGTAGTTTTCAGTCTCTGAGGAATTATCCCGAACTTTGGCCCAGGTGGTCCTAGTCCTGCCTCACTCAGGCTGGACTGCTGACCCCAGAGCCTGCTTTTGGAGATGGTGGGAGAAGCTTCCTCCATCCGACAGCCCCAGGCAGGCATCAGAACCTCTCCGCACAGAGTCTCACAAGACCATCGCTCCCAGGAATGCCAACTGTCAGGGGGAACTGAGACTGAGGGAGTTGATGTGCCTTAGGACACAGTATGGTGGAGACAGGAAAAAAAAAAACAGGGAGAAGACCTTCACCAGAGGAGCAGGGGAAAATGCTGACTCAACCAAGGTCAACACCCACCAACTCCCACACCCTCCACTATAGCCACTCATGCTGGACACCAGACACCAGCCAGGCCTACACATGTCAATTGGACATTCAGATCTCAGGGGTGGTTTTAGGAGCACTTGAGAACAAAGAGAATACTGGTAAAAGATGAGCTCTTTTATTTCAAGGATGGGCACACAGGGAAAAATGGTACCTAAGACTCTGTGACATGCAATAGAGAATCCCCAACATTTCAGAAGGAAAACATACTATAGCTGGAATATGGGGCAGTCATGGTATTATAAAATCATTTTTACGAAGAGTTTATTGGCACAGAAATGCTAATGATATAAAAAGCAAAGAAAAACAGGACATGCATGATATGAATGATTCCAAACGTATTTTTAAACATGAAAGGAAAGAAGAATATACACATAAATATATAGAAAAGAATAAAATATATTAAATATTAACAGCAGCTTAGCTCTGGGTAGCAGGATTACAAGTAATTTTTATTTTCTTACATTTCTTTATTTCTTTATATTTTCCTACAAGTTTTTTCTATATATTACTATTATATTTCTAATAAAAAATATTATAAATTAAGAAAAAGAGAAGTACAATCTTTCTAAAATCCAAGGACATTTCAGGTGTATCACACTCCCCCCTCTGGCATTTTTAATTCACTTGGACTCATATTTCCCAAAGGAAAAAATATATAAGTAGCAAAATTAGAGGATTAGAACAAAGCTTTACTATATGTAAACATATATACATATAGTATATGTAACTGTAAAGACTTGATCACTGGTCATATACAAATCTAAGATGATGGCATTTCCAAAATCATGTCCAACAAAATGTTGTGTGTGTGTGTGTGTCTGTGTGTGTGTGTAGCATCTCAAAAAGCAAGTACTACTCAGCACTTCTAGTCCAACCACTGTATTATTCAAACATTTTTCAAAAGAAATCACATTACGCATGCATCTCAACACATCTTATTTTATGTAATAGAATAGACAGTGTGCTTCAATTGAACAAAACACACAGACACCCATACAGAAGGAAATCACACAGCTCCTCACGTTACCATAGTCTTGGACCTTCAAAACTGTCACCATTGTAAAAGCAAACAGTGGAGTCAGCAAACTCCATAACGATGGCACCTGTTTCTGTCACCGGCTCAATGGTTACCAGCGAAAGCTTTGACACCATTAGCTACTTCACACATACTGCAATACAGCAAGACAAAAATCATTGCCAAGACGCAATGATTTTTGTGCACTAGCGCTGCACGCACTGGTGCCTATGTGCCCTAACGTGTGAGCTTCTGCCCATGACATTCACTGGTCAACCTAACATCAGTTCATCCTGGGCGGTACAGTTGGCGAAGGCCACATGGGTCTCACTTAGAGCAAACCTGAATCCGTGTATCTTTCTAAAACCTAATACTCCTCAACTATTTTCAAGGATCCTAAGGTGAAAAATAAGAAAAAAATTAATATGCTACAATAGGTTTGTAATTATGTACAAAGCCAAAAAGGATAGGAATATTTAGAGTGCTGGGATCCTACCAGTGCATAAATGGATTTTTTTTTTTCTTCTATAGCTCATCCTAGAAAAATTTTGAAAAGACAGTCATGCAGTTGGGTAAAATAACATAAAATGCTTTATAAAAACTACTTTTCCCATAAAAGCTATTCCCACAGAATTCGTCACCACTGGTCTTTCAAATGTTTGACTTCATGCATGAAAATACAATACCCAGGAAAGCGTCCAACAGTGGTTTGATGGGTGCTCAAAGGTTTTCTAAATAAACTAATGTGCCTTATTTGTAACAGAAGAAGAATGGACATCACCTAAATAACTCACAACAGGGGCATAATTTCATAAAATAAGGTACCTTACTTGACACAGTGTTATCTAGGATTTAAATTATGGGACAAATGAAACATGACTTTGCTACAATGTTAACTGTAAAGTCAACATATGCAAGTGTCTGTATTATTATTTATATCTACATGGGCTATAATTAAACACACATGCAAAATGTAGTTGATCTATTAGGGTGATAGGATTGCGAAAAACTTCATCTTTTAAGAAAATATTCATTATGTTGTTTTATAAAGTTGTTCCCATAGTGACTATTTCATTTAGAAGAGTTTCGCACTCACAATATTGCCCTCCTTGCCTACCCGCCATCTTACCTGCCTTCTCCCTTCTCTACATTTCCCCATCACAGGAGCTAAGACATCAGAGCAGAGAGAAAACCTTGGAGTAGGAATGACATTCAAAAGATGTAGAAAGCCGTCCTCAATATTTCTGAATGAGTACTGTTCAGAACAAGTTTTCAGTCAACAAGTTATTTTTTAAAGAACACAGATTTTTAAAGGAAACTCTGTGTATATTTTGTAAAGGAAATGGACTAGAGGAAAATTTAGATTATGCAAAGAGATCCTCAAATCTGTTCCCAATACTGAAGACTTTATAAGCAAAACCAGGTGGCAGAAAGTTTTGCAAATAGAAATGAGCGACAAAGATACGAGAGCACACTATCATCAGACACAAAAAAATAGATCCATCGGATCACACACGTCTACCTTGACAGAAAATTTAACTCAAAATTTATAAGTAAATATAAGATGATGATGATGTTAGGACAAAAACCTTTTCTTACGTAGATGAAATTCACAATTGCCAACAGTAACTTCTAGGCCTTACACTAAGGTTTTTGGTCTGCCCCAACCTTATCTCTCCGACCTCTCGATTATCAATATATCTTGCACCCAAGCTCATCCAGAGCGTCCTTCTTTGAGAAAATCCAGCCAAACTGTGATAACCTATCTTTTGGTCATCTGGTAGTTCATGCAACAAATCAATAGATAATGATGAAATAACTCACATAGATCCAATGGTGTTTATCACACTAATTCTGAATATAATCTCTCTTCCTGTCCATCACCTGACAGATAACGTTAGCACATAACAGGCCTGTCATAAACCTTTCCCACAGTTCAATGCCAGAGTCATCATGCAGCCAAGGGAGGATTTAGACATCAGAGCCTCCAGAGCCTGTCATCCAATGAGAATTTCACGTGGAAAGAAAGTTGGACCTTCCTGTAAACCTCAGTGAGGATAATGGGGAGGGAGGGACCAGGAGGATACCGATAATACCTGTGTGTGGAAAGGGACTTGCCTAAGTTATTGTAAAAACTGAACCTATGGACTAATCATTATTTCATTTCTAGTGCATCAGCTCTTAGGAAAAGGACATCCTACTGATGTCTGTTTGCAATTTCCCTCTAGTAGTCAGAAAAACACAAATGAGATTTCACAGCAAGAATCACAAAGCTATTTTTGTCCAAACTGACAAGTGTGCCTCTCATCTGAAGCTACAAATCAACGTATCTGTCCAGAACTATTAGGGAAAAAAACAGCTGTCCAGACCAAGTTCTGCCAGTAAAACAAGACCTTGAATAATAGCAAGGGCAGTGTCAGGGCCTCAAAGAGACACTAATAGATGACAAAAGTAAACAGGCGTCCAGTCAGGCTGATTTCTTTCATTTGGTTCCTGGCAACCAACGCAATGACAGACAGAGGTCAAACATGTCTTGGTCCAGTCGTTTGCAATTCTTGGCTAAAAGAGGTTTATTTTAAAAACAACTCAAGAAAATGCTACTCTGATATTTCTTATCATTAAAATTACCATCTTTCCATAAATGGTATCCTGTATCATTAAAATCCACATGGGAAGGCGTGGCAAAAGGCACAAAAAGAATCAGAGTTGGAAACCCTACGCTGATTACTCTTTTATGATGGACACACTGATAGAGCCAGATTCCTGAATGATTGATATCCCAGCCCAATCACCACACTCCAAACTGCAATTAGTTCAGGAAGTAAAAATTAAGAGGTAGTCATAGAACTTTAGCAGTTGATGGGAAAACTGAGGTTCCTTTGAACCAAATTCAGAGAAATAAGGACTCAAAACTATATTAACATATAACAAAATGGACTTGCTGTTTTCTATAGTTTATTTCTGGTTTCTTTTGGAGAGGAGCAGGGGAGGGGAGCAGTTATAAACCCAAAGTATCAACATACTGACAAATATTTAAAATATGCCCCGGAAAGGCAAAAGTAATACCCTAAAAATGTGCAAATTTTCCACTTACTTTCTGATGAAAATCTATTTCTACTTCATTCATAAAGGAACACTGAGAATAGGTGATAATGAATAAAACAGAATAAACCAAAAATAAAGAGGCAGAGTGGAGCTGGACTGCCAGGATTCAAATCCTAGCTCTACCACTCACGAGCTGTTTGACTTTGGGCAAATTAATTAACCTCTCTGTTTTCCTTAACTTTAAAAGAGAGGTGATAATAACAGGCCTATTTCATAGGGTTCCTAAGACCAGTTAAAGGAGTTATCAGTGGCAAAATACTTAATACAGATATAGAGCAAGTGGTATAGAAATATTTATTACAGTCAACAAAAATCAGCTCATTAACAAAAGTTTCTGGAGTAAATTCAAATTAGCATAATTTTAAATTCAATTATAAATGTAGATACTGATATATCATTGAATTTTTGTTAGAAAACTATTTTATATTGCATTTTCCCCATGCATCGGAGATATCTGCAGACATGAAATTATTTTTCATGATCTACAGAGTTGAGAGAATCCACAGAATTGTTGCAACCCTAGGCTGTTCCGTATTGTTATTTCTCAGTCCAAGAATGTCTTGCCTCTATCACGCAAGTAAAATTTCCTTGAAGACAAAGACCACATCAGATTTTCATTTTATATACTCGGCAGGACCCTGCAAACTAGTACACATGAAGTTTGCACTCGTGAAGTTAACTGGATTGATCTGACAATTTTTATGGCAAGGACCCGGAATTTAATTAAGTTTATTAAATTCTTAGTGTAAATACAGAAAACTTGGCCAATTTAGTTATACTATAATCCTTCAAGTTGTTGAAAACTTTCTTAGGTCATACATGGACTACCATTTCTCCAGAAAGAAAGAAAAACGCAAATATATTTCCCAAACTCATTTCTTATAGTGATTTTCTGAATCTTCTTCCAGTTTTCCAAGGTCCTAAAAATTGTGGATTAAAAATATACTGTGAACACTGGTCCATTCCAAAACACCAGGAACAAACAAAACAATCCTCCAAGTTGAAAACCTACTCTTTCCACATTTTTCAATACTTCTCACAGGGAAGCCTATTTAAGAAAACAGATCTGCTCCTTATTTATAAATGCTAAAGAGACAGAAACTAGCACAGGACAAAGAATTCTAAGAAAAAGATCCCACCCTCAAAAAAAATGTCAATGCTATATTCAAACGTATTTAATAAATATCATTAAAAATCTAATTCCCGAGAATTCCCTGGCGGTCCAGTGGATAGAACTCCACACTTCCATTGCAGGGGGCATGGGTTCAATTCCTGGTCAGGGAACTAAGATCCCGCAAGCCTCGTTGCGCAGCCAAAGAAAAAAAAGGTATTAAAAAAAATCTAATTCCCTTAAAATGCAAGGATTAAACACACCACATTTCATGAAAATGCAGCACTTCAGATGGTAATACATCTGTATAATGACAGAAAAAAGATTAACATTTTTGTAGACTCAACACATCAACTAGATAGTCCTGTTAGAATAAAATCGTATTCATTACAGATGGGAACAATTGGGTCATTTCATTTCCAGGCAATTTGATGAGAAATGACTCATCTACAGTACTTTCTGGAAACCACTCTATCAAAAACTCTGAAATATATGGCCATAACCTAGATTTTGTCATTACCCCAAGACAATTCTCTTTTGAAATCGTATACTCTACTTTCTGTGTTGGATCACAACCTTCTTCCTTCTCTTTCCCATTGCCTCGTCACCAAAAATTTGTCCAGGTGGATCAGACCTGTTCCTGACTTCTTTTCCTCCTGTAAGCAGCAATCGCACTCATACACGACTGATCAAGTCAACTACATCTTAAAACCAACTCCCCCAGTAACTCCACACTTCCCTAACCCTTATGCTACAACCACCTTGCAATACTCACATGCTTAGATCAATCTAGCTACTTGAATTCTTGTACTCTACCCCCGAACTCAAGTGATGGAGCATTACTGCATAAAAGTCACAAGACTCAGCTATGTAGTACCTTAACTATTGCCATTTCCACAAGATGACATTACCTCCCATCTCCTCAGCAACTCCACAATACGCCCACATTTCCACATTCCCACAAATGTACCTTTCAGAAATTTGCTTGATTTATTATGTTTGCTCATCTTCCTCACTGGGATAAAAATAGTCCAGCCCTTTTCATCTGAAAAAGTCTTTGCCTCAGTACTGTTAGGTGGTTCTATAATTAAGGAATATACAAAGAGATTCAGAGACAGAAAACTATGGTTGAGCAATAAAAGCAGAAGAGTAATAAAATTCAAGACCAATTTAAAAAAACCAGAAAACAACTCTTAGCAAAATCAGGATGAATGGGAACTTCCTTAATTTGAGAAAGTATAGCAAACATCATAGTTAATGCCCAGTTACATCACTTCTATTTAACCTTATGCTAAAAATCTGAGTTTCTGCAATGGGACAAGAAAAAGAAATAAAAGACATGAAGATTACAAAAGACATTACTCACAGACAATATGACTGGCTATAGAATCTTCAGGCAAATTATGTGAATGAGTTCAGCAAAGTGGCTGATACAAGAACAGTATACAAAAAAAGTAATTTACTTCATATACACCAAGAACAAACAGAGCATGTAAGTTTTGAAAAGATTCCATTTACTACAACAAGAAAAAAAATAAGAAGAAGTACCTAGCAATAAGTGTAACAAAAGATACCTACATCTTTCTGAAGAGAATTATAAAACTTCAAATATATACATTAATGCAGAGCAAAATAAATGGAAAGAGATACCATATTCATAGATGGGAAGGCTCAATATTTTAAAGATATCAACTGTCCCCAAAATGATTCATAAATTCAATGTCATTCTAATTAAAATACCAACAGTGTACTTCATATACCTGGATGAGCTAACTCGTAAATCTACATCAAAATCCAAAGTGCCTAAAATAGCTAAGAACATGTTAAAATAAAGACCAAGGTAGAGGACTTATTATCAAAACTTACTATGAAGCCATAGTTAAGACAATATGATAATGACACAGAATTTGAACAGACTTGGAAGGACCAAATGAGAACCACAAGTATATTAGAAATTCGAAGTATGTCAGAGCTGACATATAAATAATTGGGGTAAAGATGAACAATGATAAATCAGTATTAATTCGGAAAATATAAAATTCCAAGAGAAATTCCAGGTGAATTCAGTAAGTAACTGTGAAAAGCAAAACCTAGAAATTCTTCAAAGATGATGCAAGAGAAAAATTTTATGACTTTAAGATAAAAAAATAAATTCTTAATTAAGAGAAAAAGAACACCACCCATAAAAAGAAAAGGCTGAAAATTCTGACTTTATTAAAATCTTAAAATTCTGTGTATCAAAAGGCATCATAATGGTAAAAGGCAAACCAAGACTGGGAGAAAATATTTACCATACAGAAAAATAATACTTATATCTATAGTATAAAATGAACCAAGGAAAACAGCTCAGTGATAAAATGGACAGAGAATTTAAATAGGTAATTCACAGAAGTGGAAACCCAAATGCCCAATAAATACACAAAAAGATGTTCAACCTTGCTAATCATCAGGAAGATGCAGTTTTAAAACTTTGTTACATCCTTCAGATTGGCAAAAAAAAAAATTTTTTTTTTGGTCCTCACAGCATGTAGGATCTTACTTCCCCGACCAGGGATGGAACCTGCGCCCCCTGCAGCAGAAGCAAGCGCAGAGTCTTAACCACTGGACCACCAGGGAAGTCTCAATTTTTTTTTAATTAAAAGTCTGATAAATCCCAACTGTGGAGAGTCAGGAACTCATTCACTATAGATGGAAGAATAAATGGCACAATCATTCAGAATTGCAATTTGTCAATAGTTGGAAAAGCTGAAAAAGCACAAGCCCTCAGATTTAGCAATTCCTGCACTAGGTTTATGCCCTAGAGAATCCTGTACACGTGCTCAACGAGACATGAACAGGAATGCTCACCAGAGCAGTGTCTCAAATAGGAAACAAACAAACAACAACACCTGAAAACAGTATCAATACCTAAAGACAGGAACAAATTAATAAACTGTGGTATATGCAATATGCTTACAATGGAATGTTATACAGCGACACGTATCAGTGAATCAGTGATCAATCTAGAGAAATCTCAAAACAATGCTGAAGAACTAAAGAATACAAAAATGTATCGCTTTATCATGTTTTAAAACACACAAAAGAATGCTATATATTGCTTATGTATGGATGTATGGATGGAAGGGAAACATGCTAAGTATGTTTCCATGTGTTATTATTCTACCCAGGTTATCCAACTAAAAAAAAATTTTGTTTTCATTTTTCCTTGTCTCAATCAATATATTTAATACAGTTAAAATGCAAGCAAAAATAATTTGTTATTAGAACATTAAAAGCCTACCAAAAGTAGGTTTCACTAAGTATTCTTAGATCATAACATATTCAGTTGTTTTTTAAGCTGC
Organism: Leucopleurus acutus; assembly: GCF_964270905.1. Lineage (NCBI taxonomy): Eukaryota > Metazoa > Chordata > Mammalia > Artiodactyla > Delphinidae > Leucopleurus > Leucopleurus acutus. The sequence continues at coordinate 77,575,621 of NC_139156.1, forward strand.
CATTTATTTAACACTTGCAATTGATGATTTCTTACCTTATCCTGACCTTTGCTTATGAGAAAGGAAAGCACTGCTCTGATGTCCTTGAAAAGTTAGCGTTGGGATTGGAAAAGAAATGAACACATTCCTTTAGGTACCCAATGCTTTAAACAACCTGCCAGACACGAGGCACTAGTAGATAATTAGCTATTTGAAGACTGAAATTATAAAGAACTTTCCCCAAAGAATTGTTTTTGTTTCTTCATTAATATTCACAATTCAATAATAAGAAGCAGAGTTAACACGTGATGACTGTTCACAACTTTTGGGATATTATGCTAAGCCCTTCACATGTATTAGCTCATTTACTCCTCACATCCACACAATGCAGTGGGAAATATTATGTCCTTTCACAGGTGAGGAAACAGGCATAAAGAGGTCAGATAGCTAACTGAAGATTATATAATTACTAATAGTAAATTTGGAACCAGAACACAGGTCCGTCCGGAACCAAATCTGGTATTTTTAACCACTATTTCACAGTGCCTCGGTATATAAATACAAATGTATAAAAGGCAGAATAGAGTGCACTCCCCAATTAATGTCAAGATTGAAGGAGACATCGAATTCTAATACTGGTTCTTTCTAAGTGTCAGAATGTCGAGTGATCTAATTTTTATTTTAAGTTAATTTTAATCATTGAAGTTTTAAATTTAGTTTCCTGTATTTTCCAAAATTTATACAATGGAGCACGTTCAACTTTTATAGTAAAAGTAAATGTATCGGAAAAATAACAAGAAAATAGTTTATATGAATGAACTTAACAGCTTGAGTAATAACTTAAAAGAGTTCAAAGAGTTTGGAGAAATTTTAAAATATCTATTCACGGATCAGATTCAATTCACACGTGCGGGATAACGTGATAGGTGCCAGGCTCTGCGTGAGGCACCTACCTTTGCAAACACCTGTACCTATGAAGAAACTAGGGTTCAGAGGATTCTCAGAGGAAGTACGATTCCAGCCCTGTGCTGCTCGGCTGCCTCCAATTATAACAAGGAAAGCTTCAAATGGGGACAACATGATGATTAGAAACCAGCAGCTTCAAACTCCTGGCTCTCCTAGTCAGGCTCAAGGAGTAGCAGAGATGCTCTCTCATCATTCTCTCCAACAACTTAGTGCTGTAGGCCCTGCTCACTCTCTCTGATTCTGCATACAAGATGAGTGTGGGCAGCCTCTGGGTCAGGGTCGGAGTCTACATGAATGGTCAGTATTCATTTCCTTAACTCTCCAACCTCAGCACCTGTCTGCCCAATGTCATGGGCCCCGCCGGTCTCCTGCTGTTTCAACCAACCATCCCTTCTTCTCCAGGACTTGCCATCAACTCCGGATGCTTCCAGACTTCTCTGCCCTGCACAGTAATCTCAGGGACTGGCCCACGGGCACCTTGAGGGCTATGTCTCATTCACGTAGAGTACATAGTGAGGTTCAAAGGGCTTATGAATCATTAATTCATTAACATCTTGACTTTGTGCCTGACAACTGTCATTGCCACCAAACCTTTTTTCTTCTCTGGATTTCTATTCCAGGTCCCTCTCAGCGCCCAGGATAAGAAAGGGAAATCAGCAGATGCAAGAAACCATGAAGTCATATCTGTATGCTGCCAGCAGCTCCATCAAGGGCAAGAGAAGAAGAAACTAAATGCACTTATGCAAAGGACACATCTAAGAATGCAGAAGAAAGACACTTTGCAGGCAAAATTTCTTTTCAAGTGCTCCGAACCATGGCAAGTGCTCAGAGACATTAAAAGGATTCTGCTTGCTCAAAGTTTTAGAGAAAAAAAGAGAAGTTAAGGATGGAACGACAGTTATGAAACAATGTTTGGCTCAAGAGAAAGACAGTCTTCTCTTCATCAGAGTTTTTTTATTAAACTACTAGAGATGCAGTGAGGGAAAAAAAGTGACAGAGGTAATAAATACATTCTTCTTGAATGTGGTCAAAGTCTTTATGATTTTGTTTTACAGTGTTTTGTATTTGTGCCTTTTTAAAAGTACTTGTCACTTTTGACATTAGTAGAAAACAAGCATTTCATTTCCTCAAGGTTTTCAGAGTTTCTGGAAAATAAGAAATCTGAATTACGTAAAAACAAGTACCGAATACATCAGCAATTTACAACAGCTTCGCCCCTGAAGAGCAATATTCAGTATCTAGCGCTGAAGGAAGTGAGGCTGTTGATCTGTGGAGGGCAATGGATTCCCCCAGGATTAATCATTTTAATCGATTAACATCATCACTGTGCCAAGTTACAAGAAGTCATTCAAAAATGTGCAAGATCTTTTTCAAAGGCAGAGGAAGGTAAATTGTCAGAGAAACTCCAAACAGGTATCATCTTACCCGCAGATGTTTGGATTTGGGAGAATACTGAACAATGTCTGCTTCATCTATGTCATTAGGTTTGGGTTCTAAATAACACCAAATAACTTAAGTATTGTACAAATAATATCTATACTACTATCTCAGCTAATGTATATTTGATGACAATTTGTTCCGTTATTCTTTTTTTTATTCTTCATTTTATATTGGAGTATAGTTGATTTTCAATGTTGTGTTAGTTTCAGGTGCACAGCAAAGTGATTCAGTTATACATATATATATATATAGATAGATATGTCTGTTCTTTTTCAGATTCTTTTCCCATAAAGGTTATTGCAGAGTACTGCATAGAGGTCCCTGTGCTATACAGCAGGTCCTTGTTGATTATCTATTTTATATACAGTAGTGTGTATATATTAATCCCAACGTCGTAATTTATCCCTCCTCCCCTTTGATAACCGTAAGTTTGTTTTCGAAATCTGTGCATCTGTTTCTGTTTTGTACAGTTATTCTTAACTTGAAAAAGTACACTTAAGTAGAGCAAAATAAAAAATCAAGAAAATCAAAACAATCGGCTTTTAGTAAGTTACACTTAACGTACTTTACATTGCTCTGTTCTAGCTGAAAATAACTGCCCTCCGCCTTCCTCCCTCTCTTGAATTGTCAGATGCTTACTGTCTCCCATGATCTTTTGACTCCCGTGCAAAGCACCGTCCAAAGGCTAATTAACTGGCTGAGCAGTTGAATGTGCAGCTTCTGTTACGTAAGTTGAGTTCACAGAATTTGGAACGACTAATCAATGTATTAAATGTCATCTGAAATGATTTTGTTCAGTCGAGTCTTGGCTCTGTCCCCCAGAGCCACCAGGCCTTGGACAAGTCACCCCATCCCTGTGAGTTTAGTCTCCTGGAACTGAACATTCTACAGAAACTCCTACCCCAACTATGTCACTGTGGTTTGGGGATGAGGGCCTGGAAGAAATTCGAAAAGGTGTGGTCATGGGTAATCAGGGACTTGCATACGCCAAATCCACTTAGTCTTACTGAAGGCACCTGACCTAAAAATGGAGCAGATATTACTAAGTAATAATCACAAGGGCAGCAACAACAGAAAACTCCTATCACCCACTTCTTCCTTTGGAAAAAATTTCTATCAGTCATTTGATATTTTAAATAGTCATTTGAGAGTTTTTCACATAACACTGATATCTGTCAGCAAGAATAATAAATGCTCCCTGGTTCTATCATTAAATCAGATCAAAAGTGGCTAAAATCGTCTTTTCATCATATAGAGCTAGAGATTACTTGCCTACCGACTGCATTGCGTGGTTTGATTGTGTTGCCCTTTATCTGGCCTCGATCAGAACACAAACTTGGCAACACAAGCCACACTGCAGCAAAAGAAATGTTTTATTGCCAACAGCTCACTTTTCTTGTTAAAAATGACGAACAGTTTTGTCTGATAAAATCTAAGGCAGTCAAGATTCAATGCAAGCCCTGTCAAAATCCCAATGGTATTCTTTGCAGAAAGAGAAAAAAAAAATCCTAAAATTCATACAGAATCTCAAGGGACCTTGAATAGCCAAAACAATTCTGAAAAAGAAGAACAAAGTTGGAGGCCTTACATTTCCTGATTTCAAAATATACTACAATGCAAAAGTCATAAAGACTGTGTGATACTGCCATAAAGACAGATATACAGATTGATTAAACAGAACAGAGTCCAGAGAAAAACCTTTGGGTATACAGTCAAATGATTTGCAACAAGAGTGTTAAAAGAGTACACAATGGGAAAAAGACAGTCTCTTCAACAAATCGTGTTGGAAAAACTGGATATCCACATGCAAAAGAATAAAGCTGGACCTCTACCTTACACCATATACAAAATTAACTACAAATAGCTAAAAAATAATATATATGAATTTACATACAAGACAGAAACAGACTCACAGACATAGAAAACGATCTTCTGGTTACCAAAGGGGAAAAGGAAGGGGGGAGGGACAAATCAGGAGTACGGGAGTAAGAGATACAACTACTCTACATAAAAAAGATAAGCAACAAGGATTTACTGTATACCACAGGGAATTATATCCAACATCTTTTAATAACATATAATGGAATATAATTTGCCAAAAATAAAAACTGAATCACTATGCTATACACCTGAAACTAATGCAGTACTGTAAATCAAATATACTTCAATTAAAAAATTTTTTAATAAATACATAAACTAAAATGGATTTAAGACCTAAAACTAAAAAAGTCCTAGAGGAAAACACAGGATGAAAGTTTCAGCACACTGGATCTGGCAATGAGTTCTTGGATATGTCATCAAAAGCACAGGCAACGCAAGAAAAACATAACAATAAATTGGACTATATCAAACTTAAAACCTTCTGTACATCAAAGGAAAACAATCAACAGAGTGGAAAGGCAACCTATATAATGGGATAAAATATGTGTAAATAATATATTGGTTAAGGGGGTAATATCCAGAATATGTAAAGAATTTCTACAGCTCAACAACATAAAAAAAAAATTATAATAGGCAAAGGACTTAAATAAACAATTCTCCAAAGAAGATATACAAATGGTCAGCAGGCATATAAGAAGATGCTCAGCGTCACTAATTGCAAAAGAAATACAAATCAAAACCACAATGAGATACCACATCACACTGCTTAGGATGGCCGTTAACAAAAGAACATAAAATAACAGATGTTGGCAAGGACGCGGAGAAGTTAGAACCTTTGTGCGCTGTTGGCAGGAATGTGAAATGGTGCAGCCATTATGGAAAAAACCATATGTGAGTTCCTCAGAAATTTAAAAATAGAATTACTATATGATCAAGCAATCCCCCTTCTAGGCATTTGTCCAAAACAATTCAAAGCAGGATCTTGAAGAGATACCTGCACACCTATGTTCATTGCAGCACTATTCACACTACAAGAGGTGGAAGCAACCCAAAGGTCCACCAAAAGATGAACAGATAAAGAAAATGTGATGTATACCTAAAGTGGAATATTACGCAGCCTTAAAAAAGTAAATCCTGTCACATGATACAACATAGGTAAGCCTGGAAGACATTATGCTAAGCAAAATAAGCCAGTCCCAAGAGGGTAAATACTATGTGATTCCATCATATACCTAATGTCATCAAAATCATAAAAACTGAAAACGGAAAGGCGGTTGCCAAGGCAGGGAGGAGGTGAAGGAATTCATTTTTAATGGGTATAGCGTTTCAGTTCCGCAAGATGAAAAAGTCCTGGAGATTTGTTACGACAACGTAATAATACTGAATGCTAGTGAACTGTATACTTAAAAATGATGAAGATGGAATTTTAATGTTATATGTTTATTGCCATAATTAAAAAATAAAAAAAACAAGATGCAAAACAAAAACTCTGTTAAAAAATCTGAGGCAGTTGATATTGAGACTACAAAATAACATTGCAACACTAGACTCCACAGATGAAGTCACCTAAGAATAAATTTTAAATGGCATAATGGTAAGTGCTAACACTTAGTGAGCATATACACCAGGTGCCGGGCTAGGAGCTTTACATGTATTTTCTGATATAATAATCCCAACAGTGTTAGATGAGAATTACTGTCTCCATTTCATACAAAATACTGAGGCTTAGAGAGGTCACATTCTGATAAGAATCGCATGACTCCCAGCCTGTCCTGCTGAGTGCTGTGCTATATGTCACATGACCTAATACCGTCCCTGAACACTCACCTAGACCAGAGAATAAAACCCATGAAGGATGCCATCTTTTCCTAATTAAACAGAAATGAACAGACAAAAAAGCAATGCTGAGCTTTAGAAAATTGAAGCATGGTGCCCCCTGTGGATTTCCCATTTTTATTATAGAGAGAGCTTACAATACCTACCCCAGATGAGGAGTCTCTCACTCTTATCCTTCCTTTTCTTAAAATGTTTATTTTATACTGGAGTATATAGCTCATTAACAATGTTGTGTTAGTTTCAGGTGTACAGCAAAGTGATTCAGTTATATACATGTATCTATTCTTTTTCAAATTCTTTTCCCATTTAAGTTATTACAGAATATTGAGCAGAGTCCCCTGTGCTATACAGTAGGTCCTTATTGGTTATCTATTTTAAATACAGTAGTGTGTACATGTCACTCCCAAACTCCCAACCTATTCCTCTCTCCCACCCTTCCTCCCACGCCCACCGTGGTTCCTTCTCTAAGTCTGTGAGTCTGTTTCTGTTTTGTAAATAAGTTCATTTGTATCACTGTTGACCTAAACTTCTAAGTAAATGACAGAAAACCACCTTTGTGGAAATATATTTACAGCAGAAGCATACTCATTCAGCGACCTTGCACAGGCACATCACAGCAGGCATATACCATGACATTCCTTCACCAGAACAGCAGTCAGTGGGCCCTGATCAATTTCAGCTCTCTCATCTCAAACTAGCTGCTTAAGGACTGGGGACCCTGAGACCTGGCTGGTGCTGCTGGCTCAGCCACATGGCTTTAGTGATCTGGGCAAAGAGAAGAAGAAGTTAAATCCAAGTATGAAAAGAAAAGATCCTTTAGAAGTATGCATGACGTGACAGACAGAAAAGAGCTTTAAGATTTTTCATGGACAGAACCACTAAAAAGCAAATTGCAACTGAAAACTCAAATTTAAGAAATCCAAGCCTTCACAGATACAGTTTGGGGAGGACCTTGGGTTCTTAAAATAATCCCCCAAATCTGTCAGTCCATACGAGATTCTGCAATTTTGTCGTCTGCCTTGCGCCAAGGGAGCAATTTCATAATGAAAGTCTATGACATTCTCATCACTGCATTTCTATTACAACTCTAATCTGAACTGGGGGATGGGGCTCTGAAGGGTCCCATCGATTGACTTTGTGAACTTAGCACAGAGCCAGGCTTTGGCAAGGCTGCAGTGAGCTCTAGCTCTGGCTTTTGGAGGTGGTGGAAAGCTGATCTCCTTTCCCCGGGTTACCCTCACTGGTCGGTGCAGGCCCCAGAGCTACCCAAAATGCTGCAGTAGCACAGACGCAGCTATCAGAGCCAGGCTCTCTGGGGGCCTCGAGATGCTGGCGGGGGCCTCGAGATGCTGGCTGCGTCCTCTGCAGCCTATCAGCTCTGCAGTCATTTGACACAAATATGTCCAGAGACTGAAAACTTACTGCGGGTTTCAGTGACACTCATAACCACAGGGAAAAGTGAATAGTTTCTTTTTTTTTCTTAAGGGTTTTCTCTCTGTTTTCAACAGCAAATCAAGATGATGCGATTTCTGGGGACATATGGGAAAGGACACAGTGACGCAGCTCTATTATGCAAGTGGATCTTATTCTGTTTCTGTTGTTCCACTGGAGGAAACGCCCAGAATAATCATCCAGAATGTAGCCTTGAATTTGATAATCAAAGTTGAAATCAGACAACTGTAAATCAAACTATCTAACCAAACACTGGGGATCACTGTCACCTTACAAGTCAAAAAATCAAAACAACGTCAATATTCAGAGCCATGTGCTTCATGTGGTCCAGTTAAACTGAAATCAACACCACGGCAACAGTCTGACAGTGGGATCCAGATTTCCCCTCATATATATACTAAGGATCTCATAGAACCATGTATTTGTTTTTACATATGTAACCGTATGTTATAAAAGAGGCAAACATAACCATAATGCTTGCATTAAAATAGTTCTAAACGTACTACCCGAGCCTTATAATAGGGAGACTTTGCCACAGGTCGTAATTATGTCTGGAAACTACATACAGAGAAATGTAACAGACAGAAAAATATTTTTCTAATTCACAACGATAAAGTCCTGTAAGACAAGAGCTCATCTCTCATGACACGGGATGCATCATTTACCCACAAGAGGGCTTTGGATTACCAGGGGGGAAGCAGCTCCCAGGTTACAGACCTGTGAGGTTCTGGAGACTAGCCCTCAGACCCCCTGAAACCTAAGAAATCAAGGACCGGAGACCCAGAAATAGATTCATGTCAGGACAATCCTGGCAACGAAACCTTTCGTGTCAGGACAATCCTGGCAACGAAACCTTTCGTGTCAGGACAATCCTGGCAACGAAACCTTTCGTGTCAGGACAATCCTGGCAACGAAACCTTTTGGCCAGGCACCTAAGGTGCAAGCACTGTTGTTTTCCAAGCTGTTCAAACTTCAGGTGAACTGAAGCCTGCATGACACAGCTGCCAGAAGCTCTGCAGCAACTGACTGTGATGCACAGAGCAGCAAAAGAAGAGCCAGATGCTGATGCTTCCTTAGAATCCTTGGTGTCACGTGTTATGTACAGAAGTCTAACTGTTCCCGAAAGGCAAATCTTGTGACCACTGCCTGAGAATGTCCGCTCACTTTATCCTTCATTCACCTTCCCAAATGGACCGTGAGTTATGGAGGCAGGCAACTGTGTCTTCCGCGTGGCTGCATCCCCAGGGCACACAGTAAGTACTCAGGGGTGTGCTGTTTGTTTTACTGGACTGAGAGAGAGTCTGAGACACTTCTGTTGAATCCAAGGGGTGCCAATCTAAAGACGAACCACAGGTGAAGGAGCTGGTGATAGGGGATCTGTGGAGTAAAGGAGTGCTCCGAGGAAAGATAACAAGCTCTGCTTTAGATAGAAGGAGCATGTCTTCGTCCATTCAGGCCACTATAACAAAGTACCACAGACTGAGTGGCTTGTAACAACAGACATTTATTTCTCATGGTTCTAAAGGCTGCAAGTCCAAGGTCAGGTGACAGCATAGTTGGGTTCTGATGAGAACCCTCTTCAGGTCACAGACTGCTGACTTCTCACTGTACCCTCACATGGCAGAGAGTAGAGGGAGCTCTCTGGAGCCTCTTTTATAAGGGCACTAATCCCATTCATGAGGGCTCCACCCTCATGACCTAATCACCTCCTAACACCATCACCTTAGGGATAAGGTTTCAACACATGAATTTTGAGGAGGACACATTCAGTCCATAACAGGGCACAAAACCTAACTAGAGTAAATTTGGAGAAACACGCTGAAATTGAAATATGTTATGCCAACTATACCTGTAAAATAGTGATGGTCAGAACTTTTTTGTATAAAGACTTTTTCAGATGGGAATACAGTAGGTTCTGTATACTTTTAAGCAAAACATTTTTAAAACAAAAAGCTACAAAGAAATGTATGATTCTGGAAAAATAGCAGTACCATATGATAAACAATAATAATGCACAAAAACAAGACTGTGAACATCAGAGACCACTTATAGACAACCATCGTACCCCAAGGCACTTCAGTAATAGCGGAAGTCAATCATTATCTAATTTTTAAATAAAAGCGGACAACATAAGTATTATTTTTGTCAAAGACTATTCTGCAATTACGCCTATAACTTAACAGAAAATAAATTACGTAAGCCTCCGGGAAAAAAAAAAAAATACATCGTTGATGAAATTAATGGTTCCTGGAAAGTTGTTCTTTTCTTGTAAATTGTATTCCATAATTTGAGAAAACTTGCATCATCTCGAGTAGATAAAGCTGAGTCGGCATCTTTCCATCTCATAACTGACAGAAAGAACAGGAGCCCCGTGCCCTCCCAAGACTGCAGCAAGAGGAATCAGCCTTCAGTCCTCACTCCAGCCCCGCCTGCCCCTTTGCACCCAATACCCTTCTTCACAGCCATGGAGTCTTGGAACACAGGCTTTCCGGGGGAGGCAGGATGCTCCCAGAGGCCCCACGCACTGTGCCAGGCCAGGTTGCTGCTGCCTCCCTGAAGGCCCACCACGCCCCACCCAGCACACCCCCTTCAAGGTTCCACATTGTCACTAGGACAGGCACTCCCAGAAAGGGAAAGTGACCCAGGCAGCTTCCTAAAGCAACAAATTATGTGCAAAGGATTGTGTCGTAAGCCCTGATCCATTTAACGGCACAGTCCTACAGTGTTTTAGAACCTCCTTCCCTTAAGTACCTGGAGTTGCGCATTTCTAGTCGCTGACTCACCCAGAAAACTGACGTGCCGCATGAAGCTTTGCCTTCAGTTGTCAGATAAACTCAAAGGAATCACAGTACCAGCTGCCCTCTTTTACAGAGAAAAGCCGTCCCTTCTCTCCCACCCCTGTCCCGTGTCACTGGTCTTTTAGCAAAGGGAACAAAGCATGAGACATAATACTGGATCTGAGTTCGGGAAGGGCACTGAAAGGTCACCCAGCCCATCCCCCGTCTGTCCATCAGCCCTAATCTCAACTGTAACATTTTACTTTCTTTCTAAGGTTACCTGAACAGTGTCTCCTCAGCTCGTTTCTATGTACAGTCCTTACCTGCACTCTCTGGAAATTCTTTCTCCTCATCTGAATATGTCATATTAACATTTAAATACGTGTTCCTTCATTAGGTACTCGGTGATTTCCACACACCGCTCCCCACCCCCGCTCTTCCCTAGAACTGCCATCGAAAGGTCATCAATGGCCTCCCCACTGGCAAATCCAAAGGGCTATTTGTGGTTCTCAACCCAGCAGGCTTCAATTGGGCCTGCCGGTCGCCACCTTTTTAATAAACCGAGTGTAAATATGCCTTCCTCTAAATTCTTCTTTCCTGGTTCCAGTGCTTTTCTTCTAACTCACCTTTTCCAGACCTTTTTCACAGGTTCTCTTCCTCCACCTAACTTTTAACTACGGCTTGTCTAGGATTTCACTAACAAATAGAGCAGATGTATGCAAAGTTGATTCTGCATGCAAAGGGTTAAGAAAATGGGATGATACATTTTTGAAAAAGAGAAGGTTTTTGTGGGCTTCCCTGGTGGCGCAGTGGTTAAGAGTCCGCCTGCCGATGCAGGGGACACAGGTTCGTGCCCCGGTCTGGGAGGATCCCACGGGCCGCGGAGCGGCTGGGCCCGTGAGCCATGACCGCTGAGCCTGTGCGTCCGGAGCCTGTGCTCCACAGCGGGAGAGGCCACAACAGTGAGGGGCCCGCGTACCGCCAAAAAAAAAGGCTTTTGTGATTTATAACTTGTTCAAATCTGTAATTCCTGTAACAGCCCACTTGTTATGTGGTGATTGATTCAGGACCAAAGTCAGGATTTTTCCGTCAAAGAACAGCTACTTGCCATTGCATGAATCAACGCACAGTAAATTGAATTGCAGTCTGGTTGACCCACTAATGTTTTTCACTGATCTTGCTATACCAGAGTTATCAGCTTTCATGGTTGCTTCCTCAGATAAGCAGGGTATTGTAAAAGATAAAGATGAGGTAATTGCTTATAAATTCCACCATATCAGGTCCCTATTTAGAATCCCTTGATGAAGTATTACTGGATTTGGAATAAAATCTACCCTCCTTATGCTGCTCTGGAATGCCTAAATGTTCTGCTTCCTACTTTTAAAATCTTCCTGGCCTTCTTTGTGGGTCCCTCAAATATAGTGCCCTGAATCCAAACTCTGAAAACAAAAAAAAAATAGATTTTTTTATAATTCTGTATGTTCACACCACGTAATAATATAATCAAATCACCAAATAATATATATATACATATTATAGTAGGTGATATTATTTTTATAAAGTTCAAAAGTGAAAAACTCTAAAAATATATTGTTTAGAAGTATCTTTGTGATTCTTCCAGTAAAAATAAAGGAAAGCAAGAGAATGAAAAAATAAGACCAAGAGAGTGGCAGTTTCCAGGGAAGGGAGGTGAGCCCTGGAATGGGATCAGGAAGAACAGGGAGCTTCCTTTTATGTTTAAGCCACATGACCTGCATGTATACAGCATGCGTTACTTCTGTCTGTGCCAGATGTTTCATAATTCAAAAAGAAATTGAAGACCAAGTTTGCAGTTCCAGGCCACAGCTGCCTGCAACCGAACTACAACTTACCATGTACCAGGTCTGGTGACAAGAAGCCACTGCTCTTTGCCGGCAAGATCCTGACTCTAGTCCTTCTGAATCAACCACTATATGACAAGTCAGCTGTTACAGGAATTACAGATTTGAATAAAATTATGTCACCACTAATCCTTGTCTTTTTGAAAACTGTATCATCCACTTTCTTAAGCCTTTGCATACAGAACCTAGTTTGCAACCGTTCAGCATGTATACAAGACCTGAATTATCTTAAGCAGCCATCGTGCAGTGGTGGTTTTTCTAGGACACTGAGGCTGGAGGGCTGGCTGCTTTGATACCCTCTGTACCACACTGTTTCTAGCTGAGGTAAACCAGAGCCAACTATGCAAACAGAAGTCCCAGCAGGCCCATCTCTGCCACAGCATCTAAACCAAATCATTGACACATCCTACGCAGCTCGGACATCCCTGGTGAGGGATGCCTGGATGTGAAAGTCCTCTGGAGCTCCCCGCCTGAGTTCAAATCTTGCCTCCACCGCCCACCAACAAGCCTGACCTGGAGTAAAGGACTTAACGTGGGAATAATCATTGGACCCTCTCTCTTGCACTACTGTGAGCATTAGATAATTCATGAAAAAGCACCTAGAGCAGGGGCTCAATCTACTCGGTGAGGGTCAGCAATAATAATTACTATTATTGTTATTGCCGTTGTTGTTGTATTTATTATAATCATCATCATCTGAGATGACAGATGATGATGATGATCTGAGCTGACCAGAAAGACAGAGCAGAAAAAGAGGACTTACGCTAAAAGATCAAAGTTGGGCAAGTAAGTCTCAGAAGACATAAAGTCGAACTGTGTATTAGAAACAAAGGGGCCACAAGGTCAGTTACCAGACAGCAATCAAAAGAGAAACCAAGGTCCAAAAGAGAGAGAAATGCGAAACGCAGGCCACACAGAGCAGCTCAGGGAGGGAGAACAGACGAGGGCTATAAGAGCTTGGGGTGGGCAGCCTGGAATCCTCCACTGTCAGTCATCACCTGCCCTGTTCTCACGCCCTTTCCCCCTCCTCTCAGCCCCCAAGAGTCTTGCTTTCTAGACCAGGGGACTGAAATGCAGCATTCACTTACCAGGCCATCATCCAAGGCTCTATCTCCCAACCAGCCTCCACCACTGGGGATCTTGAACTGCCCTTAGCATCTCACGGTGGCCCATCGTGGATGACAAAGATGCCGTTCAGTAAGCTAGATCCCCCATCAACAGACCACCTAGAATCAAAGTCTTATCGCTTAACAGTGTCACAGACCTGAAATGTGGTCAGAAAGCCAGGGCCACTCTGGCACCTTGCCCTGTCCTCCTGTTCACAAAGGGCATGTTCATCCTCTTGGTCAGTCAAGCAGAATTCAGGCCCAGGATGGAGCTCTGCGAGGATAACGGGAAGCACGAGGCCCAGACTGATGGCAAGGGCTGCCCTACCTCTGCGTGCCTCCCTCTATGCCCAGCCCAGAGCCCATCTGACAGGGCACAGTGGCTGGGGCAGCTGGTGTGAGTGCGAAGCATGGGGGCTCTGGACATAGATGGGCGTGGAGCCCTGATCAGACACCTGGGAGCCGTGTGACCTCCGCTGAGTTACCTCCCCCTCGAGTCAGTTTCCTCAGCTACAGGACAAGAGGAATAATCCTATCGCCGAGATGTTAGAAGTTAACTGAAATGACACAACAAAGAGTTTAATAGTTAGAATCCATAAGTTCTGATAAATAGTGGCTCTTCCTCTCTGCTGCTTCTTCCTCCCCTCTTCTGCAGGACCATTGCAAGGGCTTCTGAAGGCATTCCTAGCCTCCTAAATTTAGAGAATTTCCTGGAAGATTACAAATAGACTCTAACACCAGCATCTAAATTTACTGCTAAATCTTCAAACTTGCCTATAAAAAATACGACGAGAAAGACTGGGTTAAATACAATGTGGTTAACCTCATCAGCGGTTAGTTGTTTTAGTAAATCGACCTGAGAGGATGGGTGAAAGCAATGCAGAAATCCCAGTACTATTTCTGTTCCTCTGTGACCTGCCATATGGCAGAGATAACACTTGCTCATCAGGACACTCTTGAAGGAAAGCAAGGGTCGCCCTAAAAGATATCTCACACCACAGTAGCAGTTGTAATTCAGGCAGGATAGTGTTAGCACAGGAAAAGAGAACCTTAGCAGAATAGAGAGGTCAGAAACACACAGGGGACAAAGGTGGCAAAGAGCAAAAATGGTCTAATTAAATAAATAGCACTAGGGCAATAGCATAATAATATGGAAAAATAATATTAGATATCTACCTCACACCACAGAGTACACACTAATAGAACTGATGCTTATTAAGGACTTAAAGGTTGAAAGTAAAACTCTGAAATTCTGAGAAGAAAATTTTTTTCGGAATCTCTATAACCTTGGAGGAGAGGATTTCTGAAACCAAACACAAAAAAGTCCTAACTAGGGCTTCCGTGATGGTGCAGTGGTTGAGAGTCCGCCTGCCGATGCAGGGGACATGGGTTCATGCCCCGGTCCAGGAAGATCCCACATGCCGCGGAGCGGCGGGGCCCGTGAGCCATGGCCGCTGAGCCTGCATGTCTGGAGCCCGTGCTCCACGGCGGGAGAGGCCACAGCAGTGACAGGCAGGCGTACCGCAAAAAAAAAAAAAAAAAAAAAAGTCCTAACTATAAAGAAAAATAATACACAAATTCTCCTACTATAAGAACTAAGAAAGCCTGTTTACCATAGAGCTTTATAAAGAGTGTGAAAAAGGCAAGCCAATAATTGAAGGAAGAAAGATGTTCGCGGCACATCATGGACAAAGAAGCAGCATCTTGAAAACACAAAGAAAATAAGAAAAATGACAACTGAATAGACAAAGTGTTTCCAGAAGAAAGATAAATAGCCAATAACCATATGAAAAGATATATGAGCACATCAGGAATCAGAGAAATACTAATTAAAACCAGAGAGAGATTTTATTTTATGAGATTTTATTTTACAACCCTAACTGGCAAAAATTAATGTCTGACAGTATCAAGTAGGGCAAGGACATTGAACATGCAGAATTCTTACATTTCTCTGGTGCGACTACATGTCGTAAAACTCTGGAAAACAATCTGGCTCTGTCATATAATATAATGTTCATTTGTTACCCTGGAAAACGTATTTTTTCCCACGTATAAACATTATATATATTTCTTTGAAAACTCTGGAAAACAATTTGGCTTTATATTGTGAACTTAAACATGCCCATACCCTACCACCCAGTAATTCCCCTTCTAGGTGTAAATCCTAAAAACTTCTTGCACCTGTACATCAGAAGACATATACAGGATGGTTTGTAGCAGCTATCGTTAAAAAAAAAAAAAGAAGCAATCCAATCACCATCAGCAAGTAGTGTGTATAAATAAATCACGATACATATATATACATATATATGTTTATGAAATGGAATACTATACACTTGTGAAAATAACTGATCTGTAGCTACGAGCATCAATGTGGATCAATCAGAAACATAATGTTAAGTGAAAACAGCAAGTTGCAATAGATTACACTTACAGCATGTGAAATCATTTTTAAATTTCAAAAACAAGCAAGTAAGTCATATGGGGCTTTTAAAAACAAGAAAGCAAGAGAACAAGAACAAAAGTCAAGACAGAGATTACTGGCTGCAAACTAGTGTAACAGAGAAGAACAAATCTGACTCCATATTAGATCTTTCTTTTACTTTAACCTTTCTATTCTATTATTTTCGCTACAAGTTAATAATGTTGCCTATAGCCTGAAATAAACAGAATAGCCTATTCTCAAGGCTCTGACCTTTACAGATATAACACTTTTCCATTCATACAGAGATTAAAAGTTGCAAAACAGAGAATAACATTTGTCTTGTTGGAAGTTTACAGGAACATCATGATGTGACCTACAGGGACAGCTGCAAGAACAAAGGATTCTGACACCAAGAAGTGAGCAACAACTAACCATATCTCCTCTCCCTCTTCATATAAAAGAAGCCTGAATTCTAACTCAGGGAAGATGGTTCTTTGGGACACTAGTCCACCATCTTCTCAGTCTTCTAGCTTTCCAAATAAAGTCACTGTTCCTTGTCCCAACAACCTGTCTCTCAATTTATTGGCCTGTCATGTAGCGGGCACTACAACCTTGGACTCACTAACACTAAGAATTCCAATCAGGAAAATGCTCACAGGGATCTAGTGAAGTTGAAAATGCTCCTTACACTGGGGGGTGTACTCACACACTTTCAGTTTATTCCTAGCTTTTATAATTTACCTAACTGTAACATGATTTTAAATATCTAAAGTTTAATAACTTTGAAAAGAATTTTAAGATCAAATTTGCTATGTATGTTGCATCATGTCCTAAAATCACAGAGCAATTCCAAAGCAGACAGCTGACTTTATCATGTATTAACCAATTCAGAAGGAGCTGGGCAAAGATACTGCCAGCAAGAGAGCAGAGAAATACAGTCAAAGCCAAAGGCAATCTCCATGCTTTGTGAGACTGATAAGGAGGTACTATTTTGAAGGACAACCTAACATACACTAAAGACTATCTTTTTATTTACAAAAAGATCAGTTATTCTATACGCAAAAGCACTGGTAATCTCAGTAAATATCAAGATATCATTTCCTCCCCCATAATTAAACATCTGACACATGTACCTGTTCCCCATATTAACTTGTTTCAGGTACACAGTTTTCTGGAAGTACTGTGTATTCCTGAACTTTCTAATAAGCTTTCATACAAAGTTAAAGAACATCTTCACCACGGGCTTCCCTGGTGGCGCAGTGGTTGGGAGTGTGCCTGCTGATGCAGGGGGCACGGCTTCGTGCCCCGGTCCAGGAGGATCCCACGTGCCGCGGAGCAGCTGGGCCCGTGAGCCATGGCCGCTAAGCCTGCGCGTCCGGAGCCTGTGCTCCGTGGCGGGAGAGGCCACAGCAGTGGGAGGCCCGCATACCACAAAAAAAAAGAACATCTTCACCACACAGTAGTAAAATGCAAATGAAGGATTTTCTATCAACTCTATCAAATAAAGTGTCAATATTTTCATTGTGATCCCAAGCAAAATGTTAACACCTGCAGTGTTAAAGATTTTTTACTTTTTTTAAGAACACATAGTTCCCAAGGTACAGAAAGTACTGACGATTTGATCAAATTCAGGAAAGCCAATAAAAATAATAAAGCTCATGTAGTACTAACAAAACCAGTGATACTAACGTTTGGGGTTTCTTTTAATCAGCAAGATTTCCAAGTCAAGACCAGGGTGTACTTATTTCAAACAATACTCAATACAACTAAGTGACAGAGCCCAATAAAATCACCTTTCGACCATTTTTTGTGATTTCATAACCATGGACGTTTATATTTGATAGTGTATTTTACAGTAAAGAAGGCATCATTGTCAATTATAATGAGAAAATTTTACAATGGCAATGTGAGTAATAGAACCCTGGCCATTTGTCTGAGCTAATAGGAAATTATTATAATTTTAAAATTAACTTTCCAACCCATCACATCTACAATGTGCCCAACACTGACAGTGCCAATGCTACTGGGTAGGAAAGTAGAAGGCCTGCTATGGGTTTCCCAAATTACGGCTGTCAATATAGGGAAGGACCTTCTTCCAGGTCCTTCTTCTGTCAATGAGGAATGCAGGGTGAACCTGGGACCCAACAGCGGCTGTGCTAGCTGGGACTATCTTGGGGCACGCTGACTGCAGTCAGAGATATTTGTAGTTTCAAAGTCATTCAAAATTATATACAAGATAGGCCACAGACATTAAGAAATGGTGCTTTATATATCAAAACAATGGTATATATAAACCACATCAATGGTTCAATGATCTCTACTAAAACAAGCACAACACAACCGATTTTCAAATATATTACAAATGCACACACACACATGAAAGCATGGGTATATAAGTATGTAAGTATGTATAGAGAGACACACACTGAAAGAAAAAAAATCACACATGGGGTTATGGGCATGACTCTAAAGTAATACAACATGTCCCAAAGGCCATAAAAGAAAATAAATCTGAAAACTCTTCCAGAAGACTGACGTCTATGACACCAGGTTACAGAGCAACCATTTTTAAGATCCACCATAATAAAAATAAAGAGATTATTTCTGAAAAGTACATAAAAGAATTCAAGAACTACAGCATATCATTAAAGCCCTCAGGGGACACTATCTAGATTGAATGTGACATGTAGAGATTATATAGGACATAAGGGACTTCCCTGGTGGCGCAGCGGTTAAGAATCCACCTGCCAATGCAGGGGAAAATGGGTTCGAGCCCTGGTCTGGGAAGATCCCACATGCTGTGGAGCAACAAAGCCCGTGCGCCACAACTACTGAGCCTGCGCTCTAGAGCCTGTGAGCCACAACTACTGAGCCCGCATGCCACAACTACTGAAGCCCACGCACCTACCACCCGTGCTCCACAACAAGAGAAGCCACTGCAATGAGAAGCCCGCGCTCCGCAACGAAGAGTAGTCCCCGCTCGCCACAACTAGAGAAAGCCCACGCGCAGCAACGAAGACCCAACACAGCCATAAATAAATAAATAAATAAATAGGACATAATATAGCTGTAAAATGCAATGCAAATGAGACCTAACACTTTTAAATAAACAGAAAAATATAAGCCTTCAGAGTATGAGTATTATAAAATTTGCATACTCAAAAGCTATGCATAAGCTCATGACTCATTTGGAAGTTATACATTATTAACAAGACCAAGGCTTTGCAATCATAAAGGCTGACTCACGATAACACACTTAAAATCTGGAGAAAAATGTTAAGAAATGCTGCAAATAGAAAACCTTATTCACAGTGTTTTTTAACCTTCGTTGATCAACTTACGTAACTCAGGGACTTGGTTTTTTTTAAAATGTGGAGTCTGTGACATCGATCACCTTGCCCTCACTAGTAATTGAAATGCTTTACAAATATGACTGACTCCTGATCCTGGGTCATTGTTCGAGTATTTATAACAGCAGAGTCCAAAAGAGTCCCATTATGAAATTATTCCTAAATACTTAGCACGATTTAAACGTATCCCCCCCAAATTTGCTGTTATTTGAAAAGGCAACAGGTATACTAGAAAGAACACAAGACGGGAAATTTTCAGATAAGGTCGAAGGGGAAAATAAAGAACTAAACACACAACTGCAAGTCACTGTCTTGAGCACTACCACAGGAAGGTGCTATAGCGCAGGGGAGGATGGTGGACCTCCAACAGGACACTGGGGTCAGTGAAGGCTGAGGTTAAGGGTAGGGGGCAGCAGGTGGGCAGTGGAGGAGGGAAGGTTCATAGATGGGAAAGATCATCTAGAGAGAGTTGGATTATCTGAAGTCAAAGTTCAGTTCTAAGGGAGCGCAGTTTAGGAGACAGTAACTAAAGATGGTGCCTTGGAGCTAGGCAAGAAACCAGATCACAAAAGGGAGGCCGGGTTTCCCTGGTGGCGCAGTGGTTGAGAGTCCGCCTGCCGATGCAGGGGACGCGGGTTCGGGCCCCGGTCCGGGAGGATCCCACATGCCGCGGAGCGGTTGTGCCCGTGAGCCATGGCCCCTGAGCCTGCGCGTCCGGAGCCTGTGCTCCGCAACGAGAGAGGCCACAACAGTGAGAGGCCCGTGTACGGAAAAAAAAAAAAGGGAGGCCAAGTGTATAGTAACAAGAACACACTGGTTGTTTACAATTTTTTTTTTTTTTAACATCGCCACTAATCTGGGGACAGATTAAAACTCAAAATCCTTGAGGAAAACTCTGAGCCACACTCAGAATTTATTATAAATGTGCCACTCTCTAAACTCATTTAATACCTTGCTTAAATATTAAACTAGAGTGAATGAAGAAAAATGAAACATTTTTAATGCTCCTAATGTTGAAAACCATAATCAAGTACCCTTGGAATTATGTCTTTTAAATTAAATAAAATTAAGTACACTAATCTTTTACCATGGAGGGTCAAACTCTTTTAATGCATCTGGCCAATTTTCTAATGCCTACACAGGAAATGAAAAATCATGCATAAAAACTGCCTTTGCACATGATACAGACAGATATTTACAGTGTGTGGATTTCCCAGCCCATCTATGTGGAAAATTTAAGATGCAGAAAAAGAGGCCAATCACTCCTGAGGTGAAAGACTGTCACGTGACCTCACTACTCTCTCCTGCAGCTCTTCTGAGCTGGTGGTCAGTGTGTCTTCTCCAAGAAGTAACCATCACAATTAGCAGATGCAAACTATTATATATAGAATGGATAAACAACAAGGTCCTATTGTAGAGCACAGGGAGGTATATTCAGTATCCTGTGATAAACCATAATGGAAAAGAATATGAAAAAGAATGTGTATATATATATATGTGTGTGTGTGTATATATATACATAAATGACTGAATCACTGTGCTGTACAGCAGAAATTAACACAACATTGTAAATCAGCTGTACTTCAATAAAATAAATTTTTTTACAAAGAAGGAACCAACAGAGAGAGTATCACTAGCTAACAGTCACGGAGAACTGACAGGCACGACACTAACACATATCTCTTGTAACTCTCCCACAACCCAGTGAGATGCGTTCCATTTTATGACTGTCTCTGTTTTACAAATGAGGAGATTCAGGTTTGGACAGATTAAGTAATGTGCCCAAGGCACACAGCTAATAAGCAACAGTGCCAGGCCTCAAACGAATTGTCTGCAGTCCCAAAGCCCAGTAGAAGCAGTTAGCTACAGAGCAAGATGCACACACAAATTATGTGGGTGCTTCCTTTTTTTTTATTCTCAGAGCTGCCTCTAACGCTATCTGGACGCACTGAGAAGCTAAGTGAAGGGGTCATTCGTTGCATCTGTAGCAGCTACAGCAAGGCACCTAGTTTCCAATCTTTCTGCATCTCTTTTTTCCTCATCCGAAAAGTCAGGTAAACAATACCTTAATAGTAATAATAATAACCTTAACATGTTACTATGAAGCTGAAACGGGCGATAGGATTACCCAGGTGCACACCAGCCAGGAGCTCACACTAGCAGCCTTCTGGCATTTGATATCCCAAGTACTTAAACACAGCAAGCAACCTTACCGAGGATCTAACACCCATCATTCTGTGGATAGGGCCGAAAGGGGAACGTCTGGGGTCCTCGGGAACCTCCTTGGGGCTCCCCAGTCACAACCATACCCAGATGATGCCGGCAGTTCCTCCTATCCCAACGCTGTATGCACAGTGAACTTAAAGAAAAGAAGGCAATAAACCTGGTTTTGCCAGAAGCATCCCAGGGCAAAAGAAAATTCGGTAAATTTCTCAAAATATTTTCTTGCCTTTCACATCTATTTTTACACCTCCTAATGAAGGTATTCTATTTTGTTACTGGCTTGGTACTCATTAGAGCACCGGCTTTCCTCTTTAAACAAAATAGGTATCGAGGATGGAAGAATATCTTTTAAATTATCATCTCTGTTTTTTCCTCTGCACACTGGTCGATGAACTAGGTGACATTAATTTTCCGGATCTCACCTCTAACCTCTTAATAATGCTCCTCACAGGTGGTACCTAATTGGCACATTGTTCCCTTGCTGGAAACTAGGAGACAGTAAGTAAAGATGGTCCCTTGGAGCTGGGCAAGAAACCAGCTCACAAAAGGAAGGCCAATTGGACAGTGACAAGAACACACTGGTTGTTTACAATTTTTTTTTTTTTAACATTGCCACTAATCTGAGAACAGATTAAAACTCAAAATCCTTGAGGAAAACTCTGAGCCACACTCAGAATTTATTATAAATGCACTGCTCCCTAAACTCATTTAATACCTTGTTTAAATATTAAACTAGAGTGAATGAAGAAAAATGAAACATTTTTAATTCTCCTAATGATGAATATACCACAATCAAGTACACCCTTGGAATTACCTCTTTTAAATTAAATAAAATTCAGTACACTAATCTTTTACCATAGAAGGTCAAACTCTTAATGCGTCTGGCCAATTTTCTAATGCCTACACAGGAAATGAAAAATCATGCATAAAAAGTTAGTCTGAATCCATACCTGGGAAGCGTAAGGAGCTTCACCCACCCAAGAGCAAACAAAATTCAAAGTCTAGGGAGAGGACCTACTGATGAAATTTATCTTTTGTGACCATACATTAAGTACTTGGTTAAAGAGGAATAACAGCTCTGTGATGGGAAGAATGAATTAATTATGATTATTAATTAATTAATTAATTATTAATTAATTATTATTTATTTATTTATTTATTATTTATTTATTTATTTATTTATTTATTATTTATTTATTATTATTATATATTATTATATATATATTATTATATATATATATAATATATATATATTATAATATATATATTTTATATATTATATATATATATAATATATATTATATATATTATAATATATATATTTTATATATTATATATATATATAATATATATTATATATATATAAATATATATATTATTATATATATTATATATTTATTATATATTATTATTATTATTTTATTATTATTTATTTATTATTTATTTATTATTATTTATTTATTATTTATTATTTATATATATTTATTATTATTATTTAATTATTTATTTATTAATTAATTATTAATTAATTATGATTATAATTATTAATTATGAATTAAGAATGAATTTAATTATGCCCAAATAGCAGTGGTGAGAATGGAGACCATTTAAGCCAGACTGATGAACTTGCTACTCTCTTCTCAAAGGTCTGCACACGTTCAAGGGCACAGCCAAGCCAGGTTGCTGCTTAGCAGACACTGATGTCAAGGCAAAGAGAGCCTGGTTCAGGAAACACGATGGGGACAAGAATGAAAAGTGCTTTTAACCTTTTGGGTGCAAAGCAGAGAAACTCCTGAGTCAAAGCGTTGATATTCCAGCTAGCAACCTACTTGTGTTTGCACAGAGCTCTCTGATCGTCCACCTGTTTGGGAAGCAAAAGTACATTACTCATTGTGAACACAGAAATCTGAAGCAACGAGGCAAGTGCAGATGAATCTATTGCAGCCTTTTTCTACATCACTGCACTGCATAATTAGAGAAACTCTGATGAAAGCAGGTTTTTGAATAACAACTTCCAGAGGAGTCTCGGAGATTTCTGCTTGTCCCTAGAGAATCACTGATAATATCTTGATAGTGCAATAGTTAATAGCCAATATATCAACAGGCAGATTACCTAATGCACTGAGCTGCAAAGGTTTCTAAAACCTAGTAAGAAAATGAGTATATGGAAGTGAGATAATATAAATCACAGGCACCCTGATCCAGATATTAATATCACTGCTGTATTTTCTCTGCAGGTAGTCACCAACGTGACAGGCTCGGAGGGGTGTAACTGTGTGGCCAGAAGGGTTAAAAACGGAAAGTCCTCTACCCCCATAGACTTGATGATGGGTTTCACTCGTTTGGAAAGTGCTTCATTCCACATATTCATTCCATATATACAATTACATATTGTAATTGACATTTTAAAGCACTATATTTTAAAACATTTTTAACAGGAAGACCTATTTTCAAGAAAAGTCCACCCATTTGGCCTCTCTCTCTTTACCATAACCAATACCCTTCAGAAACCTCTAAGAAATCCTAAAACTACTTAGAACACAGATTACAACCACAGGGGTCCTGCATACACATACACCTCTGCCTCCCCCACCAGACACCACTCCTGCTCCTATACCCATCCTCCTACACCTACACGTATGCCTACACCTACACCTGCTCCTGTATCTACAAATATACCTGTACCTACTTCTACATGTGCCCCTGCACCAACTACTACACCTACACATACACGTAATACCTACACCTATTCTGGTTCCTAGAATAACTTTTAAGGCAGGTTCTGTGTTTTGCATCAGCTGTATCTTCATTCAGCTCTATAACACAGTAGTTCAACATCTGACCGTAAGTCACAGATAACTTTCTCAATGCTTTTTTGAAAGATTTTCTATATTTGTAGGATAACAACCTCTTTTATTTGCTAATGACTCCTTGTATCCTTACAAAGCACCTTAACAAACATTTATTGTAAACATTTAAAACACAGGCTTGTGATGCGCGTGAAATGAAATGAAACCTTCACTTCAATTAACTACCATCTTGCTTCTCTTTAGTCTCACTTTATAATTAGTCCGCCAGCTTCTCTGAGTCACTGGCACCCTTGGGCCACCGGGCTGAGACGGAAGAGAGTCACTGCTCCAGGCGTTATGAGAGTTCGAGTCCTCATTTGAACCCTGCGTCTCCCGCCTCCCTCGGCTCTACGTGCTGGCTGTACTCCTGCCACGATGCCCTCCAACCTGTCCAGCTTCCCCTGCCTAAGAGCCTGGCACTGGCTCCCTTCTCTGCATGGAAGGCTCTTCCTCTAGCTCTTTCCAGAGCTGGCTCCTCTTCGTCATTCATGACTCGACCCAAGCAGCACATCCACAGAAGGATAATCAGACCGAACCTGCCTAAAACGCCCTCTTACTCTCAACCCCCATATTGCTCTCTTTCCCATTGCTGTGTGGTTGTTTTCTTCTTCAGAACAATATCCCTGTCTGCCATCACCTCGCCTACTTTGCTTATTGTCAGAATCTCTCCATCTTCCAAAGTACATTTCACGAGAGGAGGATGTTTATTTTGTCACCACTGAATCCCCAGCACCTAGAATAATGACTTTACACAATAAGCACTCAACAAATGAAATGAAGGGGAGAGGGGGGAAGATGTCCCAGCTATAGCTAAATCAATATTAAACTGTTAATTTTAGGGGAATTTTTAGATATGAACTTTTATGTGCTTTCTAAAAGCACATAAAAGGTAGGAGTTTCATAAAAGGTAGGAGTTTAAGTGTTTCTCCTTCTTAGAATTTTCACTAAACAACATATCATGCCTACAGTATATGAATTATCCATACAACAAAAACCTACTTAGGTACAAATGGTACAATTACTTTTGGGCTCTAAGCAGATCTGCTTGCTTTATCATGTTTTGCTTAAAATATTCCAATTATGTTATACATTTACAAATGTGAAGGTAAAATTCCAGTCATATTTATTTTTAAAACAGGGCAAGATATGAGAAGCATATTTCACCTAGCAAAAAGGCAATTACACACAGCAGCCCATTCATACCATAAGCCAAGACAACAACAAATGAGATTTTGGTGTTTGGGGGGGCAAGGACTTTCTAAATAATTAGATGACATTTAGAAATGATGAATGCATGTTCACACTAACTACAATTTAGTAACAATTTAATATTTGATGCAATCACACACATCTCATTCGGTCACTATCAAAAGAAAAAAAGAAATCACCAGGGCTTCCCTGGTGGCGCAGTGGTTGAGGGTCCGCCTGCCGATGCAGGGGACACGGGTTCGTGCCCCGGTCCGGGAGGATCCCACATGCCGCGGAGCGGCTGGGCCCGTGAGCCATGGCCGCTGAGCCTGCGCGTCCGGAGCCTGTGCTCCGCAACAGGAGAGGCCCTAATAAAACTTCTAACAAGTAATGCCCAGGAAGAGAAGGCCATTACTGGCACAGAATGGGGCTAACAGTCACTTTACTGGAAGCTGGCCAAGCCTACCAACCCCACGTGGGATCTACAAAGAACATTTATAGGCGAATGGAGTGAGATCCAGGCCATTTCTAAGACACACTGTGACAGCTGTAGGTTCCAACCTGCCCTAAGCCCCAGGACTACTGGTCTCCTGACATCAGTACCCCGATAAATCCGTTTCCCTTTGGCTGGGTGGGTATCCAGGAAAAGAAGGGGTTGTTATTGTTGTTTCGTTTTTTGTTTTAAGAAAAAGAAAGTCAGCCTAGACTTAGAATCACAGCTTTCACCTATGGGCTCCTGACATGCAACCAGACATCAGAGAACCACACTGATTCCCTCATTTAGAGAAAACTACTAATGACAGACTGCATTGCTTACTCTCTGCCTTATAAACAGGAATGCTCACACTATCATACTCATCCAGTCGAAAATTTACAGCAAACAAAAGAATGTCCTCACCATCATGGCCACAGATATTACTCAGCAAAATTGCCCTCCCTGGAGACAAACTGCCGAACAGTCTTTGTTCCTCTAAGAAAAGCTGGACCACTACCATGTGATGTGAGGATCACTAACTGTATGTGGAATTTTTATTGAAAGGTAGGAAGTTCTGAGTGTTCACGTATCATTCTTGTGCCTACCCACTGAAAGGAATAATCATGCTTCTCTCCTCTGTTCTCCAGATTGAGAACCAAGCCCTGGAAATCTCCAAGAGGAGAGACTTCTCAGCTGTGAGCAGGGATTCACCAAAAACGCCACTGCAGACATCTGCAGTCTGTTTCATCAAATATTCAACACAGCACAGCTTTGGAAATCAAATAAAGCAGCTTTGGTGATAGCATGTGGGAGACGATCTTAGAATGCAAAGTGTTAACAGCCAATCTGCAGTGAAGACGTGGGTTCTGTTGGTTAGCGTATTTGTTGCTTTAGTTTTTGTTCAAACCCAAACAAAAACATTTATCTCGCGTAATTTAATGCCAAGCATACTCTCCGGTGACTACTGATTTTCTTGTTAGGTCGTGCTGTACAGAGATTGAACCTGAAACCCTAGAACCTAACAAGTACACCCAGATGTTTTTAGTTCCTCAAAACTGGTACAGGAGGCAGCAAATGCCCTGAGCTCAATGAGACCTTCTGGACAGCAGTACAATTTGTAACGAGAATTGCAAATGCTCTATGGTGTCCAATTGCCGACATGAAATTTAGGTGTGCCAGAGAATTATTTTGTTTCCTTAAATACTCATGACATGACTCAATCATGTAACATGTCTAAAGAATAAATAAAATATGAAGTAGATTTTACCTGCTTTCCAACAGTGATCTGTTACGTTCATTCATTTTAAAATACAGGGCTAATTTCACTTACTAAAACACTTTGTGCAAATAATTTAAAAATCTGGGCTCCAGCCCCGAGAGACTTCAGTCTAAATATCACTGTCAACAGTAGCAAATCACAAATTTCAAAAAGATCATCCATGTGTACAAACGTTACATATGCATCAGGAAACAAAATGTTTAATTGGCTCATCTTTCTGCCTCCAAAAACATTCATGCAGAAAGCATCTGTTTTATTGCTGGTGTTGCCTAATATTACGTTCGGGATACTGCTCACAAATAGTATCAGAGAAGCGGGGAAAGCTGGCAAACCCCAGGTGCTCTATGTCAGATGATGGGAAACTCTCCTTAAGAAGCAAAATTCCAGGACCTCCCTGGTGGCGCGGTGGTTAAGAACACACCTGCCAATGCAAGGGACACGGGTTCGAACCCTGATCCGCGAAGATCTCACATGCTCCAGGGCAACTAAGCCTGTGCGTCACAACTACTGAAGCCCACGTGCCCTAGAGCCCACGCTCTGCAGCAAGAAAAGCCACCGCAATGAGAAGCCCGCGCAGCGCAACGAAGAGCAGCCCCCGCTCACAGGAACTAGAGAAAGGCCGCACGCAGCAACGAAGACCCAACACAGCCAAAAATAAAATAAATAAATCAAATAGATTTATTTTTTTTAAAAAAGCAACATTCCCAGGTTCAATTTGGCCGAATGCCCATGGCACCGTGGTGGGTGCAGCACTAAGATCACCCTCACACTGTTTATTTTGAAGTTTTAATAATAGATGAAAAAATATTTTTAAAATAAATTCAAGAACATTATGTAATCTGGGGATAGGCAGTTCATAATTTACCCCAACCTTACGAAAGCTAGGGCCCAATTTTTGACAGTCTCAAAAATTTGTAATTCACCCATCTGTTTCTCCAGTGCTTTCAGATGAAGCAAGTCAAATGCAAGGAGATTATGATCCTTTTTAAGAAATTTCATCCCTTATGAGTTCAGCAGAAATTTGCACATGAATTTGTCAAAAATACTTAAGCTTTTCTCCTGAAAATCAGTTTCATTTCTTTCCTGTTACTGATTTTTCAACCATCCACCACTTCACCTGCCTCCTCCATCAGCACTCTCTTTCCAGGCGTAAAAAACAAAATGAATAATAAATAACATGAGGCCTAAAAGCACGAACATCGCAAATATTTCTCTGAAATATATTCCCACATGGGGCCGGCTTATTTCATGATTTTAAATACATCATAGCAGGCACATGGGGTATGGACAGGAGCTAGAGAGAGCCCCAATGATTCTGGGAAAAAGGAAGGGGACTGCCTTTTGAGAGTTAGCATAACATATACACACTATTATATATAAAATAGATAACCAACAAGAACCTACTGTATAGCACAGGGAACTCTACTCAATGTTTCATAATAACCTATAAGGGAAAAGAATCTGAAGAAGAACAGATATACAGAGATATAAAATATATATAACTGAATCGCTGTGTTATACACCTGAAACATGATATTGTAAATCAACAACACTTCAATTAAAAAATAAAATAATAAAAGTAAATAAATAAGAAAGGAGCAGAAACAAAATTGTAAACAAAGTTAAGCAAAATCAACTTGGAGAGCTCTGGCGTGAACTAGATCGCATTTACACGCATAACTACAAAAAGCTTATGTCTGTCAAAAAGGCAGGGAGTCGTGGGTTGGGTCCTTGATTCCAAGCTCATCAAGCACCCTTTGGTTGAACAGTCAGCAAGGTTTCGGGATGCCAGCCCACGTAAGCCAGCAAGCCGGCCACTCGCTCTCACAGCTTCCCACTGTCACCTTCCGTACATCATCGCTCATCGTTATCTGATAGTCTTCCCATTCTCCATTTCTGCCTGCCTCTGCTCCCTCACCCTGCCTCCCTCTCAGAACACCCTAGAACACTTGTCCTGTTCACACTGTACCCCAAGAGCCTAAAAATACTGTTGGATGAACGAGTAAGTAACGTGGCTCACCAAGACTACAGCCGGGCAACTGCAAACTCCAGCCCAGCTGAGCCAGCGTGTTTCAGCATCAGTTAACAAATCAGCACTCTGGTGTTACTCCTCGGTTTTGTGAGTTTCCTGAACTCAAGGCAGGGAATCTGATTCAATCCAGGACATGAATGAAATTACTTTTCAGGTGGTGCAAAAACAGAGGCCAGTTTCACCTCTGGCTCCCTCCATCAACAACCTAGGGGGGCAGGAGATTGGCTGAGACCGTCCCTCTGCCCCTTAGCTCCCCTCCTCTGTTTTGTCTGTGTTTTACATCCAGTGGCTGAAGCATATGCCAAATTCTAGACCTCTCAAAGGCGAGTCAAATCTTTGTGGCACGCTAACACTCCCTGGAGCTAATAAAAAGCAGTTGTGTCTTCCAGCTTCCGCCTTTTGTCTCTACTTTTCAAAAGGAAAGACCAATGTGCCAACCCCTGTGGTCACACTCAAGTTCATGTGTCCAACACACACTGAGGCCAAACAAACCAAAACATAGGAGTTTGGAGCACAGAAATGTTTATTGCAAGGGCCAAGCAAGGAAAATGGGCAGCTCACGCTCAAAACGCCCAAACTCCCCGATGGTTTTCAGGGAAGAGTTTTTACAGGCAAAATTTGTGAGGAGGGCTGTGGGCTATGGGAATGGTTATTTTGCCATGTTCCTACAACTTGTGATTTCATTTCCTATCAAAATTCTACCACTCCACAAAATTGTTTTTTTCATACAACCCAAACATTAAAACAATAGCCACTTATAATCAGAAACTGCTGGCTTCAGAATGGCCATCATCAAAAACTCCAGAAACAATAAATGTTGGGACAGGGTGTGGAGAAAAGGGAACCCTCCTGCACTATTGGTGGGAATGTAAATTGATACAGCCACTATGGAGACCAGTATGGAGGTTCCTTAAAAAACTACAAATAGAACTACCATATGACCCAGCAATCTCACTACTGGGCATATACCCTGAGAAAACCATAATTCAAAAAGAGTCATGTACCACAATGTTCACTGCAGCTCTATTTACAATAACCAGGATGTGAAAACAACGTAAGCGTCCATCAACAGACGAATGGATAAAGAAGATGTGGCACATATACAATGGAATATTACTCAGCCATAAAAAGGAATGAAATTGAGTTATTTCTAGTGAGGTGGATGGACCTAGAATCTGTCATACAGAGTGAAGTAAGTCAGAAAGAGAAAAACAAATACCATATGCTAACGCATACACATGGAATCTAGAAAAATGGTACTGAAGAACCTAGTGGTAGGGCAGGAATAAAGACGCAGATGCTGAGAACAGACTGGAGGACACAGGGGGAAAGGGGAGGCTGGGACGTAGTGAGAGAGTAGCATTAACATACATACACTACAAAATGTAAAACAGATGGCTGGTGGGAAGCTGTTGCACAGCATGGTGAGATCAGCTCTGTGCTTTGTGACCATCTAGAGGGGTGGGATAGGGAGGGTGGGAAGGAGGCTCAAGAGGGAGGGGAGGGACTTCCCTGGTGACACAGTGGTTAAGAATCTGCCTGCCAATGCAGGGGACACAGGTTCAAGCCCTGGTCTGGGAAGATCCCACATGCCGTGGAGCAACTAAGCCCGTGCACCACAACTACTGAGCCTGTGCTCTAAAGCCCACGAGCCACAATTACTGAGCCCGTGTGTACCACAACTACTGAAGCCTATGCACCTAGAGCATGTGCTCCATGACAAGAGAAGCTACCATAATGAGAAGACTGTGCACCGCAATGAAGAGTAGCCCCTACTTGCTGCAACTAGAGAAAATACCTGCGCAGCAACGAAGACCCAACGCACCCAAAAAAACAAAATAAATTTAAAGAAAAAAAAAGAGGGAGGGGATATGGGGATATGTGTGTGTGTACAGCTGATTCACTTTACTGTACAGCAGAAACTAACAACATTGTGAAGCAATTATACTCCAATAAAGATGTATAAAAATAAATAAATAGGGCTTCCCTGGTGGTGCAGTGGTTGAGAGTCCGCCTGCCGATGCAGGGGGACGCAGGTTTGTGCCCTGGTCTGAGAAGATCCCACATGCCGCGGAGCGGCTGGGCCCGCAAGCCATGGCCGCTGAGCCTGCGCGTCCGGAGCCTGTGCTCTGCAATGGGAGAGGCCGCAACAGTGAGAGGCCCGCGTATCGCAAAAAAAAAAAAAAAAAATTAAAAATAAATAAATAAGTAATTTACATTTGTTAACTTTAAAGTGGCTTTTGGTCATCACATCCCTAATTATCTCTATTTAGCCTTTTTAAGCTCCTTGATGATAGAGGATAAGATGATTGAGCAGGGGCAGTGGGGAAGGGGGTTAACCTGACACACAAAAGTCCAGTAAAGATTTGATGGGTGAATTATGTGATTACATGATGGCATGATTATTCTATATTAACGTACCATATAAACTTACAAATGCCTGACTCACACATGATCCACAAGAAGAGTAAGCTGGTAACCTGCTTCCAAACCTCCTCTCCCCAGAGGAAGCTCTGTACCAGTTCAGAATACAAGCCAAACTCAGCATGATACTGGGGATTACCCTATGGACACTACAGAAAAACAGATCTTGGTACATAATAGATGCTCCACAAGTGAACAGACCTATCTGCCATCCTTGTGAGAGTGAAAGGATGTGGCTTTTGGAACCAACAGATTCTCATTTGAAACTTGGTATCACTGTATCACCAGCACCTAGTGTCAATGTTTACACTAGAAAAAGAATCTCTCTCTGGAATTCCCTGGCGTCCAGTGGTTAGGACTCTGTGTTCTCACTGCCTGGGTTCGATCCCTGGTCGGGGAACTAAGATCCCACAACCTGCCTGGCACACCCCCACCACCACCCCCCCACCCCCCACCAAAAAAAAGAATCTCTTTAACAAGGGTATTTACATGTATCTATGAATGAGTGAAGGGATAAACATATGAAAAGAGTATTCTTGTCATCCAAAACAACTACGCCTCTAGTATGCAAAGAGAGAGATTTGCAGTTTCTCAATTTAAAATATTGCGGTGGATATTCACATGGAAAAGATATCTAACAAATTATACATTTTGCTTCCAATTCAATTCAAGTACACAACATTATTGGGGTCATGATTTTTTTAATTAAAAATACTGCATTGATCAATAAACTCCCAGCTGATATAAAGTACTTCCTGTAGTTATATTTAAACTAATTATCAACTCTGTATTCAATGTTTCTTTTTCTTTTTTTTCCTCAAAAATTTTGCTGGCTAACAGTGAAGACAGATACGTCTTACACATTGTGAAAGGTACAAAAATCTAAAAAGGCAGTGAAATCATTTGGGATTATCATGAGAAAAATGTGCTTCAAATTCATCTTGTTTTTAACAAAAAGTCAAGTCCTAGCCAAATACACTTTATAACCACAACTTCATCTGGTCACACCTAATTTTTCAAATGCTTAAATGATTCTTTTTATCCATAATATTTGCATGCATAGCCTACAGTTCAAACAAATGATTCCTAATCCATAAATATCAGAATCTCCTAATATAGCACTCCATTCAATGTATAACTTAGTTATCTAGTAAGCAAGTTTAAAATATATGATTTCTTAAATCGCTTTAAAGAAAACAACTGCTGTGGACAATAAAACTCTAACTAAACAAAATCCTATCATGGGTCTAACATCCAGGAAGGTGATAAGCCCTTACAGAACCTCATGTTTCTACATCTACAAACAATTAATAATAAAGTATAAACAATATGCTTTAATATAATGGTTTAGAATTAAATTACAAAGAATAATTCTTTTATCAATTTTCAGAATCAACTCTTAGTTTCTTGTTTTGCTTTCTTTACCATCTATGGGGGAAGGAGGGAAGGAGGGAAGGAAAGCCAAGTTTAAGCCCATCACCTTAAGCTTGTAACATCTCACCTTCCTATACGAGAACTATAAAGATGAATGAGAGGCTGTCAGTAGATATTAGCAGAACAGCAACTCAATTAACAGCAGAATGAATGTACATCCAGATACTCAGGACTATACTCTCAAACATCCCTTCCGCTTAAAAAAAAAAAAAATCCACAGACATTTCTTCCAAGTCCAAAACAAGCACTCAGACAACAGAAAAAAAATTAAATTTCAATTTCTTCCAGGATGGCAAAATCTGGATAACCTAGTAGAAAAGAGAATCACTTGGTATTATTGACAAATAGAACTTAAGAATTTAGAAACAATATTAAAGACATAAGGAAGAAATGCAACTGAAGACCATAAAAAACTTGTTGAGATAGACTGACACCTTTGAAAAACATTTCTCTAAAAATGGACAATTTTTTATTTCTAAAATATATTGTTAATGTGTACACTCCAGATCCTCATGAAATTAATATGAATAATACATATAAACTTGTTTTATAAATTGGACTGCTTTAAAGCAGTATTAAGGTATACTTCTTCAGTGTTAGGACAAGTAATCCAAAGATTCCACTGTTTATATTTCTTTGTCACATACTGATTGTTAGAGACTTCAGGAATCATGTAAGATTATACTATTAACCTGTCATATTCATCATTCCATTAGTAAGGCATGGGCCCTGACCTCAAATATTTAATCTGGAGGGGAAAATAAAACTCATACCCACGTAGCAAGCAATCAGTAAATACTATATATGAGATGAAACAAAATTAAGTTTCCAACTGCACAAAAATAATTTCATAGGATTCTGTCTTCACTGGGGAGGATTTCATGGAGGAGATAGTGATTGATATGGGTCTTAAAAACATAGCTCAGGGCTTCCCTGGTGGTGCAGTGGTTGAGAATCTGCCTGCTAATGCAGGGGACACGGGTTCGAGCCCTGGTCTGGGAAGATCCCACATGCCACGGAGCAACTAGGCCCGTGAGCCACAACTACTGAGCCTGCGCGTCTGGAGCCTGTGTTCCGCAACAAGAGAGGCCGCGATAGTGAGAGGCCCGCGCACCGCGATGAAGAGTGGCCCACGCTTGCCACAACTAGAGAAAGCCCTCGCACAGAAACGAAGATCCAACACAGACAAAAATAAATAAACAAATGTGGGATTTAAAAAAAAAAAAAAGCTCGGATTTCTATGTTTTATTTCTCTATAAGATTGAAAATTTCCCAAAGGATCAATCTGTTGACACTATCAGCTCTTCTCATCCCTCTAATTCCCTGCCCTTGCTAGTACACAATCAAATTAAGTATTTAATGAACTGAATCACAACTGCTATGAAAATATAACTGTTCTTCCCAACAAAGCAATGATATGGAACCTCTATCTTCACACATTTAACAGAACTCTCCTGTCCACTGGCTCCCACTTTTCTCCCTAGGTACGCTGCCCTCAGACCACACTTTGCCCTGGACCAAACATGATTATCTACAAATTAGTTCCCACTTCTCTGCCTGGCTTTTTCTCAGCCCTTTCTACCACCCGTGGATAACCTGGATTACTGTATATACAGGGAGGATGCTGCTCCCGCCAGATCACGCCACATCTCAGGGAAAGCATGTGTATTAACATTGGCTACCACCTGGCACTTCACATAAACTCATTAGAGCTCCTTGGCCTCAACCGTAGACACACAGCACTAGATCTATGTTTTTATTCATTCATTCATCCATCCATCCATTCCCTCATTCAGCTGGCAATCATTCAGTCCATCACTCCCGTGTGCTGAGCACAATGTTAAGTACTGAGTGGACAAAACTGAATATGATTCTTGCCCCACAAGGGCTCATGGCCTCTTAGTTCAAGGGTTCATCAAAAGAGGATAAGGAGAGGAGCTTCAAGCTGGCGGAAGAGTAAGACGTGCACATCACCTTCCTTCCCACAAATACATCAGAAATAAATCTACATGGGGAACAACTCCTACAGAACACCTACTGAATGCTGGCAGAAGACCTCAGACCTCCCAAAATGCAAGAAACGCCCCCACGTACCTGGATAGGGCAAAAGAAAAATGAAAAAACAGACAAAAGATAGGGACAGAACCTGCACCACTGGCAGGGAACTGTGAAGGAGGAAAGGTTTCCACACACTAGAAGCCCCTTCGCGGGCAGAGACTGCAGGGGGTGGAGGGGGGAAGCTTCAGAGCCATGGAGGAGAGCGCAGCCACAGGGGTGCGGAGGGCAAAGCAGAGAGATTCCCGCACAGAGGATCGGTGCCGACCGGCACTCACCAGCCCGAGAGGCTTGTCTGCTCACCCGCCGGGGCGGGCGGGGCTGGGAGCTGAGGCTCGGCCTTCGGTCGGAGCGCAGGGACAGGACTGGGGTTGGCGGCATGAACACAGCATGAAGGAACTAGTGCGCCACAGCTAGCCGGGAGAGAGTCCGGAAAAAAGCCTGGACCTGCCGATGAGGCAAGAGACTTTTTCTTCCATCTTTGTTTCCTGGTGCACGAGGAGAGGGAATTAAGACTGCTGCTTAAAGGAGCTCCACAGGTGGACATGAGACACTAAGGCTGCTGCTGCCGCCACCAGGAAGCCTGTGTGTGAGCACAGCTGACTCTCCATACCCCCCGTCCCAGGAGCCTGTGCAGCCCGCCACTGCCAGGGTCCCGTGATCCAGGGACAACCTCCCCGGGAGAACACACGGCGCGCCTCAGGCTGCTGCAACGTCACGCTGGCCTCTGCTGCCGCAGGCTCGCCCCACATCCACACCCCTCCCTCCCCACGGCCTGAGTGAGCCAGAGCCCCCGAATCAGCTGCTCGTTTAACCCCGTCCTGTCTGAGCAAAGAACAGACGACTTCAGGCGACCTACACGCAGAGGCGGGGCCAAATCCAAAGCTGAGCCCCGGGAGCTGTGAGAACAGAGAAGAGAAAGGGAAATCCCTCCCAGCAGCCTCAGGAGCAGCGGATTAAGTCTCCACAGTCAACTTGATGTACCTGCATCTGTGGAATACCTGAACAGACAACGAATCATCCCAAATTAAGGAGGTGGACTTTGGGAGCAAGATTTATTATTTTTTCCCCTTTTCCTCTTTTTCTGAGTGTATATGCGTATGCGCTTCTGTGTGATTTTGTCACAGTATAGATTTGCTTTTACCATTTGTCCTAGGGTTCTGTCTGTCCGTTTATTTTTTGGTTTTTTGTTTTAATATACTTTTCAACACTTCTTATCATTGGTGGATTTGTTTTTTAGTTTCGTTGTTCTTTCTTTTTAAATTACTTAAAACATTTTTTTAATAATTATTTTTTGTTTTTTATTTTAATACCTTTTTAATTTTAGCTTAGTTTAGTTCATCTTTTTCTTTCTTTCTTTCTTTCTCCCTTTTATTCTGAGCCGTGTGGATGACAGGCTCTTGTGGCTCCAGCCAGGCATCAAGGCTGTGCCTCTGAGGTGGGAGAGCCAAGTTCAAGACATTGGTCCACCAGAGACCTTCCAGTTCCACGTAACATCAAACGGTGAAAATCCCCCAGAGATCTCCATTCTCAACGCCAAGACCCAGCTCCACTCAACGACCAGCAAGCTACACTGCTGGACACCCTATGCCAAACAACTACCAAGACAGGAACACAACCCCACCCATTAGCACACAGGCTGCCTAAAATCATAATAAGGTCACAGACACCCCAAAACATACCACCAGACGTGGACCTACCCACCAGAAAGACAAGATCCAGCCTCATCCACCAGAACACAGGCACTAGTCCCCTCGACCACGAAGCCTACACACCCCACTGAACAAACCTTAGCCACTGGGGACAGACACCAAAAACAACGGGAACTACGAACCTGCAGCCTCTGAAAGGGAGATGCCAAACACAGTAAGTTAAGCAAAATGGGGAAAAAAAGAAACACACAGCAGATGAAGGAGCAAGGTAAAAACCCACGAGACCTAACAAACGAAGAGGAAATAGGCAGTCTACCTCAAAAAGAATTCAGAGTAATGATAGTAAAGATGATCCAGAATCTTGGAAACAGAATGGAGAAAACACAAGAAACATTTAACAAGGACCTAGGAGAAAGAAATAGCAAACAAACAATCATGAACAACACAATAAACGAAATTAAACTTTCCCCAGAGGGATCAATAGCAGAATAACTGATGCAGAAGAACGGATAAGTGACCTGGAAGATAAAATAGTGGAAATAAATACTGCAGAGCAGAATAAAGAAAAAAGAATGAAAAGAACTTAGGACAGTCTCAGGGACGTCTGGGACAATATTAAATGCACCAACATTAGAATTATAGGATTCCCAGGAGAATAAGAGAAAAAGAAAGGGACTGAGAAAATATTTGAAGAGATTGTAGTTGAAAAGTTCCATACTGTGGGAAAGGAAATAGTTAATCAAGTCCAGGAAGCACAGAGAGTCCCATATAATAAATAAACAAATAACAATAAGTATCTCCTTGGACAAATCCAAGGAGAAACACACCAAGACACATATGAATCAAACTATCAAAAATTAAATACAAGGAAAAAATATTAAAAGCAGCAAGGGAAAAACAACAAATAACACACAAGGGAATCCCCATAAGGTTAACAGCTGATCTTTCAGCAGAAACTCTGCAAGCCAGAAGGGAGTGGCAGGACAGATTTAAAGTGATGAAGGAGAAAAACCTACAACCAAGATTACTCTACCCAGCAAGGATCTCATTCTGATTTGATGGAGAAATTTAAACCTTTACAGACAAGCAAAAGTTAAGAGAATTCAGCACAACCAAACCAACTTTACAACAAATGCTAAAGGAACTTCTCTAGGCAGGACACACAAGATAAGGAAAAAACCTACAATAACACACCCAAAACAGTTAACTAAGAAAATGGGAATAGGAACATACATATCGATAATTACCTTAAATGTAAATGGATTAAATGCTCCAACCAAAAGACACAGACTGGCTGAATGGATACCAAAACAAGACCCATATATATGCTGTCTACAAGAGACCCACTTCAGACCTAGGGACACATACAGACTGAAAGTGAGGGGATGGAAAAAGATATTCTATGCAAATGGAAATCAAAAGAAAGCTGGAGTAGCAATTCTCATATCAGACAAAATAGACTTTAAAACAAAGAGACAAAGAAGACAAAATAGACTTTAAAACAAGAGACAAAGAAGGACACTACATAATAATCAAGGGATCAATCCAAGAAGAAGATATAACAATTGTAAATATTTATGCACCCAATATAGAAGTACCTCAACACATAAGGCAAATACTACCAGCCACAAAAGGGGAAATCAACAGTAACACAATCATAGTAGGGGATGTTACCACCCCACTTTCACCAATATACAGATCATCCAAAATGAAAATAAATACAGAAACACAAGCTTTAAATGACACATTAAACAAGATGGACTTAATTGATATTTATAGGACATTCCATCCAAAAACAACAGAATACACTTTCTTCTCAAGTGCTCATGGAACATTTTCCAGGACAGATCATACCTTGGGTCACAAATCAAGCCTTGGTAAATTTAAGAAAACTGAAATCGTATCAAGTATTTTTTCTGGCCACAACGCTATGAAACTAGATATCAATCACAGGAAAAAATCTGTAAAAAAATACAAACACATGGAGGCAAAGCAATACACTACTTAATAACCAAGAGATCACTGAAGAAATCAAAGAGGAAATTAAAAAATACCTAGAAACAAATGACAATGAAAACACAATGACCCAAAACGTATGGGATGCAGCAAAAGCAGTTCTAAGAGGGAAGTTTATAGCAAGACAATCCAACCTCAAGAAACAAGAAACATCTCAAGTAAACAACCTAAGCATACACCTAAAGCAATTAGAGAAAGAAGAAAAAAACACTCCAAAGTTAGCAGAAGGAAAGAAATCATAAAGATCAGATCAGAAATAAATGAAAAAGAAATAAAGGAAATGATAGCAATGATCAATAAAACTAAAAGCTGGTTCTTTGAGAAGATAAACAAAATTGATAAACCATTAGCCAGACTCATCAAGAAAAAAAGGGAGAAGACTCAAATCAATAGAATTAGAAATGAAAAAGGAGAAGTAACAACTGACACTGCAGAAATACAAAGGATCATGAAAGATTACAACGAGCAACTATATGCCAATAAAATAGACAACCTGCAAGAAATGGACGAAGTCTTAGAAATGCACAACCTTCTGAGACTGAACCAGGAAGAAATAGAAAATATGAACAGACCAATCACAAGTAATGAAATTGAAACTGTGATTAAAAATGTTACAAAAAACAAAAGCCCAGGACCGATGGCTTCACAGGCAAATGCTATCAAACACTTAGAGAAGAGCTAACACCTATCCTTCTCAAACTCTTCCAAAATATAGCAGAGGGAGGAACACTCCCAAACTCATTCTACGAGGCCACCATCACCCTGTTACCAAAATCAGACAAAGATGTCACAAAAAAAGGAAACTACAGACCAATATCACTGGTGAACAAACATGCAAAAATCCTCAACAAAATACTAGCAAACAGAATCCAACAGCACGTGAAAAGGATCATACACCATGATCCAAGTGGGGTTTATTCCAGGAATGCAAGGATTCTTCAATATATGCACATCAATAAACGTGATACACCATATTAACAAACTGAAGGAGTAGAACCATATGATCATCTCAATAGATGCAGAGAAAGCTTTTGACAAAATTCAACACCCATTTATGATAAAAACCCTCCAGAAAGTAGGCATAGAGGAAACTTTCCTCAACATAATAAAGGCCATATATGACAATCCCACAGGCAACATCATCCTCAACAGTGAAAAACTGAAGCCATTTCCACTAAGATCAGGAACAAGACAAGGTTGCCCACTCTCACCACTATTATTCAACATATTTTTGGAAGTTTTAGCCACAGCACTCAGAGAAGAAAAAGAAGAAGAAGGAATCCAAATCAGAAAACAAGAAGTAAAGCTGTCTCTTTTTGCAGATGACATGATACTATACATAGAGAATCCTAAAGATGCCACCAGAAAACTACTAGAGTTAATCAATGAATTTGGTAAAGGATCAGGATACAGAATTAATGCACAGAAATCTTTTGCATTCCTATACACTAATGATGAAAAATCTGAAAGTGAAATCAAGAAAACACTCCCATTTACCATTGCAACAAACAGGATAAAATACCTAGGAATAATCCTACCTAAGGTAACAAAAGACCTGTATGCAGAAAATTATAAGACACTGATGAAAGAAATTAAAGATGATACAATTAGATGGAGAGATATACCATGTTCTTGGATTGGAAGAATCAACACTGTGAAAATGACTATACTACCCAAAGCAATCTACAGATTTAATGTAATCCCTATCAAACTACCACTGGCATTTTTCACAGAACTAGGAGAAAAAATTTCACAATTTGTATGGAAACACCAAAGACCCCGAATAGCCAAAGCAATCTTGAGAAAGAACAATGGAGCTGGAGGAATCAGGATCCCTGACTTCAGACTATACTACAAAGCTACAGTAATCAAGACAGTATGGTACTGGAACAAAAACAGAAATATAGATCAATGGAACAGCATAGAAAGCCCAGAGATAAACCCACGCACATATGGTCACCTTATCTTTGATAAAGGAGGCAAGAATATACAGTGGAGAAAAGACAGCCTCTTCAATAAGTGGTGCTGGGAAAACTGGACAGCTACATGTAAAAGTATGAAATTAGAACACTCCCTAACACCATACACAAAAATAAACTCAGAATGGATTGAAGACTTAAATGTAAGACCAGACACTATAAAACTCTTAGAGGAAAACATAGGCAGAACACTCTAGGACATAAATCACAGCAAGATCCTTTTTGACCCACCTCCTAGAGAAATGGAAATAAAAACAAAAATAAACAGATGGGACCTAATGAAACTTCAAAGCTTTTGCACAGCAAAGGAAACCATAAACAAGACCAAAAGACAACCCTCAGAACGGGAGAAAATATTTGCAAATGAAGCAACTGACAAAGGATTAATCTCCAAAATTTACAAGCAACTCACGCAGCTCAATATCAAAAAAACAAACAACACAATCAAAAAATGGGCAGAAGACCTAAATAGACATTTCTCCAAAGAACATATACAGATTGCCAACAAACACATGAAAGAATGCTCAACATCATTAATCATTAGAGAAATGCAACTCAAAATTACAATGAGATATCATCTCACACTGGTCAGAAAGGCCATCATCAAAAAATTTAAACACAATAAATGCTGGAGAGGGTGTGGAAAAAAGGGAATCCTCATACACTGTTGGTGGGAATGTAAATTGATACAGCCACTATGGAGAACAGTATGCAGGTTCCTTAAGAAAACTAAAAACAGAACTACCATATGACCCAGCAATCCCACTACTCGGCATATACCCTGAGAAAACCATAATTCAAAACGAGTCATGTACCAAAGTGTTCATTGCAGCTCTATTTACAATAGCCAGGACATGGAAGCAACCTAAGTGTCCATCAAGAGATGAATGGATAAAGAAGATGTGGCACATATATACAATGGAATATTACTCAGCCATAAAAAGAAACGAAATTGAGTTATTTGTAGTGAGGTGGATGGATCTAGAGACTGTCATACAGAGTGAAGTAAGTCAGAAAGAGAAAAACAAATGCCGTATGCTAACACATATATATGTAATCTTAAAACAAACAAAAAAGATCACGAAGAACCTAGGGGCAAGACGGGAATAAAGACGCAGACCTACTAGAGAATGGACTTGAGGACATGGGGAGGGGGAAGTGTAAGCTGGGACAAAGTGAGAGAGTGGTAGTATATATATGGATATATATACACTACCAAATGTAAAACAGATAGCTAGTGGGAAGCAGTCACATAGCACAGGGAGATCAGCTCGGTGCTTTGTGACCAGCTAAAGGGGTGGGATAGGGAGGGTGGGAGAGAGGGAGATGCAAGAGGGAAGAGATATGGGGATATATGTATATGTATAGCTGATTCACTTTGTTATAAAGCAGAAACTAACACATCATTGTAAAGCAATTATAGTCCAATAAAAATGTTAAGAAAAAAAGAGGATAAGCATGTTTTGTACAAAAGATAAAGCATATCAAAATGCTACAAGCTGAAAGTGAGAAAGCTAAATTCGAGGTATTTATAGGAAGATAAGAAAACAGGAGGGGAAAATAAGGCAAAATTGTCTGATCCTAATAGATAGAGGTCTACAGAGAAAAAACATAGCCCATTTCCTCCTCCAAAGTCAGGGAAAAAGAGTATGTGGAAAGGACAAACTGTACAAGTGAACATGATATTTTGCTTAAGAGTATGTATACAATACTCTCTCGACTCCAGATGTTTATGCATCTCCTTCTCTCTCGTTAATGGCCTTTCTTTTATCCCCACATGTCCCAATCCTGTCAATCTTTTAAGTCATGTGACTTCAAATCCCTCCCTGATCCCCACGGCTGAAAGTAATCTCATCCTAAACACCCATAATTTATGATAAATTTTTTATCATAAATTTATGATTTTATCATGTATTTTATGATTATTGAATTTTTTAGGGGAAGAGAAAGGAACTACCATTTACATATTTGTGGCCTTCTATGACAGATACTTTAAAAGCATTAATCCTTTTATTCTCACAGGGTGTTTTCTATTTCCATCACATACCTGAAGAAATCAAAGGCCAGCCCACGGTCTCTACAGCTCCACGTCCCTTTCACAATACTCCATTGTGCTATCCATGCTGTTATACTTATTTAAGTATTATATTATATACTTATATCAGTATAATATAGTATATTGATTTCAGTATTTCACTCAACACATATTTACTAACGACTTGCTCTGACCTCTATTCTAGGACTACAGAGGGGTCCTTTCCATGCCTTCAAGATGACCATTTAGTGCGGAAGTAAGGAGGCATTTGCCATTCAACATCCCGGAGAATATTAATTAGCTGAGCATCAGCAGGAAATTTTGCCTTTTTAAGCCTCAGCATGGGGAACTCTGGGTCAAGAAAGTCAAACAGGTCTTTAAGGCTTCTCAGATTCTTTCATGTAAGATCTCCAGGAGGTGAATATGAGTATTTCCCAGACTTCTTTTTTGTTTTTTTATTGTAGTTAAAATATACTTAGCATAAAATTTACCATGTTAACCATTTTTCAGTGGACAATTCAGTGGCCTTAAGTACATTCACAATGTACAACCATCGCTGCTATCCATTCCAGAACTTTCTGACCATAC
Source organism: Leucopleurus acutus (assembly GCF_964270905.1). Taxonomy (NCBI): domain Eukaryota; kingdom Metazoa; phylum Chordata; class Mammalia; order Artiodactyla; family Delphinidae; genus Leucopleurus; species Leucopleurus acutus. Next base: position 77,618,942 of record NC_139156.1, read on the forward strand.
GTTTTGTGGAGAATACTACTACCAGTGTGGGGGTCCCAAAGAACACCTTTTAAGAACTGTGTGACATGGTGTCAGGACTATGGCAGGGGATACACAGGATGCTGTGAGAACACAGGACCCAAGGGCAGGTCTTTCCAACACAGAAAGGCCTAAATGTCTAACCGGACACCTGCAGGGCAAGAGTTAGCCAGAAGAGACAGACGTGAGCAGCAGGGTAAAGGCCCAGTTTGAAAGAGACACTGCATCCTCAGGCCTATGAAAATTACTCACGGGCCCCCAGAGACAGAGGAGCATCATATAAGCAAATGGCTGGTTAAATGTCAAGGAGACAAGGAGATCGGCCCAGGAGAAGACAACTTTATGCCTGTGTTACTCTCCTCAATGCTGCAGTGATGGTAAACTTTTATAACTTCTGGAGGCTGAGAATTCAACGTCTGTTCTCAGGGGGAAGGAGTAGCCCCAGTACCAACCATTTGCATTCATCCCAGTCAGATCTATGACTTCATGAAAGATCATTAAATAGTTGGCCATGCATATATCACCAAAGCATTTAGAAATGAACCACAGGAACATTTAGGTGAACGTTTAGGTGAACATTTACATTGTAAGTAAAAATTTAATAAACTTTCTTCCAATACAAAACTAGAAATATCTACCTTCAGTTTCAGATCAAGCCATTTACTCTTTCCCTTAAAATTCTGAAATCAAACCGAATGTCCCTTTTTGTAGTTTAATATACCATCGTCTAATAATGGTTGTTAGTTTCTTTAATGTGTTCATTTCCTTCACTTCCCCTGTTTTATATGGGGAATTTCATTTGAGAGAATGAGACAAGCGTTGCCAGAGTAAATCCCAAAAGATGTAAAGACCCTGAGACTTGAAATGCAACTGCCTCCCCAACCCGCCACGACACCTGAGACTTCGTAAAAGCAGTAGAAAAGTCTGAACAGTGATGAAATATTCTTTCCTTCTTGGTAACAGAGCATTCTTCATCTTTATTACTGCCAAGAATGCTAGCTTGCTATTAAGGGACTTACAAAAATGTTGAAAAACGCCAAGTTCATTCTTAAAACCAATAGGAAGAAAGTATGGGAAAACGTAGACAAGCATAATATACTTTACACCGTGTGCGTTATGTGCACTGAAGCCTATAAAACCTCTTGACAGAGAAAGAAGGTCCACATCCACACAGGTCATTACTAAATTCTTTCACGTGAACTCTACACTGTTTTCAGAAAACTGGGTAAGCAGTTTTGGAGCGTTTCATTGGCCAATCAAAAACTGAAAATAAATGTAGAATCTTAAAAAAGTTTAATAAAAAATACTTTAAATAAAAATAAGCTCATAGACACAGAGAACAGAGGCAGGAGGCTATAAGGCAACAGCATGGTGAGTATAGTTAATAACACTATATTGCTAACTGAAAGTTGATGAGAGTAGATCTTAAACGTTCTCAGCATACGAAAAAAATCCTGTAACTATGTGTGGTGATGGATGCTACCTAGACTTATAGTAGTGATTATTTTGCAATATATATAAATATTGAATTACATATGTTGGACACCTGAAACTATATAATGTATATTGGACACCTGAAACTAATATAATGTATGTCAATTATACCTCAACCAAAAAATTAAAAGTAAAATCCTAAATCCAAAAAAAGAATAAAAAGTCAAATAACTTCACAGAAAGTCATACACTATATTTCCCAGTTGTAGATTCATGGTGTGCATATTAAACACTCTAAACACTTGTGCAAAAATGAAACTTACCTATTTTTCTCTAGGGAAAAAAAGTGAAAATAAGCTGCAACTAACTTTCCTCAGCCCATAGATCTTCAACCTCACACAGGGGATAACATCATCCATCCTGGAATAGCTGGATAACTTCAGCACCGAATCACTGCAGGTCTCAGTAGATCTCAGGCTGCCCCACCAGCAACACTTTACTCATGGATCTTCAGAAAAGCAATGAATCACTCACTTACCACAGGGTGAGGTCTCTTATCTGTATCACTGTAAAGTAACAAGGAAGCAACAAACCAGCTAGAAGTGTTCAGAAATACAAAGCTAAATTGAGGAGAAGTTTTGTATTTGCATACAAAACTGCAGAATTCACAATCTACAATTCCTGTGATTGTTTCCCTTCAGGGCTATAATTGGGGGCTAGCAATGTTCTCTTGGAGCAGCCGAGGCAGCCTAAAGACCCTCTCTCAGGCTGCAGTTTTTATTCCTACTCCTCCTCTTTTTAAATGGTGTTTATCGGGCTTCCCTAGTGGCGCAGTGGTTGAGAGTCCGCCTGCCGATGCAGGGGACACGGGTTCGTGCCCCAGTCCGGGAAGATACTACATGCCACGGAGCGGTTGGGCCCGTGAGCCATGGCCGCTGAGCCTGCGCGTTCGGAGCCTGTGCTCCGCAATGGGAGAGGCCACAACGGTGAGAGGCCCGCGTACCGCAAAAAAATAAATAAATAAAAAATAAAAATAAATTTTAATAAAAATAAATGGTGTTTATCTCTCCAAGGTCATCCACGCATTAAATCTACTGTCCTGCAGAATGGAAATTTTTGAAAGCAATAAGTACCAAACAAGAAAATTTTAAAGACATCGTTATTTTAATCTGTTTTTTTCAGAAAAACACTCTTTGCCCAGTGGTGAAACAGTATTTCTATAGTAGAAGACTACTTCTTTATTTCCAGTACAAACATAGCCTTGGGCTGACTTAAATGAAAAATAAGTAACAACTCATAGAAGCATAATCTAAAATTTATGATGTTCATTTTCTACCCATAGCCTAAAAAATGGTTTTGCAGGTTGTTTGCAAACTTATTGGAAAAACTAAAAGATATTTATTGAGTTTTGGTTTATAACCTTCCAGAACCACCACCACCACCAAAAACAACAACAAAAAAAAGGTTCTGCATACACATCCCCCTCATACCATCTATAACTGTTCCACGCCAGCTGACTCAACATTAATTCATTATTCAAATGTATTGCATCGGCACACTAGAATTACTTCACGTACATATTATCAACTAATTTGAACTACTAGAATAAGGATAGGCAATAAAGGCCCATAGCTATTTAAAAATAAAAAACAAAAAAACACAGAACAATGTAGTTTCCAATTCAAGAATTCCTAGGAAAAACACTGCCCCTTTTCATATCCCCTACCAACTTGTTCCTTTCCTCCTATATGTCCTGTCCCACTTACGAAGTCATCATTTACCCAACTGCCAATGCTAGAAACCTCTATCTCATTCACAATTCATTTTTCCCTCCCCCAACATTTCTTCAATCCAATAGTCTCTCACATGTCTACTCTTTGTCCAGACCTTCATCTCCTATAAGAGGATCCTAATTGTTCATCCTGTTTCCAGTCTCTCTACATTCACCCTAAATTACCTTTTGGAAATGCAAACGTGATCCAGCACCTACCACAATGACCATTATAAAGGTCCTTAGTAAATATCTGCTGGACCAATGGCCATGTCATGTGCTATTTCTTACAAACCTTTGCCTCCTCCCCTGCCCACCTCCATTTCCTAAAGGGCATCGATTATAAGGGCACTGCCCTGCTCCATCACCACTCACCTTGTCATTCTCATTATTACACGCAAAAATAACAACAGCCATAATAATAGTGATCACACACGTCGCACAAAATATCACACACCTTGAAATTTTTTTAAAGTATTTATTGATATATCTTTACTTAGCAGATGAGAAAAGCAGCGGTTTATGAGGAGAGACAGAGAGACTATAAGTAATAAAATTAGAATTTAGGTCTTTCTAACTGAACTCTACAATCCTATCGTTATCCTGCTGAAAGCTTGGTTATAACTGTAAAACCATTTAATTTACTAGTTCTAAATAACATGTAGAAATAATCAAAGAGCTGATTTTGAGAGGTGTCTTATGCATTACTGAAAGTCATTTTCATTAGAGTCAAAACACCAAAGTCTAGGTGGCTGCCTCTTTTAGGATAATTATTCCACTCTGTCATATCCATCATTGGAGCAGTCATATGCCCAGTTCTTAAGTAAGTAATAATGTCTTTCAGAAGAAGCACGCTTTGGTCTCTGGACAGTTCTGGCAACTGCAGCATTGCATCTGCATACTAATGTCTTGATACTAAGCTTAAAATTAAAAATCAGGCGGAGTACCATTCCAATGCAAAATTCCAGAGCCGTGAAAACTATTTTCCTGACGGCACATTATTCCTAGATCTAAAATTAATCAGAAATAAAAATCAAGATGAAAATTAACCAACCCAGTCTATTCTCTCCTGTGATTCCTGTTTATTTCTTTAAATCTCACCTGCAAAACCATGACCCTCGGCTCTAAAAGAAGAGAGGTGATCGAGTAATACTAAAACCACTGAGCTAAACCCTTGCCCCTCATGTTAGCAAATTAGAATTCTCTTCTTCCAGCAGCATATGGAGTTAAGTAAACCCCTGACAATCAAAAGCAAAATTAAAGACTTTGAAGCCAAGATCTATGGGATTCTGTATTAATTCCTTCAGACATGAAATCCAGGAGGATTTCCAGAATCCTCCAGTTGAAAGACTCAGGAGTCTCATCCCTGCATTCTTAAATTGCCCAAATCTATTATTGAAAATCTGTAAAATGTATCATAGGTTCAATATTTCCATTTTCTACCGGTAATGTTTTTCTTTCATAGAATAAAGGAGATGGTTGTGTAAACTATGCTGTTTAAAAAAAAGAACAAAAAAACCTTCCAACTGTTAATCCAAGAAAAGTACCTGCCTTACCTATACTCAGGGGCTTTCCACATGCTGGTATTGTGGTAAGTACTGAGGATACAAAAATGAAAGGATTGGTCCCAGCCCCTTGCAGAAGCTGGCTTTCCAAGAACCTTCCAGCCTATGACCTCGCTCTATCAAAAGCGTTGCTAATTTGAGGGGCAAGCCACACCCAGCGTTCGCAAGTTCTCAGTAGATGTTACTTCTGGACATGGTAGTAGCATAACAGCAGTAGTTCTTGTTGTAAACCAAGCCTTCAAAATATTTACATAACACAAAGTCCCACGAATGAGCTTTCTTGGGTGGAAAACAGGCCAACGTGTGAATCAAAATGGCAAATATCTCTTGTACTGGAAATATTGGTGTCTGGCTTCCTCACCTAAAAATTCCCTGAAGGGCACCATTTCAAGATACCATTGAGGTAGCCCAGGCTTCCTTTCACATGAAAACAAGGTAATATGATAACCAAAGGCCAGCCATGAAGTAGCTTGAATTTCCAATTAAGGTCCTGCAGAAGCCAAAACGAAAGTTAAACCAATTCAATATATGATGGTGGCCTACAACTGAGATGGGAAAACCCATTCCATTTCACAGGCGAATAAAAAGTCCCTCATCTCCCTTGTAATGAGATCTAACAATATTATTCTGCTACTGTCTTGTACTCTTCCCCTCACAGTCAGAAAGCTGCCTAGGGTTAATCTTAAGTGAATCGTTATTATTTTCTTTATGGTACTTCATTGGCAAGTATGTTTGGGGGACCTAACTGCTAAATCTCACCAAAATATCCTCATAATCTATATCAAGTACTTCTCACATCCCCTATTCTAGCTCCTTTAAAATTTGCTTTTAATTTTCAAATACTTCAAGAACACAGACAGGCACAGAAAATAGTGTAATTGGCATGTTTCCAACAAACTCTCCAGATCTAAAAATGGATCCTCTATCACATCTGGTAGCAATTATTGTCTTACAAGGTTCCATCTCCTAGTAGGTTTGACCCTCTGAACACCCCATCAACGCTTTGAACAATGCTTCCTACTTGATTTGCTCCCTCTAAAGGAAAAGCCAATCTGGAAGAAGCTAAAGCTTGGAGCCAGAACTGTACACAGAAATGGAAGAACTTGAAGAATTTATAACATTTCGGGCAGGGTACTGGATTCCTCCAAATTCTGAAAAACGGCAGTCCAAGACAACCTTATCTAGATCTTAAAAAGTAAGGCAATTCCAATGACAATAAAAATAACTTCTATCATTTAATACTTACTGTGTACTGGGTTCTTTATATTCATCATTTCCATCTTTGTTAACAATCCTACAAAGTAGGTATAATGATCATGTTTGCATGAGCACATGGAGATCCGGAATGACTTGTCCAAGATCACACAGCCAGAACCAGGTTTCAAACACAGGCCCAGTTGGCTTCAAAACCCATATTCTTTCCACTCTTCCATGATAGAAATGGACCATCCATTTTCCAATAAACTCCCATTTGCAATAAGCATACCAGGCATCCACGTATACATTTTTCGATGAAAACCAATCTCCCAAAAAAAGGGAAATTAGAAGGGAGAAGCAATTTCTTTTTATTAACTATCTACTTATCCCACTGCCCGATTATTATTAGACTCTAGACACTTCAGCCAAATCACACGTACACACCCATGTCATCTCCACTATAATCTACGCGTGACCCAACACATGGTAGAGCATAGTTCAGAAGAGAACCGTCCTGTTACATCAAATTGTCAGATGACCCAACCACAGGGCTTGCTAACTATAATTAAGTCTGTCCTGAATAAAGCCAGATAGAGGTGCCATAAGAAGGCCAAGGTCAAGCCAAGGTGAGGAGTAGAAGTGTTTTTAAGAAAACATCGTTAAAATTGGCCAGCATCACTTGCTTGGTGATTATCCTAACAGAAGAAGGCTTTGCAATAGCTACCTACGTGTCTTTGCTCTACTCAGTTAAAACTGATTCTCTGATAGCCACAGGGTTCCAGGATTCCAAACGTTCGAATATTCAGGACACAAGGACTATATGCCAGATATGCCTTGAGAACAAGGTCCAAGTAATTTAAAGTGGCTCCTCTAATCGAGGAGCTTATTTTACACGATGTATTATGTGAGAGGCAACAACCTCTTAGTGAAGTCATTCACACTGAAATGTAAGAATGTGATTCCCCAATGAAATCTCAAAATTGCACGACTGCCCCCAGACAAATCCAAGTTGTTGAAGGTGTAAGATGGTCATCATTTGAGCAGAAGGAAGATGGATTCATGAGGAGCTAAAATTTAAATGAAAAGATAGATGAAAGAACACCGTAAACAACAGATGATTTGTATGTCTGTCCCACCCCTGCCCCCATGCCCTGGTAATTAATGTTGTATTTGGTTGGTTACTGTTAATGTTACCAGCATAGCTGCAGACCCCTTTCCTCTTAAAGTAACAGGAACAGAGAAATTTATCAAAATTAGCAAGATCAACAAGGTGCTCACTTGTTTGTTCAATTATTACACTACATTTAAAATGCTCTAGAAGTCTTTTTATCTCTCACTCAAAAAGAAAGATTTCTCAGGCCCCTTATGTAAATGTATAATTCAGTATGGCATCCTTGATCTTTTCTGGCACATAATATTTTTACGTACATAGCGTTTCCTGGAACTGCAAATGTATATTTTCAAGTTATCTGGTTGACCCCAAAGACTTCTTACTAAGAGTTTTGTTTAGGCATTAATCATCCCCACCCTAGAACAAGGGGCATTTACAGCCCCCCATTTAAAGCTGGTATAAAATGAAGGGCAAATTTAGATTTTAAAAGGTATTAGGTTTGATGCTAAACAAATTGTATATGGGTGATTATTCTACATTTGAAGAGGGAAAAAAACTCCAAAAGAAGGTATGTCTCCAAGCTATGGTCTCTGTTTTCAAAGATTTATTAACAAGATCATGTATCTGTCATTTAAAACTCAGAAATTAAACTACTGGAATAGATGAAGGTACTACTTAAGATGTATTCTGGAAATAGAATAACATATTCTCCAAGTGAAAGAAAAAACTGGCACAGTGATAATTCAGACAAGCCCAGCTCCAGTGGGGCTCAGCAGTGTTTTTACTGGTGGACACAAACTGGTAAAAACTGCATTTTAAAAGGATTTAAACTGTCTCAATCGAGCTAGTCAAGGAAAACAGCTGGCGATACGGCAAACTGCTGTAAGAAGAAATGTATCTTATAAACAGTGGGAATTGTTCGCTCCAGGAATGCCAGATGCTACGTTATCTACATATTTGAAGTGGGTTCCCAGGAGAACAATGTCAGTGATTCTTGGAACTTTCCCACGCATTCCTCTCCAGGTCAACTGAACAACCTTCTTGAGGACACAAACCACACAGTAAATTCAGCAGTACCCCTTTCCAATCAATACTGGTGTGTTCTTTAGACAGATTACTGATAGCCTACATACCACACACCAAATAAACACATGAGATTCAAAACAGTGGAATCCATGAAGTCTTCGAGTTTAAATCATACTTGGACATCTCCCTAAAATTTCCAAACCCTGTCATCTGACGTATTTTTCCACTCCTTCTAAAAGAGATGGCTTTTTCGGAAAAATTCAACAATTGATTGCATTTTCATTGGACCAGAGACAACACCACCACATATCAAATTTGTGATCCAAATGGATGCTAATCTTTGATCCCTCTTCAGTCGTGATCTATTACCAGCAAACCGATCTGGGCAAACTTCACTCTCCCGTTCTTATCCATGCTGACAAGCCCTGTTCACTGAGACTTCAAAACCTCAAACAGGATCTTTTTTACTCAAACACAGTGGCAGGTGGAAGAGAAAACCCCTTCCACTTTAATAACAGATCATGACAGTCAAACCCCCTACATTTAAAATTACAGCCGTGGCATAGAATTTCTCCCTTTAAAACTTCTATTTTCAGCCTAGCAACCATCAGTGCCTACTGTTCTTCCCTTCCTCCCCTTCACCAGAATGGCAAGCTGGTGTTCTCTGGTCTACTTAGAAAAACCACTCATCAAGATTTGGGTCACTGCTGTTCACATGTGGAGCAGGTCTAGACCCAGTGTGTACACAGAGCAGGTGGAACCAAGGGCCGGGGCTTGCAGAGCTCACACTGGTGCAGGAGGGGAGGAGGCCGACAGTCAGCAAGGCAACACACAGAGGAACAAGGTATTGGCAGACACTGAAGTGCTCTAAGGAAAATCTCAAGACATGGTGCCCAGCAATCCCACTCCTGGTACACACCAGAGAGATGCCTGCGTTTGGTGCCAGGAGACAGAACCAGAATATTCATAGATCATCACAAGGCGGGATATCGACAGGCAGGAGGGTAGATAATAAATACGTGCTTCTAGGAGGGAAATCAGGAAGATGGCGGAAGAGTAAGACGCGGAGATCACCTTCCTCCCCACAGATACACCAGAAATACATCTACACGTGGAACAACTCCTACAGAACACCTACTGAACACTGGGAGAAGACCTCAGACCTCCCAAAAGGCAAGAATCTCCACACGTACCTGGGTAGGGCAAAAGAAAAAAGAATAAACAGAGACAAAAGAATAGGGACGGGACCCGCACCAGTGGGAGGGAGCCGTGAAGGAGGAAAGGTTTCCACACACTAGGAGCCCCTTCGCGGGCGCAGACTGTGGGTGGCGGAGGGGGGAAGCTTCGGAGCCGCGGAGGAGCGCACAGCAACAGGGGTGCGGGGGAAAGAGAAAGACAAATACCGCATGCTAACACATATATACGGAATTTAATAAAAAAAAAATGTCATGAAGAACCTAGGGGTAAGACAGGAATAAAGACACAGACCTACTAGAGAATGGACTTGAGGATATGTGGAGGGGGAAGGGTAAGCTGGGACAAAGCGAGAGAGTGACATGGACATATATACACTACCAAACGTAAAATAGATAGCTAGTGGGAAGCAGCCGCATAGCACAGGGAGATCAGCTCGGTGCTTTGTGACCATCTAGAGGGGTGGGATAGGGAGGGTGGGAGGGAGGGAGACACAAAAGGGAAGAGATATGGGGACATATGTATAACTGATTCACTTTGTTATAAAGCAGAAACTAGCACACCATTGTAGAGCAATTATACTCCAATAAAGATGTAAAAAATATATATATATATATATGTGTGTTGTTAATGGCAAAAAGAAATTTGCCTTCTGTTTTTTTAGGCTTAATTATTTGGCTACTTTCTGATAAGTGTATTACTTTTCTTTAAGAGAAATATCAATAAAAATGAACCTCACATAAAAAAAATACATGCTTCTAGGTACACCTAACAGATTATTAGCTACTGGCAAAAACCAATGTGTACAGCTGCAGGCAACAATAGGCTAGTCTTAGAAATGTAACACTCTAATTAAAAGAAAAGGATACAAATGAACTTATTTACAAAACAGAAACAGACTCACAGATCTTGAAATCAAACTTATGGTTACCAAAGGGGAAACGTGAGGGCAAGTGATAAAATAGGAGATTGGGATTGACATATACACACTACTATATATAAAATAGGTAACTAACAAGGACCTACTGTATAGCACAGGGAATGCAATATTCTGTAATAACCTATATGGAAAAAGAATATGAAAAATAATGAATATATATATATACACACACAAACATATATATATATATAACTGATTCACTTTGCTGTGTACTTGAAACTAACACAACATTGTAAATGAACTACACTTCAATAAAAATTCAAAAAAAATAAATGATGATGTAAATTTAAAAAAAAAGAAAATTAATGCTAATTGGAAAAGGCTAGTCCCAAAGAACTAGAGTGCACCTTTTTTTTTAAGTCCAAAACTAAGCAGAGCTAAACTATTGGTTTAGTTTAGAAATATTCGTTAAGAAAACATGCATATGTGGTACATGCAAGGAAGTAATAAATAGAAAATTCAGGTGAGAGGGAAAATTCCTCTGTGACAGAGTCAGGGAGTTTAATAGAGGAAACGCAAGGTTTAGTTCTCAAGCTGGACTCTAGGTTCACAAGTATTTACTTTATTACTAGACTTTAATAACTTTATAACTTAGGCATGTGTTACATACATTACTGCGTATGTATCAAATATTACATTCAAAAAGCTATGAAGGAGGGCTTCCCTGGTGGCGCAGTGGTTGAGAGTCCGCCTGCCGATGCAGGGGACACGGGTTCGTGCCCTGGTCCGGGAAGATCCCACATGCCGCAGAGCGGCTGGGCCCGTGAGCCATGGCCACTGAGCCTGCGCGTCCAGAGCCTGTGCTTCCGCAACGGGAGAGGCCACAACAGTGAGAGGCCCACGTATAGCAAAAAAAAAAAAAAAAAAAAAGCTATGAAGGAAATAACACAAGGGATAAGATGGTGTCTCTAGGGCAGCTAGGACTGAACTGTGGTTTAAGGGCAAATAAAAATTAAGAATAAGAAGTTTAATTCTCACTGTTAAAAGTAAGGGAAGTGATGTCCTCTTTCCCTTTTCTTCGAGTATTTACTTTGGAAAATTTGTAATTGTAGGATCTCTCTTGCCTCTTTCGAAACATACGTAAATTATTTTAAAGCTAACTAAGGCTTCTGCCAGCTTCATGACCCAGGAGTGTCTTTCTCAAGGACCTAAGAACCATCTCTTTGTAATGGAAACATCTCCCAGTTTCTGTGGAGGGTAAGAGCCACACTTTGCTGGGGTGCACCGGGCTCCTAGTTGCAAAACTATCTCCTATCATAAAGACAGAAAAAAGTTCATTTTTCCTGTGTATAAACCAATTAACTAACAGTGATGGTCACCGCCAACAACCAGGTGAACTTAGGATGAACTATGTGTAATACACGGTGTCCTCAAATCTTCTTACCTGAGGACAAGTCACTGTCTGCCTTGAGCACATGTCTGCGATGGGTTGTGTCTACTTGGCTACAGAAAAGGGTGAGATTTCTTTGTCTTTGCAATCTCTTAGCAGATTGCCTGTGAAGCTCATCACATTCTGGTTTCATGCTTATTCAATAACAGAACTGTTTTCTCTATTCCCTTTGTGCAGAGGGCTTCTGCATTGAAAGATTTGAGTTCATTCTATTTCCCCGACAGTGGCTGGAAAGGGGCTATTGAAATTGGGTCTTAGGTCGGATTGGAGCAGACCCAATCTGGAGCAGATCCTAGGAGGAGAAGTCGTCGTGCAAGAGGAGTAGTAAGGAAAGGCTCCCAGGAAGCAGGTAAGGTGGTGGATAACAAAACAGGGATGGGGGGTGGCGTGGAGGAAGCCAAACAAAGGGGGCATGGCAGCCAACATCCCTGATTCCACAGCGGAACTCTGGAGAATAAGTTCTGCCTCAGAAGGGCGCTGTCTTTCACGCCCACATACTGGACAGGTTACCGGGGTTGTGGGCAGCAGACAGGGACCTCAACTTGCAGGCACTGGCTGCGTAGGCAAAGCAGCTATGGTTGCTAAAGGAATCTCTTCCAAAGAAGAGCTGCAGAAGTCCACACTGGGAAGCAAAAGTCCCCCAAAGCTGAGGACGGGTAAGCTTTAGAGAAACGTAGTGCGCCAAGGCACAACCGAATGAGACCACAGACACAGGCAGGTTATGGTAGCTCATGTGAGGGAGCTTGGGTTTTATCCTAAATGCAGTGAGAAGCCACTGGAAACCCTGAAAGGAATGAGTTGATTTATGTTTTACATAACGATTTCCATTTCTGAACCATCAAATCAAAACAACAAAATGATAGGGAAATGTGGGTACTTTCGTGCCTCAGCAAATTTACAAATGTCTTGTCACAGAACTAGGAGTTACTCACCTGAGACAGACCACGAATGTTCAATTTAAGCACACCAAGGAGCTACAGAACCTTCCCTCTTCAAGGAAGGAAGAATCCAGAAGACAGTCTCAATCTACTTGGAACTGGCGGGTGTCTTCACCTGCAGGGAGCCGGTGAGAGGGAGAGGCAGACAGAAATCAAAGGTACCACTGGTCCTCATCTGTGTGGCAGATAACTGAGAGGTGGAATGCCTACAACATCCTCTCCCCATTCACAGCTTCCAGTGAAACAGGGAGAGCGTAAAATAAAATAAACTGTCACTAAGGAGCTCTGGGGATCAGAGCCTCTTCTGTGTGTCTGACCTTGAGCTCAGTTGTATATTAGGGAAGAGCCTTTGTATTCTATTACAAGTTAATCACTAAAGGGATATTGCCTGTAAGCTTAAATTATACATAATGGCCCATCTCTGGGAACCGTGCCTCCCAGATAATGGGCGTAAAGCTAAAATACCTTTGTGTAGCTCCCAGGAAACATCCTGACCAGGCCCACCTGTGAATGACTGAGGGAATGAAGAAATTAACACCTCCCCTCCAGAGGCCGATCAGAACGAGGAAATTGGTTTGACTTTACTCCCTCCCCTTTTAGTATAAAAGCAGCTTGAATTCTAACTCAGGCAAGATGGTTCTTTGGCACACGAGTCCCCCATCTTCTCTGTCCACCAGCTTTCTGAATCAGGTCGCTATTCCTTACCCCAACACCTCATCTCTCAATTTACTGGCCTGTCGTGTGGCAAGCAGTACAAGCCTGGACTCTGTAACAACAGAGCAGATGAGATCAAAGACCGCAGCGTGGGAAACCTCTTTACCCCAAAGATCAGCATGCTCCCCCGAGCTGACCCGCCATCACAGGGCAGCAGGGACTCTACCAGTGTGGCTGATAAGGTCCCCTTTCCTCCATGCCTCTGTGGTATACCCCAGATTACTGAGTGTATCTCTTATCCTACCACATCGGTTCCTTCCCTGGGGTTCACTCCCAGAAATACTATTTAAACTCACCTGAGATACCTGGAGCATGAGGCCATTTCCTTCATTCATTGTTTAGCCTTTGTGTGCTTTCTTTTGGAGTACAGGACACTGAGACATGAAATAGTACAAAAAATACAGCATTCCACTCTGTGTCCATGAGTAAGTGTCCAACACTAGGGTTTCATACAAGTGCCGGAATAACCGCCTGACTACACAGGAGTGTAAGAAACAGAAGACAGAAGGGAGCTCGGAGCCCTCAGGTGTGCACACCTCCCCTGTAGGGTGCTGGAGTCATCCTGCGTGCCCAGAGACAGAGGACAGGGCTCAGAGGATCAGTCAGTGTGGTGCCGGGGGCGGGGCGGTCAGAAGGTGTCTCCAGTGAGGAGCTTCTTAGTTAAGAATGTATCTGATTGGCCTCCTCTAAGGAGGGATCTGATTGCAAATCCCACAAGTGCTCAGGGAGACTGTGGTTAACCTAAAGCTACATGACTCCTCCCCAGGATATAAAGGTTAGACTTAAGTCACTAGAGGCCACCAGGCTATCCCATAACTATGAGGCGGGAGGGACTCGGGGTTTGCCTCCATTTTAAACATCTCGGAGGACTGGATTAAAACAAAATTGACTAAAAAGGCATTTGACAAGATTCAAGCACCATTCATAGTTTTAAAAACTTCTTACCAAACAAGGAATAAGAGAATTTCCTTTACCTGACCAAAACATTCTACCAAAACCAACAACAAACATCTTAATTAATGGTGAAACATCAGAAACTGCCACCCTTTAAAGTCAAAAATAAGACAACGGGGCTTCCCTGGTGGCGCAGTGGTTGAGAGTCCGCCTGCCAATGCAGGGGACACGGGTTCATGCCCTGGTCCGGGAAGATCCCACATGCCGCAGAGCGGCTGGGCCCGTGAGCCATGGCCGCTGAGCCTGCGCGTCCGGAGCCTGTTCTCCGCAACGGGAGAGGCCACAGCAGTGAGAGGCCCGTGTACCACCAAAAATAAAAAATAAAAAAAAATAAGATAACGGTACTCAGCAACACTGTTTCATTCACCATGGTACTAGAAATTCTAGAAGGTACAGTCAGACAATAAAAAGAAATAAAATATGTGCAAGCTTTATTACTCAGCCATTCCTAAGTGCTGTCTGGGAGATGTTCCCACGCTGTGCACAAGGAGACGTGAACAAGACTGTGCACTGCGGAACTGTTTGCTAAGAGGAAGGTTTTTTAAAAGGCAACAATCTAAATGTCCATCAACAGGAGGATATTTAAAACTTGCAATCTATCTCCACAAGGGAGTGGAAGGTAGCACAGGCACTCCACACGCAGCTGCTAAGAAAGAAGAGACAGACTCAGCCTAGCTCCGCATATCCAGGGGGCACTGAGAGGCTGGGAAAGGTGAAGTCCTGGTATTAAAAAGGATGTTATGCAGATAATCCAGAGATGATGTTCTATGGGCCAAAGTGAGCCAGCTCAGCTCTAACAGTTCACAGCCACCTTATAATAATTAACCCACTTCCATAGGAACAAATACGGCCTAGACTCAAATTCTATGGGTTTCCACAGCCTTTCTATTTAAACTAAATATATAAAGTATAACATATATATACCTTAAATCCAAATCCATAAAATCATCCTACAGACTTCACCAAGAAATTCCAACTACGGGGCCCTAATTTCAAACTGTTTATTTGGAAATAAGAAATTCGAACAAGACCATCTCTAACAGCGTCCTCTGTCTCCTCAAGAAGAATATAAATAAACCTGTGGGTGACTGGATTCTGCGGTGGGGTGTTTCAGACACCCTCAGACGGAACATCAGTGTTGTACATTTTTTGAGAGGAAATTCAGGTTCACAGAGCACTGTGGAGAAAAATTAATCACAACCTAATCTGTGATCATTGGTTTAATAATAAATTTGCATATGCTTATTTTAAAAGTCTGCGCTATGCAACACCTCTAAAGATAAATTTAAACTGTCCCATGCAAGTAATCAAGCACAAATGGCTACTCTACTTAGTTGGCACAAAAATCAATCCATTGGGCTTCCCTGGTGGCGCAGTGGTTGGGGGTCCGCCTGCCGATGCAGGGGACACGGGTTCACGCCCCGGTCCGGGGGGATCCCACATGCCGCGGAGCGGCTGGGCCCGTGAGCCATGGCCGCTGAGCCTGTGCGTCCGGAACCTGTTGCTCTGCAACGGGAGAGGCCACAGCAGTGAGAGGCCCACATACCGCAAAAAAAAAAAAAAAAAAAAAAATTAATCCATCAAGTCTTCTGGATGGAGGTAAAGAAATACATACTCGTGTGTAGCTTTACACTAAATAATAAAAGATGAAAGATGAAAACCATGATCTAATCCAGTGTTTACAAATTACATTCTACAACAGTGCTTCAGGCTTCCATGAACATTTGGTTCTGATTTCTTCTTCTAGTAAATTTCAAACTTATTAAACTCATTAAAGAAACATACACATTCAAATATATGTTGTACCCAAGCAGTCATCAACGTTTTCATGTCCAGCTTTCAAACAAACCTAACAAAACACAAACATCACCTTCTTCTCCCCGAGTCTGAACTCGTGTGCATCTCTGTACACACGTTTTGAGCTATCATATCACCAAGCGCCACCTGCCAGCCGGCAAGTCCATCTGTCAAGGCCTCCTTACTTACAAACGAAGTATGATAGTATTTGTGAAATTATTTGAAACTGTTAGTACCTTTTGCTCTCATTTATAAAAAAATGAATAGAAATAGAAATACTTTGAAAACACAACAGCTACTGAGAAGTGCGACAGAGAAGGTCATCAGGCAACAGGCATATGCCATACAGTTCACATTTAAAGTGTACAAGTGACTGGTTTGTAGCACATTCACAGAGTTGTGCAACCATCACCTTTCTCCCATTTCAGAAGATTTTTCCCACCCCCAAAATAAATACTGTACCTCTTAGCTGCCACCCTTCAATCTTCCCATCACCCTCAGCCCCCGGCAGCCACAATCTACTTTTTCTCTCTCAACAGATGTGCCTAGACGTTTCATATAAATGAAATCATACAATACGGGGTTCTTGCGTGTCTGGCTTCTTTCACTGAGTATTGTGTTTTCAAGGTTCATCCGCATTGTAGCATGGATCAGTACTTCATTCCTTTTTACAACCAAATAACACTCCATTGTGTGGATATACCACATTTTGTTTATCCGTCCATTAATTGATGAATACTTGGGCTTCTTCTACTTTTTGGCTATTATGAATAATGCTGCTCTGAACATTTATGTACAAGTTTGTGTATGGATACAGGTTTTCATTTCCCTTGGGTATATAACTGGGAGTGGAATTGCTGGGTCATATGTTAAGTCTATGTTTAACCTTTTAGGAACTGCCAGGCTGTTTCCAAAGCAGCTTCATCACCTTACATTGTCACCAGTGTGTACAAGGGTTCCAGTTTCTTCCCATCCTTGCCAACATGTGTCTTTTTTATTCCAGTCATCCTAGTGGGTATGAAGTAGTATCTCACTGTGGTTTTGATGTGCATTTCCTTAATAATTAAGGATGTTGAGTATCTTTTCATGTGCTCACTGGCTACTTCACATTCCATTTTTATACACCTTTAAAATAAGATTACAGTCGAAACAGGGAACCTCTAGATTATGAATTTTAACATACCGAATACTGCCAATGTGCTAATGTGTTCTCATTTCTTGATTTCATGAGTAAATTTTATAAATTTGAACTTACAAAATAAATACTAATTTTTTGTATGTGTTTCATAAACAACTTCATTTTAACTTAAAAAAAAATTGAAAACACTAACCTAATCAAAACTCTCATCATTTATTTCCACATATAAGAAAAGAAGCCCAGAGACTCTAAATGACAAAACTAGATTGCGGTGGAGAAATAATAATAATAATAGTATCTTGTCTCCCAGACTACCTACCCTTTCTAGCAGAATTAGATGAATAAGAACAACAAAATTAATTTAAAAACACCTCAGGGATATGTACATCGTACATCGCACAAAAGTGGTAAAACTAGAAAGCAAAGCAAATAAATGATTATCACAAAAGTCAGGACAGTGCTTTTCCAGGAAGGGCATCACACACGAGTTTCTGTGGTGCTGACGATGTCCTATTTTGGGTAGTGACTAAACAAGCATTCAGTTCTTAACTATTTATTATTTATTATCACTTCTTATTTATTTAACTGTTTATAGCTGTTTTATAGACTTTATACTTCACAATAAAAAAAGTTAAAAATTACATTTTTAGCCATGCAAATTTACCGGTAATTAAGTAAGAGATTTTGCTTTAGAAAAGAAATCGCTTACAATCCATTCAAAGCTGCCAAAGACAGAAAATTATCTTCCTTTGATCCTTCATACTTATCTGAATGGAGACCTCACTGTACATCTTAATTTATTCTGTACAAACAGATCATTGCTTTCGAACATAACCCATTTTTCCAAGTAACCCCCCTTTGGTAGACATCATTTGTTGCCAATTTACTGAAAATTTCATGAATTGCAAGATCGTAAATTCCTTGACATCCCTGTCAACTCTAAACTGAGCACAACCCCAGGGTCACACCTGTTCTTTCTCCTCACGGAAAAATCATTAGCAGCAAAACGACATCTCACATTAGCCACTAAAAGCCTTACTATTTACACTGCTTAGCAGCCCAGAGCCTGCTCTCTAGTCAATTATTTTAGAGTCTGAACCTAACTAAAGGTCAGCCTAGCAAAACAAACATAGGCAACAATGTGCTAAAGAAAACGGGCAGGCAGAAAGAATGCTCCCCAGCCTCGCTGACTCAGATGCCTACTACCTCCTGTGGGCAAAGAAGCGTGCTTTAAGGAAAGTGAAATTAGTGGTTACAACAGAGACCACACACACAAACACACACAAAATTATGTTACTTGGTGATTCACAAAGCAAAGTAAAAATTTGCAAGGTCCCTAGCATAGACCATAAGCATTAAGATTATGACCACTGGCTACCAGGATCTAAAATATTCTAGAGAGGTCTAGAATATTCTACTCAGCATCCTTTTTTAACCACCAATCTATAACCTTTGATGCACTGAGAACCATAACTTTGCTTTCACATTGCAGTATATTTGAAGAGGCAAACCCTCTGTCTCCCCCCAAGGACTTCTCCCTCCCACATACAGTCTGCTCTAGAAAGATCCAATGCATTGAGCACACATCCTAAATAACCATCACTCTGCAAGATGCCAAGCCTGCCCGGGACCTGCCGGAGGAAGCAGGGTGTGCTCGTTATAAGCTACTTGGGAGTCTGACAACCCATATGGTAGGGAAAGGCAAGAGGAGGGAAAGAGGGAAAGGTTTCATCTGGCCCTTTATCACCTGGAGCTCACAGAGGCCCACCTGACCAGCATGCCCCTTGTCACACAGCCCAAGTACCTGCAGGAAACAGGTGACAGCAGGGATAATCCAAGGTTATTGAGCACCTTACACAACTCTGCCCAGCACTAGATATTTTTCCAAGAACCTCTCGGTGTTATAGCGATACCACACTCCACATCACTTTTTTACACGGCAACTGCATTCTAGGCACGTAGCAGAGTATTGCTTCTGCTTAATTATTACTGCATCAAAGAGCATTAATTAAATTCATTCGGCAAAGCTGGTGGTTTGGGTCGGGGTAGAACGGTGGTCTGTCATGGCCACTCCGGTTATGCTAGTAAGTTACTTGTTTGCATCTCTCCTTCCCAAGAACCAGGAGGACCACAGCGGCATGAACTGAGTGGGGCTTCTGCCCACCTCTGGCCAGGGCAGCTCCCCTGGCCCCCACAGGACCCGATGACCAAGTAGAGGGGCGGCAACAAGCCAGTACGCCTGCAGGTCCCACCTCCAGGGCAGAGGCTCTGCCCTCTGTCTGCTTCACGTTGCCAACGCTGAACGCAAGAGTGCATTCAGCTTAGGCAAGATCCTCTAGACGGAGCCACACAGGTCTAGGGTATGAAAGCAAAGGCTGTACAAAAGACAGATCCATCAAAATTAAGGACCCTCCATAAGCCATAAATCCAAACTCGATGTAAAACACAAGCAGCAAAATGAACCTGGGAGAGGCCAAGAGTGTGACTTTGGAATGTGTCAGCCGGAAGAACAACAGGATACCCCAGTTCCCCATGAAATTCTATTACAGGAACTTTTTTCTTAGTTGCCTCGTGGTATTATATCACAAAGATAATTGAGAAGTGATGCTACGCCATCCTTGGTTGCTGTTGCTAAGATTTCTTGAAGATACCTGAAAATAAACTAAATGTAACTCAGTAACCTTACATAAGGCATTGAGCGCATGAGTCATCCACCACGGGGAGCCTGCATGCTAACTATGCTGCACACAGCTTACTTGTCAACGAAAAGTGATCTAAGGTTTCTGTTTTCCGGACTCCGCCTCCACTTTTTCAGGCTCTGCTCCACTATTTCCATTTTCCCTGCCACAGTGAGACAGTGTAGCACAGTGAGCAGGGCAAAGTGTTTGGGGCCAAACTCTGGGTTTGAATCCCAGACTGCCTCTTTCCAGCCTTATGACTCAGTTTCCCCATCTGCAGAACAGGGATGATAAAACCATCACAAAGTGTCCTGAGGACTGACGACGTTAATCTATGTGGAGTACTTATGACAGTCCCTGGCACTTTCTACAGCTATTTATTAGCATATCATTATTATAGAATCAAAAACTTTGATAGTTCTGGGCTTCCCTGGTGGCGCAGTGGTTAAGAATGCACCTGCCAATGCAGGGGACACGGGTTTGAGCCCTGGCCCGGGAAGATCTCACATGCCATGGAGCAACTAAGCCCGTGCGCCACAACTACTGAGCCTACATGCCACAGCTACTGAGCCCACGTGCCACAACTACTGAGCTCGTGCATCTAGAGCCCGTGCTCCGCAACAAGCCACCACAATGAGAAGCCCGCACACCACAACTAAGAGTAGCCCCCGTGCAGCAACGAAGACCCAACACAGCCAAAAATAATAACTAAAATAAATTTATTTAAAAAATTTTTTGAGAGTTCCTTTGACCACTTGCTTTGAAAGGAAGTATTAAATTCTATTTTATCCTGCTCATCTTTACACATACGATAATTAAAGAGAATCTCAGAAGAACCAGTTAAAAAATCACACAGTAGTCATCCTAGTGAGCTGGGTACTTCAAATCCAAGAAAACATGTTTAATAGCTGCAAACAGAAACGTGGGCAACCAATGGGGCGTGTGCTTTCTTACCTTTCCTAACTAAAGGATGACCACCACCCACACAGGTGCACCCCCCAGTCATTCCACAAACAACTGGGGGAATGCCTGCTTGCCCTGCGAGGGGTAATCCAACCCTGAACTGGCAGTATTAAAAGGCTCAAATACACACTGCTCTACACATTTTCTTCTTGCGCCTAAATTATAGTAAAGGCGTTACGAGTGGGAATAGAAGACTTCTCACATTCCCTAAGAGAGTTCAACCAACCTCCTGTTTCAACTGGTCGTGAGCAAAATACTCCAGTCTTTATCAGATTAGATGAATCACTTACTACCTCCTATCAAATCTCAAGTAAGAAAAGTGGTCTGCAAACACATTTTAAACCAATGGTCTAAATCACAGACTATCATCACGTCTGAGAAAATGGCCCATCACTTTCTTGATTTCTTCTCTTCCAGTGATCTTGTTCTCCACCAGATCTCCATCCCTCATACCTAGGGTCACTCCTCAGACCCTACTAAGTGTAACTCCTCCAGAACCTCACTTTCAAGCATCCCACTGGCATCTCTGCTAGTACTTTGTCTGCAGGACTTGTCCCACCCCTGAAATCTACAATCCCTGATCCTGCCACCAGCCCACTGTGTCCCAAGCCCATCCCCACTCCTCCAAAATCCTCACTCCCCTCATCCCCCGGCTTCAGTCCATAAGCCGTGATCACATCCCGACCTGGTATATACCCTCAGTTCCCTGTCCTCCCTACCTTCCCTCTACCTGCCTGACAAAACCATCCCTGCTAACAGCCCAAATGGACCTGAACACTAAGTGGGACCAGAGGGAATCCTTGGATTTTTCCCTGTTCAATCTCACACCATCCTAAGCTATTTCATTTTTCCTCTCTCCTTAGAACTCCAACATCTTCCCAAACCTTACTCTCAATGGAAGACAAGGCCTACTATTTCATTAAGAAAATAGAAGCGATCAGAAAAAGTGCACAAGCTCTCACCACACTCACTCACCTAACTGCATCTGTGCCCATATTCTCTGCCTTACTTTTATATGCATGACTGTCCTCGCTCCTGGCTATGGCCAACCCTCAGCTAGAAACACCTATGCCTTCTTTGTCCTATTCAAGGACATTACTCCCCTCTCTCTCCTGCATCATCAAATGTCCTCCATCAATTAGAACCTTCACGTTAGCATACCTGTATGCTTGGATTCCTCCTATCTTAAAATTCTCTTGACCCTGCTTCCCAATCCAGTTACCATCCCATGTTTCTCCTTTCCTTTAAAGCCAAAATTGTTAAGAGCTGTCCATACTCAATTCTTCTCCTTCCATTTGCTTTTGTACCACTGTAATCAGAAGTTCACCCCATCACCCTATGTCAAGCTCACCCATAAGCTCCACAGTGATAAACCCAATTCTTAATCACCATGTTACTTCAGCAGCAGCACTTAACCTAGATGGCAGGTAGCACAGACTCTGGAGCCACACTACCTGAGTTCAAATCTTGGCTCTTCCACTTACATCTTGGGTGACCCTGGGTGAAGCTGTTAATCTCTCATCTGTAAAATGAGGGCGATAATAATAGTATCTCATAGAAATTGTTGTCAGGATGATATTCGTTATTATATGTAAAGGGCTTAGGAAAACTGGCTGGAACTATGTGACTAATTTCAGTCGCATCTTCCTTGAAGGGTTTTCTTTGGTAGGTTTTCAGACCACCACAATCTCCTGCTTTTCCTCCAGTCCTCTGCTGAGTCCTCTTCATCTCCAGGATTCCACCCTTCATCCTGTCATCATTTTTACCTCAGTGCTCACCATCAAGTCTAATGCCCTACCATACATCCCTGGCCCAGACTGCTCCTCTGATCTCCAGATTCGTTAGTCTCATCTATATTTTCATTCAATAGTATTTTTAAGCAGGTATTTTAGGCCAGGCACAGGCACTGAAGGTACAGCAGAGGTTAAAAAAAAAAAAAAAAAAAAAAAACCCTGCCTTCATGCAGCTATTGGATAAATTAGGGAGACAGTGAGCAAAATGGAGAAAACATTATGGATTAGAAAAGGAGGATGCTTATATTATTCTGCTTCACATAAGGTACAGTACACTCCCCTTTGCAACCTCCTGCCCTTTGTGCTATTGCTGTCACATACTTCACTTCTACATATGCTAAAAACCCCACAATAGACTGTTATTTTTCTTTAGACAACCAATTATTTTTCAAGATCAAAAATTAGAGGGAAATGTCTGTTTTTATTTGCCCACATTGTTACCATTTCCAGCACTCTTCATTCTGCCGTGTAAATCCAAACTTCCATCTGTTAATCATTTTCCATCTGCCTGTTGAGCTTCACTTAAAATTTCTTATACTCCTGGTCTGTTAGTAATGAGTTCCCTCAGCTTTTGTTTGCCTGAAAATGTCTTCATTTCATCTTCATTTTTGAAAGACATTTTATCTAGGTAAAGCATCTGACTTGACAGGGTTTTTTTCTTTCATTACTTTAAAGTTATCACTCCACTGTCTTCTGGTTTGGACAGTTTATGAGAAGGCAGATGTTATTACCTTTCTTCCTCTGTTTGTAATAGTTCTTTTTTTTTCTGTATGCTCTCAAGATTTTCTCTTCATCTTTGATTCCCAACAGTTTGACTATTATGGCCTAGGTGTATTTTCTTATGTATTTATCTTGATTGGGGTTCTCCAAACTTCTTGGATCTGTAGGTTGCTGTCTTTCATTAATTTTGGAAAGGTCTTACCCATTATTTTTAAACATATTTTTTGCACTTTTATCTCTCTTTTCCCTCTATGAGTTCAACTGTATATGTTTGATATCTGTCCCACCTGTCTCAGATGTGCTGTTCTCTTTCGTTTCGTTTTTCCATACTTTTCATTCTTTGTGCTCTAGTTTGACTTTTATCAAATCTATCTTCAAGTTCACTGTTTCTGTCCTCTGGAGTGTCCAGTCTGTTGATAAGCCCATCTGCATTAGTTATCCATTGCTGTATAATAAATCAACCCAAAATTCAATGGCTTAATGCACAATTTCTGTGGATCAGGAATTCAAAAAACACCATAGCTGATGGTTCTGCCTCAAGAGTTCTCATGAGGTTGCTATCAATATGACATCCAGGACTGTCATCATCTGAAGGACTGGCTAGAGCTGGAAGATATGCTTCCAAGATGACTCACTCACATAGTACCAGTTGTTGGTAGAAGACCAGAGTTCCTCTTTACATGGGCCCTTCTATAGATTGCTTTAATAGGTCTTCATCACAAGGTGGGATGGCTTCCCCCAGAACATGGGACCAAGCGGAGCGCAAGGCAGAAGCCACAATATATTTTCTGATGTCACCTCAAAAGTTACACACTTATTTCTACAACATTCCATTGGTAACAGATTATCCCTGGTCAGTATGTGAAGACAATACACAAAGGTATGAACACTAGGAAACAGGGATTATGGGTCACCTTGGAGGCTGCCTACCATCCTGTGAAAAAAAAATTCTTCATCTCTGATACTACGTTTGCATTTTCAACGTTTCTAGTTGATTCATTCTTAGGGTTTCTATCTCTCTCATAAAATTCTCCATCACTATAATTTACCTTTTCCACTTAGATCCTTTAACATATTAATCATAGGTTTTTTTGTTTGTTTTTTGTTTTGCGGTACATGGGCCTCTCACCGCCGTGGCCTCTCCCGTTGCAGAGCACAGTCTCCAGACGTGCAGGCTCAGTGGCCATGGCTCACGGGCCCAGCCGCTCCACGGCATATGGGATCTTCCCGGACCGGGGCACGAACCCGTGTCCCCTGCATCGGCAGGCGGACTCTCAACCACTGCGCCACCAGGGAAGCCCAATCATAGTTATTTTTAAAGTCCCTGTCCAATAGTTCCTATAGTTGGGCCATCTCTTTATCTGCTTCTATTGACTGTTTTACTTCTTGACAATGGGTCTTTTCCTCTCCCCTCCCCCAGTCTCTTCTGTTTCTCTTGTAATTTTTTTTTTATTGAGTGCCACTCTGCTTAAAAGAACCAAACTGGGGCTTCCCTGGTTGCACAGTGGTTGAGAGTCCACCTGCCGATGCAGGGGACACAGATTCGTGCCCCGGTCTGGGAGGATCCCACGTGCCGCGGAGCGGCTGGGCCCATGAGCCATGGCCGCTGAGCCTGCGCTTCCGGAGCCTGTGCTCCGCAACGGGAGAGGCCACAACAGTGAGAGGCCCACGTACCACAAAAAAAAAAAAAAAAAAAAAAAAAGAACCAAACTGAATACTATTAACATCAGAAATGCACACACCTTTTCTTCTATCAGGGCCATTAGTGTAGGGAGTCAATCTGGTCTATAGTTAAACTGGGTTTGGCTTCTGCTGTTCCTATAGTTACCTTCAATGCTCCACAGACTTCAAATTCCTCCAGTGGAGAGCTGTTAGTACCTGTGCTTAGTGTGAGGCCTGGAGTGTCTTTTCTCAGTTTTACCTCTCTACCTTCACTCGTGGCTGTGCCAGAGGCCATGTTTCTCCATTCTTCTGCTTCTCCCCAAGTGATATGATACTGTGGCTTTTCACCTGGTAGAAGCTCAAAGTGGAAACAAGAGACTTATTCATTTCTCTACTCCAGCCTCAGTCTTTTCCCTGTGTATGTGTCTCAGGGGTGGGGCTTTCTCAATACTTCCTTCCCCATCTACCAGTGATAAGCTGGGCTATTTTAGATTTCTGTCTGACAGGAAAATTGTATCCAAAAATTTATTTGCATAAAAAATTTGAGGCTTATGATGTTACGTTTTTCCAGGGAAGACTAACATCAGCTTCTGCAGATACTTGATTATAATCCAGGATCATCTTAATCTAGTATCAGGTACAGAGGTGACTTTTAGTGAGCCCTTAAGACCCTATGGTAGCCAGTCTATTTGGTCTATTTCCAGTTCATTCTTTTCCCTGTTTAGTCCTCTAGGGAACCAACCTCAAGCACAACTGATATCCCTTTAGCAAGCTATGGATTCCAACTTTTCTCTCATACTCTGTTAAATCACTCAAAACTGCTTCTTAGTATCTCAGCACTATTTTCTAGACTAAGTAAACAACCCCAGAAGATACAGCTCCAAATGTCAGGCTCATCTCTCTAGATTTCCCAAATCATGGCCAGTACTTCTTTGCCACCTTATTAGCTATTTCATGCCTTCAAGTATGTTTTCTAAATACTTCATCCGATTTCCTTGGTTGTTCTCAGCAGAAGAGAGGGCCCAAATTACCTTGTCTACCAATACCTGAAGCAAAAGTTTTCTAACTTAAGTTTTAATGGAATAACTCTGGCTTCTGTGTGGAAGATAAAAGCAGGGAAAGGACAAAAGCAAGAAGACCAGCTAGGATGCTACCAAAGTAATTCAGATGAGAGAATACAGAGCCTTGGACCAAAAGGGTTGCAATGGAGGTGAGAAGTAGTCAGATATCCAATGACCTGTTCTACATCTGCACTTGGATGTCTAAACAATATTTCAAACTTAACAAGTCCAAATGCAATCTTTCTTTTCCCACTGAAAGCTACTATTCCTTTACTCTTCTTCACTCCAGAAAATGGTAACTCCATCCTTCAAATTGCTTAGGCCAAGAACCTTGAAGTCGTATTTAATACCTTTTTACTTGTATCTAACATCCAGTCCTGTTATCGCTATACTCAAGATATATGCCAAATCCAACCTCTTCTCCCACTGCCCCTGCTACCACCCAGATGCAAGCCACTACCAATTCTCACCTGGATTACTGCAACAGCCTCTCAATTGTCCTCTGTGGTTCTACCTGGGCCCTTCCCATTCTGACCCTCAACCCCTCTCATCTAGTCCCTTCCAGCAGCCACAGTGATCTTGCTAAAATGTAAGTCAGATCCATCACTCCTCTGCTCAAGACCTCTGATGGTTCCCATCTCACTCAGAGTAATAGTTCAAATTCACAGATAACGGCCTAGGAGGTCCTACATGGTCTGCCCTGCTGCCCCTCTTTGATCTCAACTCCTACTCCCCCCCCCCCACCCCCTTATATTCACTCTGTTCCAGCTTCACTGTCCTCTCTGTTATCACTCCAACATGCCAGGCCAGCACCTGCCTCAAGAACCTCACTCTAGTTAATTCCTCCACCTGGAAAGCCTTTCGCCCATATGGTCACCTGGCCTACTCCCTCATCTGTTCAAGGTACGTTCTCAGGAGGCCTTTCCCCAAGGATCCTATCGAACATTTCCCTCCTTGCCTTATTTTTCTCCACAGCACGTTTTGCCATCTTACCTCTGTTTTACTAGTTAACTTATTTATTCATGCCTATCTCCTCCCACCAGGATACAGGGTCCATAGGAGAAGAAATTTTATTCATTGGTCTATCTCCAGCACCCTGACCAGAATCCGACAAATCGATATTTGTTGAATAACTGAATGCTGTGGTCTTTAAACTTCCGTATCTTCTCTCTTGCATTCCACACATCATCCTCTCCAAGTTTGGGGTCTGACAGAAACAAAACAACAAAATTTACACCTAAAGACAGATATTTGTATGTTTTCCACCATTCTGCTGTTACATTTGTCACTTATGGAAAATTTCAAGGGCATGAAGTAATTAGACAGCTTTAATAGGAGCAAATTTTGAGCCTATTTCCTCTTCTCTGAGATCTACATTTCTAAGGGATAAGAATGTACATGCATCCACTCCTCCTGATGCTCAAAGCATTTTCCTTGGGTAACTCTTGATGAGCAGAACACTATGTATTTGTATTTCATTAACTGAGAACCTCATAAAATCAACAACGCCAAGGCACACCTAGATATCACACCCTTGGTTTTTATCAAAGATCTCTAAAAGAAAGGGCCACAGGAAAACATTTTTGCATTAGCTGAAGAACTCCTGCCAAGGACACTGTTTATATTACTCACCGTCCTTAAACGAAGTCCCATGAGAAATTCCTTCACGAATTTAAAGCCAAAAAAAACAATGTTTCCCCCAAATAGATCAGTGCTTATGGTTAGCATACGTGCTTCCTCCTTTGCTTGATTCTGATTCAATTTTATTGGCATTAACTTAGCTGAGTCCCCAATTGAGAGCTACTCCAAATTCTTTGGGAGAAAGACTGGAAATGTCAATTACTAGATACATATAGACGTACCACAACTAGGGTGGACAACTGTCCTGGTTTGCCCAGGATTGAGTGTGCTGGGACATGGAACATTCAGTGCTAAAACCTGGAAGGTCTCAGGCAGACCTGGGTAAGTTGGTCAACCACAGCACAAGGGAAAATGGAACAACTTCCTGAGGGATCTGAAAATTCATTCCATCATTCTTCACACCTATACCAGTTCAGGTCCTCCAAGGAACTGACACCAAGACAGAAAGAGACATGCAAGCAGTTTTCTGGGGAGACACCCATGAAGGATGAAGGGGAAACGAAGCAGGAGTAGGCAGGGAGAACATGCACAGCCAAATGCAAGTCTGACACCTGTGAAAGACGGAGGGAAGGAAGGAGGATCCAGGGAGGAGGAGCCTCAGAGCAAGTCTTGGCAAGGCTGATGGGGGAGGGGAAGGGAAAGCAAAGGCTGTCGATCAGAGGAGTCCTGCACAGGCTCGAACAGCCCAGCTCTAATCCCTCCACCAAACAGTCACTGGATAGGAGCAGCCCAGGGCAAGGTGGGATGGCATGAACCCTACAGCGTACCTGAAGGTCCAACAGCTGAAGTTTTCACCAACTACTCTCTCATAGCAGGTTCTCCAGAAGGGAGAGCTGAGGGGCACCTCCATGGTGGCCACATGTTTTGTTTGTTTGTTTGGGGGGTTTTTTTGGGCAATATGTACTTTATTTTGTACATTAGAGAAAGTGACATTTTTAAAAGGGCTATTTTCATTTGTAAGCAACAAAGGTTTCTTCTTGCCCATGCTAAATTAAAACCAAAATAGACAGCAGAGCAAAAAGTCAAATTCCTTTCACATGTGTATTTTCCTTCTCACAAATGTGAAAAACCTTAATTTGAAAGCCTGTGTCTAAACTGACTTTTCACTCAGTTTGATAATTTTTCTAAATTCACTTAAGGAATTTAGCATAGGGACAGTATTGCTAATACTTTTATATCACTGTTTGCAGTCTATAATTAAATTTTCATCTTTCAAAAATGAAGGCATTCCCATACTAGTAGATGATCTCAAAGGGTTACTCAGCTGTTGTAGTTTCAATGTTAACAGAGTGAAAATCTGTTAAATCCCCAAACCTGCAACGTCTTCTGTTTTTTAAACAGCCTTTATTAAGTCATCACTTTTCTCCTCTGTGGCTGAGAGTTACAGACAGCAGACTGAGCTCACAGGGCTTAGCAGCAGAATCTCTAATATAACCAGAATGGTTCAAGAATCTCTAAGTACTCAAAACCAACCAAACCTCTGGACCTGGTGGCAGCCACCTTTAAAATACCTTCCCAACATCAACCAAGTCAAACAGTGCAACTAGGAGGTTAACCAGCCCAATGTCTTACAGATTCTCTGGACTCTTTATTCAAGATTCATCGTTTCTCCTCTTCCTGGTAAATACTTCTGTCTACAAATGTTAAAGTCACAGCCAGCAGAGAGAGACCTTACTTCCTATGAATTAGTTTCTACCACAGTTTTCTCTCAGTCTCAGCATTCAACACTGCTGGTTTTCGCCAAGTTAAAAATCTCCAGGTTTCCTTATGCGACTTTTAAAAACTCACCTGCTGCATGAATAGAAGTCATTGAGTGACATGTGTTACCCAAACTTAGAGCTGTCAGACAACAGAAGGGACTAGACTCAGGAGATAGTGAATGTGGTAGGCATAGCAATGGCCCGCAAAATGCCCACGTTCTGATCCTCAGAAGCTGTGAATGTGTGACTTTCCCTGGCAAGGGGGAATTAAGGTTCCAGGTGGAAGTAAGGTTGCTAATCAGCTGACCTGAAAATAAAGAAATTATCCTGGATTATCTAAGTGGACCCAAATATAATCACAAAGGTCCTTCTGAAGAGGAAGACGCAAGCTGAAGGTTTAAGAGTCAGAGTAACGGGATGTGAAAAAGACTCAACTGGCCATTGCTGGCTTTGAAGATGGACCAGGGCCAAGGAATGCAGGCAGCCTATACAAGCTGGACAAGGCTTGAAAACAGATTCTCTCCTAGAGCCTTCAGGAATGCAGCCCTGCCATCACCTTGATTTTAGCCCAGTAAGACCCATTTCAAACTAAGAATTACAGACCTGCAAGGTAACAACTTTGTGGTGTTTTAAGCCAGTCTATTTGTGGTCATTCCTTGTAGCAGCAATAGAAACCTAAGGCAGTGAGCTCCCCATTTTTGAAGGTAATCAAGCAGAAGCTGACTAGTCAATTGTGAGGATACCACAAAAGTGAACCCTGCACTGAAAGAGAAGTTGTAACAGGTGACGTCTACAACTCCTTCCAACTCGAACACAGTGTAAGTAAATATTTTCTCCTAATTTCCAGACATAAGGTGCCTGACAGCTTTGGGGCAAGTCATCACAAATGGACCATAAGCCAGTGGCCAGAATCCAGCTTGTTTCCCGGCCATGCACCACCACTTGCTGTAACTGCTCTCCATCTGCAAAATCCTTGCTCTCTAGAAGTATTTCACTTGACATCATTTATAATGATGCAGTATGAGACGGTAACATAAAACAGTTTCTCCTTGGAAGAAAGGAACAACAGCATTAAAACATGTTTTGAAGCTCTGCTAGAGCAGCGCTTTAAAAATAGTGATAAAAATCAATAGAGGGGGGCTTCCCTGGTGGCGCAGTGGTTGAGAGTCCGCCTGCCAATGCAGGGGACATGGGTTCGTGCCCCAGTCCGGGAAGATCCCACATGCCGCAGAGCGGCTGGGTCCATGAGCCATGGCCACTGGGCCTGCGCGTCCAGAGCCTGCGCTCCGCAGCAGGAGGGGCCGCAACAGTGAGAGGCCCGCGTACCACAAACAAAAAAAAAAAACAAACAAAAAAAATCAATAGAGGGGGTCTTCCTCCATCAGTATTTATAAATAATAACAGAATAGAATCAAATACAGCAGAAAGTATGAGAATTCTTTCACGAGTTTTTGTTTCAGTTCTGTGTGGTGTGTGTGTGTGTGTGTGTGTGTGCGCGCGCGCGCACACGCAGACTGGATCACCATGCAAAATGTCGTTCTCACTGTGGGTCACAGCCCCAAAAGTTTGAAAGTCACTGAACTACAGCGGATAGAAGCACACTGTTTAATACAAAAGGCACACACACAAACTGTGTTATATACAACTACTATAACGCTGACACTTGTTCATGAAGAAACTTCAAGGAAGATACAAATGTCTTTTCATCTCAGAGTCTAGAAATTTTAGTTTAGCCCTTATATACATAAGGTTTTCACTGTAAAAAATATTTGAAGAGAAAACCTGTTAACTTTCAATAAAAATTATTCGAGAAGGTGATGACACATTTACAGATAGCTTAAACCTGTTTGCAATCACAGAAATCAGTACTTCTGTAATCCCTAACAGAAATCAGGCAGCAGCCCTAAAAGAAACTTAGCTAACTGCTTCTCCTATCGTTTAATTAGGATCATAGAATTTGCTGAATAAGTCTTTATTCATCCTACATATGCCATCATTTTTGTGCATGTTCCTTTTTAGCTTTCATCTTTTGAAACGGAAAGATCATAATCCTGTTCTTTCCTTATTTAGAAACCCAATGTTCACTGCAAATCAGCAGTTTACATGAAGGGACTTCACTGCTAAAGTGACCCTCACCTCTCACTTTCTTCCCTCCTGACTGGATCATCGCCATCAGCATCCCTGACGGTCAACTGCAACCCCACGTTTCTGGCATCTAACATGAATGAACCCTAAATGCTCCACAAATCTGATCAGCTTTTCAGTGCCTCATTCAGGGCTCTGATGAAAATGCTGACCACCACCCCCCAAATGGGCTAAGGCAGGCTTCCCCCTGGAGGGTGACCCACCAACCAGCGCTTTGAGGAAACAGCCACTGAACTCGTTTTGTCTCCACATTAATGAACCATCATCCATTATACTTTCCCCGATAGCTCGCTCCTTTTTTGCCCACGAGGAAACCGAGAGACTATCAAGTACACCCTGTCTGAATCCATCTATCCCACGGCTGCAACATTCTGCTCATGTTCCCAGTGTAATGATGCTGCTTACAAAACCAACAAGGTCTCCTGCCACGCTTGTCTCAGTGACCCCATGATGGACTCTGGTGATTACTGCTGCCCCTTCCCACAGAACAAACATTTGATTAACAGTCCAGAATTTCATCTGAGACTAAAACCAAAAACCCCAATCGAAAGTTTGTGGGATTCAGTTCTCTGTCCTCTGCTACCTCTCCTTTTGCTGTAGCTCCTCAATGACTCAGGACAATGGTCTGGCAATCTCCACTACAAATTCTGAAAACATCTTAGGAATTAATTTGTCCACATCAGGAAAGTTTACTTTCTCCATACTTTTCCTGGGCTTCAAATCTCTTATAAGTAAGTTTTTACAGCCTTCTCCTGAGCAAGAGAAAACATGAGCAAAACAGGAGTTGGGTGTTTTCTCTTTCCACCTTCAGTGACTCTTAAACTGAATGAGAGAATTTTAATTTTTATTTTATATTGGATATAGTTGATTTACAATGTCGGGTTAGTTTGAGGTGTATAGCAAAGTGATTTGGTCATCATATACATGTATGTATTCTTTTTCAGATTCTTTTCCCATCTAGGTTATTACAGATTATTGAGCAGAGTTCCCTGTGCTCTACAGTAGGTCCTTGTTGGTTATCCATTTTAAATACAGCAGTGTGTACACGCCAATCCCAAACTCCCAACCTATCCTTCCCCCCTCAGCCTTTCCCCCCGTAACCGTAAGTTGTTCTCTAAGTCTGTGAGTCTGTTTCTGTTTTGTAAATAAGTTCAACTGTATCATTTTTTTTTTTTTTTTTTTAGAATCCGCGTATAAGTGATATCATATGGTATTTGTCTTTCTCCGTCTGACTTACTTCACGTAGCATGATAATCTCCAGGTCCATCCATGGGGCTGCAAATGGCATTATTTCTGAATGAGAGAATTTTTGTAAAATGCCAGCCACAGTGTTTGGCTCTAAGCTGGTACTCAAAAACATCTGCTTTCCTCCTTTTCCTATTTCACCAGAAGCTAAAAAATCCCTTTTCATTTTTCTCCTTGACCTAAATACACCCCCCAAAAGATGCTGTTTGTTGCTCTGTCTGCATTTTTTTTTTTTTTTTTTTTTTGTGGTACGCGGGCCTCTCACTGTTGTGGCCTCTCCCGTTGCGGAGCACAGGCTCCGGACGCGCAGGCTCAGCGGCCATGGCTCACAGGCCCAGCCGCTCCGCATGTGGGATCTTCCCGGACTGGGGCACGAACCCGTGTCCCCTTCATCGGCAGGCGGACTCTCAACCACTGCGCCACCAGGGAAGCCCGCTCTGTCTGCATTTTGCAAACTGCATGAGCCTCACCTCTCTGGGTTATTCATCCTTTCTGTTGCCACCCTTACAAGTCAGTACCACGTCTCCTACACACCACCTATACACGTTACAGTGGTCTCACTAACTAAACATGAGCGCACGCGCGTGCGCACACACACACACACCCCAATTTAAATCTGTAGTTGTAGGTTCTAACGGAAAAAGGAAGCTCCTTTTTCCTTTTTTTGCCTGCCGAACTGGCCTTCTATCCAGGACGGTCACCTGCTTGGCTGTAGCCCACAGCAGGAGGAGGGATGTGCACAGCGCGAGGGGAGAGAAAGCCACACAGAGCTCCAGGTCGCCTGGCAATCAGTGGGGCCACATAGGTACCACACGGATTGTTCTCACAGCCACTCCGAACTCCATTCTGAAAAGCCCTCATCCCTCATTAGCCACTATATATTTTAGAGAGCCAATCAGGGGAAAAGCAACAACTACAGCAACGGCAACAGTGATGATACAAAGCCCCACAGAGCGCACTTAGCTTCACAACAAACCTAAGTAAGTTCTACTATTGCTTACCTTTTACCAGCGAAGAAACGGCGGCTTAAAGAGCTTCAGAGACTCACCTAAGGTCACAGAGCCTCTCAGTGGAGGAGCCGGACCCACACCAAGCGCAGACCCACCTTGACGTTGTACATTTAGAGCCACCATTCACGAGCACTTACAAGATTCCACGCACGGGTTAAACTCTTCACATGCACTGCCTCTTGTCAGACTCATAACAAGTCTGCATTTCAAAGATGAGTCAGCTACCATTTCTGACACAAATTTAAGTGGAGCTAAACAGTCCGGGGTTGTTGGAATTTAAAGTGCATTTCCCAACCACCGTACTTCCTCAGGTACTTTTGGATGTGATGTTTAAGTAACATAATAAAAGGACTTACTACGTGTCAGGCAGTGTGACAAGGGCCACAAAGAAATTCCTTCATGAATCCTCCCAATGCCCCTGTGATGAGAAAACTACTATTAAACCATTTTATAGGTGAGAAACTTGAGGGTCAGAGAAGCTGATACATTTGCTGAAGGATATAAAGCAAACTGGGGAGACAGGACTCAGGGACCATAAAAATAAACATTACACCGCACGGCCTCTGCTTTTAAGAACACGTATGGCCTAACACATCCACTTGTGCTCTTGCAGAGAAGGTGATGCTCTGTCCTTTAATAAAACATGTTATGATAAATAACTTATCACCTGCTAGCATATGTGGTGTCGACTAAGCCCAAAATATGAATGAAAGTGATCACAGATGAGATCCAGCGAGGAGACGTGGCTCCAAGAAACAGGCCATAGGGACCCAGTGATCAGACGGAGGAAAGCAGGGCTTCACTGCAGGAACATTCTCTTTCCAGCCCTGACTTCAACCCATAAAACACAAACAGCAGAACAGCGCCAGGCCCACGGAGGACGACCCAGCCTTCCGTTCCATTCATCTTACGTGTGCGAGTCACCCAAACCGACCACCCTGAGAGAGAGGGGCCCAAGGGAGCCGGGATGGCCCATCGGACGCTGCACCTGGAGGTCTGCCTCTGGACACCTGGATCCAGTCTGTCCCGACCAGCGCCAGCGTCCAGATGCCCACGGGGGGGATCGGGATGAGACTCAAGATGAGGGTGCAGGCCCACACGTGGTTTTAACAAGTACCCCCCATCTTGGCTTGCCAGAGTGGCCAGAACAGAGGACTACAGACTGGCTGGCTTACACAACAGCAATTATTTAAGTTCTGGAGGCTAGAAGGAGTCACAGGCTGGGAGAGGCCTCTCTCCTTGGCTTGTCAACGGCCCCCTTCGCCCTGCATCTTCACACGGTCTTCTCTCTGTCTGTATGTTAGTCGCCTCTTCTTACATGGACACCAGCCAGACTGGAGCAGAGCCAACGCTAATGATCTCATTTTAAATTAACTGCCTATTTTACAGACCCAGTCTCCAAACACAGTCCCTTTCTGAGGTGTTGGGGGTTAGCACTTCAACATATGAATTTGGGGGGACACAATTCAGCCTGTAACACTCACACTGTATACAGACTTCTTTTCAACTTGTCAGAACAATTTCATTCTAAATCCATTTTTACAATTTTTTTTCTTTTTCACATGAATTAGGTCCAAAAAATGCAGTAAACTTAGGCTCCTTTAAATACGTAACCATAACCAATTGAATAATATTGTTAATAAGTAGAAAATGAAATAATGCCACTTGCAGCAACATGGATGGACCTAGAGATTATCATACTAAGTGAAGAAAGCCAGACAAAGACAAATGTCATACCACTTATATGTGGAATCTAAAATATGACACTAATGAAGTTATCTACAAAACAGAAACAGACGCAAAGACATAGAGAACAGACTTGTGGTTGCCAAGGGGGAGGGGGGAAGGGATGGATTGGGAGTTTGAGATCAGCAGATACAAACTATTATGTACAGGATGGATAAACAACAAGGTCCTACTGAATAGCACAAGGAACTATTTTAAATATATTTTAATAGCCTATAATGAAAAAGAATATGAAAAATATGTATATCTGCATCACTTTGCTGTATAGCAGTAATTAACACAACACTGTATATCAAATATACTTCGATAAAATACTTTTTTGTTTGTTTCGAGTTTTTTTGTTGGTGGGATTTATGTGACTTTAATTCTCATTTTACTACCACTTTACAGTAAGCGTGGGGAGTAAAGATGGGGTGGAGTAAGGGAAAGGAAGAAAAGTATTCTTTCAAGTTCCCTGAACGACTGAAGCACGTGCTAGGATAAGAAAGTTCAGTAAAAGCATCATATCCTTTTCACCACAGAGCTCTTAATGGGATGTGTGACAGAGATACAGCAACCCTTTAGATCTGGTGGAAGTGACTCCAACAGAGAATTAACACTTTTAAAATATAAGAAGAAAGGAAAAATCCTTAAAAACATGTAATCCCTTACTCTGAACGTTTATATAAAAGGAAGTTCATCATATCATGCTTTATATTAGCAAATGTAGAAACATCCTAATTGCCCCACATTTAAAGAACTGATTAAATAAATTATGTTATGGCATCTTATACAGCCATTAAAAATCATGCAGTAGGGCTTCCCTGGTGGCGCAGTGGTTGAGAGTCCGCCTGCCGATGCAGGGGACACGGGTTTGCACCCTGGTCCGGGATGATCCCACATGCCGCGGAGCGGCTGGGCCCGTGAGCCATGGCCGCTGAGCCTGCGCATCCGGAGCTTGTGCTCCGCAATGAGAGAGGCCACAACAGTGAGAGGCCCGCATACCGCAAAAAATAAAATAAAATAAAATAAATAAAATTTTTAAAAAATCATGCAGTAGAGGAATGTTTATGTCTTAGAAAACATTCACTACATAATACTAAGTAAAAATGTGGGTTATGAACCCAAACGTAGGTTCAAAATGATGTCAATTGTTAAAATAAAGAATATTCAGGGCCTCCCTGGTGGCGCAGTGGTTGAGAGTCCGCCTGCCAATGCAGGGGACACGGGTTCGTGCCCCGGTCCGGGAAGATCCCACATGCCGCGGAGCGGCTGGGCCCGTGAGCCATGGCCGCTGAGCCTGCGCGTCCGGAGCCTGTGCTCCGCGACGGGAGAGGCCACAGCAGTGAGAGGCCTGCGTACCGCAAAAAAAAAAAAAAAGAATATTCATACATAGGCAGAGGGATACACGCCAAATTTATCTCAAAGAGGGTTAGGAAATATTTATTGCTTGCATTAGCATTAAAAAAGTTTTTTGATAAAGAGAAAAAAAATCTTAATCTTTTCTCCTTTGAGAAAAAAGGCTGTGTGTTCTTCGCTTGGCATCCAAGTCTCTAAGCCTCAGTTTCCTCATCTATAAGGTAAAGATAGTGAGGGCTTCTGAAGTATTTACAGTGTATTCAAAACATACTCTGAAAATAATTAAGTTACATGCACACATAGACACACACACAAAGTATTTTTTTTTAACCGTGATAAAATCCACATAATATAAAATCTGCCATCTTAACCATATCCAAGTGTACAGTTCAGCATGTGAAGGACATTCACACAAATTTGACTATGGAGTAAGGATTTTTGACTAGGAGCTCCGCACTTCCACTGCACGGGTTTCAGGTTTGATCCCTGGTCTGGGAACTAAGATCCCGCATACTCGCAGATGGAAAGGAAAGAAAGGGAGAGAGAGAGGGAGGGAGGGAGAGAGGGAGGGAGGGAGGGGGAAAGGGGGGAAAGGGGGGAAAGGGGTGAGGGGGAGAGGGGGAGAGGGGGGAGGGGGGAGGGGGGAGGGGGGAGGGGGGAGGGGGGAGGGGGGAGGGGGAGGGGAGGGGAGGGGAGGGGAGGGGAGGGGGAGGGGGAGAGGGGGAGAGGGGGAGAGGGGGAGAGGGGGAGAGGGGGAGAGGGGGAGAGGGGGAGAGGGGGAGAGGGGGAGAGGGGGAGAGGGGGAGAGGGGGAGAGGGGGAAAGAAGAGGGTGGGAGGGAGGGAGGAAAACACTTTGTGTTAAGTGGAAAGGAAGGACTACAATCCCCCATGGCAGTCATTCCCAGCCCCAGTTTCAGATGCACCTGGGAAAATCTAATTCTCAAAAAAAAAGTAAATAAATTTAAATCAATTCCCATTTAAAATGTACCTACATTATGCATGCATGCATAAACTGAGAAGGTATTTGTGTTTGCTGCAAAAGCACTAAGGTTGAAAATGGACTGAAACAGGGACGTACTACAGTCCTCCACTCTACCAGCTGAGCAATCAAGGGAGAACACACACAGATGACAGACGCATGGCTACCAAAGGGGCAGGGGGGAGGGGTAAACTAGGAGTTCGGGATTAGCAGATACAAACTGCTGTATATAAAACATAACCAACAAAGTCCCACTGTATAGTACAGGGAACTATATTCAATATCCTGTAAAAAAATCATAATGGAAAAAAATCTGAAAAGAATATATATATACACTCTTCAGATTTATTTATATACATATATACATATAAAACTGAATCACTGTGCCGCACAGACTAACACAACATTGTAAATCAACTATACGTCAAATTTTTTTAAAATGCACATTTGTTTTTGGCGGTATTTACCAAAAAATTGACTCGTTTCCAAGAAGGAGAACACTTTCTTCCTCACAAGAAAGTTCTGTCACACTTTCTTTTAAAAAAATTTAAAAAAATAAAAAGGGCTTATTAACACAACACTTTTTTCTTTTTAACCACATGGGGTACTTCTTTGTGTTGCAGTCAAGCTGAGCTGGGGGCTCTTAAGGGTTTCCAGAAATAGCCTTGTGGTGCAAGGGCTGCTCTCTGCTCTGCTGTTCCCTGGGCATCTGGGGAGGGAAGGGGTTCTCCTCCAAGTCTGTCAAAGAACCATGCCTCCCGCAGAACAGACAGTGCCGGCCCATTCACAACAGCCAAGACATGGAAACAACCACATGTCCATCAACAGATGAATGGATAAAGAAGATGTCGTGTGTGTGTACATACACACATACAATAGACTACTACTCAGGCATAAAAAAGAATGAAATAATGCCATTTGCAGCAACATGGAGGGACCTAGAGATTATCAAACTAAGTGAAGTAAGTCAGACAGAGAAAGACAGATACTATATGATATCACTTATATGTGGACTCTAAAATAGGACACAAATGAACTTATCTATGAAACAGACTCACAGACAGAGAACAGACCTGCGGTTGCCAAGGGGGAGGGGAGTGGGGGAGGGATGGATTGGGAGTCTGGGATTAGCAGATGCAAACCATTATACAGAGAATGGATAAACAACAAGGTCCTACTGTACAGCACAGGGAACTGTAATCAATATCCTGTGAAAAACCATAACAGAAAATAATATGAAACAGAACGTATATATACGTATAACTGAGTGACTTTGCTGTACAGTAGAAATTAACATTGTAAATCAACTATACGTCAATAAAACAACTAAAAAAAAAAAGATTGGACGGTGCGAGCAATGAAGCAGAGGGCCACCACCCCACCCGGGGCCAGCTGCAGCCCCTCAGCAGGCAGCCTTGGTGCCCACCCTGAGGAGGAGAGGGGAACAAAGTCTTCATTTCACTTCCCTCCTGACCGCTGCCTGGCCCTCCCTTGTCTCTCTCCCCCCATGAACTTGGATCTCCATGTCTGGGAACCCTCCCCACGTCCCATCACTTGGTGGTGATGACCTTACTCTTTTAGTTTCCTGGATCCTCTATGACAACAGAGCCCTCAGTAAGATGCAGATACATTCTCCTTGCCAAGTACCTTTGCCTACATTAATGCAAGTAATCCTCCCAACAACGCCTGAAAGCAAATACTATTACTACTCCCATTTTACAGAGTAAGAAGCCACCAAGGCTCAGAGAGGTTGCGCGACGCACCGAATGTCACGGTGCTGGTTAGAAGGTGGTGGGCTGGGCGGGAAGCCAGGCAGTCTGGCTTCAGTGCATGCGTTTTCACCCTCTAGGCTAGACTGACCCTCGCCCCTATTGTTATATTTTCCTAAATTAACATTTCTTAGTGGAGTAACGTTCTATCCATCCTCGGTCTTCTTCCCTCAAGAATATGATTTCTGAGAGGATTTTCCAGAGTGATGTAGATGGAAGAGTAGCAGCTTTTAAATCTAAATATTTACAAAATTCTGACAGCTGAAGTGTCTTACACTCTTACATTCTATAATAGGAACTTCTATAATTCAGCATCACTTGCTAAAGGTGAAGATACCATTTCTTTCTTCCTTTCTTTCTTCCTCCCTCCCTTTCTGTCCTTCCTCCCTCCCTCCCTCCCTCCCTCCCTTTTTGGCTGCGTTGGGTCTTCATTGCTGCACGCGGGCTTTCTCTAGTTGTGGTGAGCAGGGGCCACTCTTCATTGTGGTGCGTGGGCTTCTCATTGCAGTGGGTTTTCTTGTTGCAGAGCACCGGCTCTAGGCGTGCGGGCTTCAGCAGTTCTGGCTCGTGGGCCCTAGAGCGCAAGCTCAGTAGTTGTGGCGCACGGGCTTAGTTGCTCCGCGGCATGTGGGATCTTCCCGGACCAGGGCTCGAACTCGTGTCCCCTGCATCGGCAGGCGGATTCTTAACCACTGCACCACCAGGGAAGTCCCTGAAGATGGCATTTCAATTTCATCATTTTTGAAAGCTTCCATGTGGTAGAACATCTTGTTAATCAAAGACTTTTTATGTAAAATGTTAGCTGTAGTGGCTAAAGTTCTAAGGAGAAAAGATACCTTACATAAAAATTTAACAGTTTTTGATCAATAAGAAAATTTAAACAAAATGAAGAAAAAAGAATTGTTAGCATCCAGGACATTCCAGGTCATATTGACCAGATCAGGTCTGACTTGGGGGTCCCTGACCCTTTGACCTTTCCCCTCTCTCCACACCCCATGAAAATGTTTAACCAAAAAGAATTACTTCCGTACAATTTGATATGAATTGATATCAGTTGGATTATTACTTTTCCCAGGGACATCTGTATTTGTAAAATATTCTGTTTGTTTACCATATGATCCAGCAAAGCCACTCCTGGGCATATATTCAGAGAAAACTATCATTCGAAAAGATACATGCACCCCTATGTTCACTGCAGCACTATTTACAATAGCCAAGACATGGAAACAACCTAAATGTCCATCAACAGATGAATAAATGTGGTGTATATATACACAATGGAATACTACCTAGCCACAAAAAAAAATGAAATAATGCCATTTGCAGCGACATGGATGGACCCAGAGATTATCATACTAAGTGAAGTGAGTCAGACAGAGAAAGGCAAATATAGGATATCACGCATATGTGGAATCTAAAAAATGATACAAATGAACTTATTTACAAAACACGAAGAGACTTACAGACATAGAAAACAATCTTATGATTACCAAAGGGGGCGGGGTGGGGTGGAAATTAGAAGTATGGGATTAGCAGATACACACTACTATACATATAATCAACAAGGACCTACTGTATAACACAGGGAACTATATCCAGTATCTTGTAATAAACAGGAGATATGGGGATATGTGTATAGCTGATTCACTTTGTTATAAAGCCGAAACTAATACACCACTGTAAAGCAATTATACTCCAATAAGATGTTGAAAAAATCCATAATGGGAAAGGATATAAAAAAGAATATTTTATATATATATAAATGAATCACTTTGCTGTGTATCAGAAACTAACATAACATTGTAAATCCACTATACTTCAATTTATAACAATAAAATAATCCCTTTTAAAGAAATGCCTGGTTAACCGTGTGTAAGTTGGGCAAATAGGTGAGAGAGGAAGATGCAAGCTGTGTGCATACGTGGATCAATGAAGACCCCGAGTGGGCATCATGCCCAGGCCACCTGTTCTGGCTGAGCTGAGGGCCCACACTGAGTGTTGATTTCACTGCAATAAGGGAGAGTTAACTAGCATATCAACGTTATAGCTTTAAGAAGTATTAACTCTCACATGATCTTTAAAAATAATGCCCTCAGAAATGTTGAAACCGACTGATGGAAATTCATCTCTACCACCCAACAGATGCTCGTTGGCCTACTGAATTCCACCTTCTAGATCTCTCTACTCCTTTGCCTGAAAAATTCTGGTTCTTCTGTTTTCTCACCAGCGTGCTACACGGCTCCTCTACCCTAGTTCGTGGCAGTTTCAATTCATTCCACAAACATTTAAGACGTGCCCTCTGAATCAGGAACCGTGTGAGGTGCTGGGTGATGCATTCGTTCAGCATGACTCCTGACCTGCAGGGATGGGCACAGCCTTAAATGACCATGGGACAGAGTCCTATACCCCGGGGGTGGGGGAGGGTGGCGGGCAGCAATGCCCTACGGTCAGGAGGAAGGGGAACGGTCCCTTTCCAAGCTTATAAACACCAAACCTCAGAAATGGTTAGTACCTAAAGAGTGGGGAGTTTATTCTGGACTCCTACAGAGTACTGTGTCTTGGACCCAGGAAAGGGGTAGCACATACTGCTGGGATATGCGACTACAGCCCTTAGTAAGATTTTGCAAAGCTTATTTAATAAATATTTATATAACACCAAGGCTCTCTGAGGTTGGGCACTTAGGGATAAAAAAGCAAACCACCAAGACATGGAATTAAGGAAAAACCAGCTAAACACAAGAATGACAGCAAATTACACAACGAAGCGTAAACGAAGTCGGAGCCAGAAACTCGGCTGTTATTTTAAAGGCCAGCTGCAGGTCATGAAAGAATCACGGCCCCCATTCCTAAGAGGCTTACATTCTCCAGGGAGATAAATCAAATGAAGGTGGAGCCCCAGAAACGTGAAACTAATTGTTACTCTATGCAGGTTGCAAAGGTGAGCCCTGCCATCAAAGGAAGAAAACCTGACCTCACTTAATCCTCTAAATTGGCCCGAAAGGGGTGAGCCATGAGCTAATTTGTTTTTTTGTTTTAATGCTGTAGTTTAAAAAGAGGTGGGTTGGAGTTCTCCCTGGCTGGGCAAAATAACTAAATAAATAAAATAATGGAAAAAGGTAAATTTTAAAAAGAATCATTAAAGTGTAAAAAAAAAATAAGGGGGGTGGTAAGGTTGGAAAGAACTGATTCACAGGAGGCCCTTCCTGCCTTCCATCTGTGTATCACTTCCGGAGCACCCACTGGGAGTCAGCCCCACCCCCAACTGAATCCCCAACTGTGTGTCTGTCTTACAGTGGCTGGGTGGGACACGGGGATGCCACAAGCATTCCTGACACAGTGCCTGCTTTCATGGAGCTCACTGTGGAGTGAATTACATTTTGTCATCCCAGTTTTACAGGCTCTGAGACACCCAACACTCCAACTCCCCCAAGAGCCAGTGCTGGAGCTCGTGCAGAGCAGAATCAGGACGCAGACAGGCAGGTTTATCTGGCCTCAAAATCATAAGCTTTCTATTACCCCAAACGGTCCCCAACAAGATGGGCAAAAATGAGCAAAATCTGAAAGAGCACCCCAAGGATAGCAGCATCCACCACGTGACAGTTCCCACGTGTCCCCATTTCCTACCCTAAAGCACACTTCACACCCAGGGCTGCAAACCTTCAGTTCCCTCAAGACCTACACCGCAGGCCACACCCTCAAAGCAAGGGCTACTGCCTCGGACGCCAAATTCTCTGTCACACATGGAAGGCTCCATGGGAAGTCGGGAGAGGAAAAGAGAGAACTATCGTTTCCTCACAGAAACAAGAGAATGACCTCTCCTCCATCCTCTGCGACTTTCGAGAGAAAACAAGGAAAGCAAAATACAACCGTTGGAATGGGCCATCCTACAACGAATTCAACAAGGATAGGGCTGCAAACGTCCTTCTAACTAGACTTTTCCCCTCCTTTAGCAGCCTGACCAGTGTCAGAAATCTCACCAAGTAGACATTCATTTATTTCATCTCACACTCCACCCTCCAAGCTTCCTCATCCAGGATGCAAACGTTCCTGCGAAGGACTTCACAGCCAAAGGGAAAAAGACTGGGCCCAGCACCCAAGGCTGAGAGTTTGAGACCCCGTCATCACGTTGGGCCTCGATAAAGTCATTTAACTCCCTAGTCTCCATGAAGGGAGGCTACACAAGTTAGCTCAGGGGATGGTGAAAAGCCGGTAACAAACAGAAGGACCCTGCAGCAGAGCCAATGACTCAGCAGAAAGTAGGCAAGTGTTAGTGGACGCTGACCCGGCATCTTTGCTCCAACTAATGAA
The DNA here is from genome assembly GCF_964270905.1 of Leucopleurus acutus. Lineage (NCBI taxonomy): Eukaryota > Metazoa > Chordata > Mammalia > Artiodactyla > Delphinidae > Leucopleurus > Leucopleurus acutus. The sequence continues at coordinate 77,662,888 of NC_139156.1, forward strand.
GCCGAAAGTTGGAGTCCCCGACAGGAGGTTCCAGAGCACTGGCCCCCAGAAGGAGGAACGAAGTTGTGATGACACGGAGTGACGAAGGAGCAGAGCTTACCTGGGAAGGCAGAGGTGTGAACCTGAGACGAACTGAATCTGCCAGCTTTGCCGAGAGCAGAGGTTTTCAACCTGCGGTCCGGACCTGTAGCATCAGCGTCAGCTGGGAACTTGTAGGGAACCCTCAGGCCCCGCCCCAGACCCACGTGATTAGAAACGCTGGCGGGGGAGGGGATCAGCAATCTGGGTTTTCCCAAGCCTTCCAGGGGATTCTGAGGCAGGCTTACATTTGAGAACCGCTAGCAAAGAAAGCCAAGCGCACACAACATTGAGTTCTATGGTTCTGTAGTTCTAGAAGGAAAATTGACCTGGCACATTCCAACATTTCTACCCTTGGAAAGCAGAGCCGGGGGATTAGGCTTTCCAAGCTTAGCACAAGGGGGTGCAGTCGGCCTTGTGTGTGTCTTGTGACCAAACTCTGGAACCTGTTATAGGGGACAATGCTCTCGGAGCTCAGAGCTGGGTCACACGCTCAATAAACATCACTGCACAGCACAGAGGATACGTTTTTTGCTTTTTAAAGCAAAAGGCCTCCACAGAGGTAATCTTCCCTGGAAAATGCCAGCGATCATCTAACTCTATTTCCCCCACCTGCCTTAGCACATATTTTTTAAATTTCCAAAATCAATCGAACGGCAGGCCTGCTGCAGAGCAGAGATGCCGCGTCACCGAGGGCTGCAAGTCCTCCCACCAACAGGCCCACACAGAGGCCCTTCTGTGCGATCCATGGTCTCGGCGTGTTGCTGGGTTTAGGGTCTCAAAGCATAGATAATCAGATACTGCTTTTCCATTTTCCAAAACATACAGCTACCACCACAGGCAACAATCAATGCAAAAATATCTCCCGTTTCAAGGCAATTTTCTCTCTGAGCAAATCTTTGCCTGAATTTAACTGCACGTCATTTGCCAGCTTAAAAAAAAAAAAAAAAGATAGCTTTTAATTTTAAAAAATATAGAGGTGCCCATGACACTCCCCTGTATATTTCTTTGCAACATCTGAGAATCTACAATTATTCCAAAATAATACAGCTCCTTAGGTTTTCCCCTGGGTTATTTTGTTACACACACGCCACAGGCCCTGAGGGGGCTCGGCTCAGGACCCTGTGGCAGATCAGCCTCAAAGGCAAGAGACCACGAGCTAAAATTCGGGGTCATTTCAGAATTAAACCCACTTGCTCAGGCCTGTGCAGAACAGTGGCATCGTCAGTGTGGTCACCACAGGGATCAACTAGTGAGCAGATCTTTGTCACCACCATCAAGGCGCATACTCCAGCCGCCCTCCGGAGCCAGCACCCCAAAACACAGAAGCTGACTTAGCTCAGAGATGCTCAAAGTGTAGAAATGGGGCCTCCCAGTGAAAAACCACAGAAGACGAGAGAGAATACGGCAGGACTCCGGAGACTGGCTTCCCAGATCTTCCTGATCATGCAAGTCACCTGGAGCACTGAAGGGAAAATGCTCACCAGGAGGAGGTGCCCCCCCTCAGTGTCCCCCTTCCCTCTGCTTCTGGGGGGACAAGCAGCTTCTCAGACTGACATACCTGGGAGAATCACGGGGTCCCCGCTCGGCTCAGCGGAGCCCCCTTCTCGCTCTGGAAGTGAGCTTCTCTGCAGGCTGCAGGCTCTGGTGCTGCCTGGGGAGCTCGGCCCTGAGGGAGGGATCTGCTCTGGACTCGGGGCGGACGAGCCTCCACCCTGGAATGCAAAGAGCAGGCCTCCCAGGCTGGCCGACGTGACAGCCTCCAGCCCGGCCTCTGTTAGGGAATAAGTGACGTTCTGAGCTCCTCTTTGTCCTAGTCATTGCTTTTCTTCTCGGTTTGCTCAGAACCTGGGCAGGAACGACGACTGGGGTCCGCTGGGACCCGCACCTCCGACACCTGCGCAGGTGTGTTTAATTATGCAGATTCCAGCCCCGCCCACGCCCGCCCGAGGTGCTGGCTCCTTAAGGCTAAATTGGAGCCTGGTGCTTCTGCGAGGAGCCCAGGAGACCCTCGTTATCTGGAAAACGAAGGAAATGCTACTGTCTGAAAGAATTTCTAGAACTGAGTTCCCTGTTACGCAAAATTAAGCTGTATGGGGGCCAGGTTCTGCAGAGGTTTGCAGCACTGTCTAGAAGTTTCGCTCTAATCACACCCACAGGGGAAAACTACAGAGACCATGAACTCGAGACTGGAACGTTTTATCCGAAGGTTAAGCAGCCCGGCCAAGGAGAAGAGGCTTCCCAACGATGTCTCCAGAAAAATAAAGGAAGATTAGGGAAAGCAAAGCCTTGAGAGTAGGGGGTTCGGGCGGGGGGGGGGGGTGGTGGCTGTAGGGAAGGAGGGGGGGCTGACACTGTGAGGGAGGGGCGGCCGTGCCCTGCTTTGGTGGGAAGGGCTTCTCTGCAGAACCAAGACTGCTTGGCACTGTGCACGGGGAAGGGTGCTCCCCACACTGTCTCCCCCGGCAGCTACCCGACTTCTCTCCACCTGCTCTGAGCCAGCCATCAGAAGTGCTTGGCATCTGTCACCCACAACAGGGCAACGTACGTTGATGAGCATCTCAGAACAACTCAGATTGCAGGGACATGAGATCCTATCATGTTTCCTAATAAGCAAGGAACCGTAATTGCAATTCATGGTACAGCACCCATGGCTTGTAAGCTAAGAAGCAGAAAGCGTATACTGTCACTGACATTTGGAGGCCATCATGTGAGGTGCTGGTCTGTTTTAGTCTCATAAACATGGTAGCATTTATGAGACCTCATGGGTTCACTCCTGACTTCAGTCCTCCAACCCTATTTTTCCCATGCAGTCTTATGTGTCTTTTTCTTTTCGGCGGGGGGGGGGGGGGGGGGGGGGCATGAATGAATGAATGAATGAATTTATCTATCTATTTATTTATTTATGGCTGCATTGGGTCTTTGTTGCAGTGCGCGGGCTTCTCATTGCCGTGGCTTCTCTTGTTGCGGAGCATGGGCTCTAGCTGTGCGGGCTTCAGCAGTTGTGGCACACGGGCTCAGTAGTTGTGGTACACGGGCTTAGCTGCTCCATGGCATGTGAGATCTTCCCGGACCAGGTCTCGAACCCGTGTTCCCTGATTGGCAGGCGGATTCTTAACCACTGCGCCACCAGGGAAGCCCCAGTCTTAGGTTTCTTAATCCAAATTAACCTCCTACGTTGGGGAAGGGATACTGTATATCCCCCGCACTGTGAAACCCACTTCCCCACGGACGAGTTTATATCTCCAGTTCTGACCTCTCTCCTGAACCCCATCCTGACCACCTCCCGACAGCTGCACTTGACTCTCCAGCAAAGGCGGAAAACCTCCACGTGTCCAGCCCAACCCCCTGGACCCACTGCTGCCCGCCTGCTCCACCTGCAGCTCCCCCATCACAGCTGAGAGCCACGCCCTCCCCCTGCAAGAAGCTCCTCGCGACCCCGGAAAACTCCTTTGCCCTCAGCGACCCTATGGGAACCACCAGGAGATCCCGCCAGTTCCAGGTGCAGAATGCATGTGGAGTCCTGCCGCTGCGCGCAAGCCACCGGGGAGCCTGTCTGAGGGTCTCCCTGCTCCCTCCTTGCCTGGCCACCGCCTGGTCTCAGCACAGCGGCCAGAGTGGGCCTCTTCAAATGAACAGGAGCAAGTTACCACCTCTGCTCAATGCCCGGCAACGATTCCTTTCAACAGCCCTCAGGGCGCTGCTGCCTCTGCCCCAGCCCCCCTGACCCCTTTCCTCCTATTCTGCCAGAATTCTCCAGGCACACGCTCCACCGAGGTCTTCCCACTGGCTGTTCCTTCTACCTGGAGGCCCCTGGACTGGTCGCCTCCTTCAGATCTGCTCAGATGGCATCACCTGAAGAAGACCCATCCTGATGCCTGTCTTTAACATCATCCCTGGTCCATCCTTTGACCCTCCTTTGAATCCTCATCCTGTTCTACTTCTCACTTTTCTACCCACAGCACCTACCACGCATTTCACTTACTATGTTGATTTCTGATTAGGTCTCCCCCACCGGAACCTAAGCTCCATGACGTCAGAGTACCTGTTCGACCCAAATACTGGAACGGTGCCTGGAACGCAGTGAGCAAGGCAGCTGGGCTAGCCTAGCATCCTGCCCCGCCTCCCTGAACGTGTTTCCCGGAACAGAGAATCTTCTGTCGGGAGGAGGGATGACTTGTAAGCGGACGGCAGCCACCCTTATTCGAGATCTTATTTACAAGGTTCCGGAAGGAGCTTCTGCACCGAAATGCCTCCCCAGACAGTCAGCCAGGGTGCCTGAAATCCCCAGACCTCAGGAGAGGGCCTCGAGGGAGGAGAGAACGTGGTAAGACCTTCACAGCCATTAGCATCTGGGCACGAATCAGTCCACTCAAATAGCCATCCCCCAACAGTAAACATACAGAGGGGGCCTGCCACGCCCCAGCGCTGTGCTTAGAAACTCAGGGCTAAGTTAGAGGGAGGTCCCATCCCCACCATCAAGGACGCAGGGGTCTCGGCAGGGAGACAAGTGCGTACACAGATAGCCGTGTTCTCAAAGCTGCAGGGAGGGTGTGCACGGCACCCTGAAGAATCAGAGAGGAGAGATGGCCTGGCAAAGAAAAGAGGAAGAGGGAACAGCGCCTGCAAAGCCACAAAACTGTAAAAGGCACAGCACACGTAAACAACAGCGTTGCTAAACTCACTGGGCGGGAGTGTCACAGGCAAGGAGCAGAAGATGAGGCGGAGGGAGAAAGGGGCACACTAGGATGATGTTCTGTCTTAGAGGTGGCAGGGAATGAGAACAGGGCAGATTTCCAGGAAGACAGCCCTTGGGGCAGGTAGCAGAGGTGCTGGAGGGAAGAGGCCTCACTGCCAGAGGCCTTGATGAAAAGGTACGGTTTGCTGAAAGAGGACAAAACGGTCCAGAGTGTGGCACAAAGCTCCCGGGGAGCCGGGACAGCTGGTGGCTGCAGAGGCTGTGTCTGAAAACCGAGCGTGGTGCAAGGACTCGGCCAGATCCCCCCAGGTCTGAGCCACAAGCAGGCACCTTCCAGGGATGACAGATAATGGGTTGTTCCCTCCAGGTCGTACTACAAACAAAAAGGGTGGGAGATGGACTGGAGAGAGGAGACCCCCTTCCTAGTCCAGGGGAGGCACGCCGAGGGGCCGACCTAAGGCGTGTGCAGTGAAGATGCAGTTACACCACAGGAGATTAAGGGCCCCTCAAGGAACTCCAGCCCAGAATGATGGAAGCAAGAAACATCTGGGTGACCACAGAGGGACAGCCAGACCAAAGGGAGCCAGTCAAAGTTCGTGCTTGCAAATAACGGAAAACCACCGAGTTGGAATGCTGATGAGTGCTCACAGAAACGACAGGGAGAGGGGAGGATGTGTCTTGAAAAGTGGACGGGAACCAAAAGAAGCTGGCTGCCAGGGCAAGGCCCATGGCCAAGGCCCACACAGGAGCAGTTAGGACACCCCAGCACCAATACCTGAGTTAGCTCTGACCCACCCCCTGGCCAGAGTCTAACTGGTTGTACTCAAACACAGTCTGAAGACAGTGAGAGGCTGGGCAGTCAGCCTCTCACTGTTATTTAACTACTTTCCTATATGAGCAGTTAAGTGTAAACTTCCTGGATGCATCTGCATTTAGAAAGACGACACATTACTATTAACGATAGCCATACATGGAAACAACCTAAATGTCCATCAGCAGGTGAACGGTTAAAGATGTGATATACAGGGACTTCCCTGGCGGTCCAGTGGTAAAGAATCTGCCTTCCAATGCAGGGGACACAGGTTCGATCCCTGGTTGGAGAACTAGGATCCCACATGCCGCGGACCAACTAAGCCAGCAGTCCACAACTACTGAGCTCACGTGCCTCAACTAGAGAACGTGCGTGCTGCAAACTACAGAACCCATGCACCCTGGAGCCCACACCCCACAACTACAGAGCCCACGCACCCTGGAGTCTGAGTGCCACAACTAGAGAAGAGAAAACCCACACTCCACAGCTAGAGAAGAGAAAACCCACACTCCACAGCTGGAGAGAAGCCCATGTGCCACAACTAGAGAGAAGCCTGCACACCGCAATGAAAGACACCGCATGCCTCAACAAAGATCCCGTGTGCCGCAACTTAGACCCAATGCAGCCAGATAAATAAATAAATAATTTTTTTTAAAAAATATGTTATACACACCCCCCACACACAATGGAATATTACTCAGCCATACGAAAGAAAGAAATACTGTCATTCGCAGCAACATGGATGAACCTAGAGATGATCACACTAAGTGAAATAAGTCAGAGAGAGAAAGACAAATACCATATGAGATCACTTATATGTGGAATCTAAAATAGGACACAAATAAACTTATCTGTGAAACAGAAATGGACTCGCAGACATAGAGAACAGACTTGTGGTTGCCAAGGGGGAGGTGAGTGGGGGAACGGACGGACTGGGAGTTTGGGGTTAGCAGATGCAAACTAGTATATATAGATGGATAAACAGCAAGGTCCTACTGTATAGCACAGGGAAAATATCCTGTGATAAACAATAATGGAAAAAATATGAAAAAGAATGTGTATATAAGTATTACTGAATCACTTTGCTTTACAGCAGAAATTAACCCAACATTGTAAATCAACTATACTTCAATAAAATAAATTTTTAGGGCTTCCCTGGTGGCGCAGTGGTTGAAAGTCCACCTGCCGATGCAGGGGACACGGGTTCGTGCCCCGGTCCGGGAAGATACCACATGCCGCAGAGCGGCTGGGCCCGTGAGCCATGGCCGCTGAGCCTGCGCGTCCGGAGCCTGTGCTCCGCAACGGGAGAGGCCACAACGGTGAGAGGCCCGCGTACCGCAAAAAATAAATAAATTTTAAAAAATAAAAATAAAAATTATCTGACTAACTAAAAGGATAAAAAATAAAATACATATGAAGTTTGCTTCCTGTATAATTTTAAAAAAATCTATCACTGCTCTGAGATAGCTTCCCTTACTAAATGGTTAGACCACATATTATTGAATCTGTACCAAAAGAAAAAGATGTTGTGAAATTTTTTTTAACTTATAAAAAGTAGTGGCCGGGGATTTCCCTGGCGGTCCAGTGGTTAAAACTCCACTTCCACTGCAGGTGGCACGGGTTCTATCCCTGGTCAGGGAAGATCCTGCATGCCGCACAGCACGGCCAAAAAATATACATAAATAATATGGTTAGTTCTTTAAAAAAAAAAAAAGGTAATGGCTGGAATCTGACAGGTAATTTCCTCGGAGGTATCAAAGGGATGAGTCTAAGAGAACAAAAATGGCCAGAGCTGGATGGATGGACCTAGAGTCTGTCATAGAGTGAAGTAAGTCAGAAAGACAAAAACAAATACCGTATGCTAACACATATATATGGACTCTAAAAAAAAAAAAAAAAAGTGGTCATGAAGAACCTAGGGGCAGGACGGGAATAAAGACGCAGACCTACTAGAGAAGGGACTTGGGGACACGGGGAGGGGAAGGGTAAGCTGGGACAAAGTGAGAGAGTGGTGTGGACATATATACACTACCAAATGTAAAACAGATAGCTAGTCGGAAGCAGCCGCATAGCACAGGAAGAGATCAGCTCGGAGCTTTGTGACCAGCTAGAGGGGTGGGACAGTGAGGGTGGGAGGGAGGGAGACGCAAGAGGGAAGAGATATGGGGACATATGTATATGTATAGCTGATTCACTTTGTTATAAATCAGAAACTAACACACCATTGTAAAGCAATTATACTCCAATTAAAACTAACTAAATAAATAAATAATTTAAAAATGGCCCAGAGCCAAGTGTCTAAACATGCTTATTCATTAAGCCTGGGACTCACAAGTCATGCCAGCTCTGCCAATCAGCTAAAAGGGGGAGCTGTCCCTCAGGCAGGCAACAGGGCCGTTAGGAGACAGGCAGGTACCGAAAGGGGAGCTTCCAGACCTTGAACGGAAGGGCTGTCATGCAGCCCTTGTGAGACCCCAATGTCAGCTTAGGAAGTGAGGGGGCCAACAAGCCATCTGAACGATCACCTCTGGACAGACCAAGCAGGGCAGGCGGAATCACACTGTGGTGAGGGGGGACTCTGGGGCTGCACAGATGGGATGCAAGGGGGGACTGCGTGGGCCACGCAGCAGGGAAGGAAGAGGTGGGATGGGGCCACAGGAGGGTGCATCTCTGCATTCAGGGGCCAGGTTAACCTCAGAGGGACCCCGAGGATCCCATACCAAAAAAAAAAAAAAAAAAGAATCAGTGGCTGACTCCAAAACCCCAAGAATTCCAGGTACATAAGCCGTTCTTGCCCCCGGCTTCTGCTCACCCAGCAACTGTCCATTTCAGTTCCGGATCAGGAACCCCTCAAAGGCCCAGACACGCCAGGAGAGGCTCAGTGAATAATGTAAGGATGCAGGAAAGAAACTCAGGCTGTTTTACCTCCTCTGCTACCTTCTCTGCTTTTCTACTTTCTTTTTTCTACTTTCATGCTATCTTCCCAGCCCTTACTCTTTCGCAAGCATTCTTTGGAAAGCTCCAGCTCGTCCCAATGGGGACCCAATAAGAATGGAAACAAGCCCATTTTTAACCTAAATCGTGAGCAAGAGCAGAAGGGCCCAGGAAGGAAGGTATGGAGGTGGCAGTGACCTTCATCCCAGACATAGGGCCGACAGCAGGCAGAACTGGGGCGGGTGCCCCCCAGAGCTGAGCACGGCTCTGAGGCCAGGGCGCCTGGGTCCACATCCCAGGTCCTCTTGTAATGGGCTGCTTGGCCTGGGGAAGTTTCAAAATTCCTCTCTACCTCAGTTTCCATATTTGTAAAATGGAAAAAAATAAGAGTGCTTACTTTATAATATTTGGGGGGAAATTACTTTTTTTGGCTCACGGGCCCAGCCGCTCCGCGGCACGTGGGATCTTCCCGGACCGGGGCACGAACCCACGTCCCCTGCATCGGCAGGCGGACTCTCAACCACTGCGCCACCAGGGCAGCCCCTGGGGGAAAATTAAATAAGTACTTAGAACAGACACTGGCACTGAATACCCACCGCTTCCTTCCTTGTTTTGTTCTCCCAAATAAACACTTAAGTGTTTTTCAAAAGAAGGTTCTATTGATCCACCCTAGGGCACGTGGTACTAAACAATTTCCTAGTATAGAGTAGGATTTTTAGTTTATAACTCATCCTCATGTATCTGTGCCCTGTCCTTGGATTCATCTTATAACTAATTACTGAGGCTGGCTGGCCATCTGCGCTCCTGAAACATGAAGAGAACAACCACCTCTGCTGACCAGCTCAGCTGAATGGATCTAAATAGTACATTTATTGATATCGCATTTTCTGGTTTTATACTATACTTACATTCATATCGCATTTTCTGGGCCTTTTTCCTTAATGGTCACACTATTTTCCCATTGTTAAAAGGTGATAGTTAAAAACCATTAATTTATCAGGGGGGTTATGTGACTCAGAGTCCGCGCACACGAAGAACTTCAGGTGGTTTTTGGATTCCTTCTGCATCGGATGTAACGGGGCACACGTTCTTGATATTCGGGAGCTGAGACGGCTGAGATGTGTCTTGGGGAGAGGCTGCCTCAGGGAGAGACTGCCTTGGGTCCTCGTGGAGTATTTATCAGGGTCTGCAGCTCTAACCCTCATGAACTTCTCTTTCAGTCAAGACCGAGTCACTGGCCCTTCTTCTGTGTTCAGGAATTTGACGGCACAGTGACTTTCCCTTCCAAATTTTCTACATTTTCAAGGTCTTAAATACTCCTTTCATACATGAATAGCTGAATGTTTCCCATTGCCTGGGAAATGAGTTGGGAGTAAAAGAGACCATCAATTCTCCTCGATTCCTTAACTCAATCTCGATTTTTATCTTCAAGTACAAAAATGGTAATGCATACATTTGAATAAAGAAAATGGTAAAGGAAAGTCAACTGGAAATTCAAATCATGATCCAAGATATTTCTCTAACACACAAATAGGCATCAACAAAAGCAACGCAACATAAAGGCCAACAGGATGGGGGCGTCCGCTAGCCAAGAGATCACAGAATACAAAGCTTGGTTTCCCCCTCTCCAGGTCTGCAGCCCAACTAATGATTACTAACATTACTGGTCATATACGTACATGGAATATTATCATACTTGGTATAAAAAAATAAATTCCCAGAAGGAGTAAACTGAAGTCTTTTACTTAAGCCCATATGCTCCCTGCCAAAAGAAATTAAAGTTGCTTTAGTTGTATTATAAAAGACATTTTCCTTTTGTCTTATCCTTTGCATCTTGTATAGCGGAGTGTCATGAGAATCCCTGAGAAACAGAAGTGAGTATTAAGTAGAAATCTATGTAAATATACCAGAGACCCAGAGGCCAGACTTCCAAAACATAATTCCTTCTTACTTAACCTGATTTAAATAACGGAATAGATTTCAACAGTCACCCAATCAGAGAACATTAGTTCTGTCATCTGGGGTTCATTTCCTTATTAACAATTAAGACACAGAATGAAGAACCAAACAGGATGGATTCCGCCAGATCCCGTAACTCAAAAAGCTCGGCCTCTTCCCCCAGTTAACTCAAGGCCTGCACCATTTTTCAGAGTTTAGCGCTGATGGAAAAGGGCAGTCTGGCAGCTCTGAAGAATTCCACTTTATTTATTTATCTACCTAAGGGACACAGTTTGGATCCTTTATGCACTGGAATACTTGAATCATACAAGTTGGAATACGAGCCATCCAGAAGTTGAGGAAAAAAGAAAATATATATTCAAGCTAAAATTGATCCAGTTTTAAGAAGGCCATTAGTCAACCCCAATTTTAGGAAAGTTTTGAACAAACAGGCTGGACTAAAATAGAATAAAATCACAGGGCGAGTGAAGAGCTTTCACTTGGGACTCTATCCCCACAGCAGACTGCAGGACAGACCTTCAATCCCAACTCCTTCGGGGTGGAAGACTTCTGGGTCAATAATACAGTTTAGGAGAAAGGCTTTCTGGAACACACCCCACAGATTTAAAGGGGGCATGAGACACTGCCCTCTAGTGGCTAGGTCACAGAAGACAAGCTCCAAACAGGCTGGAGAGCTCATTTTGTGCCTTTCTGGAACTATCTCCTGTCCAAGTGGTGAACTCTTGAAGAGCCTTTATTCTATAGTTGAGTATCTTCGATTTTTTTTCTGAAGCAGGTTATAGATGGTAGAACGACTAGCACAAAAGTCAAACTACTCCCAGACACCATCCCTGGGGTTAGAAAAATAAGATGCCAATCTATCTTCCCTGGCCAAAGGCAAAGCTGCTCAGGGAAATTAGAATTGAAAACAATGTAGTCCCAAATGCTTCAGTTTTAGGGGTTATAAAAAAAATCCATTCCCATAGAAACCATAAACTTGAAGTGTTCGTTTCTGGTTTTTTTTTAAAAAAAAAAAAAACAGAAGGAAGGGTTCACAGTTTAGAAATGACAGGGAAGAAGCAGGAGTACCTCAAGTATAATGACAAGAGCTGCAGAAAAGAGTTCCATGTGATTTAATCCCAAACAAAACAAGTCCAGGAAGAGATTTCCCAGACTGGCAATTGGACAACACCTTTTCTTCAATGGAAAGTATTTAAACATGGCATTGCTTAATGTCATAAACCAAAAGGCATGTCCCTTCTGTTGAAGGAAGAAGACTGTCAATCTGGGTTTTTTTATTCCTCCATCCCATAAACCCAGGACTGTGAAAGTCTAGGAAAACACAAAATAATTTTCAAGATCCCAGGAGCTATGACCTTCACCATTTTCCTGTGACAGTTTATAAGTCCTATTCTTCACAATAACTTATTTGAAGACTCAGACCTCTACATGAAAAAGGAAAACTATTCTAATAGAACAATTCAAGTGAAACCTCGTTTTCCCAGGGCACATGCCGTCTCTCCTGCCTGCAATGCTCAGGGTTCAAGGTCAGCCCCAGGTCTGCTTCCCTGTATCTATCTAGCTGACACCTTTATCTCTTGTGGCTGGTCCCTCTTTGCCTGAGTTGTTGCCTGAGCCAGGCTGAGCCATGCGATAAGTAGCTTATGTCACGCCTATTACATGCCCATCTTGTTTCTGATTGGTCTCCTTGACGTGTAACGTCTCCCCAACTGGGAACACTGTGTGGCAACGGTTAGTTGTTAAATTTTCCCAAAGCGTTCTGCAGATGGAACACAAAAGGCTAGCTCCTTGATCTCCAGGTACCAGGCCAGCAGGATGCACTACAGTTTGCCTAGTGGGCATTTCCCTTTAGTGAGAAAGAGATTTCAGTGGTCCTGCTGTCAGCTAAAAATATAATATGATAAATAACCCTTTTATTTTGGATAACACTTTTTGGCTACAGAGTGATTTCAAGCATGGTCCCAGGAAAATGTCACACTTTTCGTACATGTATGGGAGAAAGATCGACCCATAACTTCTAGGGTATCTCTGTTGGAAGAGTGCTGCATGGCTCCACGGAAGCTGCCATGGAAGTATGTGGTACATACTTAGAGAAATAGGCAGTGTCCAACTCTGGCTTACATAATCCCAAGTTTCGTAGTTGAAGCCAAGGCTTCCCTTAACAAGACAAAATGATTAAATATATAAACTTGATCTTAGATACTCTTGATACCCCCTCTCCCCTTTCCTGTCTCTAAAATATTAAGGAAAAAATACTGGCAGAAAAATCTCACTACCTTTATGGTGTTATTTTTAACACTGTAATGTCCTAGAGGCATGGTCTAGAGGCAACGCCAGCTAACTCGCCATCTTGACTTGGTGTACATAGTTCTCTTTCTGGTCCTCTCTGTTTCTTCTCTAAGCCCCAGCCTCATGGCGGGGTCCCTCCTACTCCCCCACATCCTCCTTTATCTAATGCCCTCAGATGGCCCCCATCAGGTGAGCCCCTAACCCACTCTGCACTGCTGCTCTCCAACCTAAGGAGAGCTGGACCATCACTCTGCTTCCTTTCTCCACTGCCAGCCCACTAAAACCACCTGTCCAGTCCCTGAATCCACAAGGTGGGGAGGAAAAACAAGGGCTGTGGAGTAAGACAAGCCGGAAGGGAAATTTACAACCTACAACTCTCCACCTGTCCCATCCTTTCTCTAGAATGTGGGGTGGGGGGTATTTAGCAAAGGGAGAAATGTTGGCAGTGTCTCCAACATTTTCGTTTGCAACTAGAGCCTGAAGAAGGTACTTAACCCAAGCAGAAGTCCCACCTATAAAACTAGGATAACACTTAACCTGATGAGGTTGTCCAAGGTTTATGCGACATAAACCCTGCAACATGCTTAGCACAGTGCAAGGTACCCAGGAAGCCCTCAATACACAAAGACAAAACAAATGACGTGTTTGTAAAACATTTGATAAAAATTAAATCACTCTGTTAGCCAATATTTATTGGGCACCTTCACTGCTATGGTCTGATGTTTGTGTTCCCTTCAATTCATACGCTGAAATCCAACCCCCAAAAGTGATGGTATTAGGAGGTGGAGCCTTTGGAAGGTGATCAGGTCATGAGGGTGGAGCCCTTATGAATAGGATTAGTGCCCTTATAAAAGAGACCCCAGAAGCTGCCTCGCCCCTGTGACAACACAGCAACTAGGTGCTATCTATGAACTAGAAAGCAGGTCCTACACCAGACACCAAACCTGCAGGAGCCTTGATTGTGGACTCCCCAGCCTCCAAAACTGTGAGAAACAAATTTCTGTTGTTTATAATCCACCCAGTCAGTGGTATTCCGTTACAGCAGCCAGAATGGACAGATTTTTACATTCAAGGATTGTATCAAGAAACAGCACCCCCTGACCTGCCCTCAAAAAAGGAAAGGTTACCTACATTCCTTGCTCATAAGGAATTCATTACCTAGTAGGTCAGTGATACACAGAACACACTTTAAAAAGTGCACAAGAGCATTTAGAGATCATACATAGAGAGGAAGTTAAAGCACAAATACTGTACAGCTGAGCACCCACAGAACCAATATTAGGTGGTGATTACTTGCAATAACAAAAGAACTTTCCACCGGGTGCCTGTATGTCTCAAGCTTCCCCCTTAGTGCATTTAAGCTGTATGTTGATTTTCTTTTTTCATTCAATTCGCCCTTTCAGGAACACCCTCTCCTTAAAGCCGGATGTATCCATATCCCTGCAAAGGCACAGAGGTGGAAGCAGAGGAATCACAGAAGGGGGTCGCCCAGCTCCCCTGCCCCACCAAACCCCTCCAGACACAGGCTCCCTAGCTGCCCTCCCTGCTACCGACCAAAACGCTTCCACTGTCACTGCCTGGAGTTCACAGATTCATCCTCCAAATATCCAGGACTCCTGCTTCCCTCACTGCTTCTATGTCCACACCCTGCTCTGCCCCCACTCGGGTACAACACACTTTGTCACCTGTTTAAGGTGCACTATTCTGCTGTGGTGTGAGGAGAATCTCAGGAAACACAAGCCACACACAAATGATCTCACTTACAGAGAAGTCATCGCCATCAATTTTGCTCAACAAAAGAACTGAAGCATCTCTTTGGCCACTGCCTGCCAAGACTCTGATGCTCTTGAATCTCCAAATCCCAACACTAATTTCCACCTCCGCCCTCAGTCCAAGACTGAGCACTTCCCCCAGAGCCCACGGTCCTGGTGAAGCAAGCTGATGTTTCTGTATGGCCCCTGTCCTCAGGGCTGACACTGCTCTCTCCAATCATCGGAGCGCAGCTAGGTGTCAGCCCAGACTCCCTACAGAAGCTCCCTGGGGTCACCACTCCATCACGTCTCTCTGAGCTGCCTTTGATCTCCCATATCCTTCATCTCTTTCCTGATTGACTGCCCAGGCAGCTCCATGTCATGAATGAATCATAATGCCCTCTTTTTATGTTCTGAAGTCTTTCTAAAAGTCTCAGTTTCTTCTTAGCTCCCTGCCCAGGGCACCATCATCATGGGCTCCAACTGTAATAGAGAAAAACAAATCTGACTCCATACTGGATCTGTTTCTTTTACTTTAACCTTTATTTTATCTATTTATTTATTTATTATTTTTGGCTGCGTTGGGTCTTCGTTGCTGCGTGCAGGCTTTCTCTAGTTGCAGCAAGCGGGGGCTACCCTTCGTTGCGGTGCGTGGGCTTCTCATTGCAGTGGCTTCTCTTGTTGTGGAGCACGGGCTCTAGGCACACAGGCTTCAGTAGTTGTGGCTCACGGGCTCTAGAGCGCAGGCTCAGTAGTTGTGGCGCACGGGCTTAGTTGCTCCACGGCATGTGGGATCTTCCCAGACCAGGGCTTGAACCTGTGTCCCCTGCACTGGCAGGTGGATTCTTAATCACTGCGCCACCAGGGAAGTCCCTAACCTTTGTATTCTATTGCTTTTGCTTCCAGTTAAGAATGTTGCCTATGGCCTGAAATATACAGGATGGCCCATTCTCAAGGCTCTGACCTTTATAGATATAACACTTTTCCATTCTATAGAGATTCAAAGGTGCAGAACAGAGAATAACATTTGTCTTGTTGGAGGTTTACGGGAACATCACGACCTGACCTATGTGGACAGCTGCAAGAACAAAGGATTCCCCCACCAAGAAGTTTGAACAACCAACCATGGCTCTCCCTCACCTTGTCTTTAGAAGTTGACTTTTTTGCTCTGCTGAAACCCTTTGGGGAGTTTGGGGGGGCACGAGCCACCCGTATTCCTTGTATGACCCTGCAATAAACCTTTCTCTGCTCCAAACTTAGACATTTCAGTATTGTTTGGCCTCACTGTGCGTCGGGCACACGCACTTGCCTGCGGTAACACTACATGCAATCCACAGTCACTACATGTTCCTTAAGGAGCCTCCAGTCTCCGCTGTTGGCTGTTCTTTCTATTCCAATGATCTTAGAGAGCTGGGACAGTCCAACATGGGAGCCACTAGCCTCATGCGGCTATTTAACTCCAAACTGATTCAAATTAAATAAAATTTAAAAATTCAGTTCCTCAGTGGCACTTGCCACATGTCAAGGACTTAATACCACAGGAGGCTAGTGGCTACAGAACTGGACGGTACAGATAAAGGACATGCCCATTATCACAGAGCACTGGAATACACCCATATACCACCGCTCTGGCCATAGTCACGTGCAGGGCAGAGTCCAATTTGGCTACAGTGGGATTTATCCAAAAACTGTCATGAAGGGAGTTTTGAACTAGGTTTTGAAATCAGGATGACACTATCTTGTGTCTGTAGAATAACTTGCATATACAAGGACTTTTTACATATATTTTTTAAAAACATGATTTCAAATGGGGTAACATTTTCTATGGCACAGTCTCATATGCAAAGACACACAAGAGAAAAGGCAAAGCCTGAGAAGTCAGCAGACCTTCTCTCTCAAGAAAACAAACATTCTTTAATTTGCGGGGCTTTTAAGGTTTCAAAAAAGCCAATCAGATTCTGTCTACAGATATTTCAACCTGCTTTTACACTTCTTAATTTAACCTTAACAACACTCTATGGTGCTACCAGGAAACACTAACCCATTACCAACCCAGACATGGACAGACCAGACCCCATTACGCAACAAGTCCTCATGGTCCATCTTTTCTATAAAGACTCCCTTCCCCTGATATCAGTATTATAAAGGTGCTTCAGTGCATTTTAATCATGCAGCTGTCATTCTAGATGTACTCGTATGCCAAATCAGGACCACAGAGGGCCAGGGAAAGAACAGGACAAAAAGAAAAAGAAAAAAGAACATATGGATATCAAAAACACACCTACGTTGTTAACCCATCCCCTGTTGACTCTGCTCCTCTCTCTATATTCCCATCCTCTTAGCCAAGAACCCTGGCATCAAAAGCTATGCTTTCTGTTTGCAAGGTGTCTGATTTAGCAACACTCTGGCTCGTAGCTAACATATCCAGCAGCACAGTCTGGAATTTAAAGGGCTAGGGTGGGGCTCAGAGGTAGGGAAAGTAGGAACTCAGGTTTGGCCATGGTTTAGGATTTGAAGAACAGATCTTAGAAGAACACTCCCTGGCGTGTCTATATTTTCAAGTCCATATCACTGAGGATTTGGGAAGGGCGCCCTTCTTAGGGTGAGCTGTTTCCTACAGGAGCCCAAGCTCACCCTACAGAGTACAAAAGCACATTTCCATCCTCCAATCAGCCCCTAGAAACAACCTGCCTGATGGCAAAGCTCACACTGCAGCAGCTGCCAGTGGTGCGTCTAGATGTCCACTGAGCCCCCAACAGTTAACAGGGACGGTTTATCCCAGACTTCTTTCCATTCCGTTTGCCATGCCATATTCTCAAAGGTAACCATTTAACACAATACGTATCTATGAATATCTCCCTCCAGAACAATACTCCTTCACCAGCCAAAACTCTTTCTCTATAAAAAATATTATGTGAAGATTTTTCTAAGAATAAACGTATAAAATCAAACATGAGTTCATAACCTTCATTCAACTAGTAACTCAGCATGCGCTCTCAAGTCAAATCAGCTGTCATTGTGACACCGCAGCTCTAGACCCTTTAGGTTTTATCACCAACCCCTGCTTTACTTATATTTTATTGAAGTATAGTTGATAAACAATATTATATAAGTTACAGGTATACAATATAGTGATTCACAATTTTTAAAGGTTATACTCCATTTATAGTTATTGTATAATATTGGCTATATTCCCTGTGTTATACAATATATCCTTGTATCAATAGCTTATTTTATACCTAATAATTTGTGCCTCTTAATCCCCTACCCCTATATTGCCCCTCCCTCTTCCCTCTCCCCATTGGTCACCACTAGTTGTTCCTTGTATCTGTGAGTCTCCTTCTTTTTTGTTATATTTACAGATTGCTGTATTTTTTAGATTCCACATATAAGTGATATTATGCAGTATTTGTCTTTCTCTGTCTGACTTATTTCACTTAACATAATGCCCTCCAAGTCCATCCATGTTGCTGCAAATGGCAAAATTTCATTCTTGTTTTTGTGCCTGAGTAATATTCCACTGTATATATTTTATATATATATAAATATATATATATATATGGTGTGTATATATATACACACACACAATATCGTCTTTATCCATTCATTTGTCGATGGACATTCAGGTTGCTTCCGTGTCTTGGCAATTGTAAATAATTCTACTACGAACACTGGGGTGCATGTATCTTTTCAAATCAGTATGTTGTGAAGGTTTCTCAAAAAACTAAAAATAGAATCACCATTTGACCTAGCAAGTCCACCAATCCCTTCTTAAAACTAAACTTTCCCCTAGGAACACTAAACCAAGTGACACGCTCTCTCAGTAAGCTTTCTGCAACTGAAAATGTCTCACACTTAAAAAGCAAATCACAGACTGCACTTCACTTGGAGATCAGAGGGGAAAGTGTAACCAAAGGTACCCAGAGTCTCAGCCATTCAACCAGGTTGTACTGACTGTGCCTGTCACAATATCCTACTTCTATACCCAACTGTAGGTTCCTATTGCTACTGTAACAAATCACCACAAACGTCGTCACTTAAAACAATGAAAATTTATTATCTTACAATTCTGGAGGTGGGAAGTCTGAAATGGGTTGGCAGGGCTGCGTTCCTTCTCGAGACTCCAAGGGAACATCTGTTGGCTCATGGTCCAACAGATTTTGGTTCCTCCATCTTCAAAGCCAGCAGTGTGTCATCTTCAAATCTCTCTTTCTGACTTCTGCCTACCTCATCACATCTTCTTCTCTAACTCTGACCCTCCTGCCTCCCTCTTATGAGGAATCTTGTGATTACACTGAACCCATCCAAATAATCTAGGATAATCTTCCTGTTGTAAAATCCTTAACTTAATCACATCTGCAAAATCTCTTTGGCTGATCAGGTAATATTCACAGGTTCCACAGACTAGGACATAGATATGTGGGGGGAGAGTATTATTCTGTCTAACATACCAACCTTATAAACTCATTTCTACACGCTACTTAATTAAAAGCGACCTTCTAAAGTACCATGGATTAATTAAAAATTCATTATATATAGTCTCACCAACTGAAGTTTTATATTTGTATTTGTTTTTTTTTTTTTTTTGGCTGTGCCACACAACATGTGGGATCTTAGTTCCCTGACCAGGGATCGAACCCGCACACCCAGCATTGGAAGTGCAGGGTCGTAACCACTGGACCACCAGGGAAGTCCTATATTTGCATTATGTACTTGAATATCAGGTAGGATTCACTGGGAATAGTTAAGGAATGTGAATTATTTTTCTAAACTATTGACTAGTCACCTTTTTATATTTCTTAATAAGACAGTATGCAATTATAATCTGCAAGAACTAGTGTGGATTTCACCGTATCCTCTAAGGGACTTTGGTGATAAAAAAGTGAGGTCATATATAAACTTGACATGAGATATTTTAATTCAATCTCAGTAGTTTATTCCTTAAAATCATGTGGTTTTTTGTTACTTTTTACTGATTCACTACCTCTTGGTAACAAATTTTTTTTATGAAATAATTTTTTAATTTAATTCATCATTTTCAAGGTATCTTTATTTTTCACACTGGACTTATAACCACACATCCGCTAGAGATCAATGTGGATCTTTTTTTTTAATTTTTTAATTTTATTTAATTTTTTTTACACAGCAGGCCCTTATTAGTCATCAATTTTATACACATCAGTGTATACATGTCAGTCCCAATCTCCCAATTCATCACAACACCACCCCCAACCCCCACCACTTTCCCCTCTTGGTGTCCATACGCTTGTTCTCTACATCTGTGTCTCAATTTCTGCCCTGCAAACTGGTTCATCTGTACCATTTTTCTAGGTTCCACATATATGCATTAATATACGATATTTGTTTTTCTCTTTCTGACTTACTTCACTCTGTATGACAGTCTCTAGATCCATCCACATCTCTACAAATGACCCAATTTTGTTCCTTTTTATGGCTGAGTAATATTCCATTGTATATATGTGCCACATCTTCTTTATCCATTCATCTGTTGATGGGCATTTAGGTTGCTTCCATGACCTGGCTATTCTAAATAGTGCTGCAATGAACACTGGGGTGCATGTGTCTTTTTGAATTACGGTTTTCTCAGGGTATATGCCCAGTAGTGGGATTGCTGGATCATATGGTAATTCTATTTTTAGTTTTTTAAGGAACCTCCATACTGTTCTCCATAGTGGCTGTATCAATTTACATTCCCACCAACAGTGCAGGAGGGTTCCCTTTTCTCCACACCCTCTCCAGCATTTGTTGTTTCTAGATTTTCTGATGATGGCCATTCTAACTGGTGTGAGGTGGTACCTCATTGTAGTTTTGATTTGCATTTCTCTAATAATGAGTGATGTTGAGCAGCTTTTCATGTGCTTCTTGGCCATCTGTATGTCTTCTTTGGAGAAACGTCTATTTAGGGCTTCTGCCCATTTTTGGATTGGGCTGTTTTTTAATATTGAGCTGCATGAGCTGTTTATATATTTTGGAGATTAATCCTTTGTCCGTTGATTCATTTGCAAATGTTTTCTCCTATTCTGAGGGTTGTCTTTTTGTCTTGCTTATGGTTTCTTTTGCTGTGCAAAAGCTTTGAAGTTTCATTAGGTCCAATTTGTTTATTTTTGTTTTTATTTCCATTACTCAAAGATGTGGATCAAAAAGGATATTGCTGTGATTTATGTCAAAGAGTGTTCTTCCTATGTTTTCCTCTAAGAGTTTTATAGTGTCTGGTCTTACATTTAGGTCTCTAATCCATTTTGAGTTTATTTTTGTGTATGGTGTAGGCAGTGTTCTAATTTCATTCTTTTACATAGCTGTCCAGTTTTCCCAGCACCACTTATTGAAGAGACTGTCTTTTCTCCATTGTATATCCTTGTATCCTTTTCTCCATTGTATATCCTTGTATATCATTGTATATCCATAGATTAGTTGACCATAGGTGCGTGGGTTTATCTCTGGGCTTTCTATCTTGTTCCACTGATCTATGTTTCTGTTTTTGTGCCAGTACCATATTGTCTTGATTCCTTTAGCTTTGTAGTATAGTCTGAAGTCAGGGAGTCTGATTCCTCCAGCTCCATTTTTTCCCCTCAAGACTGCTTTGGCTATTTGGGGTCTTTTGTGTCTCCATACAAATTTTAAGATTTTTTGTTCTAGTTGCGTAAAAAATGCCACTGGTAATTAGACAGGGATTATATTGAATCTGTAGATTGCTCTGGGTAATATAGTCATTTTCATAATATTGATTCTTCCAATCCAAGAACATGGTATATCTCTCCATCTGTTGGTACCATCTTTAATTTCTTTCATCAGTGTCTTATAGTTTCCTGCATACAGGTCTTTTGTCTCCCTAGGTAGGTTTATTCCTAGGTATTTTATTCTTTTTGTTGAAATGGTAAATGGGAGTGTTTCTTTAATTTCTCTTTCAGATTTTTCATCATTAGTGTATAGGAAGGCAAGAGATTTCTGGGCATTAATTTTGTATCCTGCAACTTTACCAAATTCATTGATGAGCTCTAGTAGTTTTCTGGTGGCATCTTTAGGATTCTCTATGTATAGTATCATGTCATCTGCAAACAGTGACAGTTTTACTTCTTCTTATCCAATTTGTATTCCTCTTATTTCTTTTTCTTCTCTGATTGCCATGGCTAGGACTTCCAAAACCACGTTGAATAATAGTAGTGAGACTGGACATCCTTGTCCTAGTGACAAATTTGAACTAGTACTAGACTGTACAAAAAAAATTATTTCCAATTTAAATATATTCAAAGGGAATGAAACCATATATGGAAAGAAATAGTTATTCTTTTTCACACTGCTATCTTATTTGGAAATGGATCTAAAAATCTGACAATTAAAGGGATGGGAGGAAAAGGCTGTGCTTATTTTCAAACATGCCTACCAAGATGTTCGTTTTCTTCATTTATATCTAAGAAAAGTTAGTCTGAGATCCTTTATGGAATAGAGCTCCCCCATTAGGAACGGGTTAAGCTGGAGGCAGATGAAATGAACAGAATAAGCAGCGATCTCCTGAGAGGTCTGAAGTACTTATATAAGGAAGACTCAGCAGGTAAAAAGGGCAAAGAAAACTAGAAGGTGCCTCCCCATGGGTTTGGGGCTATTGTTAACTGAAGGATGAGTGGTTCACTTCGTGGGATCCATACAGGTTTGGTTTTGCTAGGTGGGAGCAAAAAAGGTTTTTCCTGTTATAGTATAAATTCAGTCAAGAAAGAGTTATTTTGGCTTTATAAATAATACAAACACTTTCATGAAATTCAATGAAAAGCTGTCTCTCAGAATACTGTCCTGTTACCTCTTTCAAAGGCAAGATTTTATGAGCCATATCTTGTACCATGACATGACAGCTTAATCTAAACACATCTAAGTACCATGGGAAAAATACTACCTACCACGGAATCAAGGCTGGAGACAATTAACTTGAAGGGTAGAAAACTTACTTTACCCCTTGAATATTTTCTACAGCAACACAAAACCAATGCAGGCTAATTCGTGAGGCTGTAGTGTCATCTTTTGCCAAGTCATGGAACCCCAAAACATGAAAGAATGTGAAATCATTGATTAGCAACCTCAGAAAAGTCAACCAATGCCCCTGGTTTGGGTTTTGGCTTCGTTTTGTCTCCTACGGCACAGGAGCTTGGGGTGACAAGTTGTGAAAAGCATTTATTCCAGCAACCATCCAGTACTCATCAACACATCTGTTGAAGGAGCCTATGAATAGGGTCCACTCTTGCAAGGAAAGTTCAAAAAGGAAGGGACAGGACAAGTACCTGCTTCCCTTCTCTCCTTATCAGGCACTGAGACTTAGAAGCGATGGTCACGAAGGGTGAGGCGATGGCCAGGAGGACCTCACTAACCATCTGCATTTTGCCCAAATATCAAAGGCCACCGATTCGTGAATGCACACATGCCAGGCATGACGTTGGATGTGGCTACTCCCAAGCACCTTGGGATTGTGAGGAGTAAATTCAGTGAGTAGCATGTCTCCCATCTCTTTATATCGATTTCCAGCACTCTCTGGAAGACTGACATAACAAGTGCAGCCATCGTCCCGTTTCTGAATTTCAAGGGGCACACTTCTCAGCTGGTGCCAACAGATACCAAATGGGTGGGACATACACAGATGACTTCAGCCAGAATTCACAGAGAAATAACGGCGGTGAACACTGTCTTTTTAAAGTGGTCTAAACATGGATGGACCTAGAAGTTGTCATACTGATGAAGTAAGTCAGACAGAGGAGGACAAATATCGCATAATATCGTTTATATGTGGAATCTAAAAAAATGGTACAAAGGAACTTATTTACAAAACAGAAATAGAGTCACAGATGCAGAAAACAAACTGATGGTTACCAAGGGGGAAAGGGGGGGAGGGATAAATTAGGAGATTGGGATTGACATATACACACTACTATATATAAAACAGATAACTAATAAGGACCTACTGCATAGCACAGGGAACTCTACTCAATACTCTGTTACGACCTATATGGGAAAAGAACCTTAAAAAGTGGATATATGTATACGTATAACTGATTAACTTTGCTGTACAGCAGAAACTAACACAGCATTGTAAATCAACTATACTCCAATAAAAATTTTAAAAAACGAAACATAAAGTGGTCTAGAATGCTTTCTCTATTCTAAATAATAAGAAGAATTTCTGGGGCTTCCCTGGTGGCGCAGTGGTTAAGAATCCGTCTGCCAATGCAGGGGACACGGGTTCTAGCCCTGGTCCAGGAAGATCCCACATGCCGTGGAGCAACTATGCCCGTGTGCCACAACTACTGAGCCTGTGCTCTAGAGCCCGTGAGCCACAACTACTGAGCCTGCATGCCACAACTACTGAAGCCCATGTGCCTAGAGCCCGTGCTCCACAACAAGAGAAGCCACCACAATGAGAAGCCCACACACCGCAGTCAAGAGTAGCCCCCGCTCTCCACAACTAAAAAAGCCCGTGCACATCCACAAAGACCCAACACAGCCAAAACTAACTAAATAAATAAAATGTATTAAAAAAAATAAGAAGAATTTCTGAGATGAAAACCCCCTAAAGCTACATGGGAACCTCAGATTTTCACTGAGGCTCATTTTAAAAGCACATCCAAGCCCACTGTGTTAAGAGGAATGTGAGAAGAGAAACCCAAGACGGCCACCCAGAGGCAGAGAGGGGCATCAATCCTGTCAACATCTCAAATCTGAGAAACGTGGGAGATGCAGGAAGTTTCCCTTCTGTGCGCTGGGTTTCTGACAAAATGCGTGAACGCCATTTTCTGCTTTACTGACATCTTCATGGGCTGAAAAGAACAAATGCATCCTCGCGCATCTGATATTAGGAATAAATCTACATCCACAACTGGTACTTGAAGAGTGAATCATCACTCATTACACTTCTCACATTGTGCATCTCCATTTAAACAAAAACATTTACATTTTGTTTGTTTGTTTTTTGTGGTACGCGGGCCCCTCACTGTTGTGGCCTCTCCCGTTGCGGAGCACAGGCTCCGGACGCGCAGGCTCAGCGGCCATGGCTCACGGGCCCAGCCGCTCCGCGGCATGTGGGATCTTCCCGGACCGGGGCACGAACCCGTGTCCCCTGCATCGGCAGGCGGACTCTCAACCACTGCGCCACCAGGGAAGGCCAAACATTTACATTTTTTATCCTGATACTGCTAGACTATAAAATCAGATGATTCATCACAGGTAGGTAACCAGGTTCACAAAGAAGCAGCCTCAGCAAAGGAAAGCCAAATGAGCAGCAGATCTTAAACCTGGGACTGAACCTGGAACCAGAATAGTAGGTGACAGAGATGCTACTATAAATACACTGAATAAAAATCAAGCCCAAAGAATGAAGACTGGTTAGTGCATTAGTCTCTTATCCCAGCTGGTTCAGCTGCTGTTTGGGAAGCCACAGTAACATGTCAGGGAAGAAGAGAAATCCGGCAAAAAGTTTTCCCTAAAGCCATTCCTCTTGCAGGGAATCCAAGCTTTAATGTGAAAGCAGCCCTCCTATCTTTCTCCAGCGCAAGGTGAGAATAGTGTTTCCATGGCCGGTGGCCATGAAAATACACTCTGCAGCCTGATAAGAAAAGAACTCACATGCCACAACAAGCCACAGACACTATAATTTGAGTGTTCTAGGTATATTTACACACAAATACAGGCAATTCATACTCTCCTCGCTTTAGAATGAACTTGTCCATTGTTATCAACCCTATCTTAATTAAAACGGCAGAAATTCTACTGCTTTCAGCCAGCCTGGTTCCACTGCAGCTGCAGAATGAAGGCCCCGTATCTTTACACCCTCAAACCGCAACACTGCCCGTGACCTCTCCTCCCAAAGCTCCAACACTCCCAGCATCACAAGATGAAGCCATGTGGTCCTACCTGGTACCTCTTGCCACCCCACAATCATCACTGCCCTGCACAGGGTACCAATGATTTGCAGGAGATAAAATTCCCCTAAGCAAGCCCTAGCTTGGATTAGTTAACCAACATGCTTAAGCTCCCTCTTGAGGTCAGCATTCCTCCTTTCTTTCCCACCAAGATACCTTAGTAAGATAAAGGTAACAGATGGGGATGGAGGAGAGGAAGAATCCAGAATAAAAGAGTTAAAAATGCTTGGTCGCTGAGATGGGTAAGTGTTACGGACTGAACTATCTCCCCAAAATTCATATGGTGAAGCCTTAACCCCC
Organism: Leucopleurus acutus; assembly: GCF_964270905.1. Classification (NCBI taxonomy): domain Eukaryota; kingdom Metazoa; phylum Chordata; class Mammalia; order Artiodactyla; family Delphinidae; genus Leucopleurus; species Leucopleurus acutus. The sequence goes on from NC_139156.1 coordinate 77,688,625, forward strand.
CAGTACTTCAAAATGTGACCTTATTTGGAAACAGGACCTTTAAAGAAGTAATTAAGATTAAATGAGGTCATTAGGGTGGGCCCTTAATCCAATCTGACTTGTGTCCTTACAAGAAGAGAAAAGTAGGACGTAGACACACACAGAGGAAAGACCATGTGAAGAGGCAGTGAGTAGACAGCCATCTACAAGCCAAGGAGAGAGGCCTCTGGGGAAACCAAACTTCCCAACACCTTGATCTCGGACTTCCAACCTCCAGAAAGTAAAGCTCTGTTGTTTAAGACACCCAGCCTGCAGTATTCTGTTACGGCAGCCCTAGCAAACTAATAAAGGAAGGAGCAGAGCATCCTGAAGAGTAAAATGTCAGAAGTTGCCTCCTATCCATTTCCACACAGTGGTCTTCCCCCCGGGGATCTCTCTCCTCAAGCCCCCAGGAGCTCAGGATCCTCATACTGACCTGCAACTGAAATTAAGGAACAGAGCATTTCACTGCAAATGCTCCCGGCTCCAGATACTAGGAAAGCAATCTGATTAAAAATGCGCACACACAATTACACTACTCCAAAGATACAACTATTGTACATCCTATGGCTTCAGTCTACTGTTCTTTCTCTTTGCTTCCCTTCTCCCCCTTCCAGCTTCCAGGAACAGCAGAGAAGAAACTGAACATTTACTGACATTAAGAGTTTTATCTTACTGGGTAGATTTTATTTTATGCAGAAGGGAAGGGACTCAGAGAGGTTAAAGTAACTTTTCCAAGAGTAGAACCAGAAACTGAACCCAGATATTTCTGAATCATAAGCCCTTGGGACTTCCCTGGTGGTCCAGTGGTTAAGACTCCCGTGCTCCTAACACAGAGAGCAGCAGTTCGATCTCTGGTCAGGGAACTAAGACCCCACATGCCACACGGCGAGGCAAAAAGAAAGAAAAAAGAAAAACCCCTTATCTTTCCCACGAAGCCAGTTTCTTTCCTGCAGCCAAGATGGCCAAACGTTTTATAAAATAGTTCTATTGGGGGGGAAAAGCCACTGTAAACACTCTCCTAATATCCCTAGAGATTTAATCTTAAATTGGTATTCATTAGATGCTGCTTGCTATCGAAGCCTGTGGAACAACTAAAATTTCAAATTTCACAAATCACGATGAACATAAATGACTATTAACACCCTTGAACAGTGTTTATGGAAAGATAAACCAATGCAATACCTACTTTTAAAATCCAGCTTAATGACTATAGAAAGGCAATGTGAGTTCTGTGCTTTCCTACCATTTTCCAGCATCTGGCGGGCACAGCTCTGGCGACAAGGCTGCTCCGAGCTCACAGAGGCCACACGTCACGAGGCAGCCAGCCCTGCCCCTCCAGGCAGGCGCTTTTCACGCTTCCTGCTTAGCTGCAGCAGGTGAAATCAGCAGTTAACTTCCCCTGATAATAAGCCCAAATCAGCTTAATTTAATTTTCTTTCCTGAGAACTGAAAAGGGCTGAGTACCTTCAGGAAATGCCTGACTATAAGCGAGGTCCCCAAGCAGTAAGACTGAGCACAGTGAAGGCCCCCAAAACTGCAAGACCAGCTCCCGGGAAGAAAACTGGCCTAAGAGGTGATGAAAGCAGAGCATAGCCCCTCCTGGCCTCGGGGAGAGGAATGGGGGCCTTGAAGGACCCCCTCCCCCTTCCCTTTTGGCTCTCGGAAAGGCTTGGCCGTGAATAAAAAGCAACCACCACCTTCACGTTCATGAGTAGCTCTATGCGCCCAGCCACCTTGCTGCCTGGAACAATTATGCACATCATTAAAGCTGCCGGCCATCCCTCTGGGACTGCCGTTCAGTTTCCACCACACCCTCAGCTCCTGGGTTCTTAGTAGTCACAGCTTATGGCTGACACAGCACGATCGTTCCGTTACTGATAAGATTAATAGGAACATCAGCTGCTGGGAAACTAAAAGAGCACAGAGGAAAGCCGAGAAGCCAGCTTCATGCGGATGAGTTTGATCTGGGACAAGCCGAGGGTGAGGTAATACAGGGCATCTAGTGAAAATAGTGAAGGGACGCTGGGTAGAGCCCTCAGCCCAGTGTGCTGGTGACTGACTGTGAACGAGATCTTCAAAGGGGAGGATGTGTGGGCCGATGAGGAGGATGGAGGACCAGACTCTCAGGCATCCACATACAGGCAGTGGGAGAAGCGTGGGAAGCAGAGGGAAACCAGGGAGGCTAGTGAAATAACCACCACTTAGAGCCTGCCGTCCACTATGGCCCGTTCTGTGTGCCTCCTGGGCGCCTGAGGCCGGTCCACACTGAGATGTGCTCCAAGTATAAAACACACACCTGACACAGATGAACTTATCTATGCCACAGAAGCAGACTCACAGACGTGGAGAACAGACTTCTGGTTGCCAAGGAGGAGAGGGGGTGGGGGAAGGATGCATTGGGAGCTTGGGACTAGCAGATGCAAACCAGTATATATAGGATGGATAAACAGCAAGGTCCTACTGTATAGCACAGGGAACTAGACTCAATGTCCTGTGATAAACCATAATGGAAAAGAATAAGACAAAGAATGTGTATATATGTATAACGGAATCACTGCTGTACAGTAGAAACTAACACAACATTGTAAATCAACTATACTTCAATAAAATTAATTTTTTTAAAAAAAAGAAGTAAAACACACACTGGATTTTGAGGCCTAAATGGACAAAAGTCCCATGTCTCCTAGGGAAGTTCAGAGAACTTACACCATGGGAAAGTATCTGACGGCCCACTGGTGATCTCTCAACAGCCCTGTTGGAGAGCGGTGAGCCCGATGACAGTAAGTAAACCATCGCTGTGTCTACACATTTTGAGCAGAGAAACAGTAGAATGAAGAGACGTTTTGTTTTGTTGATTCTGAAAGAGACGACTTGTGAATGTTTGTAAGCAGTGTGCTAGCCCCCTTTTTATTCCAGCAAGACAGGGACACGTGGCCTCCCAAATTCACATTCTCATCCCCACAGAACCATCTGGGAAGAGCACACACACCAATACCAGCAGAGATGGGGAAGGGAGGGGGATGGGTAGGAATGCTGTGATTTATCTAGAAAGGAGCTCAGGCCTTCCGTGTTTGGGTTTTTGTTTTAAATCCTGGATGAGATCACGAACAAGGCTGAAAGGGCCGACAGAGGGTTAGCTGCCGGGCCTGAGGACAGCATGGGGCGGCACCACCGAGCACATTCTGAATCCTCGGATTCCAAGGCCATGTCACCTGGCTGTTGGCTGGGCAATGGCCACTGCTTGTGTGAATAAAAAATACTGCCTGCCACATCAGAAAACAAGAGATGTTGCAGCCACCAAGCCGTCACATTACAGCTGCCCTGACGGTGAGCCCTGAGGGAACTCAGGATGGAAACAGGATGCTCTCCCATAAAACCATCAGATACTACAGCCACCCGGAACAGTGCACTCTGCGGAAGCTCAGGATGGGAAAGCACAGGATATAGGCCCCAGGTAGCCGAGGTGCATGTCAAAGGGATGATTTCAGTGAGCTCAGGCTCTTGCATCTTCTCATACACAGAAAAGCTCTAAATACCTTAACTTGAGATGTCTGGTTTTCTTTAATTAACAATAATCATTTGATGTTCTGACTACCTGGTCTTTGTTGCAAAAACTCCTCTATATCTTGGTTCCTCCCTCACCTCTTCAGGGCAGTGTCTCAGAGTTATCTGAGATGCTGTGTCCCGGGCTTAAGTCCTCAGTTTTGTCCGCTGAATAAAACATAACTCTCAACTTTTAGGCTGTGCATTTTTTTTCAGTCGACAACTGAACATACACTCATCAAGAAATTTCTCCACGTCAGTTTTGTCCGCTGAATAAAACATAACTCTCAACTTTTAGGCTGTGCATTTTTTTTCAGTCGACAACTGAACATACACTCATCAAGAAATTTCTCCACGTCAGTTTTGTCCGCTGAATAAAACATAACTCTCAACTTTTAGGCTGTGCATTTTTTTTCAGTCGACAACTGAACATACACTCATCAAGAAATTTCTCCACGTCAGTTTTGTCCGCTGAATAAAACATAACTCTCAACTTTTAGGCTGTGCATTTTTTTTCAGTCGACAACTGAACATACATTCATCAAGAAATTTCTCCACGGTTGTGAGAAGTTTTTTTACTACCTAACTTCAAGCATGTACCTAAATGCCACAGAGCCTTCAGGCTGCTTTTTCTCTTATTCCCCAGCCCCTAAATAAATTAACTTTGAAAAGTGTAACTGTTGATAGCTATCTGTAACTTCTGAATGGAGACTAATGGAAAAAAGAGGCCCTGACGGCACGCTTGATCCAGCGTCAGGCTATAATTCTGGATGGGCTACAAGTCACTGTAAACACTCACAGAAAAAAGAAAAGATGCGGGGACTTCCCTGGCGGTCCAGTGGTTAAGACTCTGAGCTTCCACTGCAGGTGGGCACGGGGAAGATCCCACGTGCCATGCGGCCAAAAAAAAAAGATGCAAGTGGTTACAGAAAGTAAGTCCTCTGGCAAATTGTTAAAACATCCAGTCTTCGTTTCATAAACAACTAGATGTTATTCAAGCTTTTGTGACTTCTCTCCTGCTGCAGGAGATGTAAGAATTAAGGTTACCCGACACTGCAGGTGTGGATGGAAACATTTATTTCACATGCATATTGTGTCACAAACTTGACCTATTAAATTCCTCAAATACTGAAGTATAACAATAGCAGGGGTGACTTTCCTGGTGGCGCCGTGGTTAAGAAGCCGCCTACCAATGTAGGGGACACGGGTTCGAGCCCTGGTCCGGGAGGATCCCACGTGCCATGGAGCGACTAAGCCCGTGCGCCCCAACTACTGAGCCTGCGCTCTACAGCCCGCAAGCCACAACTATTGAAGCCCACACGCCTAGAGCCCGTGCTCTGCAACAAGAGAAACCACTGCAATGAGAAGCCCATGCACAGCAACGAAGAGTAGTCCCGGCTCACCGCAACTAGAGAAAGCCCACGCACAGCAACGAAGACCCAACTTAGAAATAAATAAATAAATATAAATAAACAAACAAACAAACAGCAGGGTCCAATTTGACACTCTTTCCATATAGAAGAAACTTACAGAGAAACTAACAAGCACGCGGTTGATACACATCTGCCTACCCAAGCACTTGGTGGTGACCTTATGGTACTAAGAACTTGGAAACACTACCAGCCTGCATGAGAGTTAGCTGTAAACAGCAATTCTCTCTTTGGTATAATACCTGTGCAATTTTTTCCCCTAATTGAAGGAACTTAATACCAGGGATTTAATTCCACAAGATCACGGGGCAGTGCATGAAAGCACTACCAACAAATTAAAACAGAGGCACACTGACAATAACAATGTTAATATCTCATTTCCAGGCCACAAGAAATAGTCGCATCATAGTTCACTGATGGCTCCTACCAAAGACTTTTGTTTTAAAGCAGGGTAGTGTAGTTGTTAACAGACAGGCTGTGGCGCAGGTTGGATTCCTGGATCCAAGAGAAGAGCTGTGCGGTTTAACCTCCCAGTGCCTCAGTTAAAATGCAGATAGAAATAGTATAGACTTCACATGTCCTGTGAAGAGAAAATGAGTTAATGCACGAATGTAACAGGGAAGAACAAATCTGACTCCACATTAGATCTGTTTCTTTTACTTTAATCTTTGCATTCTATTGCTTTTCCTACAAGTTGAGAATGTTGCCTATGGCCTGAAAGATACACGAAAGCCCATTTCTGAAGGCTCTGACCTTTAAAGATATAACATTTTTCCATTCTTATAGAGATTAAAAATTGCAGGGATAGACTGAGAGCTTGGGATTGACATGTACACGCTGCTATACATAAAACGGATAACCAACAAGGACCTACTGTAGAGCACAGGGAACGCTGCTCAATATTCTGTAATAACCTAAAAGGGAAAAGAATTTGAAAAAGAACAGATACATGTATATGTATAACTGAATCACTTTGCTGTACACCTGAAACTATCACAACATTATTCATCAACTATGCTCCAATATAAAATAAAATTTTTTTTAAAAAAAGTTGCAGAACAGAGAATAACCTTTGTGTGGTTGGAGATTTACGGGAACATGGTGACCTGACCTCCGGGGACAGCTGCAAGAACAAAGGATTCTGACACCAACGAGTCTGCAGCAGCCAACCGCATCCCCTCCCCTTTCAGTATAAAAGAAGCCTGAATCCTAACTCAGGGGAGATGGTTCTTGGGGACACTAGTCCCCCTTCTTCTCGGTCTGCTGGCTTTCTGAATAGAGTTGCTATTCCTTGTCCCAACACCTCCCAATTTATTGGCCTGTCGTGTGGCAAGCAGTCCGAGCTTGGACTCGGAACTCAAACACTGCTTTACAATACCACCTGACCCCTACTAAGTGCTCAATATTGCCATCTACTATTTTAATCAATTAATGCTTATCAGCACCTTGATCATAGCAAACCAAGATCCCAGGTGGGGACTTCACAGACCAGGACTGAAAGTTTCACCTCTAAAGAAGTCTTTGCCCCCATTTCTCTCTCCTCATCAAAAATTCACAGTGATCTCAGAGCTGTTAATTCCCTCCCCCCGCCCCCCTCCGCCAAAGGTCCTGATAACGCCTGCCTTCCAGGGATTATGTCTAAGTAGTGCCTGGTGGAGTTTACCTTTAAAAGAAAGAAGAGCTCAGTGACGGCAGCCAGGGGAGGAAGAGCTGCTCTGTGAGAAGAAGCTGCCCATTTTTCAGGAGTAAAGGTTTTATGTCTTTAGCCCTTAGATAGCTATCTCCTGCAACATAAATAAGAGAAGCCTCTGGGGAGTACAAGATGCCTGATAAGAGCCAGTAAAAACATCTTTCAGTTTGGATGGGTCATTGGGGCAGGGTCCCATAATGCAAGATGTGTGTGACGTATACGTGCACGACACGGGTGTAACAGACATCTTGCACATAAATTAATTCAGAAATTTTTAAACTGTCATGAGGAATTTTATTTAGTAACCAACTTGAAGCATTTGTGTGTGTATATATGTATGTGTAGGGGTGGTGTGTATACATGTATATGCATGTGCATATATATAAAGGGAGGGATCTCTCACAGGTCTACATATAATCTGCAGTCCCTCCCTGAAGTGTGGGCCTTGGGTGTCCACACGAGGGAACTGAGGGGCAACAAACGTGGGGCATCCTGGACTGAAGCAAAGGTAGATCATCACGTCTATGGCTCAGCGCCTCTGCTGACATTCTTTCCCACAGACTCGCTTCCCACACTTGGTAGAAAAAAATACAGGGGCAGAAAGGGTGGGAAATCCTGAATAAGCAGAATTATAAAACAAACTTTCCAAACTTTTGCTTAGAGCCTCAGATTTTAAAATCACAGCACTGACATCCAAGCATGAAATCTCAGTCAGAGCAGGCTTGATTCCTAGGTCTCTAGGCTCATGATGACAGGGCCGGGGGAGGGGGGAGGGTAGACTCCCACATGCCACTCTACGAGCACGGCTCCCCAGCGCAGCATTTGCCCTGACCCCATGTCTAGGGCCTGCCATGCAATTGCAGCTGCATGTTCAGTATCTCTACTTACACATACACCAACCTCAAAATCAACGACATCATCCTGACCTGCAAATCACCTCCTCCCACTGACGTCCCTCTGTTACTAATACAACCATAGTTCCAGCCACACAAATGTAAAACTTCTTGAGTCATCTCCGATGGACTGGTTTCCCCTGACCCTCAAGTAACCAGGAACAGGCCAGACTGTACAAGGGCAGAGAAGGCAGCTGCCTTGGGTTAACAATAGTCATGGCTGAGATGGCAGCAGAACGTGCACTGGACTCATGGCTATTTCATAAAACCAGTGATAACTAACACCGTAAATCTGTCTGAGCAGGAAGAGATTGTGGCCAGGACAGACCACGTAAACAGGTTACGTAAAAAGACTGAAGCAGGTGACTTTGGATGAATGCAAATGCTGTCATGGTGAATCCTCCTTGAGGTCTCTACAGTTTACGGCAGCCTCTGCCCATCTCCCACTAAGGCCACATCTTCCTCCCCAAGGACCCACCCTGTTCTTTCCATTCCCACAGCCGTCACAGAGTTTAGGGCAGCACCATCTGATAAAATATAACACGAGCCACACATACCATTTTAAGTCTTCTGGTACCCACGTTACCAAAGGGGAGGGAGGGAAGGATCAACTGGGAAATTCGGACTGACATATACATGCTACTATATATAAAAGAGATAACCAACAAGGACCTACTGTATGGCACAAGGAACTCTACTCATTACCTCGAAATAACCTATAACGGAAAAGAATCTAAAAAAGAATATATATATGTCTAACTGAATCACTTTGCTGTATGCCTGAAACTAACACAACATTGTAAATCAACTATATTTCAATTAAAAAAAATTTTAAGGTAGAAGGAAAACGGGGAAATTAATTTTAACCATATATTTGACATCATCTAGTATGTCCAAAGTAGTATCATTTCAACATGTAATCAATATCAAACAACTATTAATGAGATATTTTACATTCTTTTGGCCACACAAAGTCTTTGAGATCTGCTGTGTATTTTATACTCAGAGCACATCTCATTTCCCACTAGCCGTGTTTCAGGTGTTCAAGAGCCAGGTGTGGCAAGTGGCTACCACACAAATCCCTCTAAATAATGATTACTTCAAATACAGCCCCGGCAGTAACCTGCTACATACGCCCCTTCTGCCTCTGAGGTTCTCCTCTGGCCCTTGCCCTCTCTCCCCACCCATGTTCCACAGTGAAGCTGGACTAATCTACCCAAAACAATCTGATTCGCTTGCCCAAAGTAGGGGCCATATCTGTATTGTCAACATCTACCACAGGGACTTCCCCAGTGGCACAGTGGTCAAGAATCCGCCTGCTAATGCAGGGGACACAGGTTCAAGCACTGGTCCGGGAAGATCCCACATGCCGCGGAGCAACTAAGCCCGTGCGCCACAACTACTAAGCCTGCGCTCTAGAGCCCGCGAGCCACAACTACTGAGCCTGCGAGCCACAACTGAAGCCCGCGTGCCTAGAGCCCGTGCTCCGCAACAAGAGAAGCCACCGCAATGAGAAGCCCGCGCACCGCAACGAAGAGTAGCCCCCGCTCGCCGCAACTAGAGAAAGCCCACACACAGCAAAGGAGACCCAACGCAGCCAAAAATAAAATAAATAAAATTTAAAAACCTACCACAAACTAAACGTTCAATAAATGTTTGTTAAACAGTCGATCGATTAAATGCACCAGGATGAAACCCACGTTCCTTAAAATGACATTCAGGTTGAGCCTTTAACTCTCCCTCCTTCCTCTTTGTAAACCCTCCACCCATTTCCAAAATTCCACTGAAGGTAGAAAGTGAACAGGCTGTGTCTTCTGGAGCACCAGTTATACTACCTGGGGAGGATTTTCAAATACTTTTGTGTTAAAATGCTCTGATACATCCTGACCGGGAAGGCTGGACCCCTATCAGCTGTTAAGATTAAACACAAGTCTCCAAATGCATTCTGAGCGTACAGCAAGCAGCTTTAAAGCTGATGCTGCAGAAAACCTCCAACCACTCCCATGGGCTTTTGCTCCCCTCTTGCCGGTCGGCACACTGATGAAAACACTCCCCAAAATCTCTGGCTGCCCGGGGCCATCTGGTCACACCACATGCCTGCTTATCTCTACTCCATCAGGACTCCCTTCGCCTGTCTCTCCCGCACCCTCTCTCCCATCTCAGATGCCGGGAAGACCACCCTGACTGGTGGGAAGTAGAATTTCCTAAACTGCACCTGACCTTAAAAGTGGTATAATTCTCCTGGCATAAATTATACCCACTTAACATGGTTAGGTGGCCAGCTTTCTCTCTGCTCCTATAACAGAGAATCCTTAAGAGCAGGGACTCTATCTCCTACAGCTTCTAATTCCCCGGAGTGACTTCCTGCTGATGGATGGATGAACAGAAAGTGCAGCCAATTCTGCTTCAGGTCACCCAGCGTGCAGGAGAGAAACACAAAAACATGGAAAAGTAAAAAGTTAAACACAAACTTGAGTATGTAAAATCTTCCCCGAATGACTTCATTGGGCAAACACGTTTTTCTTACTTGTGGGTGACAAGTTTATAATAATATGATGAGCAATGCAAAACAGTTAAAAATTTAGGGTGAGGCGAGCAAAGGAAAATGTTTATTAACATCACGCCATACTCTATGTTCGTTTCAATGTTGAATGTAAGTTTTTAAGAAAGACTTCCTAATAAAAGCAAAACTTCCCCTAATAAAAGTTAAGGGAAACCAGTATTAAAGTGAAAAATCATAAAGTAAAACATATTCCTGGAGCAATGGCCTAATAAAATAAACTGAAATAAATAATTTTGAAAATAAAACATAAACATTGTCTAAATTCTTGCCTGACAAGAGTTAGAAGAAAAAAATGGACTTTGCCAAAACACTAAAGGAAATGAAATTATTCAGTCCTGATAATTCAGTACTTCACTTAGGTTTTTAAAAAATGTGAAAGGCAAAAGTATTGACTGATAAAAAAATGTCATGAAGAACCTAGGGGTAAGACAGGAATAAAGACATAGACCTACTGGAGAACAGACTTGAGGATATGGGGAGGGGGAAGGGTGAGCTGTGACAAAGCGAGAGAGAGGCATAGACATATATACACTAACAAACGTAAGGTAGATAGCTAGTGGGAAGCAGCCGCATAGCACAGGGAGATCAGCTGGTGCTTTGTGACCGCCTGGAGGGGTGGGATAGGGAGGGCGGGAGGGAGGGAGGGAGACGCAAGAGGGAAGAGATATGGGAACATATGTATATGTATAACTGATTCACTTTGTTATAAAGCAGAAACTAACACACTATTGTAAAGCAATTATACCCCAATAAAGATGTTTAAAAAATAAATTAATTAATTAATTTAAAAAAAGAAAGACTGCATAATAAAAATTTCTAAAGGTTACTGTAGAAAAAAAAGCATCAAGGATTTTCCTTGGGAAATATTTCACTCTTAAGTATTATATAAACATTCCTGATTTTTTTGGACTACTTTTAGCCATTTGGATGACAGACATTAATAATTAAGTCCAGTACAAAAGTGCGCTCTGTACCCATCATACGAGCTATAAATGTCCAAGTTGTTGTGCCTATTTTGAAATGTATTACATATATAGACGTAAATAATTTCTTAAATTATTAAATTCCTAAAGAAGTAAATTTATATATATGTACACATTTTTTAAATTGCCCTGTTAATAAAATCACTCCCTGTAAATTCTATGGCTAAACATTTGAGTGGTTCTCTTTATTCTTCACCCGCTTTCTCTTTATCATCACAAAATACAGCCAGGTTATCAGGAAAAGATGCGTAACTGGGATAGGCTGCAATTTATTGCATGGATTTTTCTAGGACCTAGCATACATTCACCAACACTCCGTTAAAAAAAAAAAAAATCAGCTCAAGACCATAACATCCTAAGGAGCCATTTTTCCCCATCCATCATTAAACTTTTCTTACTTTAATAAGCTCTTCTCAGAAAAAGAGAGTTCTCCTGGAGCGGCTACAATTATGCTAAACTTTAAGAGGCGCAAGAGATTTTGTCTCCATTGTATGTATGTTTTCTCAACTGCCTCACCTAGGAGCAGGTCAGAAGAAAAATGTCAGTTAAAGGTCACAGTACAAGGAGATTCTAATAACAGTAACAGAAAGTTCATTTTATACATCAAAAGCCAGAGAACAGTCAGGGAAACCACTTATGCTCAAAGTAAAAATGGATTTTGGTGAATAAGAATTCATTTAATTATTGGCTTCAATCATAATGGCGGAGGAAGAACTTTCCTACAGAAATTCCCATACCCAAAACCGCTTTTGCAAAAGTCAGGGCAAATGGAATCATGATAGGAAAACAAGGTAGATGACACCAAATTAACAAATGGGAAGTCTTTTTTTCAATCCCTAAGAATAGAGGACATCCAACCACCAGCAATACATGGAAGTGCAGACTGAAACAGAGAATCTATTTACACAGACAGCCACATTGGCAGGGGACAAATAGACAGCCAACAAAATCTTATCTGTCATGATAAAATTTCAATAGCACATATGGAACAACAGCAACTTCAACTGTTCTTAAGCCACGTCAACAGTTCCTGACCTATAAAACTAGTATGTTTGCCAAGGCACAAATTTTGCTGACTGGTAAGTCAGACCCAGTGAGTCACCCAGCCTCTGTGTGTCAGTGTGGCTTTGCTGTAATCACCATACTTTATATGCTTATTTTCAAGAAGCATTAAAAAAAGAAAAACTTTGTCTCCTCTGAGGAAAATGGCCCCAGAAAGAAAGCCAAGTACTAGTGCCACTGACTGAGATTGCTGTGAACAGGTCTTTAAAATATATATATAATTCTTAACCAAAAAGTTCAAAGTTTTGGATATATTAAGGCATAGAAGGCTGAATTTGTGAGTGACTTAGTTGTATGCTGTGACTGATGACACCACAAACTCTATGTAGAACAAGGCAATGGAGGCTCACCGTCATCATCAAGGAGAAAGGATGTGAAATTAACGTTTGCCCGTTAAAAAAAAAAACTCAGCTAAAAGAAATAAAGAAATATAATGCACTGAATAAAGCGTGGAATGTTAACAGAAGAGAGTCAGGCAGGAAGAACCTTCCACAATGGCACAGTAAGCCAAATCAAAACCACCTGGTATTGGACTTCCCTGGTGGCACAGTGGTTAAGAATCCGCCTGCCAATGCAGGAGACATGGGTTCAAGCCCTGGTCCGGAAAGGTCCCACATACTGCGGAGCAACTAAGCCCGTGCTCTACAACTACTGAGCCTGCGCTCTAGAGCCCTCGAGCCACAACTGCTGAGCCCACGTGCCCCAACTACTGAAGCCCGCGCACACAGAGTCTGTGCTCCGCAACAAGAGAAGCTCCACCCCCACTCGCCGCAACTAGAGAAAGCCCGCAGGCAGCAGCGAAGACCCAACACAGCCAAAAATAAATTAATTAATTAAAAAAGAAACACCTGGTATAGTGGTCACAGATTGGAAGACCCAATATAGTCAAGATGCCTATTCACCCCAAATTTATATACAGGTTTAATGCAATTCTTATCAAAATGCCAGTCAGATATTTTGGTAGATATAGACAAGACTATTCTAAAATGTACATGGATTGGCAAAGGAACTACAATGGTAAAGCAATGTTCGAAAACAGGAATAAAGTGGAAGGAAACATTTTACCTGATTTCAATACTTATTAGGTGGCTACAGGATCCAAGACTGTGTGGTACTGATGGACACACAGACACATAGATGAATGGAGCAGACTACAGAACCCAGAAATAGTCCCACGCAAGTATGGCCAACTAATTTTTTGCAAAAGCAATTCAGTATAAGAATGGTAGTCTTTTAAACTCTGCCATTTACAACGATGTGTATGGACCTAGAGCGTATTACGCTAGTGAAATAAGTCAGACAGAAAAAGACAAATACTGTGTTATCACTTATATGTGGAATATAAAAAATAAAACAAATAAATATATGTAGTAAAACAGACTCACCAATGTAGAAAACAACCTAGTGGATACCAGTGTGGAGAGGGAAGAGGAGAGGGACAAGATAGATATTACAAAACTACTATAATAAATATCTTTAAAGACAGGCGAAAACAGAAAGAATATCACAAGAGAATTTAAATCTAGAAAATGAATCAAATGCAAATTTTATGACTAAAAAATAAAATAACTAAAAATTTAAGAATTCAGTAGATGGGTTCACCAGCTGACTGGACAAAGCAGAGAGATTTGTGAACTGGTGGAAAGGTGAGAAGGAAATATCCAGATTGAAGTACAAGAGAAAAAGGAGTGAAAATACAGATGAGAATGCAAAAAAGACATGGGGAAAAGGAGCAAAATACGTATAATTGGAGTCCCAAAAAGAGGGACGAGAGAGAGAAGGAGACAGAAGGAATGTTTGAAGAAATACTGGCCAAGAATTTTCCAAAATGAATGAAGAATATCAAGCCACAAATACAAATACCAAACAGAATAAAAAGAATGAAAATATCTCCTTTAAAAATTAAAGGGCTTCCCTGGTGGCGCAGTGGTTGAGAGTCCGCCTGCTGATGCAGGGGACACGGGTTCGTGCCCCGGTCCGGGAAGATCCCACATGCCGCGGAGCGGCTGGGCCCGTGAGCCATGGCCGCTGAGCCTGCGCGTCCGGAGCCTGTGCTCCACAACGGGAGAGGCCACAACAGTGAGAGGCCCACGTACTGCAAAAAAAAAAAAAAAAAAAAAAAAAATTAAAAAAACAATAAGACTTACAGCTGACCTTTCAAATACAAACAATGAAAGCCGGAAGGGCTGAAAGAAAAACCACCAGCAACTGCCAATTCTATACTCAGATGAGAAGAAATAGAGATGTTTTCAAACAAACACTGAGCAGATTTATTGTTAGTAGACCCAGGATAAAAGAAATCCTAAGGGAGTTCTTCAGACAGGAGAAAAATGATCTCACATGTAAGCATGGTAATGCAGGAAGGAATGAAAGGTACAAGCCAGTATAACATACTGGTAACTATAAATGAATAATGACTGTTTTAAAAACAATAATAATGTCTTGTGGAGTTTAAAGATATAGAGAGAATTAAAATAAAATACACCAACACAACAGCACAAAAAGCAGGAGGGGGGTAAATGAAATTAAACTTCTTTGAGGTCTGTGCATTGTCCAGAAAACTATAAAAGTACTCATTTAAAGTGGATGCTAATGAATTAAGGATACATGTTATAATCTCTAGTATAAACACTAAAAGAATAATAAAAGAATGTATAACTCACAAGCTAATAGAGGCTTATTAATAAATGATTAATCTAAAAGAACTCAAAAATGAAAAAAATAAAGAAGTACAAAGAACTAACGGAACAACAGTAAGACGATAGATTTAAACCCACATATTTTTAAGCTGTATGTGCACAGGGTTAGACTCCCAAAGCAAGCAGAGTTCAGATGCTTAAAGCAGCAAAACAAAACCTCTTAGAAAACCACAGCAAACATCATACTTGATGAAATTCTCTAAGCTTTCCCTTAATCTGAGGGAAAGGATCAAAGATCTGTCATATGTTCTAGTTCAAATTTATTAAGGTCCTGGTCGGTGCAATGAGTCAAGAATAAAAAATAAAAATCGGGAAGCAAAGAATAAAATGGTCATTATGCACAGATGACATGACTGGATACACAGAAGATCTAAAAGAATCCACAGATAAACTATAAGAATTAATAAATGAACTTAGCAAAGTTGCTAGATACAAGGTCAATACATAAAGTCGAGTATATTTGTGTATTCTAGGTAACAATTATTAAATGATACCATTTACATTACCATCAATAAACATCATACACCTAGGAATAAACTGATCCCAAAACTGTACAAAACTCTCCTAGAAAACTAAGTGTAATTACTGAGAGAAATTTAATACATAAATATAAACAGAAGGTTAACTCATATTCATATTGTGAATAATAAGTAACATTGGGGGCTTCCCTGGTGGCGCAGTGGTTGGGAGTCCGCCTGCCGATGCAGGGGACACGGGTTCGTGTCCCGGTTTGGGAGGATCCCACATGCCGTGGAGCGGCTGGGCCCGTGAGCCATGGCCACTGAGCCTGCGCGTCCGGAGCCTGTGCTCCGCGGCGGGAGAGGCCACAACAGTGAGAGGCCTGCGTACCGCAAAAAAAAAAAAATAATAAGTAACATTGGGAAGATGTCCATTCTTCCCAAAACAATATATAGATTCAATACTATCTCATTAAAAATTCCAGCAGTTTATTTTGTGGAAACGTACAAGCTACGTAATTCCAAAATTTAAACAGAAATGGAAGGTTCAAGAAAATCAAAGGAAATTTTGAAGGATTAAAGTTAGAGGACTAACACCAACATATAACCAGACAATATAAAACCAGAACACTTTAAAGTTTATAACATTGGAGCAAGAAAAGCCAGAGAGACCCGTGAAGCAGAATAGGGAGTGCAGAAATAGACAGTCCCGCCTAATTTACTACAAACACACTACTGCAATGCAGTGGGTAAGCCGGTGGTCTTTTTTAGTACCTGGTGCTGGATCAGTTGGACATCCAAGGGGATCTCCACCTCAAATCACAAACAAAAAAGTCAATTCTATTTGGGTCATAGACTTAAATGTCAAAGTTGATTTAATAAAAAGCTCTAGAAGATAACATGGGAGAATATCCTCATGGCCTTTGGGTAGGTAAGCCAAGATTTCTTAAACAGGATACAAAAAGCACAAACCACGAACAAAAAAACTGATAAACTGAAATTCACTAAAATAAAAGCTGCAGCTCAACACCACTAAAAAGAGTGAAAAAGCAACAGTATCAGACAAGATATCTGCAAGAGACATACATGACCAGAGGCTCATAGGTAGAATATATAAAAGCTCTCAAGAAATTAATAAAAGACAACTTTATTTTTAAAATAGGCTCTCCCTTGAACGGGTGCTTCGCAGGAGTACATCCAACTGTCCACGACAGAGATGAAAACATTTTCAATATCATGAGTCATCATGAAATGCAAATTAAGACCACAATGAAATACACCGTAATGATTAATTCTTCTGGAAACTAACGTTTACTAAGTACTGCTGGTGGGAGCATTAATTGGTACAACCACTTTGTAGAAAAAAAAACTGTTTAGAAAGCTGAGTGTTCATTAAAAAGTCCACGAATAATAAATGCCGGAGAGTGTGTGGAGAAAAAGGAACCCTCCTACACTGTTGGTGGGAATGTAAATCGATACAGCCACTATGGAGAACAGTATGCAGGTTCCTTAAAAAAATAAAAATAGACCTACCATATGATCCTGCAATCCCATTCCTGGGCATACATCCAGAGAAAACTATAATTCGAAAAGGTACATGCACCCCAATGTTCATAACAGCGCTATTTACAATAGCCAAGACATGGAAGCAACCTAAATGTCCATTGACAGATGAATGGATAAGGAAGATGTGGTACATATATACAAGGGAATATTACTCAGCCATAAAAACAGAATGAAATAATGCCATTTGAAGCAACATGGAAGGACCTAGAGATTATCATACTAAGTGAAGTAAGTCAGAGAAAGACAAATATCACATGATATCACTTATATGTAGAATCTTAAAAAATGATACAAATGAACTTATTTACAAAATAGAAATAGACTCACACACAGAAAACAAACTTATGGTAACCAAAGGGGATAGTGTGAGGAGGGGAGATAAATTAGGAATTTGGGATTAACATATACACGTTATTATACATAAAATCGATAAACAACAAGGACCTACTGTATAGCACAGGGAACTATATTCAATATCTTGTAATAACCTATAATGGAAAAGAATCTGAAAAAGAATATATATATATATATAACTGAATCACCTCGCTGTACAGCTGAAACTAACACAACATTGTAAATTAACTATACTTCAACTTAAGAAAATGGTTTTAAAAAAAAACTGAGCATTAAGTACACTCCAGTCAGCAATTCCACTCACGGGAACATATCCAACAGAATGTACACATACCTGAATTTCAGGCATTCGCTTAAATATTTAATGTTTGAGAACATCAATACCAGCTTTATTCATAATCATGAAAACTGGAAACAACTCAATGTCTACCCACAAGGTGTGGCACTGAGCAACGACACTAATGAGCACCGTGAGATGCGTCTCACAGATACAACATTAAGCAGAAGAAACCACAAAAGAGCACAGATCACACTATTCCATTTACGTAAAGCGCAGAAACAGGCAGAACAAGCCTATTTTGCTAGAAGTCAGAATACCAGCTACCTCTGGAGAGGCAGGTGACTGCTGGGGGTGGGTCTGAGGGAGGCTTCTAGGTCTGATCTGAGTGGTGGTTACACACGAGTGCTCACGTTGCAGAAGTTCATCAAGCCGTATACTTAAGATTCATGTACCTTACTGTATGTGAATGTTACATACTACATTTTTTATTTTAAAAGTTTTTTTTTATTTACTTAAAAAATTAATAGGAAAAGAGTCTGCAAAAGGCAAATAAATGAATCTTAGGAAGAGTTGCTTGCAGGCAAGGACTATGTCTTATATATCTCATTATTTCCATGGAGTCAAGTAGAATGCCTTACATACATGTATTTAGAAATGCTAAGAACATCATCATGGTAAAAATAATACATAAATTTATGTATAAATTCTATTTCTACAGATGCAAATACAAGAGCTTTCAGCCAGCATTTGATCATCCTCATTAACTTCCCCTTGGATAAAATGGAAAACTGTGGGCTGGCTGATTATAGACAACATAGAACTTATTTGACAGAGACTAAGATGGAAATCTTAGGTTAGCCCTTGGGTTCTAGCCTCAGCTCCTTCCAGTCTAGCAGACTTATTAGTGACTCTATGGAAATTATTTTAAAATACAAAAGAAGGAACCTTTAAGACAAGCTCAGGGCTTCCCTGGTGGCACAGTGGTTGGGAGTCCGCCTGCCGATGCAGGGGACGCGGGTTCGTGCCCCGGTCTGGGAGGATCCCGCATGCTGCGGAGCGGCTGGGCCCGTGAGCCATGGCCGCTGAGCCTGCGCGTCCGGAGCCTGTGCTCCACGACAGGAGAGGTCGCGGCGGTGGGAGGCCCGCGTACCGCAAAAAAAAGACAAGCTCAGAGCACCCCACAAACACCTGACACACAGGCAGTAGTGAATACATCTTTGTTGAATGCAGGAATATGCATACATAGATAATCATGGTCCCATCCAGTACCTGCATAATACCACCATTCAATGAAAACATCAGCCTAACATACGGTCAATCCAATATTTATAGCCTTTATGATGAATTGGAGAAACCACAAGCCAACTGTGGAAGTAAATAAAAATGAAAGCCTGAAAACTTATTAATTCATCACCTACCCCCAAAAATATAGCCTCCGTCTCCTATAATTTATAGTAGTTTTTCTTCTCTCTTCCTCACTCATATGAAAACCTGTTCTGCTCTCAGTATTTCAGTTCATGGCATAACAGAATCTTATCAAAAACAGTTGAGCAATAATTTTCCCCTGCCCATAAAAATTGGCTGAATTTATCTAACCTTAAAAATAGACTCCACTGGGTTTCCCTGGTGGCGCAGTGGTTAAGAATCCACCTGCCAATGCAGGGGACACGGGTTCAAGCCCTGGTCCAGGAGGATCCCACATGCCACGGAGCAACTAAGCCCACGCACCACAACTACTGAGCCTGTGCTCTAGAGCCCGCGAGCCACAACTACTGAGCCCGCGTGCTGCAACTACTGAAACCCGCGTGCCTAGAGCCCATGCTCCACAACAAGAGAAGCCACCGCACTGAGGAGCCCACGCACCACAATGAAGAGTAGCCCCTGCTCGCCACATCTAGAGAAAGCCCGCATGCAGCAAGGAAGACCCAACGCAGCCATAAATAAATAAATAAACAAACAAACTTACCATGTCAAAAAAAAAAAAAAAGACTCCATTTAGCCACAGTATTGGGCCCCTGCTTGGAAGCTGTCCCGCTATGTTAAGCAGAGTTCTTGACTCCTGATGGTCTGAACAAGCGGAAGAAGGTGCCATTACTCATTTTCTCCCTTCCGCAAAGACTTGCAAGTCCTTCTCCTTGATTTATTTAGCAGGCTCTTTTGGTCAGATTTTAGTTTGCTCCATTATTCATATTAGAGGGCAACACCATAAACCATCTCTAGTGCTGAGATCTTAAAATCCATTTCTGTATCTTTATCCTCAGTCATCTGGGTTATCTATATACATAGCACCCCCTCTTACAAAACTCTGGGCTTCAGTCTGCCCACATGTAGAGAGAAATGGAGAAGTGATCTCTCCGCTCCATCCCTACTGCGTGACTGCAGGAAACTGGTATCATTACGGAATCACCGGCACCATTTTCTACTGACATACATGGCCTTGCTTCGGGCCTTTCCAGAGCAATATTTTTGTTTGTTAGAACTTATGCCCTATTTCTTGTTCTGCCAATCATATGAAATTCTCAAAATTTTGTTCTGTAGAAAATGTCCTTGGCAGGACCAAAACTAGAAGATGTTCCACCGACAGTAGATAGGGCTGTTTCTTTATCATTCTATAATGAAAATGTTGGGAAGCTATTTCCCCATCATCTAATTTGTGCTTGAGTGTTACTGCCTCATCTCCCCTTCTCTGGACCAGTACCCATAAGCAGTGTAACCAGGCGGAAAGATGGTAGAGTCCCAGGGGTCAGAGAGGAAGAAGCCTCCAGATTATTCGGTCCCACCCCTCTTTTCCCTCCCTTAGTTTCCCAAACCCTCTTTTACATTTGCACAAGAGTGATTTCATTCCCTAAGAGAGGGGTGAGAACTGAATATGTGTGATTGGGTAAGTCTGAGTGAGGGCCCATTCTAAAATTTAATTCTGGCACGTGGAACAGTAGAAAGGTAGACTCCTTGACCTTCAAACTATGAGGACCTCTCACGCCCAGCAAATCCTGGCAGCCCTGGGCACAGGTGGGCAAGAAGAGACTGAGAAGCCAAGAACATGACTGAACACTTCACCTAGTACATTACTGATTGAAGAAAGGTCTTAAAAAGTTACAGATTATAGAAATTTAATTGACATTTGTCATATACATATATATATTACATATCTATAAACATTAGGGAAAGTAAAATGTATCTAATTTGATAGGGGCAAAAGGTGACGTACTTTTAATTCTGCCGGATGCATGGTCAGCATGTGGTCTGGCTAGCTGAGAAGACCCTATCATAACCATCATCTCAAAAGGAGTTTCCTTTTAATAAAGCGTGGTGGGCAATGACTGAGGTACCGAAGAGATTAAGATAATTCTTTGTTGTTAAGCACAGATATCTGTTGAAAGCTTTTACTTTTCTATCACTGGTGTTAGTAAGAAACCGACTGGGATTTGCACATTTAAATGCTATGTACCTTTACTGTTCAAATTTTTTTAAAAAACAGAGCTTTGCAAGCTATAAATTGTATAGGCGGTATACTACCAATTACATTAAAATGTAAGTTTTATGGGAATTAAAATATCTCAGAAAAATGCAAATTGCTTAATTTTCTGAAACATTACAGAAATTTACTTAGCCAGCTAAACTATGTATCACAGTAGGACAGCCAAGGGCAGCTGCTATCAGCAGAATCATTTTGTTTCCTAAGATATTTTGACATGTTCCCCTGATTGAGCTGTCAGAAAATTGTTCTCATATATTCCATTTGCTAAAAGTTATTTGTAAATATGTATACAAACCCCGCAATCTTTCCGAATCAGTAGCTACGGGAAAAAAATAAAACCACTAGCAAGATGAACTTCTCCCATTCGTCCTAGTGAGATACGCTAGCTGGATTATTTAATCACCAACACTGTGCAACATCAAAACAGAATGCGCCCAGCTTAGAACCAGCGAAGCTCTAATTCTGATTGCTTGCTGCAAGGTCCCCAGCAGAAAATGGAATTTTGCAAAGCTAACTGAAAACCAAACCAAAATAGCGTGTGCTCTCAGATTAGGTAAAGCAGTAAGTAATTATCCGCTAAAAGAGGGGATGCATCTGTTTATTTGTGTGCCCAATTATGGTGGCAGGTGGAGGACGGGGCAGTCTCTAGCCTGGCCTGTACCTAGGCTCTTGCTCCAACAATTATACCTTTTCCACCATAACCTAGACTGTGGTCTCTCCCACGCGAAACAAAGAAGTGGATATATGTATACCTATAACTGATTCACTTTGCTGTACAGCAGGAACTAACACAACGTTGTAAAGCAACTGTATTCCAATAAAAATAAAGTCTAAAAAAAATTTTTTTTTAAAGGGAAATAATCAGTAACTTTCCGTCAACCTTGCTCCCCCCTCAAGCTACCACCTCTGCTCTTCCTCCTTCTCACCCATGGGTGCGTGGGGAAAGAGCTCTCCTGCATCATCCACCTCTGTTTCTACGTGCTCCTTGTCTGAGATCCTACCCATTTTCGTGGCTTTGCTATCACACCAATGGCGACCTAAGAGGATGGGCCTAGGTCTCTCGAGGCCCACCCTCTCTCACAAACACGACATCCACGTTTGCAGCTTTGCCCGTTGTATTGTTTCCTAGGGCTGCTCTAACAAAGCACCACAACTGGACAGCTTCACAGAAATGTATTGCCTCCCAGCTCTGGAGGCCAGAAGTCTGAGATCGGGTGGCAGCAGGGCTGCTTCCTTCTGAGGCTGCGAGGGAGAATCTGTTCCAGGCCTCCCTCCTGGCTTCTGGAGGCCGTCGGCATCTCCTGGCTCGGAGATGCACGGCTCCAAGGAATCTGTCCTCACGTGGCCTGCTCCATGTGTGTCTTCGCATCAGCTTCCCTCTTCATGTGTCTGAGTCCAAATTTCCCCTTTTTTTATAAAGACATCAGGTCGTATTGGATTAGGGCCCACCCTTATGCCCTCATTTTAACTTCACTATCTCTGTAAAGACCCTGTCTCCACAGGAGACCACATTCTGAGGTCCTGAGGGTTAAGACTCCTACTGTATCGTTTGGAGGGGGATGCACGTCTGTCCATAATGTACCTCAAAATCAGGATGTCCCAAACGAATCCCACTGCCTTCCCTTAAAACCTGCACTTGGGCCACGTTTCTTCGAGTCTCCTAAGCTCATCCTTGTCTTTTTCCTCTCCTCACATCGAATCAGTTACCAGTCAGTCCTGTACATCCTTCCCCCATGGCATCTCTAAACCTCCCCCTCCTTTTCATTCCCACAAACACCATGCAAACTCAGACTGAATTATCTTGCACCAACTCCACGGTGACTGTCCCTAACAGGCATCTCAGCTCCGGTCTCTCTCTGATCTCTCTATATCTCAATTTATCTTATAAATTGCTACCACATCAATCTTCCTAACAGACAGCTCTGACCCATTTCCCTCCCTAGAGAGGAGGGAAAAAAAAAAATCACTTCAAGGCCTCTTCTTACCTTGTGAATTAAGCATAAATCCCTGTCCCTGGTGGCCTCAAGGTTCCCACCCTCCCGGGATTACCCCAGCGCACACTCTCAGAGTCTCTTTCCCAAACATGGCTCCGTGTGTTTCTGGATGTTTCCATCAGAGTCTTGCCAAGAAAGGAAACAGAAATCTCAAAGGGCTCCTTTGAAAGGCATTTAAGGCAGGGACCAAGGAGTGGGCGTGGAGGGTGATAGAGCCCGACAGAGGCGGAGAGACACCTAGTGACCAGCCGCAGTGGGAAGCTGGTACCAGCCCTCAATCTGAGGGGACAAGGGGAGGGGACATCTCCCAGCGCCCAGCGGAAACAGGAGCCTGCTGGACACACAGCAGGGCAGAGACAAGTGAAAACAAGCATCAGGGATGAGAAAACAGAGAGTACCGACCCAATGCCTCTACTCACACCCCTTCTCCCCTGGGACCCTGTCTGCCCACCTCCTCAGCCCAATTCATCAAAATCCCATCCATCTTTAAAGGGCATATGAGTGACATTAAAGGTATTTTTTTACAGGTAAAAACAACACTCAAACGAATGTAAAATGAACACGTGTCTAAGATTTTACTGAATTCATCATTAAATGCAAGAACCAGTATGATGTTACCACACGTTCAAAGGAAAATCCAAAGAACATACAAATACATGCACCCATCAGGAAAACTGAAACGATTTTGCTTGCTAAGTGCCAAACTGCTCCATATCCCCACCTGCATTCCACCAGATACAATCTGCATTTTCTCTGATCAAGAATCCAACATCCAGGAACCATTACCATCAGTTTTCTACAACTTACAGAGTTGTAAAACGGCTCAAAGATAAACGCAAGGCAGAGATAACTCAAATGAGCGAGTGAGGTAGACGGGGCACCCTCAATTCTTTTTTTCTACTGGCCAAATTCAGTCTCTCATAATTTTCCCTGACGACTGGAAGGAAACAAGGAAGGAGGGAAGGAAAGAAGAGGGTTTGGGCATCAGAAAGACCGTGGGCTCACCGCCAACATCACTTACTCACGAACTGCCCTTGAGTAAGTAATTTCACTGTCTGCAGCTCAGTTTCTTGGTCTGTACAACAGCAGTCAACTGCTTTATGGACTAAATGAATTGCTCCCAGAATCATTTGCATGGTGGCTATCCCAAGCCAAATAAATGATAGCCAGCAGACCTGAGGCCCTTTCATTTTCCATCACCACAAATCATGGAGGTAGACCAGAAGTCCCTTTACAGTCTGAAAATTCTGCGCCTGTAAATGCTGCCCTCTTCCATGAAGCCTTGGACCATCCTAATTACCAGGCACGGAGCCCTCCCTCTTCAGCATCCTCTCCCACACCAGTTCTCCACCTCATGTTCACTCTCTCCACATTCCCCATCCCACCCACCAGAGACATAAGAAACTCAGGAACAAGCTCAGAGATACTTGGGTCCCAGCACCCAGCCTGGTGCTTGGCACATAGTAGGTAGTCAACAAATATTTCAAAACGAACCCAAAGAAACGATGGATCAAAACTACAGCGATGTATGTTATATATGAAAGTTGTTAAGAGTAAATCCTGAGTTTTCATCCCAAGGCAAAAAAAATTTTTTCTATTTCTTTGATTTTTGTATCTGTATAAGATGATGGATGTTCACTAAACTTATTGCGATAATCATTTCATGATGTATGTAAGTGAAATCATTATGCTGTACACTTTGAACTTACACAGTACTGTAAGTCAACTATATCTCAATAAAACTGGAAAAGATAAAATTAACCGTTCATTTAAAAAAAATAAATAAAAGCAAGATTACTACACACACACAAGAAAAAACTACACTGAGATATCATGTCACACCTGTTAGAATGGCTATTATCAGAAAGACAAGAAATAACAAGTGTTGGTGAGGATGCAGAGAAAAGAAAACGTTGTGCACTGCTGGTGTGAATGTAAACTGATGCAGCCACTACAGAAAACCGTACGGAGGCTCCTCAAAAAATGAAAATAGAACTAACATATGATCTAAAAACCCCACTTCTGGGTATTTATCTGAATGCAACAACAGCACTAACTCAAAAAGTTATCTGCACCCCCATGTTCACTGCAGCGTTATCTACAATATCCAAGACATGGAAACAACCTAAGTGTCCATCGATGAATGAATGGATAAAGAAAATGTGGTATTATATATATGTATACACACACACACAATGGAATATTACTCTGCCATAAAGATTCAAATCTTGTCATTTGCAACAACACAGACAGACCTTGAGGGTATATGCTAAGTGCAATGAGTCAGTCAAAGACAAATACAGTATGATCTCACTTATATATAGAATCTAAAAACAAAACAACCAGACTCACAGAGAAAAGACTGGTGGTTACTAGGGGCGATGGGGGGGCGTGGTGAAATGGGTGAAGGGGGTCAAAAGGTACGAACCTCTAGTTATAAAATAAATTAAGTCCTGGGGACGTAACTTACAGCATGGTGACTATAGTTAACACTACTGTATTGTGTATTTGAAAGTTGCTACAAGAGAAGATCTTACAGGGTCTCATCACATGTGGTAATGGATGTTAACTAGACATTGTGGTGATCATTTTGCAATACATACAAATATATCATTATGTTGTACACCTGAAACTAACATAACTGTGTATATGAACTGTACCTCAATCAGACAGAGAGAGAGAGAGGTACTAAAGCACTCCCACGGGGAGAAAAGAAAGAAAACAGGGCGCTGAAGCGGGAAGGGGTGACACCACAATTCCCTCTTCTTCTTTCCTCGTTCATGCGTCCTCTTTTGCTTGAGTAGGACTCAAGCTAGGCTGATTTTGCGGGCTTTTCTGAGTGATGCTGTTCTCTGTAGCAGCAGCAAAACCTGTGAACTCAATAATAATACCCCATCTTCAGGAAATGATGGCCCCCTTTACTGTCACAAAGAGGACAGCAGTGGAACTGGATGCCTTAAACTTCTTTGACAGCCATCAATCTGAAACAATTCATCCCAGCTTTTTCATTTGTCTGTAACTCAAGAGCAAATGTTCTCCTCATGTGTCACTGCACCTATAAGCCAGAACTTGTAAGCTGATCGTAACTCCCAACTGTGGGCACTGCTTTATGGACGTTTCAAATCATGTCAGATGTGTCCAGAGGTAGAAGAGCACCGAGGATTCAATCCAGTGAGTGTGGGCGACCGTGCGTCTCTGCTAAATGTTTCAAGTACCCCAATCATCCTTCAATATGCTGTTCTTCTCTGAAAGGCAGGGAAAGAAACTGGGCTCTACCCGATGGGTTCATAATTGTACGTGTCCCTGAAGTACTTTACGGTCAAAATTTGATAAAAAGAAATATGGAGTATTATCTTACTATCTTTCTTTTGTGTATGTGTGTGTGTGTGTGTGTCCAAAATTTCTTTTAATGTGAAATAAATACAGACTCTAGTGAAATTTAAAAGAAGTCATATTTTGATCACCATAAACCCCCTGTGGAAAATAAGCGAGCACTGCCTTTAACGGCTAGAAGCGCAGTGTGACGCTCAGTACCTATTTTAACAGGGGCCCAGTTTACTCAACACTAAGGATGTGATGTATTTCCTGGAATTTTTCCTTTTCTCTAGTCTCTTTTTCTTTGTGCTCTCAAAATATATTAAAAATTTCATTAGAAGTGGAACCAGTGTGCCAAAAAGCTTTTAAAATAACAAACTTCTTTAAGGAAAAAAAAAAGTCCTTACCGTAGTAGAAAAAAATAAATTGACCACATAGACTCGTCCTTCCTCCCAGGCTGATGGCGATGGTGGGCCTGGGTCCCTGGCTCAACAATCACACTAAGAAGTGTTTATCCCCGTGGACAAGTGTCGCTCACAACACTGATCAGGAAACTCCTGCCTCCACCCTCCCCAGACCCAGCAAGGCTCCATCATCCTCTGAGCTCCTACAGCACTTTCTGCTGTTCCACTCACTTTGCCCTGCAACTGCCTTAGGTCCCCAGCGAGATTTGAGGTTTTCTTCAGGAAACTGGCAAATACTGATGATCGCTTGGTGACAGTAGGTGCCTGGCCACAGCCACCTAGTGGAGGTCTCACCTGGGCACACGTGTCAGTGGCTCCCACTCTCTGGACAGAACTCTGTTTGGATAACGGGCGTGGAGGTAACCATGTGCCGGTCCTTCTGAACACTCCAGGTCAGCAACAGGGAGAGCTTCAGGTTTCCGCTTCACTACAGAAACATCACTAGAGGACTTTTACTGGGCCACAGGAAGCAGGAAGAACACCTTTTATCTGGGTCAACTATCTATCACATTTTAGGAAGCCCCAGAAATATGGGTCAAGTCTTCACCGGCCCAAGTAGTAACGGGAAGCCAGAGAAGCACTTCAAAGCTGACACCATGGAGAGGAAGACGATCACAGTTTAGCTGCCGATGCTGTGACCCACCAGGATGAGAATATCCACAGACGCCAGCATCATTCACAGTGTGCACGTCCAACATGCGTTCACAAAATGTATTACGTGATGTTCTACACTGTGCTACGGGCCATTTATTTGTCTGTGAACTTCTAAGCAGCCAATTATTTACATGTAATTTTTTTAATCCACAGTAATAGCTTAGGCTCTTGTTACACACAGCACATCGTAGGTACAAAATATGTATGTGTTGAAAGAATAAATATGCAAAATAAGTTGAGCTTCAGCTTCTAGATTCTGAATCTAATGTATTTGTTTGATTGCTTATTACAAATAAACGACAATGGATGATACTGTAAAACAAAACCAAAAAAAACAAAGTACGCATGTCCAGTTCAAGGGCAAGGTTTTTATTACACTCATTCTTCTAAATAGTTTGAGTCCGGCTGACCCCAGGACTCTTAACATGGCAGAGAGCCCCTCAGAGGTAACTAAGTCCCCATTGTACGGTTCCTGAAAGGATTCTTATGGGACCCCGCCAATCCCGAGGTCACACAACCACTGACTGGCAGAGTCCCCGTTCCAATGTTCTTCCCATGATTAATAAAGATGAAAGTAAAAAAAAAGTAATAATTAAATTAAATTTAAAAATAAAGATGAAAGTAAGTGGATAAAACCGCTGCACTGGATGCCCCTGTGATGCCCTGGCAGTCACCTCACCATCTAGAAGCTTCTCACGTGAAGAGTACGGATTCTGATAGGCTTCCCTGGTGGCGCAGTGGTTGAGAATCTGCCTGCCAATGCAGGGGACACGGGTTCGAGCCCTGGTCTGGGAAGATCCCACATGCCGCGGAGCAACTGGGCCCATGAGCCACAACTACTGAGCCTGCGCGTCTGGAGCCTGTGCTCCGCAACAAGAGAGGCCACGATAGTGAGAGGCCCGCGCACCGCGATGAAGAGTGGCCCCCGCTTGCCACAACTAGAGAAAGCCCTCGCACAGAAACGAAGACCCAGCACAGCCATAAATAAATAAATAAATAAACTGAAAAAAAAAGAAAAAGAGTACAGATTCTGACAGGAACCCAGGGTCTCTCCCGGGCAGCCCCAATCACTCAGACTCACTTCCTCCTTCCTTTACCCTCTTTCTCGCCTTAGTCACTTGTCTCAGTCACCTTCCTCTCAGTATCTCCTCACAAGGCTGACATTTTGCAGGATGGGGAACCCAAGTAAGGTGTCAAGAATCAGATTATAGAAGGTCCTGAACCTGGGAGAGAAGTCAGACTGGGTGTGACAGGAACCTGGAACTGAGGAGTGGTGGTGAGAACACAAGGGTATTAGGGGGATGCAAATGGCAGGAGAATTCAAGGGGGGCTTCAGTGGCTGGAGGAGAGGGGAAGGATGAAGGCTAGAACAAGTACTGGGGTACGAAAGAAATCTAAACCTGAGCTAGGTTGCCAGGGAAATCACGATAGGAGATGATGACAAATTAGATACGAAGGGATCAGAAAGAACTAAACAAATGCACTGAGCACGTACCATGAGCCGAGCTCTGTAACAGGTTTTTGCACATAAATTCTATCATATGATCTTAAACAATCCCTCTGAGACGCCTAATATTATCTTTAGGTTTTAAGGAATTTTTTAACATTTTCTCAAGTCCATAAGCTAGGTCCTGGTGGATTCAGGCCTCAGACCTAGGTCTTCTGGAGATGTGGATCACACTGGTGCTTCCAAGCCATGGCCAGCGCAGAGCCACCAGGAGGAGGAGCCACTCAGGGGACAGAATACATGTGTGCTCAGGACAGTGTGTCCAGAAGTAGGAGGGGAGTTAACACAGAGGCCGTGGCAGCTGGAAATGAGAGCCCAAAGGCTGTCAGATCTGGGTGGCTTTCTTCTACAGGAAGAAATGGCTTTGGGAAAGTTCCTGGCATTCCTCTGGCTCCCAGAGCTGGATGAAGCGACTGTTAAGGCTTTTCAAACTCTGTTATTCCAAGGATCCCAGACTTTGTGGCACAGATAAGCTCACGAAGGCAGAAGAGCAAGAACTAGAAATAGGACAGTATCTTTTGGGACAACCAAAGACTAAGAGTAGATGGAGTGAAAAGAACCCCCAGAAAGCATGATCGTCAATGTATAAAAATAACTCAATATATCCTAGCTCCAAAGCCAAACAGAGGAGCTTCAAAAAGGAGAGCAAGATTAGTAGAGTTTCTGAGGGCTAAAGGAATAGGGGTAGAGAGGAATGTTCAGATTTAGCACAGAAGCGAGGCGATCACTGGTAATATCACCTACTAAAGTGATTTTAACACGAGAAGCTAGGTGACAATTACCAGGCAGCTTGGACACAAGCAGTGGGTGGAGACCACATCTGGAGGAGTTGAGCAGCTAGATAATGGTCTCGGAGTCAAACAAAGAAATTTTAAGGTGGGAGAAGTGAGCATGCTTCAAGACCAACCAGAAGGAACAAGTGGAGAAGGAGGCAGAGAAAGGATGGAATGCATGCAAGATTCCAGTCCTGGGCCAGTGAGCAAGTCCTGTGCTGAGCTCTAGGACACACGAGGGACTGCAGCTTTAGAAAGGAGGGACAAAACATCCTCGTCAGCAGCTAGACGGACAAGAGGGTAGATTTACACAGTGAACCCTGTGAAGGTGACGATAAGCATAAAATGGGACAGGTGAGTTTAGATCTACTCTACAAGGAAGAATGGTGTGCTGATGAACTAGCGTTTTGGCAATTCTTCAGAGATTTTTCACACCCTTTGCATTACTCTACTGCTGCTATTATGGGCTGAATGTTTGCGTCCCCCCATGTTTCCTATATTGAAATCCTAACTCCCAAGGTGGGGTATCTGGAAGTGGGGGAGGTAATTAGGTCATGAGAGTGGGACCCCCATGAAAGGGATTAGTGCCCTTATAAGAAGAAACACAAGAGAGATGATTTCCCTTTTGGCCAAATGAGGATACGACAAGAAGACAGCCATCTGCAAACCAGGAAGGAGCCCTCATCACACACTGGATCTGCTGACACCTTGATCTTGGCCTCCCCAACCTCCAGAACCATGAGAAATACACGTTTGCTGTTTAAGCCACCCAGTCTGTGGTATTCTGTTATAGCGGCCCAAACCAAGACAGCCACTAACCTGGAGTGTGACACTGGGCCAAATCATTTCACCTCTCTGAGCTTTTCCTTATCTGCAAGATGACAGGGGAGGGAGACGCAGGAGTAGACAAGATAACATTTTCCAAAGGTCTCAGATAACATTTTCCAAAGGTCTCTTCCTACCCAAATATCCTAGAGTTTCTACATGTGCTTTTTCCTTCTAGCTGTTCCACGCCAGGCTCTACATCTTTTCTTTGCAATTATAATTGCAGACCACTTTTTTCCTTATTTCGAATGCTTCCCTAACACCTACTATCACACCATGCACATAGAAAGTGTTTGACAAATGTTTTTCTAAATTAACAAAAAATCTCCGTAATGTCAGAGTTTCAGGAGACAAATGTGTGCCTCATCACATCTTCTTCTTCCCCAAGGGCTATTTACAGAATCACAGTCACCCAGAAGTTGTAATCCTTTCTCTGGTAACTCAGCCTTGATAAAAACACTTATCTAAAGCCAAAGGACAAACAAGATGGAATGTCAAATAAATTAGCGCCCTAAGTGTTTCAGATCCTGCCCTTCCTGCCAATGTGTACACACTAATTTCTAGATTAAGAAAAATACATGAAAAAATAAGCCTGGGTGGGCTTTCCATCAGTTCCTTGAAAAAATACCACAGTGCCTATCTATCAAAAGATCCTCATGCCTTCAGTATCAGGGGAGCAAAAAGGGCTCACCCAGAATCTTTTCGTTTGTACTCTGTGACATTCCTACGGCTAAGAAAACTGATTGTGTCCCCTGTTTGTCTCCTGTGAACCAAAAACATGCTTCAGCAGCTGATAAAGCAGGCTTTCTCTCCTGGAAAGGACATCATCCTAAGATCTGAGTTTTAGTCTTGGTTCTGCACTGCTGAGCAACTGACTTGGTACAATTAACCTTCCTGGACCTCTACAAACTGGGGTTACACATTCCAGCCTGATCTATTTCACCGTGTTGTGCAGTGCCATTTATACTTTATGATTATTACCATTAACTGCTAAATCCTTTCTAAGATGCTTCCTATCAATAGCAAGCAAGATGTGGAAGCACTGGGAAGAAATGTACGGTGAAACAGTTCACTCTGCAAAGGAAGGCCAGAGGAAAGCTCAAAGCATTCCTATCGGAATAATTTTTGCAGCCAGGACTAAGTTTGAAGTCTCAACCTATGCATAAATGCAAAATTACATGACACATGTATACATGACATGACACATGTATTACATGACAGTATATCGCCAGAGTAACTTCACTGTGCTTACACAAATGAAAGAAAGGCAAAGTACTTAGAAAAATCAACTCCAGACAAAGGTTATTTTACATCATGGTTTTCTTAAAGTCAAGGAATTCCAGTTCATTGCTATATTGGTAAGTTAAGGACATTTTTAAAATAAAATAAACAACACATTCCAAATCACGGATATGTTTGGAAATGACAGTGAATAAATCCGTTATGGGCTGAAGGCATATTTTATGATAGGATTCTTCTAAGTGTCCCAGCACGTCCAGAGTTTACACATATGTATTCTTAATTTCTCTCAAAGATAAACACATCAGGGACTTCCCTGGTGGTGCAGTGGTTAAGAATCCACCTGCCAATGCAGGGGAAAATGGGTTCGAGCCCTGGTCCGGAAAGATCCGACATGCCATGGAGCAACTAAGCCCGTGCACCACAACTACTGAGCCTGTGCTCTAGAGCCTGAGAGCCACAACTACTGAAGCCCGCACGCCTAGAGCCCGCGCACTGCAACAAAGAGTAGCCCCCACTCGCCGCAACTAGAGAAACCCTGTGTGCAGCAATGAAGACCTAACGCAGCCATAAATAAATAAATAAATAGATCGATTAAAAAAAAAAGATAAACACATCAGAGTGGGCCTGCTTCTAGCTGGTGGGAAAGCTACTGAATGGAAGATGATCTTTCATCTATGTAACCATTTGAAAGGAATGTTAGCAAACTCACAATTACATAATGGAAAAGAGCTGGGAGAGGGACCAGCAGCGGCTAAATACAGTGAAAAGACCCTCATTCACAAATGAAGAATTAAGTCACAGCAGCAGACATAACTCACGGACACAGTTCATTAAAGATTTCACCTCTGCTTCCCTTGACAGTGATTACAAACCTCTTCCAGAAGAATGAAGAAGAAAACTTCCTGTGGACAGAAAGATTCCAAAGATTCTTCAGTGAGCTGCGATGCTTGAATAAAAATCCAAGAGACTACTTAAGGTGCTCTACTCAGAATATATGAAATGGCCAGTCAAATTCACCATTATGGCCTCTTAATGACTAACACTTTTTTTAAGCACAACAGCTTTATCCATAAGCTGTAACCGTTTTACGTAGATGTACAGGTTGTTAATACTCCCTGGGCTACTTAAAAAAAAAAAAAAAGAATTAGAAGAAGAAGAACCTCACACTGACAAGACTGGACGCAACAGAGGAAAAAAAAATGCTCCAGGAAAAAAAACACAGATGGATTTACCACTAAAAACTACATCCTCTCCATTCCTAACTCCATTAACATTTCTGAACCAACAACATTCTCGGGTTAAGAGAATAAAATGGAAAGGAGCAAAGGCAGCAGACAGAGGAATAGTAAAGGGTTTGAGAATTTCTGCACTGAAACTGTAAAATACAGAGGGGGAGGCATGTTTTCCTCTTAGATGTTCATGCCACACCAAAAAAAAACTCCCCTGCTCCACCATGCTACTTCCTTCAAGGTCATTTATCATCAGCACAACAACCTACGGATGTTTTATTAAAAGAAAAATCCCAGCCCAGGGTTGCCAGATCTCTACCCAGGAGCCACTTATCAAAGGTGTCACTGGGGCTGACAGGCAGCTGTCCAGGGCCACAGACTTAACATTACTTTATATGTACAGAACCCCATCAGCAAGCACATTAGCTCGGCCCCCATTAAGTATTCTGATAACACCACCTCCACGAGCTCAGCTTAACATTTAAGCCTGCAGGAAGCCCTTGAGTGCACAGAGCCTTCCAAAATTTTCTAGCTAATTTTAACCCTATGGCATTTGGAAAAAAAAATGAATTTAAGAATTACACAGCAACTAAATATTTTATCCACCCAAACAAAAAATGTCATGGTACTGAGAAACATCTTTTCATAGGGCTTTTTATTAGTTATTTAAAAACCATATAGACAGTTTTCCACTAAAAAAAAAAAAGTAAACTGTATTCCTAGTAGGCTTACAATATTCCCCATGAGCAAGGTTTTGGTGAACTGGCTCTTCAGAGTTGGGTGGTGGACCGGTAGTACCACCAGCAGCACATGTAATGCTGCAAGATGCGCAGCTGGTAGGTCAAATCAGTCGCCATCTGATGCGTACCCTGGATTTTATCCTTTCGAAAGGCTCCCCGCCCTACCCCCGCAAAGCAAAACTGAGTGCCAAAAAAAAAAAAAATTAGAAGAGCAAAATGGAAAAACTGGCCACTTACAAATGTTCTTGGACAAATGTACTGTTTTCACTTGTTCAGCCCCCAAATGCGTCATCTAGGCTACTTTCACACCTAAAAGTTGCTATCTGGTTAATATCTCAAAACGTAAATATCTCTCTTACTTTCTGTGATTGTGGAGGTAACTGTAACTGGGCAGTGGCAGCTTTTTCACTGCTGGGGAAAGAAGAGCCAGGAGAAGCTGCAGTCCTGGGGGTGGGGGGGATGATGACGGGGAATCCTGTAAGGGAATATCCTTCAGAGAGGAGGGTACAGGTGCAGGGAAAGGAAAGACCAAAAGGATGCTGCAAACGCTAACCAGGTGCTCTTGACAAGAAGTTATGGCATTTTGTTTTGCCAAGGGGCTCTCCAGTCCCAGCTTCGAGGTGAGCAAAGCCTTAGCCTGAGAAGTACCTGCAGCGTTCGAACAAATGAGCGACAGGAAGGAGCAGTGCCAATAGGTACTTACGGAGAAAAAACTGTATTAGAGTGGAGCCAACCTTCCCCTGCTGCCACCCAGTGTGGAAATTCCGGGCAGCCACCCTGCCCTTACCCACACACACGCACACACTTTGCTGCACTCAGCGTTCAATAAGCCAACATTTAGAGAACGACACGTTCGCGTTGTCCCCCGCCACCCCCGCGCGCGCGTGCACGCACACACACACCCGCTTCCCATCCCTTCCACGTTCTGCGAGCAATCACAGCACCACCAATGGCCCCAACCCCAGGCACCGCGGTGTCCACGGAGGCGACTCCCCCTCCCCTGCGCAGCACCTCGACTTGGGGGCACATCCTGCCCCGCCTCCCCGGCCCCGGCCACGCCAAGTAGGCGAATCCCTGGGTTGCGTGATGGCGCGCGGGTCAAGCCCGAGAAACCGCGCCGCGGCGGAATTCCGGGCGACTGCCCGCGTCCCCGCCGGCCCCCGCGCCCCACGGGCCACCGGGTCTGCACCTGCCCCTGGCTGCCCGGAAGATCCCAGCCCCACCGACCGGACAGGCCCGACCGGCCGCCCCCGCGTCCCCCGACTCCCGCAGCTCCGAGGCGCCCCGGGACCCAGCCCGTTTGCCGCCCGCCCGCTCGCCGCGCTCCGGCCGCGCTCGGTCCCCGGGCTTTACACACGCGCGCACGGACACGCACCCTCCCTTCCCTCGCCCCAGCACGCACACCTGCGCCCCCTGAGGGGTGCCCGGCTCCTCCCGCATCCCCGGGGGCAGCCGCCGGCCCGCCCGCGTGTCCCACTGCCCGGACCCGGTCGGTGGATGCCCTGGCTCCCCCTGCTCCCCGGGGAAGCCGAGACGCGCGGCACTTACAGTTCGCAGGAACTGGATCTCATCCTCGCCCTCGCCCCCATCGGCCATGGCTCCGCGCCTTCTGGCCGGGGCAGGCTCCCGAGCCCCGCGGAGCCCGGCGGCGCTGGCGGCGGCAGCCCCTCGCGCTGTCTCCTGCTGCCTCTGCGGCGGCGGCGGCGGCTGTTGCTGCTGCTGCCCGGAGCTGGGGGCGGGAGGGGGCCGCGGCTGCTGGGCGCCGAGCGCCAGGCGGTCCCCGCCTGCAGAGCGGAGGAGGAGGCGCGGGCGGGGGCAGCCGAGGCGGGAGCCTCCCTGCGCCGCACTGTGCGGGAGGAGAGCGACCTGGCCCGGAGGACGAGGGCAGGCGGCCCCGCAATCCCGCCGCCCCTGCTTCGCTCGTCCGGCCTGCAGCAGGCAGACCGCTCTGCCCCGGCTCCTCCGAGCGAGTGCGTGGAGCCCGCGGAGCCGCGCTGAGTGCCGCGTTGGGGGCGGGGACTGGGGGCGGGCGGGCGGGCGGGGAGGAGCTCGCCGGCTCCCCTCTGCTGCAGGTAATCCGCAGCCCGCTCCTCGGGGCCTCCAAACTCGAGGCCCAGCGCCGCTTACTGGCCGCGCCGGGTATCGCGGCCGAAGCGCACCCGACGAGCCGGCAGTCTTCCACCTGCGCCCTTCTGTTCCCCTGGGCTGCTGCACCTGCCCCTTCTGACCTTCGAAACCTGGGCTCGGCATTCCTTTCTCCTGGAAAGGGCTACCGCGGTAACTTCCACAGCACTTCGGATCGCAGGCAAGAATCATCTTTCACCCGGATGCCCGGAGTGAGTCACCTCCAAGTAAAGGTGACACAACACATGGTATTTTAAACTTGGATTACCTCTGTTCCTAATCAGCATGAGAATTCTTCAGTACCTAGTGCCGGTGCACCATGCTTCTCACAGATCAACCAAGCAAAATGCATGGTACGCAGAACTTTAACCAATTCATTCAACAAATACATGGCGAATGCCTATGCCAGACACTGCAGTATAAACAGACCGGAGTTTATACTCTAGATTAGAAATGCAAACCTTAACAAGGACTTGCGATAAAGGATGGGATGATATCAGTATGAATCATTGAGGCGGTCTAAACTCGGACTATGGTATCTGCTGTCCTCACTATAAAGCCGTTTATTTCTGAAGAAACTCGAGCGTTTCACCACAGGTATCAATATCTAGTTCCCGCAATCCTCCGTGCAGTTACCCTCCAAGTTGCCGTGTAACAAACGGCTGTGACTAAGAAAATGCAGGGTCTGAGACAATTTGGATAAGAAAGCACTTATCTCTTGCTCCTAGTGCACGACTCGTTCATTTAAGATACTTAAAAATAAGGATATGCAAAACAAAAGTTGCAAATGTCAATCCTCCGAAGATGCAGACACTGTGAAGGTTTTTCATCAATTTACCTACACTGCACATTTTGCAGCATATAATTAGTTATTAAAATCTGCCTGTAAGTTCTATGCACCTTAACGTCTTATTTTCAACTTTCATGAACTTTATACTTACCGAGCTAGTTTTGCATATTTCCAGCCGAATGAATAACATAAAGAATATGCCTATAAATACTGTCCCTCCTGGTGAGACTAGTAATGGTCTGCTCTATCTTATGATAGTAATCATCTTACCAAAGTACTTGACATATTCTTGCATATTGATCCATAATGACTAACCGACTCTTAAGGCATAGTTTACATGAATTTTTACTCCTAGGAACCACTAAATGAGCAATCAGGGATCTCAAAGTCCCCCATGAGGAAGGGCTTTATTCTGAAATTGATTCTTCATTTTATGTTAAATAATTTGATCTTCCAAATTTATGACATATCATATTGTCCCCTTTCCAAGTATTTTATTCTTAATTAAAACAAACATCTGTACTGTATGTGGAATTACTCCCTCCTACACATATGTTAGGTAAACTATTATAAAAACTCTAACTCACCAGGTTTTCGTTTTGGCATTTTAACTAGGCTGTAAACTTTTCTAACAAGAGCTATATTTGGTATTTTATTAATTCTCTCAACAGAAGTGATATATAATGCTAAATGGCCTAAGTACCCAATGATTATTATTCACCATATAGAGTCTTCGACAGCAAACAGAGAAGAGGATGGTTACAAAACATACCATTTTTATGGACTTTAAAACACAAAAATAGGTCTTCCCTGGTGGCGCAGTGGTTGAGAGTCCGCCTGCCGATGCAGGGGACACGGGTTCGTGCCCCGGTCCGGGAAGATCCCACATGCCGCGGAGCGGCTGGGCCCGTGAGCCATGGCCGCTGAGCCTGCGCGTCCGGAGCCTGTGCTCCGCAACGGGAGAGGCCACAACAGTGAGAGGCCCGCGTACCGAAAAATAAAAACACACAAAAATAGAATACTGTGAGGTTTATGGACCTCCAATCTGTACTAAATATATAAAAACATGTTTGAGAATGATACATATTTATTTTTAAAAGGAGAACTAAAGCAAATATAGCAAGTGGTTTAACACTGGTGGTGAGTATATGGGTGTAATATTATTGGGGGTACTCTGATTTTTTCATATATTTAATGATTATAAAAATTGAAATAATTTTTATGAGAAAACTACTAAAGCTATTAAAAACTATGGAAATTTTTTACTCACAGTATTTTTTAAGATTTGTTCTGGCTGGTGTCATTTATGTATGATTTCCTAGTCTCTTCTTCTGATGAACAACTGTAGCAAGAAAAATTGGTTTTGACTGAAAAGATCATAGAATGATAGAATGAGAACTAATCTCAATTTTAAATATAATTTTAATTGAGAGAAACAAATATAATTTGGATACAGCTTAAAGTTTCTGTTTCAAGTCTTTAATTCTTATTATAGTCTTAAATTATAAGGGATTAGCAAGTACACATTTTCACAGACACAGAACTCTGGTTCACAAAATAGAAAAAATATTTTGTTTATTTAGAACTTTCATAAGCATCCAATACTTGATATCTATGAGGTTTGTAACTTTTACAAAATATTTCTTTTTTCTAAATGCATATTATATATAATAGTCTACTTTGCTTTTTGTTACTGAAATTTATCATCTTAATATTGCTTTATTGGAATAGGTGTTGTGTTT
Organism: Leucopleurus acutus; assembly: GCF_964270905.1. Classification (NCBI taxonomy): domain Eukaryota; kingdom Metazoa; phylum Chordata; class Mammalia; order Artiodactyla; family Delphinidae; genus Leucopleurus; species Leucopleurus acutus. Next base: position 77,727,044 of record NC_139156.1, read on the forward strand.
CCCATAACACTCCATTTCAGGACTTTACTAATCATAATATAAAACAGTTTAGAGGATGATATTTCCATACTTTTAGTCCAAGTTTGTGAAGTGTTTTTCTTTATGATCCATTTTATGTCATGCAAGAGAGGGGAAAAAATCATATTTCTTTTTATTTTTTTAATTTTTTAAGATATTTTTTCTACAGTCACCTAATCAAGAACGGGCCAGCAGAGCCCACTGTTCACTTGGCAGAACTTTAGACATCCTTAAAGGAGAAGAAATTGAGACAAATGTAAAATTTTTCATTTTGCCTTCCAATTTAACTAAGTTCACCGGTGATGTACACAAGCATTAGAAAATTAACTTCTTCTTCAAGGTTTCTATGAAAGTCAGCTAAAATACTCAGTGTTATTTTAATTCAGCTTCTTTCCATTAAGATCACATAAGTTAAAGACCTTAATGCGGAAGTGAGAGCCTCTGGGATTGTCAGTGGATCATTATAAAATTACTATTGGAGAAGCCCTCGCATCTAGAGATTAAGCCCTTTCCGCGTTAACTCAGATTTCCAGTTTCAGTATTTCCAGGGAAGGTTTCAGAGCATTTCTTCTTATTGCATTTCAGAACTTAACAGACCAAAATTTCAGAAAATCGCCGTCTTGTTTACATCTTTTATTGTATGTATTCTAAAATACTGTAGTTACAATGTACACCTGAACTAAAAATAAACACCGGTAGATCCCAGGTACTCACCGCAAGCTGGCCCCCAGGACAACAGGGCTGGAAATAACGTCAAGGGTCACGATGATGATGATGATGATGATGATGATGATGATAATGATGATGATAAAGGCTCACTGACTATTTATTGCACTCCAGGCACTTTATTTTTATTATTTCTTTTCATCTCCACAGCAAATGCCATTTTAGAAAAAAAGAGACCAAGACTTACACAAGATTACTCAGCTGCTGAGTGGTGAGGCCTGGGTCTGAAGACGCCAAACCTGAGCTCTTTATCACCGTTTTGTGCTATTACTCCTCCCAGACCCCAGCAAGAAAAACACAAGAAGAGTCTAGACTAGCAGGAACTAAAAACAAGGCTCTGGCAGCCGCAGGAGATTGATTGCTGGTTTCAAGCCAACCTTAGGAGTCCTGCTAGCTCTTGGAGTGCCAAGTGAGTTCTGGAGAAGGAGACAAGGATTACTATAGCTCAGAAATAAAATCTAACTCATGGGATTTCCCTGGCGGTCCAGTCGTTAAGGCTGTGCGCTTCCAATGCAGGGGGCACGGGTTTGATGCCTGGTCGGCGAACTAAGATTCCCACATGTTGCCTGGCATGGCCAAAACATTTAAAAGCTTTAAAAATTAAAAAAAAAATTAAAATCCAACTCATGCCCTCCTCCATAGTTTGGATTCTTAGGGGAAATCCATTTTTGCAGACTTGAACGTTATTCATCACTACCTCATCAATTCCGTAGATTGATCTTAAAATTACAATCTAAAAATTATGAAGGCCCAAACTATAATTAGTCTTCTGATATCCAGGGTCAGGACTGAACTGAATATAGATGACAAAAGTGAAGGCGATCTATCTTTGGGGGTCAACAGAGCCCTTTACTTCACAGAGAGCGTTGACCCTACGTAACAAAAAGTTTGCTAATTAATCACCTTCTCTACTGAAAGAAGTGTGCCTGAGGAGGTGTGGGCTCCCCAAAGACATTCCTAACCCAAATCACCTCAGTGTCTTCACAAGTAGGTCACTGTGACTATCACATACCCCCTAAGGCATATCCTCCTCCTGGTTTGACTATTCATATTGTACCACAGCTCAGATCCAAAACCTAATCATCCTCTTTGATTTCCTCCTAGTATGGGCTGAATGTCTGTGGGTCCCCAAAATTCATACACTGACACCTAACCCCCAAATGATGATATTTGGAGGTAGGGCCTTTGGGAAGTAATTAAGTTTAGATGGATCATGACGGATGGATGGATCATGTGCCCATGATATGATTAGTGCTCTTATAAGAAAAGGAAGAGGGGCTTCCCTGGTGGCGCAGTGGTTAAGAATCCACCTGCCAACGCAGGGGACACAGGTTCAAGCCCTGGTCTGGGAAGATCCCACATGCCGTGGAGCAAGTAAGCCCGTGTGCCACAACTACTGAGCCTGCACTGTAGAGCCCTCGAGCCACAACTACTGAAGCCTGTGCACCTAGAGCCCGTGCTCCACAACAAGAGAAGCCACCTTGGTGAGAGGCCTGCGCACCACAACGAAGAGTAGCCCTCGCTTGCTGCAACTAGAGAAAGCCCTTGTGCAGCAAAGGAGACCCAACGCAGCCAAAAATAAATAAATTAATTTATTTTTTAAAAAAAGAAAAAAGGAAGAGGGGGAAAAAAGAAAAGGTCATGCAATTACACAGTGAGATGGCAGCCGTGTACAAGCCAAAAGAAGAGTATACTCAGAATGAAAACTACTTTTCAAGCACCTTGATCCTGGACTTCCCAGCCTCCAGAACTGCAAGAAATAATTTTCTATTGTTTAAACTATCCAGTCTATGGGATTCTTTTTTTCTTGTAGAAGCTTTTATCTCAGTGATTAAAAGAACACAGTAAATGGAAACTATGCTGCTTTACATTAGGCATGCACCTCTACCTGAAACTGCTGTTAGTTTTTGACTGGCCTAAATCTTTATAACTTATTTTTTCATTTAGGCACATCTTTAAATCTTTTTGGACCCTGACATACAGGGTAAGTTAACTTCTTCCTTGTGGCAGTTTAGTATGAGAATTATGTTCGCTGGCTGGATTCCTTTAACTAAAGGCCTCTAGACTCTCAGGCTACCTGTACTAGCCCAAGACTGGACTTTACATATAGATATTTAAGTGAATCACAGTATAAGGGAGGGAGATAACCTAGAAAGGTGAAATGTACTATATGAATACTCCATACATTTTTTTTCCAGCACTGATAATCAAACACTAGATAAGAAGGCCTACAGTCAGGTACCAAATTACTCTTTCCCCCACTGCTGCGCTTTCTGAGAGACACAAAGATGTCTATCGATCTCTCCAGAAATCTGAAAGGAATCCAACAAATAACAGATTATTACCTATGTGGTCCCACTATCAAACTATAGAGCAGTTCCACTATTAAAATTGTAGGGAGCAGTTAATGGGACTATGAGGAAAGCATCGTCCCACATACAGTAATACACATCTAGTAGAGTCTTCCATTCATCTGTCAATTGTTTTCCCAAGATTAGCATTAAAAAACACAACCCCAAACACATTTGACCCTCAAACCACCCCCACACACAAAAATCGGTCTTTGTTCATTCTCAGATGACAGGATGTCCCAAGAGTGACAAAGGTGGGAGCCGATCCCCCCACAGCCTTTTCTTCAACCATCCCATCAACTGCTCTTCATTTCTTGAACTACCTTCCTTTTCCAAAGAGGTCATACTCAGGTCAGTCAGAAAGGCTTTCTGAGAAGACTGGCTTGGATTTCCGGGTCTGTTCCAGTCGATTCAAGATGAATTGGCTTGTATCAATGAAGCGCTCAACGCAGTTCACGAAACAGGCCTCAGCCCGACTGTCCAACTTTGGCTCAGGCTTGTCCATGCACTTTTCCCAACAAAGTTCCGTCATCTGGTGCACCAGCTGCTGGAAGCGCTGCTTCTGAGTCTCTACCTCGGTGAAATGCTGCAGCTGAGGGTCGACCGAGCCCAAACCCGCTGCGGAGGAAGACGAGGAGGACTCCATCTCAATGCGGCCACGCGTGCCGAGACGAACTCCGCACCGACTCACCGGCCTTCACGTGTCTCCGCGGCCCTCTAGGATTTTTATTAAGGCAGCTCGAGCAGACTAAGGTATTCCCTTACCTTCATCACCCAACATCAGTGTCTTTTTATGGGTAAAAAGATGCCTTCCTGATTCTTGTCTTTACATCCCAAATTGTTTCACTAACTTTGCAACCAATCTTCCTGGCTTTTGTTCTTTACCACTGTGAGTCATCTTCCAGACTCCCACCAGAATAACCTCATATAACAATGTTTCCATCTTGTCACTTCCCCGCTGGGTAAGAACTGGAGCCATTGAAGAATGGTTCCCAGACACTTACCATATTGCATTCAAACCCCTCAGCCTGGCATTAGAGGCCCACTGAGACAGAGCCCCCTGCAAACCTCTTCAATATTTATTTCCAAGGACTCCCTTGTTCTGGCTCCAAAGCAAATCACTGTTTCCCAGATAATATGTATGCATTAATCGGCCATGGCTTTTCTTATGCTGTTTCTTCTGCCAGCTAGGGCCAGAAAATCCTGTCAAAATCTGTTCCACCCTCCAAGGAGTAATTCAAAACCTACTTCTGGGATTTGGGTTACTCTCGCCAGAGATTCTCTCTCCTGGGAATCACAACTCTTCATCCTATATCGTCCAGGATTATAGTTATGTGTCTAAGGATAGTATACCCACAAAGGCACTAACAACCACCAAGAGGCAGAGACAGTGTATCTCCTTTATCATGTTCATTCTTCATAGGTAATAATTAAGAATCAATTTCTTCTTAGGTGCAAAGTGGCTGCTAGTCACTGCTACCACTTTGCACATGACTCTCCAGTTTCATTTTCCTTTTAAGAAGATTCCATGTTAAAACGCTCTTCTTCTGTCTATCACTTTCCCTGCATGGAGATCATTCATTAGTTGCTCACATTGCAGAAGTAACCCCAAAAACCTTTGTGAATATAGAGTCTGTCCCAGAATAGGACCAATCCATCTAGTGTCTTCCAGGTTTTCATGTAATAACATAGGACAGAAGCAGGTTCTTAGAACTCACTCTTCATTCATTCATTCATTCAGCAAATATTTATTGAGCATATACTATGTACCAGACCTTGCCCTAGTGAATAAATCACAGGCCCCATGTCCATGGGGCTTATTCTAGGGCAGGAGGTAGATACATACAGATAAATATATACATCGGGTGCATTCAGTGCTATGAAGAAATATAAAGCAGGATAAGGGAACTGAGAATAATAGAAGAGACTGTTTTGTAGATAAAATGGTCAAGGAAGGCATCTCTGATGAAGCCCCATGGCAGCAGTGACTTTAGTCAAGTGAGGTAATGAACCTCATAGGATCTAGAGGAAGAGCATTTCACGCAGAGAGACTGGTACGTGCGAGATCTGTGAGGTCAATGGCATGTTTGAAGGGGCAGCGTAATGAGCAGAGCAAGGGAGTGAGAGGATGGTGGGCAATGAGGTCAGGGGGCCAGTAAACACAGTACATATCCTGCCCCATTCCAAGTGGGAACAGCCATCACTTTTTTCAGGAAAAGGATCTAGTGTACTCAGTCTGGTTTCAACGAGGCCAGGTGGCTACCCATTTTAACATCTAACCTGAATCTCCCTGCTCTGTACATTTCAAATTCCTGGCTACTGGGAGTCTTCCATATGAGTATCAATTCTCTTTATCTGTTGAGTTTTTCTAGGAAGTCCAACTGGATGGATTATATTTATTTCTTGTTACACCACCCTTGGTAAATGGCTAAAACGAACAGACCCATGCTTATCTGGTCCTCTGCCAGGAAACAGGGCAAGGTAGTCATCATAAATGTGGGCTTTGGAGCTAAACAGACTCATTTCTAATCACTTCTTTGTCATTTACTGTGAAGTTACCTGATTGTCTAAACCTCTGTTTCTCCATGTATAAGATGAGGGTAATAACAATACCTCACAAGATTGCTATGAACATTACATGAGATAATGAATATAACTTACAGAGCACAATGCCTGGAATATGGACACACTTGTTAAACTGTGAGTATGTGTGTATGTAATTTACATTTAAAACTGCTAAATTTAAAACTGAAATTAGGGACTTCCCTGGTGGTTAAGAATCCACCTGCCAATGCAGGGGACACGGGTTTGAGCCCTGATCTAGGAAGATCCCACATGCCACGGAGCAACTAAGCCCGTGAGCCACAACTACTGAGCCTGCACTCTAGAGCGCACAAGCCACAACTACTGAAGCCCGTGTGCCCCGACTACTGAAGCCTGCGTGCCTAGAGCCCATGCTCCGCAACAAGAGAAGCCACCACAATGAGAGACCTGCGCACTGCAAGGAATAGTAGCTCCCACTCACTGCAACTAGAGAAAGCCCACATGCAGCAACGAAGACCCAATGCAGCCAAATATTAATTAATTAGTTAATTAAAAATAAATTTAAAAAATAAATTTTTAAACAATTAATTAATTAATTAAATAAAACTGAAATTATTTCTATTCTCTAAAATAAAATCAGTCAGATGGTATGTTCAGTGCAACAACTTCAGAGGTAAGGGTTTTTCTAATTTTTCCATGATGGTTATTAATATGAAGAGTTTCTTTGGGAAGTTCTCATCTAGAACACAAATGCACTAAACTTTCCCCAATATCTTTTAGAATTATTTTGGTCATAAGTAATAAAGACCTAAAAAGCAAGGGCTTAGACACATGGGGATCATTTCTCTTGTGTAACACTGTCTAAAATTAGGCAGTCCAAAACTGGCACAGTGGCTCCATGATGTTATTAATGTGCCATCTTCCTTCTATCTTTCAGCTCCATTATCCTTAGTTCATTAAATCAAGTCTCATTGTTGCAAAATGGCTGCTCAGTACCAGCCATCAGGTCCAAGTTCCAGATGGGAATGAGGGTGTAGAGTAGGACAAAAGCCATATGAGTTAATCCACCATTTAAGAAGCTTTCCTGGAATCCCCACCAAAAACTTTCACTTCTATTTCATTAGCCAGAATTTAGTCACCTCTCTTTACATGAGAGGCTATGAAATACAGGTTTGAGCTGGTTACATTGCAGCCCTCAAGAAAATCAGGGCTCCTTGGTAAGGAAAAAAACAATGAAGGTGAACATTGGGTAGGCAACCAGCAGATTTGGCCTCAACCTCCATACAATTGTTTTTTAATATGATATATGTACATAATTTTACAATTCTTTGGTTAAGAGGGTGGTCTCAAGAATGTCTACAATCCCTTAAGAAAAGAAATATATTTTATGTCATCAAATCAGGACATCATTTGCTTAAATCCCCAAATAGACATTACTTTAAGTGCTTCTCAAAAGCCTTTTAAAAAGTTATGTAATTTACTAAAATAGCCTTTTCCCTATTTTCATCTTCAGTTTATTCAGATTTCCCTGTCACATATACTGAACTTCTTTTACATATAATGTATTGGATTTGTTTTTTGTACCACAAGTTCATACCACACTCTAGCTTCAATTTGATTTGACTATAAGAGATCCGCTTGTCTGGGGTAGAGGTTTTGGGGAGAAGAGTGAGTTACACACACATCCAACGTTGTAATACTTTTGGAAGAGTATAAAATTCAGGAGAAATTTAACACTGACTTCTACAGCACTTAACTGGACACAAACTGAATATGGCGCTATGATGCAAACAGAAGTGTTTTTAAATTTGTCATTGGATATCACGATCACAGTGAAATTTCTAAAGCTGATGGACTAAAGAATGTGAGTTTGAGAAAAGGAGCTAGAAACCTCATTACCAAAGTGATCTGTCAACTTCTGTGCTGTGGTACTTGGGCACAATTCTATAGTTACACTTCAGGTAGCAGATGTACTGACCAATTAATGGGAGCTAAATTCAGCCATGAAGGGTGAGGTTGCCCAAACCAGCACCTCCCCTTGATACAGGTGGGCTCTAATGAGGGCTGAAAGCCAGTGGTCCAGAACAGACCCACTCCTGAAACCCAATCTAGGAGGCTTTACAACTGGTGCCAATCCATCCATTCATTTATTCATTCATTATTACTTACTGCCTGGCACTGTGCTCTCTTCTCAGAATACAGAGTGAACAAGGCAGTGCCAGCCTTCCTGGAGCTTACAGGGGTATCCAGTGCTGTGTCAGGTACTTAGGACAGAGGCTATTGGGGGGTTAAGCCAATGAGGGCCATAAGGAGGAAGTGACTTGTAAGCTGAATAATAAAGAGGTGTCATCCAGATTTGTAGGCGGGGTGAGCATAGGAGGAACAATGATCCTCGTGATTAAGGAGGACAGGAAAGACCTTACTGTATGTTCTTGTTAATAATTAAGCTGCTCAAAAAACAGTTATCAAGAGTCTGCCATACACCAGGCACTGAGCTAGGTGCTAAAAATACAAATATAACAAAAGATGGTAAGATGGTACTCTTTTGCCTCAGCTTCTGCTAAGGCACCAAAGCCAAAATCAACAAAAGAAATGACGAAGACTCCCGTATTCTGAAGAAAAATTCTAGAAGACCTACGTAAGAATTGCAGAGGAAGGTGCTGGAAACATTTTTTTTTAAGATTTTGTTTTCGATGTAGACCAATTTTAAAGTCTTTATTGAATTTGTTACAATATTGCTTCTGTTTTATGTTTTGGTTTTTTGGCCGCGAGGCGTGTGGGATCTTAGCTCCCCAGCCAGGGATGGAACTCACACCCCCTGCACTGGAAGGCGAAGTCTTAACCACTGGACCACCAGGGAAGCCCCTGGAAACTGATTTTGAAGCCCTTAGTCCTTGAGGATATAAAAGGGTAGAGGCTGAAGGGGCTGAGAGAGACAATTTCTTTGGCGAAAACTGGAGGACTGTCATATTTCTGAACCACCAGAAATCCACACAGTCTGGGGGGAGGAGAGGCGGGGAGGAAAGACAAGGGTGACCCCCTCACCTCAAGTCAGTGAGAGTGGCTGGAGGACACTGCTCAGAAAGTGTGAAGTAGGTTCCCTGGAGATTCCTGTCTGATTCCTGCCTGAGAAAGGCAAATAGTGAGAGGCTTTCCCCGGGGAAGACACAGTCACACCAGGAGTTAACTGCATGTCCACAGACCACAGGTCTATTTTCCTGCAACTTAGCATCCTTCATAAAAGGAGCCTGGAGAAATGCAAATCAACACTACAATGAGGTAGTATCACCCCACCCTGGTCAGAATGGCCATCATCAAAAAGACTACAAATAATAAATGCTGGAGAAGGTGTGGAGAAAAAGGAACCCTTCTACGCTGTTGGTGGGAATGTAAGTTGGTGTAGCCACTGTGGAGAACAGTATGGAGGTTCCTTAAAAAACTAAAAATAGAACTACCATATGATCCTGCAATCCCATTCCTGGGCATATATCTGGAGAAAACTATAATTCGAAAAGATACATGCACCCAAATGTTCATTGCAGCACTATTTACAACAGACAAGATATGGAAGCAACCTAAATGTCCATCAACAGAGGAATGGATAAAGAATGTGTGGTGTATATATATATGCACACACACACACATACACATACACATATATACAGTGGAATATTACTCAGCCATAAAAAAGAATGAAATAATGCTATTTGCAACAACATGGATGGACCTAGAGATTATCACACAAAATGAAGTAAGCCTGGCAGAGAAAGCTATCATATGGTATCGCTTATATGTGGAATCTAAAAAAAAAGATACAAATGAACTTATTTACAAAACAGAAATAAACAAACAGACATAGAAAACAAACTTACGGTTACCAAAGGGAAAGGGATAAATTAGGAGTTTGGGATTAACATATACATACTAGTATATACAAAATAGATAAGCAACAAGGACCTACTGTGTAGCACAGCGAACTATACTCAGTATTTTGTAATAAACTATGAGGGAAAAGTATCTGAACAAAGAATAGATTATAATATAGGTTACTGAATCACTGTGCTGTACACCTGAAACTAACATGACATTGTAAATTAACTATACTTCAAATAAAAAATAAAAGTAAAATAAAATAAAGGAGCCTGCCCAACAGGGGCTTCCTGCCCAGCACAAAGAGGCCGGGGATGGGGGGAGAGCAGGGACGGGAGGAGAGACATCCATTATGTTACTTGCCAAGTGCAGGTAACTCAGCCCCATCCTTTCTTCTGTTCTTCCTCACTCTCAGCGACCCCCTCCAACCTGGAGGGGGAGAAGCTGCCTGTTGGGAGGACGGAGGAGGAGAGGAACCAAGTAGGAAAAAGTGAAGCTAACCTCATGGCCCACCACCCTTAGGAAACATTCTAGTATTAACCCTAGACTATCCTGCAACTGAAAGGGACACAAGTGTCTTCTAAATTATGGATCTGAGGTTTCATTCAGGGAACTGGGCCCAAAGCAAGCCTTCACATGGTTTTAAAGAGATAGTGAGAGAAAAGAATAAAGCTGCTTTCCATGGGTCCCTAGTCAGCTCTGGCCTTTCAACATAACAGTTGCACAAAGATGCATGACACACAGCCTTGCCTTCAGGAAGCACACAATGTCCAACAGGAGAAAGAGGTTTAAAGCAATTATAACCCAACAGGCTAAAAGTTAGAGCTACGATCGTGGGGCATATGGAATGGAGAAAAAAAGGAAGATATACAGAAGGTTTCAATATTTTGTAGATGTTGAAGTAGGGTTGTCAGACAAAATACAGGCCCTCTGGTTAAATGTGAATTTTAGGTAAACAATGAATAAATTTTTTTAGTATAAGTTATGTCCCATGCAATATTTTTATTTGCTAAATCTGGTAAGGCTATGCTCATGGGACAGAGATTGGCCCTGGGATCCCTCTTATTTTATTTATTTATTTTGTGTGTGTGTGTGGTATGCGGGCCTCTCACTGCTGTGGCCTCTCCCATTGCGGAGCACAGACTCCGGACGCACAGGCTCAGCGGCCATGGCTCACGGGCCCAGCCGCTCCGCAGCATGTGGAAGCTTCCCGGATCGGGGCACGAGCCCGCGTCCCCTGCAACGGCAGGTGGACTCTCAACCACTGCGCCACCAGGGAAGCCCCAAGGGATCCCTCTTATTGATGTAACCTGTTCTCCTCGTTGCTCTTGTCCATCCTGGATGCTGGGTTCTATACACATGCCTGTCACACCTGGACCACATCATACCCACCACTCATCTACTGTTACATTTATAACTACTTCACAGAGAAATTGTGAGGATCCCAATGAGGTCATCTCAATATCTTCTCTATGCTGTGATTTCTAAATGGTTTCTCGCCAATTGCCAACCTCTCCGCCTAAACTCTGGAATTATATCCAACTACCTACTCAATCCCTCCATACAGATGGATAGCAGGCAGTCAAATTCTACATATCTCACACAGAGATGGCGACTCCCAAATTTCTTCCCCAAACCCCTCCTTCTTGAGTCTTCTCCCATCTCAGTTTACGATGCACAGTTGATCAGACCAAAGACCCAGGCATCATCCTTGGGTCAACTCTCTTTCCTTATTCCCCACATCTAATCCAATGCCAAGTCCTACCTCTAAAGATATTCCGGATCCAGCACTCCTAACAATGCCCACTGGCAGCATCCTTGGCCAGGCCTCGACCCTCTCCTCTACGTCAACATCCTCTCTCTGCTTCCCCTCTCGCTCAATCTACTCCACCCTGCACCACAGCCGTGGAGCCTTTTACAACGTAAATTGGACCACGTCATTCCCCTGCCCAAAACCCTCAGCCCTCTTCCCATTGCCCTTGAAGACAATCCATATCCTTTGTCACATACCCTCAAGGTCACTCATTCTCTTGTCATGTTTACCCCCCTCTTTTTTCACTGCATTTCAACGCCACTGGCCTTCTCTCCACCCGTCAGACAGGCCAAGGTCACCCACTAGCTGCTCCATCCATGGGGTACTCTCCCCTGGATCGATACATGACTGGCTACTTATCACTATTCGGATCTCAGCTCAAGCATCTTCTCCAAGAATCCTCCCCGATGACCATTTCTAAGGCACTAGCCTTCACCCATCACTTCTCTCCTCATTCTTCTGCTGTATTTCCTTCGTAACTGGTTATCACTACCTGAAATTATCTTATGTATTTACTTCCCAAACAGAAATCAAAATCCTTGCTGAAGTCATGATAGTTAATATCTATTCCCTCCCCCTCAATCCAGAAGACCTGTCATTCTGTCATAGGAGGAGATTATTTTAGTCTGACAGGATTTGTTCTTTACAAAGCCATGCTGTTTACTACTGCTCTTCCTAAAATATTTATAAAATAGTTTCACAATTATTTTCTTTCAGCCTCTTTCCAGATATGGAGGTTGTGTTTATCAGTCCAGAAACATCTAGATTATTCTTTTCATAAATAGGTGGCATCAGTTTTGGTAATGTCCAAACTTCTCCACCGATTCTCTAAAATGGAACCAGCGCTTGCTCAGCACTTTAAACCGTAAATAACCAAAATTCTGGATACATATGACTCAGATTTTCTTTCCTTATTTTAGATTCAATTTATACCTACAAAGTAAAACCACATAGCTCTGTTCCGATACAGAACATAGGTGAATGGATAGATAACTAGATTGGTTTCTTAATGTCTCTGTCCCATAGGCATCATTTAAAATTTACCAAATACGTAAAACTACTTTCCTTTATATATGTCACTACTAAGATATTTAGTCTTTCAATTTTCCTTTAGGAACTTTGCTTTAGTTTTCTCATTTTACCTACTAACTTTCAGCATTCTGCATGTTTCTCCTGGTAAATTGCCCCACTTTCATTCCTGCAAGATTCTCATTTACATTCCATGTCCTAGAAAGGGTTTTGCTTAGTCAATTAGTTTTTCATTTTACATTCTTCTGTTTCCATGTATGGAAATTACCATCTTGTTCTTAATAAAGCATATGTAAAAATGTCCAGTCTTCTTGCTCTAGCTCCATCTTTTATTCCTTTTTCAATTTATACTAATCCAATTTGCGTATCCTTAAAATGCATTTTAATTATTTGCTCATCAATCTTAATCTATTCAGTATAAAATATCTTTAGATAGAAAAAAAAAGTCCTCCTTGTTTCCAACAATGGGCAACAACAACAACAACAACAACAGCTTATTATTTAGGGAACCACAGCCCCATAGTAGGAGTCATTTAAACCCCTCACAGATGCTGGGTCCCTTCCCTGCTTCCCTAAATCCATCTGAGCCTGTCTTAGTCCGTTCAGGCTGCTATCACAGAAATACCATAGACTGGAGGACTTAAACAATAAACATTTGCTTCTCACAGTTCTGGATGCTGGAAGTCCAAGACCAAGGTACCGACAGATCCCATATCTCTGAGTGCCCTCTTCCTCATTGGCAGATGGCTGCCTTCTCACTGTGTCCTCACATGGTGGACAGAATGACGGAGCTCACTGGGTGGGTCTCAGTAAAGGGCACTAATCCCATCCAAGAGGGCTCCACCCTCATGACCTAATCACCTCCCAAAGGACCCTCCTCCTAATACCATCACACTGGGGGTTAGGATTTCAGCATATGAACTTTGAGAGGAAAACATTCAGTCCATCACAGAGCCTAAGACAAGAAGCACTCAGCAGCTATGGCGTCACAGAGCAAACCTCCAGTCACTAAGGTTCTAGGTCATTCTGGGTTCAGCACCTTGGGCTCTGCGCCTGAGTCCTGTTCTGACCCTTTGCCTCTTTCTAGACTGATATGGTACCTCTCCTTTGTCAGGCTCCACCCCGACACTGGAGGTCTGCCCCGAGCCTCCAGCTGGCTGGGTGTGGCTGACTGTCTCCCTACCTATGCTTCCATTTGCCACCAGCCCTACTCATTTTCTCCTCTCTCCTCTGTTGGAACTTCTTGTTATGTGTTGGGTCTCTCCATTCTCTATCACCTCTCTCCACTGAGCCACTTCCAACTCTTGGCACTGACTGATTGCCACAATCAACTCTGGCTGGACTCTAATGCCCTTGCAGAGAAGAGCTGGAACCATTCACCTCCAGTCTGCCTATGAGAGAGATAAATCAACTTCTATTTTATTCAGGCAGTTGAAGTTTGGGGGCCTCTGTGTCACAGAAGTCTGAGCTTGGCCCCTAAATTACCCTAACCTTATTCATAAATAAGAATTCAAAGTTAGGGATAAGCAGATATTTTTAGGAAAGCCACGACCATGAAAAAGAGAAACCAGAACAAACAGAGGAAAAAGAAAGGACTTCAAGAAGGAGAGAAAATACAGGGTGCAGAATTAAGCTAAATAATGACAACAACAGCAACAATGAATATCACCCCAGAAATGATAAGATGTTGCACCGCTAAAACAAAAACAGGTACCTCTGCAAAAGGAATAACAAGAAAACAAGTAAGAGTTCTTAGAAATTCAAAATGTTAACCAAAATAAAAATTTCAATAGAAATGTTGTAAGTGAAAAATTGAAGAGATTTCCTAGAAGTACAACAAAAAGAGATGGAAAATAGGAGAGAAAGATGAATTACCTGGGGGCTCAATCCAAGAGATTAGGCAAGAAAGAGAGATAAACAACAAGGTCCTACTATATAGCACAGAGAACTATATTCAATCGCCTATGATAAACTATAATGGAAAAGAATATTAAAGTGAATATATATATAGGTACGTATATATGTATAACTGAATCACTTTGCTGTACAGCAGAAATTAACACAACATTGTAAACCTCAATAAACACAACATTGTATACCTCAATAAAAAATATTGATTAAAAAGAGAGAACAGAGAAGATAAAGGGGGCAAATTATCAAACAATAATAGAGTTGAAGCCTCTAAGTAGAAAGTCTGAGATGGCATGAGGAATGTTTGCTCCACTCTGTGTTCGGACTCTAGTTGAGCTTCTGTGAGAAGAAAGTGTCTGCTGTTTAATAAAATGTGCTGATTAAGTAGCATAGGTCCCAGGGGACAGAGAGTATTGGGGAAAACCAGGGGTCCAAGCAGACCAAGCAGGACCAATGTACAGATTGATATGAGAGTTGCGAAACCATTGAGCGGTAGCATCCTTACCATGTGGTATCATTAATATAGGGAAAGCAGAGGACCTAGCCGAAACTTTTTTATCCACTTCTCATAAGTAGAACAGGCAGAACCAAGTTAGAATGACAATGATAACCCCTGAAAGGCCAACAGGTTGTTGGGAGGGATCTACTTCTTTGTACCCAAAGCATCCCAGTTTTGGGTACACGTAGGAGGGAGTCAATGGACATTGATTGAACGAAAGAATGAATGAGTGACTAAGGAAATGAATAACTCTCCTGGAATGGGTAGTATGGGGGACTGTTTGGAAGGAGGATCAGGTTACGAAGGTTGAGGATGTTTGTGCTCTTACAATTCAGTGGATAGTTGGAAAGGCTGGACAGAGAAACAAGGGCAGGGACAGAGACAGAGCACCCCAAGGGGTAATGCCACTCCCAGGAGCACAGACTCCAGACAGAGCAGGGAAAGTTAGCAGCCCTGGGGAAACGTCAAATTAGGTCAGTGAGTTCGGAGGGAGGGAGAATTTCAACAGCCCACACATGGATTGGCGGAGGTAGATGAGGTTTGGGATAAGAAGCAGTCATTTTAGAGCCCACAAGGAAAGGAAAGATACTGGCTTGTTCACTGAACTGGTAAGAGAAACGGGTGCTGAGTAGTTCTGTGCAACGGCTATCACAGGACACTTAAATTCAGTGTTCTGAGGAAGGGAACAAACCAATCCCTCCCACCGGAAAACAGAGCCCTGACAGTGAAGAAAGTAGCTTTGAAAAAAAGATAGACAACAACTTGCAGAAAATCTCTACCTTTTCCCAAACACCTTATTAAAAACAAGACAAATGAGGTACATCGCAAGTCCAAAAGGTCATATTCTCTAACAAGAATCCTACACGAGTGTGTGGCAGAGTGTTTTGTTTCCTTTTCTGGAAGACTACAGCAAAGAGGTGGGGGAGGGGAGCAGAAAAGAAGGAAAAAGAAGAAAGAAGGAAGGAAGGGATTTTGTTTTTTGGCACTCAGTTTAGGTTAATTACTCCTCCTTAGGGTATGTAAATTACACAGAGAAAAATTAAGTTAATGATGAAACTAGGTACCATTTCCTGAGAACTTTGCATGAAATGGGCATGGAGCTAGATACTGAAACGTGTTCCATCCCCCTGATTAGATTTCAGTTGCGGGGCATGTTGAATTTGGATTAAATTCCAAGGGCAACAGGAATGTGTTGAAAGGTTTCACGCAAGGAAGTGTCATGATCTGATTTTTTTGAGTAATAAACATTTTTTCTTATTTTTCTCATTTTTAAATTTCTTTAAGTGTTAGCTGACTGTTTAAAGCAAAACTAAGAATACGGTACTGTGGAGTTTACAACCTTACGATGTCATATAAAATGTTTGACAACAATAGACTATGGATGGCGGGGAGGCGGGTTGGAAGTTACGGTTACAAGGGTCTTATTCTAAGTATGAAATGCTAGGATTCTATTTGAAGATTTGAACTGTGATACGTTAAAGATATATCTTTTCAATCCTAGAGCAACCACAAAAAGTAACACTAATAAAATGGAGGTAGAGCTAAAAAGCAAAAAAAAAAGAGAGAAAGAAAAAAAAAACAATACAGTAATCAAGGGATCAAAGAACACAGCAATGGGTACACTGATTAAAACTATAAATATATCTTTGAATTCTGAGAAGGATAAGAGAAAACTTTAACATAGTGTAACTTATCACTTAAACTTATGGAATTTTTTAAATTATTAAAATATTTAACAAAACCTGGTAAATTCTAACACTTTATTCTTTTAAGTTATAACTATGTAGACTTGCCTTAAGCCAAAATTGGAATTTTCTTTTACATACAATAGGAGAACCCATGAAATGACCATCCTTGTAGTTCCTCAAAGAGTTGCAGGTCAAAATAAACTTGAGATTTTTTTACTCCTAAAAAAAAAAATCAAGGGAGACGTGAGACAATTTCACTGCTAGACATGGGGGTTTAGGCGCTCTTAATAAGCCTAAGTTTCACTGCTACTCCTGAGTTCTTCCTGATTTTGTAGCTCTCCTTTTCCAAGGGAGTTGTCTGCCAGTAAGGGGATTTCTTCCAGGCTGGAGTTATATTAAACACTTAAGTTTTTAAATTAAAACAATAGTACAGTGCACTGACATTTTGTTCCTAGAGCTTGTGGAGCAATATTTTTATGGTTTCTCTGGTAACCGCAGAGGCAAGAGTGGGCAGGAGGAAAGGAGCAGAAGGGCTGGCATCAGTGGTGGGGAGGTAGAAGGAGCACCTCTCTGTGGCGTGCTGGCTTGGGGCCTAACAGGACAGGACCAGAAGTCCAGCTACTGCCCAGAAAATGGCCCGGATCCCTAGCCTGAGTCATTATCCCATGACTGGAGAATGTCGACAGATTATTTTCTCAAGGAACTAGCAATAAACCAAGAGGGTGTAGGAATTAAGAACTGGTTCTAAAAAAGAAATGTTTATATAGGGCTAGATGTCAGCCTAGGAAGGGCAGTTGTTGGTTGAACCACTATTTGTAGACAATAGGTGCAGGCATGGCCACATCCACAGAGAATGATGTGCTGTCAAGGACTTGATTTTGCCGGTGGGACCAGATTCTGGGGCAGAGTCTGAGCTGGGTCCTACTATCTCTGCTACCTCTATGTTTATGAAACATGGCTCCGTCATTATTTAGTCAGCCTCTACTGTGGACCAACTGTGCACAGCACTGAACCAAGGACTCTGGAAATATTAAAAATAAATAAATAAATAAAAAGACCTACCCTACCCTTGCCAAAGATATGAAGCAAATGAGGCAAATAAACTCATACTTATGTGACCCACACATTTTAACTCCTAAGTCTTAAAAAAAAAAGGTAGTCGTGGGAAGGAAAGAAAGTCCAAAAATCCTGTTGGAAGTCAACACATCTTAATAGTTAAGAGTGTTGGCCCTGGATTTGAATTCCAACTTTTATTTACTTGTTATAGATCCTTGCCAGGTACCTATACTTACTGACTTGGATTCTGCAATTGTCAAAAGGAGGGGAAATTCTTACCTCATGAGTTTGTTGTGAGAATTAAGTGAGAAAACGTATGACAAGCACTAGTACAATGTCTGGCATACCACTGGCCTCAATAAATGGTAATTGTCACTACTGCTATCATTCACACATGCAGTCTTACCTTTGTCATGACTGGTGTATGGGCACTAGGCATGGTGAACTGCTTCCAGCAATATGGAGCTGGCAGGGATAACCAGGAGCCAGGATCATGGAGAGGCTATGGAAGGTGACGTCTAAGGTCCAGCCCTCCTGGCAAGGTATAGCATCCAAGGGACACTGGAACCTAGGGACAGAGGAGCACAGTGGTCTTAGCATCAAGGGCAGGAACAGCCTAAACATTCAGTCATCAGTTGGAAACCATTCGATGGGATGCCTGGCTCCAATCACTTCATCTGGGATTCGCTAAGGTTCCTACTACTGTACCGAATTCCTGATCCAGAGGGCAGAGAACGGGCCTGGGCAGGGTCAGCCAAAACCTACTCCAGAGAACTTTCCAACATTGCAAGGAAAAGTGGTGAGTCCAAGGAGGAGTCACTACCCAAGGAAGCTGGTTGGTTTCCCCTGGGGACCCTGCTGTCACTCAGGACCCCACCTCACTGTCTTCATCCTGAAAACCGCTAGAAGAGGAGGAGAAGTATTCACACCTTCCTGCCTCGGGTGTGGCTTAGCTGAGAAACAGAAGCTGTGTTGGGGCTTCATGAGAATGGTCCAGGGCCCAGCTGCAGGAAGCTGGGCAAAAGAAAAGTGGGGTGACCAGAGATGAGGCGTCTCAGTAACACAGCAGAATCCACTTGGGCTAATGAGAAGTTGTTTCACCTCTCTGTTGGGTTAGTCACCCAGTTCAAATTATTTTTAAGATAGTGTTCTATTTATATACCAAACAGCTAAGTATGGAACTGTGTGACTCCACCAGTACTCAAAGTTATTCCACATAGACTAAAATGAAAACATAAATGATAAATGAAGCCAGACCAGGTTACCTCAATTTTCAGATGATCGTATCTAGACAGTAGACAATATTAACATTTAGATGGCTTTTAATCACAGTCAGAACCAGAGAAAAATGTTTCCATTTGTCAATCTCTTTTCTTTTTTTAAGATTTTTTGATGTGGACCACTTTTAAAGTCTTTATTGAATTTGTTACAATATTGCTTCTGTTTTATGTTTTGGGTTTTGGGCCTGGAGGCGTGTGGGGTCTTAGCTCCCTGACCAGGGATGGAACCCGCACCCCCTGCATTGAAAGGCGAAGTCTTAACCACTGGGTTGCCAGGGAAGTCCCTGTCAATCTCCTTTTTTTAAAAAAAGCCTCAAATATATTTTAAGTATAAGAAGTGACTTTGAATACAAATAATCCCTTTCTCCAAATGTGGTCAAATTGGTTATAAGAACAACTAAGTCAAACGAGTTTCCTTGAGTTTCCAGTGAAAAGACATAATTCTGACTTTCCTTGCCTAATAGAATTGTCATGTTGTCTGGCTAAACATAGAAAATATCGTTGAATAGGACATAAGTGCTGTCACTTCTAGAACAGTGGCTTTGTGGTGAGAGGATTGGAGACCTGTGTTCTAGTCTCCTGCTCTGGACAAGTCACTTAAAATGTGTTGAGCGTTCACCAGAGCACAGTTCCGAGTAAATAAGGGGTCTGGGAGAAGAGAAGGTTGGTCCTTTCCTTCAGGTGACTTAGCATCTAGTTGGTGTCACAAAATTAAAACCAAAGGTCCAGGGGTGCCCAGTAAGACAGTTTGCAGTGAGGTTCCATGTTGATAGACGATTCGGAGAAATGGGAGGCACAACATTTAAATGACTCAGGAATGAGCAGGTTCCCAACCTGGGTGAGCAGGTGGTCCTTAGTCCCAAAGATGGAGACAGTTGCCAGGTGACCTGGGCAGGGCCCTTAGTGGATCCACCGGACAAATGAGGGTGGGAATAATTTCCCTCCTACTTTATAGGAGTGTTGTGAGATGATGTGAGAAACTGTTTAAAACATTTTTTAAAACACATCTGACATAAATGGATAAAGAAGATGTGGCCCATATATACAATGGACTATCACTCAGCCATAAAAAGAAACGAAATTGAGTCATTTGTAGTGAGGTGGATGGACCTAGAGTCTGTCATACAGAATGAAGTAAGTCAGAAAGAGAAAGACAAATACCATATGCTAACACATATATACGGAATCTTAAAAAAAAAAAAGGTTCTGATGAACCTAGAGGCAGGACAGGAATAAAGACACAGAAGTAGAGAATGGACTTGAGGACACGCAGAGGCGGGGAAGGGGAAGCTGGGACGAAGTAAGAGAGTGGCATGGACATACATACACAACCAAATGAAAATAGATAGCTAGTGGGAAGCAGCCGCATAGCACAGGGAGATCAGCTCGGTGCTTTGTGACCACCTAGAGAGGTGGGATAGGGAGGGTGGGAGGGAGACGCAAGAGGGAAGAGATATGGGGGTATATGTATACGTATAGCTGATTCACTTTGTTATGCAGCAGAAACTAACACACCGTTGTAAAGCAATTATACTCCAATAAAGATGTTAAAAAAAAAAACACACATCTGACATAGAATCAGACAGCGTTTTACTTAGTTTGCTGATTAGTGGGCTGCTGTCCTTTTAGTTGTGACTTCGTTTCTCTATTATTCATTTCAGACATACATAGTTGTTTTGTGACTCCAGATGACACCCTTTTTAGGAACATGAACAATATATGCCGACACTTCAGTCACAGCCCTACTGCTTATGTGCTGTGACTCTTCTCTGAGCCTTGGCCACAGTCACTGTGTGTGAAGACCTTTCTATTTGTAGCTTCATCGCTTTGCCCTGGGGGTTCCTAATCTCAGCAGGGGCTTCTCTAGCCCCGATTAGCTAGGTCAAGTTGCTTAGTCTAATCCTACTGCTTACCTGTGGGACAAGGACAGCCACATGATGGACGTTGGTTGTCAATGCAGCCCGGTAGCATTTCTGCCTTCCCTGCCTATAGCCCTCAGATGGTTAGAGACTGAATGTCCTGTTTACCTCGCGTAATTATTTTGTGTAGACAAACTGACTTCCAGTAATTGGATTTTTTTTTTTTTCGGTACGCGGGCCTCTCACTGTTGTGGCCTCTCCCGTTGCGGAGCACAGGCTCCGGACGCACAGGCTCAGCGGCCATGGCTCACGGGCCCAGCCGCTCCGCGGCAAGTGGGATCTTCCCGGACCGGGGCACGAACCCGTGTCCCCTGCATCGGCAGGCGGACTCTCAACCACTGCGCCACCGGGGAAGCCCCAGTAATTGGATTTTTAACGTTATATTAAAGAGGCTCTGTGGTTGTACTTGCAAAGGCTGGCACTGCGGAGGTTGGGGGTGGGGGGGAAGCCGAGTAAAGAGAGCAGAGAAAGAGAGACGGTACTGAATAGATTGAGTAAGAACCACGCCTTCCCCTCCTGCCTCTAGTTTGGTATTTCAACCCTCAGCAGCTCTCCCGCCCCAACTTTCCTTTCCTGTTACTGACACAGAGCCTGGAAAGAACAAGGTGACGGAGAGAGGGAATGAGAAGATGGAAAGGTAACATGCTAAGAGGTTTCAGGGAAACCAAAGAGATCAGTGGCACCCCCCAATGCCTTCCTGCTCATCCCACTTTTGCTCTCTCCCCATACCATTTCCAATTAAGTTTTATCTTTTGCTCAGTTGCTTAAGCCCTTAGAAGGCAATTTCTCTGACCCCTCTGGTGCTGTGGAGTTCAAGCAGGAATTCAAAAACTAAACTCACTTTCACCCTTCCCTCTGTTCTCTTGGCCTTCAAGAAGCCCCAGACCTCTGTGGAGCTTAAAACCTAGTTTGGGTGCCCTGGTCTTAAAGAGGCTGACAGTCACTGCTTGAGGGTTAAAAAAAATCCAGCTCAACCTCATCTTGAAAGAAGAGCTAAAATCATAGAAAAGATAATGCATGGGGTGGAAATTCAAAGATTGTCATAGCAATTCATAATATTTGCACTATAATCTTCCATTTTCCTGAATTTTTAGTCCTTCTCTTTTATGGCAAATCATTTACTATATGAGACGTTTATTACCTTCAAGCTACAATATTTAGTGCCCAAGAATGTTATGAGGATCATCAATACATGGTCACGTGTATTCCTGAGAGGAATGACCTAAAGTGAACTAACAAAATGTTATACTGGGTGCTGCGTACAAACTGGTATTACTAACACCAGTAATTATTGAGATACATGTGTCTTAAATACATCCAAAAAATCTACATAACTTTTCATACCTGCTTAAATAACAGTTGTTAAATTGCCAGGAGGATTCTAAAGCATTAAGAAATGTACAAGGAAAATTTCTAGTGCTTTCCTCCTTTATATACTCAACACAGAGTTATTAACATCCTGAAAAATCATCTTTCAACCTGCTTCTAAAATTGAAAACCTACACGTGGTATGGAAAGGGGGAATTAACTTGGACTATAAAACAGTTAAAAATGAAGACAACCTTCCAAAGAATGAGAGAAAATGCCTTTTACAACAGATACAATTATGGTTTGGCTAGAAGAAGAAAAGCCTATCCAACGCTACATGTCCTAACAGGTTTGAGTTTCTCTGCATAGAACACTTTTTGGCAATAAGCCAGAAGCAGAGCAGAGAGGGAAAGAGACTGTGTGCGTGTGTGTGCGTGTGTGTGTGTGTGTGTGTGTGTGTGTGTGTGTGTGTGTAAAATTTACTCATTCGTTCACTTAATGTTGATTGACCACTTCGTTTATAACAGGCACTGGGGATAGAATAATGAACAAAACAGACAAAAATCCCTGCCTTCATAATACTTATATGCTAGAGGATAATACATATGCAAATGTACAAGTCACCTAATTATTTATACATAGGCTCAAAGGTATATGTGTACATAGACATATGGATTCTGTTAAAATATTTATTTCCTTCTTATTTGCAGCAAGAGCTTAATAATACAATAATTATAATCTATGTTCCTAGTTGTTTTCTGCTTCAACGAACCTTTTCAACCTCTCCTTGGTGGGTACCTGAATAATGCTGAATGGTTAATCAAAACCCAGGAAAAAAAAAAAGCTCTAATATTGCTGGACCTTGAGTTAAACCAAGACAACATTTAAAAGTGAATTCCTGGGCTTCCCTGGTGGCGCAGTGGTTGAGAGTCCGCCTGCCGATGCAGGGGACACGGGTTCGTGCCCCGGTCTGGGAAGATCCCACATGCCGCGGAGCGGCTGGGCCCATGAGCCATGGCCGCTGAGCCTGCGCATCCGGAGCCTGTGCTCTGCAACGGGAGAGGCCACAACAGTGAGAGGCCCACGTACCTTAAAAAAAAAAAAAAAAAAAAAAGTGAATTCCTGGCTTTAGGTTCAAGATGGAGAATAAATGGAATGGAAGGACTACTGCCCTTCCCTCCCAGAATCCCACTCATGTGAGAGCAAAAGAAAGAGACACAAATGGAACAAACCCAAAGTAGTACAACAAATGGAAAAAGTTAGCTATCAGTAAAGCAGTATTGTTGACGAATTCTGGAATGTGGAAAATGTGTGGAATATTTGAACAGAAAAAAATGAAGCAGAGGAAGCTACAGTCCAGAACTTGCATTAAGGACGAATGAAAGCACGTGTGGGCCAGGATTCAACCCCATCTCCTGTCATTGGCCTGCACCACTGGGCTCACCTGTAACTAGCCCCCCACTATAAATGAAAGAGGAGAAATGAAAACTGATACCACAGAAATACAAAGGATTATGAGACTACCGTGAAACATTATATGCCAACGAATTGGATAACCTAGAAGAAATGGATAAATATCTAGAAACATATAACCTACCAAATCTGAATCATGAAGAAATAGAAAGTCTTGACAGACCAGTAACAAGTAAGGGGATTTAATCAGTAACCAAAGACCTCCCAACAAAGAAGAGTCTGAGATTAGATGGCTTCACAAGTACACAATACAGTATCATTAACTACAGTCCCTAAGCTGAATATTAGATCCTTGGAGCTTATTCATCTTACATTATAACTGGAAGTTTGTACCCTTTGACCAGCATCTCCCCATTTCCCCCACCTCTCAGACCCTGGTAATCACTATTCTACTTTCTGTTTCTATGAATTTGATGTTTTTAGATTCTACGTACAAGTGAGATGATACAATATTTGCCTTTCTCTGACACTTCACTTAGCATAATGCCCTCAAGGTCCATCCAGGTTGTTGCAAATGGCAGGGTCTCCTTCTTTCTCATGGCTGAATAATATTTTATTCTCCTTCCTGAATACACAGCTAAACTACATCTTCTAGCTGCAAACTCCTCCCCCATTGCATTTAGGTGGGCCCATGTGACAGAGTTCTGGCCAATGAAAGTGATTTACCATTTCTAGGCTTGTCCATAAAGCATCCTTCATGGTCTTCCATTCTTAAACTTTCTCTTCCTTCTGTGCAGCTGGAAGTGAAGGACCCTATGCCTTTAGAGACTGATAGGGCTAAAAGACGGAAGGACCCAGAAACCTTGAGTCACCACCTGGAGAAGAGTTTCCCTGAAGAGCTGCTCGAATGGGAATAACTGCATCGGATTCTGGGGAGTGAGAAATAACATTGTTGTGTGCATTAAGCCATTGACATTTCGTAGCTCAGAACTCCATGAGAACCTGCCACTCACACCCGAGATAAAGTGATCATAGGGTGAGATCCGTGTCTGGAGATGTATCGAAAATAGGACCTCAAACCAGGTAGATAAAGGTCATGAGTTTAACCACAGAGCCAAAATGGATAGAAGTGAGTGGATTGTTATTGTGGTAGAACAGTCATAACAAAATTTGCCGTTTTAACCATTCTTAAGGGTAGGGTTCAGTCGCAGCTCACGCGTTCACATTTCTGTGCAACCATCGCCGCCATCCAGCTCCAGAACTTTTTCATCTCCCCAACCCTTTCAGCTTAGGGAATCTACCCACTAAACACTAACTCCCCATTCTGTCTCCTCCCCCAGTCCCCGGCAACCACCATTCTGCGTTCTGTCTGGATGAATTTGATTATTCTGGGCACCTCATAAAAGTAGAATCATACAGTATTTGTCCTCTGTATCTGGCTTATTTCACTTAGCATAATGTTCTCAAGGTTCATCCATGTTGTAGCCTGTGTCCAAGTTACCTTCCTTTTTAAGGCTGAATAATACTCCATTGTATATATGTAGACCACATTTGTTTATCCATTCATCATCTATGGACACTTGGGTTGCTTCTATCTTTTGGTTATTGTGAATAATGCTGCTGTGAACATGGGTGTGCAAATATCTCTTCAAGTGTCTGCTTTCACTAGAAGTCACAGTTTTGAGGAATCAAAAAGTGAAAAATCCAGGGCATCCCTGGTGGCGCAGTGGTTGCGAGTCCGCCTGCTGATGCAGGGGACACGGGTTCGTGCCCCGGTCCGGGAAGATCCCACATGCCGCGGAGCGGCGGGGCCCGTGAGCCATGGCCGCTGAGCCTGAGCGTTCGGAGCTTGTGCTCCGCAACGGGAGAGGCCACAACAGTGAGAGGCCCACATACCGCAAAAAAAAAAAAAAAAAAAAAAGGTGAAAAATCCAAGGTGAGAAACTGTAAAACAAATAAGTTAGAGGTGATACGGAAGAGTTCCTGACAACTGTATATACATGTACTGATGACTGCTGCTGCTTTTCACACATGCCCAGTGAGGGCTCTCGTAGGCAGACTGCAGTTGTGTGAAGGGACCAGGAACAGTTAGCAATCTGTTCTCATCCTTTAACACATCTAAAATATTTCTCCCAACTCCCTTTGTGACCAAAGATACAAATTTAAGAATCATCTGGCTGAACCATTTACAGTAGCCAGTGCGTGGACGCAACCTAAATGTCCACCAACAGATGAATGGATAAAGAAGATGTGGTACATATATACAATGGAATACTTCTCAGCCATAAAAAGGAATGAAATAATGCCGTTTGTAGCAACATGGATGGACCTAGAGATGATCATACTAAGTGAAGAACGTCCGAAAGAGAAAGACAAATGCCATATGAGATCACTCATATGTGGAATCTAAAATAGGACACAAATGAACTTATCTGTGAAACAGAAACGGACTCACAGACATAGAGAACAGACTTGTGGTTGCCAAGGGGGAGGTGAGTGTGGGATGGGAATGGAAGGATTGGGAGTTTGGGATTAGCAGATGCAAACTATTACATATCTGTATAATTGAATCACTTTGCTGTACACCAGAAACTAACACAACATTGTAAATCAACTATACTTCAATAAAATAAATTTTAAAAGAAGAATCATCTGGCTGAGATGAGTGAGTATAATCTATGTCTATAGCCTCAGACTCATTAATTGTTCAAGAAATATTTACTGTATCTTCTGTGTGCCAGGCATTGTGCTAGGCAATTTGCATATACCTCTGAACAAATCAGACAAAAATGCTGGCCTTATCCTAGTGAAGGGAGACAGAGAGTTAAAAATAAGCATCATAGTTAAGTGACTTATCTAATGTTTTATATCACCATCATTGTATTCATTCACTTATTCATTTATTTATTTAATCATTCAACAGTCACTGAATATATTTTATAAGCAGGCCTTGGGATAGAGCTGTACACAGGATACCATTCTACTCCATTTTCAAAGATGAACTAACCAGTATTCTATGTGTGAAATATGGTGTGTTGTGTTTTATTTTAGAGTTCTAGTATTTAAAATAAAAACATAAAATAAAGATTTGAACTAAAGAAAAGACTAACAATTAAGTATGTTCGGTTCCTGGAAACTTAATTGTAAAATAAATTAGAATCCACATGATAAGAGTACGTAACAGTATTAAAAAACGAGGATAGGGCTTCCCTGGTGGTGCAGTGGTTGGGAGTCCGCCTGCCGATGCAGGGGACGCGGGTTCGTGCCCCGGTCTGGGAGAATCCTGCGTGCTGCGGAGCAGCTGAGCCCGTGAGCCATGGCCGCTGAGCCTGCGCGTCCGGAGCCTGTGCTCCTCAACGGGAGAGGCCCCAGCAGTGAGAGGCCCACATACCGCAAAAAAAAAAAAAAAACGAGGATAAAATAAACTCAGGGCACTCCTTGGGGCGTTCTTGTGTAATTGCAGATTTATCCTTCAGTTACACTGTAATGGAAAGAGGCAAGAATTCCTGAAAGCCTGACAAAAATCACTTGATTCTAAAAGTGTTTATACATATTTAGCCTCTCAATGGTAACAACTCTCTGGTATGCTTTTCCCTTCAGAATATTCCTCATATCTGGTCAGAAAGCATAGCCACAAAATGATACAGGGGAGCTTATGTGTGTCAAAATAGTGAGAAATACTCTTTTGGGTAAAATGTGAGTTGACATTCCTTGAAGAATGGTATGAACAATAAATGCTGAAGAGGGTGAGGAGAAAAGGGGACCCTCCTACACTGTTGGTGGGAATGTACGTTGGTATAACCACTATGGAGAACAGTATGGAGGTTCCTTAAAAAACTAAAAATAGAACTACCATAGGACCCAGCAATCCCACTCCTGGGCGTATATCCGGAGAAAACCATAATTTGAAAAGACATGCACCCCAATATTCATAGCAGCACTATTTACAATAGCCAGGACATGGAAGCAACCTAAGTGTCCATCAAGACATGAATGAATAAAGATGTGGTACATATATACAATAGAGTGTTACTCAGCCATTAAAAAGAATGAAATAATGCCATTTGCAGCAACATGGATGATCAAACTAAGTGAAGTAAGTCAGAGAAAGACAAATATCATCTAATATCACTCATACATGGAATCTAATTTTAAAAAATGATACAAATAAACTTATTTACGAAACAGAAATAGATGCAGACACGGAAAACAAATTTACAATTACCAAAGGGGAAATGGGGGAAGGGATAAATTAGGAGATTGGGATTAACATATATACACTACTATATATAAAATAGATAACCAATAAGAACCTACTGTATAGCACAAGGAACTCTACTCAATAGTCTGTAAAAACCTACATGGGAAAAGAATCTGAAAAAGAATGGATACATGTATATGTATAACTGATTCACTTTGCTATACACCTGAAACTATCACAACATTACACATCAACTATACTCCAATATAAAAATTTTTTAAAAGAATGGTATGTCGTTTCAGAGTTGCAAGAGAAAAAGGAATATTCATAAACTATCAAGAGATTAAACAGTAGAAACTAAGACCAATCATCCAGTGTAGGTAAAAAATGTAATTCACCCTCCTGCCAAGGGGGGTGGTAGGTGGGAAACTCTCAGAGCTGCCTCCACGCTCCCCTTAGGTTCTGCTCAGAGGCAATCCGAGGCTTCCCTGCAGGACCTCAGTCTGTCCCTGGAAGAGGAGAGCCCCAGATGGGCAGACAGGAGGCTTTCACAGAGCCCTGCCCCCCTCCCCACTTCCCTGCTTCCCCCTCTGCAGCCCCTCCCAAGCTTCCTCTTTATCCATCACAAAAAGCCATTGTACGTGTTACCTTGTGTCAGGTCCCATGTGCAAGGCAGCATTGAACAGTAGTGTAAGTGCCTGACATTAAGCTTTCTGATTGTAGTGTAAGTACCTGACATTAAGCTTCTGATTGTGGAGGCATCCCTTTCCCAGGACATCCATCTCGAACAAACACCCTGCCAGCCGTGTGATACAGCTACCAGCTAAACAAGCAGAGGGGGAGTTAGGCCACTGCCACCCAGGAAGCCCCCTCTCAGAAAGCCTGGGAACCCAGATAACTATTAGAGGGACCACTGCTCCCTGCCTGCATCCTAATTTGCACTCTTAGGCCTCACGTTAGCCAATAAAGAGTGAAGCCCTTTAACCCTGGACACGCTACCCTTGGATCCTCACAAAGGCAGAGCCCCAGGTCCACACTCTTTCTCTCTACCCGTGACCTCACTGTGTGGGTCCTGGGTGTGCCGTGTACCTTCCAAGACCTGTGAATTATAGATCTTGATCCTCGAAGCTCCCTGATAGTTGCTGAGGTACGTCATGCAATTATACTAAGAACCCCAAGGGCCAGTCCAGCCACAACCTTGGCTCTGGAAATGTCTGTGGGCTCAATGTGGGTCGCACAGTCCCAGGCGAGTCCCTCAGGCATTCCCAGCTGACAGCACTTCTGCCTGTAGGCTGAGAGCCACACAAGGCAATTGTTATACCAAGCATAAGGAGCCTCGGCCCCTTCCCGGGGCCTGAGTATCGGGCAGTCAAGATCCCCAAACTCCCTTGAGAGTTCATCTGTCAAGTTCTCATAGATTCTAAATGTCTGAACAGGAAGGAACTCAGTCGCTTCTGAGGGTGCTGTCTCCAGATGTAGGTCCGTGACGAAGCCCCCACTAGTCTTCATGGAAGGAGGAAAAGCAAGGCAATTTGGTGGGTGTCTGTGGAAGGTGGCCCCTCACCAGAAAAGAATGCCCTTTGTTCCAATGTTGTTAACCTCAGGGCTGCCCAGAGCACGTGGCTGTCACTGCACACCTCCAGGGGGCTCCGTCCATGTTCACCACAATGACAATGGCGCTCCCAGGAGCTGTGCAGCATGGCAGCCCGGGCCGCTCATTTGGTGACTGGATGGTGCTTGGTTTGCTTCTCTTTCTCCTCCTTTTCCTCATCTTCCCTCTCCTCCCCCTTCCTCAGTGGCCTCACAGGCAATCACAGGAAGAAGGGAAGGCTGCAGCTCAAGGGCCAGCCTTCCCCTGGGAGCAGAGACCCGGCCCGGGGAAGAATGGAGAAGAGAGAGAGAGAGAGGATTAGTTTGCTTTCTTTCAAAATGGACCTAACATTAGAGAACAGATTTGTGGTTGCCAAGGGGGAGGGGGGTGGGAGAGGAATGGATTGGGAATTTGGGGTTAGCAGTTGCAAACTAGTATCTATAGAATGGCTAAACAACAAGGTCCTACTGTACAGCACAGGGAACTAGATTCAATATCCTGTGATAAACCATAATGGAGACGAATGTGAAAAGGAATGTACATATGTGTATAACTGAGCCACTTTGCTGTACAGCGGAGATGAACACAACACTGTAAGTCAACTATACTTCAATAAAAAATAAATTTTAAAAAACTGGAAAAAAATGGACATAGCAAACTTAACAAAGCAAACAAACAAAAACTCACCAGGAAATCAGAAGTGTAAGAGAAAGAAATGAGGAGATACTGGAATATAGACCTATGTCTCCTTTGTCTTTACCCAGAAAAATTTCAGCTGTATCACCTGAAAATTTCAGCTGTGGACGGGGCAAAGGTGAGTACCCGCGTTCTGAAGCAGGTCCCTTAGACGTCTTCTGACTACCCGCTCGCTGTACTTGTTTTTCAATGTCTAGTCTTTAAATTCTATGCCATTTCTATTCTCAAAAGAAGCAAGTCAACAGGGAGTCAGGGTAACACGGTGAAAGGAATATAGGACTGCAAAGCACGATTTCTCATAAGCAGTTGTTGGGGGCTCTTACCAGTGGGGAACTTGATATTTTTCTGGGCCTCCTTGTTTGAGAAAATGAGGGAACTGTACTAGCTGATCTCTAAGGAGATCATTTTGAAATTCACTGTGGCCTTTCCCCGCTGCATCCAAGAGGCCACAAATGAAGCCCATGGAAGGACCACATGTGGCTGATGCCCTGCCCCCCTTTACCCTGTGCTCAGATGCCACAGTCCTACAGGATCAATGCCTGTGACCTGTAACAATTCAGTCTACGTGCCAGAGCTCAGGACCCCCAGGGAAGACGCCAGCAAGGCTCACATTTATTTCCCTTCATCTCCCACCCTTTGGACGACTATTTAATGGGCACCTCCTGGGTGCCAGGCTCTGGAGGGTGATCCTGGGAATCAAAGGAGGCAGATTTCTCCCTTTAGAGCACCCACAGTCCAGTGCGGGGAATTTAACACCAGCACTTTCGCAACAGGGTGACAGGTGCTTTGACAAAGCACGAAGAGGGTGTCGCAGTCACCATTGCGAGTGTGCCCCTTCGCACCCCAGCCCCGGGGGAACAAGGACCACAGGACTTCTTGATAAGGGAAAACAGTCCGCTTATAGCAAACGGTGACGCACATCCCTATCTCTAGTGACGATTTGGAAAGGTCAAAACTTACCCCCGTGGCAGAAGGCAGCTCTACCCAGTGAAGGGAACCAATAGGAATCCAAGTGGCAAAGGGGCCATTTGTTACCTGGAGGAAGCCTTGGGCCACCCTGGGCTTCAGAAATTCTCTGCTGGGAAAGGATCATCAAGCTCTGGGCCTAGGGAGGGAGGTGGGGCTTCACCTCAGGGAAGACAATGGCAATTCAATGATTCCAGCCATTTTCTCTGCCCCCCTCGCCAGCCCCCGACACCCCGTCTCCCTCCCCAATTCGTCTCAGCCACGCTGCCTCTGGGAAGACAGAGGGACCACTGCGTCCCCACCCCAGATGCCCCCTGGGACCCAGTGACCAGTAGGTAGGGGAGCTCTGCTGATATCTGATGCTCAGAAGCATCAGAAAGTCAGTTGCCCGGCCTCTCCCGTCATGGGAGGGATGGCTGCCTGAGGAACATGAAACATTAATGAGGAGAATCTAAGTGCCTGGACTTCCTTTCTCCTCAGACCAAACCTAATCAATAAAAGTCTCCGCTCCTGCCAATAAAGGGCAGGATAAAGGCGCATTACCTCTGGACGGTCAGAGAGCCATTAGACCTACAGAATATTCGGAGCTGGAAGGCCCCTCAAGGTCCCCCAGGTGTGCAGAGAGGGAAACGGATGCTCAGAGTTTCAGTGACGTAGCCTCCAGCACCGCAGAGTGAGTGGCAGATTCTCGGTTCAGACCCACCCCTCTGGATGGGCTCTGACCACACAGAGTCAGGATCAGGAAGCCCATCGGCCTCACAAAGCCATGGGGAGGCAGGTCAAGGGGTGACATGTGGCCAAGAAACCTCAGCTCCTTTTCCCTCGAAGAAAACCCCCAAGTGGGAATAGAGAGAAAAGAAGCTAATCCGGGCTCACCACTGCCTTGACCCTGCCTGGACTCCTGGGCACACTGGTGTCCTCTGCACCTTGGGAGTAAGCAGAAACAACAGACCTGGAACCCTGCTCAGGGGTGGTGGCCGGGAGAGCCTGCGAGGCACAGCCAGGGCGCCCCGGGCCTGCCCTAAGCCCAGTGAGTGTTCTGGGCAGCAGGGCACGTCTGTGGCCTGTCTGGGTTAATTCGCTCACAAATGAGGTAATAATGACAGAGCTCTTCTGAGCCAGTTGAGTTTTCCAGGCACGGAGTCAAGTAGCCTTACTTAGTCCTATAATTTAAACCGTTTTTTTTTTTTTTTTAATCTTGCTTTGGGAATTGACAGTGCTTTTAAAAATTCCTTCAGATTTTACTTTTTAGAACAGTTTTAGGTTCACAACAAAATTGAGAGGAGGATACAGAGAGTTCCCATATGCCCCCTGCCCCCGCCCATGCACAGTCCCCGCTGCACTGTCAACAACCTCCCCCAGGTGGGACATTTGTTCAGTGGATGGACCTACACTGACACATCACCATCACCCAGAGTCCAGAGTTTATTTACGTTAGGGTTCACTCTTGGTGCTCTATTGAAGGTGCTTTTTTTGAGGCTTTTTATTGAACCGGCAGAGTTTTCTTCCCTGAGTTTGGGGGAAAACTACTTTCTTCCCCAAAGTGTTCTGGTGGAAAAAGGACAGCCCCGAAGTCAGAGAGAACACAGCACAATGGACCTCGTTCCCCTCCTGGCGCCGTGAGAGGTCACCGAATGACACGGAACGCCAGTCACCCTCAGGTTCGTGGGAGAAATGAGGACACTGGCATATCATAAGGGCCGAAGCCAGGGAGGAGACAGAGGCCACCGCACAGAGGTGGCTGAGTGACAGGAAGCTCCTCTCTGCGTTGCTTTGCCAAAGCTCGTGAGCACACTCCTGTCAGCAGCGGGGAGGGTGACAAAGGACGTAGAGCAGGTGACAACCACGCGAGGGGCTGGGCGCTCCTGACACTGACAGCTCTGCATCTCCATGCAGGGAAGCTGGGCATGGGGTCACCGAACTGGTGTGACTGAATGGGCCAGAAAAACAATCACGAGGACAGAAGGACATCCGTGGGTCACAGATGCTTTCTCAGCGCTGGGCTTCTCATAATATTCTACCCCCAAACCTCTGCCTAGCAAAGACCTCATTGCCAATCATAATGAACGATGGTGACGCCCCCTGTGTCCTCTCCTCAGAGCACCTTGAGGAAGCTGGCAGCTCCAGAGGAGACTGGCGAGCCCAGAACACCTGTGTGTCTGCTCTGGGGACCTTGCTCATCCTACAAGAGAGAACCAAGACCAGAGACACCATGATGGCCAAATACCCTGAGCTCCAGCCTGGATATGTGCCTCACCTTCCAGTAAAAAGGCCGTCGGTACTACCCCACCAGGCCCCTCAGCCCCGCCCACCTCAGAGTTCACAGTGATGTCATTGGAGGATGTACGGAAGCACATAACCCAGAATGGCAGGAAAGGGCTTCTGGAGAAGAATCAGAGAAGGCTCGAGGGACGAGCTGGTGGAAGTCACCCCAGTAAAGACAGGTGGCTGGAGACTCTGTCACGATGGCAGTTTGATTAAAAAATCTACAAATAACAAAGGCTGGAGAGGGTGTGGAGGAAAGGGACCCTACTACACTGTTGGTGGGACTGTAAGTTGGTGCAGCCACTATGGAGAACAGTATGGAGGTTCCTCAAAAAACTACAAATAGAGTTGCCATATGATCCAGCAATCCCACTCCTGGGTATATCTGGAGAAAACTATAATTCAAAAAGATACATGCACCCCTATGTTCCTAGTAGCACTATTTACAATAGCCAAGACATGGAAACAATCTAAGTGTTCATCAACAGATGAACGGATAGAGAAGATGTGATACATATAAACAATGGAATACTACTCAGCCACAAAAAAGAAAGAAAGAACGCCATTTGCAGCAACATGGGTGCAACTAGAGATTATCATACCAAGCCAAGTAAGTCAGAAAGAGAAAGACAAATACTGTATGATATCACTTATATGTGGAATCTAAAACAGGACACAAATGAACTTATCTGTGAAACAGAAATGGACTCACAGACATAGAGGACAGACTTGTGGTTGCCAAGGGGGAGGTAAGTGGGGGAACGGACGGACTGGGAGTTTGGGGTTAGCAGATGCAAACTACTATATATAGAATGGATAAACAGCAAGGTCCTAATGTATAGCACAGGGAACTATATTCAATACCCTGAGATAAACCATAATGGAAAACAATATAAAAAAGAATGTATACATATGTATAACATATGAATCACTTTGCTGTACAGCAGATACTAACACAATGCTGTAAATCAACTCTACGACAGTGTAAAAAATCAGGATGGCACTTTGAACCCATACATTTACTTTGCTGCCATCTATAATGATAATAAAGGGGAAAAAAATGTTGAAGACAAAAACTCCCATGAAAAAAGAAGGTGAGAGAAAAGAGGTAACTGGAAAGCTGTTGGAAGGGTGATAACTACCCAGAAGACCTGAGAAAGCTGAATCTTAAACCAGTTTTGGAGAAAGTAAAAAAAATCAGTCCAGTTTACATCAGAGCATCTTCAAAGGCTCAGGAGCTAGTGTCACTGGTTACCTTCAGAAAGAAGATGAAATTGATAGAATACCTGTTGCATCTAAACCTATTGAGTAAACAGAAACAGAGTAACAGATGGAGAAAACAAACTCATGTTTACCAGGGGGTAAGGGGGTGGGGGGAGGGATAAACTGGGAGACTGCGATTGACATATGCTCACTACTACATATAAAATAGATAACTAATAAGGACCTACTGTATAGCACACAGAACTCTACTCAATACTCTGTAATGGCCTATATGGGAAAAGAATCTAAAAAAGAGTGGATATATGTATATGTATAACTGATTCACTTTGTGGTACACCTGAAACTAACACAACACTGTAAATCAACTATACTCCAATAAAATTTTTTTTAAAAAAGAAAATGAGCTATAAAGCCATGAAAAGAAAACAAAATTTTAAAAAATTAAAATTAAATAAAATTAAAAAATGAATGTGTTGGGAAAAACTTGAGACATTTGACAGAGTTTCTGGTTGAATTAGTGATTAGTGTTGGATTAGAGATAGGAACTAAGCAAACAAGACAATTATTTACTCTAAGGAAAGCAAAATATTTTGGAAGAAAGTTTAAATAATTACAGTTTACTCCATGGCTCAGCTTGGAATAGCATTTAAAAGATCACGTTAAAGTAAACTCTTACCAAACTTATAAGTAAATATTTTTGGAAGTGTGGGTAGAGGGACCAAATAGGCGGATTATTGCAGTGGAGGAAAGGGTGAAGGAGAAACACATCCTTATCCTCCACAGTGGGCTATAAACTGATATTATCTAAAACTGAAAAATCAAGAAGTCTGTCTAAAAATGTTATTTAGAGATATGAAGGTGTATTATACCCAAAGAATCATCTAAAAGAGTTGAAAGTGTTGTCCTCTGAGAAAGAAGGAACAGGGGACCTCTTCCTCTAGCAACAAGCCTTTTAAAATGCTTGCTTTTAAACTATGTTGTAAAATAATCTGATGAAATAACAACAAAAGTAAAGGTAAAAGAGAGTGCTAGGCCAGGACATTCTCAACAGAGAGAATGGGACGGCATTGCCTTAGCATCATAGAATGTTCTGTTTGTATAAGGGCTTAGGATGCAGAGGCAGAAAAAAGAGGGGTCTTTTTTTTTCCATTCCATATTTGATACTTAAGTGCTTAAAGTGACAGAAATTGTTTTTTCTTTCATAATGAAAAGAAAAACATAACTTTGTAAAAGTCATAAATTCCAGTGTCCCTTTGATCTCAGCCTAGATTTTTCTGCTGTCAGCTGGAGCCACTGTAAACAGTAAAGGATGCATTTTTGAACCCAATTCCAGATATCTGAAAGTAGAAGAGAGAGGAGCTTCAAGATGGCGGAAGAGTAAGACGCGGAGGTCACCTTCCTCCCCACAAATACATCAGAAATACATCTACACGTGGAACAACCCCTACAGAACACCTACTGAACGCTGGCAGAAGACCTCAGACCTCCCAAAACGCAAGAATCTCCCCACGTACCTGGGTAGGGCAAAAGAAAAAAGAATAAACAGAGACAAAAGAATAGGGACGGGACCTGCACCAGTGGGAGGGAGCCGTGAAGCAGGAAAGGTTTCCACACACTAGGAGCCCCTTCGCGGGTGGAGACTGCGGGTGGCGGAGGGCGGAAGCTTCGGAGCCGCGGAAGAGAGCGCAGCCACCAGGGTGCGGAGGGCAAAGCGGAGAGATTCCCGCACAGAGGATCGGTGCCGACCGGCACTCACCAGCCCGAGAGGCTTGTCTGCTCACCCGCCGGGGCGGGCGGGGCTGGGAGCTGAGGCTCGGGCTTCGGTCGGAGCGCAGGGAGAGGACTGAGGTTGGTGGCGTGAATACAGGCTGAAGGGGCTAGTGCACCACAGCTAGCCGGGAGGGAGTCCGGAAAAAGTCTGGACCTAACGAAGAGACAAGAGACTTTTTCTTCCCTCTTTGTTTCCTGGTGTGTAAGGAGAGGGAATTAAGAGCGCCGCTTAAAGGAGCTCCGGAGACGACGGGCGCGAGCCGCGGCTAACAGCGCGGACCCCAGAGACGGGCATGAGACGCTAAGGCTGCTGCTGCCGCCACCAAGAAGCCTGTGTGCGAGCACAGGTCACTATCCACACCGCCCTTCCGGGAGCCTGTGCAGCCCGCCCCTGCCAGGGTCCCGGGATCCAGGGACAACTTCCCCGAGAGAACACACGGCGCGCCTCAGGCTGTTACAACGTCACAACAGCCTCTGCCCCCGCAGGCTCGCCCTGCACTCCTAACCCCGCCCTCACCACCCCCACCCCGGCCTGAGTGAGCCAGAGCCCCCAAATCAGCTGCTCCTTTAACCCCGTCCTGTCTGAGCCAAGAACAAACGCCCTCAGGCGACCTACACGCAGAGGCGGGGCCAAATGCAAAGCTGAACCCCGGGAGCTGTGCAAACAAAGAAGAGAAAGGGAAATTTCTCCCAGCAGCCTCAGGAGCAGCGGATTAAATCTCCACAATCAACCTGATGTGCCCTGCATCTGTGGAATACCTGAATAGACAACGAATCATCCCAAATTGAGGAGGTGGACTTTGGGAGCAATGATACATATATATTTTTTTCCCTTTTTCTCTTTTTGTGAGTGTGTATGTGTATGCTTCTGTGTGTGATTTTGTCTGTATAGCTTTGCTTTTACCATTTGTCCTAGGGTTCTGTCTGTACGTTTTTTTTGTTTGGTTGTTTTTTTAGTATAGTTTTTAGCACTCGTTATCATTGGTGGATTTCTTTTTTGGTTTGGTTGCTCTCTTTCTTTATTTATTACTTAAAAAATTTTAAAGTTATTTTTTATTTTCATAACTTTATTTTATTTAACATTATTTTATTTTACCTTCTTCCTTCCTTCCTTTCTTTCCTTCTTTCTTTCTTTCTTTTCTCCCTTTTATTCTGAGCCGTATGGATGACAGGTGCTTGGTGCTCCAGCCAGGCATCAGGGCTGTGCCTCTGAGGTGGGAGAGCCTAGTTCAGGACACTGGTCCACCAGAGACCTCCCAGCTCCACATAATATCAAATGGCAAAAATCTCCCAGAGATCTCCATCTCAACGCCAAGACACAGCTCCACTCAACGACCAGCAAGCTACAATGCTGGCCACCCTATGCCAAACAACTAGCAAGACAGGAACACAACCCCATCCATTAGCAGAGAGGCTGCCTAAAATCATAATAAGGCCACAAACACCCCAAAACACACCACCAGACGTGGACCTGCCCATGAGAAAGACAAGATCCAGCCTCATCCACCAGAACACAGGCACTAGTCCCCTCCACCAGGAAGCCTACACAACCCACTGAATCAGCCCTAGCCACTGGGGGCAAACACCAAAAACAAAGGGAACTACAAACCTGCAGCCTGCGAAAAGGAGACCCCAAACACAGTAAGTTAAGCAAAATGCGAAGACAGAGAAACACACAGGAGAGCAAGGCAAAAACCCACCAGACCTAACAAATGAAGAGGAAATAGGCAGTCTACCTGAAAAAGAATTCAGAATAATGATAGTAAAGATGATCCAAAATCTTGGAAATAGAATGAGAAAATGCAAGAAACATTTAACAAGGACCTAGAAGAACTAAAGAGCAAACAAACAATTATGAACAACACAATAAATGAAATTAAAAATTCTCTAGAAGTGATCAGTAGCAGACTAACTGAGGCAGAAGAACAGATAAGTGACCTGGAAGATAAAATACTGGAAATAACTACTGCAGAGGAGAATAAAGAAAAAAGAATGAAAAGAATTGAGGACAGTCTTAGAGACCACTGGGGTAATATTAAACAGACCAACATTGGAATTATAGGGGTCCCAGAAGAAGAATAGAAAAAGAAAGGGACTGAGAAAATATTTGAAGAGATTATAGTTGAAAACTTCCCTAATATGGGAAAGGAAATAGTTAACCAAGTCCAGGAAGCACAGAGAGTCCCATACAGGATAAATCCAAGGAGAAGCATGCCAAGACACATATTAATCAAACTATCAAAAATTAAATACAAAGAAAAAATATTAAAAGCAGCAAGGGAAAACAACAAATAACACACAAGGGAATCCCCATAAGGTTAACAGCTGATCTTTCAGCAGAAACTCTTCAAGCCAGAAGGGACTGGCAGGACATATTTAAAGTGATGAAGGAGAAAAACCTACAACCAAGATTACTCTACCCAGCAAGGATCTGATTCAGATTTGATGGAGGAATTAAAACCTTTACAGACAAGCAAAAGCTGAGAGAGTTCAGCACCACCAAACCAGCTTTACAACAAATGCTACAGAAACTTCTCTAGGCGGGAAACACAAGAGAAGAAAAAGACCCACAAAAACAAACCCAAAACAATTAAGAAAATGGTAATAGGAACGTACATATTGATAATAACCTTGAATGTAAATGGATTAAATGCCCCAACCAAAAGACACAGACTGGCTGAATGGCTACAAAAACAAGACCCATATATGTGCTGTCTACAAGAGACCTGCTTCAGACCTAGGGACATATAGAGACAAGGTGAATGGAAGGAAAAAGATATTCCATGCAAATGGAAATCAAAAGAAAGCTGGAGTAGCAATACTCGTATCAGATAAAATAGACTTTAAAATAAAGACTGTTATAAGAGATGAGGAGGGACACTACATAATGGTCAAAGGATCAATCCAAGAAGAAGGTATAACAATTATAAATGTTTATGCACCCAACATAAGAGCACCTCAACACATAAGGCAAATGCTAACAACCATGAAAGGAGAAATTGACAGTAACACAATAATAGCAGGGGACTTTAACATGCCACTTACACCAATGGACAGATCATGCAAAATGAAAATAAATAAGGAAACCCAAGCTTTAAATGACACAACAGACCACATAGAGTTAATTGATACTTATAGAACATTCCACCCAAAAGTGGCAGAATACACTTTCTTCTCAAGTGCACAAGGAACATTCTCCAGGATAGATCACATCTTGGGTCACAAATCAAGCCGTGGAAAACTTAAGAAAACTGAAATCATATCAAGCATCTTTTCTGACCACAATGCTATGAGATTGGAAATCAATTACAGGAAAAAACACAAACACATGGAGGCTAAGCAGTGCACTACTAAATAACCAAGAGATCACTGAAGAAATCAAAGAAGAAATAAAAGAATACATAGAAACAAATGACAATGAAAACACGATGACCCAAAACCTACGGGATGCAGCAAAAGCAGTTCTAAGAGGGAAGTTCATAGCAATTCAATCTCAACTCAAGAAACAAGAAAAATCTCAAATAAACAATCTAACCAAAAGTCACTAGAAGGAAAGAAATCATAAAAATCAGAGCAGAAATAAATGAAATACAAATGAAGAAAACAATAGCAAAGATCAATAAAACTAAAAGCTGTTTCTTTGGGAAGATAAACAAAATTGATAAACCCTTAGCCAGACTCATCAAGAAAAAAAGGGAGAAGACTCAAATCAATAGAATTAGAAATGAAAAAGGAGAAGTGACAACTGACACTGCAGAAATACAGAGGATTATAAGAGACTACTACAAACAACTATGTGCCAATAAAAGGGACAACCATGAAGAAATGCATAAATTCTTGGAAAGGTACAATTTTCCAAGACTGAACCGAAAAGAATTAGAAAATATAAACAGACCTATGACAAGTAATGAAATTGAGACCATAATTAAAACTCTTCCAATGAAAGTCCAGGACGAGACGGTTTCACAGGTGAATTCTATCAAACATTTAGAGAAGAGCTAATACCAATCCTTCTCAAATTCTTCCAAAAAATTGCAGAGGGAGAAATACTCCCAAATTCATTCTATGAAGCCACCATCACCCTGATACCAAAACCAGAAAAAGATATCACAAAAAAAGAAAATTATAGACCAATATTACTGATGAACATAGATGCAAAAATCCTGAACAAAATACTAACAAACAGAATCTAACAAAACATTAAAAGGATCATACAACATGATCAAGTGGGATTTATCCCAGGTATGCAAGGATTCTTCAATACATGCAAATCAATGTGATACACCACATTAACAAATTAAGGAATAAAAACCATATGATCATCTCAATAGATGCAGAAAAAGCTTTTGACAAAATTCAATACCATTTATGATAAAAACTTTCTGGAAAATGGGCATAGAGGGAAACTACCTCAACATAGTAAAGGCCATATATGACAAACCCACAGTAAGCATCATACTCAATGGTGAAAAACTGAAAGCCTTTCCACTATGATCAGGAAAAAGACAAGGATGTCTGCTCTCACCACTCTTATTCAATATAGTTTGGAAGTTCTAGCCACGGCAATCAGAGAAGAAAAATAAATAAAAGGAATCCAAATTGGAAAAGAAGAAGTAAAACTGTCACTGTTTGCTGATGACATGATACTACATAGAAAATTCTAAAGATGCCAGCAGAAAACTACTAGAACTAATCAATGAATCTGATAAGGTTGCAGGGTACAAAATTAATGCACAGAAATCTCTGGCATTCCTATACACCAACAACGAAAAATCAGAAAGAGAAATTAAGGAAACAATCCCATTTCCTTTGCAACAAAAAGAATAAAATACCAAGGAATAAACCTGCCTAAGGAGGTGAAAGACTTGTACTCAGAAAACTATAAAACACTGATGAAAGAAATCAAAGATGACATAAACAGATGCAGAAATATACCATGTTCTTGGATTGGAAAAATCAATATTGTGAAAATGACTATACTATCCAAAGCAATCTCCAGATTCAATGCAATCCCTATCAAGCTATCAATGGTGTTCTTCACAGAATTAGAACAAAAATTTTTACAATTCATATGGAAACACAAAAGACCCTGAATAGCCAAAGCAGCCTTGAGAAAGAAAAATGGAGTTGGAGGAATCAGGCTCCAAGATTTCAAACTATACCACAAAGCTACAGTAATGGAGACAGTATGGTACTGGCACAAAAGCAAATATAGATCAGTGGAACAGGATAGAATGCCCAGAGATAAACCCATGCACATATGGGCACCTAATTTATGACAAAGGAGGCAAGAACATACAGTGGAGAAAAGACAGCCTCTTCAATAAGTGGTGCTGGGAAAACTGGACAGGTACATGTAAAAGAATGAAATTAGGACACTCCCTAATACCATACACAAAAATAAACTCCAGATGGATTAAAGACCTAAATGTAAGACCAGACACTATAAAACTCTTAGAGGAAAACATAGGCAGAACACTCTAGGACATAAATCACAGCAAGATCCTTTTTGACCCACCTCCTAGAGAAATGGAAATAAAAACAAAAGTAAACAAATGGGACCTAATGAAACTTCAAAGCTTTTGCACAGCAAAGGAAACCATAAACAAGACCAAAAGACAACCCTCAGAATGGGAGAAAATATTTGCAAATGAAGCAACTGACAAAGGATTAATCTCCAAAATTTACAAGCAACACATGCAGCTCAATAACAAAATAGCAAACAACCCAATCCAAAAATGGGCAGAAGACCTAAATAGACATTTCTCCAAAGAAGATATACAGACTGGCAACAAACACATGAAAGAATGCTCAATATCATTAATCATTAGAGAAATGCAAATTGAAACTACAATGAGATATCATCTCACACCAGTCAGAATGGCCATCATCAAAAAATCTAGAAACAATAAATGCTGGAGAGGGTGTGGACAAAAGGGAACACTCTTGCACTGCTGGTGGGAATGTGAATTGGTACAGCTACTATGGAGAACAGTATGGAGCTTCCTTAAACAACTACAAATAGAACTACCATATGACCCAGCAATGCCACTACTGGGCATATACCCTGAGAAAACCATAATTGAAAAAAGAGTCATGTACCAAAATGTTCATTGCAGCTCTATTTACAATAGCCTGGAGATGGAGACAACCTAAGTGTCCATCATCAGATGAATGGATAAAGAAGATGTGGCACATATATACAATGGAATATTACTCAGCCATAAAAAGAAACGAAATTGAGTTATTTGTACTGAGGTGGATGGACCTAGAGTCTGTCATACAGAGTGAAGTAAGTCAGAAAGAGAAAGACAAATACCGTATGCTCACACATATATATGGAATCTAAGAAAAAAATGTCATGAAGAACCTAGGGGTAAGATGGGAATAAAGACACAGACATACTAGAGAATGGACTTGAGGATATGGGGAGGGGGAATGGTAAGCTGTGACAAGGTGAGAGAGTGGCATGGACATATATACACTACCAAACGTAAAACAGATAGGTAGTGGGAAGCAGCCGCATGGCACAGGGAGATCAGCTCAGTGCTTTGTGACCACCTAGAGGGGTGGGATAGGGAGGGTGGAGGGGAGGGAGACGCAAGAAGGAAGAGATATGGGAACATATGTTCCCATCTTCACTTTGGGATTCACTTTGTTACAAAGCAGAAACTAACACACCATTGTAAAGCAATTATACCCCAATAAAGATGTAAAAAAAAAAAAAAAAGAATCCGCCTGCCAATGCAGGGGACATGGGTTCGAGCCCCGGTCCGGGAAGATCCCACATGCTGTGGAGCAACTAAGCCTGTGTGCCACAACTACTGAGCCCACATGCTGCAAGTACTGAAGCCCGTGTGCCTAGAGCCTGTGCTCCACAACAAAAGAAGCCACTGCAATGAGAAGCCTATGCACTGCAATGAAGAGTAGCCCCCACTCGCCGCGACTAGAGAAAGCCCGCATGCAGCAACGAAGACCCAATGCAGCCAAAAATAAAATATAAATAAATTTATTTTTAAAAATCCCACTAGGAGATTAAAGACAGGAAGGGAATTTTTAAGGGAGTTTGGGAGACTACTGTAAGCTAATGATCCCATAAGAAAAGAATCCAGTAACCTAGCAACAATCTACTCTACTTTGAAGGAAGACCAGGTAAAAGCCAGTGCCAGGCACACTCAAGCCACAAGGCCTGATAGTTAAAACACAAGACAACAGATATGGAGTTTGAATCTTGTTACATGAAGTCGGAGAGTTAATAGTCCTTGAAGAGCATTTCTGCATGTAGCCAAGACAGGAATATAGATGAAAAGGGAAAGAAACTAGGTGAAAGGGAACAGTATACTGAAACCTGAGATGAATTACCATATGTTAGTATGTGTTACCACCCTTTTGCTAATATACATATGATTTTAATAGCACCGTGACAATTCCGGTTAGACCACATAGGGTTAAAGGAGGAACTAATGATGTAAACCTTGATGAATACTAAAGAATGAGGAAGCAGGTGCTCTCCTCCTTTCCCCACTTTTCCTTGGATTATAAAAATGTAGCCCTCGTTGTTCTCAGGGCGATGCTCCCGTGCCTGCCCACTCGTATCTCTCCCAAGCTTCCTATGCTAATAAACTCACCCTTTGCCTATCACTTTGCCTCTTGCTGAATTCTTTCTGCATTGAGACAAAGAACCAGAGCTTCAG
This sequence comes from Leucopleurus acutus, assembly GCF_964270905.1. Classification (NCBI taxonomy): domain Eukaryota; kingdom Metazoa; phylum Chordata; class Mammalia; order Artiodactyla; family Delphinidae; genus Leucopleurus; species Leucopleurus acutus. The sequence goes on from NC_139156.1 coordinate 77,770,876, forward strand.
CAAGTCCTGCGACCAGGTGAGTGGTTTTAATTGAAAGACAGTGGGTGTGAGTCCCCTCCTAAGTCAGGGATCGTAGGCTCAAGTCCCAAACTGAGGTGCAGCTGGGTTCGAGTCCTATCCGAGGAGGAGTGCAGTTTCATGAGGATGGGTGCTTTTGCATGGGAAGCCACCCCTCTCTGACCATAGCACTCCTTTTCTCCTTCAAAACATTGGTTGTTCAAGTCCCAGGACAGAAACCAAGACAAAACGCCTAAGCTAAGAGCTTGTGGAGGGGGAAGCACTGTGGGAGGCTGGATGCAAGGAGAGGAAGAAAACAGAAGCCCAGTCTTCATCTCATGGGAAGCTGCAAGCCCTCAACACGAGCCATAGAGAAGCAGCTTAATAAATATTATTTGATGATGATAATGGTGCAGCAACCCTCAACAGCATACATTTCCTTTGTCACTTTTTACTTGCTGCTCATAATCACAGAGAATAATCATATACACACACATGCACACATGTATTTTTAGCTTCCTATCTCAAAGCATTTGGCAAGCTGAAAATTCCTGCACCAGCCACCTGCAAGGACCATCTTGTAGCTCACAGAAAGGCAGCCAGCTCGGAAACAGCAGCTGTTCGGCAGTGCAGGGCGATGCCACAGGGGAGCTCGGGCAGGACCTAAAGACAAATGACCTAGCAGGTAAAGCAGCAGGAGGAATTCTAAGTAGCCGGAACAGAAGGAGCAGATGATAGAAGACGAGCAGTGGGAAAGGGGCTTCAGAGTCTTAACTCTTTACCCAAAAAGCTCTGGATTCCTTCATGACCTGAAATGCCTAAAACCTGGAACAGATGACTGCTGGATATAGAAAACAAGCAGAAAGATATTTTAATCCCAAATTCTTAAAATATATACACTACTATATATAAACTAGATAACCAACAAGGACCTACTGTATAGCACAGGGAACTATACTCAACATCTTGTAATAACCTACAATGGAAAATAAAAAAGGATATTATATGCATGTATATATATGAATATACATAATCACTTTGCTGTACATCTGAAACTAACACAACATTGTAAATCAACTATATTTCAATAAAAATTTTTAAAGTTAAAAAAAGATATTTTAAAGAAACACACATCCCAGCCATCCAATACCAACAGTCACATCTACATGGGGTCATCTGTGTCAAGGTGGCTGGGTGGCTGAGACTTAGACCATGAGCATTCGTGAAAACAAACACGGCTTCCACAGTTACAGTTAGACTTGCAGTTTAAAGGTTGTGACTGGGTTTCCCTGGTGGTGAAGTGGTTAAGAATCCACATGCTAATGCAGGGGACATGGGTTCGAGTCCTGGTCCGGGAAGATCCCACGTGCCGAGGAGCAGCTAAGCCCATGCACCACAACTACGGAGCCTGCGAGCCACAACTACTGAGCCCGCGTGCCACAACTACTGAAGCCTGCGTGCCTAGAGCCCATGCTCTGCAAGAAGAGAAGCCACCGCAATGAGAAGCCGCACACCGCAACGAAGAGTAGCCCCCGCTGGCCGCAACTAGAGAAAGCTGGCGCACAGCAACAAAGACCCAACACAGCCATTAATTAATTAATTAAATTTTAAAAATAAATAAAGGTTGTGACTGAATTTGGTTGCAGGTCATAACCAAGTGCTGGCTAAGTTTGCAGTTGTTTGGAAAACTTGCTTTTACTGGATTGCACTAGTCCACTATGGTAGTGACAACATAAAGGTTCGTATTAACCCAAACAAATCAGAATTTAAGTCAGAATGACATTTTAGATCTTTGACTTCTTTCACCAGGAGCCTCGAGAGACAGGGTGAACCAAAGGGGGTCTGATGAAAGTCAGAAGGAAGCATAAAACCTGCATCTGTTCATTTCTCTCCCTCTCTTTCTCCTCTCCCTCCCTCCAGTTCCCTCCTTTTTTCCTTCCTTTCTTCCTTCTTCAAGCATGTTTTCGTTATATTTTGTCTTTGACTTCTACAGAGTTAGACACACCTCTTGAAAGAGGATTGAATGCTAAAAAAAAAAAAAAAATCAGATGATTTTTGTCCCCACTTTGATTTAAAAAAAAAATTGCACTTGGAACAACAATAAAGGAAAGAAATGCTTCATAATTGCATCATCCCATCAGCTTTTTTCCTTCCTTCCTTCCATCGTTGTTCATAGAATTGAATGTATGGCATAGCTAGAATCATGTTTTTTTATTGGAGCATAGTTGATTTACAGTGTTGTGTTAGTTTCAGGTGTACAGCAAAGTGAATCAGTTATATGTATACATATATCCACTCTTTTTTAGATTCTTTTCCCATATAGGTCGTTACAGAGTATTGAGTAGAGTTCCCTGTGCTATACAGTAGGAAGAATGATATTATACATACAATTTTTCTCTTCTGCATTTTTCACTTCCTTCTGAATCATCACTTTTTTTCTTGTTGCATCAGCTCCCCTTTGGCATACACACTAGAGAATAAACAGAGAAAGCAGGGTCTCTTTTTCTTTTTTTTTTTTTGTTAGCGGTACGCGGGCCTCTCACTGTTGTGACCTCTCCCGCTGCAGAGCACAGGCTCCGGACGCGCAGGCTCAGCGGCCATGGCTCACGGGCCCAGCTGCTCCGCGGCATGTGGGATCTTCCCGGACCGGGGCACGAACCCGTGTCCCCTGCATTGGCAGGCGGACTCCCAACCACTGCGCCACCAGGGAAGCCCAGCAGGGTCTTTTTGTTCACTGTTCAGTGTCTAAAATAGTGCTTGGCATATTGTAGGCATTCAATAAATATTTTTTGAATGAATCATCATCTTTACGATTATACTTTTTTAACAGTTGCTTAGATCTCATTGAGTAGATCACGTGGTTACTTCCTGCTGTCAGATGTCCAGGTGGCTTCCAGCTCTTAACTCCCACATGAATAATATAATACCAGCCATCACCAGACCTATAGCTTTTTCCTTTCACTTTAGTTATTTCCTTCATGTGAAGTCTTAAGAGTGGGGTCCATGGTTGAAGTGGCTTTAACATTTTTATGCTTCTTGATATGAAAAAGAATTTTCCAGCGTAGACTGCCACTAGCAGTGCCTGGGTGCGTTATCAGATAGTTTTCCAGCTGATCCCTAGGAGTGAGGACCAGACCTGAGGACCAGATGGGAAGTGATGACAAGAGATTTGCTGGTTATAAATCCTGGGAGCTCTCGCGGCCTTCAGTCCTCTGTTTTAAAAAGTCATCAAATGCTTACCTTGTTATCTGTGGGTTCCCAAGTGCTTCCTTAAAGCCATCACCTCTATCTTATTTGGTTTAAATCACTAAGAGTAAGTTAGAAGCTGGATCCCATCGAGAAGATGTATCTGACAGATAGTTGGACTGCCCAGATGCCTTTTGGAGCTCTTGGATTCCACGTGGGCTGAACTCAGCCTTCACACATCTGCAACCTCCATCTGCTCCTCTGTTACGGGATATCGTCCTCTGTGCGGGCATCACTTACTGTGCACAAGACGTGTCTGTGTAAAAATTTTGCTTCGCCACCCACTCCTTCCCTGCAGCTGTGCCTATGCTCAGTCAAGCCACCCATCACTTACATTTGCTGGGAGCACGCAGGGCATCGGCTTGTAGAGGAAATTCATAGAGAACTTACAGTCCGGCTCCATCTATGAGTTGCCAGCTATTCTGCAACGGGCCCATTGGAAGAAATAGTGGGAAAGAGAGTGGACATTCGTGTGAGAAACGCTTGTTCTATTTCCAGCTCTGAGAGGCTGCAAGACCACGGGTGAATCACTTACCACCTACCATCCTCAGCCTCCCTTTCTGTCACATCACTTTCAGAGACAATCTTGCATCTCTCCTGGTTGGGCCAGAATCGCATGAAACCGTGTATGTGAACGCTTTGCAACCTGTGAAGTGCTATGAGATACACAGCATTGTTATTACCACTATGATGCCGACCTTGAAGTACACAAGAGAGCCCTTGGGAGGCAGAGGCTGTTCTTTGCTCTCTCCACTCCCTGCCCCTTCCTTGCTCACTGAATCCCAGTTGTAGTCAGGGAGCAGGTGACTTGGGCTGGTACCCAGGAGTGATCACGACTGATCTAAAGGAGTTATGGAAATCCTGTCCCTTCTTTGCTGCTTTGAGAAAAGCATGTGAACTGATTCACACTTATGACACCTGAAGGGAAGCACTGCCATGAATGGTGGCCGTCCTCTCTGATGGGATATTCCTCCCTGATGTAAGGAGAGAGCCTTAGGAGAAAAACCCCTCCTCCTTCTTCTTGCTCCGGTGGTGCCAAGCAAGGACCTGGTGCTGGGCACTGCAGCCACCTTCTGGCACCCAAAAGGGAAAGCCAAGAGCAGCACAGAGGGGCTGATCCAGGGTCCTGACTTGGTTGAACCAGTGCCTTAACCACCCCTGGAAATGCCAGCCTCCAGATTCCCTGTTAGGTTCCATTTGTTGAAAAAAAAAAATCAGATATTCTCTTACCGAAAGGCACAACGATGAGAAACATGGTCAGGGTGAGCGAGTCTTGGCCAGAAAGTTTGCTTCCTGGCCTTCTTGCCTTCACCCACTTTGCTTTATTGTTGGTCACTCAGGAAATTACAATAGTTAATAAAGCTCTGAGGCAACACCAAAATCATAGATGAACTTAGAAGTAAGTGGCTACAGGGAACTAACATGGTGATATGAGAAATGAATGAACCGTGGGCACTGAGGACAAGCAATGGGCCGGGAGTTCTTCCCCCACAGGCACTGGGTGCGGGGGTGTGAGTTAAGGGGAGCCTAGGGCTTGAGGAGAAACTCTGAGGAAGAGGAAGGCTTCCACCTGGAATGCTGTCGCCCACACCTCCGGCTGGGCGAATGCCTCAGTGCTTTCCCCAAATGCAACTCTTATTCCCATGACTAGGCAGGATATTTTGTCTCCATTATCATAAAAAATTCAATGTAACCTTTTGTTTTGTTTAATGTTGCACCTTAAGTACATGGAACTGTACCACGTACTCTCCTTGGCTTACAACATGTAATCACCATTGGTCCTTATATAGCCCATTTTACTTGCATTATTTATTTTTATTACACAGCAAACATTGCAAAGCTAATCTCACCCAAGAGTTAAAAATTTACCAGTGATACATACCTATCTGTGTGCTCACCCACTATCCCATTTCCCTGCTTGCCTCCTACAGGAAGCTAATACCTTGAATTTGTGTTTATCATTCATATCCTTTTTTCTTTTTTTTTCTTTCTTTTTTTTTGTGTGGCTGTGTTGGGTCTTTGTTGCTGTGCACGGGCTTTCTCTAGTTGCGGTGAGCAGGGGCTACTCTTCGCTGCAGTGCGTGGGCTTCTCATTGTGGTGGCTTCTCTTGTTACAGAGCACATGCTCTAGGCACGCGGGCTTCAGTAGTTGTGGCTCGCAGGCTTCAGTAGTTGTGGCTCGCGGGCTGGAGTGCAGGCTCAGTAGTTGTGGTGCACGGGCTTAGTTGCTCCACGGCATGTGGGATCTTCCCCAACCAGGGCTCGAACCCGTGTCCCCTGCACTGGCAGGCGGATTCTTAACCACTGAGCCGCCAGGGAAACCCCTACCCATTTTTCTTTTTTCATTTTGTTTTATCCCATATATATGTATGTCTAACCAATAGATTGTTTAATTTTGTTGGTTATTTAACGTTACATATCTAAGATTCACCCAAGTTGTGGCATTTGGTTGGAGTTCAGCTATTTTCTCTGTGGTATGATGTTCCATTGTGCGGCTATGCCACAATTTATTTACCTATTCTCTTGTCAAAAGACATTGAGTTGTTTTCTTTTCTTTTCTTTTTTTAACTATCTAGAACAGGAATTCTATGAACAGTCTTGTGTATGTGTCTTGATGCACAAGTGCTGGATTCTCTTGGGTATTTACCTATATGTGGAATTGCAAATATGCAAATGTTCAAATGGACAGGATAATGCCAAATTAGTCTCCAAGTTGCTGTGCTATTTTAACTTCCCAGTGGCAATATACAGGAGATTCCAATGACCATTTTTGCCTCTAATACTTGGCATTGTCAGACTTCTTAATTTTTATAATCACATTGGTATAAAATAGTGTCCAATTGTTTGCATGCTATGCAATCCCCCAGCACTTAACCTCTTTTTATGGATTTATGTTTGTACTAGGTGAAATACATTTTTATACTTTTTGCTCATTTTTCTATATTGGGTTATTTTTCTTTTTCCTGTTGATATGTAGAAATTCTTTATCATTCTTGAGTCATCTTATTAGTTATTTTTGTGGTGTAAATATCCTCTTTCTCAGCTCTCACAAGGATATATAATACATGCAATATATTTTAAATGCACGTTAAGAAAGACTTCAACATTTGTTACCATCACTTTTTTGGATTTTGGCCATTTTAATAAGTATCTCACCATTGTTTCAATTTGCAATTCCCTAACGGCAAACGATCTTGAGCATCACTTCATATACTTATTTGCCATCTGTATATCTTCTTTGATGAGGCATCTGTTCAGATATTTTGCCTTTTTTTTAAAGATGGGTCCTTTGTCTTATTGTTGAGTTTTAAGATTTCTTTGTATATTTGGGGTACAAGTCATTATCAGATATGAGTTTTGCAAATATTTTCTCCCACTCTGTGGTTTGTCTTTTAATTCCCTTGGCAGTATCTCTAACAGAGCAGAAGTTTTTCATTTTAATAAAGTCCAACTTATCAAGTTTTTTTCTTTTGTGGATCTAAAAACTCAATGCCACACAGAGGCTGTAAGGCCTCAGGGAAGAGGAGGGGATGCTGCAGAGAGAATTCCTCTATTAAATGGGATGAAGGTGAAATAGAGGGTCATTTAAGTTTGAGCTCTTCAGGTTTCTTCCAGCTTTGAGATTTGGGGTTAAAACTCCTAACAAGCCCCTTCTAAAGATGAAATCCACCAGAATGCATGGTCCTCTGCACTGCAGATCCACCAGTGCAGGGACTTTGGCTCTGTGCATCTCCACTGAGTCCTCAATTCTTCCCATACAGGCCTGGTACAACTAATTATTTGTTGGATGCTCAATAAATGATCAGAGTCCAGTGGTTATAAAACAAAACAAAACAAACCTCAATGCCAAATTCAAGGTCACTAGACTTGTCTCCTGTTTTCTTCTTGAACTTACTCAGTTTTGCATTTTGTACATAGGTTTAAGATGTATTTTGAGTTAATCTGTGTGATAGTTGTATGGTCTGTGTCTAGGTTGGTCTGTTGTTGTTGTTATTTGCATATGGACACGCAGTTATTCCAACACCATTTGTTGAAAAAAAATCTTCTCTATTGTATTGCCTTTGCTCCTATGTCAAAGATCAGTTGACTATATTTGTGTGGGTCTGTTTCTGGGCTCTCCATCCTGTTCCATTGATCTAGTTGTCTATTCTTTCACCAGTACCACACTGTCTTAATTACTGTAGCTTTATAGTAAGTCTTGAATAGTGTCAGCCTTTCAACTTGCCTTCTTCTTCAGGATTGTGTTGGTTATTCTGTTCTTCCGCCTTTTCATGTAAACTTTAGAATCAATTTGTCAATATCCACAAAATAACTGTCTGGGATCTAGATTAGGATTGAGTGGAATCCATAGATCAAGGTGGAAGAACTGATGTCTTCACAATATCGATTCTTCTGATTCATGAACATGAAATCTCTCTCCAGTTCATTATTTAATTTTTTATTTTTTATTTTTGTCTTGAACTGAAGGAATAGAGCATGAGGTGAAAAGCGATAGCCACTAAGGATGTGACTCAGGTGAGGACATGAGACAAATTCCATGTTTTTAAGCACAATTGAGAAAAATACCCTCATAATAGGGAAGAGGCAGACCTCGGTCACGTACACAATGAATAAACAAAGAACCAGGAGCTCTTTGGATAGATAGGCAAAGCATTTACTATATAAATAAGATTACTTAAGAATTAAAAGCTCTCTGTTTAAATAATTTGGTGCGTATAAATGTTTGTCTCAAGTACACGAACAGCTATGAGTATAAATCTAAGGTTTCATTTTAAAAAGAGATAAAATGAAAACTCCATTTACTTATCATTAGTTAGGTCGATGATCCATGACTGTATTTCATGACTGAAATCTAATTTATCTTAGCAAACTAGGACGTGGCTGTCATGGACAAAATGAGGAAGGAAATTGAAGCAGTTCTTGTTATATTTGGGTCAAAATATAGTTTGATCTCAATTTTCTAGGTCATTTAGGTAAAAGTTGTCCCTGGGAGTAAAAGACTCAGTAATTACTTCATTTCACTGTTTTCTATGATAGAAGATAAGCACATATTGGTTTTCCTCTGAAGGAAACAAAAAGCACAACTTCGACCCATTTTAGCATTAATTGTGAATATATATTAATTATTCATTCATTCATTTATTTAATCAACAAGATATATTCAGTGCTGTGTGCCAGGCACTGTTACAGGCACAGAAGAAAGACGTGTTCTGAAGAAAAATAGAGCGAAAAAAGGGAGACAGGGATGGAGGTCCTGTTTTGTATGGAGTGGTCAGGGACAGCTTCTCTTAGAAGTGACATTGGAGCACATGTAGACCTAAAGGATAAAAGAGGTGGGTATCTGGAGGAAAATATTTCGAGGTAGAGAAAGACAAGCACAAGGATAGGAGTATCCCTGGGGCTCTGAAGAAAACAAGGAGGCCGGAAGTGGAAGTTGTGGGAAGGCATGAGGAGGAGACGGAGTGAACGCTGGGGTCTTGTTGGGCTTGGCGAGGACCCCTGGAGGGTCCTGAGCAAGAGAGTGAAGTGATCTGATTCCCGTCTTTAAAGGCTCACTCTGCCTGCCTTTACACATGTGGTCAGTGAAGTGACGGGGCAAAAGGAGGAGCAGGCAGACCGGGTAGGAGGCTGTTGTGTAGCCCAGGGAAGCGGCGGCTGAATTGCTATAGGTAGAGAGAGGTGAGGAGAGACAGGACTGGGAGAGGACGCAGGATTTGCAGGACTGCAAAGGACTGGACTGCAGAGGACGCAGGATTTGCAAATGGGCTGGATGTAAGGTTTGAGAGATGAAGATTCATTTACAACCGACAGGGTCACCCCTGGGGTCTCTGGAGCTTAAACAGTCAACACCTAAAGCCAGGAAGTGGGTTTTCCCCAACCAACTCCACCTGTATAGGCCCCAGAGGGGGTCAGAGCATCTGAGTGGAAACAGGAAGCACCCCAGAGGAGACAGCAACTTACTTATTTTCTGTATTTCTTGTTGTCAATGTCCATGTCAGAAGCGTTTAGAAGTGCCTACGTTTATTTAAGAAATTTTGGAAAATAGAGGAAGAAGAAAGAAGAAAAATTTAAAAAACCATCTTCCCACCTCTGAGCAAGTGTAAAGCCATAATGACATTCAATGTAGGCTCCTCCAAGCTTTGCAAATATGTACTCACATATATGACCACATTAAAATGACAGTAGGGTCATACTCCTTTGTAATATTTTTCTTTTTAGCAAGGGGACATCATCTTTATTTAAATTCTTTTTTTTTTTTTTTTTTTGGCCACGCCACGCAGCTTTCGGGATCCTAGTTCCCTGACCAGGGACTGAACCCATGCCCCCTGCAGTGGAAGCATGGAGTCCTAAACACTGGACCGTCAGGAAATTCCCAACATCATCTTTATTTTGTCATCGATCCATTGCAGTTTTGCTTCAACTTATCTCCTACCCAAAAGTATTCTTACAATTTTTAAAGCAAATATGAATTAGGAGATTATTTCACTCTCATTGATCTCTCTAAAATATGAAACTGATCCAACAGATTAACATTATTCTCCACTTTAGTCCTGAAAGGGAGGGAGGGCATTCAATCATCAGATGGGGGAACTGGACCAGGGCTCTCAAAAGTGCCGTTGGTGCTCAGACTCTTCCACTATGTGATTTTCAGACATGAGAATCATGTTTTAAAACAGACCCAAATTTGGCCTCTCCCATTTCTCTCTAAATCACAAACTCACATAAAAAGCACTTATCTTTAAAATGAGAAATAAAGGAAGGATTTTTTAAAAAACAATATTCTGAGAAGCTGTAAAAAGCCTAACAGCCTAACTTCTCCAGTCTCACAGCACTTAGGCTTGAGGTCACTTGGGTTCTTCATCTCTTCCCTTTACTCCATAATAGAAGCCTTTTCTAACAACTAAAGCTAATAGGAGCCCAATGCTCAGCTCTGTCATATGGCCTTTTGCATGAGCGGGTCAGAGGCAGAGCTAGAAACAAAACCACAAAGGTACATTCCAGAACCTCAACCATAGGATGCCGGTGAGGAATTTCCCAATAAAGGTATATCTTTATTAGTATTAGTCTTAGCAGCATCATTTTATTCTTACATAGGAAGAATTTTATACTCCCTTACTGATAAGGAAAAATGATGTTTGCAGAGCCAATAGTGTTTTCTAGAAGCTCTGCAGATGTGGGCTTCTACTTTCCTCAGTGATTTGTGGAATTTCATTGTTTGACTAGAGGAGCTTAAACTCTCAGGATGCAAAAGCAGTAAGTTCAGAGCTTCAGTGGGAATATTGGATGAGTTGTACCCATATCACATTATTAAAGGGCTTCCTACGTTCCTGGAACCCATCAAGACGGTGAGGAAAATATTTGGATCGGTTAGTTATATGTGCTAAACAAAACAATGGCTTTCATAGGAAAGCAATATTCTTCATAATTAGCCAAGAAGTACAGCCTATGAAAAAACACAAATCTTAGTATCAATCCTGGTTCTGCCTTATTAACTGGGCGACCTTGACTAAATTACCCAATCTGTCTTGAGTCTTAGTTTTCTCTTCTGTAAAATGGGAAGTTCTGATGATGAACTAAGGACATGTCTCTAGAAGTATTTAACCTAGTGTATAGTAATAGTTAATAGTCAATATCTGGTAGATGCTGTTATTATTACTAGATTATTTATTATCACTATTATTATTATCATCTTCCTGTCTTTGTTCCTATTCTTCCATCCTAAGCCACTGTCGTCCATGCGGGCTTGTCTTCCAGCACCTTCAAGGATAAATAGGCTAGCACCTTACTGCCGTGTCTTTTAGTCTTTCTATAGCTCAGTCTTTTTCTATCACTGCTCAGCTCACATCTTTCTTGGCTGACCCCAGTAACCCACACAAGCCCTCTAGGTTGCGCTCTGCCGCCAGCAAGGGTCAGTCTGCTTGGGAGTCTAGTTCTTTTGGAGGAGTAAACAGTGGAGAATGGAGACAGGGCTTGCAATGAGACATCAAGGTCCTGGAGAAAGATCTCTGAGACTGAAGAGGGGAGAGGGAGTGGAGTTTTCTTGAATAGCAGAGACCTGGGATGACAGGATATTAACACAAAGGCTTGGGAGATCTCTGTGTGCTAGCTTTGAAAAGGACCACGTGCTCTGGGACAGTGTTGCATCTCAATAGTGCAAAAGCAGACTGAAAACGAGAAGGTCCTTGTGGTAGGCTTAAAAATGGCTCCCCCAAACATATCCATGTCAAGTCCCTGGAGCCTGTGAATGTTACCTTAATTGGAAAAAGGATCTTTGTAGATGTGGTTAAGGATCTTGAGACCCTAGATTATCTTGGTGAGCCCTAAATGCCATCACAGGTATGCTTATAAGAGAAAGAGGGGATAAGACAGAAAAGAGAAGACACAGAGGAGAAGGTGATGGAAAGATGGAGGGAGAGACTGGAGTGATGTGGCTACAAGCCAACAGATGTCAAGGAATGTCAACAGCCACCAGAAGCTGGAAGAGGCCAGAAAGGATCCTCCCTTACAGCCTTCAGAGGAAACATGGCCCTGCTAACAACTTTGCTTTAGGACTTCTGGCTACGAGAGCTGTGAGAAAAGCTGTTCTTTTGCCTTAAGCCACCAAGTTTGTGTTAATTTGTTACAGTAGCTACAGGAAACTGATACAGCCTTCCTTCCAATGTCCTGGGAAGCCTATGTCTTAACCCCCAAGAACTCCTGAATGATTTTAGGAAGTGTTAGCCTCCCCCAACCTCCCCTGCCCCCGAAATACATGACTAAGATTGGATTACTCAAAATCCTGATAAATAGGAGTTGGAGCTAAACCTAAATGCAATGTTTAAAAAAGTAAATCTAAGTGCCTTTTCTTGCACCTAATTATTGCAGAATAAATCCTTTCCTGCTGCATCTCGGGGTACTACAAACAAGTTCCTGTCACTAGGCTTCTCCTTCCCTCCCGTCATTGTCCCTGTCTCTACGGCTGCAGGAAGTTCCAGGGAGAATGGAAGTAGAAGCAATCACCCCTTCCCTGGAACCGTAAGGGAGCATACCCCATTCCCACGGAACCCCATGTCTCAAGAAGAATAGCTCCTCCCCACAAAGGATAAGGCTTTTCTATGGAGCCACTGGAGGCATTCATGTCAGGAAGGTATCTTCATCTCATCTTGGTTCTAAATTCTGCAAGAAATTAATCTCACTAGCACTTCCCTCTCCAACCCAATATGGTCGAGGGAGAGATCCAGGAGTTTAGGTGTTTGTGCTATGATGCAAAGTCTGCGCAAAAGCTTCCTTGTTTACTAATTTATCACCATCCCACCCACAACCCGACCCAGTGATCTTTTCAGCACTAATGTATTCTGCACAAAGTTTATAATTAGATTAGTTTTTATGGTTTCCTCCTCTCTCGTTATTTCCTGCCTAATGACCACCGAACACCCTAATCTTTTGTAGTCTGTCTTTGATCTCTCCGGTGATGGGAGCTCCATTGAATTTAGTACCACCTACGTCTGCTCTGCTGCTGATCCTCTTCCCAGATATTTTTCTTAAAATGCCAAGTTAGTTCAGACCTAAGCTAGCAGCCTCATAAAACTCAGCTCAAAATCCATTTCTCATTTTCATTCCTTGCACCCAGTGACTGCCCCCTCATTTCTCATATCTAACTGGCTTTTTCCTGATGGGAAAATCATCATTAAAGTCTAAGCCCTTCTTCCTCTTTGGAGCTTTTTGGTAGCTCCTACTAGGGGATCAGAAATCTTATCAATTTATACTCATTGATAGAGCTTTCACTCCTTCCCTACCCAGTGATATAAACAACGGCAGCTGGAGCTGATATGATTTTCCTTCTAAATGCAAAGCTCTTAAAACGAATATGGAAAAAATTAATATGGGGATGGGAAGATGGGGCTTGATACAAACCAGTGTGCCCCTTCCCATTCCGTCTTCCTCGTGACCAGGAAGGTTGCACGTGGAGACCTTTGCAAAGGAAGCAGAGAGCAAAAGCAGCTCCTTTTCTTGATTGGCAACAAATACCATTTATACGTGATAACGGTGCACAGTAGATCTTGTTGAGGATTCAGCAGGCTAGGACAGGGGTTTACACTGTAATCCAGTTTAGCTAATGATTTAGAGTAGAATTTTTAGACCCCTTTCTTCAGAGCTCTTCAGCTCTTCCCATTAGTGCCCTCTTCTACCCAGGCTCCAGAATTCTGCCATGTTTCTGGGCCACCTCTTTCTCTTCAGACCTCCTCTATCTCCTTCTTAAATACCTCCCACTAGCTCTCTGAAATTCTTTTTTCTTCTTTTTTTTTTAATTTCTCTTTTTTTCCTATTGGGGTATAGTTAATTTACGTTGTGTTAGTTTCAGGTGTATAGCAGAGTGATTCAGTTCCATATATATATAATATTCTTTTTCAGATTCTTTTCCCCTATAGGTTATTACAAAAGATTGAGTTCCCTGTGCTGTACAGTAGGTCCCTGTCATTTATCTATTTTATATATAGTAGTGTATGTTATTCAGAGACTTTCAAAGTGTCTTTATCTCTCTCTTAGACTATTCAAGCCATACTCTGTGATCTATCATTTCACAGGTCAAATGGTTTATCAGGCGGTTTTGCTAAATAATGTTTCCTCCCTGAAAAGGAATTCTGCCCCCAGGTTTTGCATATTTTCTCATCACTTCATCTTGATGAGAGGCATTTTTTATGTCTTTATATTTGTAGAATACAGAGCTCCCTTCTCCCAGCTTTGGATGCCTACCCCTCTTCTACCAGAACGAGGGAGAAGAGAACTCCCAGAGTTTGTGACTGACAAAACCCAGGAAAGCAAATAACTCCATTGATGTGAGCTGTGAGCTGTGGAGTGACACTAGAAAATGAAATTTCTCCTATCATCACCGTGAACACTCCTCACCAGGGTGCCACAGACGGGCCTCCCTTTGCCAGCGAGGTGAGGCAGCTGGTCTGGCAATGACTTGTGGGGCCCTCCCACCTTCTCACCCACAACAGCAGATGGCAGAGAGAATCCATCACTGAGCATGTGAATCCCAGGAAGGAAGGAAGGGAAAGGGGAAGGGAAGGAGGGAGGGAGAAAGATAGGATGGGAGGGGAGAAGAGAAGGGAGGGAGGAAAGAAGGAAGGAAGTGTGTCCAGAATCCTAGGGAGGCATTGAGCCCGGAGAGAAAAACTGCAGGGTAGAATAACATAGTTTTACAATTATGAAAATCCTGATGGTTTGTGATGAGGAACTTTTCTTTTTCTGAAACCTTGACATCCTGGGGCTGCAGGAAGAGAGCCCCTGAGCAAAGCAGACGGGGCGGATGCTGCTGAGGGATGTGCCCCTTCCTGTTGGGAATGTGTGCAAATTAAAAATTGGCTGGAGAGGTAGGTAGAGCTTTGAGATCTACCTGCAGATCCTGACCTACTATTTTTTTTAATTAATTATTTTATTTATTTATTTTTTGGCTGTGTTGGGTCTGTTGCTGCGCACAGGCTTTCTCTAGTTGCGGCGAGCAGGGGCTACTGCTTTGTTGGGGTGCGCGGGCTTCTCATTGTGGTGACTTCTCTTGTTGTGGAGCACAGGCTCTAGGCATGCGGGCTTCAGTAGTTGTGGCACGTGGGCTCAGTAGTTGTGGCTCGCGAGCTCTAGAGCGCAGGCTCAGTAGTTGTGGCGCACGGGCTTAGTTGCTCCTCAGTATATGGGATCTTCCCAGATCAGGGCTCAAACCAGTGTCCCCTGCATTGGCAGGCGGATTCTTAACCACTGCGCCACCAGGGAAGCCCCCGACCTGTGTTTAATCGAGATTCTTACACTGAACTCCATAGGTCACCATGTCCTAACCACACATTAACCCCTATGTGCCTGTGAATTACCCAAATGTGAGAGGAAAACTGGGCAGCAGAGTGGGCCAAGAATAGACAGGAATTCTCTCTACTACCTATACAACTCTTCTGTAAATCTAAAATTATTTCAAACAAAAATTTTTTTCATTAAAAAATCAAAAGTGTCCTTCAACTGCTAAGATCCCCAACTGGATGCACAGTGTACCCTGGATAAAATCCAAAGTCCTTATCGTACCTACATGATTCTCTATGACCTGACCTACCTCTCTTTTTGATCTTATCTCCTAATTCTCTCCTTCTTACTAACTCCCTCCATTCACTGGCCTTCTTACTGTTTCTCAAATCTCAGAGTCCTTGTCATGTAGGTTCCTTCCACCTGGTATACTCACAATCTTCACATGGCTGGTCTCATTGCTTCCTTTGGGTTTCTGTTCAAACATCACCCCCATGGAAAGGCCTTCCCTAGGTAAAATAACACCCCTCCAATCCCTATCACTCTGAATCCCTCAATTCTGCTTCATTTTTTAACGGCATTATGGTATATTTTTATATATTGTGGTTGTTCATTGTCTGTCTTCTCCATGTGACTTAAGCTCCATTAAAGAAGGAAATGTGTCTGTCTTCTTTGCTGTGCCCAGAGCCTAGAAACATCCCTGTAGAACAGCTGTTGCATAAATATTTGTTGACTAATAAACAAAAGAATGGAAACTTATGGGAAAATGTAGTGCCAGGAATGGCCATGGTATCTTTGAAGAAGAGGAAGTTTGGGCTGGGCTGGTAGACTCGCCCTATAAGATATCCAGACATTATACCACTACAGTGATTAAAATGTAATGTCATAGGGCTTCCCTCGTTGCGCAGTGGTTGAGAATCTGCCTGCTAATGCAGGGGACACGGATTCGAGCCCTGACCTGGGAGGATCCCACATGCCGCAGAGCGACTAGGCCCGTGAGCCACAACTACTGAGCCTGGGCATCTGGAGCCTGTGCTCCGCAACAAGAGAGGCTGCGATAGTGAGAGGCCCGCACACCGCGATGAAGAGTGGCCCCCGCTTGCCACAACTAGAGAAAGCCCTCGCACAGAAACGAAGACCCAGCACAGCAAAAATAAATTAATAAACTCCTACCCCCAACATCTAAAAAAATATATATATAATGTCATAAACTCCCATTCAGCTTTTCTCAGTCAGATACTCTCAGAGGATAGGTTCTATCAAAACAAGGCAATAAACCAAGCAAAGAAATACAGAGGAAAACAGGAGCATGGCCCAAGAAAGAGGATGGAGAAAACCAAACGTGGGATACAGGAACCAGGAGACCCAAGGCGAGGAAGGCCAACGGGGATCCTCAGAACGACGGTAAATGGAGATCCCAGCATGGCAGCTAGGCGGCCCACCCAAACTGAAAGAAGTCTACAGGAGGGACATTTTCAAGAAGGAGAAACTGATAGACTCTTTGATGTGGGTAAATGTTTTAAGAGGAGATTTAGAAAAGTGTTCATGGACTGTGAGATTGGATTACTAAAAATACTTAGAAAAATAAGCAAGTGAACAAAAAGTACTCAAAACAAGGGTTACCTGCAGGGAAAGGTTTTGTAGAAAAGGAAAAACCGTCACATTTCCTGCATGTTTCAGCTCTAAACAGTACACACATTCAGAATATTGTTCTACTGAACATTAATCCAATCAAAATTATTCTAAAAGAATGGGGAATGTGAAATGCATAAATATGTGATAATGACCCACATCTAGTCCTACTGTGACCCCATTTCTGGGGTTCTTCACAACATGAATTTGTCAAAGAATTATCTTGACATGCTGTCATCACTTCCTCACTTCACTCCTGTTTTCGCACAAAATACTAGGTATTCTTGTTAGAAATGGTCAACAGTTAATTTGTTTTACCAGCACATTTTACTGACATTGGTGCTTACCCTTCTTGCTGTACTCCACTCCTAATCTGGGTTCACTTTTCTTCTCGCTAAAGTAGATTCAGTAGCAATTCTTTCGGCAAGGTTTTGTGGGCGATAAATTCTTAGCCTGTGTATGTCTGAAGATGTCTTAGTTACAGTCCCCTTTCTTGAAAGTTTAATTGTGAATAGATTGCAGTTATTTTTCCTGAGCACTTGGTGAGTTATTTCACCTCAGCCCTGATTTCTGGCGCCTTTCATTACTCACAGAAGTCTGCTGTCAGCCTGCCATTCTTTTCCCCCTGGTAGCCTTTTAGATTTTCCCCTTTATCCTTGATACTCTGCAGTTCTACTATAATGTGTCTAGGGATGGGTTTATTTGTATTTATCTTGCTAGAGACCTACTGTGCATTTTCAATCTGAAGATTTAAGGATTCATATCTTTCTGCAAAGCAGGGAAATTCTCTCTGACTACTGAGCCTCCTCCATTCTCTACTTCTCTGACTCCTACTGGGCATGTCTTGGAGCCCATCAATCTGTTTTCGTAATGTCAACGTCTTTGTATTTTTAAGCTATGTTCTGGGTCACTTTCTTCACACTATCTTCCAACTCATCAATTCTCTTTTCTGTTGGATCTAGTCTTGCATTTACCCACTCTACATTTTAATTATTATTTCAGTGACTCAATGTTTTCTTCCCTTAATTCATAATTGCTCCTTTTAAATTAGTTTTTAAAATCTCCATCTGCTTTCAATTCATTCACTGAAGAACATTTATTTAAGCATCTACAGTGTGCCCAGCACCATCCTGAGCTCTGCAGACTCGGCAGTAATAAAACACACAGGCTTACGTGTCTCTGAAGTAAAATGAGAAAATGAGTAACATATGTAAATAAACCAAAGTAAAACATAGACTGTACCTGTTGGTGGTAAAGTGCTATGAAGAAAAAATAAATCAGGGGAGGGGGCTAGGGAGTGAGGGGGTTGCCTTATTCATCAAGGGAAAGAGAAACCTATATGACCCAGGATTATTATGGGATTGAGGTCAGCAGGGTCCCAAGGCATAATGAGCCTCAGTAATGCTGAAAAAGACAGGAGTGTTAGAAGGGTACGCTGGGAGGGAGAGGTGGGTGTCTTGCCAGGAGCACACAACTCTGGGTTTCCTTCCTCACTTCCACTGGTGGAGAAGCACAGGCCAAGGGCAGCAAGAAATCAGGGACAAGTGGGCCAGGCCTGGAGAGCTGTCTGGTCAGGAAGAGCACTCCGAATTCTGAGATGGCTTCTTAACTCTTGCTTTTCATTCATAATTTCTTATGCTGGCTTTATGGGTGTTATTCTTTCCTTTATCTCTTTGGGGAAACAAATATACTTAAGTTACTTTACTGTTTGAAGTGCTTCGGGAATTAATTTTCCTATCTGTTCAGTTTGTTGGTTATTTTTTCATTATGTTGTTCGCTTCTGTGCTCTGGAATTTTAATATACAGACTCATCAGTAGGAGGGGTGAGAGAGACAGAGACAGAACAAAAGAGAGTGACAGAAAAAAAGAGAGCTACAGAGAGAGAGGGAGATAGAGATAAAGGTAAAGACAGATGATAGAGACAGAGATAGAGATGATATAGAATGATAGAGTGCTCATGCCTGTTTTTGTTCTTTTTTAAATATGAGAGGTTTTAAAAAATTTTTATTTATTTTTTGGCTGTGTTGTGTCTTCATTGCTGTACGCGGGCTTTCTCTAGTTATGGTGAGCGGGGGCTACTCTTCGTGTGGTGTGCGGGCTTCTCATTGTCCTGGCTTCTCTTGTTGCAGAGCATGGGCTCTAGGAGCGCGGGCTTCAGTAGTTGTGGCACAGGGGCTCAGTAGTTGTGGCACAGGGGCTTAGTTGCTCTGCAGCACGTGGGATCTTCCCAGAACAGGGCTTGAACCTGTGTCGCCTGCATTGGCAGATGGATTCTTAACCACTGTGCCACAAGGGAGGCCCTTGTCTGGTTATTTTTAACTGCATCCACCCAATCCACCAGGCTCTCCAGTTCAAAGCAAGACTTAGATGGGTAACTATATTCTTGTTTTTGGTGATACTGCTGATCCAACAGCAGGAGGCTTGGCCCAGGAGCTCACTCCTGGTTGTCTCAAGTCCCTCTGCTGTCCCCAGAACACAGCTTGACACAGGAAAAGTCACTCTGGAGAAGTTGCAGCTCCTGGTTCTGTAAAGAATTGAACTGAGGCTGCCTTGGCCAAGTGATGGGTTCAGAGCCTGGATCCTTGAGCCTGCAGCCTTAGACTCACTTTGTCTGTGTGTAAAGACCACAAAGATATTTTTTATTTGTCCAACTTGGGGCTGCACTTACATCTTTTTTTTTTTTTTTTTTTTTTTTTTTGCGGTACGCGGGCCTCTCACTGTTGTGGCCTCTCCCGTTGAGGAGCACAGGCTCCGGATGCGCAGGCTCAGCGGCCATGGCTCACGGGCCCAGCCGCTCCGCGGCATGTGGGATCTTCCCAGACCGGGGCACGAACCCGTGTCCCCTGCATCGCAGGCGGACTCTCAACCACTGCGCCACCAGGGAAGCCCTGCACTTATATCATTTTAACATTGCTTTTATGTTTTGTGTCTTAGTTAACTTTATTAACAAACAAATGCAAAAGTATGTAAAGGCTTAAACACGATGGAAATGCGTGTCTCACCTGAATGATACTTATCTCCTAGTGGTAATTTGGGGAAGATATAAGCAGCTTCCATCTTGTGTCTCCTCTATTTACAGCACATGGACTTCGCTACTGAAGTCCAATGGCAAGAACTAACCACACGGCTCCATCTAGAAGCAAGGGGCCTGGGAAGTGCAGTCTGGCTGGGCAGCTGCCTCCCAGCAATAAGACAGGGAATCTGCCTACCACTTCCACCTATCATGCCTGCGAGCTGGAGCAGAGAAGAGGGGTCTAACATGTGAAATACCAGCGTCTTGACCAGAAGGGTCTACATTCACTCTTCAACTCGCTCTCATCTGGCTCCGTCACCACTGCTCCACTGGAATTGCTGTTTCTCAAGATCACCATGAGTTCGATTTTTTTTTTTTTTTTTTTTAGATTCCACTTACATGTTACCATGCAGTATTCGCCTTTCTTTGTCTGGTTTATTTCATTTAGCATAATGCTCTCAGGGCCCATCCATGTTCTCGTGAACAGCGGATTTCCTTCTTTCTAATGGTTGAATAATATTCCATTGTGTGTGTGTGTGTGTGTGTGTGTGTGTGTGTGTGTGTGTGTGTGTGTGTGTGTTTTCTTTATCCATTCATCCCCTGATGGACACTTAGGTTGTTTCTCTATCTTGGTTATTCTGAGTAATGCTACAATAAACATGGCAGTGAAGATAACTCTTTGACATTGTGGTTTCATTTCCTTTGGATATACACCAGAACTGGGATTGCTGGATCATATGACAGTTCTGTTTTTAATTTTTTGAGGAACCTCTATACTGCTTTTCTTAGTGGATGCACCCATTTACAATCCCACTAACAGTGCACAGGGGGTCCCTTTTCTCTACATCCTCGCCAACACTCACCTCTTGTCTCCTTAATGACAGCCATTCTAATAGGTGAGAGGTGCTATCCCATTGTGGTTTTGATTTGCATTTCCCTGATGATTAGTGATGTTGAGCATCTTTTCATGTACCTGTTGGCCATTTGTATGTCTTCTTTGGAAAAATGTCTATTCATTTCCTCTGCCCATTTTTTAATCAGATAGTTCGTTTTTTTGCTATTGAGTTGTATGTGTCCTTATATATTTTGCATATTACTCCATTATTGGATATGTGGTTTGCAAATATTTTCTCCCATTCAGTAGGTTACCTTTCCATTTTGTTGATGGTTTCCTTTGCTGTACAGAAGCTTTTTAGTTTGATGTAGTCCCACTTGTTTATTTTTGCTTTGGTTTACCTTTGCTTTGGTGTCACATACAAAAAAAAATCATTGCCAAAACCCATGTCAAGGAGCTTACCAAAAATCACCAACAGTCTCTTTCATGCTAGAGCAACTGAACACTTTTCTACCCCCATCTTGTTTAGTCTCACAGCAGCTCCAAACTCAGAGGACCCTTTCTCCTTCTTGAAAACTTATCCTTTCAGCTTCTATGATGTTCTTTTCTCCTAGGGTGTTGTCTTGTTTGGTTCATACTTTGTTGGGGACAGTAAGTGGTAGCCTGAAAATAGTCCCCCAAAGATATCTGTGTCCTAATCCCCAGACTCTGTATGTTACCTTATGTGGCAAAAGTGATTTCACAGGTGTGATTATGCTAAAGATCTTGTGATAAAGGGGATTTTCCTGGATTATCTGAATGAGCCCTAAATGCAATCACCAGAGGCCTTATGGGAGGGAGGGAAAAGAGGATATGACTCCAGAAGAAAAAGGCAAAGTCACATCTGAGCAGGATGCTACA
This sequence comes from Leucopleurus acutus, assembly GCF_964270905.1. NCBI lineage: Eukaryota > Metazoa > Chordata > Mammalia > Artiodactyla > Delphinidae > Leucopleurus > Leucopleurus acutus. The sequence continues at coordinate 77,792,268 of NC_139156.1, forward strand.
CTGTTGGCTTCGAAGATGGAAAAGGGGACGATGAGCCCAGGAGTGCAGCTCTAGGAACTAGAAAAAACAAGGAAATGATTCTCCCATAGAGCCTCTCCATCCAAGGAGTACGATCCAGCAGACAGTGTGGTTTCAGCTCAGTGAAACTGATTTGGGACTTCTGACCTGCAGAACTGTAAGAGAATAGCTGTGTGTTACTGTAAACACCGTGTATATAGTAATTGGTTACAGTGCAATAGGAAACCAATATACTCACATAGTCGCTCTGTGGCCTTCTCCTCCCCTGTAAGACCTTTAAATTCCTAAGTGCTACAAGGCTCAGCCCTGAGCTGACATCTCCTTTCCCACTACTCTTTTAGTTCCACTTTCCTCCCTGGCGGTCAAGTTTGTTCTTGTTTCCTTAAATAGCATTTATATCTTGATGACTCCCAAATTCTTGTCTCCAACCCAGACCGCTCCTCTAAGTGCCAGATGTCTGTATTTGACAGCTTTCTTTACCTCTCTATTTGGATGGAAAATGCAAAGCAGACTCTTGGATTTCCTACCCTGCAAACCAGTTCCTCCCCTTGCCTTCCCCATCTCAGCAAGATTCCTCTCTCAGCTTAGTTGATAAAGACAAGAACTTTACAAGTTACATTCTTGATTCCTCCCTGCTTTCATCCTGCCCACCCCAGTATCCTACCGTTTGTAGGTCCTGCCAATTCTACACCCAAAATATAATGAGGTTCTGCCCACTCTTGCCCACGTCTCCATTATCTCTCAATGATGCAATAGCTCCCGTCACCACTCTGTCCCTCAAAGCCTACGTTTTCCACATACGATCCAAAATGATCTTTTAAAAGTACAACTCGCACTATTCACAATAGCCAAGATATGGAAACAACCTAAGTGTCCATTGGCAGATGAATGGATAAAGAAGATGTGGTACATATATACAATGGAATACTACTCAGCCATAAAAAAAGAATAATGCCATTTGCAGCAACATGGGTGCAAATAGAGATGATCATAATAAGTGAAGTAAGTCTCAAAGAGAAAGACAAATATCATAGGATATCACTCCTATGTTGAATCTAAACTAGGACACAAATGAACTTATATATGAAACAGAAACAGACTCACAGGCATAGAGAACAGACCTGTGGTTGCCAAGGGCGAGGGGCTTGGAGGAGGGATGGAATGGGAGTTTGGGGTTAGTAGATACAATTACATATAGAATGGATAAACACCAAGGTCCTACTGTATAGCACAGGGAATTATATTCAGTATCCTGAGTTAAACCATAATGGAAAAGAATATAAAAAAGAATGTGTGTGTATATATATATATATATATGTATAACTGAATCACTTTGCTGTACAGCAGAAATGAACACATTATAAATCAACTATACTTCAATAAAGAAACAAATTTAAAATTTATTTTAAAAATTTAAAAAATAGGGCTTCCCTGGTGGCACAGTGGTTGAGAGTCTGCCTGCCAATGCAGGGGACACGGGTTCACGCCCTGGTCCGGGAAGATCCCACATGCCGCGGAGTGGCTGGGCCCGTGAGCCATGGCCGCTGAGCCTGTGCATCCGGAGCCTGTGCTCCGCAACGGGAGAGGCCACAGCAGTGAGAGGCACGCGTACCGCAAAAAAAAAAAAAAAAATTCAAAAAAAAAATTTAAAAATAAATAAATAAAAGTGCAACTCAAATTGTGGCCACCTCTGCTTCTCAAGCTTCACCACCTTCCCTCGGTGCTCAGAGTAAGGGCCAAGTCCCTAACCTGTTTTCCAGGGTTCTGCCCTGTCTGGCTGCCCCCCTCGCCTCTGGTTCATCTTTGCCACTCTGCCCCTTGCTCACCACACTCCAGGCCTCTGATACTGTGATCGTTCCTAGAATATGCCATGTGTTCTTCCCCTTCTCACTCCCACACCCTTGCCCAGCCTGTGCTTTGCCGGCTCCCTTCTTCCTTCCACCTTGGCGTTCTGGATGGCCCTTCCCCGGAGACGCCCCTCTGACCACTCTGCAAAATGCTCCAGCTCCCGATCTTTCGTGGTGTTTTCATAGCATTGCTCCCTATGCTGCTTGTTCATTTTCCTATTTATTGTCCGTCTCTCCCTCTAGAATGAAAGTTCTGTGAAAGCAGGCGCCACATCAGCTTGTTCACAGCTGTATGCTCAGTGCCCAGCATGAGAAATTTCCCTCACCACACACACAAAACTTGTTGAATTAATCGATGAATCAGTCCCCTCATGCTGGCTGACGGCAGGCTTCCGTATCCTGACCGTGGGGAATAGGAAGTTAGGCTCTTCCAGAAAAATTTGGGACTGACTTGTCAAGTGATCTTGAGTAAGTCACTCATCTTTACCTCTCTCACCATCCACTTGTTTCCCATGAGATGTTTCTTACCTACCTGTCCTCAGTTGGATGGATTACATGCCCATGAAGCAGGGCTGGCAGTCAACAGAGCCTCAGCCTCACGGACACAAGATGTTTGCTTGCAGGTGCTGCTTGTGCAATGACTGTATTTATTCTAGAACCTAGAATTAGATTTAAGAATGCTCCCAGGAGGGCCCTGTGTTCTGCTGCCATCTGGGAGCTCAACTGCCTGAGTTGGAGCTGCGGGGAAGGAAAATGGCACCATTTCTAGAGCCCAGAGCTGTTTGTCCTTGAAAATTTCTGCTGCTGAATTCCCTTGTCAAAGAGCTCAGTATTGAGACACATTCCTGGTAAATTTGGAACGACATGGTCAGGATGCTGCATGGCTCATCAAACATGTCACAGGAAACAACAAAATAGGTGGACGTGTCTTCAATGAAGGGCTCTGGGGCGAGAACGAGTTAGTACTTCAAGAAAGGACAGTGGATGGCACACATGGTCATATCGAGGGCACATCGTCATGAAAGGAGAGGCAAGAAACCCCCAGCTGGCATGACAAGGCATGCTGGACCCCTTAGATGGATGGGTTACATTTCCTGCAGAAAATGGATTTGCAAGCGCAGAAAATCTTCACTATGGGTGGGATTTGCCTAATGGAGCCAGCGTTAGAAAAGTTCATTTGAGAAAATGTTAATAAAAATATTTTTTCCTGGGCTTCCCTGGTGGCGCAGTGGTTGAGAGTCCGCCTGCCGATGCAGGGGACACGGGTTCGTACCCCGGTCTGGGAAGATCCCACATGCCGCAGAGCGGCTGGGCCCGTGAGCCATGGCCGCTGAGCCTGTGTGTCCAGAGCCTGTGCTCCGCAACGGGAGAGGCCACAACAGTGAGAGAACTGCGTATCGTAAAAAAAAAAAAAAAAAAAAAAAATATTTTTTCCTTATTTTCTTATTTTTCTTTCAGAGGCATCTCTTGGTGGCATAACCCTGCAGCTATTTGTTCCTGTATTTAGACCCATCGCTCTGACTGTAGGAAATGGAGATCCTCAAGTATGTAAAAGAAGATCAGCCCAGCTAAGCATCACCTGATAAGTATCAGCAGGAACTTTAAGATTACAGGCAGGTTCTTTCTTGGATGTCTGGCCTAACAGGTGTGCCTTCTGCTGCTCTGTATATCAGTATGTTCAGATGTAGTTAAGCTGCCTCGTTTGTGGAGAGGCCAAAAACTCAGGAATCATGAATAAGGTCTTCACTCTACAAGCAGGACTTCTGGATCGCTGATTTCAAGTCCCTATGAACTGAATACAATGTGTGAGCCCCTTGTGTTCATGGAGACATGATTTCCACTTGTGAATGTTTAGTTCCTACCTTCCCACACAGAAGCCTCTCCCCAGAAGCAGTAACCTCTGTTTACTAAGGTTTGGGAGCCATTGAGGCACTTCCAAAAGGTGAGGGGGCAGTTAAAATAACCTTGGGGTTTTGTGCTGAGGACAGGCCTTCTAATTCCCTGAAATCCTTCTTCCTTCTCTTTTTTTTTTTTTTTTTTTCTTTCCTTTTGCAGTACATGGGCCTCTCACTGCTGTGGTCTCTCCCGTTGTGGAGCACAGGCTCCGGACACGCAGGCTCAGCGGCCATGGCTCACAGGCCCAGCCACTCCGCGGCATGTGGGATCTTCCCGGACCGGGGCACGAACACTGTGTCCCCTGCATCGGCAGGCGGACTCTCAACCACTGCGCCACCAGGGAAGCCCTCTATTCCCTGAAAGGCTTCTTGAGAAAAAGACAAACAATTGAAAATCCTGCTCAAAATTAGCTCCCATATATCATCTAGGGATGATAAATTCATCGGGGCAAGAACCTCCTCTCCAGAGAGTAGAGTCTAGTAGACTTTTTGTGAATTGCTTTGCCTAGACGTTCAGTCATTCATTCATTCCCTGTGTATTTATCACCTTCCGAGGCAGAGATCCATAAGTAAGTGCGGGTCATAGTGCTCAGGGACTGGGAGGCTTGGCTTGGGCTTCCTGGAAGGCCTGGATATGGTGGAGAGTTCGGATGGCACACTGGATGGCATGACAGCAACAGGCGGTGGCGAGGAAGAAGGAGGAAGGAGTAGGAGACAAGAGGAGAGCGCAGAAGCACCCAGTCAACGGCCACCTTCCTAGCGCCTCGGCAGCGGCGTGTGCAGATGAACGACGTTTCTGAGTTTGTTCCCATTTGCTGAGGCTGCTCAGCAATATCAATAGGCACTGATGCAGTAAGTTGCCTCGCTTATGGACACACCAAAAACGTAGGACTCCTGGTTCATTTTCAGATCCACAAGCAGGATCTGAAAATGATCCTTTGGATCCTGTATTTTAAGTTCCTATGACCTGAACACAATCCATGAGCCACTCTACAATGAGAGCTCCAGGGAGGCAAGGACCAGTCCAGCAAATGCTTATGGAGCACTGTGTCTACTTTCCTGTGAATCTTCTTTAGGACAAGATCCACGTTCCTTTCCATGGCCTCCAGTAGCTCCCGGATCTGGTCCTGAGCCCTTGCTGCCCTCTGGTCCCACCGTGCTCCTCCTTGTCCACTCATCTCCACCCACCATGGCGGGCTGCTCCTTGAACATCACCACATGTTCACTCACCACAAGACACTTTTCTTTACTTCCCCTGCCGTGGACATTCTTCCCCAGACTTTGATAATCTCCCCACTCGGGTCTCAGTCCCAATGTCCCTTCCTGAATTCCCATTTCTGGAAATGGTTCTTCCTCTGAGAGCAGCTGGGAAGACTGGTAAAGATAGAACTGCATCTCTGTGGAGGCAGCAGACAGCTACCAAGGCAGTGAGAACTGCAGGTCTAAGAGGGAAAGCAGGCTAGAAGTGAGCCTAGCACCTGGGACCACTGTTCCTCAGAGGCATAGGCGATTTCTGAAGGTGGAAGGTGAGAGCCTGACGAGCTGAGCAGAGGTCTCCACACATCGAGAAACTAATGATCATTTAAGACTGTATTCTTCTACAAGCACCCCAATGTTCACTGCAGCACCATGTGAATAGTCAAGACATGAAGGCAACCTACATGTCCATCAACAGATGAATGGATAAAGAAGATGTGGTACAAGGGAATACTACTCAGCCATAAAAAAGGATGAAATAATGCCATTTGCAGCAACATGGATGCACCTAGAGATTACCATACTAAGTGAAGTAAGCCAGACAAAGACAAACATCATATGATATCACTTACATGTGGAATCTAGAAAAATGATACAAATGAACTTATTTACAAAACAGAAGTAGACCCACAGACAGAAAACAAACTTATGGTTACCAAAGGGGAAAGGGGGAGGAGGGATAAATTGGGAGTTTGGGATTAGCATACACAGACTACTATATATAAAATAGATAACCAACAAGGACCTACTCTATAGCCCAGGGAACTATACTCAATATTTTGTAATAACCTATAAGGAAAGAGAATCTGAAAAAGAATATATATATATATGTGAATATATATATATAAAATATATATATAAGATATATATAAGATATATAATAAGATATATAAATATCTTATATATAAGATATATTATATATATAAGATATGTAGGTTATATATAATATGTATAATAAGATATATAAATCTCTTATATATAATATATTATAAGATATAATATATTATATATAATATATATGATATATATAATATATAATAAGATATATAAATATATATATAAAATGTATGTATAACTGAATCACTTTGCTGTACACCTGAAACTAACACAACATTGTAAATCAACTGTACTTCAATTAAAAAATAAAAAAAAGAAACTATGGGCTTCTTTCATTCAATTAAAAAATAAAAAAATTTAATTAAAAAAATTTTTAATAAAACATAATTTCTAACAATCCACAGTGATGAGCAGGATGTACCAACAAATCAGTCTTTTTATGCTTCTTCCTTAAAAACATATATTATTACTTTATAAATTGTTTTTTTTTTTTTTTAAAGAAAGAAAAACTACCGGCTTCAGAGACTGCTGAGGAGGAGGGGCTCAGGAAAGCTATCAGTTACCTTGGGAATAAGTGTAAACCAAGAGACCAGCCGTCACAGGGTCTGAAGCTCAGCTTCAAATCATTTAAATACTTGATTGAATTAAGGCAACCTGGAATTATGAGTGTTTGTAATTTAGATGCCTGCCAGAAGCAGAAGTGCATCCTCTCTGGAAGACTGTAACAGCATTAAAAGCCTCAAATTAACACTATAGGTTTTCATGTATAATATCTGGCACTTATTAAAACATAATTAGACTGTATGGTGATGGATGGAAACTAAATTTTTGGTGGTGAGCATACTGTATAGTGCACACAGAAGTAGAAATATAATGTACATGGGAAACTTATGCAATGTTATAAACCAAAGCTACCTCAATTAAATCCATATGTATACATAATTAGGCATGTAGGCAGATAAAGCATAACCAAAAATAAAGGAACAAACAGACAACAGAAACAGACCCACAACAGGTCCAGATAATAAAACAGACACGAATTTTAAAATAACCATGATAAATATGTTTAAGAATATAAAAGACAGGATTAAGAATTTTGATGAATAACTGTAAATCATGGTCCAAAACTATAAAAGATGAACCAAACACAAATTCTAATATGGAAAACTACTGTAACTGAAATTAAGACCGTATGGATTTAACATTGGATTTGACATAGTGGAAGAGAGAATTTATAAAGTAAAAGCTAGGCCAGAAAAATATACATCTAGAATGAAAGAGACAAAAAAGATGGAGAATACATAAAATAAAAAACAAAAACAACAACAAAAAAACAGGACATTGTGAAAAGTTTTAACATAGTTGAGCCGGTGTCCCAGATGGGAAAGAGACAGGGAATGGGGCAAAAGTAGGAGATATTAATTAAGGAGATATTACTTAGCTGATGAGACTCCATGGCTGTGTGTGTGCATGGGGGAGAAAGAGAGAGGAGGAGGGGGAGAGAGAGAGAGAATTCTTATGGCCATGCAACAGCCTACAGGAGCAAGGCTAGACTGACCTCAAGATTTTAGCCCCCTATCCCAACTCCAGCCTGGTCATCACTCCCACCCTTGTCTCCCTCCCATCCTTCTCTCAATCTGTGGTGTTTGCTATGGGAGTCCTTAGTGCTCTTCACCAGAATTTCTGGCTCTCCTTCTAAGCACAGTAGGATTGCACTTCCCCATTCCCTGGAAGTCAGGTATGAGCAGGTGCCTTGCCTTGGCAATGACATGTCACAGCCGCATGTGTCCATTTTGTGTAGAAGCTTTAAGAGCCAGTTCTCAACATCAGTTTAAGGTATGTTACTGTCTCCCTGCCTCAGTGTCAAGGTGGAGCCTCCACCAGCCCAGTTTCCTGATGATCACAGAGGCAGAGCTTCCTGTCGATCTGAGAGGGACAATTAGTGCACGTAAGAAACGAACCTGTGTTGTTTGAAGCCACTGAAACATTGGGGTTGTTACCACAGTACAACATAGCCTATCCAGACATAGGTCCCTTTTACTTGCCTTTTCCATCCCGTTCTCACCATTTCCCTCCTCTTTCAATCCAAGCCACCAGGAGACCTTTGCTTTCCCTAATTTGGACCACAGAATCTTGCTTTCCCCTTAGGATCTTTTCTACGTCTATTCTTATTCCCTATTCCTCTTTGCTGAAGGTGGAGATCGCTTTCATTCCCAAGAATGCACCTTTTATCACTTCCTTTGTTACAGACAGCTGCAGCTCTACGCAGCAGTGGAAGTTTCTCACGCAAATGACTAAAAATCGTGTCCCAGGGAAAAATCTACCTCCCTCATCTCTCTGACTGTCTGAAGCCCAGCCTTCCCGGAACTTAAACCATTCCACAGCACAGTTCTGATTGCCACAGCCAGCAGATGGAGAGAAGCTTCTCCCAGTTTCATCTCCCTGGGGAATTCAGCCGGTGAATCCTACTGGCAAAGGCTGCAGTCAGTTATGGATTCTGGGACATCACCTAGCAGGCTGCTGGCATGTGGCAAATGTAAACAAACAAACCACAGGCTCCGGATGATAGCTTGAGAGCTGTATGAAAACTAAGAAGAAAGCTATCCTTCTTACGATGGCCTGGTTGTGTGACAAGCATCATGTTCTGTGACCAAGGACAGCGGCTGAAGCAAAAGGTTTCATCTCTTTCTTAACGCCCTCAATTAGCTGCCTGTAGGTGTATCTAGACTTGAAAGGGCATTCCTCTCAGGTCAGCAAGGGCCGAGGAAATCCCCTCTGACTTGCAAGAGATTTGCAAGTATTTTGCTTTTAAAAGTTCCAGCGGGGTCTCTGAATTCACATGTTTACAGCTGCTAAAATATCTGCGTGGTACCTACACACACAAACCTATTTTCCACAAACAAGGGGATAATGAAAATTTTCTGTCCTTTCCAGGCACAGAAGGATGAGTCACAGATAGCGTTTGAAGAAGTCCAGTCTCCTCGGGGGACAGGTGGAGCTCCTGACACCCTCCCTTGAAGGGAACTGATCCCCACGGGGCTCGGCTTTCTGTTTTCTGCCAACAGTTCTATATTCCATATCCCAGCGCTGAGTCTCTGAATGCCCCACCGCAGGAACCCTGCTCTTTTTACAGAAAGTTCAAAAGCCCTTTTCTGTCTCTCTTGCCCACACAGACGCTGTAGCAATTTATCTCCACACTCGCCGCAGCTGGAGCAGGGATGGGCTTCTGCCTGAGGAGTGGCAGCTGTTTCAGACTGTGCCCTGCTCTGGCGAACACCCTGGACTTCTTATCTTCTCGGGGCCAAGTCATGCCTCTCCCTGTAGGACTCAACAGTTGGTGAGGCCGATGGCTCAATTCTCCACGCAGAAATGAAACAGCTGCAACTCGAGGAACTATTTAAAAAATACTGGTGTTCCTTAGAGGCAGGGAGGTGAGACTGGCTGATTTCTTTGGAATCCAGGAAGAAAATGAAATGCAGTCTGTCTACCCAGCACCAGCCGTGTTCGTGGGCAGAAACAGGTGGCTGCCTATATGTTGGTCTGTGAAGGATGCCAAGAAGATACCCAGCCAACACTCTCCACCCTCCTGCACCCAACTGGTCCTGGGATGCTAAAATCTACCATCCTTCACCCAGGAATCCTTTCCTTTACAGTGTTCCCTCCTCACGCATCCCCTTTACAAACGCAAGGCATTTTGGAAGGAGATGATCCTTTATCATTAACTCTGTTACGGACTGGACTGAATTGTGTCCCCCCACCACCCCCAAATTCTTATATTGAAGTTCTAACTCCCAGAATCTGAGACTGTGATGGTATTTCGAGAATGGGTTTTCAGAGAGGTAATGAAGGTCAAATGAGGTCATGTGGGTGGGCCCTAATCCATTCTGACTGGTGTCCTCATAAGAAGAGGACATTTGGACATACGGAGAGATGACAGGGATGTGCGTGCACAGAGGAAAAACCGTGTGAAGACGCAGCAAGTGGGCGGCCATCTGCAAGCCAAGGAGAGAGTCCTCAGAGGAAACCTACCCTGTCAGCACCTTGATCTTGGACTTCCCACCCCCAGAGCTATGAGAAAATAAATTTCTGTTGTTTAAGTCACTCTGTCTGTCGTATGTCATTATGGCAGCCCTAGCAAACGAATACAGTCCTTAATGTAAATTAGTTTATCCACAGAAACAGACTCACAGGCATAGAAAACAGACTTGTGGTTGCCAAGGGGGAGAGGGGGTAGGGGAGGGATGGATTGGGAGTTTGGGGTTAGCAGATGCAAACTATTATATACATGGATAAACAACAAGGTCCTACTGTAGACTCTATAGCACAGGGAACTATATTCATTATCCTTTGACAAACCATAACGGAAAAGAATATGAAAAAGAATATACATATGTATAACTGAAACACTTTGCTGTACAGCAGAAATTAACACAACATTGTAAATCAACTATATTTCAATATAATACATTGTTTATAAAATCCCTAATCCTCTGCTCTTTGCTAACTAATTAAGGTTTGGAGTAGAAATGGGAAATAGGTTCTTCCCAAGAAGGGAAGGTCTGGAGAAGATTCGCAAAGAACTGTAAAGGAGTTGAGCACATGGGAGGCTGATGTCCTGGACTGGAAGGAAGAGAGAAAGCGTCACCCCTGCAGCTTGGGCTCAAACCTAATACCATCGAGTCCCACTGAAGACAAACCTCTTTGTCTTCCCAAGTTTGCTGCGACCAACCCTATGGCTCCCCCACTCTGCAGCCTGCACTGGCCTGTGTGATCTGCACTTTCCCAGGAACAAAGGGCCAAACTACCCTCCAACCCGTCAGGTTTACATTGCAGCCTACTGACCGTAACTGGGCCCCCATCAGAGCCAGGGCTGTGTCTTAGTCCTCCTGTAACCAAGCAGGACCCCCCCAACCCCCACCATGTTCTCCATCCACCTCTTGTTTGTAGAAAGTCTTTTGTCTCCCAGGCCTCCCCTGAGCCACAAAAGGCTTAATGATTGGAAGAATGTGAATGTGTAATATCAAAAGATGGCATTGGGCCAGGAGAACTGGTAACAAGTAAAACAATACATCAGCCATATATTAGAGTCACAAGGTCTTTTGTCCCTCCCTGAAGGACATAGATAAGTGTGTGATGCACATTACTGAGTTGTTTTACAGATACTAACACCCCCATAAGATGGAAGAAGTTAACTACATGATGACCATGGGCATGTAGCCCCCAGGCCTCCTGGAGCCTGAGGATTGATGGTGTGAACCCCTGTGACACGGCCCTGCTACCTCAGCATCAGCCAATCAGAGAATTGTGCACGACTCGCTCACACACCCTGAGACCCTCTCCCTCACCTGGCGTTTAAAAACCCTTCCCTGAAACCCATCAGGGAACTGGGGCCTTTTGAGCACTAGATTATCTGGACTCCTTGCTCGGGCCTGCAATAAACGCTGCACTTCCCGTCACCACCACCAGGTGTCAGTAGATTGTCTTTACTGCAGACCCAAGTTCGGTTCAGTAACACTCTTTTTAGTCCTTGTAACACCTGATATAGAGCCTTCCCCAGATGAGCAGAATATCTGCTGATTGAGTCAATATGACCCCGCTTTATTTCTTGCCAAAGTGAGGTCTGGATTAATCCAAAGCACATTCAAGGACTTATTCCAAATATCCTTCAAACGACAGCCTGAAGATCATCAGTGACCTGGCCTCCCCGCTGGCCCGTCTCCTTCTGTGTTAGTCAAGAATTAGGGTGGCTGCTAAGCCGGCCCGTCTGCAACAGAAACTCAGCCACAGCGGCGTTCAGAGCCACCCATTGTAGGCCCTTCACTGTAACAATACCTGAAGAGGTTCTTCAGTACAGGGCTTCTAGTGACAGCAACAGAGCTAGCGACTAAAGGCAGGGTCCTTTAGTATACCATTTAATAAATTTATCGTAAGTGTATAGTCACACACACAACATGCAACGCTAAAGAACAGGTGACCACAGGGTGGTTTTGGATCCAGTTCTGAATCAGTCGCTGTATGTGGCTGTGTCTTTCCCCTTCAGTAAGACCAGGACTGGCTCCCAAGGCCCCGTGCTTGGTTTAACGCTCTATTCTCTCCATTTGAAATGTTTTATAATTTTTGAACAAGAGACTCCATCCTTTCCTTTTGCACGGGGAGTCACAAATTACATCCCTAGTTCTGAGAGAGGCCTCATCACTTTTCTGTGTCAGAGTTAATATGTAAATTGCAGAGAATTCTCAGGTTCTGGGTCTGTAATTCAGAAGCACAGATGGGGATTTCTCGGGGTGGGGGGGCACTAACCTGAACACAGATGCCTCCTAGTCAAGCAGGGCCCGTAATCGCCATCGCTGCATCCAACGCGGTAGCTAATCTGGAATCACACTCAAGGCCACGGTCAACACCGAGACCTGACCCGAGTAGGGTCTGGGAACAAACCTGGCCGGCAGCCGCAGGGATTCTCAGCGTCACAGGAGTGCCAAGGTCAGAAGCCTGGAAGTTCGGTCCAAAACTGCTGCAGGACGCCTGGGAGGAGGGCACAGACCCTGCAGAGCAGGAGCTGCCCAAAACTGCCCGAGGAGTTCAGGACCACCGGGTTGGGTTTAGGGGCCCGACTCCCTCCCAGCTGGGAAATGGAAGAAAACTGGTAGCTGGAAACTCAGGAAGGGAGAGGGTAGGGTCTCGTGGGCCCCTTAGGATCTGCCTGGCAAGGATCTAACATCCCGGGTTAACTAGCTCCCTCTGGCGGCCAGTGCGGAAGGACTCAAACCTGTTACAGTGGAAACATGCAGGGAAGCCCAGTGATAGAGCCCAGCCAACAGGTGAAGGTCTTTATGCTAAATCTCGAATTTCTATCAACAGCATCTCCATAGCTTTGGCTGTATCTGCTCTTATTTGCTGCAAACGTTGGTCAAAATCCTAGAATTTAAGAAAGTATGGTCATCTTCAACGTTTGTACTGCAAACTTCTCTTCCTAGGGGAGTAAAATCAATCTCTCTCTCTCTCCCCCCCACTCCCTCTTTATCTCCGCCTCCCTTTCTCTCCCTGCCCCAGATCTTGTTGGTAATGAAAGTAGTCTGAAGGTTACTGGAAAATCTCCTGACTCACAAGGTCTGTGTTCACAGAGTATCCTGTGCTCACCACAACCACCGGGCCATGGCTCTCGCAGCTGACTTGAAAACCGTCTTATCCTCTTACCCTCGTTGGGACTTGCTATTTAACCATTTCACGTCCATATGTGTCATATATCCACTCCTCAAGCAGCGGCTTGGCTTTGCGTAAGGAATACAAATGGAAACACGTGCCTTATATTCTGAATTTTTTCTGGAGGCTGAACTACATGATCTCTAAGATTCCTGCCAGAATCTATTATAAATAAACCAAAATCTGATGGATAAAAATCTCCCTGAAAATTGTCTGAGATCTAAAGCATGTAGTCAATGTAGACACATGTGAACTGTGAATGACCGAGTCTCGTAATTTGACCACGGCTCATGTGTTTTGAGCGCTAACTGGGTATCAGGTACAGTGCCAACTATACAATCGCATTATCCTCACAAGAACCTGGTAGGAATGTTCCTACCTTGCGCAGGTTGGGCAGTTAGTAATGTGCATGTAGTGTATTTACCTTTCCCAATTTAGTCCATCGCTCTCATTTGCACATGAGGAAACTAATGTCCAGAGAAGCTGGGTGCCATACTCAAGGCCAGAGAGTTAGTTAGAAGCAGGGTATAAACTGCAGGAGGTCAGATGTTCTGGAAACTAGTTCAGTGTTTTCTTTTTTCTTTTCCTTTTCGGAGAGACTAGAGTTTGGAAAAGATCCAGCTGTAAGTCTATGGCCCATTTACCCATGGATTTAAATGCTCATTCTCATTCTGTGGCCTGGGGACTGTGTCTCTGAAACACAGTATGTGAGCAGCAATGACCTAGGGGAGGAGTTGCTCCTTCAAACCATGGGCACAACCTTCTCTCAGACCATCTGTCCCAACCTGGAATTGCCAGATGGAGCCTGCCCGGACCCCAGGATGGCAAGGCTGAGTCCTGGGCTACTTTAGAAGCAGAGACATCTCAAACAAATTCCCATGAATTTTAAACTCTTACAAAATAAGATTAGGTGCATGGTATGCTCCCTGGGGGAATAGCCTCTTCTTTATAGTGTTGAATTTATGATTTCAAATTTGAAATGGAAACATTGAAAAGAATTCTTTGTGGATGGAAAGGGGGATTATTCTGCAATATTCAAAAAAAGTTGTAGATGGGATTTCCCTGGTGGTGAAGTGGTTAAGAATCCGCCTGCCAACGCAGGGAACACAGGTTCAAGCCCTGGTCCGGGAAGATCCCACATGCCACGAAGAAACTAAGCCTGTGTGCCACAACTACTGAGCCTGCACTCTAGAGCCTGCGAGCCACAACTACTGAAGCCTGCGCACCACAACTACTGAAGTTCATGCGCCTAGAGTCCGTGCTCCACAACAAAAGAAGCCACTGAGAAGCCCATGCACCGCAACGAAGAGTAGCCCCTACTCACCGCAACTAGAGAAAGCCTGCATGCAGCAATGAGACCCAACGCAGCCAAAAATAATAAACAAATAAAATAAAATTTTTTAAAAGTTGTAGAATTCAGAACTTCCAAATAAGCTGAAATTTCTGGAGAATTCAAAATACATATTTTATGTCAATAGAATTTAGACTCTGCTTATGTACAGACTAAAAGTAGGTGGGGAGAGAAGGGGGGCACCAATACACCCAAAAAAGCACTAAGAGGCAAAATTCATTAAAAACCAGGCATCTGCTCTCAGGAATGATTAATGTTCCAGCTGCAGACTGTGCAGTGCCATTGCTGAGTTACATTGCACTGTAGCTCTCACCTAAATACAGCTTGATGCCAACTATCAAATGGCATGCTTTGTTGTATATCTTAGTACACAAACACCTGTATGTAGAATCATGCGATATTACAGCTGGAGAAGAAGTTAAAGACCATGGCCCAAGCCCCTCTCTTTACAGATGTCCCCAAAAGGTGAAAGGGCTTAGCCGAGGCCACACTGCCAGTTACAGGCAAAGCTTGCCCATATACCTGGGAATCTCCATTCTAAGTCTTTCTGCTGTCCAGTATACACATCCCAGAGTTACACATTTTCCATGGAAAGAGGGATAGACCATTAGAAAGAAAATATCCAAAGAAATTTAATTCATCCCCAAAGATTGGTGTTTGCATCACCTGAGTTAACAATTCCATATGTTATCTTTTCCTTTGATACAGCTTCCCAGCCCACCCTGAAGATTTCAGACTTGACAGCCTCCATAATCTTGTGGGCCGGTTCCTTAAAGTCAGCTCTCTCTCCGTCCTACCAGTTCTGTTCCTCTGCAGAACCCTGGCTGATGTACATGGACGGGCCCCCTTGGGCACCTTTAGGTCTCCAGCAGAAGCCTTCTCGGCACCCCCCACCCAGGCCCCTCCTCTTGGGGCCCACACCCTGACCTCCATTTGCCCTGTGAGAGGTAGGGGGCTGGAGGGCCACTTCCTCCCAAACCAGAGCCTGTCCCTGCCTGTTGAGAGCACCTGAGAGCACAGGACGAGCCTGACCATCCCTCAGCTCCTGCCACAAGAAGCTCCGCCCCTTTGTATGAGGGGGGAAGGGAGCGGGGGTGCTTTGTAACCAAAGATTCCATTTTACCCCTCCCGCAGATTTGAGCTGCTGCCCCCTTTTTTAAAATTTTATTTTGTTTTATTTTATTTCTTGGCCGCTGTGGCCTGTGGGATCTTAGTTTCCGGACCAGGGATGGAACCCGGGCCCTCGGCAGTGAAAGCACAGAGTCCTAACCACTGGACTGCCAGGGAATTCCCTGAGCTTCTGCCCCGTGGAGAGCAGAGGGGAGGGAACCTGGAGGTCCCCCAGGGGTTAGGGTGTGTGACCAGCTTCTCAGTCTGTACCACTCATACATGTCTGGTCGCCAAGGGAGGGGTTTGCAGCATCCGTGTGGACCACTGTGAGGGGGGCAGGGAGTGGTGGTTCTTGGCACCAAAGGCCTGAGTCTCAGCGAGAGTGTGAATCCTGGAAGTCAGCTGGGCCAGGGCTCCTTCCAAAGCAACTTAAACATCTTTGTTTCCTTCTCTGTGAAATACCCCATTTCGCCCTGTATTGATTTGAAAGTCATCCATTCTATTTCTAGTCTTCTCATCTATAGAGTAAAGCAGTATCGATTCAGTTGAACCAAGTGAAACTGCCAATATTGGGACATTTTTTATTTACAAAAATGTAATTTCATGTGGTCTGACAGGTTCCCCCAGCATACAGCAGGATTCATAAGACACGTTTTATCTCCCTCAGGTACACAGACTTTCAAGCCCCACTTCCTTCATCTCGACATCTTACACTGATACCGATCTCGGGTGGCCTCGGCCCGCAGTGGTTTGAAGCAGGGTTTCGGTTCCTGGCCAGTGATTGAGGTCAGGTCGCGGCAGTGAGAGCACCGAATCCTAGCCACTAGACCAGTGGTCAGTGACAAGGCCCTGGCCCTATTGCTTTGCAGAAAAAGAATTCTCACAAAGACGTAAAGTAGTGAAACAAGTAAAGTATTTATTGGGAGAAAAAGAGTACAGTACGTGTGGATAGACACACGGGCGGGCTCAGAGAGACGGTCGCACCCTCGTGGCAATTTAAATCACTTATATGGGGCGTTTCTTCCATGTTTCCTTTGACCAATCATTTTGATTTGTCTGATTCAGAGTCCATATTTGGTGTATCTCAGGATTTTCCCATGTGTGCAAGTGCATCTCTTAGCCAAGGTGGATTCTACCGAAGAGGCCTATGGTAGACTTAGCCACTTAGCATCACTCCCCTTTTGACCTCCAAGGAGCCTTTCTGCGAATGTGTAGTCAGGGAGGTCTCCTGACTTCAAGAATGAGGAATATGTGGTCTCTTATCTTCTATCTGGGCAGAGCCCAGCCTCCTCTCTCAATTTTCCTGTTATTCTCATTCTCAGAGTATTGGTCCACAAGGAACGAACTCAAACCGTTTGCCCTGGGGCTCATCTGTCTTCTGCCTCAATATTCTCTGCAAATTTAGGTCCATATTTCTAATAAATGGCTGTTTTTGAAGCAAGGATACATTTTACTTACTTTTTCTCATTGTTACCTCTTGTATGACCCTTCTTGCCACTGCATTCTAGCATCTTCTAACGGGAACAAAACCTCTTGTAGTTTTTCGGTGGAATCTATGGGTGGTAACTTCTTAAACACTTCATATAACTTAAAATGCCTTTATTTTGCTCCCACTTTTAAATGATTATTTGCCTAGATATAGAAGTACAGTTTACACTTTTTCCCACGGCACCTTAAAGATATTCCTCCCTCATGTCCTGACTTCCAGCGTTGCCAATGAAGAATCTGTTGCTTTTGCAAAATTGTATTTTCTGTTTTCAAGATGTCCAAATAGTCTTTTTTCAAAGCTACATGCTCTTATTTCATAATCACCAGCTTTAGGGATGTGACACCTTCCCTTTATTTCTTTGAGAATTTTATTTGTTTTTAGGTGTCATTTGTAATAGCTTTACTGAAGTATAGTTTACATTCCATAAAAAGACATTCATTATAAGTGCACAATACAGTTATTTTTAATAAGTGTGCAGAGTTGTACAACATCACTGCTGTCGAGTTCTAGAACTTTCCCCTCACTTGAACAAGTTCTGCCGTAGCGTTTATGTTCAATCTTCAATTGCCTCCAGCCTGAGGGAATCACTGATCTACTTCCTATCTCTGTATTTTTTCTTCCTTTTTTGGAAATTTTAAATAAATGGTATCATATAACACATGGCTTTTTGTGCTGGCTTTTTTTCCTCTTAGCATAATGTTTTGGAGGTTTATCCATGTAAGCATGTGTCAGTAGTTCTTTATTTATATTGTTGGCTAGGATTCCATTGTGCTACATTTTTATCCAGGGCTTCCTATGTGCACTGTTCTAAGCCTCCTTCAACGTGGTTTATAGTCTGCATGGGGGATACAGCCATGACCATCTAATCTGGAGCCATTTCTGGAGGAAGACATGGTCATTTCCATTTCTCCAAGGAAGACATACAGATGGCCAGCAGGCACATGAAAAGATGCTCAATATCGCTAATTATTGGAGAGATGCAAATCAAAACTACAATGAGGTACCACCTCAGCCAGGTCAGAAGGGCCATCATTAAAAAGTCTACAAATAACAAATGCTGGAGGGCGTGTGGAGAAAACAGAACCCTCCTACACTGTTGGTGGTAATGTAAGTTGGTGCAGCCACTATGGAAAACAGTATAAAAGTTCCTTAAAAAGCTAAAAATAGAGTTGCTATATGATCTAGCAATGCCACCTCTGGGCATATATCCAGATAAAACTATAATTCAAAAAGATACATGCACCACTATGTTCATAGAAGCACTATTCACAATAGCCAAGACATGGAAACAACCTAAATGTCCATCGACAGATGAACAAATAAAGAAGATGTGGTACCTATACACAATGGAATATTACTCAGCCATAAAAAAGAATGAAAATGCCATTTGCAGCAACATGGATGAACATAGAGATTATCATACTAAGTGAAGTAAGTCAGAAAGAGAAAGACAAATACCGTACACTATCACTTACATGTGGAATCTAAATTAGGACACAAATGAACTTACCTACGAAACAGAAACAGACTCACAGACATAGAGAACAGATTTGTGGTTGCCAAGATGGAGCGGGGAAAGAGGAAGGATAGATTGGGAGTTTGGGATTAGCAGATGCAAACTAGTATATATTGAATGGATAAACAACAATGTCCTACTGTAGAGCACAGGGAATTACATTCAATATCCTGTGATAAACCATAATGGAAAAAAAAAAAAAGGCATGGTCACTTCTTTAACAGAGCCAAGCCCAACCTCATCACCTACCACTTCAAGATGAACAATAGTATTTTCCTTCCACAGCTGGTTAGAAAGCAGGTGTCGTCCTGTGAGTCCAAGCCCCTCTCTCCATGGCTCACTGGCTCCTGTGCTAGCTTCCAGGTTAGTGAATCTTAGCTGGTAAAGGCTGGGGGGCGGGGATGGGGGGTAGCTGCCAGCATGCAGCTCTGGGGAGGGGCCTGGAACCTGGACCTTTCCCGTTGCTCCCGTAAAGCTATACGTCTTGTTCTGAAGCATGCTGTTTAAAGTTGACTCTTCCTTGAAAGGAAAATGTTCTGAATTTTTTAACGCTTCAAAAAGGAAAGAGAAAGATAAAAAAGAAAGGAAAGAAGGCAGGCAAGGAAGAGTCATTTCCATTTTCCTTCTCCTTTAAATCCATCTCTGGACATATTCGGTGGCAGCCCCGCCAGCTGTTAAAAGTATTTGAGAGTTGGCAGAGGGCTACAGTGAGGAAATCAAATCTCTGCTCCTCCAGAGAACTCCATTAGCGAGATATTTAAACTGTGGCTTCACCTGAAAGAGGAAAGACAGCAGCCCACAAGGCAACCTCCCCGCTCCTTACAGAACTCTGAGAAGCAGCTGGGTCCTGTTTCTCAGGCCTTGACAACACTTCCTACTCCTTCCGCCTACAGGAATATTCTGAAAAAAGACATTAGTGCACTTGAGACATCACCTCTCCTCCCCTGCTCCATGTCATGCAGCCAGAACCTAGCTAGATGCAGTTACTAGTGTTCTCAGCAGGCTGGAAGGGGACAGAGGGGGAACAGAAATGTTGCCCTCATGCATAATATTATAGCTCCCCAATGCTGAGAATACACTCTTCATAAGAAGACTGATAAAGTTGGCCTATCTGTAAACAGAAGTATACATTTCCATATTATGAATGTACAGAAGAGCCAGTTTATATTTTAAAACCAGCAATGTGATACAATTTTATTTGTGTGGCAGTTTGTTTGGAAAATTCAGCATTCATTTTACAATTAAATACATGCTATAAATACATACCAAAAGCCAAGGAAGTGTTTATAATCATTAACCCTGCAACTCCACTGCAAGGAATGTGCCCTAAGGCCACCAACTCAATGGGAAAAAAGAGCCCAGATGCTCAATGACTGATCCTATTGTTAAACTGCAGAACTAGATACTGTCATTTTCCACAGAGAAAAATGGTTAATTAAGATAAATCAGCATAGGGGGTGGTGGGGGTGGTAGGATGAATTGGGAGATTGGGATTGACATGTATACACTAATATGCATAAAATAGAGAACTAATAAGAACCTGCTGTATAAAAATAAATAAATAAAATTCGAAATTTGGAAAAAAGAGAAATCGGCGTGTTGTGACATGTAAGTATTTTAAATGATTATGATTTGTTATGATGTTATGGGATGTCAATTGTGATTATTATGATATCACATGGGAAATATTTGTGATATAATGTTCAGTGAAATAATCAGAAGATATAGCTGGTATGTGGCCCAAGCTCACAATTTCACAGCAATATTTCTGTACATGGGGGCTTCCCTGGTGGCGCAGTGGTTGGGAGTCCGCCTGCCGATGCAGGGGACACGGGTTCGTGCCCCAGTCCGGGAAGATCCCACGTGCCACGGAGCGACTAGGCCCGTTAGCCATGGCCGCTGAGCCTGTGCGTCCAGAGGCTGTGCTCCGCAACGGGAGAGGCCACAACAGTGAGAGGCCCGCGTACCGCAAAAAAAAAAAAATATATATATATATATATATTTTTTTTTTTTTCTGTATATGGACTTGCCAAGAGGGTGTTACAGAAAAATGAAATTAGTTGTTTTAAAGTAGTAAGAATATGAGCAAAACTTTTCTTTGGGGACTTCCCTGGTGGTTCAGTGGTTAAGACTTTACCTTCCAATGCAGGGGGTGCAGGTTCGATCCCTGGTCAGGGAGCTAAGATTCTCACATGCCTCGAGGCCAAAAAAAACAAAACAGAAAAAAAAAAGTTTTCTTTTGATGGGCCGTTTTTAAATAAAAATGGAAAGAAAAAGCAATGCAAATTTTAGTTAGCTCTGTGCATCAATGCATAATAACCTTTTTAACTTACAGGTAGTTCATCTAAGTACTAATCATTTCCATCCTCAGTTCTAGGGCCTAAAGACAGGCTCTGCAGAAGGAAAATTAAAGAGAGAGAAGGGGTGGGGAGAGAAGACAGAACTGAGGAAGGAGGGGAGGCAGAGGAGAAAACGTAAGTCAAGATGTCCAACCACCTCATCTTTGGTCTCTATTTGCTTTTAAAGTTTTGTCATAAGCTGAACTTATTTCTTTAACTTCCTCTCCTCCCCCGAATTACATTTTTTTTTCTGATTTCATATCTCTCTCTCTCCAACCTGAATATCAGATTCTCTCTTCAATTATTATCATCGTAAACCAAGATCTATGGGTTTTAATAACTACTTGGTTAAAAATCAGCCTGGCAAATGAAAGAGCAAGAAGATTGTCTTCTTTTCAAAGACTACGGCCTTCACCCAACAGTTTACTGCAATAGAGATAATATTTTAAAACCTGGTAATACTTGATTTCTTACCTTCCTAATTGCATGACCTTCTCCCAGTCAGTCCAGAGCATCCAGGCACAAATTGGAAGAAGGGGATGTTTGGGGGAAGATTAAAAATGTCACAGAAAAAGTGCAGAGAGAAAGATTTAGTTTCATATTCAGCTTTCCACAGGTAAAGTAGGATTAACTACTAAGGCAATAGTGTTGCAACCAGGCTACAGCTTTAATAGAGGATTTTTAAGATATCTTTCTCTCCTCCACTGGAATATTAACCATCAAGTCCGGATGGAGTCATCCATTGAATGAAGAAAAGGCAAATCCATTTGTCCGTAACAACTAGAGGGTGGGGATAACCCTACAACTTGTGTTCCTCTATGGTAGAAGCAGAATAGTTAGAAGTTGAACTGTGTCCTCCTTCCAAATGTATATTTTGAAGTCCTTAAACCCCAGTTTATGACTCAGAACATGTCTTAAACTGACACACTGCAGAAGTAATCAAATTAAAATGAGGTAATAGGGTAGACCCTAATCTAACACGACTGGTGTCCTTTTATAGGGGGAAATTTGCACACAGACAGCTATACAGGGAGACTGACATATGAAAATGAAGATGGTTATCTATAGGCCAAGAGAGAGGCTGGAGACAGACCCTTCCCTCACAGCCCTCAGAAGGAACCACTCCTGCCAACACTTTGATCTCAGACTTCTGGCCTCCAGAACTGGGAGACAATAAATATTCTGTTTTTAGGCTACTTGGTTTGTGGTACTTGTTACAGCAGACCTAGCAAGCTAATACAGTGCCCAAAGGAAGATAAAAAGAAAATCCCTGCTTTCCACTCTGGGGGGCAATGGGAAGAAGAACAAAAGGACGCTCTTCCCCTCTCCTCATTTGGGGCTCTGGAAAAAGGCCCAGTAGGAGGCTTCCCTGGACCAACCTCGATGCCACCACAGCAGAGCAAACCTGCCGCACAGGATGGTCAGGTGAGCAGGCCTTGGGCACATGTTGGCTGGGCTTTCCTCAGTTCAAGTGAAGTACATTGTAGGGGAGGAAAAATAATTTTCCCTCTAACCTTCTAGGTTCTAGGCTGAGATGCCCCCATAATAAAAGACAGATTAGTAGAAGAAAAATAAAAACTTAGTAACATGTAACTGAATAGTTCCCCGAAATGGCCCAAGCCACCACCTTAAATACCACCTCCACCTAAAGACAAAAGGAGATGTTGGCAGGGGGGTTGGGGGGGCCAGTTATGGGAGGTTATCAAACAAAGCACAGAAAGCAAGCATGCGGTTGTTATGCAGGTTTAACTTGCTGTTTTCTCCATTGATAAGCATTTCCAGTGATTGAGTCATTATCCTCTTCCTGGTACAACCTTACGAATGGAGATTTCCCTTGTAAATATAAACATCCCGGAGGACCTTCAAGATGGCGGAGGAGTAAGACGTGGAGATCACCTTCTTCCACAAATACATCACAAATACATCTACATGTGGAAGAATTTCTACAGAACACCTACCGAACGCTGGCAGAAGACCTCAGACTTCCTAAAAGACAAAAAAATCCCCACGTACCTGGCCACGTGGCTGACAGGGTCTTGGTGCTCCAGCCATGTGTCAGGCCTGAACCTCTGAGGTGAGAGAGCCAAGTTCAGGACATTGGACCACCAGACACGTCCAGGCCCCATGAAATATCAATTGGCGACAGCTCTCCCAGAGATCTCTGTCTCAACGCTAAGACCCAGCTCCACTCAACGACCAGCAAGCTACAGTGCTGGACACCCAATGCCAAACAACTAGCAAGACAGGAACATAACCCCATCCATTAGCAGAGAGGCTGATAAAATCATAATAAGTTCACAGACACCCCAAAACACACCACCAGAAGTGGCCCTGCCCACCAGAAAGACAAGATCCAGCCTCATCCACCAGAACACAGGCACCAGTACCCTCCACCAGGAAGTCTACACAACCCACTGAACCAAACTTACCCACTGGGGGCAGACACCATAGACAGTGCCTGCGAAGAGGAGACCCCAAGCACAGTAAGTTAAGCAAAATGAGAAGACAGAGAAATACGCAGCAAATGAAAGAGCAAGGTAAAAACCCACCAGACCAAACAAGTGAAGAGGAAAGACACAGTCTACCTGAAAAAGAATTCAGAGTAATGATAGTAAAGATGATCCAAAAAACTGGAAATAGAATGGAGACAATACAAGAAACGTTTAACAAGGACCTAGAAGAACTAAAGAGCAAACAAACAATGATGAACAACACAGTAAATGAAATTAAAACTTCTCTAGAAGGGATCAATAGCAGACTAACTGAGGCAGAAGAACGGATAAATAACTTGGAAGATAAAATAGTGGAAATAACTACCACAGAGCAGATAAAGAAAAAAGAATGAGAAGAATTTAGGACAGTCTCAGAGACCTCTGGGACAACATTAAACACACCAATGTTCAAACTATAGGGGTCCCAGAAGAAGAAGAGAAAAAAAAAAAAGGACTGAGAAAGTATTTGAAGAGATTATAGTTGAAAACCTCCCTAATATGGGAAAGGAAATAGTTAACCAAGTTCAGGAAGCACAGAGAGTCCCATACAGGATAAATCCAAGGAGAAACATGCCAAGACACATATTAATCAAACTATTAAAAATTAAATACAAAGAAAGCATATTAAAAGCAGCAAGGGAAAAACAACAAATAACACACAAGGGAATCCCCATAAGGTTAACAGCTGATCTTTCAGCAGAAACTCTGCAAGGGAGTGGCAGGACGTATTTAAAGTGATGAAAAAGAAAAACCTACAACCAAGATTACTCTACCCAGTGAGGATCTCACTCAGATTCGATGGAGAAATTTAAACCTTTACAGATAAGCAAAAGCTAAGAAAATTCAGCACCACCAAACCAGCTTTAAAACAAATTCTAAAGGAACTTCTCCAGGAAGGAAACACAAGAGAAGGAAAAGACCTAAAATAACAAACCAAAAACAATTAAGAAAATGGAAATAGGAACATGCATATCGATAATTACCTTAAATGTAAATGGATTAAATGCTCCCACCAAAAGACACAGACTGGCTGAATGGATACAAAAACAAGACCCGTATATATGCTGTCTACAAGAGACCCACTTCAGACCTAGGGACACATACAGACTGAAAGTGAGGGGATGGAAAAACATATTCCATGCAAATGGAAATCAAAAGAAAGCTGGAGTAGCAATTCTCATAACGGACAAAATAGACTTTAAAATAAAGACTATATTACAAGAGACAAAGAACGACACTACATAATGATCAAGATATCAATCCAAGAAGAAGATATAACAATTGTAAATACTTATGCACCCAGCATAGGAGCACCTCAATACATAAGGCAAATGCTAACAGCCATAAAAGGGGAAATTGAACAGTAACACAATAATAGTGGGGGATGTTAACACCACACTTTCACCAATGGACAGATCATCCAAAATGAAAATAAGGAAACACAAGCTTTAAATGACACATTAGACAAGATGGACTTAATTGATATTTATAGGACATTACATCCAAAAATGACAGAATACACTTTCTTCTCAAGTGCTCATGGAACATTCTCCAGGATAGACCATATCTTGGGTCACAAATGAAGCCTTGGTAAATTTAAGAAAATTGAAATCATATTAGGTATCTTTTCTGACTACAATGCTATGAGACTAGATATCAATTACAGGAAAAAAACTGTAAAAAATACAAACACATGGAGGCTAAACAATATGCTATTAAATAACCAAGAGATCACTGAAGAAATCAAAGAGGACATCAAAAAATACCTAGAAACAAATGACAATGAAAACACGACAACCCAAAACCTATGGGATGCATCAAAATCAGCTCTAAGAGGGAAGTTTATAGCAATATAATCCTACCTTAAGAAACAGGAAACATCTCGAATAAACAACCTAAACTTACACTTAAAGCAATTAGAGAGAGAAGGACAAAAACCCCCAAAGTTAGCAGAAGGAAAGAAATCATAAAGATCAGATCAGAAATAAATGAAAAGGAAATGAAGGAAACAATAGCCAAGATCAATAAAACTAAAAGCTGGTTCTTTGAGAAGATAAACAAAATTGATAAACCATTAGCCAGACTCATCAAGAAAAAAAGGGAGAAGACTCAAATCAATAGAATTAGAAATGAAAAAGAAGTAACAACTGACACTGCAGAAATACAAAGGATCATGAGACATTACTACAAGCAACTACATGCCAATAAAATGGACAACCTGGAAGAAATGGACAAATTCTTAGAAATGCACAACCTTCCGAGACTGAACCAGGAAGAAATAGAAAATATAAACAGACCAATCACAAGCACTGAAATTGAAACTGTGATTAAAACTCCTCCAACAAACAAAAGCCCAGGACCAGATGGCTTCACAGGCGAATTCTATCAAACATTTAGAGAAGAGCTACCACCTATCCTTCCAAAAGAAGGAAAAAGAGCTATACTCTTCCAAAATATAGCAGAGGGAGGAGCACTCCCAAACTCATTTTATGAGGTCACCATCACCCTGACAGCAAAACCAGACAGAGATGTCACAAAAAAAGAAAACTACAGGTCAATATCACTGATGAACAGAGATGCAAAAATCCTGAACAAAATAGTAGCAAACAATCCAACAGCACATTAAAAGGTTCATACACCACGATCAAGTGGGGTTTATCCCAGGAATGCAAGGATTCTTCAACATATGCAAATCAATCAATGTGATACACCATATTAACAAATCAAAGGATAAAAACCATATGATCATCTCAATACATGCAGAAAAAGCTTTTGACAAAATTCAATACCCTTTTATGATAAAAACTCTACAGAAAGTGGGCACAGAGGGAATTTACCTCAACATAATACAGGCCATATATGACAAACCCACAGCCAACATCGTCCTCAATGGTGAAAAACTGAAACCATTTCCACTAAGATCAGGAAAAAGACAAGGTTGCCCACTGTCACCACTATTATTTAACATAGTTTTGGAAGGTTTAGCCACAGCAATCAGAGAAGAAAAAGAAATAAAAGGAATACAAATTGGAAAAGAAGAAGTAAAACTGTCACTGTTTGCAGATGACATGATACTATACATAGAGAATCCTAAAGATGCCACCAGAAAACTACTAGAGCTCATCAATGAATTTGGTAAAGTAGCAGGATACAAAATTAATGCACAGAAATCTCTTGCATTCCTATACACTAATGATGAAAAATCTGAAAGTGAAATTAAGGAAACACTCCCATTTACCATTGCAACAAAAAGAATAAAATAGCTAGGAATAAACCTACCTAAGGAGACAAAAGACCTGTATGCAGAAAACTATAAGACACTGATGAAAGAAATTAAAGATGATACAAACATATGTAGAGATATACCATGTTCTTGGATTGGAAGAATCAACATTGTGAAGATGACTATACTACCCAAAGCAATATAAAGATTCAATGCAATCCCTATCAAACTACCACTGGCATTTTTCAGAGAACTAGAACAAAAATGTTTCACAATTTGTATGGAAACACAAAAGACCCCGAATAGCCAAAGCAGTCTTGAGAAAGAAAAATGGAGCTGGAGAAACCAGGCTCCCTGACTTCAGACTATACTACAAAGCTACAGTAATCAAGATAGTATGGTACCGGCACAAAAACAGAAATATAGATCAATGGAACAGGATAGAAAGCCCAAAGATAAACCCATGCACATATGGTCACCCTATCTTTGATAAAGGAGGCAAGAGTATACAATGGAGAAGAGACAGCCTCTTCAATAACTGGTGCTGGGAAAACTGGACAGCTATATGGAAAAAAATGAAGTTAGAACACTCCCGAACACCATACACAAAAATAAACTCAAAATGGATTAAAGACCTAAATGTAAGGCCAGACACCATCAAACTCTTAGAGGAAAACATAGGCAGAACACTCTATGACATAAATCTCAGCAAGATCCTTTTTGACCCACCTCCTAGAGAAATGGAAATAAAAACAGAAATAAACAAATGGGGCCTAATGAAACTTAAAAGCTTTTGCACAGCAAAGGAAACCATAAACAAGACAAAAAAGAACCCTCAGAATGGGAGAAAATATTTGCAAACGAAGCAACTGACAAAGGATTAATCTCCAAAACATACAAGCAGCTCACGCAGCTCAATATCAAAAAAAACAAACAACCCAATCCGAAAATGGGCAGAAGACCTAAATAGACATTTCTCCAAAGAAGATATACAGATTGCCAACAAACACATGAAAGGATGCTCAACATCACTAATCATTAGAGAAATGCAAATCAAAACTACAATGAGGTATCACCTCACACCTGTCAGAATGGCCATCATCAAAAAATCTACAAACAATAAATGCTGGAGAGGGTGTGGAGAAAAGGGAACCCTCTTGCAGTGTTGGTGGGGATGTAAATTGATACAGCCACTATTGAGAACAGTATGGAGGTTCCTTAAGAAAACTACAAACAGAAATACCATATGACCCAGCAATCCCACTACTGGGCATATACCCTGAGAAAACCATAATTCAAAAAGAGACATGTATCACAATGTTCACTGCAGCACTATTTACAATAGCCAGGACATGGAACCAACCTAAATGTTCATCAACGGATGAATGGATAAAGAAGATGTGGCACATATATACAATGGAATATTACTCAGCCATAAAAAGAAACGAAATTATTTGTAGTGAGGTGGTTGGACCTAGAGTCTGTCATAAAGAATGAAGTAAGTCAGAAAGAGAAAAACAAATACCATATGCTAACATATATATGGAATCTAAAAAAAAGAAACTGGTTCTGAAGAACCTAGGGGCAGGAGAGGAATAAAGACGCAGACGTAGAGAATGCAGTTGAGGACACGGGGAGGGGGAAGGGTAAGCTGGGACGAAGTGAGAGAGTGGCATTGACATATATACACTTCAGAAGGGCTACGTCCTGGCTGGACCCTCACCAGGGAGAGAGAGACCAATTCACAAGTTATGCAGCTGTAGGTTTCAGCTGCAAATGCTAGCAAAGTGAGCAGCTCCCAGATGGACAAGAAACATCACCCCCAAAGACCAGAGCACCGCTAAGCACCCCGATCCCCCCCGCCACACGAGTTGTGTGTTAAGCCTCACCCACTCCATATACCATCCTAGAGAGAGAAGGGTGCAGAAAACATATCTGAGAGACGGAGCATTTTTAGTCAGGCGCTGGACAAAACCAAATGATCAGATCAGACTAAACTTCAAGCTGGGATGGACATTTAATTATTTTTGTCCCACCCTACCAAGTTGTATTCTGAGTTTAAATCCTACAGCATATACACAAAATGCTTCATGATCAGAGGACTTGGGGGCAGTGGGAGAAGTAAAGTGGGACCATTTAACATCAAGGTCACTATTTCAACAAAACAATTTTAGAAACCCCCTCCGGGGGACGGTCATAGTGGCTTCTCTTGTGGTTTCGAGAATGGGCTGGATGGATTCCGAAGATTCTCAAACTGTTTTGGTGTCACTAGCTTCAAGTCGTGGAGTTTCACAGCCTGCAGGGTACTAATTAAAGTCAATATCAGCTCTGCTAACCTGCCACCACCCCCCCAATAAACAAAGGCACACCCTGGTCTGTCAGCCACATTGGACGCTCAGGAGCGGTACTGAACTGTAAGTGAAAAGCTGTCAGGGCCGAAATTGAAGTGGGCAGAGCTGTGAAGGGCTAGTGAAGCATGAGCTGGGGGTGTGCAAGATGTGGAGGCTGCCCTTTTCATCTGGGCATACCCGGGAGCCCCGGTGCACTTCCTGCTTGGGATGAAGAAATCCCTCCCAAGAGGGAAGTCCACTAGCCCAAGGCGTTTTCAGGTAGAGGAGGTGAGTCTTTGATGATGAAATGTTCATTGTAAAGAAACAGAACAGTTTTTTAGATATGACACCAAAGTGAACAGCGTGACTGACAGATGGGTGGCTGTCTTCAAGAGCCCTGGGAATCCCAGCTCTTAACAGAGACCTTGCCCTAAACAGAGCCCCATCACCCAGTCCCACTTCATATTAATAAAGGCAGCCAGTAGACATGGTCATTGCCCAGGTAGTTACCTAGTAAATACTAACAGGCCAAAAGGCAGCTCTCAGTGACTGGCACGCAGAAGGAGCACACAAGACAACAGTTGCTTTTCTTCCGGGCATTTGGGTCTCCCCAAGTGGGAGGCAGTGTACGGGGGCACAGGAGGGAAGAGAGTGACACGCAGATGTTCAGACCCAAAACCCGAAGAAAAGAGAAGCAGCTGTGCACGGTGCAGTGGTTCATTCTTATGTCCATTCGACATGCATTGACTGGACACTGGTCGTGTGCTGGACACGATTGAAGTATGGAAGGTACAGCAGCAGACAAAGCGGTATGCTTGCCCTCGTGGAGCTGATGCTCTAATATAGGAGACAGACAGTAGCCGACATGGACTAGAATACCAAGTAGCGATGTGTGTTAGAAGAAAGCCGATCAGCAGGCTAGACCGTGATGGGGTGGAGGAGAAAGGAGCTGCCCTTTTATGAGGCAGCCAGTAACATCTCTCCAAGTGGTGATATTTGAGCAGGGACCTGAAGCTCGCTGGGGAGGGAGCCACGAGACCCTCTGTGTGGAGAACATTCCAGCAGGAGAGAGCAGGACCAGGGAGGCTGGGGCTGAGAGCACGCTGGAAGATGAGGACAGACCCAGGGGCTGGGTCCCAAAGGGTTTAGACCTGATTCTGGGGGAGAGAAGTCATGGAAGGGTTTTGAGCCACAAGGCTTGTAGTGAACGCCAAGCAGAGCGCAGGATGCAGGGGCAAGAGTGGGAGCACAAGTGCCATTAGGAGACCATGGCCGTGACTCAGGAGATGGGTCCAGGGAGCCAGAGGGGCATGAGAAGGAGCTGGGCTTCTCAACGGGGGTACATTTGCTGAGAGAGGCAACTGCACGTACTGATGGATTGGGTGTGGGTGTGAGAGAAAGAGAGGGGCAAGGATTGGGGGCCTGAGTGTGGAGCGGTACCTGGCTGATGCGGGGATGGACTGGGGGGCTGTGGTGTCTCCAACGAAGGTCACTGAGCATCCAAGGGCAGAGAGAGAGAGACAGAGAGGATTATATCCGTGTCTCTCCCCTCTCTTCTCCCCATTCTGCACCAGTTCCTCTTCCTTCATCCTTCATCGGCCTTCACTAGCTCTTGCTGTCCTCGCTCTCTTACCCCCACACGCATTTCCCCGTCTCCCTGTGGCACAAGTTCCCCTAGGAACACACCGGTGTCCCCATCTGACCCCGCAGGGCGCCTTCTGTGGTGTCTTCACAGGCGCTTAAAGCAAATTTCCTCTCTCTGGTGAAATACAAGAGGTGGAGCTTGAAGCGTCCTTGATGCGAACGCTGCTCTTCCCTGTGCACAAGCCCCTCCCCCAAACCTTCCAGACAGGTTTCTAAGCCTCAAGGCTTTGAGGAAGACTTGGTGCCGCTGTCAAAGCATGAAGTTTACGAAGGTGGGAAGACGGGAGGACTAACTCCCTCCCTCGCCCACAAGACACCAGTCTTTTGAGTTTCCTTCATCACCCGTTCGTTTCTCTCTTTATTCCTTCATCTCCATGTCAGTACTCGACAGGGACAAGAGTGAGTCATGAAGTTTCCTTCCACTTCCAAAACAAACCTTTAACTTTGGAATGAAGAGGAAAGAATATTTTTTTCCTAAAGCAAGAGTGTAAACCGGCTGGACTGTTTTGTAAAATGATCACACCCTCTCAACACTTCGCAGATTTGCCTGCTACCAGATGAGTGTCTTTTCCCTTCTTTAAATCAACTCAAGTAAATACACAACACTCAGCCAAATCACATCCGGTAGCAGGAGGATAGGTTTTGAGATGTTTTCTTGTTGTTTACCTTCATCTGAGACAGAAAAGGTGGCTCATCAGAACAAAGTTACTAAAAGGATTTTCAGGGGCTGGCAGGGGACCGGCTGCAGCTGGAGGTCTGTTATGTAACTTTTGTTACACGTCTCTTTCCAATTTCAAGGTGTTCAGCAGACCCTGACTAATTAAGACGGGAATTGATTTATGTGCTTGGGCATCCCACCCAGCTGCGACAAGCATTTCAAACTCTGCGTTGGAAGACATTCTCATTGCTTCTTTGGTAATGCAGAGCCCTCGCTGGATGATAACGACAGTCCTCTGTTGTCACTCTGTGAATAATGGAGTAAATTAGAACATGACCCACGTAGGCTCGGTGCTCATGTGATCCTCTGGATGGAGGGACTCTGGTCCAATGACTTCAATGCATCCTGACTCTCCCTGGACACGTCCAGTGAGAGCCAATTCACAACTGTCGGGTAGCTGTTTGCTGTAGGTCAGCTGGGTCGGAGTCAAAGGCAGTTATTCACACAGGTATTTCCCCCTTTGGGGATCCCAGTGGGGACATGTGACTCCAAGGAGCAACTCGAAAGACGCCCATCCAAGTCTGTTCTTGTCCAAGGTCAGAATTCTCCATTAGAGCTTGCTCCTTTGAGGTTAAGAGATGTCATGATCTTTTCATTATTATTTATTGAGCAAACATTTTGTGCCAGCCATTGTGTTATCCTCCAGGACGCAACTTCAGTAAGACCTATTCTTGGTCCACCAGGGGCTTATAGTCTAGTTCATTACATTTTAATTACTCTGAAATGGGCAAAACAGTATCGGTCATTTATAACTTTCATCAATCACACATTAATTTATTCAATGAAAATTTATTGATTAGAAGTGACAGTCTAGTAGGGAGAGAAACATGAATAAGTCATTGTAACAGGAAGTTACAAGGGCTATAATAAAGCACCACTGATTTACTTGATCCTTTTTAAGGTAACTGGGCAAGGAAAGCTTTCAGAAATGTTAATGCAGAAAACCTAAGGGCACTGAACACCTGTAACAGTGGGAGAAGGATGCTGCCAGGAAGATCTCTTCCTTTCTGATTCTGGTCAAGGGTAGCTCAGCCTGTTGCCAGCTGATGGACTCCAGGAGTCTCTGCACAAGAGCTATAATCATTCTCACCTGTGAAGCTAATGCGAGGTTTTGTGGTATTGGCTTAATGAGGTGAAACGATTAAAATGTAATTAGCACATTTATTATTTTAATATGAATCAGTGCTTCTAAAGCCCCTGAAAAGAATTTAATCTCCAAAATAATTTAAGCCCTTTCTACAAGCTCCTTCATACTATTAAACACACCAATTTTTTTTTTCTTGGTGTAAGTCACAAGCTTCATCCTCCAAATAGTCCCAAGCATATGAACAGCCAGGCTAAAAGTAATTAAGTTTTATTGTAAATTGTTCTTTGGGCTTTCCTGAGAATCCCAAGGAAAGGCAAGGAAGAGCAGACCTCCTGCTAGAATCAGATTCTGATGGATTGGGATGAAAGAACCATGTTTTGGGTAAAACCAAAGATGCTTTCTGGCCGGAAGTCCTGCCTGACTCAGCCCGATGCAGGCAGGCAGGCAGGCAGGCAGGTTTGTGTTTTCTCCAGTCACTTGTTGCCTTTGCACGTTCATGCATCAGGCTGAACAGAGAATCAATAAACTAGTTGCCTAGCAGGATTTTTAAGGTTATCACTCCCAATCCTTCATTTGATGGTTGCTTAATGTTGATCATATTGACTGAGTTGAAAAGTTGCCTTCTGCTGCAGGTTTGATGAGTTACCATTTTCTGCCAGATAAGGAAGTTTCTACAAAGGAAGAAAAATTACTTCTCTGGGATCTTCTCTTGTTCTACAGAAACAGAAATGTAGCTAAGAGGCTTAAAGTGGAAACACCAGACAATTCAGCCTTCACCGAGGACTATGCCTACTTATTTCTGACAGAAAATTCCTCTTGTTCCATGCATATATTTTCCATGTTCCATGCATATATATATTCATGGCCCGTGAGCCATGGCCGCTGAGCCTGCGCATCCGGAGCCTGTGCTCCGCAACGGGAGAGGCCACAGCAGTGAGAGGCCCGCGTACCACACACACACACAAAAGAGTAAAAAAAGATGTCACTATCAAAATTCTGATTTATTTTACAATAAATTCCTATTTATCCAAAATGTATCTAAATTCCTGGATATTTAAAAAAATCCAGATTAAAAGGAGTTACCAGAGAGTGCCAGCTTTGGCAATAGTCATGCCTCCTTTCCATACTTGTAACTGTTTTCTCCAACAGTGAAAAACATATGTTTTACTAACAAAAGTAGTGTTTGTTTCAGCTTTATTGCATTATAATTGACATATAAAATTGTAATATATAAAAAGTGTACATGTGACAATTTGATGTACATATATTGGGTTGGCCAAAAAGTTTGTGCTGAAAAATCCAAACGCACTTTTTGGCCAAGCCAATACATTGTGAAACGATGCCCACAATCAAGTTAATTAACACATCCATCACCTCATACAGTTACCTTTTTGTGTGTGTGTGAGAACACTTAAGTTCTACTCTCTTAGCAAATTTCAGTTGTACACTATAGTATTATAACAATAGTCACCATTTTATACATTAGATCCTCACACATTATTCATCTTATAACTGAAAGTTTGTACCCTTTATCCCCATTTACCCACTTCTGAGCCCTTGGCAACCACCATTCCAATCTCTGTTTCTATAAGTTTGATGTTTTTTTTAAAGATTCCACTAATAAGTGATACCATGCAGTATTTGTCTATTTCTGTCTGGTTTATTTAACTTAGCCCTCAAGTTTTGTCTATGTTGCTGCAAATGGCAGGATTTCCTTTTTTATGACTCAATAAAATTCCTGTGTGTGTGTGTGTGTGTGTGTGTGTATCTCAAACTGTCTTTATTCATTCTTCTGTCAACAGACACATATGTTGTTTCCATACCTTAGCTATTGCAAATAATGCTACATTGAATATAAGGACTTGGAGGTACAGATATTTCTTCAAGATAATGATTTTATTTCCTTTGGCTAAATACCCAGAAATGAGATTGTTGGATCACATATTAGATCTATTTTTAACTTTTTGAGGAACCTCCATACTGTTTTCCACAGTGGCTGTACCAATTTACATTCCCTCCAATAGTTTACTAGGGTTCCCTTTTCACCACATCCTTGCCAACATTTATTGTCTTTTTGATGATAGCCATTCTGACAGGTATGAAGTGATATCTCATTGTGGTTTTGATTTGCATTTCCCTGATGATTCATGATGTTAAGCACCTTTTTATGTGCCTATTGTCCATCTGTATGTCTTTGGAAAATGTCTATTCAGGTCTTCTGCCCATTTTTTAATTGGTTTATTTGGTTTTTGATATTGAGTTGTTTGAGCTGTTTATATATTTTGGATATTATTAATCCCTTATCAGACATATCATTTGCAAATATCTTCTCCCATTTAGTATGTTGTCTTTCATTTTATTGATGGTTTCCTATACTGTGCAAAAGCTTTTAAGTTTCAGGTTCCATTTCCCCTGCCTGAGGAGACAGAGTCAAAAAAAATATTGCTAAAACTTATGTAAAAGACTGTACTGGCTATGTCTACTTCTAGGAGTTTTAGGCTTTCTGGTTTACAATTTGGTATTTAGTCCATTTTGAATTTATTGTTGTATATAATGTGAGAAAATGTTCAAATTTCATTCTTTTACATGTGGCTGTCCAGTTTTCCCAACACCACTTATTGAAAAAACTGTCATTTCCCCATTGTATATTTTTGTCTCCTTTGTTGTAGATTAATTGACCATATGTACATGAAGTTATTTCTGGGTGCTCTTTAATTAATTTGGTTCCATTAATCTATGTGTTTGTTTTTTATTTGTTTTTGTGTCAGTACCATACTGTTTTGATAACTGTAGCTTTGTAGTATAGTTTGAAATCAGGAATTATGATACTTCCAGCTTCCTTCCTTTTTCTCAAGATTGCTTTGGCTATTTCAAGTCTTCTGTGGTCTGTACAAATTTTAGGATTATTTGTTCAAGTTCTGTGAAAAATGTCATGGGCACCTTGATACGAATTGCATTAAATCTGTAGATTGCTTTGGGAAGTATGGAAATTTTAATAATATTAATTCCTCTAATCCATGAACATGGGATATCTTTCCATTTATTTGTACTGTCTTCAATTTCCTTCATCAGCATCTTATAGTTTTCAGAATATTGGTCTTTCACTTCCTTGGTTAACTTTATTCCTAGGTATTTTATTATTTTTGATGCAATTATAAATGGGATTGTTTTCTCTTTCTGATAAGTTCATTATTAGTGTATAGAAAAGCAGCAGATTTCTGTACACTGATCTTGTATCCTGCAACTTTACTGAATTCATTAGTTCTAATAGTTTTTTTGGTAGAAACTTCAGGGTTTTCTGTATATAGTATCTGCAAATAGTGATAGTTTTACTTCTCTTCCTATTTGGATGCATTTTCTTTCTTTTTCTTGTTTGATTGTTATGGCTAGGACTTCCATTACCATGTTAAATAGAAATGGCAAGAGTGGTCATCCTTGGCTTGTTCCTGGTTTTAGAGGAAAAGCTTTCAGTTTTTTACCATTGAGTATGATGTTGGCTGTGACTTTGTCATAAATGGCTTTTCTTACATTGAGATATGTGTCCTCTATACCAATTTTGTTATAGCAAAAGCTAAGAGAATTCAGCACCACCAAACCAGCTCTACAACAAATGCTAAAGGAATGTCTCTAGGCAGGAAACACAAGAGAAGAAAAGAACCTACAAAAAAAACCCCCAAAACAATTAAGAAAATGGCCATAAGAACATGCATATTGATAATTACCTTAAACGTATATGGATTAAATGCTCCAACCAAAAGACACAGGCTTGCTGAATGGATACAAAAACAAGACCCATCTAGATGCTGTCTACAAGAGACCCAGTTCAGACCTAGGGACACATACAGACTGAAAGTGAGGGGATGGAAAAAGACATTCCATGCAAATGGAAATCAAAAGAAAGCTGGAGTAGCAATACTCATATCAGATAAAATAGACTTTAATAGACTTTAAAATAAAGAATGTTATAAGAGACAAGGAAGGACACTACACAATCATCAAGGGATCAATCCAAGAAGAAGATATAACAATTATAAATATATATGCACTCAACATAGGAGCACCTCAATACATAAGGCAACTGCTAACAGCTATAAAAGAGGAAATTGACAGTAATAATAGTGGGGGACTTTAACACCTCACTTACACCAATGTACAGATCATCCAAAATGAAAATAAATAAGGAAACGGAAGCCTTAAATGACACAAAAGACCATATAGATTTAATTGATATTTATAGGACATTCCATCCAAAACCAGCAGATTACACTTTCTTCTCAAGTGCGCATGGAACATTCTCCAGGATAGATCACATCTTGAGTCACAAATCAAGCCTCAGTAAATTTAAGAAAACTGAAATCATATCAAGCATCTTTTCTGACCAAAACCCTATGAGATTAGAAATGAATTACAGAGAAAAAAATGTAAAAAACACAAACACATGGAGGCTAAACAATACATTACTAAATAACCAAGAGATCACTGAAGAAATCAAAGAGGAAATCAAAAAATATCTAGAGACAAATGACAATGAAAACACGACGATCCAAAACTTATGGGATGCAGCAAAAGCAGTTCTAAGAGGGAAGTTTATAGCTATACAAGCCCACCTCAAGAAACAAGAAAAATCTCAAATAAACAATTTACGCTCCACCTAAAGGAACTAGAGAAAGAAGAACAAACAAAACCCAAAGTTACGAGAAGGAAAGAAATCATAAAGATCAGAGCAGAAATAAATGAAATAGAAACAAAGAAAACAACAGCAAAGATCAACAAAACTAAAAGCTGGTTCTTTGAGCAGATAAACAAAATTGATAAACCACTGGCCAGACTCATCAAGAAAAAGAGGGAGAGGACTCAAATCAATAAAATTAGAAATGAAAAAGGAGACGTTACAACAAACACCGCAGAAATACAAATCATCCTAAGAGACTACTACAAGCAACTCTATGCCAATAAAATGAACAACTTGGAAGAAATGGACAAATTCTTAGAGACGTATAACCTTCCAAGAGTGAATCAGGAAGAAACAAAAAATATGAACAGAACAATCACAAGTAATGAAATTGAAACTGTGATTAAAAATCTTCCAACAGGGCTTCCCTGGTGGCGCAGTGGTTGAGAGTCCACCTGCTGATGCAGGGGACATGGGTTCGTACCCCGGTCTGGGAAGATCCCACATGCTGCAGAGTGGCTGGGCCCATGAGACATGGCCACTGAGCCTCGGCGTCTGGAGCCTGTGCTCCACAACGGGAGGGGCCACAACAGTGAGAGGCCCACGTACTGAAAAAAAAAAAAAAATCTTCCAACAAACAAAAGTCCAGGACCAGAAGGCTTCACAAGTGAATTCTATCAAACATTTAGAGAAGAGCTAACACCCATCCTTCTCAAACTCTTCCAAAAAAGTGGGGAGCAAGAAACACTCCCAAACTCATTCTATGAGGCCATCATCACCCTGATATCAAAATCAGACAAAGATGTCACAAAAAAAGAAAATTACAGACCAATATCACTCATGAATATAGATGCAAAAATCCTCAACAAAATACTAGCAAAGAGAATCCAACAACACATTAAAAGGATCATACACCATGATCAAGTGGGATTTATCCCAGGGATGCAAGGATTCTTCAATATACATAAATCAATCAATGTGATAAACCATATTAATAAATTGAAGAATAAAAACCATATGATCATCTCAATAGATGCAGAAAAAGTTTTTGACAAAATTCAACACCCATTTATGATAAAAACTCTCCAGAAAGTGGGCATAGAGAGAACCTACCTCAACATAATAAAGGCCATATATGACAAACCCACAGCAAACATCATTCTCAATGGTGAGAAACTGGAAGCATTTCCTCTAAGATCAGGAACAAGACAAGGATGTCTACTCTCACCACTATTATTCAACGCAGTTTTGGAAGTCTTAGCCACAGCGATCAGAGAAGAAAAAGAAATAAAAGGAATACAAATTGGAAAAGAAGAAGTAAAACTGTCACTGTTTGCAGATGACATGATACTATACATAGAGAATCCTAAAGATGCTACCAGAAAACTACGAGAGCTAATCAATGAATTTGGTGAAGTTGCAGGATACAAAATTAATGCACAGAAATCTCTTGCATTCCTATACACTAATGATGAAAAATCTGAAAGAGAAATTAAGGAAACACTCCCATTTACCATTGCAACAAAAAGGATAAAATACCTAGGAATAAATCTACCTAGGGAGACAAAAGACCTGTATGCAGAAAACTATAAGACACTGATGAAAGAAATTAAAGATGATACCAACAGATGGAGAGATATACCATGTTCTTGGATTGGAAGAACCAATATTGTGAAAATGACTATACTACCCAAAGAATCTACAGATTCAATGCAATCCCTATCAAACTACCAATGGCATTTTTTACAGAACTAGAACAAAAAATCTTACAATTTGAATGGAAACACAAAAGACCCCAAATAGCCAAAGCAGTCTTGAGGGAAAAAAATGGAGCTGGAGGAATCAGACTCCCTGACTTCAGACTATACTACAAAGCTACAGTAATCAAGACAATATGGTACTGGCACAAAAACAGAAAACATAGATCAATGGAACAAGATAGAAAGCCCAGAGATAAACCCACACACCTATGGTCAACTAATCTATGACAAAGGAGACAAGGATATACAATGGAGAAAAAACAGCCTCTTTAATAAGTGGTGCTGGGAAAAGTGGACAGCTACATGGAAAAAAATGAAGTTAGAACACTCCCTAACACCATACACAAAAATAAACTCAAAATGGATTAGAGACCTAAATGTAAGACCGGACACTATAAAACTCTTAGAGGAAAACATAGGAAGAACATTCTTTGACATAAATCACAGCAAGATCTTTTTTGATCCACTTCTTAGAGTAATGGAAATAAAAACAAAAATAAACAAATGGGACCTAATGAAACTTCAAAGTTTTTGCACAGCAAAGGAAACCATAAACAAGACAAAAACACAGCCCTCAGAATGGGAGAAAATATTTGCAAATGAAGCAACTGACAAAGGATTAATCTCCAAAATATATAAACAGCTCATGCAGCTCAACAGAAAAAAACAAAAAACCCAATCCAAAAATGGTTAGAAAACCTAAATAGACATTTCTCCAAAGAAGACATACAGATGGTCAAGAAGGACATGAAAAGCTGCTCAACATCATTATTAGAGAAATGCAGATCAAAACTACAATGAGGTATCACCTCACACCAGTTAGAATGGGCATCATGAGAAAATCTACAAACAACAAGTGCTGGAGAGGGTGTGGAGAAAAGGGAACCCTCTTGCACTCTTGGTGGGAATGTAAATTGATACAGCCACTATGGAGAACAGCATGGAGGTTCCTTAAAAAACTAAAAATAGAATTACCATATGATCCCACAATCCCACTACTGGGCATATACCCAGAGAAAACCATAATTCAAAGAGACACATGCACCCCAGTGTTCATTGCAGCACTATTTACAATCGCCAGGTCATGGAAGCAACCTAAATGCCCATCGACAGACGAATGGATAAAGAAGATGTGGGACATATATACAATGGAATATTAGTCAGCCATAAAAAGGAACGAAATTGGGTCATTTGTTGAGACGTGGATGGATCTAGAGACTGTCATACAGAGTGAAGTAAGTCAGAAAGAGAAAAACAAATATCATATATTAATGTATATATGTGGAACCTAGAAAAATGGTACAGATGAACCGGTTTGCAGGGCAGAAATTTAGACACAGAACTAGAAAACAAATGTATGGACACCAAGGGGTTAAGCGGCAGGGGGGTAGTGTTGGTGGTGTGATGAATTGGGCAATTGGGATTGACATGTATACACTGATGTGTATAAAACTGATGACTAATAAGGACCTGCTGTATAAATAAAATAAAATTCAAAAATTAAAAACAAACCTGCCTTTTTTTTTCATGTGGAAGTTTTGTCTCTTGAGAATCTAAAGATAAATCAAGTCTAACTGTCTTTAAAACCATCAATCCAACCCAACATTGACAAAAAAATTAGCCTTTTGTACCCAAATAAGCAAGTGGATTCTGCTTCTATGGATGTTCAAGTTCACAGGTATTCTCATCTGTAAAGATATCGTGCACCTGAAAAAAAAAAAATACGTGTAAAAATGTGCTACTCAGCACTCTCACAGTCTGCAGATTGAAACAGCCTTTTGGAAAGTAATTTCGTTAAACACACCAACAGTTTTCAGTGTAATGCTCCTTTGAGTAATTCATTCTTAGGACGTTCTTAGAGATGTGGACAAAGGTGTAGTGTTCATTTATGCTCACACTTTTGTAACCTACAATGGTAAAAAGTTAGAAAGAGCCAAACGTTCCACAAGGAGGAATGGTTATATAAGTTATAGCATGTATTTAGAATAGATTGTTACATAGGCTTAAAAAAATCTTTGAAGAATTTGATTTAAAACAAGGTGGGGGCTTCCCTGGTGGCGCAGTGGTTGAGAGTCCGCCTGCCAATGCAGGGGACACGGATTCATGCCCCGGTCTGGGAGGATCCCACATGCCGCGGAGCGGCTGGGCCCGTGAGCCATGGCCGCTGGGCCTGCGCGTCCAGAGCCTGTGCTCCGCAACGGGAGAGGCCACAGCGGTGAGAGGCCCGCGTACTGCAAAAAAAAAAAAAAAAAAAAAAAAAAGGTGGGAAAAAAGTAATATAAAAATAGATATGTATAAACCGTAATGAGACATCACTTTACACCCATTAGGATGGCTATTATCAAAAATAAAATAAAATAACCAATGTTGGCGAGAAACTGGAGCCCTTGAGCACTATAGGTGATAATGTAAAATGGTACAGCTGCTGTGGAAAACAGTATGGCAATTCCTCAAAAAATTAAACATAGAATTACCAAATGATTCAGCAATTCCACTTCTGGCTATATACCCAAAGGAAATGAGAGCGGGGGCACAATCAGATATTTGTACACAACGTTCATAGTAGCGTTATCCAAAAGAGCCAAAAGGTGGAAGCAACCCAAGTCTCTATCAATTAATGAATGGGTATACAAAATGTGGTGTATTAATACAATGGAATATAATTCAGCCTTAAAAGGGAAGGAAATTCTGACACATGCTACAACATGGAGGAACCTTTTAGACATTATTCTTAAGTGAACCAAGATGGTCACAAAAGGACAAATACTGTATGATTCCAAATATATGAGGTACCTAGAGGGGCAGATTCATAGAAACAGAGAGTAGAATGGTGGTTGCCAAGGGTTGGGAGTAGGGGGAGAGGAAATGGGGAGTGACTGTTTAATGTGTATACAGTGTTAGTTGGGGAAGGTGAAAAAGTTCTGAAGATGGATGGTGGTGATGGTTGCATAACAATGTTAAGGTACTTAATGCCACAGAGCTGTGGCACTTAATCACTTAAAATGATTTAGATGGTAAATTTTATGTTATGTATATTTTAACCAAATAAAAAATAACACTGGTACATGGATATATACAATATGTGAATGTATATTATATATATAATATGTATGTGTAGTGTATATAATATGTATGTGTAGTTTTCTATATACAGTAACATATAAGTCATATTATAAAAGGTATGTGGTAAGTAGACTGATAGGTACAAAAATTGATACATTCATCGTATATTCATTTCCTGTCACTGCTATAACAAATAACCATGAACTTGGTGGCTTACACAACGTACATTTATTCTCTTACAGTTCTGTGGGTCAGAAATCAGTATCACTGGGCCAGGATCAAGGTGTCAGCAGGACTGCCCTCTTTCCAGAGGCTCTGGAGAGAATCCATTTCCTTGCTTTTGCAGCTTCTGGGAGCTGCCTCCTTTCCTTGGTTCATGGCCCTCTCCTCCATCTCCAAAGCCAGTGGCACAGTGTCTTGCTTCAGTGGTGACTTCGCCTTCCTCTTCTGTGTCAAATCTCCCCCTGCTTCCTTCTTCTAAGGACAGGTGTGACTGCACTTAGGCCTCACTGGACTAGCCAGAATAATCTCCCCATTTCAAGATTCTTAATCACATCTTTTGTCATATAAAGTAATATTCACAGGTTCTGGGGACTAGGGCGTGGATATCTTTGGGGGCCACTACTCAGCTTACCCACACAAGGATGGACAGAAGGAAAGAAACAAGAAAAGACTATGGAAAGAAATATAATAAAACATTAATACTAGCTAAACGGGGATTATAGAATCATGAGTTGTTCTCCTCTGCATACTTTTATATAGTTTACAAGCTTTTTGCAATGAACAAGTTTTATAATGAAAAATGCTACCTATTTTCATGTGAACTTTTAAAATAATGCAAATATAACGTAGTGTATTTGGGGTGCTTTTCCAGGTGTGCTGTGGATTTCACTAAACTACCCATCATGTCTGATAATTCTCCTCATGACTGGAATAATCCATTTGTAAAACGTCAAACCTGTAACAGGAATATTGTCTATAATTGTAGAACCAAAACAAGTTTCCCACTTATGTCTATTCAGGACTCAATCCCGTCAAAATTAAAATAAACTTTCTATAAAGAGAAGGTTAATGTACAGAAATGTGATGCTACATTTGATAAGATACTTGACAAAACCCAAATCACCTCCTCTTAATTAGCAATGGCCTTGATTTGCACCCAGTTGGCTCATCCGTGATATTTATAGCTCCCTCTGGAAAATTCCCCATATCACCACTATTACATTGCTTGCCCCTGAACTCCCCTTGTGCCTCTGTATTCATAATTAGAGTCACACACATTGTCTCTAAATGGGGTGTGTCTGGTGTGGTGTTGCATTCATTTTTCCGTAAAGCATGGAGAAAATCAAACAGCTCCCAAGGGTCTTCATTATCATTCTTCGGTTAATGAAGAGTTTTTATGTGAAGCCAGGCACATGCTGGATGCCTTCTGTGGAGGACTTCATCCCAGCTCCTGCTCTATCCTGCCAGGTGAGTGCCAGCATCACTGTCACCTTAGAGAGGAAGAAGCCGCAGCTTATCGAGGCCATGTAGGTTGCCCAATGTCACCCAGCTAGTAATTGTTGGAGGTGTGGGGGGAAGGCATTGGTGAAGAGTACAGAACTTACGCTACAGCTAATCACACACTTGTCCACCGAAAGACAAAACCATTCACCTCAGGCCAGACGGTTCATTAACAAACACCTAACATCTGCTCTCCTCAATCTCTTCAAAGTTTCAAAACATGCAAAGAAAGCAGAAGAGATGGCTCTTGCCCTTTTATTTTTTAAGTTTATTTTATTTTTTAAAAGTCTTTATTGAATTTGTTACAATATTACAATACTGCTTCTGGTTTTTTTTTGTTGTTGTTATGTTTTGGGGTTTTGGCCCTGAGGCATGTGGGATCTTAGCTCCTGGACCAGGGATCGAACCCGCACCCTCTGCACTGGAAGGCTCTAGAGTGCAGGCTCAGTAGTTGTGGCGCACGGGCTTACCTGCTCCGCGGTATGTGGGATCTTCCAGGACCAGGGATCCAACCTGTGTTCCCTGCATTGGCAGGCGGATTCCCAACCACTGTGCCACCAGGGAAGCCCCACCTCCTCTGCTTTTGAATCTGCAGTGAAGGATGTTCAAGACGTGAATGATACAAAGTACTGGAGGGAGTCAGTTCACTACTACTCTCCATGAGGCCCGGGAATGTGACTCATTGTACACACAGCCCTTAGAACAGGACCTGGCCCAATAAATGTTTGATAAATGAACATATAAATGAATGGACTGAATGAATACGAATGAAGGCACAAATGCCATATGACAGTAAATTCTTCCCCTCTTGGGGATCTCAGCCAAAGCAAAAGGAGAGGTAATTTGTGCAATCAGCATTTTCTCTAATATCATCAGCATTGTTTGAGCTCATGGGAAAAAAAGTTTAAAAGGTAGATGTAAATGGTTTTTCCCCTATTATAGCAAATTTTAGCAGTACAAAATAATCGAAGTTTTTCAGATTTTTACCTTTCAGGAGTCAGCAAAGTGGCCTGTATTCGTAAAATCAAAGCGATTGGCAACACACCCATCCCACTAGAGTAAGTACCCACGTCTTTTCCCTACAGAAGGAAGGCTTGGTCCCACTAGAATCCTTTCCACTCTCTCCCCATTTTTAAGGCAGTCATGACTCCATTATTCTTTCCTATATTTTCCCTGGCTCCCCACCCTCAAATGTGCCCACAAATGTTGGCTACTTATACTGCCAAACCCTTTGTAAAATTCATTTTTGCTCTCCACCATCCAGAAATCTCAACCTCCCCACCACACACTTTGTGAGTCAAAATTTAACGGTGGCATCCAAAGCCAAACCTCACTTTTCACTTAATAAAACCCAATAATTACTGTGCTTTCTGAAGTCAGATCCTCCTACTAATCTGATACAAACCATCTAAAATTAGCGTTTTCCTTCCCCCTCCATGTCAAGGGTGCTAAGTGACTCAGCCCTGCCAGGCACCAGCCCCTTCAGCTTCCAGGGTCTGTGCTGACACCCCGTCATGACTCACTCCCTCTCCCTCTCTCTCTCTCTCTCTCTCTCTCTAGTTTAAACCATG
The DNA here is from genome assembly GCF_964270905.1 of Leucopleurus acutus. Classification (NCBI taxonomy): domain Eukaryota; kingdom Metazoa; phylum Chordata; class Mammalia; order Artiodactyla; family Delphinidae; genus Leucopleurus; species Leucopleurus acutus. The sequence continues at coordinate 77,837,190 of NC_139156.1, forward strand.
TCAGGCTTGGCTCTTTTGCCACAGATGAGAGCAGAAGACACTCTGTTATCTGAAAACGGGGGAAGAATTTCTCTTAATCTATTTTCTGGTTAAAGGAAAGGAATCACCCTTATCATCCTTGGGTGGCCAGCCTTCAAATACCGTAATTCGCATGGTAAAATGTACCTAATACTGAAGCTATACTGAATTTTCATGAGTCTTGGATGATGAAGGCTCTTGTGGGAATACTGGAATAGTTTCGGCTCATCATTATGAGTATCACTGATCACTGAGTTTAAATTTTATTGGTTTTGTAATTATATTTGTATAACTCTATTCTGGTTTTATATCAGTATAGGTAAAATAAGCTTGAGGAATTTATCCCTGATTTTATGACAGTACACATGCAAGCAATGTCATAATAAAACTATTTTAAGTCATGCTGCAGGGGAGGGGGGATTGTCTGTGAGAACATGTACTCTTTTAAAGGGGTCCAGGCTTGAAAGACACTGATCTACATATGCATTTCCTTTTAAAATAAATTTGCTGCTTTTGAATCTTATCACTGGTTTAACAGCAATATCTATGATTTCATTCTAAATATATTGAGTTTAGTATCTCAATAGCAAGTAATTCTAAGAAACAGCTAAAGATGATGACTTTAGTGTGTACTATATATTTATGGTGGTGAATTTTATATATTACAGTATGTATTATAAGATTTTTAAATTAATGTGCTTTTCACTCAGAACCTCAGGGTGTTTATGTGTATTCATGCATTCTGCATTCAAGTAAGTGAAATTGAAAATCTGGATTTTGTACTCATTATTCAAATATAACCTATATTAATAAGCCAAATTACATGAAATACAAGTTTCAGAAAAAGTATCTTACTGAGCTATTAAAGGTTTATCAGTGAAAATAAAGAGTTTTGCAAATACAGCAGACAATGCTTTGGTCTAGATTTCAATACTGGTCCTCTGTTGCCAGGTCCTTAGATTTCTTTCAATTCTTCTGTTTGCCATCTTCCTTGAGAACAAGCTGATCTTGGTTATAACAATTGAGGAGGCTAGCTTTACACTAGGGGGAGGAAGAAATCCTTTCATCATACTCCAGGAGAGGCTGTCATATATAGAAATCTCCGCATCTGTATCGTCTTCCTTTGCTTTTGCGAAGATCCACCCAGCCAATCTTCCGCCAACAAATGTTTGTGTAAAACATATTTATCCTCTAGGTTGAGGTGTTTTATATTTAATCTCCGAGGAGAGTTCACCTTCATTAACATCAGTCTCTTCTGAATTTTCCTCAGTCTTTCATCTCAAACACCATCATCCATAAATTCTGCATAAATTGAGATAAGAAGATGCAAACGTAGCCAAAAGCCTTGGAAACACTTATTATCTGTCTCGTGCGCTCATTTTCGGCAGGGGCAGTTCACATGTCTTTGTCGCTGCCACTTGGTCCCTGTATCTCCCGAGACCTGAAGTATTTTTAATTAATGATATTTAACACTATTCGCCAAGACAACTGGATTTCACATATTTGCACTGAAAACACGCACAAAATAAATGCCTCTTCTTTCCTCAAAGAGGATTATGTCTCATGATTAAAGACAGGTAACCACTGAATTTCTTTCAGATAATCTGGAATGAAATGACACTTTTCTCTATTCTGGTTTCTCTCTGGGTGAAAGAACAAACAGAACTGTAAAAAGTTCAAAGTTCTTTTCTCAGCTGCTTCAAGCTTCATACTCTGTAGGTTGCCATGTGTATTTGCGTTACGGAAGGCAAAGACTGTGATAAACATCATTCATGAGTCTGTCTGGTTTTTGTTTCTTCCATTTCATGGCATATCTGCTCTCAAGGTTCTCAAAAATCATTTAATCCAAGATCCTTTCCTAGACAACAGTTCCAGAGATTGCTTGTTTTATGAGTCTCCAAAAGGCTATAATAATACTTAAAAGCAAGGGAGGAGGCAAAAGATACCTTTGAAAATTACATTTGAAGAAGGGAGAATGTAAATGGAATTAGCTACTCCAAGTGTTGAGAGATGTGACCAAGTTTAGGGGTTAGTTCACAAGTGCTAACTTTTCACTCAGATTATTCAAAATAGCATCTATTTCAAGTTGGATTTGTTGCCGAGCTATCCTTTTTAAAAGTACAGTAATGTTTATATCTTTGTTGTAAAAATTCAAAACAGTACAGAAAGAGTGAGAAACCCTCACCCCTGGTTCCCCAGTCCTATTGCCCAGAGGGAACCACTTAAGATATTTTGTGGGGCTTCCCTGGCGGTGCAGTGGTTAAGAATCCGCCTGCCAATGCAGGGGACATGGGTTCGAGCCCTGGTCTGGAAAGATCCCACATGCCAAGGAGCAACTAAGCCCATGTGCCACAACTACTGAGCCTGGGCTCTAGAGCCCACGAGCCACAGCTACTGAGCCCACGTGCCACCACTACTGAAGCCTAGAGCCCATGCTCCGCAACGAGAAGCCACCACAATGAGAAACCCGCACACCGCAACGAAGAGTAGCCCCTGCTTGCTGCAACTAGAGAAAGCCAGCACACAGCAACGAAGACCCAACGCAGCCAAAAATACATAAAATAAATTTTTTAAAAAAGATATTTTGTGTATCTTTGTAGACATTTTCACTGCATGTATTTCCTTCACACACACACATACACACACACAGAATCATAAGATACTCTCTGTTCTGTAATCTGACAATACACAGAGCTGATCAATAGCAAGTGAGCCATTGATAAGCTATTGTAGTGAGGTGGTTTTTCTGCAGGGCTGCCAGTGTGTTGCCTTCATGGGCAGTAAAAAAAAAATTGTGAAGATGGGTGTGGAGGGTGCTAGGGCTTTGATGCCCCAGAGCCCCTTTCTGAGCAAGAGAAAATCATCATGGCTTCCCCTCTGCTCACTTAAAAAACCCATGTACCGAACTACATGGCAGGGGCTGAGTTAGGCTCTGGGGACTCTGAGCCCAGTCAGAGAAGCACGGCCCTTGCCCTCGTGGGGCTCTCAGTCTGCTCTCCTTACAAACCACTGTTCCCAGGAAAGCATCTGCTCATCAACTCTTTCAAGCCAACCTTTACTGAGCACCTATCATGAACCAAGTGCTATTTTAGACACGACAAAGATGAACAAGGTTCCAAACCTACCCTTCAGGATCACAGTCTAAGGGAGAGATAGATTACTGTTACAAGAGCACTGTGAAATACGCATGATGCTATTAAGGAGGTAGGATGAGGTGTGACTTCACTTAGCCCTGGGGAGGGGGAGGGGAGGGGAGGGTTGGGAAGCTTTCCTGAAGCCCCAGGGTGGAGTTGGGGTGAGGTAATTTCAGGTGGAGGGGACTAGGCAAGCAGACACCTCTGTCAGGACATGTGGGGAAACGGCAGCATTTTAGGGCTACTGGAGCGTGTGGAGCGGGATCAGAATGTGGAGAGCTTTGCACACGTCTGAGGACTTCGGGTATATCCAAGGCAATGGGAGGAAGGGGGGCTTGTTTAGGCAGAAGGATTGGGGTGGGCTTAAAGAATCACAGAGCTCACTCTTACAGCTGTAGGAGGCTGGGAAACTAACCCAGAGACTGTGGCAGAGGGGTCCAGAGGAGAAATGATGAGACCCTAAGCCAGGCAGAGGTATTTAGTGGGTAAAACTATCTGGGTGTGAGAACAAATTGGATGTGAAGTTTGAAAACAATGGGCGGGTTTCTGGGACTTCCCTGGTGGCACTGTGGTTAAGAATCCACCTGCCAATGCAGGGGACTCGGGTTCGAGCCCTGGTCCAGGAAGATCCCACATGCTGCAGAGCAACAAAGCCCGTGTGCCACAACTACTGAGCCTGTGCTCTAGAGCCCATGAGCCACAACTACTGAGCCCGTGTACCACTACTGAAGTCCACGCACCTAGAGCCCGTGCTCCACAAGAGAAGTCACCGCAATGAGAAGCCCACGTACCACAACCAAGAGTAGCCCACACTCGCTGCAACTAGCGAAAGCCTGTGTGCAGCAACGAAGACCCAACACAGCCAAAAATAAAATATAAATAAAAAAATAAATATTTAAAATGGGACTTCCCTGGTGGCGCAGTGCTTAAAATCTGCTAGCCAATGCAGGGGACATGGGTTCGAGCCCTGGTCCAGGAAGATCCCACATGACATAGAGCAACTAAGCCCGTGTGCCACAACTACTGAGCCTGCGCTCTAGAGCCCGTGAGCCACAACTACTGAAGCCTGTGTGCCTATTGCCCGTGCGCCACAACAAAAGAAGCCACCGCAACGTGTAGCCCCTGTTCGCCGCAACTAGGGAAAGCCCGCTCCAAGCAACGAAGACCCAACGCAGCCAAAAATAAATAAATAAATAAACATAAAAGCTAAATAAATAACCACTCAATTCTACCTTCCCATCCCACCCTCTTAAGATAACCAAGTAACCTGCCTCTCCTCCCCCTGTCTTCAACCCAGCACAGCTAGTCCCCACAATGCCCCTGAAGCTGCTCTAGCGAGGGTCACCTGTGAGAGGGGTCGAGTTCCCAGAGCTCTCGGCAGCACCAGGCTCCGTGGCCAGGCCTTCAACTCTCTCTTCCTTTGCTTTGCCTGACGTGGCCCCCTCTCCCGGTCTCCTTTACCCCACACGGCGGCTCCTCCATTGGCTTCCCCACCTCCCCGGTCCCTGGTCCTAGAATCAAGTTCCATCTTCTTTTCAGATTCTCCAGATGCGATCCCGTCTGCACCTCCACCTCCACGTGGAAGTCTCCCAGTTCTAACGCCATTCTTCCAAAATCCCAAAGTCAGGTGTCCAACTGCCGGCATTCAGCCACAGGAAACTTGTCCAGAGCTCCTTTCTCCTCCCTGCCTACATTCTCTGCCCGCGTCAACGGTGCCACCGGCGATCATCCTCCAAAGCCCGGTATCTGGAGCCACGCTTAGCTCTGGCTGGACAGGGCACAGATGCTCTACTCTCTGTCCCCAACTTTGCATTGCTGTGCACTCTGTCCTTCCTTTCTTTAAAAAATACATTTGACACACACAAAACATTATCTACAAAGTCACCATCCCAGATTTTGGCTTATTATTCCCTTTTTCCTTTATTATTTTTATGTTTAATACATTACATACAACATATTTAATACATACAGAATTCTACGATATACATGAGTTATAAAGCATAATAAACCATAAACCTACCATACAACCTAAGAACGAGAACATTACCAATAACCAGCAACTACCCATGTGTCCCCCTGTTATCCGCTCCCTCTGTTTCCCTCTCAGAGGTAAGCAGTAGGTTAAATTTTGGTTTAGCATTGTTTTGTTTTGTTTCTTACAGTATAGTTTTGCCATTTATGTATGCTTAGACAATGTACTCTTTGGTTTTGCTTGGTTTTGAGCTCAATAAAAACAGTCTCAACCATACCCTGGGACTTTTTTTTTCTTAATATTTTCTGAGATTCATTCTTATTGTCAGGTATAGCTGTAGTTCACCTCTTGTCACTACAGAATAATATCCCGTAGTGTGAATATACCTAATTTACTTAAACATTCTCTTGTAGACAGAATGGCATTTCAGTTTTTCCCGTTATTAACTATTATGAAGATGTTACTATGACCATTTTTGTACACACCTGCTGGTACACAAATGTAAGAGCTTACTGGATACACAACTGGGAGGTGGAGTCATAAGCTAGATCCTGAAGTATGCAAATGTTCAACTCTGTGAGGTGTAGTTGTTTTCTAAAGCCGAGGTGCCTGTCTACACATCCACACAATGATGAGCTCACATTCAGCACCTGGTGCTGTCAGAATCCTTAATTTTACAAATCTTATGGATATAAACTGCAAGCTCATTGTGGTCTTAATTCATATCTCCAAGGTTTCTAGTTTCTACTCATTTATAAGCCCTATGTATTTCCTCTTCTTGTGAAATGTCTTTTCAAGTTTCTTCTGTTTTTCTTTTTTTTGTACTTTCTAATTTTTTTTTATTACTCAAAAAGGGTTCACTTTTAAATACAAAAGTTAAATAAAGCTTTCTGACTCTGTGCTTGTACTTTCAACACTTTCACAACCATTTTCTGCTCCTCAGTAAGGAAAGTGTACCCGATCCTGTCACGGACACATTTAGCACACATGGAACCGCCATAGGCCCGGCTGACATGCTTTTTTGTTTTAGATGATCTCACAGAACTTAACGTCTCACAGTGCGAACTCCTTGAAGTCGGCCTGAGCACACGCCACAGGCGGATTTTGGTGTTTTCCTAATCTTCTTGGTATAAAGGTAAACAATTCTATTACCAGGGGTTCGGGACAGGCTGGTTTTGTTAAGAGACTGTATTGTAGGACAGCCTACAATTGTATGTCAAACGCTGGACCATCCTGAATGCCTCTGGATACCGTCCCCGGAAGAGGAAGGCTATTTTCTGTTTTTTTTAAAAAATAGGAATTCTCTATATATTCTGCTTACTACTCCTTTCTCGGTTAACTGTATCGTAAATGTCAAGTCTTGGTTTGTCTTTCCACTACACTAAATTGTTAGCTTAACTTAAGTGCTAGTTTTAATATATTTGATTTAATCATCTTTTCTTTTATGATTAGCATATGTCTCAAGAGATTCTTTCTGGCCCTAAGGTTTTTTTCCATGCAAACATTTAAGTATTTGCTTTTCGTAATCAAAACCTTAATGTATTTGGAATTGACTGCTAGGTGAGGTGCGAGGCAGAAATCCATCTCATTGTCTTCCATAAGGATAACCGTTATTGTAGCACTACTTATGGAGCCACGCTTCCTGCCCCCACTGATCTGCCGTGCCACCTCATCACATCTCAAAGGGCAGCGTATACACCTGGGCTATTCCTCAGGCTCCTTAGCTCGCTGCACTGCTCAGAGCGCCTACTTCTGCTCCACATACAACACAAACTCTGTAATAAAACTTACTGTCTTGTAAAAGGTCCCCTCAACCTCCTCATTATAGTCAGAAGCAGCCAGCCATCTTCGTCCTTTGCTATTCCACAGATGTTCAGATATCTGCCTGTCACATCCAACAAAACCTGTTGGAATTTCTGCTGGAAATGGCATTGAATCTGTAGATCATTGTTGGGAGGTTTGATACCCTTACTACCTTCATGAACAAAGATACTGTAGCTCTTCATTTGTCTCTGCCTTGCTTCTGCATCTTTGTCCTGCAAATCCTCAGCCAAGCCTTACCCTAAACACTGCCTGCCTCAGACATGCATTTTACCTCTCAACTAACAGGAGGACAAGCGTGTCTTTCATGTGCAAATTTTTTAGATAGCTGCAAGAGTCCAAGAAAAAGATGGGGTGTGTTTGAGGTTTGTTGCTGAGTACACTGAGAATTCGAGAAGAGTAAGATGACACTGGTTTGAGACACACCGAGTCTTTGGTGTGATTCAGCACAGAGGAGTCTGGATAGATTGCCCACTGAAACTGTACGACTAAGAAGTTAACCAGTGACAGGCTCATGAGGACCAGGCTTTAAATGGGCAGAGGAAGAGAAAACTATGAAAGTAGCTAAGAAATTACAAGAAACATGGAAGGTAAATCAGAAGAGTGAAGTCAAGGGGGAACCAGGGAAAGGAGATTTTTGAAGAAGTGGTTAATATTGCCCAAACCCAGAGAAGAAAGATCACTGGAAAGGCCACGGGATCTAACAATTAAGAGAGCACTAATGACAGAAGAGATGGGTAAAAAAAACAAACAACAACAACAAAAAAAACCTAACTTCACTGAGTTAAAGAGAGTATGGGAGGAGAAGGTGGTTGGCACAGAGTAGACACTTGGATATTTGTCGAGGACAAGCCTGAGAGAAATGGAAAGAGGGCAGACTCTTCTCTAAATGAGCTCAGCTGTGAATAGAGGGAGGCTGACGGCAGAATATCACAGATGAGAAACAGGGCGCTGTAGGACCTGACCTCAACCACCATCCCACACACCAGCCTCCACGTTACAGACAGCAGGGTGAGCAGCAGAGTGAGGAAGGTTCCGAACAAGTGCTTCTTTAGAGGGAAAACATAAAAGTGGGATCCCTAATGGAAATGATGAGAGTGAGTGAGTGGATGTGAGAGCCACGGACGTTGATGACAAGGAGAGGTTCTGGACGTACCTGCAGAGACACAGAAAAGGCCCCGGCTGCAGAATGGTCGCCTTCCTACCTTTGAGGTCACCTGACATAAACTAAGGGGTTTTCAAGCTATGTTGTATATTCTTTAATGAACATATAGGCACTCGAACTTGCACAAATTGTTTTTGTCTTTAGATAAAAGGCATCCATCATGGGATTAGATCAACAATACATTTAAGGAAGCCATTCCAACACATAACTAGTTGAGAAAAGATATGGTACATACTTCATGAAACTGGGAGACTCTTACCAACTGTAATTCGGATAAAATACATTAAAATATTTGGAGGGGGTTATTCTTTCTTAAAGAAGGATGTGCCACCACCCAGAATAACATACCTGCTATGGAAGAGAAAATAAGTCCTCCACCTGAGCGTCTCGGGGAAAATGAGTCCCCGTCTCAATCTAGCACAGATTAAATGGACCTAAAGAAAGCATACAATTCTCTTCACTTTAAGGGCAAGCGATGCCTAAGAAGGCATGTTACTCTGCAGGTAAACATGTATATGCTATAGTTATGCAGGATTATCATTTGCTAAGGTTTTTTCCCCCTTTCACCTCCAATGTACCTGAGTGTATATTTGATATAACTGCTTTGGGGCAAGGCCAGCTTACACCATGAGGGGAGGGGGCCACTGTCTCGCAGACAATGAAGGCTGATGGTGCCTATGACATAGACAGCAGCTTCTCTCTCCAGTCACTGTGTTCAATGGGGCTCTAATCCCAGAAAGGGTACCTAGTATATTCAACACGGTCGTTCCCATATGCATTTCCCCAGTATCTTTTCACCTCCATTAATCTCTTATTCCCTTTCCATGAGCACCTACCCTGTGCTGAGCTCGGGGACCCCCTAGAGATCTCTACAGAAGCTGCCGTCTATCAAGCTCTCACTGTGCGCCGCAGCCCATGTTACCTGCCTACGTGCATCACCTCCTTTAATCCACACCTCATGCCTGTGAGAGAGGAGCTAGTCTCTCTTGTCTCCATTTCACAGATGAGAAAATCGTGCTGATACTTCAGTCGCACAGCAAGAACGCGGCAAACCTGAAACGCGAATCTGGGTGTGTCTGACTTCAAAGCCCTGGTTCTTAACCATCTCCCTGCGATGACCACAAACAAGTCCACATGCTGTTCCCATATCGTGCGAGTCTGGAGCTGGGGCAGCGCCGAAAAGGAAGAACTGAGTGGAGTGATGCCGCTCACCTATCCACGCTGCATGGACACGCAGCTGAGCCGAGAGCCTACTCAGTTCCGGAAAACAACCCAAGGCTGTTCACTACTCTTAGCGGCCACTCTCTCCGCCCACCTCCTTTTTCCCCCCTCAGGGTGAGGGAATATGAGATCACGAGAGGACGAAATGCTTGGAGAACGTGACTGTATCTGACCTGCCAGGGCCAGCAGCAGCCTGAGTACCTCTGATAAGCAGGCGGGGAGAGCATGCCTCTGGCCACAGGGACTTCTGCAGGCGTCTAATCGAGGCTTCAGAAAAGGAGGTCTCGGGAGAGAGAGCAGAGTGATGCTTCTCCCCTGTCAGAGTAACCGCTCTAACCACTCAGGACAAAGTGCCCCGTTGCTCACAGCATCACTCTGCCGCAGGGTCACGTACCCCTATTCAACTGACTTTCAGGCTTTTCTCTGAGAAAGAAGAAAGAAAGAAAAAAAGAAAAAAGAAAGAAAGGAAGAAATGGTCTCCTAGGTCTGGGGTAAAAATGAAAAAAGCAAGTTGACTGGCTTTGAAATGCCAAAGACCTCCATCTCTGGCTTGTCCTAGTCCCGAGGGACCGGGGACCCCCCCGGATCTTGCTCACTGCTCTTCATTCAAAGTCCCCTGGGAAACAGCTGCTTGTTTTCCAAGAACTGTAGGAACACTCTGTTCTTCCACAAGGTCCCAGCAAACGTCCACAACCTGGAGCGGCACAAAGGTCAACCAGATGCAGATAGGCTCGCGGCCGCTGTGCTGTTATTATTAAGGCACTTTTGACTGTGTTTCTTTGAGGAAACAAGTATAGACAAGGTTAAAAAAAAAAAGAAGTTATTCTGTATCATATCCCAGAATGGGTCCCAGCCATTTCTCAACCTCGGCCACAGACATGCTCTTCCTCAAAGCATAATCCTCAATCTGCAAAAGATTAAAAGCAGTTTATTAAACCAAAATGATAAGACTTTGTGAACTCAAGTTTCCACAGCATTCGCCAAGATACATTAAGTACGTTTTATGTCTTTTGTCTTAATAGTAATCCACTGAGTTAAATGGAGACAGATATTTATCTATTCATCGAGGTGCCTTATTTTCCGGGCAGAAAAACAACATGTCGTAACTACCTCAGGCTGAGAGCCCGGCTGGGGTGTGTGTGTGGCAGGGGTGTGGGAGGGTTGGTCTCTGTGTAAACGGCAGGGTGAGAAATGGGGCAGTGGGCTGAAATCAAATCAAGACATAAACCGGAGTACATCTCTTCATCCTTTCCCTCTCATTTTCTTCTCACTCACATGTAAAATAAAACAGGTCTAACAGTTCCATTCAAAACAAGACAGGCCTCTAGGGATGCCACACACAATGAAACAGCTAACCTACCTGATCCTTGGAAATTTTCCCCACGGCAAAATATCTGGACCTCAAATTGGAGAAGTAAAGGCCGGATACCGCTGAAGCAGGTGCCATGGCCAGCGATTCTGTTAACCTGATGCCTGGGGAGAGCAGCATGGGGAGAAACGTTTGTTTATTCAGTGCTGAGACAGGCCTGCCGAGTGGTAGGCTCCCAGCATATTCTTGTTTACAAGTGAATGAGAGTGAGCTTGTGCCTTCCAGGTGGACATGTGAGACAGCATGAAAGATGTGGGCAGACTCGTCTAGCAAATTCCCGCTGAAGGGATGAACAAATTCAGGGTGTGCAGATCTCCTCTAACCTGGGGGGAGAGGCCTGGAAAAGACTCTCTACATTCTTATGCCTGCCCTCCAAGGTCAGCCGTGGAGGCTACGCCTGGGCCTTCTAGACAAGGACTCCAACCCTGCAGATGGGGACACCACCTGGACCTCCAAGCGCACCTGTGAGGCCAAGGCCACTAGGGGAATGACAGACAGCCAGGCCCCACTGAGGATGAGCCCACATCAAGGCTATCTAGTCTACGCCATTCACTTTCTGGACAAGGCAACGGAGCGACGTAAAGGCTCGGTGCTTTGCCAAAGGTCGCCCAGCTGGCTTACGGCAGAAACGGGTCCCCAAGTCCCCGTCTCCTGTCTCCTGGAGCCGCTGCCATCCCTGCCAGCCCAGATTCAATGAGCCTCATAGCTCTTCATGTCCATCTACATTCCTTTAACGTCTTCGGCGTGGATGGCACGCTTTTGATGAACGCCACTGAAAACAGTACACTGTGTTCACAGTGGTACAGAAGTAAAGAGAGAGGGAGTGGAAGGGAAGGGTGGGAATTCTGTGAGACGAGGGTCCAGAGACACTCCTAGAAGTGGTGGAAGGAGAGAGTGACGTGAAATACATTATTAAAGGATACAAACGTCACTCAATAGTGGAGAGACTGAAAACAGTAACACACGTGTAATAGGAAAATGGGGCAGGGGATGTATGGGCTGGTGTGAGTCAGCTAAGCTCCCATCTATTGTAGGTGAAAAGAAAATAATGAAAACTGATAAACCTGAAAATGGTGATAAAAGAACACTACTCAACAATAATTCTACAGGGCCTCCATGTGCACGAATTGAAATGAGTTTCTTTTCCTCCTGTTAAAATAATAATAATATATGGGCTTGCCTGGTGGCGCAGTGGTTGAGAGTCCGCCTGCCGATGTGGGGGACACGGGTTCGTGCCCCAGTCCGGGAAGATCCCACATGCCGCGGAGTGGCTGGGCCCGTGAGCCATGGCTGCTGAGCCTGTGCGTCCGGAGCCTGCGCTCCGCAGCAGGAGAGGCCACGGCAGTGAGAGGCCCACGTACCGCAAAAAAATAATAATAATAAATAATAATAATAATATGGAGGTGAAGGACTAGAACACACTGCTGGAAGTGAGAAACGATGGGATCAGGGATCTCACTGTAAGCCTCTCCGTGTCCCCCACCTGCTCCATCCGCACGCCTTCCCTCCGCTACCGTGTGTGTAACATGAGGCAGGATGCGCGCCTGCCCGGTGCTGACCTGTGTGCCGCTCCACGTCTGCCAGCCTCCACATGGTCAGCTTCTCGGTGTGGTCGGGCTGGCTGGGGTAGCCGGGCGCCGGCCGGATGCCCTCGTAGCGCAGCCTCCGCAGGTCGGCCACGGCCAGCTGCTCGCCGCCACAGTAGCCCCACAGCTCCCTGCGGACACGCGCGTGCAGCTCCTCGGCGAAGGCCTGGGGCGGAACACACCGTCGGACGGAGGCGGGAGCCCTTCTCCTGCCTTCCCTCCTGCCCTCCGTCCCGCCCACAAACACACCTCCCTGACCCGACAGCAGGTGGGGGAACCGGCGAGAGGGATGGGCCGGGGGCTCAACTCATCTGTACTGTCATCAGCTGCTCCGCGGCTCAGTTCTGGCCTCAGCCCAGGCTCTCAAGGATCATATTCAATGATCCGAGGACCTTCAGACCTTTCTCTGACGCTCAGGCTACAGCTTGTGGTGGCCAGAAGGAGGAGCGGGGACCATGACAGCAGCCAGTGACTCTGCTGTGAGCCTCGGGAAAAGGGGAGCGGCTCCCACAGCTTAGGCTGCCCCACCCGACAGAGGAAGATGAGGGATCTACAGGCGAGCCCAACATCAGAACGAGAAGCTCTGAAACAGAACCTGTTTGGCTTTTTGCAGGGTCCTCTGGAAAACATCAAATCACAAGCACAGGGCGACACCAGAACCAAGACAATGAAGTCAAGGCTCCACGGGCCACTCCAACTACAGCATCGCTGAAGGGTACTCTGTGCCCAAAGATGAGGCGTGAGAGTGACTCGAAAATACAGGATTTAAGAGTATGTGTGCTGTTAGAGCCAAACACACACACACGCACATGCACACGTGCATGCGCACTCTGGCCTCAGGGCACCACGGCTCTACCTCGGCCAGCCGGTCCCCCAGCGCCTTGACCATGATGCTGCTGTAGTCGTCACACTCTTCCTCGTAGGCCTTGCTCAGCTCCTCCACCCCGAAGCAGGCGACGGCAAACAGACCCAGGTAGTCAGGGATACCCGAGTGCAGAGGGGCGATGAAGTCCGAGAGGCAGAGGTAGGGGTCTGCGCTGGCAGAGTCCTTCTCGGCCTTGAAACACAAGGAGTGGGCAGAGTGGCCATTAGCATGGAATTGGCACCAACACACAGAGAAGAGCAATCGGGCACCTTCCCAGAAATACAGCTTCAAATGGAGCTGTCTGTTTTGTTCACTGTTACCTCCCCAGCACTTAGGAGAGCGCCTGATATGTAGTGAGTGTTCAATAAACATGTGTTGAATAAATAAATGGAACGAGATTTTTAGAAAGATATGACATGAAATGACATACACAGTTGAGAAACCAGTTAACTCGCTCATTCACACACTGGCCAAACATTTACTGAATGCCTACAGGAACTGGAACCCTAAATATTCATATAAAAAGGTTTTCTTTTCCTCCAAAAGTGTTTTCAATTCAAGACCCACATTAAATCCTAAAGTTATGTTCAAAAGGGGTCCACTAAGTGTGTAAGCCTCTACTTTACATCGACAGAAGCAGTTCAACAAACGGCTAAGGTCAGCAACACAGGGCCACGTGCTGTCCACCACGGGCGGTGGGTCAGGGGATGGCTAAGGACACTTCCGGGGTGGCCTGAAACCAATCAAAAAATTGAGCAGGATCTGCTTCTGGGGTTCTCTCCTCAGGCCAGGTGGCCATCCTCGCCTGATTTCCATCTTCAGCTGATGACTGACTTATCCCTGCTACTGAGCTGACAAATAAGGTCTTATACATACTTCACAATCAACACGTTTGCTGAGAAGGTAAATAACAAATGACTAATATTTACTGAGCGCTGACTGTGTCAGGCACTGGTCTTGGTGCTTTATACGAATTAACTAATCCAATCCTCTCAACAACCTTGTGAAGTAAGTGACACCACCAGCTCCATTTTATACAAGAAATCCAAGGCAGCGAGAGCTTGAAGAACTAGTTCAAGGTCAGACAGTGGCAGGCCCATGGGTCTGATCCACAACCAATGCTCTTGACCACTACACAACACTGCTTAGGACAGATCAATTAATGAGCAGTCAACCCAGAAGCTTCACAGATATTTGCTTGCCAGCTCTGGAAACAAGTACAGTCTAATCGACACTGGGCAAAAAACAGTTAAGCGGCTGCAGACAAGAAGGTATTTGATAAAGGCAAGTGGAAATGTCACAGAGCCAGGGCCAGCTATGCAGGGAGGAGCTGCCTTCCACTTGTACTCTGCCCAACAACTGCTCTTTGCTAACAAAAGCCAGGAGATACAAAGTTTCCCAGCACCACAAGGAGAGACAGGTCACAGAGCCACACAGCTCTTTAAAATAGACAGCGATCAGAGCCACTCAGAACAGAAGACTCCCGGAGCAGTAAGTCACTGCAGCCAGAATTTTCCAGCGTACTGGAAAAAAGCACATCCTTAGAAATAGCTATCTGGGTAGGTAACACACGTACTTTGAAAAGTCATTATATTAAATGCCCTAATACAGTCCCTCACAGACTGCTTGGACATGAATGGTGTTGGATGTAAAAAGAGGTCAGAGGACACAGGACTTGAAGGATAGAAATTCAGCCCAGGGTGGAGGTTTCTGACCTTAATTACTTCTTTAAAAGAAAAGTCACCAGTTCCCTAGTGAGGAGGGGCTAGGACTTAACATTAGAATCCTCTTGTGTTCTGAGGTGTCTGAGCCTGAGTGCACGGAGTGAGGATGCACCAGGCCTGGGTGCACACAGTAATGGTGTAGCTGTCCCCGTTTAACTTGTTATGGTACTGTTTAATGTCCCAAGTTTAAGGATTCCCTCAGACGTTGTTATAGTTAAAACATCTGACATTATGAATTACATTGTGATTATGATTAAAAGCAATACTATCACTCCTGAATGACTGAAAATGGTAATAAGACCATGCGAGAAGCACTTGCTACTGTCCTTTGTTAATGACTGGTGAATTCTGGCTCCGATTCTTGATCAGGGCAGTTTTTTTTTTTTTTTTTTTTTTTTTGCGGTACGCAGGCCTCTCACTGCTGTGGCCTCTCCCGTTGCGGAGCACAGGCTCCGGACGCACAGGCTCAGCGGCCATGGCTCACAGGCCCAGCCGCTCCGCGGCACGTGGGATCTTCCCGGACCGGGGCACGAACCCATGTCCCCTGCATCGGCAGGCGGACTCTCAACCACTGCGCCATCAGGGAAGCCCCAGCTCATTTTTTTATAGCAGCTAAAGGGACATGCTTACAGATTTGCATGTTTAAAGGTGGGGTCATAGGAGAGGGAGCCGTGTGGAGGAGAGCCTGTTCTATGACCCAGGAGAAGCCAGTGGCATGAGAGAACAGCCATTGGGGTGTGGACAGCCTGGGCTCTCCCCTCCGAGCTGCGCAGCTCAGCGCACTCTCCATCAGCTTTCGTTTTCACCTCTGCAAAATGGAAACATATAAACTGCCCGACAACAGGTTGTGTGGAAATGAAACAAGATGGTCCATTAAGTGCCCTGCTAAACAGCTGGCCCCTGGTAGACATCCAGCGAATGTCTGCTCCCGCCCCCCCCCCCCCGCCCCCGTCTTCGCCTTGAGAAAGGAGCCGCCAGCCTATTTTAATGACAGGCCCGGATGCAAACCAATGTTCTTGAGCAAGTGAATGTCCACCTGTGCATGACCCCCCGAGGCAGCAGCAGTGTTTCTCCTCACCCATCCAACCCCGACAGGAAACACCTCCCTCCTGCTGGTGCCCGAGAGGCCCAGCTTCTAAACCCACACTGGCCCCTTCTCTATATCACAAATGCCTTGAGCTCGGGGCTGTGACTGGTCATTTGGGGTGAGGTGGGGCAGAGCTATGCTTACACAAAGTTCAAACTTACACCATTCTTATTTATGTTTTGTGAGTGCTTAAAACAAAGAGTAGGGCAATGTGTCCGCTGGCCGCACGGCCTCCGCACCTGCTGCCTGAGTCCGTAGAAGGTGGCGATGGGCTCCACGGCCTGGGGTGCCGCGCCCTCCGCATACAGGTGGATGTCGTCCTGGCTGCTCTGCGCTGGCCAGAACCCAACCACGCCCCTGGCGTGGAGCTGCTTCTGACTAATCAGTGCCTGCAGCATATTTTGGGCATCATCATAGACTTTTTTGGCTTCTTCACCTGTTAGGAAAATATCGTAAGAATTCACTTAGAGATGCCAATAATAACCAGCAAAGCATGCTTCTTTTTAAAACTACTACCTCTCCTCAGTCATCTTCTCTCTTCACCCCTCTCTTTTCCCCTCAAATACTTTAAAAATCAGTGTTTGCCATCAGCAACCCCAGGGGCATGAGCTAAGGGTTCAGCAGTTCTGCTAAGTGCAGCTCCCGCACACAGTCTGCTTCGCCAGCTCAAGCCACTTATTTTTCCATTTAACAAAAGGCAGAGAGCCAGCTCTTGGCTCCGCGCAGCAATGTGTCAGACAGAGAGCGAGACAAGGCAGGCCAGACCCTTCCACCACCACGTTCCTCGTGCACAGACAGCTCCCCTGACCTCGCCGTGACCCCTGGGGGTGCAGAACAGCCTGAGGAGTGGAGTGTGACTTCAGTGCTGCTCCTGGATGGCCCAGCCCAGGGCCCATCAGGGCCTCACCTGGTTCCGGCGGGAGCCAGCGGGGTTAGGGTTGGGCTTTCTGTCCGGGCCTGGCCAGCCCTGCTTCAGCCACTCGACTGCTCATCTGTGATCACTCGGGAGCAGATCAGAATGAGAGGCCCTTGCCCACTGCTGCACCTCGGCTAGCCTGGGAGCCGCTGAGTCACAGCACCTAACACGCACCCCAGGGCCCCCCCAGGAAGTGGGCAAGGGCCACTCTCCCAGGCTCCCCTCAGCCCTAACCCCACACACCCACCAGTCCACCCCCCACCTCGCTCTGAGCTGGCTGTTACAGAACCCTTTGAAGGGCTTAGTGTTTCGGTCCCATGTCTCTGGGGGCAGGGCTGACAGCGAGACGCAGGGCTAGCAGTTTATCTATCAACTAGCTTGTCACCCCCAGCCCCTCCCCAGCAGGCACAATAGCCTCTTTGCCGGTCCCCAAATCAGCCCACGTGTCTGTGCCTTCCCACTCGGTCTCCTCGGCCTGGAGTGTCCTTTTCTTCATCACCACCTCACATTCCCAGTCCCAGGCCCAGTAGCTCCCACTAATCTTCAAAAAGCAGTTCAAACACCACCTCCTCCAGGAAGCCTCTCCTGATGTCCCACTCTGAGGTCTGACTCATTTCCCTGTGTCCACAGAAGCTGGGCCTTGGTCCCGCAGCAGGAGCTCGTCCTGCTGTACGGGAATCACCCTCCAGTGCTGCACCAGCCAGCCGGGTACCAGACGGCAGCGATGATACATCTTCTTTTTGATACATTTTTCTTTTGTTTATCCCCAGTACCCAGCATGTAACTGATGTCAATAAACATTTAGTAAAGAATGGATAAATGAAATGCGAAATGTAGTCAGTAAATAAGGACCAACCCAGCAGATTACAAACTGTCAAAGAGCCGAGCGGATGGAACAGTACCCTTCATCATGTCATAACAGTAAACTCTCTCCTGCATAATCCACCCCGCTGCTCACCATCTATTCTTGTCTTCAAAGTCCCAAGACCATGTCTCAGATACCAGAGCAGGATGGAAGGACTTACTGAACTAACCTACAGCTTTGTCGTCGAATATCTTGGGAAAGCCTCTGTTTGGGTATTTGCCCCGGAGCTGCCAGACATCGAAGAAAGGTTTCCAGTCAATGTAGTCCACCAGCTTCTGCAGGTCGTAGTCTTCAAAGACCCGAGTCCCAAGGAATGTGGGCTTCACTACAGGACAGAGTGAGAGGCGTGAACCCTGGTGCCGACCTGGGGCTCAGTGCCACTCATGCCCGGTGCCGCCTGCGGGAGGCCTTCCCTCTCTGTTGGCTCCCACGCTCCGCCTCCCTCCTGTCACCCGGAGGAGGTGTTTTACAAAGAGGGGAACTTGAAATTACTGAGGAGAAGGAGTAATTCGCCAGCACATCTTAAAAAAACCTCTTCTTCCCCTGCAGCTGACTGACTGCACCGCCCTTGGAAACTCTTCCCTCAACCCTCCCCACCAACACCCCCGCCCAAGAAACAAGACAGACTGGGGTTGATCTCACTTGTACAAATGAAGATGATACTAAAAGAAAGAGCACTGGAGAAAGACACATGTAACAGGCCACTTCCATAAAGTTTAAAAACATGAATCAATAATCGATCAATGTATTGCCTACTGAACATATGCACATAATCGAAGTCTGCGGAAATGCACGGAAATGAGGCATCAAATTCAGGATCCTGCAGGGGAGGGAGGGGCTCACAGTAATTCCCACATGTATGGTTTTGTCTTTTTTAAGTGGGCAGTAGCTTATTCCTTAAGTGCCTGGTGGAGGTACACAAATGTTCAATACAGTCTTCTTTACGCCTCCTTGTGAATCTAAAAAAGATCCTAAGTGAAATACTGGTGAAGACTTCAGAGACAGACGGTGCCACTGGGCTTCCTGGGGCACCAGTACCGCCCCGCGCCACCAAGTCCCGGTTGGTTAGGCTGGGGTCCAAGGTGACCACTCCGCTGCCCGCTTCCCAGCCCTCACGCCCTCAGTTTCCTGATCTGCAAATAAGGATCAGAGAACTTAAACTAAAGCACCACGCTCAGGTGCTCAGGGATAACACGGAAGTCTCAAGAGTGTTTTTCCCTCGTTAGACAGTAACAGTGAGAGGTGAAAGTACAGGAAAAGAAAAGTATGTGCAGCTTCTTAATTTTGCCTGGAAATCTCTACCTTTTGACATAGTTCATGGTAGCTTTTCCTCATGTGTTCCTGGTCATCTTTTTATTATACAGGACAATCCTTGCTTTGTAAATATTCTATTATGCTGGTTTGTTTGGTAATGAAAAAGAAATTACAGCTATTCTCCTGACTGAAGTGCCACCCTGCCTGGAAAGTCAGGGAAACGCTCTGCTTCCGGGTCACTCAAGGGTGTTATTCTTGAATGAGCTTGTCGGCCAGAGTTGGAGATGTGTTTGAGGTTTTACCACCAAAGACCTAGAGAGAAGAATCTTTCCTTCTCTCTTTATTGACTTCTTGCAACTACGCTAAGGCTGGGTTGTCCTTAGGGGCCCTACATGGGGCTTAAACAGCCACTTGAAAAGTGTCACCACTGCCACCTGGTGCTGCAGGCCTTCAGTGGACTATTGCCACTGACATGTATTTTGGACGCTTGGCTTGGCTAAAATGGGCTCCCCCTTGTGATATTTTTCCAATTTCATACTGAAAGGAAAAGAAAATAATAGTTTGGACTATATAGTGATTTATATTTTTTCTAAGGTTTACATGTCTTATTTTATCCTCACATTTCCAAAAAGTAACTCCTTTTTTACATATTAGAAACTGTCAAACATGGAAGCAATATGCTCAAGGTCACTTGGGATCAGAACCCAAGCCTCCCAGGTCCCCATCTGCCTTCTTCTCACTAAACCGCACTGAACTCAGCAGGACTGAATCTAGAACCCAGCTCACCTACGTTTCCAATTTAATCCACTCTGCTGAGTGTGTGCAGAACACGGGGGTCGTGAGCAATGAAAGTGGATTTGAGATGTTACCTTGGAAATACAGATTCAATTAATATAACCCCTGTTCACCCTGTCTCGATTTTGCATTCGTATCACATGCCTCTTTGAACCTGTCAAAACGTCTTACACATTTTATTCCTTCATGAACACCTATGCAAGGCAAGAGAAGTGGCTAGAAATCAGAAGGGCAAGAAACCAAATGAAAGAAATCAAAAGAGGGAAGCATCCAGGAGAGAATGAGAGTGAACAAAAATAGGAGAGCCTGCTTCACTGCAATGTTTTAAGGTCTGTTCAACGCACAGGCATTTGCAATTTCAGACATTCCACGTCTGCACTTGGGCCCGCCTGGGACCTAGGCCAAGGTAGTGACAGCACCACCCAGGCAGGTCTCTAGAACTGGCTTCAACCTGAAGGAGGCCCACTCAAACAAAGCACAGAGGCAAGAGTACGGGTTTAGAAGACAGATCAGAGATAGAATGCTAGTGACCTCCCAAGTTATTACCCGAGACTCAGTTTCTTCAAGTAAAAGTGGGGATAATAGCACTTCCTGTGTCAAGGACTCAGAGCCGCTGCAGGTCAATCTCAGGACAGTGTTTAGTTCTCCATAAATGGCACCTGTAGACTTTTATTTTTGATCATCACTGAACATAATTAAGAGTTTTTAGCTGCCTGTTTGATTCTGCTGCTCAGTAAATGCAAACATCTCTTCAGTGCACAGTTATCACATACACTTTTCTCTAACCAATAGCCATACAGACCTGGGGGAGGCTCTGACAGCCAGTCAATATGGAAACCGCTTTCTCTAGCTTGCCTTAAGGTTAAGTATCTTCTTTCCTATGAAAAAAGGAAAAGTTATTCAGTCAGAGACTCAGCGTTTCAGCTGCTACTATGAAAGCATGCCCAAGGAAGCCAGTAAATAAGTTTTGCAAGAAAAAATATGCTTTTATTCACGAAAATTCATATCCTAGAAAGCTCTTCCTTTTTCATCAGCACCGGAACAACAGAGAGTAAAGATGCAATGAGCACCCGTTACATATGGATACGTAAATGCAAGGCGGACCTGCAGCCTTCACCGTGAGGCCTCCTGCCTGTACTTCACCTGAGGCTGGGATTAACTGGTGGCCACCGACTGCCCTGAGGCCCAGAAGGCAGAACCAAGAAACAGCCAAACGTAGGCAAACTAAGGAAGGGGAAGGCCAACCGCAGGGCCCTGGTCCAGCTGACGCCTCAGAAACTTGTTCCCGTCTCGCTGTCTGTTATCCCATTTCACTTACCTGGCCACCCCTGAAATACACCCCCCGCCTCCCCATACACAAGGCCCAGCAAGCAGATAACCAGGAAGAAATATCCCAACGACCTCTAAGGAGTCATCATGCCTAGTCTCCATGCATCTCCTGAAGCTAGTCTACAGAGGGCCAGTTCTTGAAACATTATTCTGCACAGAGAGCTTCGGGCGATCAGGCAGAGAGACTGACACTGGTCCTGCCTAATGTCTGCATTCTCTTCCATCATTTCCTCAAGCATAAGGATCCGTGGGAGCCACCCCGGTACACTCAGTCCCCATCTCCCTGCTGCCTATGAGCTCATGTTTTATTCATTCTCATAAGTGGCAGCCAGCACAGCACCCAACACCTACTTCTTACTCAGTACATGTTTGGAGGAATAAATAAAATTAACCTTAATATAACCCAAAATTACTGGGAACACTGAAGAACGCTGATGTGAACTAGAAAGAAGGACTTCCCAAAAATGATTCCAAACCTTCCCCTCCTCCAAACAGCAAATTCACATTAAAAACTGTAGGATCGGACTTCCCTGGTGGTCCAGTGGTTAAGAATCCGCCTTCCAATGCAAGGGATGCAGGTTAAATCCCTGGTCAGGAAACTAAGATCCCACACGCTGTGGGGCAACTAAGCCCGTGCGCCACAACTAGAGAGCCTGCGCACCGTGACTACCGAGCCCGTGCACCCTGGAGCCACGGGCCACAACTAGAGAAGCCCGCATGCCGCAACGAGGATCCTGCGTGCCGCAACTAAGACCTGACGCGGCCAAAAAAAAACAAAAAACAAAAAACTGTAGGATCGTTTTACTACCCAAACAAGCAGGGACCTGTTTTTGTCACTTACCTTGAGAGACTCATAATGGTCTTGTCTAATATCTTCATATTCTTCCATGATCTCCTCAAAGTACTCATCTTTTAGATTCTCATCTAACAGTTGAGAACACTGAAAATGCAAGATCAAAGTTCAATAACCATAGAGCAGCGAAAGAAGATAAAACATGAGTAATACTGGTCAGTCCTAGGGTCACCTCCTTCAGGAAGCCTTCCCATACTAACATCATTTCCTCTCCCTTCACCAGTTGTGCTAATGCCTGCCTGGCTTTACAGTGAAGGGTTAACTCAGCAGGCCTGGGATGCTCCAATGTTGCACGTTACAAAGAAGAGACTGGACTTTGACCGCTCCTGGGAGATAAACTCTAAGCCCTCAGAATATCCTGCCTGATAAAGAATGTCTTTGTCTACCTGGGGCCTCAGGCCATCCCAGAAAGTTTATGCTAACAATGTGAATTATGGGGGAACTTGGCTTACGTGCTATCTAACCTCTGGAGGGGTTGAAGCCTGAGAACCCCCTAAGGTACTCAGACAGGTCAGACAGGTGAGCATGCCCTGCCTATGTGACTGGCTTCCAATAAAAGCCCAAGACACTAGGGCTCACTAGGCGAGCGTCCCTGGTCGGCAACACTCTGTACATGCTGTCACACATCATTAGTGGAAGAATTAAGCTCTGTCCGTATGACTCCGAGGGGAGAGACACCTGGATGCTGGTGCCTGGCCTTCTCTAGATTCCACTCAATTTTAATCTGTATCCTTTCATGGTTATAAACCGTGATTGTGAGTATAACAGTGTTTCTGAGTTCTGTGAGTCCTAGCAAATCACTGAAACTGGGGGTGGCCTTGGGGCCCCAAAGCACACTGGTTAGGTACCCCCTCTACAGGGTTTCAAAGATACTCTGTTCATCTCTCCACCACTGCATTTACCACAGGCTTCCAGCATCTGCCTAGGCATCTACCTCCCTGACTAGAGGACAGGCCCTGTGAGGGTAGGATTGCACCTTAACCACCTTCGTGCCCCTGGCTTCTAACGTGGGGCCCAGCACATAGAAGGTGCATCCTCACAAAATGTTTGCTGATGGAATGAGGCTGATCTTCACAGTCAACCATGAGCTTGTGCTAAAATAAGAAAGGAAACTGATCATCTGAGAAAAGTGAAGCTACTCAGTAAACTGTAAAACTAGAATCAGCTAAATAGTATTTATGACTATGATTATCAAATAGGTAGAATAGCTGCCACCAAAGCTCAAAATAAAATCACAAAGGAAGAGGACATGGCTGCTGCTGTTCACATCAGTTCCAAAATCACAGCACTGCCCCAACCCTGCATCCTCCAGCAGGATTTTCTAACACACAAAAAGGCAGGGAAGTTCAATACCATTATCTGAAATGGAGGAAGTTCGGCTGGGTGATGGCTAAAGTGCCCATCAGCTTTAAATGTCTATAATTCTGTGTGAATTGTCTAAGTATCTCTAATAAAAATCCAATCACCTGTGAGTTAGTATAAAACCAAATCACTTTATTAAGAAATATAATCAGTAAAGGCCATTGTGATAAGCCTAAAAACAGGCTCCCAAAGGGTATGCATACTAGAGTAATTCCCAGTCTTACGTGAACTTCACCTCAATGGAGTCCTCATTTAGGAAATCCAGCAGAGCTCATGAAAACAGGAAAGGATATCTACTCCTGAGCTCCCCCAAAGTACATGCAATCACTGTTTTAAAACACTGTTGCGTTCTGCTAGAATTTAAACTCTGAGAAAGTAACTCCCCGATTTCCAGAACTTGACAGCATCCAACACAGAAACTACTGGGTAAATGGAAGGGGTTGCTGCTGTTGGCTGGTCCCTTCCACACCCCTCGTGGAGCTCCTGCTGCCAGAGCTGCGGTGACAGGCCCCTCCCTGCTCAGGCTGACTTGCTCAATGGAAACAAGCTCATGGCCAATTATATGGGCTAATCTATGTGGTCCTTCCATCACAAAACCAGAGTCCATCCTGTGTTTTCTTGCCAACCATCAGACATAGTAGAACTTTTCCTTTTCTTTTTTTTTTCTCATGGCAAATTGCAGCACAATTTACGTTGGGAATATGCTGAAAATTTATTTTCTAATTTAAAGAGGACTGAATATTCACACCTTGTTTTTTATTTTTTTTTAAAAAAGGAAAGAACGTAAGGGGGCATCCATCATCTGGTCTAAATCTCCAACTATTATGTACGTAATTGCCACATTTTGGAACCTTTCAAATAAATACATGACACAGTAGCTAGAGTGTAAACCTGCGTCATGATCACTGCAGTGAGATCAAAAGACTCTGAACCATCAATCAATCTAAACAAATCAACCTAAACACACTGTACCACTGACTCCCGAAATGTGTCACTGGCAATTACCCAAATGATTTGCCATCAGACTTATGTCTGAGTAATTTCAAAAGGTGGCTGTTTCTTTGTATATGAGAAGAGCCAACTACTGTCGACTGCCTGGCTGGACCAAACGGTAAAAGGCACAGACACCCACGCCTCATCCTTTGCTGGCTTCCAGCTGGGTCCACGGGGCTTTAGCTCTTCCAGACGGTGGAGGAGTGTCCTCGGAAGAGAATCAAGGGACCAAGTCATTCCCAGCTAAAGTCTTCCCCGACCTGTGGGGCCAGTGTTACCACTGTGCATGCAAACGGGACCAACGGCCTGGTCTCCAAACAGGAAATGTTCACAGTCATTCATTAGCATTTGAAAACAGGAATAAGCCTTAAAGAGAGGCTCACTGGTTACTCAACCATGGACCTGACATAACCTCTTTACGAAACACTATCCAAATATAAGATCCAAAAAATTATTTTTAAATTGAGTTGTAGAAATGTAGTTTATTTGCACGTTAGTCTATCTCAATGGCAATTTAAATAACTGCAATTTTATGACTCCAGCCCGATTTAATTTTATCCTTCTTAATAAAGGGGACATTAGATATTAATGGAAACAAGTTTAACTAACGCCTCACAGAGTAAGAGCACCTGCATTCAAATCCACACCTGTTGCTTCAGGGATGTGTGGCCTCAAGAGTTACTAATCTCTTCATTCCTGTTTCCTCACCTCTAATATGGGGATAATGAAAGTATCCTCACGAGGATAAAAGTATACCTCATGAGAATAAAATAAATCCATGTGAAGCACTTAGCACAGTGCTGGGTACACTATAAATATTTAATAATGTTACTGATTATTGTATAATTTTCATATAAGTAAATTCAAAGATCTGAAAGAATTCCTTTGGAAAATGGCTCAGGAAATGTGTCGCCCTGGTCCAGGCTGCGTGACAGTGCCTGGTAGTGTCACAAGTCACCAGGCCCCTCGCCTGCAAATGTGAAGGTTGGACTAGATTAATGGTGCTTAAATTGCGCTCTTCCAATGAGAACCAGGAATGGGATGAGGGGTGGAAGGGGCTGCTCTCCTTTGTATACTACTGAGTTTTCAGGGGAGACATCACTTGCAAACAAGGTTTCTGTGGCTAAAACAAACTTGGAAACCACTGCACCACATGGTCACTCAGATTCCCACAACCTATTATATCCCATTATTCAGTGAAAATAATGAAACACATAAGAAGAGACGATGTTAGGCTTCACTGATGGAGAAAAGCAGGAAAAACCACTTAGGTAAGTTCTTTATTATATTTACCAAATTCTGTGTTTTCAACATATATCTGTGAATGCTTTTCTGCCCTTGGGTAGGGTCAACTGGCCCATTCCAGATTAAACGTTTTTCTACCTGGAAATGGGTCATTAAAAAAAATTCTACATTCCTTACTACTCAGCCATAAAAAAGAACAAAATAATGCCATTTGCAGAAATATGGATGGACCAAGAGATTTTCATACTGAGTGAAGTAAATCAGAAAGAGAAAGACAAAT
The DNA here is from genome assembly GCF_964270905.1 of Leucopleurus acutus. NCBI lineage: Eukaryota > Metazoa > Chordata > Mammalia > Artiodactyla > Delphinidae > Leucopleurus > Leucopleurus acutus. The sequence continues at coordinate 77,863,044 of NC_139156.1, forward strand.
TCCATACGATATCACCTACATGTGGAATCTAAAATAGGACACAAATGAACTTATCTATGAAACAAAAACAGAATCATGGACATACAGAACAGACTGGTGTTTGCCAAGGGGGAGGTGGTTAGAAGATGTAAGCTTTTATATAGAGAATAGATAGACAACAGAGTCCTACTGTATAGCACAGAGAACTGTATTCAATGTCCTATATTCAATAATGCAAAAGAGAATCAGGCTCCCTGACTTCAGACTATACTACAAAGCTACAGTAATAAAGACAGTATGGTACTGGCACAAAAACAGAAATATACATCAATGGAACAGGATAGAAAGCCCAGAGATAAACTCACGCACATATGATCACCTTATCTTTGATAAAGGAGGCAGGAATGTACAGTGGAGGAAAGATAGCCTCTTCAATAAGTGGTGATGGGAAAACTGGACAGGTACATGTAAAAGTATGAAATTAGAACACTCCCTAACACCATACACAAAAATAAACTCAAAATGGATTAAAGACCTTCATGTAAGGCCAGACACTATCAAACTCTTAGAGGAAAACATAGGCAGAACACTCTGACATAAATCACAGCAAGATCCTTTTTGACCCACTTCCTAGAGAAATGGAAATAAAAACAAAAATAAACAAATGAGACCTAATGAAACTTCAAATCTTTTGCATAGCAAAGGAAACCACAAACAAGACAAAAAGACAACCCTCAGAATGGGAGAAAATATTTGCAAATGAAGCAACTGACAAAGGATTAATCTTTAAAATTTAGAAGCAGCTCAATATAAAAAAACAAACAAACAACTCAATCCAAAAATGGGCAGAAGACCTAAATAGACATTTCTCCAAAGAAGATATACAGATTGCCAACAAACACATGAAAGAATGCTCAACATCATTAATCATTAGAGAAATGCAAATCAAAACTACAATGAGGGGGCTTCCCAGGTGGCGCAGTGGTTGAGAGTCCGCCTGCCGATGCAGGGGACACAGGTTCGTGCCCCGGTCCGGGAAGATCCCACATGCCGCGGAGCCATGGCCACTAAGCCTGCGCGTCCGGAGCCTGTGCTCTGCAACGGGAGAGGCCACAGCAGTGAGAGGCCCGCGTACCGCAAAAAAACAAACAAACAAACAAAAAAAAACTACAATGAGGGGGCTTTCCTGGTGGCGCAGTGGTTGAGAGTCCGCCTGCCGATGCAGGGGACAGGGTTCGTGCCCCGGTCCGGGAAGATCCCACATGCCGCGGAGCGGCTGGGCCCATGAGCCATGGCCGCTGAGCCTGCGCGTCCGGAGCCTGTGCTCCGCAACGGGAGAGGCCACACAGTGAGAGGCCCGCGTACCGCAAAAAACAAAACAAAACAAAAAAAGAGATGAATGGATAAAAAAAATGTGGCACATATATACAATGGAATATTACTCATAAAAAGAAACGAAATTGAGTTATTTGTAGTGAGGTGGATGTACCTAGAGTCTGTCATACAGAGTGAAGTAAAAGTCGAAAGAGAAAAACAAATACCATATGCTAACACATATATGTGGAATCTAAGAAATAAAAAAGGTCATGAAGAACCTAGGGGCAAGACAAGAATAAAGACACAGACCTACTAGAGAATGGACTTGAGGATAAGGGGAGGGGGAAGGGTAAGCTGTGACAAAGTGAGAGAGAGGCACAGACATATATACACTATCAAATGTAAAATACATAGCTAGTGAGAAGCAGCCGCATAGCACAGGGAGATCAGCTCAGTGGTTTGTAACCACCTACAGGGGTGGGATAGGGAGGGAGGGAGGGAGACGCAAGAGGGAAGAGATATGGGAACATATGTATAACTGATTCACTTTGTTATAAAGCAGAAACTAACACACCATTGTAAAGCAATTATACCCCAATAAAGATGTTAAAAATATATAAATAATGCAAAAGATTATTAAAAAGAATGCATATATATGCATAACTGAATTACTTTGCTGTACAGCAGAAACTAACACAACGTTGTAAAAAACTATACTTCAAATAAAATTGATTAAAAAATTCTGCATTCCTTTCATCTCTGGCACAGAGTTAAGAAGTGCCCATTCATGTTTGTAAATATTTGTCAATGGCTGAAATCTCTCTCTGGGTTGGTGTCAAGGTCCAAGTGTCCTGACACACTTCCTATTACTCAGGCCAGCACTGCTACAGCTGGCTCGGAGGTGGTGCCGGAAAACACAGGACACACACACCCGTCCTCCTTCCGGCAATGCACACACCCACAGTGACCACGACACGAGCCCAAGGATATTTTTTCACATTTCCCTAGTACAATTAAACAGAAGATCAGCTCTATGCTTTGTGACCACAGGGAGGGGTGGGATAGGGAGGGTGGGAGGTAGGGAGATGCAAGAGAGAAGAAATAAGGAAACATATATATATATATATATATATATATATATATAAAACTGATTGATTTTGTTGTAAATCAGAAACCAACACACCATTGTAAAGCAATTATACTCCAATAAAAATGTTAAAAACAAAAACCAATACAAGGTTTTGGGCAATACCCTCAACTCAGAGCCCTCTGTGTTGCCCCTTCAACGCAGCTCTAACTCTCAGGCACTCTGTTGCCCCTACACAGGAGCTCTAACTCTCACCACTCTGTTTGCTCCTTCAGAGCGCCTCTAATTGTAAGCGCTCTCAGTTGCTGATTCACAGCAGCTGTAAACCTCAGCGCTCTCTGTTGCCCCTTCCACGCAGATCTAACTCTCAGCGCTCGCTGTTGCCCCTTCACAGGAGCTCTGACTAACTCTCACCGCTCTGTTTGCTCCTTCAGAGCAGCTCTAATTCTAAGTGCTCTCAGTTGCCCGTTCACAGCAGCTGTAAACCTCATCGCTCTCTCTTGCCCCTACAACGCAGCTCTAACGCTCAGCACTCGCTGTTGCCTCTTCAGTGCAGCTCTGACTAAATCTCGGCGCTATGTGTTGCCCCTTCACAGCAGCTCTCTTATCGCTCTCTGTTGCCCCTTCACAACAGCTCTAACTATCTCCACTCTGTTTCCCCTTCAAGCAGCTCTAATTCTCACCACTCTCTCTTTCCGCTTGACAGCAGCCCTGACTCTCAACGCTCTGTGTTGCCCCTTCAACGCAGCTGTAACTCAGAACTCACTGTTGCCCATTCATAGCAGATATAACACTCAGCCCTGTCTGTTGCCCCTTCACAGCAGCTCTAACTCTCAGAGCGCTCTGTTGCCCCTTCAGAGGAGCTCTGACTAAATCTCAGCGCTCTCTGTTGCCCCTTCACACCAGCTCTATCTCTCAGCGCTCTGTGCTGCCCCTTCAGCGCAGTTCTAACTCTCACCTCTCTCTCTTGCACAGTCACAGCAGCTCTAACTACCTCTCACCGCTATCTGTTGCCCCTTCACAGGAGCTCTAACTCTCAGTGCTATGTGTTGCCCATTCTCAGCAACACTAAATCTCAGCGCTCCATGTTGCCCCTTCAGAGCAGCTCTAAATCTCAGCACTCTGTGTTGCCCCTTCAATACAGTTCTCTCACCTCTCTCTGTTGCCCAGTCACAGCAGCTCTAACTACCTCTCAGCGCTATCTGTAGCACCTTCACAGCAGCTCTAAATCTCAGCACTCTCTGTTGCCCATTGAACACAGCTCTAATTCTCAGCGATCCCTGGTGTCCCTTCACAGGAGCGCTGACTAAATGTCAAGCGCTCTGTGCTGCCCCTTCACAGAAGCTGTAACTCTAAGTGCTCTTTGTTGCCCCTGCAATGCAGATATAAGTCACAGCGCTCTGTGCTGCCCCTTCAACGCAGTCCCAACTCTCACCTCTCTCTCTTGCACAGTCACAGCAGCTCTAACTACCTCTCACCGCTATCTGTAGCCCCTTCACAGGAGCTCTCTCAGCGCTATGTGTTGCCCCTTCTCAGTAACGCTAAATCTCACCACTCCGTGTTGCCCCTTCAACGCAGCTCTAATTCTCAGCGATCCCTGGTGCCCCTTCACAGGAGCGCTGACAGATTCTCAAGCGTTGTCTGCTGCCCCTTCACAGCAGCTGTAACTCTAAGTGCACTCAGTTGCCCCTTCTCAGCAGCTCTAACTCACAGCGCTCTGGGTTGCCCCTTCAGTGCAGCTCTCACTAAATCTCAGCGCTCTGTGTTTCCCCTTCACAGCAGCTCTCTAAGCGCTCTCTGTTGCCCCTTCACAGCAGCGCTAACTCTCAGAGCGCTCTGTTGCCCTTCAGAGCAGCTCTCACTAACTTTCAGCGCTCCCGGTTGCCCCTTCACAACAGTTCTAACTCAGCGCTCTGTGTTGCCCCTTCACAACATCTTCGAATAACTCTCACCGCTCCCTGTTGCCACTTATCTGCAGCTCTAACTCTCAGCGCTCTCTTGCCCCTTCAGAACAGCTCTGAATTAATCTCACCTCTCCCTGTTGCCCATTCATAGCAGCTCTAACGCTAAGCGCTCTAAGTTTCCCCTTCACATCATCTCTAACTCTCAGCACTTTCTGTTGCCCCTTCACAGCAGCTCTGACTAAATCGCAGCGCTCTCTGTTGCCCCTTCACAGCACCTATAACTGTAAGCGCTCTCAGTTGCCCCTTCAGAGCAGCTCTGATGAAATCTCACACTCTCTGTGGCCCCTCCACAGCAGCTGTATCGCTCAGCGATCTCTACTGCCCCTTCACAGGAGCTCTAACTCTCACCGCCCTGTTTGCCCCTTCAGAGCAGCTCTAATTCTAAGCGCCCTTTGTTGCCCCTTCGACGCAGCTCTAAACTTCAGCGCTCGCTGTTGCGCCTTCAGTGCAGCTCTGACTAAATCTCAGCGCTCTGTGTGGCCCCTTCACAACAGCTCTAACTCTCAGCGCTGTGTGTTGCCCCTTCACAACAGCTGCAACTCTCACCACTCTGTTTCCCCTTCACAGCAGCTCTAACTCTCACCACTCTCTGTTTCCGCTTCACAGCAGCCCTGACTCTCAACCCTCTGGGTTGCTCCTTCAACGCAGCTGTAACTCAGCGCTCACTGTTGCCAATTCATAGCAGCTATAACTCTCAGCGCTCTGTTGCCCCTGCATAGCAGCTCTGACTAAATCTCAGCGCTCTCTGTTGCCCCTTCACACCAGCTCTATCTCTCAGCACACCGTGTTGCCCCTTCAACGCAGCTCTAACTCTCAGTGCTCTCTCTGTTTCCCCTTCACAGCAGCTCTAACTCTAAGCGCTCTCAGTTGCCCCTTCAGTGCAGCTCTATAACTCACAGCACTCTCTGTTCCCACTTTAACGCAGCTCTAACTCTCACCGCTCTCTGTTGCCCTTCAGAGCAGCTCTGACTAAATCTCAGTGCTCTCTGATTCCCCAAGGCAGCTTTAACTCTCAGCGCTCTCTATTGCCCCTTCACAGGAGCTCTAACTCTCACCGCTGTTTGCTAATTGAGAGCAGCCCTAATTCTAAGCGCTCTCAGTTGCCCCTTCACAGCAGCTGTAAACCTCAGCGAGCTTTGTTGCCCCTTCAACGCAGCTCTAACTCTCAGCGCTCGCTGTTGCCCCTTCAGTGCAGCTCTGACTAAATCTCAGCGCGCTGTGTTGCCCCTTCACAGAAGCTCTCTCAGCGCTCTCTGTTGCCCCTTCACGGCAGCTCTAACTCTCACCAATCTCTGTTTCCGCTTCACAGCAGCCCTGACTCTCTACGCTCTGTTGCCCCTTCACAGCGGCTTTAACTCTAAGTGCTCTCAGTTGCCCCTTCACAGCAGCTCTAACTCTCAGAGCGCTCTGTTGCCCCTTCAGAGGAGCTCTGACTAAATCTCAGCGCTCTCTGTTGCACATTCATAGCAGCTATAACTCTCAGCGCTCTGTTGCCCCTTCAGAGGAGCTCTGAGTAAATCTCAGCGCTCTCTGTTTCGCCTTCACAACAGCTCTATCTCTCAGCGCTCTCTGTTGCCCCTTCACAGCAGCTCTAACTCTCAGCGCACTCTGTTGCCCTTCAGAGTAGCACTGACTAAACCTCAGCGCTTTCTGTTGCCCCTTCACAGCAGCTCTAACTCTCAGAGTGCTCTGTTGCCCCTTCAGAGGAGCTCTGACTAAATCTCAGCGCTCTCTGTTGCCCATTCATAGCAGATATAACTCTCAGCCCTGACTGTTGCCCCTTCAGAGCAGCTCTGAATAAATCTCAGCGCTCTCTGTTGCCCCTTCACACCAGCTCTATCTCTCATCGCTCTGTGCTGCCCCTTCAACGCATTTCTAACTCTCACCTCTCTCTCTTGCACAGTCACAGCAGCTCTAACTACCTCTCACCGCTATCTGTTGCCCCTTCACAGGAGCTCTAACTCTCAGCGCTATGTGTTGCCCCTTCTCAGCAACGCTAAATCTCAGCACTCCGTGTTGCCTCTTCAATGCAGCTCTAATTCTCAGCCATCCCTGGTGCCCCTTCACAGGAGCGCTAACTGACTCTCAAGCGTTGTCTGCTGCCCCTACACAGCAGCTGTAACTCTAAGTGCACTCAGTTGCCCCTTCTCAGCAGCTCTAACTTCCAGAGCTCTGTGTTGCCCCTTCACAGCAGCTCTAACGCTGAGCTCTCTCAGTTGCCCCTTCAATGCAGCTCTAACTCACAGCACTCTGTGTTGCCCCTTCAACGCAGCTGTAACTCTCACGGATCTCTGTTGCCCTTTCACAGCAGCTCTAACTCTAAGAGCTCTCATTTGCCCCTTCAATGCAGCTCTAACGCACAGCACTCTGGGTTGCCCCTTCAGTGCAGCTCTGACTAAATCTCAGCGCTCTGTGTTTCCCCTTCACAGAAGCTTTCTCAGCGCTCTGTGTAGCCCCTACACAGCAGCTCTAAATCTCAGCGCCGTGTGTTGCCCCTTCACAACAGCTCTAACTCTCTCCACTCTCTGTTTCCCATTCACAGCAGCTCTAACTCTCACCACTCTGTTTCCGCTTCACAGCAGCCCTCACTCTCAACGCTCTGGGTTGCCCATCAACACAGTTGTAAGTCGGCGCTCACTGTTGCCCATTCATAGCAGCTATAACTCTCAGCGCTCTGTTGACCCTTCATTGTAGCTCTGACTAAACCTCAGCGCTCTCTGTTGCCCCTTCACACCAGCTCTATCTCTCAGCACACCGTGTTGCCCCTTCAACGCAGCTCTAACTCTCAGAGCTCTCTCAGAGCTCCCCTTCACAGCAGCTCTAACTGTTGCCCCTTCAACGCAGCTCTAACTCTAAGCGCTCTCAGTTGCCCCTTCAATGCAGCTCTATAACTCACAGCACTCTCTGTTCCCACTTTAACGCAGCTCTAACTCTCACCACTCTCTGTTGCCCTTCAGAGCAGCTCTGACTAAATCTCAGTGCTCTCTCTTTCCCCAAGGCAGCTTTAACTCTCAGCGCTCTCTATTGCCCCTTCACAGGAGCTCTAACTCTCACCGCTCTGTTTGCTAATTGAGAGCAGCTCTAATTCTAAGCGCTCTCACTTGCCCCTTCACAGCAGCTGTAAACCTCAGCGAGCTCTGTTGCCCCTTCAACGAAGCTCTAACTCTCAGCGCTCGCTGTTGCCCCTTCAGTGCAGCTCTGACTAAATCTCAGCGCGCTGTGTTGCCCCTTCACAGAAACTCTCTCAGCACGCTCTGTTGCCCCTTCACAGCAGCTCTAACTCTCAGCGCGCTGTGTTGCCCCTTCACAACAGCTGTAACTCTCACCACTCTCTGTTTCCCCTTCACGGCAGCTCTAACTCTCACCAATCTCTGTTTCCGCTTCACAGCAGCCCTGACTCTCTACGCTCTGTTGCCCCTTCACAGCGGCTTTAACTCTAAGTGCTCTCAGTTGCCCCTTCACAGCAGCTCTAACTCTCAGAGCGCTCTGTTGCCCCTTCAGAGGAGCTCTGACTAAGTCTCAGCGCTCTGTGTTGCCCCTTCACAGCAGGCCTGACTCTCAGCGCTCTGTGTTGCCCCTTCACAACAGCTCTAACTCTCTCCACTCTCTGTTTCCCCTTCACAGCACCTCTAACTCTCACCACTCTGTTTCCGCTTCACAGCAGCCCTGACTCTCCATGCTCTGTGTTGCCCCTTCAACGCAGCTGTAACTCAGAGCTCACTGTTGCCCATTCATAGCAGATATAACTCTCAGCCCTGACCGTTGCCCCTTCAGAGCAGCTCTAACTACCTCTCACCGCTATCTGTAGCCCCTTTACAGAAGCTCTCTCAGCGCTATGTGTTGCCCCTTCTCAGCAACGCTAAATCTCACACTCCGTGTTGCCCCTTCAACGCAGCTCTAATTCTCAGCGATCCCTGGTGCCCCTTCACAGGAGCGCTGACAGATTCTCAAGCGTTGTCTGCTGCCCCTTCACAGCAGCTGTAACTCTAAGTGCACTCAGTTGCCCCTTCTCAGCAGCTCTAACTCACAGCGCTCTGGGTTTCCCCTTCAGTGCAGCTCTCACTAAATCTCAGCGCTCTGTGTTTCCCCTTCACAGCAGCTCTCTAAGCGCTCTCTGTTGCCCCTGCACAGCAGCGCTAACTCTCAGAGCGCTCTGTTGCCCTTCAGAGCAGCTCTCACTAACTTTCAGCGCTCCCGGTTGCCCCTTCACAACAGCTCTAACTCAGCGCTCTGTGTTGCCCCTTCACAACATCTTCGAATAACTCTCACCGCTCCCCGTTGCCACTTATCTGCAGCTCTAACTCTCAGCGCTCTCTTTTGCCCCTTCAGAACAGCTCTGAATTAATCTCACCTCTCCCTGTTGCCCATTCATAGCAGCTCTAACGCTAAGCGCTCTAAGTTTCCCCTTCACATCAGCTCTAACTCTCAGCACTTTCTGTTGCCCCTTCACAGCAGCTCTGACTAAATCGCGGCGCTCTCTGTTGCCCCTTCACAGCACCTATAACTGTAAGCGCTCTCAGTTGCCCCTTCAGAGCAGCTCTGATGAAATCTCAGCACTCTCTGTGGCCCCTCCACAGCAGCTGTATCTCTCAGAGCTCTCTACTGCCCCATCACAGGAGCTCTAACTCTCACCGCTCTGTTTGCTCCTTCAGAGCAGCTCTAATTCTAAGCGCCCTTTGTTGCCCCTTCGACGCAGCTCTAAACCTCAGCGCTCGCTGTTGCGCCTTCAGTGCAGCTCTGACTAAATCTCAGCGCGCTGTGTGGCCCCTTCACAACAGCTCTAACTCTCAGCGCTGTGTGTTGCCCCTTCACAACAGCTGCAACTCTCACCACTCTGTTTCCCCTTCACAGCAGCTCTAACTCTCACCACTCTGTTTCCGCTTCACAGCAGCCCTCACTCTCAACCCTCTGGGTTGCTCCTTCAACGCAGCTGTAACTCAGCGCTCACTGTTGCCAATTCATAGCAGCTATAACTCTCAGCGCTCTGTTGCCCCTGCAAGGCAGCTCTGACTAAATCTCAGCGCTCTCTGTTGCCCCTTCACACCAGCTCTATCTCTCAGCACACCGTGTTGCCCCTTCAACGCAGCTCTAACTCTCAGAGCTCTCTCTGTTTCCCCTTCACAGCAGCTCTAACTCTAAGCGCTCTCAGTTGCCCCTTCAGTGCAGCTCTATAACTCACAGCACTCTCTGTTCCCACTTTAACGCAGCTCTAACTCTCACCGCTCTCTGTTGCCCTTCAGAGCAGCTCTGACTAAATCTCAGTGCTCTCTCTTTCCCCAAGGCAGCTTTAACTCTCAGCGCTCTCTATTGCCCCTTCACAGGAGCTCTAACTCTCACCGCTCTGTTTGCTAATTGAGAGCAGCTCTAATTCTAAGCGCTCTCACTTGCCTCTTCACAGCAGCTGTAAACCTCAGCGAGCTCTGTTGCCCCTTCAACGCAGCTCTAACTCTCAGCGCTCGCTGTTGCCCCTTCAGTGCAGCTCTGACTAAATCTCAGCGCGCTGTGTTGCCCCTTCACAACAGCTGTAACTCTCACCACTCTCTGTTTCCCCTTCACGGCAGCTCTAACTCTCACCAATCTCTGTTTCCGCTTCACAGCAGCCCTGACTCTCTACGCTCTGTTGCCCCTTCACAGCGGCTTTAACTCTAAGTGCTCTCAGTTGCCCCTTCACAGCAGCTCTAACTCTCAGAGCGCTCTGTTGCCCCTTCAGAGGAGCTCTGACTAAATCTCAGCGCTCTCTGTTGCACATTCATAGCAGCTATAACTCTCAGCGCTCTGTTGCCCCTTCAGAGGAGCTCTGAGTAAATCTCAGCGCTCTCTGTTTCGCCTTCACAACAGCTCTATCTCTCAGCGCTCTCTGTTGCCCCTTCACAGCAGCTCTAACTCTCAGCGCACTCTGTTGCCCTTCAGAGTAGCACTGACTAAACCTCAGCGCTTTCTGTTGCCCCTTCACAGCAGCTCTAACTCTCAGAGTGCTCTGTTGCCCCTTCAGAGGAGCTCTGACTAAATCTCAGCGCTCTCTGTTGCCCATTCATAGCAGATATAACTCTCAGCCCTGACTGTTGCCCCTTCAGAGCAGCTCTGAATAAATCTCAGCGCTCTCTGTTGCCCCTTCACACCAGCTCTATCTCTCATCGCTCTGTGCTGCCCCTTCAACGCATTTCTAACTCTCACCTCTCTCTCTTGCACAGTCACAGCAGCTCTAACTACCTCTCACCGCTATCTGTTGCCCCTTCACAGGAGCTCTAACTCTCAGCGCTATGTGTTGCCCCTTCTCAGCAACGCTAAATCTCAGCACTCCGTGTTGCCTCTTCAATGCAGCTCTAATTCTCAGCCATCCCTGGTGCCCCTTCACAGGAGCGCTAACTGACTCTCAAGCGTTGTCTGCTGCCCCTACACAGCAGCTGTAACTCTAAGTGCACTCAGTTGCCCCTTCTCAGCAGCTCTAACTTCCAGAGCTCTGTGTTGCCCCTTCACAGCAGCTCTAACGCTGAGCTCTCTCAGTTGCCCCTTCAATGCAGCTCTAACTCACAGCACTCTGTGTTGCCCCTTCAACGCAGCTGTAACTCTCACGGATCTCTGTTGCCCTTTCACAGCAGCTCTAACTCTAAGAGCTCTCATTTGCCCCTTCAATGCAGCTCTAACGCACAGCACTCTGGGTTGCCCCTTCAGTGCAGCTCTGACTAAATCTCAGCGCTCTGTGTTTCCCCTTCACAGAAGCTTTCTCAGCGCTCTGTGTAGCCCCTACACAGCAGCTCTAAATCTCAGCGCCGTGTGTTGCCCCTTCACAACAGCTCTAACTCTCTCCACTCTCTGTTTCCCATTCACAGCAGCTCTAACTCTCACCACTCTGTTTCCGCTTCACAGCAGCCCTCACTCTCAACGCTCTGGGTTGCCCATCAACACAGTTGTAAGTCGGCGCTCACTGTTGCCCATTCATAGCAGCTATAACTCTCAGCGCTCTGTTGACCCTTCATTGTAGCTCTGACTAAACCTCAGCGCTCTCTGTTGCCCCTTCACACCAGCTCTATCTCTCAGCACACCGTGTTGCCCCTTCAACGCAGCTCTAACTCTCAGAGCTCTCTCAGAGCTCCCCTTCACAGCAGCTCTAACTGTTGCCCCTTCAACGCAGCTCTAACTCTAAGCGCTCTCAGTTGCCCCTTCAATGCAGCTCTATAACTCACAGCACTCTCTGTTCCCACTTTAACGCAGCTCTAACTCTCACCACTCTCTGTTGCCCTTCAGAGCAGCTCTGACTAAATCTCAGTGCTCTCTCTTTCCCCAAGGCAGCTTTAACTCTCAGCGCTCTCTATTGCCCCTTCACAGGAGCTCTAACTCTCACCGCTCTGTTTGCTAATTGAGAGCAGCTCTAATTCTAAGCGCTCTCACTTGCCCCTTCACAGCAGCTGTAAACCTCAGCGAGCTCTGTTGCCCCTTCAACGAAGCTCTAACTCTCAGCGCTCGCTGTTGCCCCTTCAGTGCAGCTCTGACTAAATCTCAGCGCGCTGTGTTGCCCCTTCACAGAAACTCTCTCAGCACGCTCTGTTGCCCCTTCACAGCAGCTCTAACTCTCAGCGCGCTGTGTTGCCCCTTCACAACAGCTGTAACTCTCACCACTCTCTGTTTCCCCTTCACGGCAGCTCTAACTCTCACCAATCTCTGTTTCCGCTTCACAGCAGCCCTGACTCTCTACGCTCTGTTGCCCCTTCACAGCGGCTTTAACTCTAAGTGCTCTCAGTTGCCCCTTCACAGCAGCTCTAACTCTCAGAGCGCTCTGTTGCCCCTTCAGAGGAGCTCTGACTAAGTCTCAGCGCTCTGTGTTGCCCCTTCACAGCAGGCCTGACTCTCAGCGCTCTGTGTTGCCCCTTCACAACAGCTCTAACTCTCTCCACTCTCTGTTTCCCCTTCACAGCACCTCTAACTCTCACCACTCTGTTTCCGCTTCACAGCAGCCCTGACTCTCCATGCTCTGTGTTGCCCCTTCAACGCAGCTGTAACTCAGAGCTCACTGTTGCCCATTCATAGCAGATATAACTCTCAGCCCTGACCGTTGCCCCTTCAGAGCAGCTCTAACTACCTCTCACCGCTATCTGTAGCCCCTTTACAGAAGCTCTCTCAGCGCTATGTGTTGCCCCTTCTCAGCAACGCTAAATCTCACACTCCGTGTTGCCCCTTCAACGCAGCTCTAATTCTCAGCGATCCCTGGTGCCCCTTCACAGGAGCGCTGACAGATTCTCAAGCGTTGTCTGCTGCCCCTTCACAGCAGCTGTAACTCTAAGTGCACTCAGTTGCCCCTTCTCAGCAGCTCTAACTCACAGCGCTCTGGGTTTCCCCTTCAGTGCAGCTCTCACTAAATCTCAGCGCTCTGTGTTTCCCCTTCACAGCAGCTCTCTAAGCGCTCTCTGTTGCCCCTGCACAGCAGCGCTAACTCTCAGAGCGCTCTGTTGCCCTTCAGAGCAGCTCTCACTAACTTTCAGCGCTCCCGGTTGCCCCTTCACAACAGCTCTAACTCAGCGCTCTGTGTTGCCCCTTCACAACATCTTCGAATAACTCTCACCGCTCCCCGTTGCCACTTATCTGCAGCTCTAACTCTCAGCGCTCTCTTTTGCCCCTTCAGAACAGCTCTGAATTAATCTCACCTCTCCCTGTTGCCCATTCATAGCAGCTCTAACGCTAAGCGCTCTAAGTTTCCCCTTCACATCAGCTCTAACTCTCAGCACTTTCTGTTGCCCCTTCACAGCAGCTCTGACTAAATCGCGGCGCTCTCTGTTGCCCCTTCACAGCACCTATAACTGTAAGCGCTCTCAGTTGCCCCTTCAGAGCAGCTCTGATGAAATCTCAGCACTCTCTGTGGCCCCTCCACAGCAGCTGTATCTCTCAGAGCTCTCTACTGCCCCATCACAGGAGCTCTAACTCTCACCGCTCTGTTTGCTCCTTCAGAGCAGCTCTAATTCTAAGCGCCCTTTGTTGCCCCTTCGACGCAGCTCTAAACCTCAGCGCTCGCTGTTGCGCCTTCAGTGCAGCTCTGACTAAATCTCAGCGCGCTGTGTGGCCCCTTCACAACAGCTCTAACTCTCAGCGCTGTGTGTTGCCCCTTCACAACAGCTGCAACTCTCACCACTCTGTTTCCCCTTCACAGCAGCTCTAACTCTCACCACTCTGTTTCCGCTTCACAGCAGCCCTCACTCTCAACCCTCTGGGTTGCTCCTTCAACGCAGCTGTAACTCAGCGCTCACTGTTGCCAATTCATAGCAGCTATAACTCTCAGCGCTCTGTTGCCCCTGCAAGGCAGCTCTGACTAAATCTCAGCGCTCTCTGTTGCCCCTTCACACCAGCTCTATCTCTCAGCACACCGTGTTGCCCCTTCAACGCAGCTCTAACTCTCAGAGCTCTCTCTGTTTCCCCTTCACAGCAGCTCTAACTCTAAGCGCTCTCAGTTGCCCCTTCAGTGCAGCTCTATAACTCACAGCACTCTCTGTTCCCACTTTAACGCAGCTCTAACTCTCACCGCTCTCTGTTGCCCTTCAGAGCAGCTCTGACTAAATCTCAGTGCTCTCTCTTTCCCCAAGGCAGCTTTAACTCTCAGCGCTCTCTATTGCCCCTTCACAGGAGCTCTAACTCTCACCGCTCTGTTTGCTAATTGAGAGCAGCTCTAATTCTAAGCGCTCTCACTTGCCTCTTCACAGCAGCTGTAAACCTCAGCGAGCTCTGTTGCCCCTTCAACGCAGCTCTAACTCTCAGCGCTCGCTGTTGCCCCTTCAGTGCAGCTCTGACTAAATCTCAGCGCGCTGTGTTGCCCCTTCACAACAGCTGTAACTCTCACCACTCTCTGTTTCCCCTTCACGGCAGCTCTAACTCTCACCAATCTCTGTTTCCGCTTCACAGCAGCCCTGACTCTCTACGCTCTGTTGCCCCTTCACAGCGGCTTTAACTCTAAGTGCTCTCAGTTGCCCCTTCACAGCAGCTCTAACTCTCAGAGCGCTCTGTTGCCCCTTCAGAGGAGCTCTGACTAAATCTCAGCGCTCTCTGTTGCACATTCATAGCAGCTATAACTCTCAGCGCTCTGTTGCCCCTTCAGAGGAGCTCTGAGTAAATCTCAGCGCTCTCTGTTTCGCCTTCACAACAGCTCTATCTCTCAGCGCTCTCTGTTGCCCCTTCACAGCAGCTCTAACTCTCAGCGCACTCTGTTGCCCTTCAGAGTAGCACTGACTAAACCTCAGCGCTTTCTGTTGCCCCTTCACAGCAGCTCTAACTCTCAGAGTGCTCTGTTGCCCCTTCAGAGGAGCTCTGACTAAATCTCAGCGCTCTCTGTTGCCCATTCATAGCAGATATAACTCTCAGCCCTGACTGTTGCCCCTTCAGAGCAGCTCTGAATAAATCTCAGCGCTCTCTGTTGCCCCTTCACACCAGCTCTATCTCTCATCGCTCTGTGCTGCCCCTTCAACGCATTTCTAACTCTCACCTCTCTCTCTTGCACAGTCACAGCAGCTCTAACTACCTCTCACCGCTATCTGTTGCCCCTTCACAGGAGCTCTAACTCTCAGCGCTATGTGTTGCCCCTTCTCAGCAACGCTAAATCTCAGCACTCCGTGTTGCCTCTTCAATGCAGCTCTAATTCTCAGCCATCCCTGGTGCCCCTTCACAGGAGCGCTAACTGACTCTCAAGCGTTGTCTGCTGCCCCTACACAGCAGCTGTAACTCTAAGTGCACTCAGTTGCCCCTTCTCAGCAGCTCTAACTTCCAGAGCTCTGTGTTGCCCCTTCACAGCAGCTCTAACGCTGAGCTCTCTCAGTTGCCCCTTCAATGCAGCTCTAACTCACAGCACTCTGTGTTGCCCCTTCAACGCAGCTGTAACTCTCACGGATCTCTGTTGCCCTTTCACAGCAGCTCTAACTCTAAGAGCTCTCATTTGCCCCTTCAATGCAGCTCTAACGCACAGCACTCTGGGTTGCCCCTTCAGTGCAGCTCTGACTAAATCTCAGCGCTCTGTGTTTCCCCTTCACAGAAGCTTTCTCAGCGCTCTGTGTAGCCCCTACACAGCAGCTCTAAATCTCAGCGCCGTGTGTTGCCCCTTCACAACAGCTCTAACTCTCTCCACTCTCTGTTTCCCATTCACAGCAGCTCTAACTCTCACCACTCTGTTTCCGCTTCACAGCAGCCCTCACTCTCAACGCTCTGGGTTGCCCATCAACACAGTTGTAAGTCGGCGCTCACTGTTGCCCATTCATAGCAGCTATAACTCTCAGCGCTCTGTTGACCCTTCATTGTAGCTCTGACTAAACCTCAGCGCTCTCTGTTGCCCCTTCACACCAGCTCTATCTCTCAGCACACCGTGTTGCCCCTTCAACGCAGCTCTAACTCTCAGAGCTCTCTCAGAGCTCCCCTTCACAGCAGCTCTAACTGTTGCCCCTTCAACGCAGCTCTAACTCTAAGCGCTCTCAGTTGCCCCTTCAATGCAGCTCTATAACTCACAGCACTCTCTGTTCCCACTTTAACGCAGCTCTAACTCTCACCACTCTCTGTTGCCCTTCAGAGCAGCTCTGACTAAATCTCAGTGCTCTCTCTTTCCCCAAGGCAGCTTTAACTCTCAGCGCTCTCTATTGCCCCTTCACAGGAGCTCTAACTCTCACCGCTCTGTTTGCTAATTGAGAGCAGCTCTAATTCTAAGCGCTCTCACTTGCCCCTTCACAGCAGCTGTAAACCTCAGCGAGCTCTGTTGCCCCTTCAACGAAGCTCTAACTCTCAGCGCTCGCTGTTGCCCCTTCAGTGCAGCTCTGACTAAATCTCAGCGCGCTGTGTTGCCCCTTCACAGAAACTCTCTCAGCACGCTCTGTTGCCCCTTCACAGCAGCTCTAACTCTCAGCGCGCTGTGTTGCCCCTTCACAACAGCTGTAACTCTCACCACTCTCTGTTTCCCCTTCACGGCAGCTCTAACTCTCACCAATCTCTGTTTCCGCTTCACAGCAGCCCTGACTCTCTACGCTCTGTTGCCCCTTCACAGCGGCTTTAACTCTAAGTGCTCTCAGTTGCCCCTTCACAGCAGCTCTAACTCTCAGAGCGCTCTGTTGCCCCTTCAGAGGAGCTCTGACTAAGTCTCAGCGCTCTGTGTTGCCCCTTCACAGCAGGCCTGACTCTCAGCGCTCTGTGTTGCCCCTTCACAACAGCTCTAACTCTCTCCACTCTCTGTTTCCCCTTCACAGCACCTCTAACTCTCACCACTCTGTTTCCGCTTCACAGCAGCCCTGACTCTCCATGCTCTGTGTTGCCCCTTCAACGCAGCTGTAACTCAGAGCTCACTGTTGCCCATTCATAGCAGATATAACTCTCAGCCCTGACCGTTGCCCCTTCAGAGCAGCTCTAACTACCTCTCACCGCTATCTGTAGCCCCTTTACAGAAGCTCTCTCAGCGCTATGTGTTGCCCCTTCTCAGCAACGCTAAATCTCACACTCCGTGTTGCCCCTTCAACGCAGCTCTAATTCTCAGCGATCCCTGGTGCCCCTTCACAGGAGCGCTGACAGATTCTCAAGCGTTGTCTGCTGCCCCTTCACAGCAGCTGTAACTCTAAGTGCACTCAGTTGCCCCTTCTCAGCAGCTCTAACTCACAGCGCTCTGGGTTTCCCCTTCAGTGCAGCTCTCACTAAATCTCAGCGCTCTGTGTTTCCCCTTCACAGCAGCTCTCTAAGCGCTCTCTGTTGCCCCTGCACAGCAGCGCTAACTCTCAGAGCGCTCTGTTGCCCTTCAGAGCAGCTCTCACTAACTTTCAGCGCTCCCGGTTGCCCCTTCACAACAGCTCTAACTCAGCGCTCTGTGTTGCCCCTTCACAACATCTTCGAATAACTCTCACCGCTCCCCGTTGCCACTTATCTGCAGCTCTAACTCTCAGCGCTCTCTTTTGCCCCTTCAGAACAGCTCTGAATTAATCTCACCTCTCCCTGTTGCCCATTCATAGCAGCTCTAACGCTAAGCGCTCTAAGTTTCCCCTTCACATCAGCTCTAACTCTCAGCACTTTCTGTTGCCCCTTCACAGCAGCTCTGACTAAATCGCGGCGCTCTCTGTTGCCCCTTCACAGCACCTATAACTGTAAGCGCTCTCAGTTGCCCCTTCAGAGCAGCTCTGATGAAATCTCAGCACTCTCTGTGGCCCCTCCACAGCAGCTGTATCTCTCAGAGCTCTCTACTGCCCCATCACAGGAGCTCTAACTCTCACCGCTCTGTTTGCTCCTTCAGAGCAGCTCTAATTCTAAGCGCCCTTTGTTGCCCCTTCGACGCAGCTCTAAACCTCAGCGCTCGCTGTTGCGCCTTCAGTGCAGCTCTGACTAAATCTCAGCGCGCTGTGTGGCCCCTTCACAACAGCTCTAACTCTCAGCGCTGTGTGTTGCCCCTTCACAACAGCTGCAACTCTCACCACTCTGTTTCCCCTTCACAGCAGCTCTAACTCTCACCACTCTGTTTCCGCTTCACAGCAGCCCTCACTCTCAACCCTCTGGGTTGCTCCTTCAACGCAGCTGTAACTCAGCGCTCACTGTTGCCAATTCATAGCAGCTATAACTCTCAGCGCTCTGTTGCCCCTGCAAGGCAGCTCTGACTAAATCTCAGCGCTCTCTGTTGCCCCTTCACACCAGCTCTATCTCTCAGCACACCGTGTTGCCCCTTCAACGCAGCTCTAACTCTCAGAGCTCTCTCTGTTTCCCCTTCACAGCAGCTCTAACTCTAAGCGCTCTCAGTTGCCCCTTCAGTGCAGCTCTATAACTCACAGCACTCTCTGTTCCCACTTTAACGCAGCTCTAACTCTCACCGCTCTCTGTTGCCCTTCAGAGCAGCTCTGACTAAATCTCAGTGCTCTCTCTTTCCCCAAGGCAGCTTTAACTCTCAGCGCTCTCTATTGCCCCTTCACAGGAGCTCTAACTCTCACCGCTCTGTTTGCTAATTGAGAGCAGCTCTAATTCTAAGCGCTCTCACTTGCCTCTTCACAGCAGCTGTAAACCTCAGCGAGCTCTGTTGCCCCTTCAACGCAGCTCTAACTCTCAGCGCTCGCTGTTGCCCCTTCAGTGCAGCTCTGACTAAATCTCAGCGCGCTGTGTTGCCCCTTCACAACAGCTGTAACTCTCACCACTCTCTGTTTCCCCTTCACGGCAGCTCTAACTCTCACCAATCTCTGTTTCCGCTTCACAGCAGCCCTGACTCTCTACGCTCTGTTGCCCCTTCACAGCGGCTTTAACTCTAAGTGCTCTCAGTTGCCCCTTCACAGCAGCTCTAACTCTCAGAGCGCTCTGTTGCCCCTTCAGAGGAGCTCTGACTAAATCTCAGCGCTCTCTGTTGCACATTCATAGCAGCTATAACTCTCAGCGCTCTGTTGCCCCTTCAGAGGAGCTCTGAGTAAATCTCAGCGCTCTCTGTTTCGCCTTCACAACAGCTCTATCTCTCAGCGCTCTCTGTTGCCCCTTCACAGCAGCTCTAACTCTCAGCGCACTCTGTTGCCCTTCAGAGTAGCACTGACTAAACCTCAGCGCTTTCTGTTGCCCCTTCACAGCAGCTCTAACTCTCAGAGTGCTCTGTTGCCCCTTCAGAGGAGCTCTGACTAAATCTCAGCGCTCTCTGTTGCCCATTCATAGCAGATATAACTCTCAGCCCTGACTGTTGCCCCTTCAGAGCAGCTCTGAATAAATCTCAGCGCTCTCTGTTGCCCCTTCACACCAGCTCTATCTCTCATCGCTCTGTGCTGCCCCTTCAACGCATTTCTAACTCTCACCTCTCTCTCTTGCACAGTCACAGCAGCTCTAACTACCTCTCACCGCTATCTGTTGCCCCTTCACAGGAGCTCTAACTCTCAGCGCTATGTGTTGCCCCTTCTCAGCAACGCTAAATCTCAGCACTCCGTGTTGCCTCTTCAATGCAGCTCTAATTCTCAGCCATCCCTGGTGCCCCTTCACAGGAGCGCTAACTGACTCTCAAGCGTTGTCTGCTGCCCCTACACAGCAGCTGTAACTCTAAGTGCACTCAGTTGCCCCTTCTCAGCAGCTCTAACTTCCAGAGCTCTGTGTTGCCCCTTCACAGCAGCTCTAACGCTGAGCTCTCTCAGTTGCCCCTTCAATGCAGCTCTAACTCACAGCACTCTGTGTTGCCCCTTCAACGCAGCTGTAACTCTCACGGATCTCTGTTGCCCTTTCACAGCAGCTCTAACTCTAAGAGCTCTCATTTGCCCCTTCAATGCAGCTCTAACGCACAGCACTCTGGGTTGCCCCTTCAGTGCAGCTCTGACTAAATCTCAGCGCTCTGTGTTTCCCCTTCACAGAAGCTTTCTCAGCGCTCTGTGTAGCCCCTACACAGCAGCTCTAAATCTCAGCGCCGTGTGTTGCCCCTTCACAACAGCTCTAACTCTCTCCACTCTCTGTTTCCCATTCACAGCAGCTCTAACTCTCACCACTCTGTTTCCGCTTCACAGCAGCCCTCACTCTCAACGCTCTGGGTTGCCCATCAACACAGTTGTAAGTCGGCGCTCACTGTTGCCCATTCATAGCAGCTATAACTCTCAGCGCTCTGTTGACCCTTCATTGTAGCTCTGACTAAACCTCAGCGCTCTCTGTTGCCCCTTCACACCAGCTCTATCTCTCAGCACACCGTGTTGCCCCTTCAACGCAGCTCTAACTCTCAGAGCTCTCTCAGAGCTCCCCTTCACAGCAGCTCTAACTGTTGCCCCTTCAACGCAGCTCTAACTCTAAGCGCTCTCAGTTGCCCCTTCAATGCAGCTCTATAACTCACAGCACTCTCTGTTCCCACTTTAACGCAGCTCTAACTCTCACCACTCTCTGTTGCCCTTCAGAGCAGCTCTGACTAAATCTCAGTGCTCTCTCTTTCCCCAAGGCAGCTTTAACTCTCAGCGCTCTCTATTGCCCCTTCACAGGAGCTCTAACTCTCACCGCTCTGTTTGCTAATTGAGAGCAGCTCTAATTCTAAGCGCTCTCACTTGCCCCTTCACAGCAGCTGTAAACCTCAGCGAGCTCTGTTGCCCCTTCAACGAAGCTCTAACTCTCAGCGCTCGCTGTTGCCCCTTCAGTGCAGCTCTGACTAAATCTCAGCGCGCTGTGTTGCCCCTTCACAGAAACTCTCTCAGCACGCTCTGTTGCCCCTTCACAGCAGCTCTAACTCTCAGCGCGCTGTGTTGCCCCTTCACAACAGCTGTAACTCTCACCACTCTCTGTTTCCCCTTCACGGCAGCTCTAACTCTCACCAATCTCTGTTTCCGCTTCACAGCAGCCCTGACTCTCTACGCTCTGTTGCCCCTTCACAGCGGCTTTAACTCTAAGTGCTCTCAGTTGCCCCTTCACAGCAGCTCTAACTCTCAGAGCGCTCTGTTGCCCCTTCAGAGGAGCTCTGACTAAGTCTCAGCGCTCTGTGTTGCCCCTTCACAGCAGGCCTGACTCTCAGCGCTCTGTGTTGCCCCTTCACAACAGCTCTAACTCTCTCCACTCTCTGTTTCCCCTTCACAGCACCTCTAACTCTCACCACTCTGTTTCCGCTTCACAGCAGCCCTGACTCTCCATGCTCTGTGTTGCCCCTTCAACGCAGCTGTAACTCAGAGCTCACTGTTGCCCATTCATAGCAGATATAACTCTCAGCCCTGACCGTTGCCCCTTCAGAGCAGCTCTAACTACCTCTCACCGCTATCTGTAGCCCCTTTACAGAAGCTCTCTCAGCGCTATGTGTTGCCCCTTCTCAGCAACGCTAAATCTCACACTCCGTGTTGCCCCTTCAACGCAGCTCTAATTCTCAGCGATCCCTGGTGCCCCTTCACAGGAGCGCTGACAGATTCTCAAGCGTTGTCTGCTGCCCCTTCACAGCAGCTGTAACTCTAAGTGCACTCAGTTGCCCCTTCTCAGCAGCTCTAACTCACAGCGCTCTGGGTTTCCCCTTCAGTGCAGCTCTCACTAAATCTCAGCGCTCTGTGTTTCCCCTTCACAGCAGCTCTCTAAGCGCTCTCTGTTGCCCCTGCACAGCAGCGCTAACTCTCAGAGCGCTCTGTTGCCCTTCAGAGCAGCTCTCACTAACTTTCAGCGCTCCCGGTTGCCCCTTCACAACAGCTCTAACTCAGCGCTCTGTGTTGCCCCTTCACAACATCTTCGAATAACTCTCACCGCTCCCCGTTGCCACTTATCTGCAGCTCTAACTCTCAGCGCTCTCTTTTGCCCCTTCAGAACAGCTCTGAATTAATCTCACCTCTCCCTGTTGCCCATTCATAGCAGCTCTAACGCTAAGCGCTCTAAGTTTCCCCTTCACATCAGCTCTAACTCTCAGCACTTTCTGTTGCCCCTTCACAGCAGCTCTGACTAAATCGCGGCGCTCTCTGTTGCCCCTTCACAGCACCTATAACTGTAAGCGCTCTCAGTTGCCCCTTCAGAGCAGCTCTGATGAAATCTCAGCACTCTCTGTGGCCCCTCCACAGCAGCTGTATCTCTCAGAGCTCTCTACTGCCCCATCACAGGAGCTCTAACTCTCACCGCTCTGTTTGCTCCTTCAGAGCAGCTCTAATTCTAAGCGCCCTTTGTTGCCCCTTCGACGCAGCTCTAAACCTCAGCGCTCGCTGTTGCGCCTTCAGTGCAGCTCTGACTAAATCTCAGCGCGCTGTGTGGCCCCTTCACAACAGCTCTAACTCTCAGCGCTGTGTGTTGCCCCTTCACAACAGCTGCAACTCTCACCACTCTGTTTCCCCTTCACAGCAGCTCTAACTCTCACCACTCTGTTTCCGCTTCACAGCAGCCCTCACTCTCAACCCTCTGGGTTGCTCCTTCAACGCAGCTGTAACTCAGCGCTCACTGTTGCCAATTCATAGCAGCTATAACTCTCAGCGCTCTGTTGCCCCTGCAAGGCAGCTCTGACTAAATCTCAGCGCTCTCTGTTGCCCCTTCACACCAGCTCTATCTCTCAGCACACCGTGTTGCCCCTTCAACGCAGCTCTAACTCTCAGAGCTCTCTCTGTTTCCCCTTCACAGCAGCTCTAACTCTAAGCGCTCTCAGTTGCCCCTTCAGTGCAGCTCTATAACTCACAGCACTCTCTGTTCCCACTTTAACGCAGCTCTAACTCTCACCGCTCTCTGTTGCCCTTCAGAGCAGCTCTGACTAAATCTCAGTGCTCTCTCTTTCCCCAAGGCAGCTTTAACTCTCAGCGCTCTCTATTGCCCCTTCACAGGAGCTCTAACTCTCACCGCTCTGTTTGCTAATTGAGAGCAGCTCTAATTCTAAGCGCTCTCACTTGCCTCTTCACAGCAGCTGTAAACCTCAGCGAGCTCTGTTGCCCCTTCAACGCAGCTCTAACTCTCAGCGCTCGCTGTTGCCCCTTCAGTGCAGCTCTGACTAAATCTCAGCGCGCTGTGTTGCCCCTTCACAACAGCTGTAACTCTCACCACTCTCTGTTTCCCCTTCACGGCAGCTCTAACTCTCACCAATCTCTGTTTCCGCTTCACAGCAGCCCTGACTCTCTACGCTCTGTTGCCCCTTCACAGCGGCTTTAACTCTAAGTGCTCTCAGTTGCCCCTTCACAGCAGCTCTAACTCTCAGAGCGCTCTGTTGCCCCTTCAGAGGAGCTCTGACTAAATCTCAGCGCTCTGTGTTGCCCCTTCACAGCAGGCCTGACTCTAAGCGCTCTGTGTTGCCCCTTCACAACAACTCTAACTCTCTCCACTCTCTGTTTCCCCTTCACAGCACCTCTAACTCTCACCACTCTGTTTCTGCTTCACAGCAGCCCTGACTCTCCATGCTCTGTGTTGCCCCTTCAACGCAGCTGTAACTCAGAGCTCACTGTTGCCCATTCATAGCAGATATAACTCTCAGCCCTGACCGTTGCCCCTTCAGAGCAGCTCTGAATAAATCTCAGCGCTCTCTGTTGCCCCTTCACACCAGCTCTATCTCTCAGCGCTCTGTGCTGCCCCTTCAACGCAGTCCCAACTCTCACCTCTCTCTCTTGCACAGTCACAGCAGCTCTAACTACCTCTCACCGCTATCTGTAGCCCCTTCACAGGAGCTCTCTCAGCGCTATGTGTTGCCCCTTCTCAGCAACGCTAAATCTCACACTCCGTGTTGCCCCTTCAACGTAGCTCTAATTCTCCGCGATCCCTGGTGCCCCTTCACAGGAGCGCTGACAGATTCTCAAGCGTTGTCTGCTGCCCCTTCACAGCAGCTGTAACTCTAAGTGCACTCAGCTGCCCCTTCTCAGCAGCTCTAACTCACAGCGCTCTGGGTTGTCCCTTCAGTGCAGCTCTCACTAAATCTCAGCGCTCTGTGTTTCCCCTTCACAGCAGCTCTCTAAGCGCTCTCTGTTGCCCCTGCACAGCAGCGCTAACTCTCAGAGCGCTCTGTTGCCCTTCAGAGCAGCTCTGACTAACTTTCAGCGCTCCCGGTTGCCCCTTCACAACAGCTCTAACTCAGCGCTCTGTGTTGCCCCTTCACAACTTCTTCGAATAACTCTCACCGCTCCCCGTTGCCACTTATCTGCAGCTCTAACTCTCAGCGCTCTCTTTTGCCCCTTCAGAACAGCTCTGAATTAATCTCACCTCTCCCTGTTGCCCATTCATAGCAGCTCTAACGCTAAGCGCTCTAAGTTTCCCCTTCACATCAGCTCTAACTCTCAGCACTTTCTGTTGCCCCTTCACAGCAGCTCTGCCTAAATCGCGGCGCTCTCTGTTGCCCCTTCACAGCACCTATAACTGTAAGCGCTCTCAGTTGCCCCTTCAGAGCAGCTCTGATGAAATCTCAGCACTCTCTGTGGCCCCTCCACAGCAGCTGTATCTCTCAGAGCTCTCTACTGCCCCTTCACAGGAGCTCTAACTCTCACCGCTCTGTTTGCTCCTTCAGAGCAGCTCTAATTCTAAGCGCCCTTTGTTGCCCCTTCGACGCAGCTCTAACTCTCAGCGCTCGCTGTTGCCCCTTCAGTGCAGCTCTGACTAAAACTCAGTGCGCTGTGTTGCCCCTTCACAGCAGCTCTGACTAACTCTCAGCCCTCTCTGTTGCCCCATCACAGCCGCTCTAACTCTCACCGCTATCTGTTGCCCCATCACAGCCGCTCTAACTCTCACCGCTATCTGTTGCCCCTTCGCAGGAGCTCTAACTCTCAGGGCTATGTGTTGCCCCTTCTCAGCAATGCTAAATCTCAGCTCTCTGTGTTGCCCCTTCACAGCAGCTCTAATTCTCAGCGCTGTTTCCCCATCACAGCAGCTCGAACTCTCAGCGCTCTCTGTTTCCCCTCCACAGCAGCTCTATCTCTCCCCACTCTGTTTCCGCTTCACAGCAGCACTGACTCTCAACGCTCTGTGTTGCCCCTTCACAGCAGCTCTAACTCTCAGCGCTCTCTGTTGCCCTTCAGAGCAGCTCTGAGTAACTCTCAGCGCTCTCTGTTTCCCCTCCACAGCAGCTCAATCTCTCAGCGCTCTGTTT
Source organism: Leucopleurus acutus (assembly GCF_964270905.1). Lineage (NCBI taxonomy): Eukaryota > Metazoa > Chordata > Mammalia > Artiodactyla > Delphinidae > Leucopleurus > Leucopleurus acutus. The sequence goes on from NC_139156.1 coordinate 77,887,816, forward strand.
GCTTCTTCAGAGCAGCTCTAATTCTAAGCCCTCTCAGTTCCCCCTCACAGCAGCTCTAAACCTCACCGAGGTTCACAGCAGCTCTAACGCTCAGCGCGCTCTGTTGCCCTTCAGAGCAGCTCTGACTAACTCTCCGTGCTTTCTGTTGACCCTTCAGATCAGTCTGACTAACTCTCAGCGCTCCCGGTTGCCCCTTCGCAGGAGCTCTAACTCTCAGCGCCCTGTGTTGCCCCTTCAACGCAGCTCTAATGCTCACCACTCTTTACTGCCCCTTCACAACAGCAATAAATCAGCGCTCTCCGTTGCCCCTTCACAGCAGCTCTGACTCTCAGCAACCTGTGTTGCCACTTCAATGCAGTTCTAATTCTCAGCACTCTTTATTGCCCCTTCAGAGCAACTCTAACACTCAGAGCACTCTGTTGCCCTTCAGAGCAGCTCTGACTAAATCTCAGCGCACTGTTTCCCCGAGGCAGCTTTAACTCTCAGCGCTCTCTATTGCCCCTTCACAGGAGCTCTAACTCTCACCGCTCTGTTTGCTACTTGAGAGCAGCTCTAATTTAAGCGCTCTCAGTTGCCCCTTCACAGCAGCTGTAAACCTCAGCGAGCTCTGTTGCCCCTTCAACGCAGCTCTAACTCTCAGCGCTCGCTGTTGCCCCTTCAGTGCAGCTCTGACTAAATCTCAGCGCGCTGTGTTGCCCCTTCACAGAAGCTCTCTCAGCGCTCTCTGTTGCCCCTTCACAGCAGCTCTAACTCTCAGCGCGCTCTGTTGCCCTTCAGAGTAGCACTGACTAAATCTCAGCGCTTTCTGTTGCCCCTTCACAGCAGCTCTAACTCTCAGAGCGCTCTGTTGCCCCTCCAGAGGAGCTCTGACTAAATCTCAGCGCTCTCTGTTTCCCCTTCACAGCAGCTCTAACTCTCACCACTCTGTTTCCGCTTCACAGCAGCCCTAACTCTCAACGCTCTGTGTTGCCCCTTCAACGCAGCTCTAACGCTCAGCGCTCGCTGTTGCCCCTTCAGTGCAGCTCTCACTAAATCTCAGCGCACTGTGTTGCCCTTTCACAGGAGCATTGACTGACTCTCAAGCGCTCTGTGTTGCCCCTTCACAGCAGCTGTAACTCTAAGTGCTCTCAGTTGCCCCTTCTCAGCAGCTCTAACTTCCAGTGCTCTGTGTTGCCCCTTCACAGCAGCTCTAACTCTCGGCGCTCTCTATTGTCCCTTCACAGGAGCTCTGACTAACTCTCACCGCTGTTTGCTCCTTCAGAGCAGCTCTAATTCTAAGCGCTCTCAGTTGCCCCTTCACAGCAGCTCTAACTCTCAGAGCGCTCTGTTGCCCCTTCAGAGGAGCTCTGACTACATTTCAGCGCTCTCTGTTGACCATTCATAGCAGCTATAACTCTCAGCGCTCTGTTGCCCCTTCAGAGCAGCTCTGACTAGATCTCAGCGCTTCTGTTTGCTCTCCAAAGCAGCTTGAACTCTCAGTGCTCTCTATTGCCCCTTCACAGGAGCTCTGACTAACTCTCACCGCTCTGTTTGCTCCTTCAGAGCAGCTCTAATTCTAAGCGCTCTCAGTTGCCCCTTCACAGCAGCTGTAAACCTCATCGCTCTCTCTTGCCCCTTCAACGCAGCTCTAACGCTCAGCGCTCGCTGTTGCCTCTTCAGAGCAGCTCTGACTAAATCTCAGCGCTGTGTTGCCCCTTCAACGCAGCTCTAACTCTCAGCGCTCGCTGTTGCCCCTTCACACCAGCTCTATCTCTCGGCGCTCTGTGCTGCCCCTTCAACGCAGTTCTAACTCTCACCTCTCTCTCTTGCACAGTCACAGCAGCTCTAACTACCTCTCACCGCTATCTGATGCCCCTTCGCAGGAGCTCTAACTCTCAGCGCTATGTGTTGCCCCTTCTCAGCAACGCTAAATCTCACCACTCCGTGTTGCCTCTTCAACGCAGCTCTAATTCGCAGCGATCCCTGGTGCCCCTTCACAGGAGCGCTGACTGACTCTCAAGCGTTGTCTGCTGCCCCTACACAGCAGCTGTAACTCTAAGTGCACTCAGTTGCCCCTTCTCAGCAGCTCTAACTTCCAGTGCTCTGTGTTGCCCCTTCACAGCAGCTCTAACGCTGAGCTCTCTCAGTTGCCCCTTCAATGCAGCTCTAACTCACAGCGCTCTGTGTTGCCCCTTCAACGCAGCTGTAACTCTCACGGATCTCTGTTGCCCTTTCACAGCAGCTCTAACTCTAAGAGCTCTCATTTGCCCCTTCAATGCAGCTCTAACGCACAGCACTCTGGGTTGCCCCTTCAGTGCAGCTCTGACTAAAACTCAGCGCTCTGTGTTTCCCCTTCACAGAAGCTTTCTCAGCGCTCTGTGTAGCCCCTACACAGCAGCTCTAAATCTCACCGCTGTGTGTTGCCCCTTCACAACAGCTCTAACTCTCCCCACTCTGTTTCTGCTTCACAGCAGCCCTCACTCTCAACGCTCTGGGTTGCCCATCAACACAGCTGTAACTCGGCGCTCACTGTTGCCCATTCATAGTAGCTATAACTCTCAGCGCTCTGTTGACCCTTCATTGTAGCTCTGACTAAATCTCAGCGCTCTCTGTTGCCCCTTCACACGAGCTCTATCTCTCAGCACACCGCGTTGCCCCTTCAACGCAGCTCTAACTCTCAGAGCTCTCTCTGTTTCCCCTTCACAGCAGCTCTAACTCTAAGCGCTCTCAGTTGCCCCTTCAATGCAGCTCTATAACTCACAGCACTCTCTGTTCCCACTTTAACGCAGCTCTAACTCTCACCGCTCTCTGTTGCCCTTCAGAGCAGCTCTGACTAAATCTCAGCGCGCTGTGTTGCCCCTTCACAGAAGCTCTCTCAGCACTCTCTGTTGCCCCTTCACAGCAGCTCTAACTCTCAGCGCGCTCTGTTGCCCTTCAGAGTAGCACTGACTAAATCTCAGCGCTTTCTGTTGCCCCTTCACCGCAGCTCTAAATCTCAGCGCTGTGTGTTGCCCCTTCACAACAGCTGGAACTCTCACCACTCTCTGTTTCCCCTTCACAGCAGCTCTAACTCTCACCAATGTCTGTTTCCGCTTCACAGCAGCCCTGACTCTCTACGCTCTCTGTTGCCCCTTCACAGCGGCTTTAACTCTAAGCGCTCTCAGTTGCCCCTTCACAGCAGCTCTAACTCTCAGAGCGCTCTGTTGCCCCTTCAGAGGAGCTCTGACTACATTTCAGCGCTCTCTGTTGAACATTCATAGCAGCTATAACTCTCAGCGCTCTGTTGCCCCTTCAGAGCAGCTCTGACTAGATCTCAGCGCTTCTGTTTGCTCTCCAAAGCAGCTTGAACTCTCAGTGCTCTCTATAGCCCCTTCACAGGAGCTCTGACTAACTCTCACCGCTCTGTTTGCTACTGGAGAGCAGCTCTAAATCTAAGCGCTCTCATTTACCCCTTCAATGCAGCTCTAACTCACCGCACTCTTTGTTGCCCCGTTAACGCAGCTCTAACTATCAGCGCTCTCTGTTTCCCCTCCACAGCAGCTCTATCTCTCAGCACTCTGTTTGCTTCTTCAGAGCAGCTCTAATTCTCAGCGCTCTCAGTTGCCCCTTCACAGCAGCTCTGAACCTCAGCGAGCGCTGTTGCCCCTTCACAGCAGCTCTAACTCTCAGCGCTGTGTCTTGCCCCTTCACAACAGCTCTAACTCTCTCCACTCTCTGTTTCCCCTTCACAGCAGCTCTATCTCTCACCACTCTGTTTCCGCTTCACAGCAGCCCTGACTCTCAACGCTCTGTGTTGCCCCTTCAACGCAGCTCTAACTCTCAGCGCTCGCTGTTGCCCCTTCAGTGCAGCTCTCACTAAATCTCAGCGCACTGTGTTGCCCCTTCACAGAAGCACTCTCAGCGCTCTCTGTTGCCCTTCAGAGCAGCTCTGACTAAATCTCAGCGCTCTCTGTTTCCCCTCCACAGCAGCTCAATCTCTCAGCGCTCTGTTTGCTTCTTCAGAGCAGCTCTAATTCTAAGCCCTCTCAGTTGCCCCTTCACAGCAGCTCTAAACCTCACCGAGGTTCACAGCAGCTCTAACTCTCAGCGCGCTCTGTTGCCCTTCAGAGCAGCTCTGACTAACTCTCCGTGCTTTCTGTTGACCCTTCCGATCAGTCTAACTCTCAGCGCTCCCGGTTGCCCCTTCACAGCAGCTCTAACTCTCACCGCTATCTGTTGCCCCATCACAGCCGCTCTAATTCTCACCGCTATCTGTTGCCCCTTCGCAGGAGCTCTAACTCTCAGCGCTATGTGTTGCCCCTTCTCAGCAATGCTAAATCTCAGCTCTCTGTGTTGCCCCTTCACAGCAGCTCTAATTCTCAGCGCTGTTTCCCCATCACAGCAGCTCGAACTCTCAGGGCACTGTGTTGCCCCTTCAACGCAGCTCTAATTCTCAACGATCCCTGGTGCCACTTCACAGGAGCGCTGACTAACTCTAAAGCGCTCTGTATGGCCCCATCAACGCAGCTCTAACTCTCAAGCCCTCTCTGTTGCCCCTTCACAGGAGCTCTAACACTCAGCCCCCTCTGTTGTCCCTTCCGAGCAGCTCTGACTACATCTCAGCGATCTGTGTTGCCCCTTCACAGCAGCTCTAAACTCTAAGCGCTCTCAGTTGCCCCTTCACAGCAGCTGTAAACCTCAGCGAGCTCTGTTGCCCCTTCAACGCAGCTCTAACTCTCAGCGCTCGCTGTTGCCCCTTCAGTGCAGCTCTGACTAAATCTCAGAGCGCTGTGTTGCCCCTTCACAGAAGCTCTCTCAGCACTCTCTGTTGCCCCTTCACAGCAGCTCTAACTCTCAGCTCGCTCTGTTGCCCTTCAGAGTAGCACTGACTAAATCTCAGCGCTTTCTGTTGCCCCTTCACAGCAGCTCTAACTCTCAGAGCGCTCTGTTGCCCCTCCAGAGGAGCTCTGACTAAATCTCAGCGCTCTCTGTTTCCCCTTCACAACAGCTCTAACTCTCACCACTCTGTTTCCGCTTCACAGCAGCCCTGACTCTCAACGCTCTGTGTTGCCCCTTCAACGCAGCTCTAACTCTCAAAGCGCTCTGTTGCCCCTTCAGAGGAGCTCTGACTAAATCTCAGCGCTCTCTGTTGCCCATTCATAGCAGATATAACTCTCAGCCCTGACTGTTGCCCCTTTAGAGCAGCTCTGAATAAATCTCAGCGCTCTCCGTTGCCCCTTCACACCAGCTCTATCTCTCAGCGCTCTGTGCTGCCCCTTCAACGCAGTTCTAACTCTCACCTCTCTCTCTTGCACAGTCACAGCAGCTCTAACTACCTCTCACCGCTATCAGTTGCCCCTTCACAGGAGCTCTAACTCTCAGCGCTATGTGTTGCCCCTTCTCAGTAACGCTAAATCTCAGCACACCGTGTTGCCTCTTCAACGCAGCTCTAATTCTCAGCCATCCCTGGTGCCCCTTCACAGGAGCGCTGACTGACTTTCAAGCGTTGTCTGCTGCCCCTACACAGCAGCTGTAATTCTAAGTGCACTCAGTTGCCCCTTCTCAGCAGCTCTAACTTCCAGTGCTCTGTGTTGCCCCTTCACAGCAGCTCTAACGCTGAGCTCTCTCAGTTGCCCCTTCAATGCAGCTCTAACTCACAGCGCTCTGTGTTGCCCCTTCAACGCAGCTGTAACTCTCACGGATCTCTGTTGCCCTTTCACAGCAGCTCTAACTCTAAGAGCTCTCATTTGCCCCTTCAATGCAGCTCTAACGCACAGCACTCTGGGTTGCCCCTTCAGTGCAGCTCTGACTAAATCTCAGCGCTCTGTGTTGCCCCTTCACAGAAGCTTTCTCAGCGCTCTGTGTAGCCCCTACACAGCAACTCTAAATCTCAGCGCCGTCTGTTGCCCCTTCACAACAGCTGGAACTCTCACCAATCTCTGTTTCCCCTTCACAGCAGCTCTAACTCTCACCAATCTCTGTTTCCGCTTCACAGCAGCCCTGACTCTCTACGCTCTCTGTTGCCCCTTCACAGCAGCTTTAACTCTAAGTGCTCTCTGTTTCCCCTCCACAGCAGCTCTATCTCTCAGCACTCTGTTTGCTTCTTCAGAGCAGCTCTAATTCTCAGCGCTCTCAGTTGCCCCTTCACAGCAGCTCTGAACCTCAGCGAGCGCTGTTGCCCCTTCACAGCAGCTCTAACTCTCAGCGCTGTGTCTTGCCCCTTCACAACAGCTCTAACTCTCTCCACTCTCTGTTTCCCCTTCACAGCAGCTCTATCTCTCACCACTCTGTTTCCGCTTCACAGCAGCCCTGACTCTCAACGCTCTGTGTTGTCCCTTCAACGCAGCTCTAACTCTCAGCGCTCGCTGTTGCCCCTTCAGTGCAGCTCTCACTAAATCTCAGCGCACTGTGTTGCCCCTTCACAGAAGCACTCTCAGCGCTCTCTGTTGCCCTTCAGAGCAGCTCTGACTAAATCTCAGCGCTCTCTGTTTCCCCTCCACAGCAGCTCAATCTCTCAGCGCTCTGTTTGCTTCTTCAGAGCAGCTCTAATTCTAAGCCCTCTCAGTTGCCCCTTCACAGCAGCTCTAAACCTCACCGAGGTTCACAGCAGCTCTAACTCTCAGCGCGCTCTGTTGCCCTTCAGAGCAGCTCTGACTAACTCTCCGTGCTTTCTGTTGACCCTTCCGATCAGTCTAACTCTCAGCGCTCCCGGTTGCCCCTTCACAGCAGCTCTAACTCTCACCGCTATCTGTTGCCCCTTCGCAGGAGCTCTAACTCTCAGCGCTATGTGTTGCCCCTTCTCAGCAATGCTAAATCTCAGCTCTCTGTGTTGCCCCTTCACAGCAGCTCTAATTCTCAGCGCTGTTTCCCCATCACAGCAGCTCGAACTCTCAGGGCACTGTGTTGCCCCTTCAACGCAGCTCTAATTCTCAACGATCCCTGGTGCCACTTCACAGGAGCGCTGACTAACTCTAAAGCGCTCTGTATGGCCCCATCAACGCAGCTCTAACTCTCAAGCCCTCTCTGTTGCCCCTTCACAGGAGCTCTAACACTCAGCCCCCTCTGTTGTCCCTTCCGAGCAGCTCTGACTACATCTCAGCGACCTGTGTTGCCCCTTCACAGCAGCTCTAAACTCTAAGCGCTCTCAGTTGCCCCTTCACAGCAGCTGTAAACCTCAGCGAGCTCTGTTGCCCCTTCAACGCAGCTCTAACTCTCAGCGCTCGCTGTTGCCCCTTCAGTGCAGCTCTGACTAAATCTCAGAGCGCTGTGTTGCCCCTTCACAGAAGCTCTCTCAGCACTCTCTGTTGCCCCTTCACAGCAGCTCTAACTCTCAGCGCGCTCTGTTGCCCTTCAGAGTAGCACTGACTAAATCTCAGCGCTTTCTGTTGCCCCTTCACAGCAGCTCTAACTCTCAGAGCGCTCTGTTGCCCCTCCAGAGGAGCTCTGACTAAATCTCAGCGCTCTCTGTTTCCCCTTCACAACAGCTCTAACTCTCACCACTCTGTTTCCGCTTCACAGCAGCCCTGACTCTCAACGCTCTGTGTTGCCCCTTCAACGCAGCTCTAACTCTCAAAGCGCTCTGTTGCCCCTTCAGAGGAGCTCTGACTAAATCTCAGCGCTCTCTGTTGCCCATTCATAGCAGATATAACTCTCAGCCCTGACTGTTGCCCCTTTAGAGCAGCTCTGAATAAATCTCAGCGCTCTCCGTTGCCCCTTCACACCAGCTCTATCTCTCAGCGCTCTGTGCTGCCCCTTCAACGCAGTTCTAACTCTCACCTCTCTCTCTTGCACAGTCACAGCAGCTCTAACTACCTCTCACCGCTATCAGTTGCCCCTTCACAGGAGCTCTAACTCTCAGCGCTATGTGTTGCCCCTTCTCAGCAACGCTAAATCTCAGCACACCGTGTTGCCTCTTCAACGCAGCTCTAATTCTCAGCCATCCCTGGTGCCCCTTCACAGGAGCGCTGACTGACTTTCAAGCGTTGTCTGCTGCCCCTACACAGCAGCTGTAATTCTAAGTGCACTCAGTTGCCCCTTCTCAGCAGCTCTAACTTCCAGTGCTCTGTGTTGCCCCTTCACAGCAGCTCTAACGCTGAGCTCTCTCAGTTGCCCCTTCACAGCAGCTCTAAGTCTCAGCCCTGTCTGTTGCCCCATCACAGCCGCTCTAACTCTCACCGCTATCTGTTGCCCCATCACAGCCGATCTAACTCTCACCGCTATCTGTTGCCCCATCACAGCCGATCTAACTCTCACCGCTATCTGTTGCCCCTTCGCAGGAGCTCTAACTCTCAGCGCTGTGTTGCCCCTTCTCAGCAATGCTAAATCTCAGCTCTCTGTTGCCCCTTCACAGCAGCTCTAATTCTCAGCGCTGTTTCCCCATCACAGCAGCTCGAACTCTCAGCGCTCTCTGTTTCCCCTCCACAGCAGCTCTATCTCTCAGCACTCTGTTTGCTTCTTCAGAGCAGCTCTAATTCTAAGCGCTCTCAGTTGCCCCTTCAAAGCAGCTCTGAACCTCAGCGAGCGCTGTTGCCCCTTCACAGCAGCTCTGAACCTCAGCGAGCGCTGTTGCCCCTTCACAGCAGCTCTAACTCTCAGCGCTGTGTGTTGCCCCTTCACAACAGCTCTAACTCTCTCCACTCTCTGTTTCCCCTTCACAGCAGCTCTATCTCTCACCACTCTGTTTCCGCTTCACAGCAGCCCTGACTCTCAACGCTCTGTGTTGCCCCTTCAACGCAGCTCTAACTCTCAGCGCTCGCTGTTGCCCCTTCAGTGCAGCTCTCACTAAATCTCAGCGCACTGTGTTGCCCCTTCACAGAAGCACTCTCAGCGCTCTCTGTTGCCCTTCAGAGCAGCTCTGACTAAATCTCAGCGCTCTCTGTTTCCCCCCCACAGCAGCTCAATCTCTCAGCGCTCTGTTTGCTTCTTCAGAGCAGCTCTAATTCTAAGCCCTCTCAGTTGCCCCTTCACAGCAGCTCTAAACCTCACCGAGGTTCACAGCAGCTCTAACTCTCAGCGCGCTCTGTTGCCCTTCAGAGCAGCTCTGACTAACTCTCCGTGCTTTCTGTTGACCCTTCAGATCAGTCTGACTAACTCTCAGCGCTCCCGGTTGCCCCTTCACAGCAGCTCTAACTCTCAGCGCCCTGTGTTGCCCCTTCAACGCAGCTCTAATGCTCACCACTCTTTACTGCCCCTTCACAACAGCAATAAATCAGCGCTCTCCGTTGCCCCTTCACAGCAGCTCTGACTCTCAGCAACCTGTGTTGCCACTTCAATGCAGTTCTAATTCTCAGCACTCTTTATTGCCCCTTCAGAGCAACTCTAACACTCAGAGCACTCTGTTGCCCTTCAGAGCAGCTCTGACTAAATCTCAGCGCACTGTTTCCCCAAGGCAGCTTTAACTCTCAGCGCTCTCTATTGCCCCTTCACAGGAGCTCTAACTCTCACCGCTCTGTTTGCTCCTTCAGAGCAGCTCTAATTCTAAGCGCTCTCAGTTGCCCCTTCACAGCAGCTGTAAACCTCAGCGAGCTCTGTTGCCCCTTCAACGCAGCTCTAACTCTCAGCGCTCGCTGTTGCCCCTTCACAGCAGCTCTATCTCTCGGCGCTCTGTGCTGCCCCTTCAACGCAGTTCTAACTCTCACCTCTCTCTCTTGCACTGTCACAGCAGCTCTAACTACCTCTCACCGCTATCTGATGCCCCTTCGCAGGAGCTCTAACTCTCAGCGCTATGTGTTGCCCCTTCTCAGCAACGCTAAATCTCACCACTCCGTGTTGCCTCTTCAACGCAGCTCTAATTCGCAGCGATCCCTGGTGCCCCTTCACAGGAGCGCTGACTGACTCTCAAGCGTTGTCTGCTGCCCCTACACAGCAGCTGTAACTCTAAGTGCACTCAGTTGCCCCTTCTCAGCAGCTCTAACTTCCAGTGCTCTGTGTTGCCCCTTCACAGCAGCTCTAACTTCCAGTGCTCTGTGTTGCCCCTTCACAGCAGCTCTAACGCTGAGCTCTCTCAGTTGCCCCTTCAATGCAGCTCTAACTCACAGCGCTCTGTGTTGCCCCTTCAACGCAGCTGTAACTCTCACGGATCTCTGTTGCCCTTTCACAGCAGCTCTAACTCTAAGAGCTCTCATTTGCCCCTTCAATGCAGCTCTAACGCACAGCACTCTAGGTTGCCCCTTCAGTGCAGCTCTGACTAAATCTCAGCGCTCTGTGTTTCCCCTTCACAGAAGCTTTCTCAGCGCTCTGTGTAGCCCCTACACAGCAGCTCTAAATCTCACCGCTGTGTGTTGCCCCTTCACAACAGCTCTAACTCTCCCCACTCTGTTTCTGCTTCACAGCAGCCCTCACTCTCAACGCTCTGGGTTGCCCATCAACACAGCTGTAACTCGGCGCTCACTGTTGCCCATTCATAGTAGCTATAACTCTCAGCGCTCTGTTGACCCTTCATTGTAGCTCTGACTAAATCTCAGCGCTCTCTGTTGCCCCTTCACACGAGCTCTATCTCTCAGCACACCGCGTTGCCCCTTCAACGCAGCTCTAACTCTCAGAGCTCTCTCTGTTTCCCCTTCACAGCAGCTCTAACTCTAAGCGCTCTCAGTTGCCCCTTCAATGCAGCTCTATAACTCACAGCACTCTCTGTTCCCACTTTAACGCAGCTCTAACTCTCACCGCTCTCTGTTGCCCCTTCAGTGCAGCTCTGACTAAATCTCAGCGCGCTGTGTTGCCCCTTCACAGAAGCCCTCTCAGCACTCTCTGTTGCCCCTTCACAGCAGCTCTAACTCTCAGCGCGCTCTGTTGCCCTTCAGAGTAGCACTGACTAAATCTCAGCGCTTTCTGTTGCCCCTTCACAGCAGCTCTAACTCTCAGAGCGCTCTGTTGCCCCTCCAGAGGAGCTCTGACTAAATCTCAGCGCTCTCTGTTGCCCATTCATAGCAGCTCTAACTCTCAGCGCTCTGTTGCCCCTTCATAGCAGCTCTGACTGAATCTCAGCGCTCTCTGTGTCCTCTTCACACCAGCTCTATCTCTCAGCGCGCTGTGTTGCCCCTTCACAGAAACTCTCTCAGCACGCTCTGTTGCCCCTTCACAGCAGCTCTAAATCTCAGCGCGCTCGGTTGCCCTTCAGAGTAGCACTGACTAAATCTCAGCGCTTTCTGTGGCCCCTTCACAGCAGCTCTAACTCTCAGAGCGCTCTGTTGCCCCTTCAGTGCAGCTCTGACTAAATCTCAGCGCGCTGTGTCGCCCCTTCCCAGCATCTCTAAATCTCAGCGCTGTGTGTTGCCCCTTCACAACAGCTGGAACTCTCACCACTCTCTGTTTCCCCTTCACAGCAGCTCTAACTCTCACCAATGTCTGTTTCCGCTTCACAGCAGCCCTGACTCTCTACGCTCTCTGTTGCCCCTTCACAGCGGCTTTAACTCTAAGCGCTCTCAGTTGCCCCTTCACAGCAGCTCTAACTCTCAGAGCGCTCTGTTGCCCCTTCAGAGGAGCTCTGACTAGATCTCAGCGCTTCTGTTTGCTCTCCAAAGCAGCTTGAACTCTCAGTGCTCTCTATTGCCCCTTCACAGGAGCTCTGACTAACTCTCACCGCTCTGTTTGCTACTGGAGAGCAGCTCTAAATCTAAGCGCTCTCATTTACCCCTTCAATGCAGCTCTAACTCACAGCACTCTTTGTTGCCCCGTTAACGCAGCTCTAACTATCAGCGCTCTCTGTTTCCCCTCCACAGCAGCTCTATCTCTCAGCACTCTGTTTGCTTCTTCAGAGCAGCTCTAATTCTAAGCGCTCTCAGTTGCCCCTTCACAGCAGCTCTGAACCTCAGCGAGCGCTGCTGCCCCTTCACAGCAGCTCTAACTCTCAGCGCTGTGTGTTGCCCCTTCACAACAGCTCGAACTCTCTCCACTCTCTGTTTCCCCTTCACAGCAGCTCTATCTCTCACCACTGTTTCCGCTTCACAGCAGCCCTGACTCTCAACGCTCTGTGTTGCCCCTTCAACGCAGCTCTAACTCTCAGCGCTCGCTGTTGCCCCTTCAGTGCAGCTCTCACTAAATCTCAGCGCACTGTGTTGCCCCTTCACAGAAGCACTCTCAGCGCTCTCTGTTGCCCTTCAGAGCAGCTCTGACTAAATCTCAGCGCTCTCTGTTTCCCCTCCACAGCAGCTCAATCTCTCAGCGCTCTGTTTGCTTCTTCAGAGCAGCTCTAATTCTAAGCCCTCTCAGTTGCCCCTTCACAGCAGCTCTAAACCTCACCGAGGTTCACAGCAGCTCTAACTCTCAGCGCGCTCTGTTGCCCTTTAGAGCAGCTCTGACTAACTCTCCGTGCTTTCTGTTGACCCTTCAGATCAGTCTGACTAACTCTCAGCGCTCCCGGTTGCCCCTTCACAGCAGCTCTAACTCTCAGCGCCCTGTGTTGCCCCTTCAACGCAGCTCTAATGCTCACCACTCTTTACTGCCCCTTCACAACAGCAATAAATCAGCGCTCTCCGTTGCCCCTTCACAGCAGCTCTGACTCTCAGCAACCTGTGTTGCCACTTCAATGCAGTTCTAATTCTCAGCACTCTTTATTGCCCCTTCAGAGCAACTCTAACACTCAGAGCACTCTGTTGCCCTTCAGAGCAGCTCTGACTAAATCTCAGCGCACTGTTTCCCCAAGGCAGCTTTAACTCTCAGCGCTCTCTATTGCCCCTTCACAGGAGCTCTAACTCTCACCGCTCTGTTTGCTACTTGAGAGCAGCTCTAATTCTAAGCGCTCTCACTTGCCCCTTCACAGCAGCTGTAAACCTCAGCGAGCTCTGTTGCCCCTTCAACGCAGCTCTAACTCTCAGCGCTCGCTGTTGCCCCTTCAGTGCAGCTCTGACTAAATCTCAGCGCGCTGTGTTGCCCCTTCACAGCAGCTCTAACTTCCAGTGCTCTGTGTTGCCCCTTCACAGCAGCTCTAACGCTGAGCTCTCTCAGTTGCCCCTTCAATGCAGCTCTAACTCACAGCGCTCTGTGTTGCCCCTTCAACGCAGCTGTAACTCTCACGGATCTCTGTTGCCCTTTCACAGCAGCTCTAACTCTAAGAGCTCTCATTTGCCCCTTCAATGCAGCTCTAACGCACAGCACTCTAGGTTGCCCCTTCAGTGCAGCTCTGACTAAATCTCAGCGCTCTGTGTTGCCCCTTCACAGAAGCTTTCTCAGCGCTCTGTGTAGCCCCTACACAGCAGCTCTAAATCTCACCGCTGTGTGTTGCCCCTTCACAACAGCTCTAACTCTCCCCACTCTGTTTCTGCTTCACAGCAGCCCTCACTCTCAACGCTCTGGGTTGCCCATCAACACAGCTGTAACTCGGCGCTCACTGTTGCCCATTCATAGTAGCTATAACTCTCAGCGCTCTGTTGACCCTTCATTGTAGCTCTGACTAAATCTCAGCGCTCTCTGTTGCCCCTTCACACGAGCTCTATCTCTCAGCACACCGCGTTGCCCCTTCAACGCAGCTCTAACTCTCAGAGCTCTCTCTGTTTCCCCTTCACAGCAGCTCTAACTCTAAGCGCTCTCAGTTGCCCCTTCAATGCAGCTCTATAACTCACAGCACTCTCTGTTCCCACTTTAACGCAGCTCTAACTCTCACCGCTCTCTGTTGCCCCTTCAGTGCAGCTCTGACTAAATCTCAGCGCGCTGTGTTGCCCCTTCACAGAAGCCCTCTCAGCACTCTCTGTTGCCCCTTCACAGCAGCTCTAACTCTCAGCGCGCTCTGTTGCCCTTCAGAGTAGCACTGACTAAATCTCAGCGCTTTCTGTTGCCCCTTCACAGCAGCTCTAACTCTCAGAGCGCTCTGTTGCCCCTCCAGAGGAGCTCTGACTAAATCTCAGCGCTCTCTGTTGCCCATTCATAGCAGCTCTAACTCTCAGCGCTCTGTTGCCCCTTCATAGCAGCTCTGACTGAATCTCAGCGCTCTCTGTGTCCTCTTCACACCAGCTCTATCTCTCAGCGCGCTGTGTTGCCCCTTCACAGAAACTCTCTCAGCACGCTCTGTTGCCCCTTCACAGCAGCTCTAAATCTCAGCGCGCTCGGTTGCCCTTCAGAGTAGCACTGACTAAATCTCAGCGCTTTCTGTGGCCCCTTCACAGCAGCTCTAACTCTCAGAGCGCTCTGTTGCCCCTTCAGTGCAGCTCTGACTAAATCTCAGCGCGCTGTGTCGCCCCTTCCCAGCATCTCTAAATCTCAGCGCTGTGTGTTGCCCCTTCACAACAGCTGGAACTCTCACCACTCTCTGTTTCCCCTTCACAGCAGCTCTAACTCTCACCAATGTCTGTTTCCGCTTCACAGCAGCCCTGACTCTCTACGCTCTCTGTTGCCCCTTCACAGCGGCTTTAACTCTAAGCGCTCTCAGTTGCCCCTTCACAGCAGCTCTAACTCTCAGAGCGCTCTGTTGCCCCTTCAGAGGAGCTCTGACTACATTTCAGCGCTCTCTGTTGACCATTCATAGCAGCTATAACTCTCAGCGCTCTGTTGCCCCTTCAGAGCAGCTCTGACTAGATCTCAGCGCTTCTGTTTGCTCTCCAAAGCAGCTTGAACTCTCAGTGCTCTCTATTGCCCCTTCACAGGAGCTCTGACTAACTCTCACCGCTCTGTTTGCTACTGGAGAGCAGCTCTAAATCTAAGCGCTCTCATTTACCCCTTCAATGCAGCTCTAACTCACAGCACTCTTTGTTGCCCCGTTAACGCAGCTCTAACTATCAGCGCTCTCTGTTTCCCCTCCACAGCAGCTCTATCTCTCAGCACTCTGTTTGCTTCTTCAGAGCAGCTCTAATTCTAAGCGCTCTCAGTTGCCCCTTCACAGCAGCTCTGAACCTCAGCGAGCGCTGCTGCCCCTTCACAGCAGCTCTAACTCTCAGCGCTGTGTGTTGCCCCTTCACAACAGCTCTAACTCTCTCCACTCTCTGTTTCCCCTTCACAGCAGCTCTATCTCTCACCACTCTGTTTCCGCTTCACAGCAGCCCTGACTCTCAACGCTCTGTGTTGCCCCTTCAACGCAGCTCTAACTCTCAGCGCTCGCTGTTGCCCCTTCAGTGCAGCTCTCACTAAATCTCAGCGCACTGTGTTGCCCCTTCACAGAAGCACTCTCAGCGCTCTCTGTTGCCCTTCAGAGCAGCTCTGACTAAATCTCAGCGCTCTCTGTTTCCCCTCCACAGCAGCTCAATCTCTCAGCGCTCTGTTTGCTTCTTCAGAGCAGCTCTAATTCTAAGCCCTCTCAGTTGCCCCTTCACAGCAGCTCTAAACCTCACCGAGGTTCACAGCAGCTCTAACTCTCAGCGCGCTCTGTTGCCCTTTAGAGCAGCTCTGACTAACTCTCCGTGCTTTCTGTTGACCCTTCAGATCAGTCTGACTAACTCTCAGCGCTCCCGGTTGCCCCTTCACAGCAGCTCTAACTCTCAGCGCCCTGTGTTGCCCCTTCAACGCAGCTCTAATGCTCACCACTCTTTACTGCCCCTTCACAACAGCAATAAATCAGCGCTCTCCGTTGCCCCTTCACAGCAGCTCTGACTCTCAGCAACCTGTGTTGCCACTTCAATGCAGTTCTAATTCTCAGCACTCTTTATTGCCCCTTCAGAGCAACTCTAACACTCAGAGCACTCTGTTGCCCTTCAGAGCAGCTCTGACTAAATCTCAGCGCACTGTTTCCCCAAGGCAGCTTTAACTCTCAGCGCTCTCTATTGCCCCTTCACAGGAGCTCTAACTCTCACCGCTCTGTTTGCTACTTGAGAGCAGCTCTAATTCTAAGCGCTCTCACTTGCCCCTTCACAGCAGCTGTAAACCTCAGCGAGCTCTGTTGCCCCTTCAACGCAGCTCTAACTCTCAGCGCTCGCTGTTGCCCCTTCAGTGCAGCTCTGACTAAATCTCAGCGCGCTGTGTTGCCCCTTCACAGAAGTTCTCTCAGCGCTCTCTGTTGCCCCTTCACAGCAGCTCTAACTCTCAGCGCGCTCTGTTGCCCTTCAGAGTAGCACTGACTAAATCTCAGCGCTTTCTGTTGCCCCTTCACAGCAGCTCTAACTCTCAGAGCGCTCTGTTGCCCCTCCAGAGGAGCTCTGACTAAATCTCAGCGCTCTCTGTTTCCCCTTCACAGCAGCTCTAACTCTCACCACTCTGTTTCCGCTTCACAGCAGCCCTGACTCTCAACGCTCTGTGTTGCCCCTTCAACGCAGCTCTAACGCTCAGCGCTCGCTGTTGCCCCTTCAGTGCAGCTCTCACTAAATCTCAGCGCACTGTGTTGCCCTTTCACAGGAGCATTGACTGACTCTCAAGCGCTCTGTGTTGCCCCTTCACAGCAGCTGTAACTCTAAGTGCTCTCAGTTGCCCCTTCTCAGCAGCTCTAACTTCCAGTGCTCTGTGTTGCCCCTTCACAGCAGCTCTAACTCTCGGCGCTCTCTATTGTCCCTTCACAGGAGCTCTGACTAACTCTCACCGCTCTGTTTGCTCCTTCAGAGCAGCTCTAATTCTAAGCGCTCTCAGTTGCCCGTTCACAGCAGCTGTAAACCTCATCGCTCTCTCTTGCCCCTTCAACGCAGCTCTAACGCTCAGCGCTCGCTGTTGCCTCTTCAGAGCAGCTCTGACTAAATCTCAGCGCTGTGTTGCCCCTTCAACGCAGCTCTAACTCTCAGCGCTCGCTGTTGCCCCTTCACAGCAGCTCTATCTCTCGGCGCTCTGTGCTGCCCCTTCAACGCAGTTCTAACTCTCACCTCTCTCTCTTGCACAGTCACAGCAGCTCTAACTACCTCTCACCGCTATCTGATGCCCCTTCGCAGGAGCTCTAACTCTCAGCGCTATGTGTTGCCCCTTCTCAGCAACGCTAAATCTCACCACTCCGTGTTGCCTCTTCAACGCAGCTCTAATTCGCAGCGATCCCTGGTGCCCCTTCACAGGAGCGCTGACTGACTCTCAAGCGTTGTCTGCTGCCCCTACACAGCAGCTGTAACTCTAAGTGCACTCAGTTGCCCCTTCTCAGCAGCTCTAACTTCCAGTGCTCTGTGTTGCCCCTTCACAGCAGCTCTAACTTCCAGTGCTCTGTGTTGCCCCTTCACAGCAGCTCTAACGCTGAGCTCTCTCAGTTGCCCCTTCAATGCAGCTCTAACTCACAGCGCTCTGTGTTGCCCCTTCAACGCAGCTGTAACTCTCACGGATCTCTGTTGCCCTTTCACAGCAGCTCTAACTCTAAGAGCTCTCATTTGCCCCTTCAATGCAGCTCTAACGCACAGCACTCTGGGTTGCCCCTTCAGTGCAGCTCTGACTAAATCTCAGCGCTCTGTGTTGCCCCTTCACAGAAGCTTTCTCAGCGCTCTGTGTAGCCCCTACACAGCAGCTCTAAATCTCACCGCTGTGTGTTGCCCCTTCACAACAGCTCTAACTCTCCCCACTCTGTTTCTGCTTCACAGCAGCCCTCACTCTCAACGCTCTGGGTTGCCCATCAACACAGCTGTAACTCGGCGCTCACTGTTGCCCATTCATAGTAGCTATAACTCTCAGCGCTCTGTTGACCCTTCATTGTAGCTCTGACTAAATCTCAGCGCTCTCTGTTGCCCCTTCACACGAGCTCTATCTCTCAGCACACCGCGTTGCCCCTTCAACGCAGCTCTAACTCAGAGCTCTCTCTGTTTCCCCTTCACAGCAGCTCTAACTCTAAGCGCTCTCAGTTGCCCCTTCAATGCAGCTCTATAACTCACAGCACTCTCTGTTCCCACTTTAACGCAGCTCTAACTCTCACCGCTCTCTGTTGCCCCTTCAGTGCAGCTCTGACTAAATCTCAGCGCGCTGTGTTGCCCCTTCACAGAAGCCCTCTCAGCACTCTCTGTTGCCCCTTCACAGCAGCTCTAACTCTCAGCGCGCTCTGTTGCCCTTCAGAGTAGCACTGACTAAATCTCAGCGCTTTCTGTTGCCCCTTCACAGCAGCTCTAACTCTCAGAGCGCTCTGTTGCCCCTCCAGAGGAGCTCTGACTAAATCTCAGCGCTCTCTGTTGCCCATTCATAGCAGCTCTAACTCTCAGCGCTCTGTTGCCCCTTCATAGCAGCTCTGACTGAATCTCAGCGCTCTCTGTGTCCTCTTCACACCAGCTCTATCTCTCAGCGCGCTGTGTTGCCCCTTCACAGAAACTCTCTCAGCACGCTCTGTTGCCCCTTCACAGCAGCTCTAAATCTCAGCGCGCTCGGTTGCCCTTCAGAGTAGCACTGACTAAATCTCAGCGCTTTCTGTGGCCCCTTCACAGCAGCTCTAACTCTCAGAGCGCTCTGTTGCCCCTTCAGTGCAGCTCTGACTAAATCTCAGCGCGCTGTGTCGCCCCTTCCCAGCATCTCTAAATCTCAGCGCTGTGTGTTGCCCCTTCACAACAGCTGGAACTCTCACCACTCTCTGTTTCCCCTTCACAGCAGCTCTAACTCTCACCAATGTCTGTTTCCGCTTCACAGCAGCCCTGACTCTCTACGCTCTCTGTTGCCCCTTCACAGCGGCTTTAACTCTAAGCGCTCTCAGTTGCCCCTTCACAGCAGCTCTAACTCTCAGAGCGCTCTGTTGCCCCTTCAGAGGAGCTCTGACTACATTTCAGCGCTCTCTGTTGACCATTCATAGCAGCTATAACTCTCAGCGCTCTGTTGCCCCTTCAGAGCAGCTCTGACTAGATCTCAGCGCTTCTGTTTGCTCTCCAAAGCAGCTTGAACTCTCAGTGCTCTCTATTGCCCCTTCACAGGAGCTCTGACTAACTCTCACCGCTCTGTTTGCTACTGGAGAGCAGCTCTAAATCTAAGCGCTCTCATTTACCCCTTCAATGCAGCTCTAACTCACAGCACTCTTTGTTGCCCCGTTAACGCAGCTCTAACTATCAGCGCTCTCTGTTTCCCCTCCACAGCAGCTCTATCTCTCACCACTCTGTTTCCGCTTCACAGCAGCCCTGACTCTCAACGCTCTGTGTTGCCCCTTCAACGCAGCTCTAACTCTCAGCGCTCGCTGTTGCCCCTTCAGTGCAGCTCTCACTAAATCTCAGCGCACTGTGTTGCCCCTTCACAGAAGCACTCTCAGCGCTCTCTGTTGCCCTTCAGAGCAGCTCTGACTAAATCTCAGCGCTCTCTGTTTCCCCTCCACAGCAGCTCAATCTCTCAGCGCTCTGTTTGCTTCTTCAGAGCAGCTCTAATTCTAAGCCCTCTCAGTTGCCCCTTCACAGCAGCTCTAAACCTCACCGAGGTTCACAGCAGCTCTAACTCTCAGCGCGCTCTGTTGCCCTTCAGAGCAGCTCTGACTAACTCTCCGTGCTTTCTGTTGACCCTTCAGATCAGTCTGACTAACTCTCAGCGCTCCCGGTTGCCCCTTCACAGCAGCTCTAACTCTCAGCGCCCTGTGTTGCCCCTTCAACGCAGCTCTAATGCTCACCACTCTTTACTGCCCCTTCACAACAGCAATAAATCAGCGCTCTCCGTTGCCCCTTCACAGCAGCTCTGACTCTCAGCAACCTGTGTTGCCACTTCAATGCAGTTCTAATTCTCAGCACTCTTTATTGCCCCTTCAGAGCAACTCTAACACTCAGAGCACTCTGTTGCCCTTCAGAGCAGCTCTGACTAAATCTCAGCGCACTGTTTCCCCAAGGCAGCTTTAACTCTCAGCGCTCTCTATTGCCCCTTCACAGGAGCTCTAACTCTCACCGCTCTGTTTGCTACTTGAGAGCAGCTCTAATTCTAAGCGCTCTCACTTGCCCCTTCACAGCAGCTGTAAACCTCAGCGAGCTCTGTTGCCCCTTCAACGCAGCTCTAACTCTCAGCGCTCGCTGTTGCCCCTTCAGTGCAGCTCTGACTAAATCTCAGCGCGCTGTGTTGCCCCTTCACAGAAGTTCTCTCAGCGCTCTCTGTTGCCCCTTCACAGCAGCTCTAACTCTCAGCGCGCTCTGTTGCCCTTCAGAGTAGCACTGACTAAATCTCAGCGCTTTCTGTTGCCCCTTCACAGCAGCTCTAACTCTCAGAGCGCTCTGTTGCCCCTCCAGAGGAGCTCTGACTAAATCTCAGCGCTCTCTGTTTCCCCTTCACAGCAGCTCTAACTCTCACCACTCTGTTTCCGCTTCACAGCAGCCCTGACTCTCAACGCTCTGTGTTGCCCCTTCAACGCAGCTCTAACGCTCAGCGCTCGCTGTTGCCCCTTCAGTGCAGCTCTCACTAAATCTCAGCGCACTGTGTTGCCCTTTCACAGGAGCATTGACTGACTCTCAAGCGCTCTGTGTTGCCCCTTCACAGCAGCTGTAACTCTAAGTGCTCTCAGTTGCCCCTTCTCAGCAGCTCTAACTTCCAGTGCTCTGTGTTGCCCCTTCACAGCAGCTCTAACTCTCGGCGCTCTCTATTGTCCCTTCACAGGAGCTCTGACTAACTCTCACCGCTCTGTTTGCTCCTTCAGAGCAGCTCTAATTCTAAGCGCTCTCAGTTGCCCGTTCACAGCAGCTGTAAACCTCATCGCTCTCTCTTGCCCCTTCAACGCAGCTCTAACGCTCAGCGCTCGCTGTTGCCTCTTCAGAGCAGCTCTGACTAAATCTCAGCGCTGTGTTGCCCCTTCAACGCAGCTCTAACTCTCAGCGCTCGCTGTTGCCCCTTCACAGCAGCTCTATCTCTCGGCGCTCTGTGCTGCCCCTTCAACGCAGTTCTAACTCTCACCTCTCTCTCTTGCACAGTCACAGCAGCTCTAACTACCTCTCACCGCTATCTGATGCCCCTTCGCAGGAGCTCTAACTCTCAGCGCTATGTGTTGCCCCTTCTCAGCAACGCTAAATCTCACCACTCCGTGTTGCCTCTTCAACGCAGCTCTAATTCGCAGCGATCCCTGGTGCCCCTTCACAGGAGCGCTGACTGACTCTCAAGCGTTGTCTGCTGCCCCTACACAGCAGCTGTAACTCTAAGTGCACTCAGTTGCCCCTTCTCAGCAGCTCTAACTTCCAGTGCTCTGTGTTGCCCCTTCACAGCAGCTCTAACTTCCAGTGCTCTGTGTTGCCCCTTCACAGCAGCTCTAACTTCCAGTGCTCTGTGTTGCCCCTTCACAGCAGCTCTAACGCTGAGCTCTCTCAGTTGCCCCTTCAATGCAGCTCTAACTCACAGCGCTCTGTGTTGCCCCTTCAACGCAGCTGTAACTCTCACGGATCTCTGTTGCCCTTTCACAGCAGCTCTAACTCTAAGAGCTCTCAGTTGCCCCTTCAATGCAGCTCTATAACTCACAGCACTCTCTGTTCCCACTTTAACGCAGCTCTAACTCTCACCGCTCTCTGTTGCCCCTTCAGTGCAGCTCTGACTAAATCTCAGCGCGCTGTGTTGCCCCTTCACAGAAGCCCTCTCAGCACTCTCTGTTGCCCCTTCACAGCAGCTCTAACTCTCAGCGCGCTCTGTTGCCCTTCAGAGTAGCACTGACTAAATCTCAGCGCTTTCTGTTGCCCCTTCACAGCAGCTCTAACTCTCAGAGCGCTCTGTTGCCCCTCCAGAGGAGCTCTGACTAAATCTCAGCGCTCTCTGTTGCCCATTCATAGCAGCTCTAACTCTCAGCGCTCTGTTGCCCCTTCATAGCAGCTCTGACTGAATCTCAGCGCTCTCTGTGTCCTCTTCACACCAGCTCTATCTCTCAGCGCGCTGTGTTGCCCCTTCACAGAAACTCTCTCAGCACGCTCTGTTGCCCCTTCACAGCAGCTCTAAATCTCAGCGCGCTCGGTTGCCCTTCAGAGTAGCACTGACTAAATCTCAGCGCTTTCTGTGGCCCCTTCACAGCAGCTCTAACTCTCAGAGCGCTCTGTTGCCCCTTCAGTGCAGCTCTGACTAAATCTCAGCGCGCTGTGTCGCCCCTTCCCAGCATCTCTAAATCTCAGCGCTGTGTGTTGCCCCTTCACAACAGCTGGAACTCTCACCACTCTCTGTTTCCCCTTCACAGCAGCTCTAACTCTCACCAATGTCTGTTTCCGCTTCACAGCAGCCCTGACTCTCTACGCTCTCTGTTGCCCCTTCACAGCGGCTTTAACTCTAAGCGCTCTCAGTTGCCCCTTCACAGCAGCTCTAACTCTCAGAGCGCTCTGTTGCCCCTTCAGAGGAGCTCTGACTACATTTCAGCGCTCTCTGTTGACCATTCATAGCAGCTATAACTCTCAGCGCTCTGTTGCCCCTTCAGAGCAGCTCTGACTAGATCTCAGCGCTTCTGTTTGCTCTCCAAAGCAGCTTGAACTCTCAGTGCTCTCTATTGCCCCTTCACAGGAGCTCTGACTAACTCTCACCGCTCTGTTTGCTACTGGAGAGCAGCTCTAAATCTAAGCGCTCTCATTTACCCCTTCAATGCAGCTCTAACTCACAGCACTCTTTGTTGCCCCGTTAACGCAGCTCTAACTATCAGCGCTCTCTGTTTCCCCTCCACAGCAGCTCTATCTCTCAGCACTCTGTTTGCTTCTTCAGAGCAGCTCTAATTCTAAGCGCTCTCAGTTGCCCCTTCACAGCAGCTCTGAACCTCAGCGAGCGCTGCTGCCCCTTCACAGCAGCTCTAACTCTCAGCGCTGTGTGTTGCCCCTTCACAACAGCTCGAACTCTCTCCACTCTCTGTTTCCCCTTCACAGCAGCTCTATCTCTCACCACTCTGTTTCCGCTTCACAGCAGCCCTGACTCTCAACGCTCTGTGTTGCCCCTTCAACGCAGCTCTAACTCTCAGCGCTCGCTGTTGCCCCTTCAGTGCAGCTCTCACTAAATCTCAGCGCACTGTGTTGCCCCTTCACAGAAGCACTCTCAGCGCTCTCTGTTGCCCTTCAGAGCAGCTCTGACTAAATCTCAGCGCTCTCTGTTTCCCCTCCACAGCAGCTCAATCTCTCAGCGCTCTGTTTGCTTCTTCAGAGCAGCTCTAATTCTAAGCCCTCTCAGTTGCCCCTTCACAGCAGCTCTAAACCTCACCGAGGTTCACAGCAGCTCTAACTCTCAGCGCGCTCTGTTGCCCTTCAGAGCAGCTCTGACTAACTCTCCGTGCTTTCTGTTGACCCTTCAGATCAGTCTGAGTAACTCTCAGCGCTCCCGGTTGCCCCTTCACAGCAGCTCTAACTCTCAGCGCCCTGTGTTGCCCCTTCAACGCAGCTCTAATGCTCACCACTCTTTACTGCCCCTTCACAACAGCAATAAATCAGCGCTCTCCGTTGCCCCTTCACAGCAGCTCTGACTCTCAGCAACCTGTGTTGCCACTTCAATGCAGTTCTAATTCTCAGCACTCTTTATTGCCCCTTCAGAGCAACTCTAACACTCAGAGCACTCTGTTGCCCTTCAGAGCAGCTCTGACTAAATCTCAGCGCACTGTTTCCCCAAGGCAGCTTTAACTCTCAGCGCTCTCTATTGCCCCTTCACAGGAGCTCTAACTCTCACCGCTCTGTTTGCTACTTGAGAGCAGCTCTAATTCTAAGCGCTCTCACTTGCCCCTTCACAGCAGCTGTAAACCTCAGCGAGCTCTGTTGCCCCTTCAACGCAGCTCTAACTCTCAGCGCTCGCTGTTGCCCCTTCAGTGCAGCTCTGACTAAATCTCAGCGCGCTGTGTTGCCCCTTCACAGAAGCCCTCTCAGCACTCTCTGTTGCCCCTTCACAGCAGCTCTAACTCTCAGCGCGCTCTGTTGCCCTTCAGAGTAGCACTGACTAAATCTCAGCGCTTTCTGTTGCCCCTTCACAGCAGCTCTAACTCTCAGAGCGCTCTGTTGCCCCTCCAGAGGAGCTCTGACTAAATCTCAGCGCTCTCTGTTTCCCCTTCACAGCAGCTCTAACTCTCACCACTCTGTTTCCGCTTCACAGCAGCCCTGACTCTCAACGCTCTGTGTTGCCCCTTCAACGCAGCTCTAACGCTCAGCGCTCGCTGTTGCCCCTTCAGTGCAGCTCTCACTAAATCTCAGCGCACTGTGTTGCCCTTTCACAGGAGCATTGACTGACTCTCAAGCGCTCTGTGTTGCCCCTTCACAGCAGCTGTAACTCTAAGTGCTCTCAGTTGCCCCTTCTCAGCAGCTCTAACTTCCAGTGCTCTGTGTTGCCCCTTCACAGCAGCTCTAACTCTCGGCGCTCTCTATTGTCCCTTCACAGGAGCTCTGACTAACTCTCACCGCTCTGTTTGCTCCTTCAGAGCAGCTCTAATTCTAAGCGCTCTCAGTTGCCCGTTCACAGCAGCTGTAAACCTCATCGCTCTCTCTTGCCCCTTCAACGCAGCTCTAACGCTCAGCGCTCGCTGTTGCCTCTTCAGAGCAGCTCTGACTAAATCTCAGCGCTGTGTTGCCCCTTCAACGCAGCTCTAACTCTCAGCGCTCGCTGTTGCCCCTTCACAGCAGCTCTATCTCTCGGCGCTCTGTGCTGCCCCTTCAACGCAGTTCTAACTCTCACCTCTCTCTCTTGCACAGTCACAGCAGCTCTAACTACCTCTCACCGCTATCTGATGCCCCTTCGCAGGAGCTCTAACTCTCAGCGCTATGTGTTGCCCCTTCTCAGCAACGCTAAATCTCACCACTCCGTGTTGCCTCTTCAACGCAGCTCTAATTCGCAGCGATCCCTGGTGCCCCTTCACAGGAGCGCTGACTGACTCTCAAGCGTTGTCTGCTGCCCCTACACAGCAGCTGTAACTCTAAGTGCACTCAGCTGCCCCTTCTCAGTAGCTCTAACTTCCAGTGCTCTGTGTTGCCCCTTCACAGCAGCTCTAACTTCCAGTGCTCTGTGTTGCCCCTTCACAGCAGCTCTAACTTCCAGTGCTCTGTGTTGCCCCTTCACAGCAGCTCTAACGCTGAGCTCTCTCAGTTGCCCCTTCAATGCAGCTCTAACTCACAGCGCTCTGTGTTGCCCCTTCAACGCAGCTGTAACTCTCACGGATCTCTGTTGCCCTTTCACAGCAGCTCTAACTCTAAGAGCTCTCATTTGCCCCTTCAATGCAGCTCTAACGCACAGCACTCTGGGTTGCCCCTTCAGTGCAGCTCTGACTAAATCTCAGCGCTCTGTGTTGCCCCTTCACAGAAGCTTTCTCAGCGCTCTGTGTAGCCCCTACACAGCAGCTCTAAATCTCACCGCTGTGTGTTGCCCCTTCACAACAGCTCTAACTCTCCCCACTCTGTTTCTGCTTCACAGCAGCCCTCACTCTCAACGCTCTGGGTTGCCCATCAACACAGCTGTAACTCGGCGCTCACTGTTGCCCATTCATAGTAGCTATAACTCTCAGCGCTCTGTTGACCCTTCATTGTAGCTCTGACTAAATCTCAGCGCTCTCTGTTGCCCCTTCACACGAGCTCTATCTCTCAGCACACCGCGTTGCCCCTTCAACGCAGCTCTAACTCAGAGCGCTCTCTGTTTCCCCTTCACAGCAGCTCTAACTCTAAGCGCTCTCAGTTGCCCCTTCAATGCAGCTCTATAACTCACAGCACTCTCTGTTCCCACTTTAACGCAGCTCTATCTCTCACTGCTCTCTGTTGCCCTTCAGAGCAGCTCTGACTAAATCTCAGCGCGCTGTGTTGCCCCTTCACAGAAGCTCTCTCAGCACTCTCTGTTGCCCCTTCACAGCAGCTCTAACTCTCAGCGCGCTCTGTTGCCCTTCAGAGTAGCACTGACTAAATCTCAGCGCTTTCTGTTGCCCCTTCACAGCAGCTCTAACTCTCAGAGCGCTCTGTTGCCCCTCCAGAGGAGCTCTGACTAAATCTCAGCGCTCTCTGTTGCCCATTCATAGCAGCTCTAACTGTCAGCGCTCTGTTGCCCCTTCATAGCAGCTCTGACTGAATCTCAGCGCTCTCTGTGTCCTCTTCACACCAGCTCTATCTCTCAGCGCGCTGTGTTGCCCCTTCACAGAAACTCTCTCAGCACGCTCTGTTGCCCCTTCACAGCAGCTCTAAATCTCAGCGCGCTCGGTTGCCCTTCAGAGTAGCACTGACTAAATCTCAGCGCTTTCTGTGGCCCCTTCACAGCAGCTCTAACTCTCAGAGCGCTCTGTTGCCCCTTCAGTGCAGCTCTGACTAAATCTCAGCGCGCTGTGTCGCCCCTTCCCAGCATCTCTAAATCTCAGCGCTGTGTGTTGCCCCTTCACAACAGCTGGAACTCTCACCACTCTCTGTTTCCCCTTCACAGCAGCTCTAACTCTCACCAATGTCTGTTTCCGCTTCACAGCAGCCCTGACTCTCTACGCTCTCTGTTGCCCCTTCACAGCGGCTTTAACTCTAAGCGCTCTCAGTTGCCCCTTCACAGCAGCTCTAACTCTCAGAGCGCTCTGTTGCCCCTTCAGAGGAGCTCTGACTACATTTCAGCGCTCTCTGTTGACCATTCATAGCAGCTATAACTCTCAGCGCTCTGTTGCCCCTTCAGAGCAGCTCTGACTAGATCTCAGCGCTTCTGTTTGCTCTCCAAAGCAGCTTGAACTCTCAGTGCTCTCTATTGCCCCTTCACAGGAGCTCTGACTAACTCTCACCGCTCTGTTTGCTACTGGAGAGCAGCTCTAAATCTAAGCGCTCTCATTTACCCCTTCAATGCAGCTCTAACTCACAGCACTCTTTGTTGCCCCGTTAACGCAGCTCTAACTATCAGCGCTCTCTGTTTCCCCTCCACAGCAGCTCTATCTCTCAGCACTCTGTTTGCTTCTTCAGAGCAGCTCTAATTCTAAGCGCTCTCAGTTGCCCCTTCACAGCAGCTCTGAACCTCAGCGAGCGCTGCTGCCCCTTCACAGCAGCTCTAACTCTCAGCGCTGTGTGTTGCCCCTTCACAACAGCTCGAACTCTCTCCACTCTCTGTTTCCCCTTCACAGCAGCTCTATCTCTCACCACTCTGTTTCCGCTTCACAGCAGCCCTGACTCTCAACGCTCTGTGTTGCCCCTTCAACGCAGCTCTAACTCTCAGCGCTCGCTGTTGCCCCTTCAGTGCAGCTCTCACTAAATCTCAGCGCACTGTGTTGCCCCTTCACAGAAGCACTCTCAGCGCTCTCTGTTGCCCTTCAGAGCAGCTCTGACTAAATCTCAGCGCTCTCTGTTTCCCCTCCACAGCAGCTCAATCTCTCAGCGCTCTGTTTGCTTCTTCAGAGCAGCTCTAATTCTAAGCCCTCTCAGTTGCCCCTTCACAGCAGCTCTAAACCTCACCGAGGTTCACAGCAGCTCTAACTCTCAGCGCGCTCTGTTGCCCTTCAGAGCAGCTCTGACTAACTCTCCGTGCTTTCTGTTGACCCTTCAGATCAGTCTGACTAACTCTCAGCGCTCCCGGTTGCCCCTTCACAGCAGCTCTAACTCTCAGCGCCCTGTGTTGCCCCTTCAACGCAGCTCTAATGCTCACCACTCTTTACTGCCCCTTCACAACAGCAATAAATCAGCGCTCTCCGTTGCCCCTTCACAGCAGCTCTGACTCTCAGCAACCTGTGTTGCCACTTCAATGCAGTTCTAATTCTCAGCACTCTTTATTGCCCCTTCAGAGCAACTCTAACACTCAGAGCACTCTGTTGCCCTTCAGAGCAGCTCTGACTAAATCTCAGCGCACTGTTTCCCCAAGGCAGCTTTAACTCTCAGCGCTCTCTATTGCCCCTTCACAGGAGCTCTAACTCTCACCGCTCTGTTTGCTACTTGAGAGCAGCTCTAATTCTAAGCGCTCTCACTTGCCCCTTCACAGCAGCTGTAAACCTCAGCGAGCTCTGTTGCCCCTTCAACGCAGCTCTAACTCTCAGCGCTCGCTGTTGCCCCTTCAGTGCAGCTCTGACTAAATCTCAGCGCGCTGTGTTGCCCCTTCACAGAAGCTCTCTCAGCGCTCTCTGTTGCCCCTTCACAGCAGCTCTAACTCTCAGCGCGCTCTGTTGCCCTTCAGAGTAGCACTGACTAAATCTCAGCGCTTTCTGTTGCCCCTTCACAGCAGCTCTAACTCTCAGAGCGCTCTGTTGCCCCTCCAGAGGAGCTCTGACTAAATCTCAGCGCTCTCTGTTTCCCCTTCACAGCAGCTCTAACTCTCACCACTCTGTTTCCGCTTCACAGCAGCCCTGACTCTCAACGCTCTGTGTTGCCCCTTCAACGCAGCTCTAACGCTCAGCGCTCGCTGTTGCCCCTTCAGTGCAGCTCTCACTAAATCTCAGCGCACTGTGTTGCCCTTTCACAGGAGCATTGACTGACTCTCAAGCGCTCTGTGTTGCCCCTTCACAGCAGCTGTAACTCTAAGTGCTCTCAGTTGCCCCTTCTCAGCAGCTCTAACTTCCAGTGCTCTGTGTTGCCCCTTCACAGCAGCTCTAACTCTCGGCGCTCTCTATTGTCCCTTCACAGGAGCTCTGACTAACTCTCACCGCTCTGTTTGCTCCTTCAGAGCAGCTCTAATTCTAAGCGCTCTCAGTTGCCCGTTCACAGCAGCTGTAAACCTCATCGCTCTCTCTTGCCCCTTCAACGCAGCTCTAACGCTCAGCGCTCGCTGTTGCCTCTTCAGAGCAGCTCTGACTAAATCTCAGCGCTGTGTTGCCCCTTCAACGCAGCTCTAACTCTCAGCGCTCGCTGTTGCCCCTTCACAGCAGCTCTATCTCTCGGCGCTCTGTGCTGCCCCTTCAACGCAGTTCTAACTCTCACCTCTCTCTCTTGCACAGTCACAGCAGCTCTAACTACCTCTCACCGCTATCTGATGCCCCTTCGCAGGAGCTCTAACTCTCAGCGCTATGTGTTGCCCCTTCTCAGCAACGCTAAATCTCACCACTCCGTGTTGCCTCTTCAACGCAGCTCTAATTCGCAGCGATCCCTGGTGCCCCTTCACAGGAGCGCTGACTGACTCTCAAGCGTTGTCTGCTGCCCCTACACAGCAGCTGTAACTCTAAGTGCACTCAGTTGCCCCTTCTCAGCAGCTCTAACTTCCAGTGCTCTGTGTTGCCCCTTCACAGCAGCTCTAACTTCCAGTGCTCTGTGTTGCCCCTTCACAGCAGCTCTAACTTCCAGTGCTCTGTGTTGCCCCTTCACAGCAGCTCTAACGCTGAGCTCTCTCAGTTGCCCCTTCAATGCAGCTCTAACTCACAGCGCTCTGTGTTGCCCCTTCAACGCAGCTGTAACTCTCACGGATCTCTGTTGCCCTTTCACAGCAGCTCTAACTCTAAGAGCTCTCATTTGCCCCTTCAATGCAGCTCTAACGCACAGCACTCTGGGTTGCCCCTTCAGTGCAGCTCTCACTAAATCTCAGCGCACTGTGTTGCCCTTTCACAGGAGCATTGACTGACTCTCAAGCGCTCTGTGTTGCCCCTTCACAGCAGCTGTAACTCTAAGTGCTCTCAGTTGCCCCTTCACAGCAGCTCTACGGCTCAGCCCTGTCTGTTGCCCCATCACAGCCGCTCTAACTCTCACCGCTATCTGTTGCCCCTTCGCAGGAGCTCTAACTCT
Source organism: Leucopleurus acutus (assembly GCF_964270905.1). NCBI lineage: Eukaryota > Metazoa > Chordata > Mammalia > Artiodactyla > Delphinidae > Leucopleurus > Leucopleurus acutus. The sequence continues at coordinate 77,917,086 of NC_139156.1, forward strand.
CACTGCTATCTGTTGCCCCTTCGCAGGAGCTCTAACTCTCAGCGCTCTGTGTTGCCTCTTCTCAGCATTGCTAAATCTCAGCTCTCTGTGTTGCCCCTTCACAGCAGCTCTAATTCTCAGCGCTGTTTCCCCATCACAGCAGCTCGAACTCTCAGCGTTCTGTGTTGCCCCTTCAACGCAGCTCTAATTCTCAGCGCTCGCTGTTGCCCCTTCAGTGCAGCTCTGACTAAATCTCAGCGCGCTGTGTTGCCCCTTCACAGAAGCTCTCTCAGCGCTCTCTGTTGCCCTTCAGAGCAGCTCTGACTAAATCTCAGCGCTCTCTGTTTCCCCTCCACAGCAGCTCAATCTCTCAGCGCTCTGTTTGCTTCTTCAGAGCAGCTCTAATTCTAAGCCCTCTCAGTTGCCCCTTCACAGCAGCTCTAAACCTCACCGAGGTTCACAGCAGCTCTACTCTCACCGCGCTCTGTTGCCCTTCAGAGCAGCTCTGACTAACTCTCCGTGCTTTCTGTTGACCCTTCAGAGCAGCTCTGACTAACTTTCAGCGCTCCCGGTTGCCCCTTCAAAACAGCTCTAACTCAGCGCTCTGTGTTGCCCCTTCACAACATCTTCGAATAACTCTCACCGCTCCCTATTGCCACTTATCTGCAGCTCTAACTCTCAGCGCTCTCTTTTGCCCCTTCAGAACAGCTCTGAATTAATCTCACCTCTCCCTGTTGCCCATTCATAGCAGCTCTAACGCTAAGCGCTCTAAGTTTCCCCTTCACATCAGCTCTAACTCTCAGCACTTTCTCTTGCCCCTTCACAGCAGCTCTGCCTAAATCGCGGCGCTCTCTGTTGCCCCTTCACAGCACCTATAACTGTAAGCGCTCTCAGTTGCCACTTCAGAGCATTCTGATGAAATCTCAGTACTCTCTGTGGCCCCTCCACAGCAGCTGTATCTCTCAGAGCTCTCTACTGCCCCTTCACAGGAGCTCTAACTCTCACCGCTCTGTTTGCTCCTTCAGAGCAGCTCTAATTCTAAGCGCCCTTTGTTGCCCCTTCGACGCAGCTCTAAACCTCAGCGCTCGCTGTTGCGCCTTCAGTGCAGCTCTGACTAAATCTCAGCGCTCTGTGTAGCCCCTTCACAACAGCTCTAACTCTCAGCGCTGTGTGTTGCCCCTTCACAACAGCTGCAACTCTCACCACTCGTTTCCCCTTCACAGCAGCTCTAACTCTCACCACTCTGTTTCCGCTTCACAGCAGCCCTGACTCTCAACCCTCTGGGTTGCTCCTTCAACGCAGCTGTAACTCAGCGCTCACTGTTGCCAATTCATAGCAGCTATAACTCTCAGCGCTCTGTTGCCCCTGCATAGCAGCTCTGACTAAATCTCAGCGCTCTCTGTTGCCCCTTCACACGAGCTCTATCTCTCAGCACACCGCGTTTCCCCTTCAACGCAGCTCTAACTCTCAGAGCTCTCTCTGTTTCCCCTTCACAGCAGCTCTAACCCTAAGCGCTCTCAGTTGCCCCTTCAATGCAGCTCTATAACTCACAGCACTCTCTGTTCCCACTTTAACGCAGCTCTAACTCTCACCACTCTCTGTTGCCCTTCAGAGCAGCTCTGACTAAATCTCAGTGCTCTCTCTTTCCCCAAGGCAGCTTTAACTCTCAGCGCTCTCTATTGCCCCTTCACAGGAGCTCTAACTCTCACCGCTCTGTTTGCTAATTGAGAGCAGCTCTAATTCTAAGCGCTCTCACTTGCCCCTTCATAGCAGCTGTAAACCTCAGCGAGCTCTGTTGCCCCTTCACAGCAGCTCTAACTCTCAGCGCTCGCTGTTGCCCCTTCAGTGCAGCTCTGACTAAATCTCAGCGCGCTGTGTTGCCCCTTCACAGAAACTCTCTCAGCACGTTCTGTTGCCCCTTCACAGCAGCTCTAACTCTCAGAGCGCTCTGTTGCCACTTCAGAGGAGCTCTGACTAAATCTCAGCGATCTGTGTTGCCCCTTCACAGCAGCTCTAAATCTCAGCGCTGTGTGTTGCCCCTTCACAACAGCTGGAACTCTCACCACTCTCTATTTCCCCTTCACGGCAGCTCTAACTCTCACCAATCTCTGTTTCCGCTTCACAGCAGCCCTGACTCTCTACGCTCTCTGTTGCCCCTTCACAGCAGCTCTAACTCTCAGAGCGCTCTGTTGCCACTTCAGAGGAGCTCTGACTAAATCTCAGCGCTCTGTGTTTCCCCTTCACAGAAGCTTTCTCAGTGCTCTGTGTAGCCCCTACACAGCAGCTCTAAATCTCACCGCTGTGTGTTGCCCCTTCACAACAGCTCTAACTCTCCCCACTCTGTTTCTGCTTCACAGCAGCCCTCACTCTCAACGCTCTGGGTTGCCCATCAACACAGCTGTAACTCGGCGCTCACTGTTGCCCATTCATAGTAGCTATAACTCTCAGCGCTCTGTTGACCCTTCATTGTAGCTCTGACTAAATCTCAGCGCTCTCTGTTGCCCCTTCACACGAGCTCTATCTCTCAGCACACCGCGTTGCCCCTTCAACGCAGCTCTAACTCAGAGCGCTCTCTGTTTCCCCTTCACAGCAGCTCTAACTCTAAGCGCTCTCAGTTGCCCCTTCAATGCAGCTCTATAACTCACAGCACTCTCTGTTCCCACTTTAACGCAGCTCTATCTCTCACTGCTCTCTGTTGCCCTTCAGAGCAGCTCTGACTAAATCTCAGCGCGCTGTGTTGCCCCTTCACAGAAGCTCTCTCAGCACTCTCTGTTGCCCCTTCACAGCAGCTCTAACTCTCAGCGCGCTCTGTTGCCCTTCAGAGTAGCACTGACTAAATCTCAGCGCTTTCTGTTGCCCCTTCACAGCAGCTCTAACTCTCAGAGCGCTCTGTTGCCCCTCCAGAGGAGCTCTGACTAAATCTCAGCGCTCTCTGTTGCCCATTCATAGCAGCTCTAACTGTCAGCGCTCTGTTGCCCCTTCATAGCAGCTCTGACTGAATCTCAGCGCTCTCTGTGTCCTCTTCACACCAGCTCTATCTCTCAGCGCGCTGTGTTGCCCCTTCACAGAAACTCTCTCAGCACGCTCTGTTGCCCCTTCACAGCAGCTCTAAATCTCAGCGCGCTCGGTTGCCCTTCAGAGTAGCACTGACTAAATCTCAGCGCTTTCTGTGGCCCCTTCACAGCAGCTCTAACTCTCAGAGCGCTCTGTTGCCCCTTCAGTGCAGCTCTGACTAAATCTCAGCGCGCTGTGTCGCCCCTTCCCAGCATCTCTAAATCTCAGCGCTGTGTGTTGCCCCTTCACAACAGCTGGAACTCTCACCACTCTCTGTTTCCCCTTCACAGCAGCTCTAACTCTCACCAATGTCTGTTTCCGCTTCACAGCAGCCCTGACTCTCTACGCTCTCTGTTGCCCCTTCACAGCGGCTTTAACTCTAAGCGCTCTCAGTTGCCCCTTCACAGCAGCTCTAACTCTCAGAGCGCTCTGTTGCCCCTTCAGAGGAGCTCTGACTACATTTCAGCGCTCTCTGTTGACCATTCATAGCAGCTATAACTCTCAGCGCTCTGTTGCCCCTTCAGAGCAGCTCTGACTAGATCTCAGCGCTTCTGTTTGCTCTCCAAAGCAGCTTGAACTCTCAGTGCTCTCTATTGCCCCTTCACAGGAGCTCTGACTAACTCTCACCGCTCTGTTTGCTACTGGAGAGCAGCTCTAAATCTAAGCGCTCTCATTTACCCCTTCAATGCAGCTCTAACTCACAGCACTCTTTGTTGCCCCGTTAACGCAGCTCTAACTATCAGCGCTCTCTGTTTCCCCTCCACAGCAGCTCTATCTCTCAGCACTCTGTTTGCTTCTTCAGAGCAGCTCTAATTCTAAGCGCTCTCAGTTGCCCCTTCACAGCAGCTCTGAACCTCAGCGAGCGCTGCTGCCCCTTCACAGCAGCTCTAACTCTCAGCGCTGTGTGTTGCCCCTTCACAACAGCTCGAACTCTCTCCACTCTCTGTTTCCCCTTCACAGCAGCTCTATCTCTCACCACTCTGTTTCCGCTTCACAGCAGCCCTGACTCTCAACGCTCTGTGTTGCCCCTTCAACGCAGCTCTAACTCTCAGCGCTCGCTGTTGCCCCTTCAGTGCAGCTCTCACTAAATCTCAGCGCACTGTGTTGCCCCTTCACAGAAGCACTCTCAGCGCTCTCTGTTGCCCTTCAGAGCAGCTCTGACTAAATCTCAGCGCTCTCTGTTTCCCCTCCACAGCAGCTCAATCTCTCAGCGCTCTGTTTGCTTCTTCAGAGCAGCTCTAATTCTAAGCCCTCTCAGTTGCCCCTTCACAGCAGCTCTAAACCTCACCGAGGTTCACAGCAGCTCTAACTCTCAGCGCGCTCTGTTGCCCTTCAGAGCAGCTCTGACTAACTCTCCGTGCTTTCTGTTGACCCTTCAGATCAGTCTGACTAACTCTCAGCGCTCCCGGTTGCCCCTTCACAGCAGCTCTAACTCTCAGCGCCCTGTGTTGCCCCTTCAACGCAGCTCTAATGCTCACCACTCTTTACTGCCCCTTCACAACAGCAATAAATCAGCGCTCTCCGTTGCCCCTTCACAGCAGCTCTGACTCTCAGCAACCTGTGTTGCCACTTCAATGCAGTTCTAATTCTCAGCACTCTTTATTGCCCCTTCAGAGCAACTCTAACACTCAGAGCACTCTGTTGCCCTTCAGAGCAGCTCTGACTAAATCTCAGCGCACTGTTTCCCCAAGGCAGCTTTAACTCTCAGCGCTCTCTATTGCCCCTTCACAGGAGCTCTAACTCTCACCGCTCTGTTTGCTACTTGAGAGCAGCTCTAATTCTAAGCGCTCTCACTTGCCCCTTCACAGCAGCTGTAAACCTCAGCGAGCTCTGTTGCCCCTTCAACGCAGCTCTAACTCTCAGCGCTCGCTGTTGCCCCTTCAGTGCAGCTCTGACTAAATCTCAGCGCGCTGTGTTGCCCCTTCACAGAAGCTCTCTCAGCGCTCTCTGTTGCCCCTTCACAGCAGCTCTAACTCTCAGCGCGCTCTGTTGCCCTTCAGAGTAGCACTGACTAAATCTCAGCGCTTTCTGTTGCCCCTTCACAGCAGCTCTAACTCTCAGAGCGCTCTGTTGCCCCTCCAGAGGAGCTCTGACTAAATCTCAGCGCTCTCTGTTTCCCCTTCACAGCAGCTCTAACTCTCACCACTCTGTTTCCGCTTCACAGCAGCCCTGACTCTCAACGCTCTGTGTTGCCCCTTCAACGCAGCTCTAACGCTCAGCGCTCGCTGTTGCCCCTTCAGTGCAGCTCTCACTAAATCTCAGCGCACTGTGTTGCCCTTTCACAGGAGCATTGACTGACTCTCAAGCGCTCTGTGTTGCCCCTTCACAGCAGCTGTAACTCTAAGTGCTCTCAGTTGCCCCTTCTCAGCAGCTCTAACTTCCAGTGCTCTGTGTTGCCCCTTCACAGCAGCTCTAACTCTCGGCGCTCTCTATTGTCCCTTCACAGGAGCTCTGACTAACTCTCACCGCTCTGTTTGCTCCTTCAGAGCAGCTCTAATTCTAAGCGCTCTCAGTTGCCCGTTCACAGCAGCTGTAAACCTCATCGCTCTCTCTTGCCCCTTCAACGCAGCTCTAACGCTCAGCGCTCGCTGTTGCCTCTTCAGAGCAGCTCTGACTAAATCTCAGCGCTGTGTTGCCCCTTCAACGCAGCTCTAACTCTCAGCGCTCGCTGTTGCCCCTTCACAGCAGCTCTATCTCTCGGCGCTCTGTGCTGCCCCTTCAACGCAGTTCTAACTCTCACCTCTCTCTCTTGCACAGTCACAGCAGCTCTAACTACCTCTCACCGCTATCTGATGCCCCTTCGCAGGAGCTCTAACTCTCAGCGCTATGTGTTGCCCCTTCTCAGCAACGCTAAATCTCACCACTCCGTGTTGCCTCTTCAACGCAGCTCTAATTCGCAGCGATCCCTGGTGCCCCTTCACAGGAGCGCTGACTGACTCTCAAGCGTTGTCTGCTGCCCCTACACAGCAGCTGTAACTCTAAGTGCACTCAGTTGCCCCTTCTCAGCAGCTCTAACTTCCAGTGCTCTGTGTTGCCCCTTCACAGCAGCTCTAACTTCCAGTGCTCTGTGTTGCCCCTTCACAGCAGCTCTAACTTCCAGTGCTCTGTGTTGCCCCTTCACAGCAGCTCTAACGCTGAGCTCTCTCAGTTGCCCCTTCAATGCAGCTCTAACTCACAGCGCTCTGTGTTGCCCCTTCAACGCAGCTGTAACTCTCACGGATCTCTGTTGCCCTTTCACAGCAGCTCTAACTCTAAGAGCTCTCATTTGCCCCTTCAATGCAGCTCTAACGCACAGCACTCTGGGTTGCCCCTTCAGTGCAGCTCTCACTAAATCTCAGCGCACTGTGTTGCCCTTTCACAGGAGCATTGACTGACTCTCAAGCGCTCTGTGTTGCCCCTTCACAGCAGCTGTAACTCTAAGTGCTCTCAGTTGCCCCTTCACAGCAGCTCTACGGCTCAGCCCTGTCTGTTGCCCCATCACAGCCGCTCTAACTCTCACCGCTATCTGTTGCCCCTTCGCAGGAGCTCTAACTCTCACTGCTATCTGTTGCCCCTTCGCAGGAGCTCTAACTCTCAGCGCTCTGTGTTGCCTCTTCTCAGCATTGCTAAATCTCAGCTCTCTGTGTTGCCCCTTCACAGCAGCTCTAATTCTCAGCGCTGTTTCCCCATCACAGCAGCTCGAACTCTCAGCGTTCTGTGTTGCCCCTTCAACGCAGCTCTAATTCTCAGCGCTCGCTGTTGCCCCTTCAGTGCAGCTCTGACTAAATCTCAGCGCGCTGTGTTGCCCCTTCACAGAAGCTCTCTCAGCGCTCTCTGTTGCCCTTCAGAGCAGCTCTGACTAAATCTCAGCGCTCTCTGTTTCCCCTCCACAGCAGCTCAATCTCTCAGCGCTCTGTTTGCTTCTTCAGAGCAGCTCTAATTCTAAGCCCTCTCAGTTGCCCCTTCACAGCAGCTCTAAACCTCACCGAGGTTCACAGCAGCTCTACTCTCACCGCGCTCTGTTGCCCTTCAGAGCAGCTCTGACTAACTCTCCGTGCTTTCTGTTGACCCTTCAGAGCAGCTCTGACTAACTTTCAGCGCTCCCGGTTGCCCCTTCAAAACAGCTCTAACTCAGCGCTCTGTGTTGCCCCTTCACAACATCTTCGAATAACTCTCACCGCTCCCTATTGCCACTTATCTGCAGCTCTAACTCTCAGCGCTCTCTTTTGCCCCTTCAGAACAGCTCTGAATTAATCTCACCTCTCCCTGTTGCCCATTCATAGCAGCTCTAACGCTAAGCGCTCTAAGTTTCCCCTTCACATCAGCTCTAACTCTCAGCACTTTCTCTTGCCCCTTCACAGCAGCTCTGCCTAAATCGCGGCGCTCTCTGTTGCCCCTTCACAGCACCTATAACTGTAAGCGCTCTCAGTTGCCACTTCAGAGCATTCTGATGAAATCTCAGTACTCTCTGTGGCCCCTCCACAGCAGCTGTATCTCTCAGAGCTCTCTACTGCCCCTTCACAGGAGCTCTAACTCTCACCGCTCTGTTTGCTCCTTCAGAGCAGCTCTAATTCTAAGCGCCCTTTGTTGCCCCTTCGACGCAGCTCTAAACCTCAGCGCTCGCTGTTGCGCCTTCAGTGCAGCTCTGACTAAATCTCAGCGCTCTGTGTAGCCCCTTCACAACAGCTCTAACTCTCAGCGCTGTGTGTTGCCCCTTCACAACAGCTGCAACTCTCACCACTCGTTTCCCCTTCACAGCAGCTCTAACTCTCACCACTCTGTTTCCGCTTCACAGCAGCCCTGACTCTCAACCCTCTGGGTTGCTCCTTCAACGCAGCTGTAACTCAGCGCTCACTGTTGCCAATTCATAGCAGCTATAACTCTCAGCGCTCTGTTGCCCCTGCATAGCAGCTCTGACTAAATCTCAGCGCTCTCTGTTGCCCCTTCACACGAGCTCTATCTCTCAGCACACCGCGTTTCCCCTTCAACGCAGCTCTAACTCTCAGAGCTCTCTCTGTTTCCCCTTCACAGCAGCTCTAACCCTAAGCGCTCTCAGTTGCCCCTTCAATGCAGCTCTATAACTCACAGCACTCTCTGTTCCCACTTTAACGCAGCTCTAACTCTCACCACTCTCTGTTGCCCTTCAGAGCAGCTCTGACTAAATCTCAGTGCTCTCTCTTTCCCCAAGGCAGCTTTAACTCTCAGCGCTCTCTATTGCCCCTTCACAGGAGCTCTAACTCTCACCGCTCTGTTTGCTAATTGAGAGCAGCTCTAATTCTAAGCGCTCTCACTTGCCCCTTCATAGCAGCTGTAAACCTCAGCGAGCTCTGTTGCCCCTTCACAGCAGCTCTAACTCTCAGCGCTCGCTGTTGCCCCTTCAGTGCAGCTCTGACTAAATCTCAGCGCGCTGTGTTGCCCCTTCACAGAAACTCTCTCAGCACGTTCTGTTGCCCCTTCACAGCAGCTCTAACTCTCAGAGCGCTCTGTTGCCACTTCAGAGGAGCTCTGACTAAATCTCAGCGATCTGTGTTGCCCCTTCACAGCAGCTCTAAATCTCAGCGCTGTGTGTTGCCCCTTCACAACAGCTGGAACTCTCACCACTCTCTATTTCCCCTTCACGGCAGCTCTAACTCTCACCAATCTCTGTTTCCGCTTCACAGCAGCCCTGACTCTCTACGCTCTCTGTTGCCCCTTCACAGCTGCTTTAACTCTAAGTGCTCTCAGTTGCCCCTTCACAGCAGCTCTAACTCTCAGCGCGCTCTGTTGCCCCTTCAGAGAAGCTCTGACTAAATCTCAGCGCACTGTTTCCCCAAGGCAGCTTTAACTCTCAGCGCTCTCTATTGCCCCTTCACAGGAGCTCTAACTCTCACCGCTCTGTTTGCTAATTGAGAGCAGCTCTAATTCTAAGCGCTCTCACTTGCCCCTTCACAGCAGCTGTAAACCTCAGCGAGCTCTGTTGCCCCTTCAACGCAGCTCTAACTCTCAGCGCTCGCTGTTGCCCCTTCAGTGCAGCTCTGACTAAATCTCAGAGCGCTGTGTTGCCCCTTCACAGAAGCTCTCTCAGCACTCTCTGTTGCCCCTTCACAGCAGCTCTAACTCTCAGCGCGCTCTGTTGCCCTTCAGAGTAGCACTGACTAAATCTCAGCGCTTTCTGTTGCCCCTTCACAGCAGCTCTAACTCTCAGAGCGCTCTGTTGCCCCTCCAGAGGAGCTCTGACTAAATCTCAGCGCTCTCTGTTTCCCCTTCACAACAGCTCTAACTCTCACCACTCTGTTTCCCCTTCACAGCAGCCCTGACTCTCAATGCTCTGTGTTGCCCCTTCAACGCAGCTCTAACTCTCAAAGCGCTCTGTTGCCCCTTCAGAGGAGCTCTGACTAAATCTCAGCGCTCTCTGTTGCCCATTCATAGCAGATATAACTCTCAGCCCTGACTGTTGCCCCTTTAGAGCAGCTCTGAATAAATCTCAGCGCTCTCTGTTGCCCCTTCACACCAGCTCTATCTCTCAGCGCTCTGTGCTGCCCCTTCAACGCAGTTCTAACTCTCACCTCTCTCTCTTGCACAGTCACAGCAGCTCTAACTACCTCTCACCGCTATCAGTTGCCCCTTCACAGGAGCTCTAACTCTCAGCGCTATGTGTTGCCCCTTCTCAGCAACGCTAAATCTCAGCACACCGTGTTGCCTCTTCAACGCAGCTCTAATTCTCAGCCATCCCTGGTGCCCCTTCACAGGAGCGCTGACTGACTTTCAAGCGTTGTCTGCTGCCCCTACACAGCAGCTGTAATTCTAAGTGCACTCAGTTGCCCCTTCTCAGCAGCTCTAAGTTCCAGTGCTCTGTGTTGCCCCTTCACAGCAGCTCTAACGCTGAGCTCTCTCAGTTGCCCCTTCAATGCAGCTCTAACTCACAGCGCTCTGTGTTGCCCCTTCAACGCAGCTGTAACTCTCACGGATCTCTGTTGCCCTTTCACAGCAGCTCTAACTCTAAGAGCTCTCATTTGCCCCTTCAATGCAGCTCTAACGCACAGCACTCTGGGTTGCCCCTTCAGTGCAGCTCTGACTAAATCTCAGCGCTCTGTGTTTCCCCTTCACAGAAGCTTTCTCAGCGCTCTGTGTAGCCCCTACACAGCAGCTCTAAATCTCAGCGCCGTGTGTTGCCCCTTCACAACAGCTGGAACTCTCACCACTCTCTGTTTCCCTTTCACAGCAGCTCTAACTCTCACCACTCTGTTTCCGCTTCACAGCAGCCCTCACTCTCAACGCTCTGGGTTGCCCATCAACACAGTTGTAACTCAGCGCTCACAGTTGCCCATTCATTGCAGCTATAACTCTCAGCGCTCTGTTGACCCTTCATTGTAGCTCTGACTAAATCTCAGCGCTCTCTGTTGCCCCTTCACACCAGCTCTATCTCTCAGCACACCGTGTTGCCCCTTCAACGCAGCTCTAACTCTCAGAGCTCTCTCTGTTTCCCCTTCACAGCAGCTCTACCTCTAAGCGCTCTCCGTTGCCCCTTCAGTGCAGCTCTATAACTCACAGCACTCTCTGTTCCCACTTTAACGCAGCTCTAACTCTCACCGCTCTCTGTTGCCCTTCAGAGCAGCTCTGACTAAATCTCAGTGCTCTCTGATTCCCCAAGGCAGCTTTAACTCTCAGCGCTCTCTATTGCCCCTTCACTGGAGCTCTAACTCTCACCGCTCTGTTTGCTAATTGAGAGCAGCTCTAATTCTAAGCGCTCTCAGTTGCCCCTTCACAGCAGCTGTAAACCTCAGCGAGCTCTGTTGCCCCATCAACGCAGCTCTAACTCTCAGCGCTCGCTGTTGCCCCTTCAGTGCAGCTCTGACTAAATCTCAGCGCTCTCTGTTGCCCCTTCACAACAGCTCTAACTCTCAGCCCTCTCTGTTGCCGCTTCATAGCAGCTCTGACTAAATCTCAGCGCTCTGTGTTGCTCCTTCAGATCAGCTCTAACTCTCAGCGCTTTCTGTTGACCCTTCAGATCAGCTCTAACTCTCAGCGCTCTCTGTTGCCCCTTCACAGCAGCTCCGACTAAATCTCAGCGCTCTCTGTTGCCCCTTCATAGCAGCTCTAACTCTCAGCGCTCTCTGTTTTGCCTTCACAGGAGGTCTGAAACAACGCGAGGCCCACACTTACCACCACCACGCTCTTAGATGCGTCCAGGACGTGGATCACAGGCGCGCTGTATCTTGGGGCTATTTTAACTGCTGTGTGGGTTCTGAAAAGAGGCGTCAGGGAGAAAAACACATCCGTCAGGGCTGACAGTTCCTACACAAGTCTTGTTCAGAACCATTAGAGATAGTGTGATTCTACAGTGCCTTCCAGAGAAATATTTCAAGGTACTTATAAATATTGAACTCCAAATTTCCCTTGGAAAATGAGAATGACTTTCTCCCCACCCTAAGATGGGGAAGCCAAGGGGAAAAAGGCATGGATTTTTGGCCCAGACTACAAAGAAACGTAGGAGAAAATGAGAAGGATGGTGTCCTTAGCTCTCTGTACTAGCAGCCTGTCTGAAGTGAGGGAACGGACCGGCCCAGGCACAGCACTTTGCTGTCATAAAGGTCAAGTGGCGTTTCTTCCTGCAGATGAGCTAGGCCTCCAGCCAGGAGCCCTGGAGAACCAGACACTGGCAGGGGCCACGGGTCACCACTCCCCAGCTGCTGCTCCCTGCCCCCGGGAGACAATAACACCTCTCCACCTCAAGCCCACCTTGTACTTGTACAAAGGAGTCTTGGACCGTAAATAAATTCAACACAAAGTAACACAGAGAGGCCAAAGCAACAATATCTTATCCTAACACTAGCTCAGCCCCAAATCCCTTTTGCCAAACTTGAAAATGTCAGTTCTGAGGAAGAAACACCCTTTAATCCTTAAAATTACCTAATTTTACCACAAAATTGCCCTCTGATTGCTGAATGTTTATAGCAATAGCATAGGCTACACATCTGCTATTTCATTACGAAACATAACATATTAAAGTGAGAACTGAAAATGTATACACCCTCCACTACTGTAGTTAAACCAGGACCCTGAAGCTGGGACAGAAGTGTGAACTTTGCCACAATTCCACATAAAAGGGTGACAACAGGGCTTCCCTGGTGGCACAGTTGTTGAGAGTCCGCCTGCCGATGCAGGGGACGTGGGTTTGTGCCCCGGTCCGGGAAGATCCCACATGCCGCGGAGCGGCTGGGCCCGCGAGCCGTGGCCGCTGAGCCTGCGCGTCCGGAGCCTGTGCTCCGCAACAGGAGAGGCCACAACAGTGAGAGGCCCGCGTACAGCAAAAAAAAAAAAAAAAAAAAAAAAGGGTGACAACAGTAGTTTCCACAAGATGGACAGTGTTCCCAGTCTTTTCTTCTCCTTCCTTCCCCCTTAATGTAGCAGCAACTTTCCCCAAGTCAGATACTTTCATATTCTTTCCCCTCAACTAAAATGTATTTTCATTTGGAAAGATGTCCAGAATATGCTACTTTATAAGGAAAAACTAAAGTAGCAAAACAGTATGTTTAATACAATTTTATTTAAAAAAAGAAACAAAACAGGGCTTCCCTGGTGGCACAGTGGTTAAGAATCTGCCTGCCAATGCAGGGGACACGGATTCGAGCCCCAGTCCGGGAAGATCCCACATGCTGCGGAACAACTAAGCCCGTGCACCACAACTACTGAGCCCACCTGCCACAAATACTGAAGCCCGCACGCCAAGAGCCCATGCTCCGCAACAAGAGAAGCCACCGCAGTGAGAAGCCCGTGCACCACAACGAAGAGTAGTCCCCGCTCGCCACAAGTAGAGAAATCCTGCACGCAGCAACGAAGACCCAATGCAGCCAAAAATAAACAAAACACTACCACCCTCAACCTGCCCCAACCAATCAACTTGTATGTAAGTGTCTGTATATTTAGAAAACACAGAGAAACAGACATCAAAGAGTCAGCACTGGTTATACGGAGGTTAGAACTGGGACTGAAAGTGGGAAGGGAGAGACTAAATTTTACTTTCCATTCCTCTGAATTGTCTGACATGTTCTAATAAGTGTGGATTACTGAGGTAATTTTTAAAAACCAAGAGAATATTAAAGGTGCATTATTTGTGTGAGTGTGTTTTTAAGAGGCTTCTAAGGGAAGGCTCTAAAGACTTATTCATAATGAGACAGACAAGGCCTCTAACATTTCACCTGTCCCCTTTCTAAGCATATTTCTGTGCATAAATAGGAAGCAAAGGTCTAAAGCCATAATCCACCAGAACTGGGCTGTGACATGGAAGTTGAGGCCTAGGCCAGTTAGCGCAGGAGATGCCTTCTGGACTGGGAGGCCCACCAGCAGGGGGAGCTGCATCTCGGCCCTGGAGCAGCCTAACAAACACCACTGCCTCCTCAGGACCCGTTTTGTGCCTATTGTGTGTTTGGGGACCGAAGATTCTGAAAATATCTTGGGTAGTCTATGAGGGGGTGAAGATTTTCAAACAGTAGGAAAAGTTATAAAGAAGATGTTGCTTCCAGTTTCAAAACACAAGTTAGACTCTTTATGCGTCCTCTTCCTCAGATGCTTCCTTAGTAACTTGAGACACACAAATATACCTCAGTCTTTCTTCTGCATGAAGTTCCCCCAGGAAACAATGTTTTAAGCCTGACGTAACTTCAGTGACATATCTTTTAAGGACAGCCAGTAAAATTTACAATGTTTAAATCAATATAATTGATATTTAGTAAGTATCCAAGGGTTCTCAGTGTAATTCTGGCCATTCTCTCTTTGATGATCTTCTGGGAAAAGGAACTGAGAAGAAATGGATGGATTTCATGATTTAAAAAGACAAAACAAAACAAATCAAAGTGCTCCTTTCCAACGCAAACACTGCCCAAGCTGGATGAGCACAGGTATGAAATTTGAGCTTGCCCAGCTATCAGAGTGCTTCCGGGGACTTCCCTGGCAGTCCAGTGGTTAAGACTCTGCGCTTCCACTGCAGAGGGTGAAGGTTCCATCCCTGGTCGGGGAACTAATATCCCCCATGCCGCGCAGTGCAGCCAAAGTAAACAAACAAACAAAATACCACATCAGGGCTTCCCTGGTGGCGCAGTGGTTGAGAGTCCGCCTGCCGATGCAGGGGACACGGGTTCGTGCCCCGGTCCGGGAAGATCCCACATGCCGCGGAGCGGCTGCGCCCGTGAGCCATGGCCGCTGAGCCTGCGCGTCCGGAGCCTGTTGCTCCGCAACGGGAGAGGCCACAATAGTGAGAGGCCACAATAGTGAGAGGCCCGCGTACCGAAAAAAAAAAAAAAAAAAAAAAACACATCGGGGCTTCCCTGGTAGCGCAGTGGTTGAGAGTTCGCCTGCCGATGCAGGGGACACGGGTTCGTGCCCCGGTCCGGGAAGATCCCACATGCCGCGGAGCGGCTGGGCCCGTGAGCCATGGCCTCTGAGCCTGCGCGTCCGGAGTCTGTACTCCGCAACGCGAGAGGCCACAACAGTGAGAGGCCCGCGTACCGCAAAAAATAAAAACAAAAATACCACATCATTACTTAAAAAACAAAAAAAAAGAATGCTTCCAGTTTGACAATGATTCCACTTTTTTCTAAGCTCCCGTTTACATGAACTTCTCCAGCTGAAAGATTTCTTTCTGAAGTCTGAAAAGATGCAAAACAGTAGAAACTCTCCTCCCCTTCCTACATACCTAGGGCAAAGGGCTAAACGCTGAGGCTGAATCTCAAATCCATCTCTGCTAAGTCACTAGTCAACATTTAGGATTTAATTAGTCACCTCCCACACCAGCCAAATAGGCATGATCATGTTAGCCTTAGAAGATCTTTTTTAACACTCTGAAAAAGAACAAGCACTCCGGGCTTCACTAGTGGCACAGTGGTTGAGAGCCCGCCTGCCGATGCAGGGGACACAGGTTCGTGCCCCAGTCCGGGAGGATCCCACATGCTGCAGAACGGCTGGGCCCGTGAGCCATGGCCACTGAGCCTGCGCGTCCGGAGCCTGTGCTCCGCAACGGGAGAGGCCACAACAGTGGTACCCGTGGTACCGCAATAAAAAAAAAAAAAAGAACAAGCACTTATTTCATGTCATACCCTATCTCAGAACTAGTGTTTTACATAAATGCAGCATAACCAAAACTTAAAATTTGATGAGAAAAAATGAGAGAAAATGGGAAATAAGGATGGGAAAATTAAGATGGTATCAGGAGGGCTTCCCTGGTGGCGCTGTGGTTAAGAATCCGCCTGCCAATGCAGGGGACACGGGTTCGAGCCCTGGTCCAGGAAGATCCCACATGCCACAGAACAACTAAGCCCTTGCGCCACAACTACTGAGCCTGCGCTCTAGAGCCCTCAAGCCACAAGTACTGAAGCCCGGGAGCCACAACTACTAAAGCCCGCACGCCTAGAGCCTGTGCTCTGCAACAAGAGAAGCCACTGCAATGAGAAGCCCACGCACCGCAACGAAGAGTAGGCCCCGCTC
The DNA here is from genome assembly GCF_964270905.1 of Leucopleurus acutus. Lineage (NCBI taxonomy): Eukaryota > Metazoa > Chordata > Mammalia > Artiodactyla > Delphinidae > Leucopleurus > Leucopleurus acutus. The sequence goes on from NC_139156.1 coordinate 77,932,557, forward strand.
GCAGTAAACAAAGTAAAAGCCCGCACGCAGCAACAAAGATCCAACGCAGCCAAAAATAATAAATAAATTGAATAAATAAATTTATTTAAAAAAAAGATGGAATCAGGAGATTAGCATGTAAAATTCATTCCTTGAAATCCTATACAGAGGAAAATATTATCAGTTATGTAATTCAGCACCTTACCTCATAGCAGTTAAAAAAAAAAAACAGAAAACTCAGAAAATTACCTCCAGCTTTGAGCAATGTGACTTCCTGTTGAATTCCCCAAGTTTAAACTACACAAAAGATAATTGAAAAAGACACTTTGCAGTTATTGGCTTTAAACCAGTTAAAAATTGAGAGCTAACTGCCAGACTTGTGCCCTTGAGAAGTTCTGTAGCTAAAAGGGCCAGATTTCCATTAAAGTCATTTCTAGTTTGTGATACAAAACCGTCTGTATTACAGACAGGAGAAAATTCAGTTTTCTAGTCTCTTATAGCTACAGGTTAAAAAGGGCCATTCCAAACAGATTTCTACCCACATATGACCCCAAATCTGTATAACTCTTTCAGCCTCTCCAAGGATCCATCCTCAAGCCTCATTTCGTGTCTTGGGGGTACAGTTCTAATTCTCTCACGCTACCTACCTCAGGCCCCTGAGGTTTGGAAAAGCCATGCTGCTATTCCCCTCACAGATCTGCTTTCATGAGAATTTGGAAGTCCTGAGCCTCCATTTGCTCAAAAACAGCAAAGGAAAGAACTGGGCCTCTGCTGAGCCCTCCACAGGTCTGTAGGAGGTGACGATAAGCATTCTCAGATGACTTCTGAGACATTCAAACTCCCGAATGCTTTCTAGCAAAGCTGACTCTCCTAGGGTAGAAGCCTTCTTACACAGATGCGAAAAGCACTAACCATAAAGAGATCGATAAATCAGACTTCATGAAAATGAAGAACTTTTGTTACCCAAAATACCACTAAGACAGCAAAAGGTAAGCCATATTGGAAAACTCTATTTGCAATACATATTTCTGATAAAGAGTCTTGTTTCCAATATAAAGAATGCATACAAATCAGTAAAAGAAAAAAAAGGGCAGAATACCTAATTAAAAAAAAAGATTTAAAAAGCATATCCAAGTGGTCAATATACACATGAAAAGGTACTCAACATCATTAGTCAGTAGAGAAATACAAATGAAGACCTTAGCAAGATATTGTTACACACACACTAAAATGGATAAAACTGAAAAGGATGTGGAATAATTGGAAATCTCATAATTGCCGGTGGGAGTATAAATTAATACAATCACTTTAGAAAAAATATCTAATGCCGATGACCATATGCATATTCTGTGACCCAGCAAGTCTGTTTCAGGGCAGAAACACATACATAGCAGCATTCTGTGTAATAGCCCCAAACTGGAAAAACCCAAATGTCCACCAACACTAGCATGGATAAATAAGCCAGAGGGCATAATACAATGCAATATTATACCACAATGGGAAAAAAAACAAAAACAAAAACACTACTGTAATAATGAGTTTAGGCCTTAAAGACATAATGTTGAGCGAGACACAGAAGAATGAATACGTACAGTAGGATTCCACTTACAGAAAGTTGAAATGCAGACAAAACCAAACTGTGGTGATAGAAGATAGAATGACTAGGTCGGGGGATCCAGTGAAGTTCCCAGAGTGTCATTAATGTTCTATTTCTTGATCTGGGGGTTATTACATGGGTGGTTTCATTTTTTAAGAAATTCATCAAGCTGTTTACCTGTGACTTGTGTACTTTTCTACATGAGTGCTACTATACTTAGCAAAAGTGCTTACTTAAATAAGAGGGCTTGACGAAGCAAGCCTCCAGGTCTGAGACCTCACCCACTGTCACCACTTTAAAATGAAGGCAGAAGGGGGAATTTTACACTGACATTCCTGGAGGCTGCACGAGAATCTGTTTTTCAAAGGCTGCCCTTGCACCACAATGGAGAAGGGGATGGTTACCTGGAAGCACCACTACTGGCTTTTATTTTCTAAATAATTTTTCAGAAACTGCAACAGGCATGGAAGAGAATAGAACCAGAAAAGCTCATCAAGAAACAAAACGTCAGAGAGTTAAAGAGACCTTGGGAGGTCATGGGATCCAGATTTCTCTCTCCTTGGAGGAACACATTTAGTTTCCCAGATGATGAGAATAGATATTCTACAATAGCACTAAAACTGTGGGTGATTTCTGATCTGATTAATTTTAACTTGATATACCAGGTTATAACTGGTATAGAGTCATAGCCATAAGAGTCCTTTATGGCTAAGTTTGCCAATGATGTATTCTGAGAGGTTAGTCATGTTACTTCCGGTTATTTTTTAAGAAACCTCTTTAATCTGGTGGCTCTTACTTGGTAAGAGATACAGTAGAATTAACTATTGGTAACATTCCAACTTGCACAAGTAGCAATATGTGGTTTCCTGGTATTGAATTCCCGAGTGCAGTGTCCACATAAAGTGGTTCTCATTTGGAAACCAGCATCACATTTACATAACTCATAATGCATTTCATTACATCTGCTCATTTAAGTATTTATTTATCCTCTTTTACAACCATGATTTTAAAAGGTCTTTCATTTTGACAATAATCTGTAGATTCCCTTACCATTCTCTTTGCTAAACTAATGAATATTCACATTATAATCATCAATTACCCACAACCATGCTCACTGAAACCTCAGTTATCGATGGTTGGTTATATCCCTGGAGATCGATCTGCCAGTACCCTAGTGGGTAAGTCCTTCGTGGAAAAACAAACCTGGTTTTCTAATGTGAGCAACGACAGCCACACTACTGAGTCCTTCAAGTATGAAAAGTAATTAGTGGATACATGGCATAGAACCCTGACTATTCACGAACATGGTCCATTCAGGTTATAAATGGAAGGATGGTCAATTTTATGTGCCAATTTGGGTAGGCCATGGTACCCAGTTTTTGGTCAAACAACAATCTAGATGTTTCTGTGAAGGTATTTTTTAGATATGATTAACATTTAAATCAGTAGGCTCTGAGTAAAGCAGATTGTCCTCCGTGTGGGTGGGCCTCATCCAATCAATTAAAGACCTGAAGAGAAAAGGCTGCAGTCGCCAGAGGAAGAAGGCCTTCTGCCTCCAGACTGCCTATGGACTCAAGATACAACAGCAACTCTTGCCTGGCCTCCAGTCTGCCCACGTTCCCTGTAGATTTCAGACATACCTGCCCCCATATCGCATAAGCCAGTTCCTTAAAATCAATCACTCTCCCTCCCTTCCCCCACACCCCCTGTATAGATACACACACACACACACACACACACACACGCACGCACGCACACACACACGCACGCACACACACACACACACACACACACACACGCACACACCCCTTACTGATCCTGTTTCTGTGGAGATCCCTAATACAAATGGCTTAACATACAGTTGTTTCCAGACTGAAAGGAACTCTGGAATAGCTTTGTCCCACATCTACTGTATATTGTATCAGAAAAGTAAACTGCATGCTTGTGTGACCATCAAGGTCAATGCTCCTCCTGGACACTGCTCCCTGCCAAAGTGAACTACGTGGGGCATAAGGAATGTGTCATGAGAAATCTAATATCCATGGAACTCTGCTCAACATTACCTAACAACCTAAATGGGAAAAGAATTTGAAAAAGAATGGATCTACGTGTATGTACAACTAAATCACTCTGCTGTACACCTGAAACTAACACAACATTGTTAATCCACTACACTCCAATATAAAATAAAAATTTTTTTAAAGTCTAATACCCATAATTAACATACCTCTCACCAAATATCATTATGATCGTGACCCCAGGAGAAATCCGACAAACTGAATAATAATCATGTGACCGAATTTGAACTTTCTCTTTAAATTATTTGACCCAAAGGTTCCCCAAAGGTCTCTCTTTCAGAAACAACTTCCCAAAGTGATCCTCTGATTCATTCTCTCTAGGTCAGCTTTCTATCTCAACTATTACAAGGTCGGAGTTTCTTCAAGAGAACCTGTAATTATTCAGTCAGATACCTGCTTCAAGACAGAGAGTGGGCTAAAGTTCAAGCAGTGTTTCTGTACCAAAAAACACAGCTTCTCCACTCAGTTTGATTTCAAGAGGATAAGTGTTCGTCTCAGGAACTGAATGGGAGGTGAGAAGATGAAGGAAAAGAGGACTGCAGGCCAAAGGAATCCAAAAACAGGGAGAGGGGGTAGATGACAGAGGAGTTTCCTGCAGCAGGCCCCCAAATGATTCTGGCTCTCGTGGTGTGAAGGCTGGAAAGTTCATGTATTTATATAGTAAGAAGCCAATGCACTATGCATAAGAAAAAAAGTCAGGTTTTATCACTGTTTTTAAATGCTGGCATTCAAGAGAATTTAAGGGAAGCACAAAGCTCAGTAGCATGACTTACCTCGAAGTGGTAGCTCCTCCAATCAACAACGGAATCTTTATAGCTAATCTCTCCATTTCCTTAGCAACGAAAATCATTTCATCCAGGGAAGGAGTGATTAGTCCTGACAGGCCAATTATATCTATTATTTTAAAAAAGAGAAAAAAGGACAGTGAGAAGGAGGATGAGAGGAAAAGTATGAAGACTCATTTTCAAAACTTTGTAATAAAGACCACAAGACAGAAGATAAATTCCCAATTTCTAATTCTGAGGCTTCTCTTCTGACTGGGGTTTTCAATTTATTTTTTGCTTTCAGGAGTAAATATGATTTGCAACTTCAAGTTGCAATAATATGCTTGCCACAGTTTCAGGAAGCCACACAATTGTTAGTTCATGATTTCCCAGACTCAATGTGTCACAGTGTCAGAAGAAACATAAAAGCAACTACACACAGAGGAAAAAAGTCTAATAAAACTGTTCTCTTTTAAGAAGCCTGTCCCCATTCCCCTTCCTCATAGCTAGAGAGGAGTTTCACGGTTACCTGCTCACCCCTTCTACCTCCATTATAAACGGCAATGACAGCACCCCCAGGCAGAGCTAGCACTTGAATGTCTGAATGTCCCACCATCCCACATGGGCTGAGCATGGCTATTCACCGATAGACAGACAATGGGAGGAAACGGTATTTACTGAAATGCCCAGGAGCACGGCTGCACAGTACCTGCTTTGTGGTCGAGAGCAGCTTTCAGTATCTTGTCACATGGAGTCATGACTCCTAAGTCAATAACTCTGGGGCACAGAAATGAGATGTGAGAAAATTAATGAGAACCCATTAGGAAAAAGCTAGACGAACATTTTTATTTAGCCATTAAATACTGCTCTAACGTAAACTGGAATCACACTGAAAAGCTCACGAAATATCAACCACCAACTCATCGACGACTGCCATTTATTAGGAACTGACCATGGGTCAGGGACTATGCTGAGCTTTTTTAAACACCTTTGCCGACTTAATCCACAGAGCATCTAACCCACCTATTTAAAGTAGACAATTCAATAATTTTTGATAGAGGACACTATTATTTCCTAAGCTCTGGTAAAATATATATAACACATAATTTGCCATTTTAACCTAAGTACAATTCAGCATCACTAATCAGTCAGTTGCAATGGTGTGCAACCATCACCAGCATTTATTTTCAAAACTCTTTCATCGCCCCAAAAGAAACTCTGCAATCCCTCAGCAACAATCCCTGATCGGCCCATCCCAGCCCCTGGTAACCTCTACTCTACTTTCTGTCTCTATGAATTTGCCTAGTCTGGGTATTTATACAAGTGGAATCATACATTACTTGTCCTTTTGTGTCTGGCTTATATCACTTAGCATAATGACTTCAGGGATGCTCCACGTTGTAGCCTGTGTCAGAACTTCATTCCTTTTTAAGGCTGAATAATATTCCATTGTATGAATGTGCCACATGGTGTTTATTCATCCATCTGTCAATGGACACCTGGGTTGTTTCCACTATGCTAAACCTTCTGCATAAACAATCTTGTTTAACCCTCACAGGAACTCTACATGCAAGCACTACCATGGGGCCCATTTTCTGTGGTTTGTTTTCATATTTTACTTCATGCATTTATCCAAATATATACACTGGATGGATTAATACAAATGGCATTATTGCGTTAAAGAATATAAATATTTTTATGATGCTTGATTCATATTTTAAACTTGATTTTGAGGCAGGTTTTACCAATTAATACTCTCTATTTTTAAAATTCTTGAAAACATGATTTTTACATTTTAATGAGGAAGGGCCCAGAGAAGTGTGGGCCCAGAAGTTAAGCATCTCGTCCAGTCAAACAACTAATCAGTAGCAGAGCTGAGGTTTGAACCAGGATCTGACATCAAAATCCATCTTCTTAGCCATGTAGGCTAATAAAGATGCTGGGTAAGTTGACTCAATAAATATCAACTGAACAGTATACCCTACATGGAAGCCAACTAGGAGGATAAGCAAGAAGAGGTCAGTTCCTGCACATGAAAAGCTGACGAGAAGGAATCTGGTGACTTAAGTTGAGGGAGAGGGAGACTGAATCCGAGAGCAGGTAACCACGAGAGATGGAGTGAGACTCAAAGGAAGAGCTGACCCTGGGCGGGCACATGAGAAGGGGGACGCAACTGGGCAGAGGAAGCCTGGAGCCTGTTACGCTCAGAGGACAGAGTAACACCAAGGAACTGTAACTCAAGGAGGAGACAGCTTTCTGGAACTCGGAGAAAATGGGACTTCTGCCCTTGAAAATGTTCTATAAACTACTCTTCTAGATTTAGAGAGTACACGGAATGTCAGTCATTTCGACATTTAATTTGATCATAAGTATGTGTTACAAAGATGTTTAAAAAATTACAGTACGCGTTTTCACTTGCTTCCTAATGTCAACAATTCTTAAAACTAAATAGGCAAAATAATTTTAAATAAAAAAAAATCAATGCTTAAGAACTACTAGCTGACATCATGTCAGCTGCTAACAGGTGGGTGTAGTTGGACACCAGGGGCAGGAAGGGGCCTTGCTTCTCACTATATACCTTCTCATACGGTTAGATTTTCTAGCTTGTTGCCATATTACTTAAATTAAAAAAAAAAATAAACTAGCATATATGGAATCCTCAGTAAGTACACAATTTCAAATCAATGCTAACTCTATTCAGGTCTGTTAGCACTAAGCCAGTAGAGAACAAATGCTGTAAGTGTTGATGATGGGGCCTGCAGGTTATAACAGGGGCGAGGTGGAACCCTTTTTTTTTTTTTTTTTTTTAGCACATTGCACTCAGTCTGGCAACTAGATTTGTTAAACTGTGACTAAATACAGCCTATAAAACTAAGCAAAATAGCATATTGCTTTTATATCAAGATAAAGAGGCATGTATTTCAAAGCTGACTGCTTTCAGCATTGCATATATTTTAAAAATTCAATTAAAAATCATCAGTATGATGGCAAGAATCATCTTGCTCTCAATTCTTTTTCTTGTTTTAGGCACTGTATCGTTCAGGAACATCGTGTGATGCTTGCTTTTGTTTGAGGAAAACTAAGGAGACCTCGTGGCTGGACAGAAATGGAGGAAGGAGAAAGCTGTAGGGAGTAAGGTCAGAGGGGGAGAAGAGGGCATCATTTTTTCTTTTTTTAATTTTTATTATTTATTTATTTTTGGCCACGTTGGGTCTTCGTTGCTGCGTGCAGGCTTTCTCTAGGTGCGGCGAGCAGGGGCTACTCTTCGTTGCAGCGTGTGGGCTTCACATTGCAGTGGCTTCTCTTGTTGCGGAGCACGGGCTCTAGGTGCACGGGCTTCAGTAGTGTGGCAAGTGGGCTCAGTAGTTGTGGTTCGCGGGCTCTAGAGTGCAGGCTCAGTAGTTGTGGCCCACAGGCTTAGTTGCTCCGCAGCAAATGGGACCTTCCTGGACCAGGGCTCAAACCTGTGTCCCCTGCACGGGCAGACGGATTCTTAACCACTGCACCACTAGGGAAGCCCCGTAGAGGGCATCTTAATGGCAGCAATTAGTTCGATTTTCAAAATATTGTTTCTTTAGCTATCCAAATGGAGCCCTTAGGTAGTCGTCTGGATAGGTAAGCCTAGAGTCCAGGTGACAGATCCATGCTGGGGATAAAACCTGGGACTTGACAGCATATTAGATGGTGTTAAAAAGTCCTCAGACCGTGTGTAAAAGATGTAGAAAAATAAATTGCCAAAAGCGGGTGGAGGGTGGGGAGAAAGGGGGGAGGGAAGGTGGGGAGAGAGGAGGGGAAGGGGAGGGGAAATGAAAGGGGAGAGGAGCAAGAAAAAAAAAGTCATGAGACTGAATGAGATGATCTAAGACTATCTGACCAGACCTACTTTAACCTGATCTGACCTTTATCAAGATCCCAGGTGGTCAGAAGGCACATTACAGTCCGAGAAGCACTAACCTAGGTAGTGAGGACAGACAGAGAAGAGGTCCCAGGGCTGAGCCTTGGAGCACTCCCCCGTTCTGGGGTCACACAGAGAAGGAGAAATCAGCAAGGGAGTGACAACCGGCAGTCAGGCAGGTAAGAAGAGGTCTGGAAACAGTGAGCCAGGGCTCTGGGGTACAAGTTCAACTTCCAACGTATTAGGCTGCCTTAAGAGGTCTTGCTGGGAGACAGTCAAATATATCACTGTTTAGAGGAGCACTTCCCAACGTTTTCCATGCATAGAAAGTAGTATTTATGGCACTGGGATACTGGAAGGAGGCTGCTCACCACCAGGGACAACCAATCTAGGCCTCGGGTTGTCCCCAGCCCCACCCCAGAAGAAGGGGATCAGTTTCTGAGCATGTGTGAGTTGAGAAATCAGTTTCTGAGCACATGTGAGTTCATTAGAATATGAATTCTAATTCATATTCTGAATTAGAATATGGTGTGACAAGTGCCACAGAGGAGGCATTTACAGTGTGCTGTGGGAGACCATCTAATCTCGGTAACAACTAGAAGCACCCCAGGAGGGTGATTCCAGCTGCATTTTGAAAAAATACGTAGGTATTAGCTGGATGAAGGAAAAAAGAGGGCCACCCAGGCAGAAACTAGTACTACGAAGGTCCAGAATCACAAACAACTGGCCCTGGGGAACCCTGGCTGAAGGAAAGGATCTGAAGCCTGGGTCAATCCCATCCCTGCCTTCCGTGGCGGCTGCCATTCTTCCCACCATCTCTTCCCATTTTCTCTCCCCTTTACTACAACTCCCTGCGTCCCCCATATAGCTCTCCACCTCCCTTGGCTTTCCCTTGGTTTCCCTTCTGCACTCTGAGCTATACCCAGTGTCTGTAGGTCTCTTATACACATTCTTATATTTTGCCACATGAGAGATTAAAGAAAATAAAAATGTTATGGAAAAATTTGTATTTTATAATCATCTTTCTAAAGTGCTTATAACAGAGCTGTAAATGCAGGCATTTAATTTGAGTTTCTAATACAGAAAAAAATGTAAGCTGCACTAAATGCCTTAGCAAAGGCATCCAATACTATTTAAGAATTCATACAATTTAGAAAATAAATATTGTAATATATAAAGCCCCTTTTACTCTCCAAAAGGAATTAAAATGGAATATAAAGCTAGCTTTGCATCTGCATCCACTTAGGGTGCCTCATATTTACTGTCATGTGAAATGAAGTTAAAGGTGGCAGCTTCTTCTGATCCTGCAATTCACAGGTACCACCACTAGATGGGAGTACCGTACCAGTCTGCAGCCCCTATAAGGTTTCCAAGCTATGGTTAAGAACAGATAAATGGATAAAGCAGGAGTGATACATGCATACGATGGAACCATAAGAAGCCATAAGAAAGAAGGAAATCCTGCCATTATGACATGGATGACTATGAGGGCATTATGCTAAGTGAAATAAGTCAGACAGAGAGAGACAAATACTGTAGGATATGCTTACACAGGGAATCTAAAACAGCTGAACTCATAGAAACAGAGAGTAGGACAGCTGTTACCAGGGGCTGAGGGGTGGGGAAATGGGGAGATGCTGGTCAAGGGTACAAACTTCCAGTTGGAAGATGAATAAGTTCTACGGATATAATACACAGCACTATGAATGGAGTTAACAGTACTGTATGATATACTTGAGAGTGTTAAGAAAGTAGATCTTAATGTGCTCACCACAAACAAGAAATGGTAATTATGTGATGTGATGGAGGTGTTAGCTAACACTATGGTGGTGATCATACTGCAATATATAAGTGTATCAAATCAACGTTTTACACCTTAAACAATGTTATATGTCAATTATATCTCAATTAAGCTAGAAAACGACAGACAGACACAGACAGACACACACACACACAGTTGAAAGCCTCCGAATAATTATAAAGAGAGCATGTTGAGGTGCTAGGAGAAGTCTCTAGTGCGCCCTTGACTTAGATACAGTCGTTTTCCTCACTCAGCTGAAAGCTCTAACATTATACAGTTTCAAAGTGTCCCCTTCTTAGCCATATATTGCGTATTATTTACCCATACTAGACAATTATATTAAGAACCACTGGTTAAAATGAAAATATGCCTCATTATCTGTTTCATCAGATCCATATTTTTTAAAGTACTAGATGTATATCTAATTTTAACATTTCTGTTAATATATCCTACTTTTTCTTACCCAGTTAAACAGTGTGCATTATCTGTTAAATGGGAAAAGTCCACATTTGTCTCTTTATATAATTATTATTAAAGAGTATATCTAAAATCAACTTTCATGTAATCAAATATCTGATCAAAAATGTTTTTAAGTATTCTAAATTATTTCTTCAGAGGAATTTAACTAGCATATTAATATTATACATTACAGTTAAAGTTGTTTATAACTGGAACAAATACTGGAAGCTAAAATGACATAACATAGAATCCTGACTTTTGGATTCAGAAGCCCTGAGTACAGCCTGCCACTTGCTAGCTGTGTAAAATGAGAAATACAATAATTGAGGCAGGCAAAGCAGGATCAAAACCATAAAAAGAATGAACAAAAAGAAAGAAAGAAAGAGGGAGGGAGGGAGGGAGGAAGGAAGGAAGGAATCAGGAAAAGAATAGCAAAAGAAAAAGAAAAATCAGTTATATAAAAGCACTATATAAATTGTGAAGCAGAAAACAAATGTTAGGTATTAATAAACTCTTGGTGGACACATCCCCAGATCCATTTAAATTCTCAAATCTGCAAATTCTATTGCATCATCCCCATAAAAAATGTGTTTTCTGTCTAGACAGAACTATCACTTTCAGTCCTCTTTACTTCTTTTTTCCCCCACAAAGAACATGTCTCTTCATGAGATTTACTGCATCAACAACAAAGAACCAGGAATGAGAAAGTTGTATTAATATCTGGTACTGGATGGTTTGCTAGACTCACTCACTAGCTGGGTGATTCACCCAGGCATCAGCTGGAACATGGATACCCAGCAAAAGCATACATTTAACTATATAAAGCAGCTATCAGGGGCACCTGTCTACTAGCTGATGTCATAACATTAAACCCACCAGTGCCAAGAGTCTATGTGTTATAAGACATAAGACCCAAAGGAGTGTTTGACCTGATAGAAAAAGTTTGCACATTAACTTTTTTTTTTTTTTGCAAAAAGAATAGAATTTCATCAGAAGATGTTTCTCCAGTTACTCCAGATAAGTGGCCCCCAGTGCACAAGCCAGAGGAACTGGGTATGCTGGTCACAGTTTTCCCTGGCCTCTTTTTTTTTTTGACTGCTTTGGGTCTTCGTTGCTGCACGCGGGCTTTCTCTAGATGTGGCGAGCGGGGGCTACTCTTCGTTGCGGTAAGCAGAGTTCTCATTGCGGTGGCTTCTCTCGTTGCAGAGCACGGGCTCTAGGCGCGTGGGTTTCAGCAGTTGTGGCTCGCTGGCTCTAGAGCACAGGTTCAGTAGTTGTGGCGCACGGGTTTAGTTGCTCCACGGCATGTGGGATCTTCCCGGACCAGGGATCAAACCCATGTCCCCTGCATTGGCAGGCGGATTCTTAACCACTGCGCCACCAGGGAAGTCCCTTAAAATGTTTTAACTGGAGGAAAATACATTCCTGGTATGATTCTCTCAACTACTTGTCCATTTTTCATAATAAAAAATGATAAACACATGACAATGATATCTCAAGAATTGCTATAGAGAGTTTGTCTACAAATTGCCTTTTCAATAGTTCTTGCCCCACTATCACCACTGAACATGTTCCTGCTTTTTAGCCTGATAAACAGTAAAGTTCTTGAATGGAGAAAAGTCAACTCAATCACTTTGGTGTCTCTGATACAATGCATGGTATGTAGTAGATGATATATAAACATTTATCAGCGTTAACTGAACTTGAACTAATTATGATGAATGCAAATAGAAACCAACAACACAGGGTTTGAAAAGATGAGACAACAGAAGAAATGTCAGAGACTTTAGGAAGCAAATACCTCATCCAAATACTTATTTCTCGTCCAAATACTTATCCTATAGGTAAAATCTCATTATAACAACCTCCACTGTATCTCCAGTATTTTTATCTTAAAAAAAATTAATATATTCCAAGAACAATATTCCTCATTTCCAGGACCAGGAGAGAATGCTAAGTCTTTGACAGTGAACAGGCAGCCAAACGGAAGTGCCTGTGAAGACAGTCAGAGGGAAGAAGGTGCCGCCCTCACACTGCTCCTCCATCTCCAGCCTTTCTGAGTGGTTCTTAGCTGCATTTAATTAGCCTTGAACGCAGACATGGATAAATATTTTGAGAGTAGGCGGGGGGCTTAGAGGGTAATTATTATCCGACAGTGGGCAAAGACAACTCCAAGGGGGCCCGGCTGTAGCTGCAGTCAAGTCTCTCTTCTCTACAGAGAAAAACGCACATTGGAAAGAAGTCCGTGACTCAGAGACTGTTGGTTGGACATGGGCCAGAGAAGACATTAGTTATATTAGGCTTTTCATTACAAAGAATATGTTGAAATCTGAGCAAAACATGCTCTTACTGTGGGTCATGAGCTCTCACATAGAAATAAATTTGCGCTGAATAATCATTCAACTATAATGAAAGATATAAGAAAGGGATTTTACTTGTATACAACATTCAAAAACTAGCTTCATCAACACCAGGATGCATGCCTGGTTCTTTTCTAAGCAAAGCAAAAAGAACTGTACAGTCAAATCCTTCTTATAAAACTCTATTTAGCCAAGGTCTTAATAAGATCTTGGCTCTAAAAATCTGGCAGTTCATGGAGAGGAAAACGGAAATATGCTCAATGTCATGGGCCATGGGGTGGGACCCAATGTTCTAGCCTCTGGCCGGAGGTCAAATCCCCAGAGGCCTCTTGTTGTTTTGACACTGCTTGAATAGTTTTTTCTATTCTTTTTGTCCTTACTGAACAAACAACATTAAATAATTACTAACTTCCTTCATTTGAAAAGGTATGTTCAATGTAGAAAAGTTGAAAACACAGTGAAGAAAAAGAAATTAAAAATAACCTCTAACATCTACTGCCCTACCCTGCCCTTCGCACCCAGTAAAGAATTACCCTGTTAATGCTTTTACTTTAAATAAGAAAGGGGGTGAAAACGACAGGTCTTAACTCACCTGAAATTATTGCAGCCAAGGACTACTCCAACTATGTTCTTGCCAATGTCGTGCACATCGCCTTTCACGGTAGCCAGCACAATGGTACCTTGGTAAGGGTCCTGGAGAGGAAGCCAAGCAGCTAAGCATCGCTGTGGTCACTTCAGAGCAGATCACCCAGTTCTCCAAAGCCAGACAGGTATCAGCACAGAAAGCAATTCAATACAACCAAGGCAACCTCAAAGATGGACCTGGGGGACTTCCCTGGTGGTCCAGTGGTTAGGACTCCAGGCTTCCAATGCAGGGGGTGTGGGTTTGATCCCTGGTTGGGGAACTAGGATCCCACATGCTGCGTGGCATGGCCAGAAAAAAAAAAAAAAAAAGAAGATGGACCCAGAAGCCAGGTCCCATGCTCTGTGAGAAGGCGGCTGTAAGCCCCAGCAGCTCGAAGGAAGCCCGCCCAGCTGGTTAGCTCAGGGGGCTTCAACCAAGATCATGCATTCCATCACCTCAAAGGACAGTTTAAGTTCAAATACAAGACAGTCCCATCGCTGAAGATCATATCCTTAACCCCCAAAACCTGTCTGATAAGCATTCACTATTAGCAGTAAAGGGAGAGGAAGGAGCCGGTGAATCGCACGTGTCCTGTCAGAATGGGAAGGACCACAACAGACCAGTGCAGGGGGGCTTCAACACTGTTGCTCCAGACTGTCAGCACTCCCTCCCTCGGAAAAAGGGAGGGAGGGAGGGAGGGAGGAAGGCAGGAAGGCAGGAAGGAAGGAAGGAAGGAAGGAAGGAAGGGAGAAAAAGAAAAGAAAAAGGCACCCAAGGCAAACGGGATTTTTATAAACACTATGCAAGAGCCATTCACAAACTCAGATCAATTTTAGAATTCAGAATCCTAGGGGCCAAAGCTGCCTGAGCTTCACAGGGGGCTAAACAAGGTCAAAAGCTTAATGATTTACTGTGGTGGTACAGCCAACAAGAATGGATCTGAATCCAGAAGTGGTGACAAGAACATGACCAGCACACAGGAAATATTCGGTTAAGAGGTTATCCAAAACTAAACAGCATCTCAAGGGTAGGGACCAATCTTTTTTAGCTACAGTGTCGAGCATAGTACCTGGCACATAGTAGGAGCTTTGTAAATAGTCAGTAGATGAATGAACAAACTGCTTTTGTCTTGAAATCATGGGCTTTGTTTGAAAAATTATGTTCCTATTAAAAATTTCATGAAGCCACGTTTATGGGAAAAATCCCAGAGTATTCTGATATTTGGTAAAAGAGCTGGATCATTCCTCCCTTTCATCTTCAATGACAAACACAGCCAAGCCTGATGGCTTAGGTCCCTACCCACGCCCCAGTAAGAGTGTGCAGAGCCGATCCCCACAGGGCCCACGGGCTCGGACAAAATGACTCACCTTGTCTTCTATCGTGCCGGGAAGCACTTTAGTTTCTTCTCTCTCTTTTTCCATGAAGGGAATAAGGTGACCCACGGCTTTCTTCATGACCCGAGCTGACTTTATAACCTGGGGTAAATACACAGTCAGGCATCTTTACCAGAACACCTGGATGATTGCTACTGGCCACTTGTGAAATTTTAGCACAAATTATTATGCATGCTTTGTCCTCAGGTCAGCCACCCTGGAGTCCACTTATGACAGTGGGTGGGGTAAGGAAGGAAACCCCCGTGAGGAAAGTCAATGAATGAGGTAGAGCAGAAGGAAAATAAGGCTAGAAGCCAAATGTTGCAGTTTCTGTCCTCTGAACTTCTGCACATTATTTTTTCTCTGCCTAGAAGGCCCTCCATCACATCTCCAAGTTCTATACATCCTTCAGGTGTCAAGCTTCTCCTCCAAGAGCCCCTTGTCAGCCTTTTCTTCTCAATCCCCACTGTTACAATTCACTTACAATTAAGGCTTATGCAAAAAAGGACCCTTTAAAGCTTACAGAATTGGAGAAGAATTTTGCAAACATATATTGGATAAGCGATTAATTTCCAAAATATATAAAGAACTAACACAACTTCATAACAAAAAAACAAATATTCCGATTAAAAAGTGGGCAGAAGAACTAAAAAGACATTTTTCCAAAGAGGATATCAAAATGGCCAGTAGGCATATGAAAAGATGCTCAACACCACCAATCATCAGGGAAATGCTAATCAAAACCACACTGAGCTATCACCTCACACCTGTTACAATGGCCATCATCAAGATAAGAAACAACAGGTGCTGGTGAGGATGTGGTGAAGAGAGAACTCTTATGCACTGCTGGTGGGAATGTAAATTAGTCCAACTATATGGAAAATGATACGGAGGTTCTTTAAAAAATTAAAAATAGGTCTACCACACGATCCAGCAATTCCACTTCTGGGTATAAACCCAAAGGATATGAAAACAGAATTTTGATAAGATATTTGCACATCCATGTTTATCACAGCGTTATTTATAGTAGCCAAGATATGGAAACAACTCAAACGCCCATCAACAGATGAATGGATAAAAAAGATGTGGTACATATATATACAATGGAATATTATTCAGCCATGATAAAAGAGGATATCCTGCCATGTGCAAAAAACACAGATGGACCTTGAGTACATTATACTAAGCAAGATAAATCAGATAGAGATAGATAAGTACTGTATGATATCACTTACATGCGGAACCTGAAAAAGGCAAACAGGAAAGAAAAAACAAAATAAAACAGAGAGTAAAATGGTGGTTACCAAAGGATAGGGGATGGGAAGATAAGACTGATGGTATTTAAGGGTACAAACTTGTAACAAGTAAATAAGCCATAGAGATCTAACACACAGTATAATGAAATAGACAATAATATTGTACTATAATGATACAGTGTGATAAAAATTGCTTCAATGGCAATCATATTACAATATGTAAATGTATCACTGTGCACTTTAAATTTACAAAACATAACATGTCAAATTTATTAAATAGACAAAAAAGAACAGGGTCTTTTATAAAATTCATCAGCGTATGCTAAAATTCATGAGTAGAAGTAGGATGAGAAACAGGATATTTGCATAGTCTCAAAGTTTCTCCCCACAAGTAAATTTACAGTGGAGAAACATAGCAGGCACCATTAACCAAATGATCAAAGTTAACCTCACCAGTGATGATACACAGCAACATGATGGGCCTCCTGATATGATCCACCGAGAAGGGCACAGCATTATACTGTGTTATTCTTGCCAAAAATGAAAAAACATCAAACAAATTCAAACTGAGGGACAGGCTACCGTTATCAAACTGTACTATACTCTTCAAAAGTCAAGGTCACAAGGAAAGACTCAGGAACTGTTAGAAAAGGCAGGATAAAAGCAATGTGGGGTTGTGGAACACAAAGAGAACAGCAGCGAAAACACTGGTGAAATCTGAATAAGCTCTTTCGTTAACAGTATTATACCAATGCTAACTTCCTGGTTCTGATAACTGTACTATGATCAAGTGAAAATGTTAACATTAGGGGAAGAAGTTGAGTGAGGGATACATGGACGCTTTAAACTACATCTGCAACTTGTCTGTAAGTCTAAAGTTAACTCAAAAATAAAAAGTTAAAATAATAAGTCAACATCATGAAAAATAAAGACTGAGGAACTGCCCCAGACGGGGGGAGACTAAGACAGGACAACTGAACGCCCTTTATTTTGAGTGTGATTATGGTTTCACAGGTGCAGACATGTTAAAGCTTATCAAACTGCATCCTTTAAATACGTGCAGTTTATTGTATATTAATTATAAAACAATAAAGCTATAAGAAAAGATGAATGCTATGAAGGAAACGGGGGAAATGGGCAATGAATAATTAAATGTAGAATGAGTTTTTAAAAAATCAACTATAATTTTTAAAAAAAGTTAAATAAGAAAAAAAAAAGAACAGGGACTTATTTTTTGTATGCCTCACAGACCAGAAGGCTCAACATGATTTATTCACTGATGTGGTCAGTAGCTGCTGTAAGTCAAAATAAGAGTAAGAGTACTGGTTTTACTTGAAATATATCATTTAGTGTATATCACTATTTAAAATGGTAATGACCTTTCCAAAATATTCATCCTTAAGGATGAGCACTGGCTGGTCAAATCAAATCTTAATATGATAATTTTACATTAATCTTGGGTTTTATTTTTTTTAATTTAATTTATTTTTATACAGCACGTTCTCATTAGTCATCCATTTTATACATATCAGTGTATACATGTCAATCCCAATCTCCCAATTCATCCCACCACCACCCCCACCCCCCCACCACTTTCCCCCCTTGGTGTCCATACGTTTGTTCTCTACATCTGTGTCTCTATTTCTGCCCTGCAAACCGGTTCATCTGTGCCATTTTTCTAGGTTCCACATATATGCGTTAATGTACGGTATTTGTTTTTCTCTATCTGACTTAATGCACTCTGTATAACTTGGGTTTTATTTCAATTTGGGGGTGGAGGAGAGACATGTGTTAGGGTAAGAAGTGATACAGAAGCCCAGAACATGAAGACTAGAATGCTGGGAATATCCAGATGACCTCTAACCTCCCCATCAGCCTAGATGGACTTTTCCAGACTACTC